>NW_023416324.1:60822577-63222577 GCF_014108235.1 Myotis myotis
AAAAAACACACAAATACCTATGCCCCTGGCTATATTTTACTACAAATTAAACAACACTGTTTACCAACCTTGACAGTAGCCCTCTACATGATGAAGACTTAATTTTATCTATTTATAGACAATTTTACAGTTTTCAAGTTACATTCTTATACATGTAATTTATCCTCACAGAATTCTTATGAGGTAGGCAGGGTAAGTGAAGCCTCAGGGGCAAGAACAGCAATCAATTTATATTTACATCGCTGATGCCAAACACAAGAATGTGCTTAATGGTATTTCTTGAATAAATGGTTGAATTATCTCCTTTTAAACAATAGGAAGACAAAAGCTCAGTGAGATTCAGTGACATTCTCAAGATCTGTTGTTGAAAAACTATCATTAAGGCTAGTTTTGAGGGCTTGAAATTATTACTAATGAGTTCTGTCCTTCAAATAATTTATTTTAACTCCCTTCATACTACATATCCTCCCTCAGAATATTCATTTCCAAGCTTAAAAAGAAATCTAAGAAGCAAAATAAAGATTTAAAAATGTATTTGTTTTTTTTATTTTGAGATTTCAACACTGAATTGTATTTTAAGGGTAAAAAGTTATTAAAGAAATGAAATGCTCATGACACTTTCTTTTCAGATTATTCATTCTTCAAGGGAGAAAATGGTGCTCAAGGATAACTATTAGACTTTAAGAATTTTACTTAAAATTCTATTGTTTGATAATAACAATGTTGACTATTTATGAGATGCTTATTGTACTCCGCACTTCCACATACATCACTTCCTAGATTCACACTGGAAAGACATTTTATAGCTATGTTCCCATTTTATAGCTATAGGACTGTAGGAACGAGGTTAAATGAGTGCCTGAAGATCATATGCCTTGATCCCAGGTGCTCTGCCTTAAGAAGCATATCTCCAACACTGGACACTCTTCCATTGTGACTCCTATTTTAAATGATGACTCCTTTAAGCATTGTTGCATTTGTCTAACTATTATTCTCCTTCTACTGGGAATTTTGGGGCATTAAGGCACTTGCTCAAGAACATAGGGCAATGCAGAGTACAACTACATGAACCTGTACATGATGATTTATATATTTGATAATTTATATATTTGATATTTGTGGGAGTAGGTGCTCAGCCAGGAGAGGATGAGTAGACAAGAAGCACCAAAAGGACTTAAATTAAAAGATCTCCACTTCTTTCACATAAATATTTGTACAATTAGAAATTAATTTGGATGAGCAGATTTCGCCTTTCAAAAGCAAATATCCTGGGGAGATCAAATCTGTATGTCATCGTGACAATTATTTAAATAATCACACAAATATCAAACTGCAAAGAAGTAATTCAGGAAATGGGAGCTTTGCTGGGCAGGGAAGAAGAAATCATTTGGGAGCAGGAAGAATGGAAACCCTTGGTGGGAAGGGGAGAACTTTATACAGCTAGGAAACATTAGGAGGGCACTGAATATTTAGAAGGTAGAAGACTGAGCAGTAGGTGAAAGGGTAGTTGCCTACTAGAGGCAAATTATGCCCCTGAGCCTAGAAAGCAACCATGTGTTACTAAAAATGATCTTGTGCACAGGGCTGTTAATTCAGGTAACTGAGTTCCAAATGATTTTTAAAGCTACCAACATGTCTCCCTAAATCATCTCAATTTCTGTAGTTCATACTAGCTTAATCTTCTATAAACCATGGTCTCATAAAAACCAGTGTTATTTTAATTATTCACTACTATGTAAACACACACACACACACACATACACACACACACACACACGATCTGCTTATTCTAATGAAGATTTTGAAATATCTAACACACCTTCTCTTAAGATCTTTTCCATTTTGTCTTTCTCAACTTCCCTTCTCATCCATTTATTCAACTAATATTTTTATGTTCAAATTATCAGCAAAGCATTGTGCTGAGTTTTAGAGGTTTTCAAATGAATCAACAGAACTCTGCATTCAAAGTGCTCAGATTCCAGGGTGATACGGCAACAGGAATTCACTCAGCATGGCATGGGAACTAGAAGAGAGTGGTGCTTCATTTAGCCTGGGGTGTTAGTAAATATAGCAGAACATGTGAGTTGAGTCATCTTTTCAGGCGTGACTCAAATTTCTGCAAGTTATCAACTTGATTGTTTCTGAGGATCTATTAAAGTTCTTGCTAAATTCAAATTCCACCTCCAGGAAAAATCCTACAGGGGCTGATCTACCTAAGTGTCATTTAGCCATTGAATTTTGGCCATCAAGACACTGCAGCA
Organism: Myotis myotis; assembly: GCF_014108235.1. Classification (NCBI taxonomy): domain Eukaryota; kingdom Metazoa; phylum Chordata; class Mammalia; order Chiroptera; family Vespertilionidae; genus Myotis; species Myotis myotis. The sequence goes on from NW_023416324.1 coordinate 60,824,839, forward strand.
TTTAAGGGAAATTTGCAGCCATTTTCTCAAAGGTTATGCTTATGATGAAGGTGTATGTGTAGTAAGTACTGGTCAACACATTATTTTCACAAAATATTTAGGTCTTTTAAAGTTGGATTATGCAAAGTTTTAGCTCTCATTGTTCAAATTCATTAAATATACTTTTATTTCTCTATCTGACATTTGGAATTCTTTACTGATTATAGAAAAAAAAAGCTCTACATGATGATGTAGTGGATGAAAGAACAACCACACAATTTTTTAAAAAAATATCCTGTTTTTTGTACAGGTACAGTTCTTGGTAGAAGAGGATTCACTTTGTCCTTAGCATGCTCAATTCCAGGCCATTTAATAAAGATTTTTTTGGTGTGCTCGTTTGAGAAGATTTTTATATCATAACCAATTTGTGGCATGGTCAACTGTTAAAATTTAGAATCCATCAGCCTAGTCCAAACATTGCTTAGACACGTTATTAAGACTAAACTTCTTTTGCCACCAATATGTCAGTAAAGAAGGAAAAATGGTGATGATCTCTTGAGTTTTTGGTAACAATGGGGACAGAACACGAAGAAATCAGACCAGAAGGTGCTAAATGTCTGCAAAAGGCCCTAACTATAAAAGGAAAATAAAAAACTTTCTAGGTGACTAATGTGGTCATAGTGAACAATTAGAAGTGGGTAACACGCTGAAGAGTACATTCTTATACTAGCACACTTCAGTCTTTAGGGCTTTCAAGAGATAAGAGAAATTATTGACAGGCTTGAGGAGAGCAGCTGAAATTACACAGTCACTCCACACTCTTTATACATTTGTCACTAGTGGATGTAAATATTTATGGCTCAGATAACAAATGACTTACCTTATTTGGTGATTTGAGGCACTGGTACAATTCCAGGGTCACTGGAATGGTGTTAGGTTTCTGCTGAGATCTGGGCTGGATTAAGGCAAGGGAGTCGTAGCAGCTGCAAATGAAAATGTGTCATAACCCATTCCATCCCCATAATCCTCCTGTTCTCACACATGCCTCGAAACCAACCCCCCACCAACAGAAAAAAAATTAAGAAAATCTGTGCCTTGGATTGTAAAGGGAAAAAAAAATATTTCCAATAACTGGAATTTAGGAAAATGTGGAGTGCAGAGAGGGAGCTACACTAAGCACATTCTGAATGCATAAAATTAAAACACACCAGTCTCATCTGTTGAACAGCATGGTGCTCTGGCAGTTCATAAGCAAATGTTTAATAATATTTATAGTTCAGCTAAATAAGGAATTAATAAAGAAAAGTAGGCTGTCCTGGAAGAGATCAGCCTGGTCTGTTCACCCAGATGTTGATGCTAGGATTAGGCAGCGTAGACTCACCTATGGTCCCCTAGAGTGCAAAAGAATCATGTGATGGAACACAGGGGTGGGGTTGAGGGGGGCTTTAAAGAGATACCCTTTACCTTCTACACTTAGTCAAATCTTGATGCCACTGGTAAGGGAGACAGCGGTTGTTCTTCCAAAGAGTGTTTATATTGAGCTGTTCTTCAACTGGGATCCTTGGCTGCAATTATCACAATGAGCACAAGAATGCTCAGTAAAGTCTATTTTAAAAAGAATATCTATTGCATGTATTGAAGGTATACAACATTATGTAGACCACTGAACAAGAAAACTCAGAAAATATTTTCTGAGTTTTGCTTGGAAAATATTGTCAAGCCAGCTCTGATCTTGTTTTAAAGCATTGCATCATAGAAAACATAATGTTTCATTAAATTTTAAAAATAAAATGAATGGTCCTTTAGGGCTATAACCAAATAGGCTATAATTACGGAACATTAGAGACTTTGTCTTCTTAGATTCTGGGTCTTGAAATTGCTGTGCTTAAAACTGTTCAAACCTTAGATGGACTTTGAACCCTGAAGTATACTACGCTGCTCTGCATTACCCTTAAACCTGCCCCGAGTCTCTCTTGACTAGAAACAGTCCCAATCAACAGCTCCTAGATTTGAAAAGACAAGTCCATAACCATGAACTGATATATTGTGTGATCAAGGCACCTTGCTACTACTAGTTGGAGGAAAATGCATGGAAAGCCTTCTTTTATAAAGGAGAAAGCATATGTAGTAATTAACTGTAAAATCAAGTTTTCCATGGAAATCTATATAATAAAGAACCAGGGTCCTAACGACCATTGACCGAAGGCTCCACCAGACTGGAAGTCAGTGCTGGGTTGCCTGGAGACCCAGCACTGACTAGGGCTGCTACTGGCACCGGACTCAGCAATGACTGTCTAGAAGGCTGCGGATCCAGCCTGGAGAGAGGCCTGCAGAGAGAGTGGCAGGGTCTTATCTGTAGCCTCTGTGGCAGCCCTTGATCAGAACTTGTCTCTCTTTCTCTCCCAGCCTGGAGAGAAAGCGGCCCCTCCATTTCTCTCCAGGCCTCCAAGGGGGCTGCTGATCAGCCCCACCTTTCTAATCAGGCCCAGTTGATAGGCCCAGAGACGCTGACTGGCATAGATTCTGACCAATCAGAACCAAACCTGGGTGAATGTAAGGGGCCAATGGCTGCCTAGGAGGTGGGGCTTTTGACTCTGGCATAGAAACTGACCAATAAGAACCAAATCTGGGTCAACTGTGAGGAGCCAATGGCTGCCCAGGAGGCAGAGCTTTTGATGCTGACTGGCATAGAAACTGACCAGGCTGGCAGGGGAGGGCAGTTAGGAGTGATCAGGCAGGCAGAGGCAGTTAGGGGTGATCAAGCTGGCAGGGAAGGGCAGTTGGGGGAGAGATCAGACCAGCAGGGGAGGGCAGTTAGGGTGATATCAGGATGACAGGGGAAGGCAGTTGGGGGCGAGATCAGGCTGGCAAGGGAGGGCAGTTAGGGGCAATCAGGTAGGCAGGCAGTTGAGTGGTTAAGAGCCAGCAGTCCCAGATTGTGAGAGGGGTGCCCGATTGGAGTGGGTGCAGGCTGGGCTGAGGGAACCTCCCCCCCTCCGTGCACAAATTTCATGCACCTGGCCTCTAGTAATAATATATTTTACTTAGTAAATTATTATGTGTAACCAGAGACCCACACTTATAGGCACCTTTTTCCTATCCAGCACAGCATTATTATGACAGAAAGGGATGTTGTCGTGGCCTTGGGGATGCCCTCTACAGACCCTCCTTCATGGCAGTACTTGTTCACATCCCCCAAGAGGAAGACTTGCTGTCCCAGCTGCCAAGGTTGCTGTTGGCAGACAGGCGTCAGTTGAAAGCCATAGGGATGGCTTCAGCTGCAGAGAACTTCCTTGCCTAAGGTCATGGCCTTATGGGAGTAACCCACATCAAACGACTCATGAAAGGTTTATATAAATGTCAGGTCTTTTCAACCCATCCAATGCAGAGCAACATTAACAGGTTGTTTTTGCTTCAAAGTTTCTCCATGGGGTTGGTTATTGGTAGAGGTTATCATCAGGCCAGGATCACAGCTCCACTACTCCTCTGCCAGATCCTATTGCCTCCCTTTCCTCTTCCTACTATAGGTATTTATTTATCTCAGAGTCCATATCATTCTCCCTTCCAGCGAGCCTGACCCATGACAGGTGGTATGATCTTTGTTAGAACTTTGGCTCCAGCTTCAGAAAGAAACTGGAATTCTGCTGATTTGAACTCCAGGTGGAGGCATCATTTGCTTGAAGAATTCATCCATCTATAGGTTAGGTAATAGATGACTATCTCTATAAATCAAGGATAGATCATTTAGGATCAAGGATGCCATGGGAGAATTCCTAAATTTAATATCCACTTTTTTTTTATATATATCTCAGAACATGTTGAGTTTCAAGACTTTTTTGTTTCTTCATTTTTTTAAGTGGGGACCCTTCTATATAACTCAACTAAGCCAAATAAGATTTGGTAAGGATGGTAGTTTTCAAAAGAATTAACTCAACACATACTGATTTTGTTTGGCAATTTTGGCATGCTAGTTTATATACCCTTGCCTTTAATTCTGTTCTCTACATTTCTTTATCTCAAACTCTAGAATCAGTCATAGCTCAAGTTAATGTCTGGGTCTACTTAGGTCTTCAATACCCTAATTTCATAGTGATTTCACTTTTGATTTGTTTTTTGGAGAAGACATTTCAATTATATAGCCTTTAAAAGTGGGAATAAATGTTCTGCTCCTAAATCCCAATATTAGTTTATGAAATATCAATTCCTCTTTTGCAGTCCCCACTGGCTACAATCTGTCTACAGAGTTTCCTACAGATTGCTTTTTGGTAACCTAAATTTTTAATTTGATTGGAAACTTTGGCTAAAATATTCCTTAGACAGCCCTAAATAATCTACCACATAACTTTCCCCCATATATTAACATCTATCCTTTTCCTGACCCCATGACTCTGAGTGGTAGGGATTTTGGCCTCTTTTCCAATTCATGTCAGGTCACATTTATTTGTGTACCTGAAGCCTTATTTATGATTAAGTTTATTAAAAAATTAAATATATCAGCCATTAACTTTCCCCATGGCAATAATTAATTCATCCCTGGGAAAACTTTTGCTGTATTTCTCCTCACAAGAAAAATTTAGCAAACAGATTTCAGGTTTCTATATATACTTCTGGAGAACAGATCAAGTGATGATATCAGTCAAAGAAAATTATTACCCAAAGGGCAAGAACCTTGCATTCTTGACCCTAAAGGTAGTGATTTTGTTGTAGAATAAAATATCCATTTCTATTCATAAATATTTCCTCAGGAAGAAAAAACAAAAAAAACACCCAATAGCATGACAAGATTAAAAGGGTTGTGTGGGACACCACCTTTAAACTCACCTGCCATTTTTTATAGCACTGGCCTCTTTCCTCCCCTTCTCAATACTCAATCCTTGCTCCCATTACTGATTTGATCAAGCACAAAGGAGAAACAGATTCAGATCCCACTGTCCTACCCTCGTTGAAAATAATCTGGGGGGAAGAAGAGGTCAAGACGGTAGCAAAGTTTCCTTCATTAAGAAGATGTAATAAGCAGAACACAAACACATTGTGATTGCTAAAAGCATGAAATAATATTCACATGGATAGAAACTTAGCATAAAAAAGAGTGTCATTAAATAGAAATGAGAAAGTTTAGTGACCCTTACCACACACATCTAAGGATATTCCCAGAATTTAACAAAAAGAAGTAAAAATATATACATTAGGAGAATGTATGCAAGATTGCTTTTAAAAATGATTACGGCAATTACAGACACAATCTGCCAGAAGGGCCATAAATCTTGCCACCAAGCCAAGATTCATCCCAGTGCTCACCTCTGTGCCCCATCTTTGAAATTTGCTCTTTTATTTCTTAAAAATGATGGTATGTTCCTCTCTTGCTTACATCCATCAAACCTAATTTTCAGAACTGTGGCATCCTGTTGCTGTACTTGACTAAATGGAGTCTTAACCCCTTTTATCTTCTTGGAATTATATCATCTGGCCAGACAACCCTTGTTCTGCCTGGAGTCTTAGTGGCTGGCTCATTCCTTATATATTTTTCATTAACCTTTTAATATTATCAATATCGACAGAAGAATGTGCTTATAACAGAATGACAATGTTTTAAAATGTAAAATATATTTATTTTCTCTCAAGTTCAAACTTCACGATTCCAGGAAAAGAACATGAGCTAAGAGGGAGCCTTGAGCTAAATGGCTTGAAATAAAAATTAAATATACTGGCTTCCTTCACACAGAGGCAAGGGCTCATGAGGAGTCTTCCTAAAACGCACTCCTATTTGGAGAACATATATGTATTTTTAAACATAAAAAGTCCTTAGGCGTTTAACTTTTGTTGTCAAATAAATCTCCTGCATTATAAAGATGACACTGGCATCTTGAGAATTAATAACTAAAATAAGCTTCTGACACAAAAACTCAATGCTGTGGTTAAAAATAAAAAAATTAATCCACTCTATATAGGTGTAAGTTTGTGAACAGTTAAAAGAGCAGCCTTCGCTTCTGTTTCATTTTTTATTTGGAATTCTTGCAAGTCTGTCGCTGAACATCTTGAATTTGTTTTGCATGTCGTCAACTGTATGAGATGAAGATTTTTTTTTATCCTTTATTAACTATACAATCAAAGTCTCAGGCCCTGCATGATTCTCTAAAATTTGTGGCTTTCAGATCAGCAGTGCCCCAGTTCAAGAAGAAAATTGCTTTCAGGCAGTGTTATTCAAAGAGTCTTGTTTCCATTTTATCTTTTATTTAATGCTACTGTGTCATCTAGGGCCTGTGCCATCTAGTTCAACAGGACTCCAATTATTTGATAGGCGTCAGCCAAGTGACAGTTTTCTCTCTTGTTTTGCCTTTGATAAGCATAAGTTAAAAATTCTTTTCATTAAAAAATAGGTACCTACTTAATGGTTGGGGCAGGTTACACAAGGGCCACATGGATGTCACTGAAAGCAAATTTTAAAAGGGGTCTCTCTGTAATGAAGAGTTCTGCAGTTACCTGAAAGGTGCCAACAGCTATGCCTTAAATCACCTACATTATCACTTTCTTGACCTCCTGATGACTGAGAGGATCATGGCAATCTGGTATTCTTAGTATTGGACCCTAGATTAATTCTTGGAAGGAAATTAAAATTAAACCAAGTGGGATTTTTTGTTTGTTTTTACCCCTCACATGGCTCAGGCATTCCTATTGCCCTGGCTCTATCAACCTCAGACAGCCACTGGTCATAAAAGCCAACCTAGCTATACCTGAAACTAATATAATATTGCATGCCAACTGTAATTGAAAAATAAAAAAAATGATTAAATTTTTTAAAAAGTTATGAAATGATCATCCTCTAAGAATGGATGATCTTCCTTAAAATGCTGAAGCATGTCTCTGCTTTTTTTGCCTACATCTACCTACATCTAACCCTTAGTGATGATGATGTTTTCAAGGCCTTACTATGAGACCACGTGCTGCACATTACTGAGTTCATTTAGTCCTTGCCACAACCCCATGAAATAGGCACTACGGTTTGTACCTTTCAGGTAAAGAAATGGAGGTGTGGGAAGTAAATGACTCACATAAATTTACACATACAGTAATTGGTGAGCCCAGGGTTAGCACTCAGAAAGTTAAGACTACTAAAAGCTGTGCTCCCAAACAATTGCCCCCACTGCATTTTATTTTTTTATATTTATTACACACTATTTTTATTTTATACTCTTAAAAGAAGTATAGTTTTTAAATTTAAATTCTTTATTGTTTAAAGTATTATGCCCCTCTGCATTTTAAATGTATTGTCATCTATTTACCTAGCCATCTGAGAATATTTATGCTTTTGTGAAATATGCTATCACACCAGAAAATATCAATAACATAATGAAATGAGAAATAAAATTAAACTCTTGCATAATTCTCCCACTCAATGATATTTCGTTTATTCTCTTTCGGAAATTGCATTCTGTTTCTCTCACCCACTCTTACTCATTTAATATCCTGCTTTTAAACTTAACATTATAACAAAAAGCTTTTACGTCATTAAATATAATATTCTTTAAAAAACTAATCTTAATGGTAACAGAATAGGCCATTAAGTAGCCACATTTGACATATATTTTATGTTGAGAAATAAGATCTTTTCCTATCAGGAATCACTCATCCCTGACTCTCTTTCCTTTCTCACAGACTCCATGTATGAGCACATAACTCAGGCTGGGGTCATTAAAGTACTGAATATTTTAGTCCCTATTTTTTTAAAAAAAATCTGAGATGGGCATATAACTCCAAATGATTCAATGTGAACTCACAAAAATAATGTTCTGGAAGTATTGGAATGAGACATTATCTGCTGGTATTCCTAAGCTTGGGGTTTCTGTGAGAGCCAAGAATGAGGCTGTGTCCAAGGAGAGCTGATAGAGACACTGAGAGCTAGATTCCTCATTCGGCTGTGTAACACCAGCCTTGCCTGCTGGTTGATATAAGACAACTTTTAACTTATATGAGACAATAAATTTTTTTTTTTCATAAACAGTAAATGTAAAGTCCATGAAGTAAGAACATGTTGGAATGGCTGAAGAATAGCAGAAAGTCCAGTGTGGTGGGTTGGGCAAAGAGAATGGCAAGAGACTAATACAGAGAGCTAGCATAGGCCAGCACACAAAGCCTTTAAAGGTCTTTCTAAGGAATTTGGCCTTTACTCCAAGAGAGAGAGAGATGTCAGCCATCGGAGGTTTCTGCGCAGAGAAATGGCGTGACCTGACACATGCTTAAAAAGATGACTCGGATAATTTTTTTAAGAATTCTCTGGGGAGGCAGTGCTGGGAGAGGCATAAAGCTATTGCAACACTCAGGGGAGGGTTGGTAATACCTTTATCAGGTTTTGGCCTGGATATAGTGCTGTCCCTGGTGCCTTCCACCCATGGAGGGTTCCTAGGTGCCAACATGGGTGGGAAAGTTTGAGAGGGGACCCATGCCCTGTTTACTGAGTTTGAGGGTGGAGCCCTGGGCTCCTGGGAGGGTCTGCACTCTTTCCATGAGTATAAATGTGCCTGAGATAGTGTGGCATTTAAAAGCACTGGGTGACTGGCCGGTAGCTATGAAGTGCATTGACCACCAGAGGGCAGATGATCAATGCAGGAGCTGCCCCCTGGTCGTCAGTGTGCTCCCACAGCCAACTCTTGTGGCTGGCCAACCTCCCACGGTCCCTCCCCCCCGACCAGGCTGCCAGGCCAAGGGACCCCACCCATGCAAAAATTCATGCACTATGCAGCTAGTCAATTATAAAAGAAGAAATCTTTCTACTGCTTAGTGAACAAAGGGCTCTACCATCTCTTCTTGTACCAGACCCCACCAATCATGCAGCCAGCCCTATAGAGAAAAGTTCATTTCAATAGTGTAATAAATGAGTGGATAGTTGGTATATAAAAAGGGCAGGAATAAACCACTCTCATGTAAAGAAGGATTTTGAAGGGAGACTATAACCCATGTATACTTTTAATGTGTCTTTGTTTGGGGAGGATGGGTTATCTGAGCATTGTTGAATGTCAATGGGCAGAAGTCAGTGGAGAGCGAGATAATAAGAGAAGAAAGTAACAAATGACAGAGCAAAGCACCAGGGAGGCAAGAGGAGATGGAAGGGTCTCCCAGAATTGTGAGCACATTTAACATTGAAATGGTCAGTGGATAGCTGGCTAAGCACCTTTCATCTGAAAGCGCTAAGCATTTCTGTGGGGGCTTGACAGCGGGAGCCAGGGAACAGGAGGAAGACATTCTCATCAAAAAATGGATGTTAGGGTTTGAGGAGAATGTAAAGGTGGACGCAACTTGAAGACTGAGAGTAGATGGATAGAGAATTTGTATGTGGTGGGAGTATAGTATCCCGTCATTTAAACAGGCAAGATCACCCTAAGAGAAAATGAGCCAAGTAAGTGAAGGGGAGCTTACAGACAGAGAAGACATGCATTAGAGAGATGAATGAGATACTTCTAGTCAGTGGAAAGGCTCTGTTTGAGGTCAAATGACATGTATGTGTAGTAGTCCCCTGCTTTACACACAGCAGACATTTGGCAAAAATGGTTGAACAAACCCCAGATCATGCTGGCCCCATTCTGGATCACAATCGCACTGTTTCTTGTGACTGCACAAGACTAAGATGTGTGGGTTGAATAGAGACCCAGGGCTACCTATTGGCATGGCTGAACATTTTATGGCTCCTATATTTACAATCTCTCCTCCAATTACTGCATACCAGTCACTATTCCTCAAAAACATGGGATAGTTTTATCACTCCTACACCTTCCTTTGCATATGCTATCTATCTCTTCTGCTCACAATTGGTCCCCCGCTTGAAGAGCTCCTACCTGGCTCAGGCCCAACTCCAGCTTCTGTGAAACCTTTCTCATCATCTATTGCATAGACATCTTGCCACAGTATCTTGTACATCTCTTCATAAGTAGAACTAATTACAATATTTTAATTACACGTTATATTTCTTCTACCCAGTACAGAATTTCTTAAGAGTAAGAATGTATTACTATAGCCCAAGTCAGGTGCTCAATAATTGCCCTGAAGACTGACTCATTGGCTAAATTAGAGATTTCCAACTGTTCAGTTTCATGGCCCATATATTATGAAACTATATAACTAAGTGCTAAAACTCTGCAGCACACCAACAAATGTATTCTATTTTTGGATGATCTGACTAAAAACGTAAGTATAATTTTGGTTCATTCACACCAGACTGCTGTTGTCTTTTGTTTGTTTGTTTGTTTTTTGACAATCTAAGGAAAAAGAGGTTAGTGCCCTGACTAAATACTCAAGTATCACATATTGTTAAAAAATCTTGTAGCCCTAGCCATTTTGCCTAAGTGGATAGAGCGTTGGCCTGCAGACTGAAGGGTCCTGGGTTCGATTCCAGTCAAGGGCACATACCAGTACCTTGGTTGCAAGTTCCCAGGCCTTGGTCAGGTTATATGCAGGAGGCAACCTACTAATGTGTCTCTCTCACATCAGTGTTTCTCTCTGTCTCTCTCTCTCCCTCCCACTCTCTCTAAAATTCAGTGGAAAAATATCCTCGGGTGAGGATAATCTTGCAGCGCACCAGTGTGCCATTGCACAGTGGTTGAAAATCACTGGGGTAAATGAAAGGTCAATGAATCAGTGATGTGCAGGAGGATGAAGCTCAAAAGGCAAAGGGTAGAGATGAAGCACCATGACAGGGGTAGCAGTTGACATTTTTCATTTATTGTCACTCAGCATCCATTTCTCTTTTCTCTTTTGAACAGAAACATTTTAAAAAGTATTTATCCCTCCCCATGGCCTCTCCATGTTGCCAACTCCTTCCCAAACTTTATCAGGTGTGAAAAGAAAGCCCGAGTCCAACCAGCTGCTGGCAGCCATTCTACAGGGAAATCCCAGGAGTAGAGCAGGGAAGGGTCTGGTCACATGGTTAGGGCAGCATCTCTGAAGCCAGCATTTCCTATGAACTTTTTGATCAGATAAACCAACTCTTAGCTGCTTAAAGTATTAGTGTTGGGACTTCTATTATCTGGAGCTCAAGCGCTCTACCAGCGTCAGTCATGCTGGTCACTTTTACTGGGTTTGGAGTCACAGAGAATCATGCCTATGGAGATGTCAAGTAGCACTTTTGATTCAGTGGAAGTAAGTCCTGGTTAGCAGTAGAATGCCATGAGCACGAGGGCAACAGTCCTTTGACCTTTCTGCAGCTGGACTCAGTCTTTGACAGGGTAGGGGTAAGACTGATGCCTTCTGCTTGTGTTGCCAGAATTTCTGAGTCCTGACCCTTACTGTCCTGTGACCCAATCCCATGCCATAGTCAGGACTTTTACCTTTTTTGTTCCATGTAATGTTCTCACATCTTTTAAGATGAGGGGAACCTTGGGCAGGTGTGTGTGTGGGGGTGTGCACACGCACAGCATGAAGAAGAGAGGTATCTTACACATTTCTCATGCATAAACATTTCAGAATATGTACCCATTCCCTCCAAAAATAAAAGCACCACATGGATTTTACAAACATGAGACTGTTTCACAGCTTCCAAATCTTCAATTGAACTTCTCCGTTTGGACAAAGAATAGAGTATCTGAACTCCTGACTAGTTCTTTGTTGCTGAGAGGATCAGCTTTCCCAGACTCCGCATCTTGAATCCATTACCATGTCATATATTGTAGGCTGCCACCCGCCTGTCTGCGCTCTGTTAACCTTTCCTCCCCTGTTCGTGCTGAAACAAAGCGAAGGTTGGTGTGCAGCTCTTCCCCTTCAGTGACTTTCACCTTTCTACCACCTCCCCCAACCCACTTCTCCTCTCCCTTGTCACTTCCCTGAAGCTCCCTGGCACCTCTCTCAGCAACAAAACCAAAGGCACAGGCCTATGGGTATTACTTGTGACATTTCAGAAGGAAGAGAAGAAAAGAGCTGCAAATGTTTTTACTCTCCTTTTTCTGTCCCCCAAGAGAGGCCACGGCTGCAACCTTTGAAACAGTAAATAAACGTGAACTCCTGAGTGTTGAAAGGCTCTCTGGCTGGTCACAGAAGCATGAGCCCTGGCACAGCCTCCAAATGCCTGCTCAGGGGAAGGTGTAACAATCTCCTCAGGCAAGTCCTGAGTGACTCCCTGTGATGAGAGCCGTAAGCCCTTCTTCTTCTCTTCCCTCAAAAGAGAATATCGTTCTAGATGGAATAACCCTTGACCTAGATGGGAACATTACACGATTCCCTTCTGGAAGGGTCCTTGGAAGTCTCCTTGCTACAAGGAATACCTAATAGCCTTGTTCAGCGTGATCGACAGCTATTTTGCCATCATACTTAATACCATTTGTCTAAAACAGGTAACTTTTTTTTCTGATAAAGAAAATTGACATGCCCTAAGTTGGCAGATTTAAAAAAAATTAATATAAGAGGAAAATGAAGAAGTGTATTAAAAGGAACCCTGATATCCATCCTCCCCAAAATGTTATTGTAGTCACTCTCACCCTTCCAAACACTGTCACATATCCATTATGCTGTCACGGATCAGTGTACAATTGACAGAGAATAAGATTGAGACAGTCCATCAATCTAATGTCACACCATGTAATAAAAGTCTACAGAAACCTTGTAAATGCTAGTTATACAGCCGGATACAGCTCCAAAGTGCCGATTGGTGTAAAATGTTCTAAATGGCTATAAATAGGTAATATGTCCTAAGGAAAACCTGACTCTTAGTGGTATTGAAAAGAGAAAATAGGAGAAATTACAGATTATTACCAATGGAAATAAGGCCAGAGGGCAGCAGTGTGAGGAGATGGGTCTAGGGAGATAAATGAAAAGGAGATAACCCTACGTCAAACAGTCTTTCTGATTCACTATTTATAATGGTCTGTGTGCTTAAGGCCTTTTTGAGACCATGAGAAAAACGCAATGTTCACTGAAATGGCAAGATTTTAAAATCTGATCTGTCTAGTTCAGTCTTTGCTTAGAGGAGTTCTGCAGTTGATGAAAAGCAGGCACAATTATTTTATTTACTAATTTGTTCAAAGCTAAAATTGATGTCCTTACATAAATGTATCAGAAAAACAGAGCCAATAGTATATTTTTATGTTTTAGAGAATTGTTTCACATGATGGTGGAGGCTGGCAAACCCCAATGGGTGAGGCAGGCTGGCAAACATGAAACTCAGGCAGGAGTGAATGCTACAGTCCTGAGGCAGAATTTCTTTGACAGAAAACCTCAGTTTTTACTCTTAAGACCTTAAACTTGATTGGATGAGGCGCACTCACATTGTTGTGTCATCTCCTTTACTTAAAGTCAACTGATTGTAAATATTACAAAACTAGAGGCCCGGTGCATGAAAATTTGAGCACTGGGGAGGGGGGAAGGCGTCCCTCAGCCTGGTCTGAGACCTCTCACAGTCCAGGAGTCCTCAGAGGATGTCCTACTGATGGCAGTCTGGCCTCCCTCTGCAGAGGTGACTGGACAGGGGGTCAGGGGACAGCGTAGCCCCCATCACCCTGCCGTTGCCGCTGGCCTCCCCCTATAGGAGGCAATTGGATGGGCGATCAAGGGACAGTGCTGCCCCCCCCCCCCCATTCACCCCTCCGCTGCCACTGGTTGCCACCTACCCCATCACCTCCCTCTGCCTGCTGACACGTGCCTTGGCTGGCCTGGCACCACCTGCTGGCCAGCCCCGTTTGCATGCCAGCTGGTCAGTCCGCCGTTCATAGATTTGTATATTATGCTTTTATTATATAAGACACCTTCCCAACAACATCTGCACTAGTGTTTTATTAAATAACTGAGTACTATTACTTAGCCATGTTGACACATTAAACAAACCATCACAAGTAATGAGAAGGATACTATTTTAAGTTGTGGTGTTGTTATAAATCTGGGTTTCCTTCCTTGCCTAAGGGCACATCTATGAAGATATCCCTCATTTGTATTTGTATATCATTTCTGAAAAGGGGTCTAACTGATTCATTTACTTGGTTATAGTTTACCTCAACATTTTGATTCACCAAATAGAACTGAAAACAACCAAGTTGGTCATTGAAAAAAGCACTTATTAAGCTTTATTATGAATCACAAAATAAAAATTATTTTATTATGTTAAAAGTGGAGACTTTTCTGGAAAATTCTATATCTTCTCTTTGATTCATTGCCTCAATTTACAAATAGTTGATAAATAATTTCGTACTCTTGTTTATATTTACACACTTGAATACATAATACTGAGACAAGTGTGGGAGGGTATTTTCTTATTTTTGTAGTTTGTTATAAAAATAAGACTATAAAAATATAATTTTATTTTGCCTTTTTACCTAATTTTGCATTCTTCAAACAATGCATTTTAAATAGCTATATGATATTACACTAATAAACAGATTATATGATTTTGACCACTTTCCTAGTTGGTGGGTCCTCAATGTGCATCAGCTTTATTCCACTCTAACAAACAAAACTGCAGTGTGCATCCTTGTACACATTTTTTACACATGTGGAGAGGTAAGTTTAATTTTGTTATCATTTGGGTAGGACTGATTCTACAAAGTGGACCTCCTGAATCAAGGTGAGGAGATTTTTAAAATTATAATTAACATTACAGATTTCTAAAATAATTTATCTTTAATCCTCAATAAAAATGTGTTTAATCCAGTTTTTCTACATCCCTGTGAGATTTTTGTCAGTCTGATAGCTGAAAAACAAAAGTTTATCATGGCTTGATTTACATTTCTTTGACTTATATTAACCCCTAGAGTGCCGAGGAGCGCGATTGCGCTCCTCCTGTCTTTCGCGGAAAGTGCCGGGAGTGCGATCATGCTTCTCCTGCAGTATCACTATTAGATGCTAGTCGTTCACTCTTTCTTGACAGATGGCACCTAAGTGCAGAAAACAAATGTAGTAAAGGTTTCCTTAAGTTTTTGAATATGTAACTTCATTTACTTGAGATTCATAATTTTTTTCCTAAACTGCTGTAAAATCAGCAAAAATGCCTTGGCAATTTTAGCATAGTTCCTAGGATATTGGTTGGCACTCAAAGGGTTAAGTATATTTTTATATGTGTTATGTATTGTTATTTTTGAAACAATGTTATTAAAAATATATATAAAGATCAAAGTCATAATCAAGACAATAAAATATTCATGAAAGATAAGAACAATAAGATATAATTATCTATAATAATAAAAGTGTAATATGCTAATTAGACCAGACATCCTTCCGGATGAAGCCAGGGTTGCGAGGGAAGCCCGGGTCCAGGGTGCCAGGGGGAAGCTGGTGTAGGCAGCAGGAGGAAGGAAGGCCTACTCTTGCAGGAATTTTGTGCATCGGGCCTCTAGTATCAAATAATATGCAATGTCATTGTAAGTGAGGAAAAACTGTTTTTTTCTACCCTCTTATGTTCACTTACTGGTTACCATGAATTAAACTAACAAAGGACAGAATAACAGGAGAATAAAAGCATACACACTTGGTTGAAGTTTTGAATTTTATATGCATAGAGGCTACACAAAAAAGAGAAAAATCTCAAGAAGTGATTTAACTATTTTAACAATTGGTGATAAATTATGGGGAAGTAACTAAACAAAGGAAAGGGGGGTGGGCAAATTGTGGAATGATAATATAGGAAACTAATGAAAGATGAAGGTTATCTTAGTAAGATTTGTCTGTGCAGACTCATCTTCTTCATGGCCATGAAATCCCCCAGACAGGGGATTTAAGTCAGTCCTTTTTTTCAGGAATTTTTGCTTTTAGTCAGAAGACTAAAAGATCCAAGAAGGCTTCTTTCTGTGTCTATTGATTCTCAATTGCCTTCAACTGAGAATAATCCATATGCTAAAGTAGCATATTTCAGGGTGGTAGATTATTCTGATAGCCATTATTATTCAACCTTTAGAAGTACTATTTTAGAAAATTAGAATCATTGAAACTTTGGATTTGTTTTGTTTTTGTGTGTTGATAGTTTGTTTAGAATTGGATTTTAAGCCCCAAATATCTCTTATTGACCATATAAGAGCATATTTCTTTGCTCTCATCTTCAATATCTACATCCATAAATATAGGCAATTAAAACCTACCTCAGAATATTGAACTGCCACACACATGCATGTATGCACACACAAATACTATCCACATAGAAGTTTTCTAAATGCAGTATTTTTTTAATGCAATATATTTGATGATGGTGCTTTATATTTACAGGATCCTACTTCACACCATTTATAAAACATTTTCTGATTCACTGTTCTTTTCTTGATGCTTACTCACAGAAAGACTATGAGATAGGTAAGGATATAAAAAGGGATGAGCTGAGGCTTAGAGATGTTAAATAACTAGGCCAAAACCACATAAGTGATATGTTGTGTATTAGATAATCTGGTCCTGGTTCTAGTTTTCTTGTTGTTTCATATTTAGATCAATATGTTGTTCACTAGTATGCTTACATTTTTAATAATACATTTCTTTGTACTTTCCTTAAACATGTGTGTTCCAATGTATATATGATGATGTACCAAATATGTAAGTTCCTTCTGAACAGGAATTACTGTATACAGACCATTATATTACTCACAGGAGTGAAATCAGATCATTATACACACTCTGTTCTGGAAAGAAACATGTACCAATACAGAAGGAAGTATGGATATTTCTGTGTGTATATAGGCATTCACATGTGTCTGTGTGCAAAAGAATATGTACAGGCCCTGTCTGTGCTGTGGGGGCATTTGGGGTGTTAATGGCTAATGCTGTAGAAACCAAGATAACTCAGCCTTGATCCCTGTTCTTCAAAGACACATGAAAACTCCCCCATGTGGAGGGCTGAGCTACGAGGCTTCTCTAGTCTCCCACATGACCTCCCTTGACCCAGTGGCTTAGGAAGTGTGGTAGATGAGGGTAAATAGTGCTGAGACTGTATGTAGAAACTCTCTGGTCTCCCCACCAGGGAGAGAGAAAGAAAATACGTCCTGGCGGAGGGAACATTTGTGTTGGATGCCTTACCCTAGGGTCTCAAACTAAAATGCCTCAGGAGTAAGCTACAAACAAGAGGAAAGTGATGGGGCAAATGAGCTGCTCTATAATATTCTTTAAATATTAGCCTCTCTATTTCATTTTCCTCCTTTAGTTAAGACATGTGCTTAGAGAAATATGCTTGTTTGCTGTGCTCTCAGATAAATAAGATGGACAACTTGATGACATGCCACCTGATACTCACACTCCTGGTGTGTAGGACTGTGGTGAGGCTGGTGTGAGTACACACCTCATCCCACTGCCCCTTACCAGGAGTTTATCCCTACCAGGTTAGCATGCAGGTTCCTGCAGCAAAATTTTCTGATTATTTTCCAAAACAAGCCAAATAGCTAGGTTTTAATGTAAATTACTCAGTTTTTATACACTGGCTGAGATGTTTAAAATACAAAGTATGCAAAATAAACTACATATCTTCAAGCCAAATGTGACCCTTAAGCTGACAATTTGTAATCTCTTTAATTTTAAGAAATAAAATTCTGATTTTAGATGTAATTAATAGAACTTGAAAGTAGTAGTTCTTAATGGTCATACCAGAACAACTGCTTGCTCACAACCTTTGTGCAAATTCGAAGTAGGTGCCCCGTCCTCAAGGCACCATACTTCCTTATGTCATAAAATTATAATGTATTGACATTTTTGGGATATGAGATGTTGATATTGTCTATCAGAAATTAGTATGTGTATAAATCTGTGGTATCTACCATGTGAATAGTGATTGAAAGGGCTGTGCAGTATTGTTCACCCATATTATACAATGATATGCAATAACCCTGGAAAAGAATTCTTGGGTTCCTTGAATCTTGCAGAGTAAGTCTCTGACTCCTCCAGCAAAGTGTTTAAAATTTTAGTTCTTCTTGACGCTCTCTCCTTGATAGTAATTACTGAGCATTGCATTAGATGACCCTGCTGAGATGACCATGAATCTTTCAGAATCTAAAGGACAAAATAAACTGACCAAACAAAATAAGATCAGAGGCATGGATAAATGGAACAGACTGACAGATCTCAGAGGGGAGGTGGGTGGGAAGGTCATGAAGAGACCAATAGAAGAATATATGTGCATATATGCATCACCCATGGACACCAACAATAATGTGGAGAAGGCCTGGTAGGGGCAGGGGCAGGGCAAAGGGGGTAATGGGAGGCACTTGTAATAGAATCAAATAAAAAATGAGAAAGCAAAAAAAAATGTAAGTAAATGAAAATGGCATTTTGAACAATCATAAAATCATCAGGGAATATATTAGTTTGCTAGGGCCGCTGTGTCAATGTACCACAGACTGCGTGGTTTAAGTAACAGAAATGCATTGTCTCACAGTTCTGGAGATCAATGTCTCTGCAGGGGTGGTTCTTTCCGGTGCTGTGAGAGCGTATCTGTTCATGCCTCGTTCTTATCTTAAGTAGTTTGCTGGGAATCTTTGACATTCTTTGGCTCTTAGATGTATCACCCAGAACTCTGCCTTCATCTTCCCATGGTGTTCTCCATGCGTGCGTGTCCATACGCAAATTTTCCCTTTTAAAATAGATCAGTCATGTTGGTATAAGTCCCAGCTTAATGACTTCATCTTAACTTGATCATCTGCAAAAACCCTATTTCAAAGTAAAGTCATATTCTGACATAGTGGGGGTTAGGTCAACATATAAATTTTGATGGTATACAATTTAATCCCTAACATAGAATATCCAGTCATCAGATTTTAAATTTTATCACCTAATATAAGATGACCTTATTTTAGCTCTAGTTTTATATTTATACTAGAAGCCCATTGCATGAAGAGATTCGTGCAATAGGCCTTCTGGTCCCCTGGCTGCTGGCACTGGTTTTCCTCCGGCACCCGGGACCAAGGCCTTTGCTCTGGAAGGAGCCTTCAGTCTTCACTCCACTGCTTCGCCCCTACATATGCAAATTAACCACCATTTTTGTTGGGTTAATTTGCATACTCTCCTGGTTGGCTGGTGAGCATAGCGGAAGGATGGTTAATTTGCATGTTTGTCCATTATTAGGCAAGATTTTATAAGCCAAATATCTAGAATATGTATACATTCAGGTGTTCTTTCAAAAATAAAAATGTAATGCATTTTGAGTTAAATCTTTTCATCTTTATCTTAGAACAGTGGTTGGCAAACTGCTGCTCATGAGCTACATGCGGCTCTTTGGCCCCTTGAGTGTGGCCATGAAGTTTCAATCGCACTGTACATGTGCACCCGCACATGGTATTTTGTGGAAGAGCCACACTCAAGGGGCCGCAGTTTGCCGACCACTGTCTTAGAACATCTGCATTTAGTACACTTGTGGAGTGTGTGTGTGTGTGTGAGAGAGAGAGAGAGAGAGAGAGAGAGAACACAATTGCATTCATAGCCTCAGTGCTCTTCTTTAGATTGCTGAGTGATTTCCCACTTGCCAATAGCTCTTCAAATTATATGAATCTAAACTACTCACATTGTGAAATCCCTTTCATTCCTATAGCAATAGAATGATTGCCTGCCAGTATTCCTTTTTTTGTAATTTACTTTTAACCGTAAAGAAAAGCCTTTTTTAATTCTCCTGAGTGCCAAATCATTCAGTACTGAAGGTACCATTTCAGTGTGCTGTATAATCTTACTAAAGCAAAAAAGGAAATGCAGCATGCCAGCACAAAATGGCCCATTCTGAACCTTGATTTAAGACTCTCTACTACTCGGATCATCCAATCTATATAAGGAAATATTTGGAACTTCCATTCAGCACAATGTGCTTAGATATCAGTATTGGCGGTGGGATTAGTGGCGCTAGAAGGTCAAGTTATAGCTGGGCACTTATTGTGCAGAATAATGTTATGTATGGAATACACAGAGAAAGAGCAGTGAACTAAGAACAGAAGACTGCTAAAGTCTAGTCCACCATGCCCCAATTTTACAGTGATTTTCTTTAATTCATTCATTCATTAATTTATTCACTCCTTCCTCTTTATAGGTGCTAAGGACATAGTGGTGATTAAGACATAAAATATATCAAATTAAACAGACATTAAAAACAAAATTTTAATACAGAATAATGAAGGTTATAATAAATGAAATTTAGTATGTATTGAGTGCAGGTTAAGCTGCTATGATAAAACTTGAAAATACAATGATAAAAATCACATACAAATGGCTCAAGTTAAGTAGACGTGGTTGGTGGAGCAATGTGTGACTTCCACTCCTGGCCCTTGGTGGCTGCTTTAGTTCTTATGACCTTCTCATCAAAGAGAAGTAGGGAAAAACCATGATATTTTCAGTTTTAAATCTCTGATATTTGGATAAGGGTGGGAAATGAATGGGGAAAGCCTGAGTGGATCTAGAGAGAGCAGTCAAGCCACTTTGTAGTAATCCAAGCACGGTGTTTGTGGCTTGACTATGGCAATAGTAGCAGAAATAGAGT
Organism: Myotis myotis; assembly: GCF_014108235.1. Classification (NCBI taxonomy): domain Eukaryota; kingdom Metazoa; phylum Chordata; class Mammalia; order Chiroptera; family Vespertilionidae; genus Myotis; species Myotis myotis. The sequence goes on from NW_023416324.1 coordinate 60,845,210, forward strand.
TAAGTGAACATAGGCAATATAAGCCATAAAATATAGGGCTTAGCGATGATACGATGTTGGTTCTAAGGAATAGGAAGGAGTCATGGATGTTTCTTCAGCCTCTTGACTGAGCAACCACCTAGTGGGAACCATATAATGAGCTGGAGAAATTTAGAATAGAAACACCCTCAAAGGGTAAGGCCTGGTGAAAGATTTCAATTTGAAATCATTGATTTTCAGGTACTGTGAGACATTTAAGCAGCTATTTCAGAAGGTCTTCTGGTAGAATTCCAAGAAGTACAGGAGATAAGTATAGGTAGAAAATGTAGCTCTTGGAGACATGAGAGTGAATGAGATTTCCCTTGGATATCAGGCAGAAGAGAGGGCATAGAAATAGCTATAAAGAGCATTACCATTTAAGAAGTTTGCAAAGGAGATTGGAAAGAAGAGATAACCCATAGAAATAGGAGAAAAACCAGGTAAGGCTACAGGTGTAAAGCAAAAGAGATTAGTTTACTGTATCAAATGTTATTACAAGAGACAGTCCTCAAGTCACCTAAGGGTGAACTGGTTACAAGTGACTTTGAGGAAGATGAAGATTGAAATTGTGCACAAGAAATTTATGAAATATCAATAGGAAGAACATTTTGGTTATAACCATATTATCATTGGCTAAACACTGAGAAGATGCTGAGGAAGTCAATGTGGCCTACAGGTTCAATTATTTAAAGAAGTGTGAGTGCAAAGAAAGGGAGATATATAGGGAAGTAACAAGGAGGGGAGGTTATAATAAAATTTTTGTTTGTTTTAATGTGTAGGCATACTTTGAGAAAGTTTCCATGAGATAAGGACGTGTTGAGATTGTACAGAATTATGACAAGTCTCTGAGCACTTGTGCATACTATCTTTTTTGTCTTAAATATTTTTCTCCTTACCTCCACTTGCTGCCTCCCCACTTCACATAAAAATGGAAGAAAAATTATCCCTAAAGGTGACACAGTAGTTCAGGTCACCCCTAGATTACTTTTATGTTTATAAACTAACACTAGCATTGAGTGACTGCTAATTTTTTTGTCAAGTACTGTGCAAAACACTTTTTTTTCAGTATTACCTTCTTTAATCTTTTAATCTTCATAACAATCCATAAAGTAGTATGTATATGTGTATGTGTGTTGTTTTCCTTCTTTTTTTAAAACCTCATTCTACAGTTCAGAAATTGTTGAAGCTCACACAGCTGAGTAAATGGTGGACCAAATTTTGACCCCAGGCAGTCTGAATAAGAACCTGGATTACCCTAAACCTGCATGGTAGAATGAGGAATTGTTAATTTCTAAGTATTGCATTTGCATTGTTTGATTTTTGTTCAAGGATACTTTTTGTACTTAGAATGGAAAACATTTTCTGCTCAAGTAGAACATTCCTGTTTTGCTTTGGTTGTCTTTTAATAGGGTGGAACTAAAATAAAAATAATTAAGCTGTTTTATAAGCATGACAATTTTTTACAGTTAAAAATATATATATATTAAAACCAGTTTTGTATGACTTTCTTTTCCTGACTGATTCTGGCCATTTCAAAACAAAGCTGGAAGGCTTTGAACAGTCATGCTCTTGACCTTTTCAAGTTTCTGAACAATCATGACATGAAGATGTCTTCCTCATTATATTATTAGCTGGGAATTGATGCATACACAATTAGGATTACTTAGAAATGTGAGGATCTATATATGATTTATGGCAATACTTATGACTGAAAATCTTATAGGCACCATGTGACAGACACCCTTTGTGGAAAATTGAGAGTAAACTCTGGCACACACTGCCTGGGCAATCAGGAGAGAGAGTTGTTCTTCATCAAGGAGGAATTGGGGTAAACAGGCGGGCTAAATGAGCAAACAGGCAGAAAGAGACAGAATCCAAACTGCTTTAGAATATGCTCAATTTTAAATGTGTGTAATAAAATTACAACAATAATGTTGTAGCTTAGCAATGCAGCCTTAAAATGCAGCCACCCAATTACACTTTCATTTGGAATTTCATGTCCTTATAATAAGGTTTGTTCTTTATTTCAGAGCATTATTGTACGTAGTTATGAGTTGGCTTTTTATTACCTGTGTCCATCTCTGGCTATCCTAAAAATCATATAGTGTGAGCATGTATGTGTTTGTGTGTGTGTAATATACATGTGTACTCTTCAAAAACTCACTAGCTACTTATGATTATCCTTTGATCTAACCCTTTTCCCAAAGAGAGTTCTCATTTGAAGAAAAAAGATTTAACATAACGTGTCAGTATGTTATCTCATCTATCATTTCTTCCACATGCCATGTACCACTACACATTCTGTAAGTTATATAGTTTATTTTTTAAATGCAGACAATAACCACCAGACTAAAGTTTCATATCCACACCCCTTTTCCTTGAAAATTAATTCCAGTGGTTCTTTAGGAGATAAGTACACTGATGGTCTTGAAAGAGATCCAAAATTAGATTATCAGTAGTATTCCAAATTAGACTGCTATCTAGAAATTGATGCCATTTGGGAGCTACAATTTTACCATATGGTCCGTGCATATATTCATTATAAGGCATCTAAACCCTCCTCTGTCTTCTTTTCATGTTATATTTTAGGAAAATAATGTTACAAAAGCAATAACAATAACATTTCTTTCTTATTTATATCAACCTGCCATATGAATCTTAGAATAACTTCCTCCCCCACATAACAAGATCTTTCTTACCAAGGAACTAAATCTAGAAGGAATACTATTATCATTATCTATCATAATAAAAGTGCAATATGCTAATTAGACCCGACGTTCTTCTGGACGACCTTCCAGACGAAGCCAGAGCTGCGAGGGAAGCCCAGGGCCCAGGTGCCAGAGGGAAGCCGGTGCCTGCAGCTGAGGGAAGGAAGGTCTACTCTTGCAGGAATTTCATGCATCAGGCCTCTAGTGTCTAAAAAAGATCATTCTTGTTTCTTGTTCTATTTCCCATTCCTGTTAAGAAGACTTGCTTTTTCTGCATATTCCAAAGGTTATCCTCTTGGTATTGCTGAATGTCATCTTGGGTAATTCAAAAACTCTCATTTTAATTACCTATGTCCATTATTCATTTCCTCCACTTTCCACAGAAGAGTGAAAAAAGGTTTCTAACTGTTTCTATCTTAGCTGTTCCAAAGGACACCTAGTTTAATTTAAAAAAGAAAATAGTAATGTAAAAAATACCACAGAAAAACACTCCCTAGGTATTTGAAGGTATGTAAGCTTTGACAATTACCTGTCTGTCATATATGTACTTCAATGTAATGAAAGTAATTTTAAAAGTATTATATTGGTGTGTGTTTTTAATCCTCACTCGAGGATATTTTTTCCTTGATTTTGAGAGAGAGATGAGAAAGGAGAGAGAGAGAGAGAGAGAGAGAGAGAGAGAGAGAGAGAGAGAGAGAGAGAGAGACATCATCGACACATGAGAGAAACATTGATTAGTTGCCTCCTGTTTGTGCCCTGACTGGGGATGGAACCCGTAACCTAGGTATGTGTCCTCACTGAGAATCTAACTTGCCACTTTTTAGTGTAGGAAATGATGCTCTTACCAACTGAGTCACCCAGCCAGAGCAGGATTATATTTGTTTTAATAAGACCAATTGGAATAGATGTAATTAAATCATACCAACAATAGTAAAGTTCCAGAAAGTAATCTAGTAAAGTTTTAGGATTATTTGTGCACTCATCTGTTCTCTAAAATATATATTGAAAAGAATATAGCTCTCATAGTTTAAGAACAAAATACACAAATATATAAAAATATGTAATCCCTTCCACAACTGTCTGTCATTGATTCAATTTTCAGCCCCCATCCCCGCTCCACCGTGGGTTGTTAGTTATTAGTTTCTTCTGTAATCTTCAAGAGTTCTTTTTTTTTTACATACACAATAATATATATATATATATATATATGTGTGTATATATATATATATTATTTTGCAAAGTAATACCTTCTGTTTTTTATTATTCACTCCTTATCTGTTATTTTCCCCAAGCAAAATAATTTCCTTTGTTCTCTTTCTTTTTTTCTTTGCTTTTTTTTGCATGATACATCCATATTGTAAACTTTTTCAAGAACCATATTATGTATGTGTGTATGTATGTATGAAGTCTGCTTTTCTATTATCCAACTCTGATTTTCAACTGGTCTTCCACAAGAGTTTTTAGAACATGCAACACCTGACTATTTAGTCAGAAACACTGACTTCTTTTCCCTTAATTTTTCAAATAAAAAAATAACAACAGCCAACACAAGCTAAAGCACAGACTGAAGTCAAGGAATCTGCTGGATGAATGGGCTCTTTTTTGGAGGCTCTGAGTTGGAATCATCTTCTAGCCTCATTTGTGTTAGCAGAATTTAGTTCTTTACAGGTTGTAGGACTAAGTTCCATGTTTGCTTATTTTCTATTTGCCAGAGATCATTCTCAGCTACTTTGGGGAACTCTGCATATATTATGAAGTCAGTAGATTATACACTTCCTAGTTTCTCTGAAAATAAATTTTACATATTTTTCATTATTGTTTCTGATAATTTCAAAGAGGAAATGAGGCATAATACTGACTTACAGTTATACAGGAAGTTATAGTCAAGTAAAATTGATATATATTTTCAGTTGTGGAGGGTCAAACATCTAAGATGCTTAGGTTCAATTATACCATTACTATCAGATTCCAAGCCTCCCCAAAACATCACTTACTGTATTTTTCAAACTTGATCACAACAAAACTATGAATATTTTAAAATGATTTTTAGTTAAACAGCAAAACTAAAACAATCTGAAGACAGAAATATCTTGTAGAGATGTTCTGTTATAATATCTTGGAGGAAAATGTTCTCTCTCCTCTGTTTCTCTCTCATTGCATTTCTCTCTCATTTCAAGCAAAAATTAGGTTTGAAAAAAGTTTTTTTCTTACCTTTAGTTGTTTTTGGGTTTGTTTTTTTTTTTGTGTGTGTATGTGTGTGTTTTATCAATATGCTCTTTTCCTAGTCTCTGGATTATTTATTTATTTAATGCTGTTTCTTACGAATGCTTTGTGCAGTGCATCCAGGAAAAAAATATGCTTACCTTTCTTGTAGTCCTCTGATTTCCTCGCAGGATTTGGTACAACACTGAAATGTTGATTGGCAGTGCCCATTCTCAGGGACCTGCCTCTCCTTTATAAACCAACAATGGGTTGGGCAGTTCTCTGAAGTGTACAGGCACCACTCCAGGCTATTATTTTGAGTAATCTGCTCTGGCGCAGGAACACTCATGTTAGGTGTTGAATGTCTTAAAATATGTGGTGTTACATGAGTGCCTACAGCACCTCAGGGTAAAAACTGAGCCCTGTATAAGAATGAATGATGGAGCCTTTGTGCTTTGCTCACTGTTCAGGCAGGTGTGTTGGCATTTACACATGCCTATGTGATGTAGCATTCAGAGGAGATAAAACTCTTTGGTGATTATGCATTCCTACTGTACAAAGAATGTATCACCTTGCTAAGACGGGTTGCTTCTATTTGCTATGTTTTTTCCTCCTCTCTCACATGATCTTGCGTTATGGGAGAGATGATTTTTATAAAGCTTCATTTGTCTTACATTGAGTTTTGCAAATATGCACCCAAATTAAAGGGAATCGCAGTGTGCTCTTATGTTTAAAGTGAAAATACACATTGATGTCGAAGGAAGAAGACCATGGGATTACTCTGGAAGAGAATCCAATGTCAATGCATTCTTGGACTGAGTAATTTTCATAACCAGATTATTTTTTTTTATTAAATTTGAAGTAACTTGCAATAATTTCTGATGAAAAACATGATTGAATATGCATGTGGGAAGTTGGGGGTCATTGGTGCACAAAGTGGAGGTAGAAGTAAAGAGGTAAAATAATCAAATGAAACATGGAAAGAAATAAGAAAGTCCTTTTATACTAACGACCATACTTCCAGCAAATTGAATCATAGTAATGCAACCATAAATTAAACAACATATTTCACATTTATCACATAAAGACTGAAACTTATATTGAAGGTATTTCTTAAAAGATACATAGATATCCCAAATGATAGCTTTTACCTCCTCAAGGAGCTGCTAGTACCTACCTGATTAGAATTCACTTATAAGCAATAGAGTGAAGAAGTGGAAAGAGCAACTCTTTGGGGGTGTTTTTCTGTAAATGGTAATAGAAGAATGAGGCAGGGGTTAGAGGAAGAGATAGGATTAACAAAATTTCATGTGCTTTCTCTGTGTCAGAGAAATCACAGTACTTAAAACCTAAAACTCATAGGAGTTGTTGATCAAGTGGTCATAAGAGATGAGGATGAACTGATAATTAAGATAATTAGAAACAGACAGATTTGGGTTGGATTTACTGTTGTGGCCTTTAGCTGCTATGTGATCCTGTGCAAACTACTTATATCCAATGATTGTCGATGTCTTCGTCTGTAAAATGAGGATAATAGCAATATCCACTTTGCAGTATATTTAGAAAGTTAAAATTGTATGTATGTAATGGAGACAGCCAGCAAGCCCCAGTGAGGATTAAAACATAATTAACTTTTTGCCTTTGCTTCCTCTGGGCTGTGTAGACAGTGAAAAAGATATTCTTTGCTGTAATTTAGCAAGCTTGTCTTACATAAACATAAGCCTAACAGTTGAACAATTTTGCAATATTTTTATTTTCCTTCTAATTTCTTTACTTTGTTAATTGCGTCCAAATCAACATAATTAGAAAAGTATTTTTATGATATTTACTATTTGAGGGAAAGTTAGAGAAAAGAAAAATATATTTCTTGGTCTTTCAAAAGAGCACAGATAACTATAAGACATTCTAAAAAAAAAAAAAAAAGGCAAAACTATAAAGACAGCAAAAATCATCAGTGGTTACCAGGAGTTGAGAGGAGAAAGGGATGAATTGGCAGAACACAGAGAATTTTTAGGGCAGTGAAATTACTCTGTATGACATTGTAGAAAAGGCAAAATTTTTTCTCTATACTATTAGGGTTTGGGTCTGAGAATTAAATTGACATAAAACAGGTTAACAGAAGAAAAGCATACACACTTATTATATAAGCTTTATGTGGCACAGAATTCCCTATAAGGGAGGACCATCCAAAGAAATGGCAAAACCCACATACTTATATATTGGGTTGAACAAAGAGAGGCAACTGAAGAATAGTAACTAAACTATATAGGGAGGTGAAAGGAAGATAAGAATTGTTTTGACAAGATTTGTTTGTACAGAATTTTCGTGACTTAGACTCCCATTAAAGAATGTTTCTTTTCTCCTAGTAAATAGAAGTCATCTTTTACATGGGAATTTTTATCTCTTGTTTTTAGGAAGAAAAAGGAGACTAGACCACCCATCTTAACATCTGCTGTTTTTCAAGTGTCTTTAAATTAAAATAATACTTATGCCAAAATGGCACCCTTCAGCGCTACAATGGCTGATACATGTCCTTATAGATTTGTTCAAACCTATAGAATGTACAACACCAAGAGGGAACTAATGTTAACTATGGACTTTGAGTGATGATGATGTGTCAGTGTGGGTTCATTAAGTGTAACAAATGTACAGTCACTCTTGTGGGGGATGTTAATAAAGGGAGAGGCTGTGCATATGCATGCTTAGGGGGTTTATGGAAAATTTCTGTACTATCCTTTCAATTTCACTGTGAACCTAAAACTGTTCCAAAAGTATAAATACATTTTGTGGACCCCAAATCAATAAATTATAAAACTGATACAGTATTTTATCACCATATATATACATACATATATATATATATATATATATATATATATATATATATATATATTTTACAATAATATTATATCACAGCATATATGATGTTTCAAACAGGCACTGTTGGTTCTTGATACATATGAACTTATTTAGTACTCAGCAGTCCTAGAGGCAGGTACTATTATTTTATTTTCATTTAGAGGTGAGGAAACGAAGGCACAGAAAGACCGAACAACTTTTTCCAGGTCAGAAACCTGGTAAATTTGGCAGTTTGGCTCTAATACACATGCATTTTACTACTATCCGGTTGCCACTCTACCTGTGCTGTGTATAAAATTGCTGTGAAATAATGGAAAGATGCCCCAGAGCTGAGACCATCACAAAAGACCTTACCCCTAAAGAAGAAAGGGAAGGGAAGTTTGCATTTAGTATTATTAATAATATGGAGTATTTTTAAAATACAGCTCACATCTTACTTCAACAGCATCTGTCATTGCACCTATTTTAGCTTACTTGTAAACAACTGTAATTTTTTCCCTCATTATAACATCCTCAGCTATATAGATTAAGTATTTTTCTAATTCTTTATAGAAAATCAGGATGAATAAAGCAGTAGAATTTTTCAAATAAGACTCCAACCTTAGGTGGGAGCAAGTTAAAATGTCCTTTGAAGGTGTACAATTTAAATGAAGTGTTCTTTGGTATTATCCATAGAATCATTTCATTTATACATTAGTGGACTTAAGTTAGGGTTGTCATGGCATTTATAAAAAAATAAAATATAAGATATCTTTAGTTATAAAAACTTCATCAATAATAATAATTTAAAAAAAGCCACTGGGAGGAAAAATCAATCTTCTACTAAGCATGCAAATCAACCCTTCAAAGAGATGTGATTTTCATGAAATTATAAGTTTTATAACTTTTGGGAAGACTTCAATAGCCAACCACTCTGCATAGCATTAGCATCAAAGAGAAAATGGATAAATACCAAGCTTTATTTCCAATGGAAGTATTGTGCACAACTATTCATAGTTCAAACATTTTCAAAAATAATACTCAAAGAAAAATGCTGGTCAAGATAATATAGGCTTTCTTGTGTATTATTAATTTTTAGGAAACTTGAAGAATTAGAATATAAAAAATATAAAAATGAAAAAAGCCTCCCTAACTCACAAAATATTTTGTTTTGATACTATCCTAGTAGATTATAAAACGCTGAAATACATAGAATAATGTGTCAAATGTCTTCATTATAATCTAAACTAATGGAGTTTCATGCACATTATAGGGATGGGAAATCTTTCCCTTCCTCCTTTTTAGGTTCTTTGGCTAGTGTAATAATTAAATGGACATAAGTCAGGTTAATAGGAAAACAACAACAACACAAATTTAATTTCATACGTATGGAAGCCCATAAAAACATGAGAATCCCCAAAGTGACCAAAACAGGCAGTTTTTATATCCTTTAGACAAGGAAACAATACATTTGTGAAAATTTGAAAAAGCCAAGGGACTTGGGCTTACGGTAGCTAATTAACAAATACGTAACAATATTTGTTTATGCAACCGTTTGGCCTTCACTTCCCAATCACTGGCTATAAGGATGCCCTTTATCCTCCTGGTATAGAGTGGGTACCTTTACTTGGTACATTTATTTCCTGATTTCTGGGGAACAAAGAAGGGGCAGAGTGTCCTTAAGAAATTAAAGTTTCTTAAGTAACTTTAATTCACAATAATCTGTATGTCAAAGTGGCATATTTCGGGGTACCATCTTCTCCTCACTTGCAATGTCTTAGGCTTCAGTGGAGTTAAAACAGTCTTGGCATTTAAACTCATCGTTGAGGTCAAAGCCAAATTTTAGAAATTCTGCCTTGCATTGTGAAGTAGCAAATTATGGCAATTTCTCGGGTAATTTAAAACAATGCAGCCACTTTCTCCTCCACACTTCAGGGAAGTACTAACCAGCAAATAAATTCTTTGTTTCATGTCGGGTCAATGGCAGAACTGCAAATGAACCCAGGAGCTTATTTCAGAATAAACTCCAGAAGAAACGCTGTTTCTATATTACTCACAATGATTATAAAGACTAATTGTTATTGTTGATACACCTTCATATTGCGGGTTTCCTAAACTATGTTTATTAAACCCAATTGGCAAAAGAGTATTGAAATGGAATCAAGCCCTATAAAACCAATTGCATGATGTAAGAGGATGGAAATAGTGTTTCTAAGCATCTCATTTATCTAACTTCCCGCCATACTCCAGTTCCACCATGTCTTCTGCCTTGCTTATTTCACCATTTTATATCATCATTTTTGCTTCTTTCACCCTTATTCACACATCATTTTAACTCTGGAATTTAACCTGAAATCCACCCTTTGTTCTCCCCTCCCAAATTCATAAAGATCATGTTGACAGATACATAATGAAAACTGGGTCTCTCTGTCTCTCTCTCAGAGGAAACACTTAAAATTACTGTTTCTGTAATCACCTCTCTCCCCTCCCGGGGCAGGGCCCTACATGACAGGACAGCCTAGGAACACAGGCTGTGCATGTCCTATGAGTGTGCTTTTATGTAACCAGGGAGTCTGGAAGGATGAGAGAGACCTGACCTCCCGCATTTTCTTTATGAGAACACCTCTCTGGTGAGCAATGGCCTCATGAAGTAGACAGACATTCAAACGTGCCCTTCAGTCCTGGGGCCAGAAATGCCAACAACATATATTCTTTCCTGTCACACATTTTAATGGACTTTTCGTCTGTTAAGCCAATGCCATTACTCTGAATTTGAGTTACGAATATTGCACAGGAAGGTATATGTATATGCCTATATATGATAAACATAAGCACCTGATTTTGAACCTCCCTTCCTGCCTTTCTCCTTCCTTCTTTCCTTTTTAATAATTATTTCTGCCAGATAATGACGAGAAGAAAAATGATTAGAGAGACTGGTTAAGAATGATCCTGAAACTTTGAAATAAGAATAAAAACAAAACCAAATTCTTCCTCTCCAAATATCACCCCCCCCCCTTTTTTTTTCTTGAGACCCTCAGGGGAACTAGTTAAAATGGTTGCTAGGCAGCCTGTTCCTTATCTCACATTGAGTTAGAACTTTATGTTACTGAGACACTGTGGCAAAATTCTAAAATGAGTAGCCTTTTATTTTATAGCCCCAATTTAATTAATAGCTACTATTTTATGGAGACTTATAGTAATTAATTACATAGAAATATATTATCCGCGGTAGACATGTTTCCTTAATTCCATGATGTTTCTAGGCAACTTGTTTTGTTTTTGTTTTTAATTTCCATATTTTACTGCCTTGGATTTTACTTGGAAATTGTACATACCAATCTGCTCATAGACTATCTGCTCTATTTTATCATTCTACAAAAAGAGCTATATTTTTTTTCACCACTTCCCTTGAGAGACTGAACTTGAATCTACTAGCAATGAGATTGTCAAAGAAATTATATTGAGCTAGAAAGATAGAAAAAATGGTATATTACACATTCACACACATTTTATGAGCAGATATGCTCATTGTCACAAAAATTCATACACATATACGACTTTATCTATTTAATTCTAGCTATAACTCCACTAACCATACTAAAAATATGCTTCTTCTATGTGTAGTTTAGAAACCTCTGGAGATATTTTTGGCTTTTTTCAATTTGGAGAGATCTAAAGTACTTTTAAAATTTCTTCATTGATTTCTATATTGTGTTATTTATTTTTATTACTTTTCCCTTTAATGTTTATTTTAGATATTTGGGTAAATGAAATAGCCCATATATAGTCTCTAGGGGAAAGAAGCAGGGAGCCAAGGGAGTGATAAGAGATCAGTTTCTGAGTCATGCTGCTGAAGGAATGTCACATTTCTGGCTCAGGTCCTTCCACATCCTTGCCATTGGTCTCCTTTTCCTTCGTGAATCATTGTGCATTCACCTATAACACACTGTCATCTATTAATCTTTCAGTTCTTGCTATGTTCCAAAGCTGGTACACTGATTCAATCCTGTATTCCCAAACCAGGGTACCTTAATCTATAATGAATATACTGTCCCATTTATATCTGTCCCAACTTTTTCACTTTCCTTTGTTTTATTTTATTTTCTGAGGACAGGCACCATGTATTTCCATTCAATTTTTAAAGAGACTCCAAAAATACTGAGAGGTAATCCTAGATAATAGTTCAGAACTTTGTAACAACCTTGAGTGATTGTAGGCACAGCTTTACTCTCTCCTCGTGTCTTCCTCACACATTAGGTTTTGAGAGAAGTTGTGGTCTGCCTGCTGTTGTAAAGGACAAGTCTGACAGGCGTAAGGTCCGATTTGGGAGTCTTACTTAGAAAGAGTTAATATGATCTATAACATTAAATTTAAATTAACTCCCTAATAATTATTTGCAATTTTTATTGAGCTTAATTTCTCCCTTGATCATGATATTAAAGATCTTAAAACTTCTGAATCCCTAGGTAATAAACTACTTACTAGAGGGGTGGCCAGGGGATATGGATAGTCTTGTCAGCAGTACTGACACACTGTGTGACCTTGGAGAAATCATGTAATTTTGATGTTTCTTAATTACCTACCCTTGAAATAGGAATGCTAAGATTTTCACTACTTCCTTTGCAAGGTTACTGTGAAGGTAAATAGAATAAGTAAGAAGCCAAAACATGTATATGCAATTCATATATATATAGATGTGTATAAAACTTTCCAGCTCTATATGGGAATAAAGAAAATATACACTGTAGCACTCCTTGAACAAATCTGTTGGCTCATGTTCTGATAGGAATATTCATATACAATATAATTTTCCATTTACTTTTGAGGGGAGAACATATGAGCCTTCCTGACACAGAATTTCCCTTTCCGTTCCTTAAGTGTTCTCCTTGGTAAATAAGAGGCTAAACATTAAGGTAGAGCAAAATGTTTTTGTTTTGCAGTCAGATGAATTTAAGCTTTTATCTCTTCACTACTATTTACTAAATCAGGGTCTCTGAGAAGTTATTAGGTCCTTTATGAAGGACAGTGTTATTTATAATTTTTGAAGAAATCTATTATAAATTAATTTCCTAACTTTGCTTTTATAAGTAGGTCCCTTACTTATTGTTTTCTTTATCCCACTTCTTATATCTAACTAGAGGCCCGGTGCACAGATTCATGCACATTGAAAGGAAATTAATTAGAAGGTGGTCAGCGGGGCAGGACTGGGCAAGAAGGGCCAGACATGCCCTGGACCCAGCCTCCTATGGTCCTTCCCCAGCCAGCCCCACCTGGGGTGGCACTGGGGCTTGAGGGGCATCTGTGAAGTGAGCAGGGTCCCTCCAGCAGGTGGGGTCCCTCTGCCTCTCCTGTGAGGAATCGGCCCGAAAACCAGCAGTCAGACTTTCCCCGAGGGGTTCAAGAGTTCTTGGGTGATGCAACCTGGGCTCCCTCCTCTCTGGTACCAGGGTGCATCTGCCAAGAACCACCGCTGCCACAGGCAGCTCCTGTGTTGAGTGTCTGCCCCCGGTGGTCAGTGCACATCATAACACCAGTCGGACAGTTGAACAGTCAGCTGGTTGCTTAGGCTTTTATATATATATACTAGTGGCCGGGTGCACGAAATTCATGCACATTAAATGGGGATTAATTACAGGAAATATTTTAATATTTCTATTTGCCCTTTCTCTATAATAGAAGTGTCAGAAATGAAAGAAAATTAGTAAAATGTATATAAAAATCTTCCTTCTGTCAGAGTCTGGGGCACACCACGGGACCCAGAGTCAAGTCCCTGCCCATTCACATGTGCCTCAAAGTCACTTGAGACCCAGACCCGGCCTGACCTCCCCCCCCCATTGGGCTAGATCCAGACCTGGCTGGTCCCATCCTTGTGAAGCCCTGCTGGGCGGGGGCTGCAGCCTCAGGTCCCATGGCCTGGGGTGGGGGGCATAGCCTGAGGTCCCCCAGACCAGGCAGGGGCAGGGAGTGTGTCTTGAGGTCCCCCCTCAAGCCCCATTGGGTGGGGGACATGGCCTGAGGTCCCCTGTCAAGTCCCGCTGGGTGGGGGGGTGCACCTGAATCCCCTGTCAAGCCATGCCAGGTGGGGGGTGCAGCCTCAGGTTCCCTGGCAAGCCCTGCTGGGCAGGGAGCATGGTCTGAGGTCCCCCGGCCCAAGGCAAGGGGAGCAACCTGAGGTCCCCCAGCCCAGCACTGGGGCAGAGGGGTGCACCTTGAGGTTCCCTGTCAAGCCCTGTCAGGTGGGAGTCACAGCCTCAGGTCCCTTGGCCCAGTGCCAGGGTGGGGGGCACGGCCTGAGGTCCCTGGCCCAGCACCAGGGCAGAGGAAGCACCTTGAGGTCCCCTGTCAAGCCCTGCCAGGCAGGAGGCACAGCCTCAGGTCCCCTGGCCCAGTGCTGGAGCATGGAGCAATGCCTGAGGTCCCCCGTCAAGCCCCACTGGGCGGGGAGCGTAGCCCGAGGTTGCCCGGCCTTGCACTGGAACAGGGGGCGTGAGCTAGGTCTCCTGTCAAGCCCCATGGGGGTGGGGGGTGGGGCGCAGCCTCAGGTCCCTACTGATTGCTCCTTAAGGCTTGTTATGGAACTTGGCCTCCGTTGGTGGGCACCACCATCTTGTGTTACGGGACCTCCCCCGCCCCCCGCCCCCGCCTCCGCTGTTGGTACCTCCATCTTTGTGGCAGAGTGATGATCAATTTGCATATTCCCTCTTTATTATATAGGATATAGATTATAGTATTGTCTTGAGCTTATTGATATTTTACTATTTCTTCTATGATCATCTATAAACATCATCAAAATACTTATAATTTATTCCTCTAATGCAGAAAAATTCTCTAGTATCTGTTGAACCTTCTGAAAATGATATTTTTCTTACTTGTATTTATAAGTACCTCACTTTTTAATAACCCTTCTCAAAGTAAAGCAAAAGTACCCAGTAAGATTGTTTCTAAAGTTCAAAGTGAAGAAAGGCTATATCTTCACAATTTTACTTCATCCAAGTTTTTGCCCTTTCCATTTTTCTCTTCTTGTTTAGCTAACAACTATTCTTTGGAGGAAATTGTATCCATTTAAATACTTATAAAATTTAATTTTAAGATTCATTTGGTTTACAATAACTTCTTAAATTATCCTGAAATTGAATCTATTTTTGTAGAATTTTCAGAAATAACATTCATGTAAATGATTTCAGCTTATCTTGTAAAAATAATCTATGAGACAAAAAATCCTTACTATATGATTTGAGCTAAATTATCCTAGAAGTGAAGATAAACCACAAAGACTTGTAAATTTAAAAGTAAAGGAATTCAAAGGATACCTCGCATGCATGTCTCCCCTCCTTCCTTCCTCCCTTCCTAATTTTCTTCCTGAATTATTTAGGAATATTGTCATAGCATCTACAATTTCTTTCAGTGGTTTCAAGAAGAAAACAAAAAGGTAAAAATAAACAAGCATAGCAAGTGTTGACAATTAGTGAATGAAGATGTATGTTCATTATACTATCCTTTCAGCTTTAAGTTTGAAATTTTCAAGAAATAAATTTAAAATATGTATGTATATTTGGTTCATTATATATATACAGTACTTTGCTGACACAGAAAATTAGTGTTGAACAAAAAAGATGAAGTCCCTCCCTTCTTGCAGCTTATGATACTGTGCAGGTGACAGACATTAAACCAATATTTACACAATTTTTTTCTTTCTTTATTGGTTGAGGTATTACACATGTGTGTACACAATTTTTAAAACCACTGTTGGTAAGTGTGATGAATGAGACTGGTGTATACATAGGATCCAGGTGGACTTCTGTTGGTCCAGTCCAGCACTAGAAACCTGTGGCAGGATAATTATTTAGTTTTAAAGCCTTTATGTGAGGGCCAATCCACTGACCAAAAAAAGAAACTGCCTTATGTGAGCCTTTAACTCTCCTTTCTCCCCATCTGTTTTGCCCCCATTCACCTTGCTATCATGGGATCTACTAGTATAACATACTTCTCTCTATCACTAAAAGTAATTTCAAGCACTATTAATGACATAAGTACAAGGCATAAGGAAACAATCTCTTGGATTCTGGAGCTAAGTTTTAGACTCAAGTAGAAACCGCTCTTGAAGTCATATGATTCATGGAACATGAATAGATGCATTACACACAACTTCAGGATCACTTCTCTAAAAGGAAGCTGCTTACTTTGAACTTCCGTATTCCTCTTTCCAAAGACTGGAATGGGAGGTGGGTGAAAGCCAGTTTTCACTATGTCAACAACATGGTCTTGTAAAGTACAGTCACCTCTCCATCCTGGACCTTGCTTCTACCTCTATACCATGATATAGAAGAAAAAACAATTTTATTTCGATTGAACTGCTCTGGTATTAGATCTCTTTGTTATAGCCAGCTTGGTTTATATTCTAACTAATGTACACCTTAACTAAAAATCCAGGAATCATAATCCATTTGCCCTTTGTTCTTCAGCTTTTCTTCCCTCCTACCACGGTCATGTCTTCATTGACCCTTGCCTGATTGAACTACTGAAGTAGTCAGAGACATGGTCTCTAAACTTTCTGACTCCCTCATCTCTTTCTCATCCTTCACATACCCATCAGCTTTATCTTTCTGAGGCTTAAGTGCATTTATATTACTATTCTATTCCAGGATATAGAAATTGTTGACCTATTACCTGGAAAATAAAATTTAAACAAAGTGCTACAACTTTTGGCTTCACCTTGTATCTTATGCCCAATTGGCTTTATTGAGAAAGGAACACCTTCCCCAACTTCTTTATTCACTGAAATTATAGTAACCCCTAAAATTAAAGGAAGTCCTTCCTCAGTTCCTCTGATTTAATTCACAATTATTCTTAAACTATTCACACAAAATTTTGCATTATGTCTTTCAGAATATATTATTCAAATATTATAATTTATTTATATCTATCTGGCTACTAGACTATAAACTTCTTGAGGATATGCACTGCATTTTACTTTTCTGTATCACTTTCATTGTTATCACCTATATAAACTTTCATATTTCTTCATACATCAGAGGTAACAAAAAATATTTATTGAGTTAAAAGCACTTAAAGAACTTTAAACTCTCCATTTCTTTCCTGAATTTGGTCATTACTGGGAGCCAAGCTACTCACAGAGAAAGGGCGGGGTGCGGGGGGGGGGGGGCGGGAAGAGAGAGAAAAAGAGAGAGAGAGAGAGAGAGAGAGAGAGAGAGAGAGAGAGTTAGAGTTCATAACCAGCCCCCCAACCACCAAAATTGGGTATTTTATTTTGGTTTCTTTAAGCAAGAAAAAATTTCCATTTTCCAAGAAAAAAAAATTGAGTATATTATAATAAAATGATAAGGTTTTTGAAACATCAAAGAATTCTTACAAAATCACTTTTGGATGAGTGAAGTATAAAATAATCAAAAACATATAAATTAAGTTGCCCTTGAGAGACATGGCTTAAAAAGAAAGAAGAAACATGATGAACATTATACAGAGCTCAAAACTTTGAGGAAAGATTTCAGAAAACAAAATGCTGAAGTTTAATAATTTGGTAAAATTGAACTCTAATGGCAACTTATCCAAACATTTTTACTCCCTACTCCCACCAAATATGGACTATTTCCTAAATGACATACTTTTTAGAGTCCTAGTTTAATTCAATATTCTCAGTTATCTACCTTCTCATTTTACCATGAAATGCTAATGAGAACTTTTATTTAGCGAGTGTTTACAATGTAATAATTATATTTCCAATGAATATCTCAATTACTCTGAACAACAATCTACATTTTCCAAATTTCAGGGTGTTTCTTAACTTTCTAGTCCGCACTGTGTCCTGTACCTCATGCTGCTTCATAGTGTGCTTGCCTATCTGGAAACTCCTTCTAACCTCACGGGTTATGATAATAAGAAAATAGAACTTATTATCTACCCTCAAAGTCTCACCATAGCTTTGGAACAGAGAAATAATATCCGAGTCATTTCTGAATTTAGTTGTAGCCTTCAATCCAAATAAACTTCACTAAATCGTGATTAGTTCATCAATATGTAACAATAATAACAACCACTTATAGAACATGTTTCCTATGTTAGGTGTTATGCTAAATATCTTGAATTCCTGATCTCAATTCTCAGAATAACCACATACTGTTACCCCCACTTTACAGATGGAGAAATGAAAGCTCTGAAAGATTAAGCTAAAAGCCCCTGGGAATATAACTAGCAGAGGTAGGAATTGAATACGTAACGTATGCTGTTTACTATGCTTTTATATTGCTTTTACTTGGAAAGTTAAAGTTATAAATCATTAATAATAAAAATATTACCACAATATTACTTTCCAGGCGCATCAACTTGCAATAGTATACAAAATTAAATTACCAAGAGAAATTATTTTCCCTTGGGAAATTTTTTGTTTACCCATTAATTTTGTAACATTAAAGCCATATCATGCTAAGGCCTCCAAATACCTGTAAATTTATATATTAGCATTGTGCTAAAATGAGCAGAAAATCCACCAACCTATTACTTAGTTTTACTTCTCATCCAGATAAATGGAAATCTTATCTATAGATGGTAAATCTCAGGCAATATTTAGCCATTTTATCTTGGTTAATCCATATGATGGAGTGAAGTTTGCTAAGTAAGCAATAACACATGACATGATGCATGTCACATTGTAATGAAGCCATACCTGAGCTGTTTGGTGTTGCAGTAACATCCCCCTTCAGGGGATATTGTCATTATTTAACAGTGGGAGCTCTGGAATTAACCTCATTGATAGCTTGATCCCCTACACTGCTGAGAATTAAGAGGAGCTAAGAACATGTTTTTTTTTCATGCGTTAAGAACGTGTGTTTGTTTTTTTTTCTCACTCTTTTATCAGTTTTTAATATTTTGAGTTGGCAATATATTTATATAGTCCCCAAATAAAAATGATACAAAAGAAGACACAGAAAAAAAGTCTTGCTCTCATTGTCCCTCCTATCTTCTCCACCCACGATCCCTACCACATTGGTCAGGACTTCATTTCCACTAGCTTAAGTTCATCCCTCAGAGATGTTCTATGCAAGTGCAAATATACACAAATAGATACTGACATTTTCTTTCTTCTTTACATGAGTGGCAGCATGCTGTACACACTGTTTTGTATTTTGCTTTTACATATAATTATATGTATTTGCAAATATTTGACAGCTTTGTAGTATTCCATTATTTAGCTAAGTCTACACTTACTTAACCAAATTTCCTCCATGAGCCAGAAAAACATCTGTGTAAGAAGAAATCACATATGAAAGTGGATATAATGACTACCAAACATGATTTTCTCTATTTTCTTTCCCTTTACCAGAGGGTTTGGAGTCAGGTACCAAATGATTAGATCTGGCTCAATCTATACTAATAAAAGGGCAATATGCTAATTAGACTGGACGTCTTCCGGACATCCTCTGGACAAAGCCACAGTAGCTGCAAGGGCCCAGGGCTGGCAGCCACGATGGCTGCAAGGGGCAAGGGCCAGCTGCACTGGAGAGGCAGTGGCTCAGGCTGGTCCAACTCTGCCACCTCTTTCGCAGAGGCCACGGGAGAGTCGGTACAGTGTGAGAGGCCGAGGCCATGCAGGAGGGGTGGCACCGCGCGGGAGGGGCAGTGCCGTGACCCCTTACACAGAGGCGGCACCGGAGAGGCCTCAGCTTGGGGGAGGCTGTGGTGTGGGCCATTCCAGCACCACAGGCCCCTTCTGCAGAGGCAGCAGGAGAGGGGGCTGCGCAGTCTTGGTCCCAGTGCTGCCCCTTTTGCAGAAGCAATCACAGAGGCGCAGTGCGGGCCCAGTCCTGGTGCCACACCTCCACAGAGGCTGAAATGGGTGTGATCTGCTCTGCCTCAACTTCCCCCAGCCCGTCCCCCAGCTGGCCTGACCCCAGATCACCCCCACCCACCAGTGGGCGGGGGACAGGGCCAGCACTAAGAAGTGAGGGCTGAAGGCCTGCAGCCTTGGTGGCAGGCAGTGGAAGCAGCAGTGGGGTGATGAGGGTGGAGCCTTCCCCTCATTGGCCTGGTCACTTCCCTCAGAGGGATGCCAGAGGCAGCAGCAGTGGCGGGGTGATGTGGGTGGTGCCTTCCCCTGATCAGCCTGGTCGCCTCCCACAGAGGGAGGCCAGACTGTAGAACATTCCCTGAGCATTCCTGGACTCTGAGAGGGGGCAGGCTGGGCTGAGGGACCCCTCCAGTGCACAAATTTTCATGCACCAGGCTTCAGTCCTATATAATAAAAGCCTAATATGCAAATTGACCGAATGGTGGAATGACCAGTCACTATGACACGCACTGATCACCAGGGGGCAAACGTTTAATGCAGGAGTTGCCCCCAGCCAGCAGGTTCCGACCAGTGGTGGCAGCAGGGGTGAGGCCAGCGAAGAGGCAGCACCAGGCCAGCCAAGGCAGGTGCCAGGGCGGGCCCCCCCATTGCCCCGCCAGTTGCCCCACAGATCAGCCCTGATCTCCGGTCAGGCCTAGGGACCCTACCTGTTCATGAATTTTGTGCACCAGGCTTCTAGTAATATGTAATTAGAAGAGATGTGTGTCATCTCCAGTCAAGGCAGTAAATGTTATATGTGATTCTTGATTCTCTCTCCCAGTGTGCAGTGAACAAGAAGACTGGATGTTTATGATGTCACAACTACAAAGGTAAGGACCTTTACCAGTCCACATATTTGGGCAAATTTTGCTGCAGAGCTCGCTGCCACACTGTAATGAGCACATGTTGCTTTGTTACACTACTATAATTTGGGACTTATTTTGATACAGTACATAATCATATATCTCAAACTAGAGGAATTTTGGACACTATTTTATAGCCAAGAAGTCCTTAGATGTTTGTGTGAAAATTTCAAGTATATGTGCATCCCCCCGCCACACACCTGGGAAGTCATTAGTAATAATTAGATTGGTAAAAAGTGTCCAGAATCTGAAATGTTTATTGTAATCGATTTGGCCTAACCCCTCATTTTATAGACAATAAAATGCATGCCAATGAAATTGGAGTGTTGCTCTAGAAGCTGTGGCTAAGTTGTTGGAATGTGACTTTGGATCAGTCATTTAACTTCCTTAAATCTTAGTTTTGTAATTTGTGAAATCAGTATAATGAAAATGATAGTGATTATATGCTTCCCGTGAAACTGCTCCCCCACAGCACCTGGTCTGTGTTTTATTTAGTATATTCAAATTAAAGGGCACAATTCATGTTTATATATACTATAAAATACAACAGGATGCCAATGTAAGTGAGCATTATTAATAATATTATTATTATCTGTTATATTTGTTGCATGCCCCTGATTTAATTTTTGGGTGTTCCTATTAGCACTAGTTATAATGTCAATAAGGAAACCTAGGATTGAGCCCTTTTAGCATTATGGCATTTGTTCCAAAACTTTATGAGGGTATTGTGAGATCTCTTATAAAGTTAAAGCATTATTGTTTGTTCTATGCCCATAATTTATAGAAATCAGAAAGCTTCTTTTTCTACCACGGAAAATGGAACACCATTTACTGAAAACATAATCTCATGGAGCCAAAATCTTAAATCTTAAGCTTTCATCAATTTTGCACCAATTGGTGTTAGCAGATAACATCAGTAGTTGTAGAAATCTTGCCTTTCTTCCTTTAATTGGCTAATGCCTACAAAAATGAGCTGATTTGAATAAGGTATATAACATATTTTTCATCTGAGTCAATTCTGCAATAAGTCGGAACTTCATCATCTCTACTTATGTAATATAAGTGTATATACTTATAGAAGTATATACGTGTATATAAGTGTATAAGTGTATCATACTTATAGAACACACTGTTCTATAAGTGTATCATACTTATAGAACACACTGCAAAAGACCCTTTTCAGCAGCATGCTGAACAACTAAGCAGTGAAAACTTGCTAATGCACTCCACATCACATACTGTGCAAAAAGTAGTAAATTGTTTCCTTGGTGGTTTTGACAACATTGCCTCTGAATGTAATTGAATGTCATTCGTTTACATGTTTGCAAATAAGTTCCCAGTGACATTACACCTGGGAATGTGTACACTTGGTTGTCTGTTTATGACAGAGAAGCCAGACATATGGCCTGTGGCCTCGATTTGGCCCCATAGCTGTTGCAAAGTCCTCCTCCCAGTTTCCAGTCAGTCTGCCCCGTCACTGTGAATCAGCTCCATCAGAAGCAGTGCTTCCCACCAACAAGCAAACAGAAGTGCAGTTTTCCCAACTGCCAGCTCTGAGATGGTAATTCCCTGATTAAAGCCAGAGCATGCCATGTGCCATCTAAGAGAAAGAAAAAGTGATCCAACAAGGAGAAAGAAATGTTGCAATAAAACCCGCAAAAGGGGAGAGATCTAGAAAAGAGAAAATAAGACTTTGTTGCATGGAATCCAGGAAGTGTGAATTTTAATACCTACTCTGCTTTAAAGAGTTCATGTAATAGTGGACAAATCTCTCACCTCATTAGCCTTAGTTTTCTCGTCTGTACAATGAATTGTACTGCTTTATAAATTTTATTTCCATCAAGGAGTATTTTAATTTTCTTCATCAGATCTCATCTTTCAAAGGATTTTGTCTGAAAACAAATTAGTTTTCCAATTATTATCAAAGGAATATACAGCTACCAATCAGAGTTTCTGACCAACATAATCATCGACACATTGAGTTAGTATAATCCCAAAACTAAAAATAATGCTTTATTGATTTTTGTTTTTTTCTGTGTTCATATATTTTAGGTTTTCCCGTCAATATTCCATAAACACTATGTTAGGCACTGTCAACTTAGGTGTTAAGCAACAAAAATTGATATTGATAAATTTCCAAAGTAGTAAAGAAACTAGCAAAGAAAAGCCAGATTTGGCAAAAATAGAAAATATGACAATAGAGCTAAAAATTTAATATAGTTTCAAGAGAGGCCTATCACTCTATAGCCTCATCAAAAGAAAATAAACAAACAAAAAACAACAGCAACAAAAGAGAGTCCCTGTTTTTACATTGTTCACCCAAAATGTGCTATATGGAACCAAAGCCCTGGAAGATGCTCCTACAAAAATAAGAGTCCTAGGCTTAATTTGGCTTGACAAACACAATACTTTTCATCCTATTCTTAAAAATTTATAATGTATATTTGCATCTTTAAGGCCCTAAAAAGTCCATAAAGAAACATATTTAACTTAGTTCAATATAGATTTTTCTCAAATATTTGGCCAAGAAATCTACTTTTGTCAAATACAAAATAAATAAATAAATGAACAAACAAACCACACCTTAAGACTCTAAATATGGCTCTTCCAGTGTTTGTGTGTATGTCTGATGGTAATACTTAAGATACTTGTAGCTAATTTTAAGTATATAAAAGTATCGTGAACTAGAGTCACCATGGTGTACATTAGCGCTCCAGATCTTATCCATCTTGCAAAACTGGCTCCGGTACTGGAATAGATTGTATGGGGGACAAGGAGCAGGTGGATGCAGAAAGACCAGTTAGGAGGTCATTATAATATTCCAAGAAAAACATAAGAGCATAGACCAGAGTAGTGAAGATGGGAAATAAAAACAAACAAACAAACAAAAAACTGGTCAGATTGTAGGACAACTAATAGCTTGTTTGTATGTTGATGAGAATGATCCAGTAGAGATGGGGGCAGATGGTGCTGTAGGAGAGAAGGGGGAATAACTGCGAAATATTTTTTGGGGTAAATAGGAGCTACTGAAATATAGATCATACGGAGAACTGACTTTCAATTGCAGCATATCTAGCATACCTCTCACAAGAAGATGAAGAACAGAGAGGGTAGGTTCACATGTTGGTAAGTGGACAGATGTGGTGGGGGGATCTATGATGTTCTCTTCTTATAACTTCAACTAGAGGCCCAGTGCATGAAATTCATGCATGGGTAGGGTCCCTAGGCCTGGCCAGTGATCAGGGCTGATCAGGGTCTTCCTTCCCTGGCTGCCAGTCAGGGCCTTCTTTCATTCTATGCTTCCCCCTGGTGCCAGCTCAGTCCTAGCTAGCCTTAAAACTCCCAGTATCCTGGTTGAACTCCCAAGGGGACAATTTGCATATTAGAATTTTATATATACTAGTATATATATAGATTTCCTTTATAAAATGGATGTATGGTCACCAGCTGAGAGTGAGGACAGGGGAAGAGGTGTTGTAAGTATGAAGAAAGAGAACAAAATTGATATAGAAGAGTGGAGAAGTTAATAAAAAAGGAAACAATATGATTGTCTGATTAGCATGAATAGATCTCATTAGGTTTGGAGTCATAAATTTAAATTGAGATGAGTAATGATGGCTATGTATTTTTTTCTACCTATGTTTAGCTGCAAAATTGTAAGTATAGAGAATGGTTATCTGAATTTAACTAAGTTGTGGTCTTGCCAAACAAATAAAAATAGTAAGAGTCACGCAGTTAAGGGTATATATCAGGAAGTAATTATAAGGATTACTCACAGAATATAAGTTGGGTAAGGGGATAATAAGAACATCAAAGGGACAAAGGACAGTAAAAAATTGGTTGAATCAATTGTTTGGATTTTTTAGTGAAATAAAAAAGATTTTTGGTGTTAGGAACTAGAAAATGTAAACTAGAAAGATGACGGTCAGAGAGGGACATATGCAAATAAAATTATGGATGGGTTGTAGTTTTTGATAATGACATATTATAGGACACCAAAGGCAGGCAGAGGTCAAGATCATTGGAAGATAGAATTCAAAGGTCAGAGTATTTAGGGTATAAGAAAGATTATCTACCAGAAATATTGAATTCACCAGAAATGAAAACAGAGAAAGGGAACCAGGAGCTAAATTCAGACAACCAATAGTTTAGGTCTGGGAATACAAGGATAACAGTTACAATAAGGGATATTGGATGGTACAACTAAATGATATGAAAATCAAATTAGGAATGTGGGGGGAGGAGGCAAAATGCAATGATTTGAAAGGGGCAATGACAAAAAATAGAAAGCACACTCCCCCAACTCCAGTTTAATAAGAGAGAGGTTGTGGCAGGAAAATCATCCATCATCTGACAGGTTTTCAGGGAAACCCGAGTCTTTGGGAGAGAGAGCCAAGTTTTCATTAGATAGAAAGAGCAAATTAAACAATAGAAAAGAGGATGTAGATGTGAGAAATTATTTTAAGGATCAACTGAGAATTCCAGAGAAC
This sequence comes from Myotis myotis, assembly GCF_014108235.1. Taxonomy (NCBI): domain Eukaryota; kingdom Metazoa; phylum Chordata; class Mammalia; order Chiroptera; family Vespertilionidae; genus Myotis; species Myotis myotis. Next base: position 60,870,171 of record NW_023416324.1, read on the forward strand.
ATAATGAAGACTATCAGAGAGAAAAAGGTATAAAAGGGGGTATGAATATGGGGTGTACAGAGAATTATGGGGATTAGGTTTGGAAAGTGAGAGATGCCTTGGAAACTATGTCAGGATAAAAGACAAAAAAATAATAATTCTGGTGGATTCAAGGCACATGATGGTGACAGGTCTGTAAGCATGCATTAGTAGGAAGGGTGGGTATCAGATAATCTCTTGATCCCAGTCAGTGGAAGCAAGAAAGCCTTGGGATTTACTCATTTGATTAAAAAATATTCATTGAGCACCTACTACACATAATACAGTGCCATTGGTGCTAAGGATTCAGCACTGATCAAAGCACAGCTCTGACCAAATCACAGTTCTTACCTTACAAAACTTACATTCAAATAAAAGCAACAGAGAACAAATAAATCACTGGATATGAGAGTATTCTGCTAAGTGAAATAAGCCAATCATGAGTATCATATGATCTCAATCATATGTGGAATCTAATAAACAAAATAGACTGATGAACAAAATAGAGACACAGAAGCATGGAACAGACTGTGGAATTTTAGAGGGAAGGGGAGATGGGAAGGAAGAGATTAACCAAAGAATTTATATGTATACTAGAGGCCCAATGCACAAAGATTCATGCAAGAGTAGGCCTTCCTTCCCCTGGCTGCCTGCAACGGCTTCCCTTCAGCACCCAGGACCTGGGCCTTTGCTCTGACCACCGCCTTCTGCCTTCACTTTCACCCTGCTACCCTCCTGTAGCTCCCTCCACCCCATGCACCCTCCCTCATAGCAGGTGTCCCGCCCAGCCCCAGGTGCTCCATGCCTGTGTGCGCACACTGCCTAGAGGCCCAGAGCAGCTGAGGTGGGGCGGAACACCTAACCCGGCAGCCACCATCTTTGTCTCGTCAATCTTCATATTCCCTCCTTGTTGGCTGTGGGCTCCTCCATCTTTGTCACAGAGTTATGGTTAATTTGCATATTCTGTTATTATTAGATAGGATATGTGTAACCCATGGACACAGACAATAGTGATGTAAGCCTGCAGAAGGGGGGGTGGAGTAGGTGTAGGGTGAAGGGGGTAAATGGGAGATGAAATATATCTGTAATACTTTGAATAATAAAGATAAATTTAAAAATAAATAAAGAGCAAGTATCTATATATATGAAAGCCTGAGAGCCTGGCCAACTGGTGACTGGCCAGTAGTTATGATGCGTGCTGAACAACAGGGGACAGATGCTCTACATAGGAGCTGCCGAGCTGTGGTCACTTGGCCGTGGTGGTTCTTGGGTGACACATCCAGAACCAGAGAGGAAGGAGCCCTATTCTGGGGTGTGTCACCTGAGAACTGCCCTCTCGCAATCCGGGACCCCTTAAAGGATGTCGGAGAGCTGGTTTCAGCCCAATTCCTGCAGGCCAGGCCGAGGGATCCCACTGGTGCACAAATCCGTGCACCGGGCCTCTAGTATAAAATAATAATATCAATAACTAATAAGAACTATAAATAAAAATGAACTAGGGGATAAAAATAGAGTAACACAGATGTTGCTTTATATAGAATATTTAGGGAAGGCCTCTTCGAAAAGATAATCCTATCTAATAAAGAGGTAATATGCAAATTGACCATCACTCCAACACACAAGATGGCCGCCCCATGTGGTCAAAGATGGCCATTCCTATATGGACACAAGATGGTCATCAGGGGAGGGCAGTTAGGGGTGACTGGGCCAGTAGGGAAGGGCAGTTAGGGGCAATCAGGCCAGTATGGGAGGGCAGTTAGGGGTGACCAGGCTGACAAGGAAGGAAAGTTAGGTGTCAATTAGGCTGGCAGCAGAGTGGTTAGGGGGTGATCAGGCAGGGAGGTGAGCTGTTGGGAGCCAGCAGTCCTGGATTTTGAGAGGGATCCCAGATTGGAGAGGGTGCAGGCTGGGGCTGAGGGACACCCCCTCCCCACAATGCACGAATTTCATGCACTTGGCATCTTAGTAGTTGAATAAGCCTGAATGAAATGTATTAAGTTTTCCAAGTCATTGGGGAAGAAGGTTCCAGACAAAATAACAAATATAAAGACCTAAGAAAGAAAAGCATGTTGTGCCTTTTAGTATATAAACACTTAAAATTTATATATAGTTAATTGTGTTAATTTTTTCTTAGTTTATTAATTTTCTATATACCCAATTAGCCTTCTCCTAAACAACATAAATATTATTTCACATTTTCTTCACAGGTATTTAGAATTTCTACTTTAACTCATAATACATCATTTTTGTTCTTGTTATACCACATGTAAATTTTGTAACACCCTTCAAATTAGGAATGAGGTTTGGAAATGAATAAATGGCAGCATTACACATTACTTACAGTGTGTCAAGCACTGTTCTATGTTCTTTACATACATTAACTGATTAAATTCTCTCTCTTCCTCCCTTTCTATTTTTCTCTGTCAGTTCAGTAATGTTCCCAAGGTCAAGATTATACTGGTTGAAATTATAGCCAGTATTCAAACTTAGGAAGTCTGACTCCCAAGTCACAGCTAACAGCTATATGCTACTCTCTATCAAGCACTTAAATTATGCCAACTAAAGTCAGGGAGGTTATAATGTTGGAATTGAGTGTTGAGAAATGAATAGAATTTTGACAAAAGGATGTGTAGAGAAGAGCTGGTGCAATAACACAGTGCTGTAAGTTGGTGACATTTTCTAGTTTAGAGAAAAGTTCATTGTCACGGGTGTATCAGATATAAGGAATAAAGAGTGGGAGTTGAGGTGAGGAAAATTTTTATTAAAGGGTTTGAGTACCAAGCTAAAGGTCAGGATGTTACTCTGAACGAGAAGATATAGGTTTGGCTGTTGCTGCTGTAGAGTAGAGAAGTTAAGAGCAGCTTCCAATTCTGACTATCAACATTGAGCTCTCGGAAATGAGGCTAGTTTATATAACCCTCCGTAAACTCATCTCTGAAAGGAAAATAACAATTGGGGTTGCTTTAAAGAATTAAATAAATGATGAATGTTCAGAATTTAGCCCAAAGTCTGGCAAGTATTAGTCATGCAATACTTTCAACTCTTATTATTACTAGTCAAAGTGAACTTTGATGAGAGACAGTGGGCAATCCAATCCCGAAGACTGATACAAGTGCTTTTTAAGTGGTAGCAGGCACACATGTTGGATAGCCTTTGGATTCAGAGAATGAGAAGAGAAAAACAGATAAAGACGACCCTGATATTTTGAGGTTTGGGAGACTAGGTATTCTGAGGTAAAACTGGGGTCAAAATGAAAGAGGAAGCACTAAAAGAAAAAAGTGTTTAATTTTTTAAAAAGACATTAAAGTGAAATGCCTGAAGTATATTTATCTAGAAATAAAATATGGTAAGTTTGTCTGTATTTTGAGCATCTCTGTGTTAAGAAAATACAATGAATCAGTTTATAAAACATTGACCTACTGGAAATCTGTATTAATCAATATCTCCATGTTCTACCAGTGCAAAGAAAATATTATAGCCCAGCCAGTGTGACTCAATGGTTGAGCATCGACCTATGAACCAGGAGGTCAGGGTTCAGTTCCCAGTCAGGACAAATGCCCAGGTTGCGGGCTCAATCCCCAGTTGGGGGACATGCAGGAGGCAGTCAATTGAGGACTCTTTCTCATCATTGGTGTTTCTGTCTCTCTGTCTCCCTTCCTCTCTGAAATCAATAAAAAATATGTTCTTAAAAAATTATAGAATACCTAATGTTAACTTTGAGAATCTGTAATAGCTTAAAGTGCCTTCTGAATCAACAAAAATTAAATTATGTACAATATAATTTTATTGCTCAATATATGTTATTGCATTTTAATTACATAAAAGTAGGAATACTGTGAATGTTATGGGTATAGAATAAATACATTCTAGTTTCAGGGACGATCTCAACTTTAAATGTATTTATTCTATAAGCTGTTTATTTCAAATAAATAAAAACATTTATGGAGTTCATCCTTTGGATGTCAAGTACCTGTATCTGTTCAGAGCACAGGTCATAATATACAGATCTGGTGAGAGCAGGAAATGAACCTGAAGAGATGAGCAAGGTAAGATCATCAAGGCAATATTAAAACAATGGGTCTCCTCCCCAAACAAAGATGCAATTACTGTGTGTTGACTCTCAAATCTCTAGTTGGTTATGCAAAAATTTCCTACTCTTGTGCTATACTAGAACAATTAAATTTATTATGCTGTTATGTTTCCACTTTTATTATATTTGACTGCTGATACAGTGTTTTCAGAATGCCAGATTAGGGTTTTCAAATTAGAGTTTAAAAACCTTCTTCCAACCTTAGGAAATTAATTTTATGAGCAACTTAAGCATCTACACTCTAAAAAGACACCTGCTTTCTCATGGTAAAATATGACTGTAGGATAATTTAACAAGCCTTGAAAAGTTAAAAAATCAGCAATATCTACTAATAAAAATACACAAGATGCTCAGGGGATTTAAAGTAGGTTAAGATATCAAAATATAAATGTCATTTGAAAAGGATTCTGGTACTAAATTTAGGATTTTAGCATCTTGACACTGATAAATCTTGCTGCAGGGTTCCTAAATCTGATGAGAACACCTGTCAGTGATGCCCAAATGCCTGAATTAAAATGTAATTTTGATATTCAGCTATTAGATTAAAATCAGAAACCTTTAAACACGCAGTAATTTATGTAGGATTCTTTTTGTGAGGGACTTTTACAGCATAGATAGACTCAATTTGATTCTGGAAAGTTTCTAAATTGAAGACTTTGAGTGAATGTGCTTTGCCATATGATGCAATTTTATTCCATATCAAATGGAGAAATAAAAAAAGTAGAGTATGATATCATGCTATTAAGACATAATGAGAAGAATTTAAAATCCCTTTAAATAAACTCTTAAATGGAAATATTCATAGAGGATAAAAATATTCAGGTGGTTTGGTTTGACCTTTAAAGTCACATGGGAAAGATGAGTCCAATTCATTATTCACCTAGGCATTGCTTATTATAAAATAATAGAGGCTTCAAGTGTTTTATATATAACCATTAGAAAAATCCGTGCATAACCCAGCCTCCATGATGTACTTGAGTAATGCAAAAAATAACTGTAAGTTGAATAACCCAGATGTTACACAACACTACTATAAAGCTACATTTTAAAAATATGTTCCTGTTGATTTTTTTTTGAGAGAGAGGAAAGGACAAGGAAAGAGAGAGTAACATTGTTTGGCTGCCTCCTGCACACCCCACACTGGGAATCAAGCCTGCAACTCAGGCATGTGTCCTGACCGAGATTCAAACTGGTGACCCTTTGGTGCATGGGGCAATACTCAACCAACTGAGCCACACCTGGACAGAGCTATAAAGCTATTTTTAATTGACTTAGGCAATAAAAGTAGCAAAAAATTAATTTTATAATTTAAGAGATAATAGATAGAAAACCTCTCTTTCCTCATATCCTTGCTTTAGTAATACTCAGAATGTTAGGGATGGATGTACAGAATCTCCCTCACTTATAAAAAAAAAAAAAACTCTTTTGGAAGTTAAAAAGCAGGTGTTTTTTTATTGCCTTATATTAAAGTATGTTATACCTATAAAAATAAATAATGTAAAATATATCCAAATTTAAGTCTTGGAAAACTTTATCAAAATTAAACTTCTATTTATCATTCTTTCTGAGAGATCCACATGAAAACTTAATAGAAATTTGGGAAAAAAAGAAAAGAAAAACTTATTCTAAGTCACAATATTTTATTCACAATTTGAACTTTCAAAAATTGATAAAGCAGTGCACACATTTATTTTACAAAAATTGAAGCTTTAAATGTGCTTTCCTACTATGATATATGTATTGGACAATAGGACATAGCATTGATAAGTTATTTAGCAGGCTCTCTGGAATGGAGATTGAAAATAGTTAGACAAAGAGAAAAATGAGCTGAATTTTTGGATGAGCATTTTGGAGTAGCCCTAGACTGTTTGGCTCAGTGGATAGATTGTCAGCCTGCAGAGTGAAGGGTCCTGAGTTAGATTCTGGTCAGGTTGCAGGATCCGTCTCTAGTAGGGGGAATGAGGGAGGCAGCTGATCAATGATTCTCTCTCATCATTGGTCTCTCTCTCTCTCTCTCTCTCTCTCTCTCTCTCTCTCTCTCTCTCTCTCCCTTCCTCTCTGAAATCAATAAAAATATATTAAAATATTTTGGAGAAAATTATAAAGCACTTCTTATGATAATGTATGTAAATTAAAAATATGTCAGCAAAGAATGAGTAAAAATGGGTCAATTTTCAATTACTTTTCGCAGCTTTCTAAGCCTGACTTATTTCTCTGGCTGAACAAAGGAGGAAAGATATCAGCATTTATGTCGGGAAGACCTTAGAACAGCAAAGTGTTAATGCTACAAACCAACCTAAAGTGGCTTTCTTGAGACTATGGAATGCTCTACATTGAAATAAGTTCCTGAGCATAGCATGTCCCTCTACCCCCAAAGATCTGCTTAACTTTGGAAACTTTTTTCTCAGGTAGGTGTATTATTCTTAATTTTATTGAATAAAAAAATTAATAAAGTGAATTGACATTATATATGCTCCCGGAAATGCTATGCAACAATGAAACTTTGCATTTTAAAATAAATGAGTCTTAGAAAAGTCACCTGAACTATTGACTGGCAAGTTGTGCCTCCATGTAATATTTCAAAGTTTTGTTCTGCTTTGCACTCCAGTCCTCTGAAATGTGGAAAGCCAGTTTTACAGATGTTGTCTAATGAAGAAAGAGAGAACAGTTTGCAAGTCAAATGAAATCCTAGAACTGCCTATATATCACTGAAGTAAGTGTGACTATAAAGTGCTGTAGACAGAAAGATAGAGAACAATTAATCTAGAGTAGAATATGTTGAGGTGAGGTTAAGGAGGGACGGTGTCATGTTTTGGAGTAAATTCTACACAGAGTTCTTATGATAATGTTCATAGATTCAAATTAGGTCAGAAAAGCATGAATAAAAGTAGTCAATTTTCAAATATTTTTTTCACAGAGCTTTCAAGTTTACCTTTAAACACATCTCCTGCTGCATTTGTTTTATAAACCCAATAGAGTCCTGGTGCACGAATTTGTGCACCAGTGGGGTCCCTCGGCCTGGCCTGTGGGATCAGGCCAAAAACCAGCTCTCTGATATCCCCTGAGGGGTCCCGGATTGTGAGAGGGTAGAGGCCAGGCTGAGGGACCCTGGAGGTTGGCCAGCTGGGGAGGAACCGCGGGAGGGCTCTAGGGCATGTCCAGCCCATCTCACTCAGTCCCAATTGTCTGGACCCCAGCAACAAGCTAACCTACTGGTTGGAGCATCTACCCCCTGGTGGTCAGTGCACGTCATAGCAAGTGGTTGGGTGGCCTTAGCATATCATCAGCATACTAGAGGCCTGGTGCACAAAATTCATGCAAGAGTAGGCCTTCCTTCCCTGGCTGCTGACACCGGCTTCCCTCTGGCACCCGGGACCCAGGCTTCTCTCATAGCCCTGGGTTCATACAGAAGGTTGTTGGGAAGGACATCAGGTCTAACTAACATATTATGCTTTTATTATTATAGATTATGCTTTGATTGGTTGAACAGATGACTGGACAATGGACACTTAGCATATTAGGTTTTTATTATATAGAATAATTATTTTCTTTGTCTCCATGAAGGAGTGGAAAAGGAGACAAGTTTGTTTTGCAATTGCCCAGTTTCATAGAGGTGGTACAAACTTTTGGAAATATTTTAATTTTAGTTAAATCAATCCAGCTTAATTTGGATATAACTATATACAAGTTATAAATCATATAATGTATACTGTAAATATTTGCACAATTATAAGAACCCACAAAATTCAAGCTCCATTTGCTAAGAATAAAATTCAGTTGCTGTTTGGATATACTTAGAAAAGTTAACTACATAAAAAATGTCACCTTGTCATTCAGCATGTTAGCTCCCTAGGTGTCTTCAAGACATATCCTCTGGCTTTTTTTTTTCAAAATGTACACTTCCCTTAGCTATGCTGCGCTATTACAGCTATGGAAGAGCAAGCTAGCTGGCTTCCATTCTGCCTCATGCTTCATCAACCCAACTGTCAGTAAAGTGCTAATTGCAGAACTTTATTACTTGAGGTGATATTGAACCAGAGAGAACACAGCTTGATTTTTCATATTCCAAACTTTTCAATGTGAGCAATTAGGAAAAAAACCAACCACTTTCCTTTTGGTTTCATAAGCAAAATTGAAATGGATGTCACTGACTGTAAAATAGAAACTTAAAATGTTGTCCTTCTATATGATTATAATTTAGTATAAAATATCCCATTAACCCCTTCTTAGCAAAATGCATATTTTATACATTAATAGCACTTCGAACTTTACAACATAATTGAATATCCTGAATTGGAGAAAAAGAACTAGCCCTTATTTGTGTTTCCATCATCCAAGTATTTTTGCAGGGAAGGTATAGTTCAAAGATGTACTTTATATACCCTTTGTACATTTATATAATACTAGAGGCCTGATGCATGAAATTTGTGCAAGAGTAGACCTTCCTTGCCCCAGCTGCCAGCACCGGCTTCCCTCTGGCACCTGGAACCCAGGCTTCCTTTGCAGCCCCAGCTTCGTCCAGAAGGTCTTCCGGAAGGATGCCCATCTAATTAGCATGTTATGCTTTTATTATTATAGATATCTACTGTGGGATCTAACATATTTAAAGCACCTCTTAAATATTTTTTTTCAGAAAACAAGGTTTGAAGTAGCACAGGAATTTCATCTAGAAGTACAAAAAATGGATGAAGATGGTTTAATGCAGCGGTTTTCAACCTGTGGGTCGCCAACCTGTGGGTCGCGACCCCTTTGGGGGTCTAACGACTCTTTCACAGGGGTCACCTAAGACCATCGGAAAACACATATATAATTACATATTGTTTTTGTGATTAATCACTATGCTTTATGTTCAATTTGTAACAATGAAAATACATCCTGCATATCAGGTATTTACATTATGATTCATAACAGTAGCAAAATTACAGTTATGAAGTAGTAACGAAAATAATTTTATGGTTGGGGGTCACCACAACATGAGGAACTGTATTAAAGTGTGGCGGCATTAGGAAAGTTGAGAACCACTGGTTTAATGCAAAATTTATTGGAATAAATGCATGAAAAGTTGACTGAGACCATTTCTTGAGTGATTAGGAAAACCAGCAAATATAATTCCATGTGAAAACCTTGGGGAGATTTAGCATTTGTTAAAGCACATGAGAGGGACTTCTAAGTCAGACTTAATATGTAAAGAAAAGAAAACAAGCCTGTGCCAGGATCTTCAGGAGAAGAAATAATTAGGGACACGAAGGTGGAAAGAGATTAGAGGAAAACAAAAGTGTTCTCACCTTAGGAAAAACTGTACATAGATTTTTTTTTTAAATAGTGCAATTTAGAGAGGGAGGGGGGAAACTCCAATAGGACTGAGACCTAAAAATTAAATGGGCAATATGGATTAGAAGGACACTAGCTTATGAAGTAAAATAGCTGTGCAAGATCTTGAACGGGCTTGCAATCCTGAAGAATTTTAAATTTGCCGGAAGTCAAGTAGGGTTTTGCATAGGAAGGGACATGATCAGATTTGTAACTTTGAAAGGTCAATCTTGCTGTAGTCTGGAGAATTGCCTGGAGCGAGACAAGGCTGAAAACTGGGGAACCATATACAACACGGTTGTAGCAATCCACATAGGTTATGATCGAGGTAGGGCTCAGCTGGGGTAGTAGGATGAAGAAATGGATGGATTTAAAATATATTTGGGAGGTGGAATCAACCAGATAAGTGACTGACTGTCAGAGGGAAGCTTCAAGGATGGCATTTAGCTCTCTGGCCAGGACAACAGAGGGATGGTGATACCATTTGCACAGGAAAAGGTATTGGTAGTAAAAATGATTTCATCTGTAAAACAGTTGAACGAACATCACCTCTGAGCTATACTTTTAATTAATGCAGGTTCAAATAGTGGGCTATGGAACATAAGCCAGCTGGTAAGGAAGTGAACATTTGAAGGTGATGTTAGATAAGAGGAAAACAGAGTGGTCAGTTCCTGGAAATTTTAATCAGTTAACTGAGCAAGCATGGGATGAATGACAACAAGAGATCTGGATTGGTTGGAGGTTGTGCTCAGAGAGTGAGGTGTCTAAATTCACAAATTCAAAAGTGGACAAATCCTGGTAATGACAAGTGTATGAGTGGCTGTGGGCTGACGTGGTGTTGAGGTGAGAGTCTTGGAAGAAGAGGCACTAGCAACTCAACTCAGTGCTATAATTCCATTTTTCCAGTGCTCATGCTAAGTTTTGACTTGAAACTCAGAGGCTGTGAGGGTAACAAAGAATATGTTTTATTAATATCTAGATCATATTTAAAAGTCTAAATCTGGTGATCTTGCTGCATTTATTTATGGAGAGAATGGTATCCTCACTGAAGCGAAGAATGGCAGCCCCTCTACAATAAATCAGCAGGGATGTAAACTTGAAACTGCATACATATACTTAATTTATAATTAATTTGTTAATTGATTTCAGAGAGGGCGAGAGAGATAGAAACATCAGTGATGAGAGCGAATCCTTGATCATCTGTCTGCCTTTTGCATGCCCCACACTGGGGATCAAGCCTGCAACCCAGGCATATGCTCCGACCTGGAATTGAATTGTGATCTCCTGGTTCATAGGTCGACGCTCAAGCAATTAGCCACGCCGGCCAGGCTATAATTAAATCAATTAAAGTGTTTGCCCCACTATTGGATTGAATTCAGTTTAATAAAATTTAGTGCAAATATGGTGGCATATATAAAATTAAAATGTGTGGATAGACAAGCATTAGAAAAACTGAAGGAAAAAGTTTGATTATTAAATGGTTAAGATTTGTGAAATCTTATAAAAGAGATGAAACTTGATCTGAACTTTAGAAGGTGAGTTAAAATTTAAACTAGAGAACCTATATTATCTGCTAATTAAACATTTAATAAGCTTAGATTCAGATCCTAAGTCTGCTTCTTCTGGCATAAGCCCCTGATCAAATTTATTAGTCTTTCAAAATGTAAACATTCATAACTGTAAAGTAAGAATATTAATATTATTACTTACAAAAGGTAACTAATTAAAAAAGCTTTTGCCCTATAATGACTAATTAAAGTGAAAGCACTAAAATATTAATCATCAAAAGGACAAAGATGGAATATAGAGATTATTTAGAGAAAAAAATCTCTGCTTTAAAATTGAAAATACTTTTTGTTGTGCAAGAATTTTTGAATATAATTTTTAAAGTAATTATTGCATTACAACTATTGGGGAAATTATGTTATCACAATATACTAAATAATAAAGACTATTAATGTTGACCAATATTTTTTTTTCTTTCCATTTCTTAGTGTATGTTCTTTCCTATCTACTTGAATTTAGATATGGCTATGGGATTAGTTCTGGCCAATAAAATGTGAGAGAAAATATCTCCTGAATAAAGACTTTAATTACTTGTGCTCAATGCTTCAATTTTTTCTCCTGCTATTGCAGTTCTGTATGCTTAGTGTTGAGATGCAATCATCAAAAACTTTTACAATGTTCATTATCCTAGTATCCTGGTAATTTGGGCCAAAGACCTCTGGCCCAACTGCATGAAACAGAAAGAAGAACCAAGACCTGAGAGTTGTCATACCTACATAACTTAAACTATACTAACTGATCCAGTGTATAACTGATCAGTCTATCACAAATGAGAGAATAGATTTATAAAGGGAAGTTCACCTTTTATATAGGCTTGGACAGAGATGATATATTGATAAACCAAGAAAAAATAGTGAGCTATATAATAGTAACAGACTATATATATATATATTCAACTCACTAGCTATTAGAGAAATGCAAACCAAAACTATAATGAGATATCACCTCAAACATGTTAGAATGGCTATTATCAGCACGACAAGTAATAACAAGTGTTGGAGAGGTTGTGGAGACCAAGGAACCCTTTCACTGTTGGTAGTAATGTCAACTGGTACCACCACTATGGAAAACAGTATGGAGGCTCCTCAAAAAAATAAGAATACAGTCTCCATTTGAACCAGCGGCCCCTATGTTTATTGCAGCATTATTCATTGTGGCTAAGACATGAAAACAACTGAAGTGTCCTTCAATAAGTGATTAGATAAAGAAGATGTGGTACATATTTGCAATGGAATACTATTCTGCCATAAGAAAAGATGCAAAACTGCCATTTGTGAAAACATGGATGGTTCTTGAGAATAAATACCAGGCTAAGTGAAATAAGTCAGACAGAAAGAGTTAAGAGATATATGATTTCACTCATATGTGAGATATAAACTGAAAGCAACAAATGAAAAAACAAGAAAAACAAACAAAAACTCACAAACACAGCAGTATGATGGTTATCAGAGAGGAGGAGGATGTGGGTAGTAAAGGGTATCAAATGTATGGTTACAGAAGATGATTGAATTTGGGTGGTGAGCACTTAAGGCAATATACAGATGATAGCCCTGACCGGTTTGGCTCAGTGGATGGAGCGTCGGCCTACGGACTCAATGGAATATTATGCTGCGGTAAAAAAAAAAGGAACTCTTTGCCTTTTGCTACAGCATGGATGGAACTGGAGAGCATTATGCTAAGTGAAATAAGCCAGTCAGAGAAAGATAAATACCACATGATCTCACTCATTTGTGGATTATAGAGAACAACATAGACTGATGAAAAGGGACAGACCCAAAGACTGAGAAACAGCGATCAGGCTATCAATCCCCAGAAGGAAAGTAGGGGAGGGCGGGGGTAAGGGGAAGAGATCAACCGAAGGACTTGTATACATGTATATAAGCCAAACCAATGGACATGGACAACAGGGGGATGGGAGCATGAGTTTGTGTGTGGGGGGGAGGTTGGGGGTTAATGGGGGGGATGAGGACACATTTGTAATACCTTAACTAATAATAGTAAAAAAAAAAGAGTCCCTGGTTCAATTCCAGTCAAGGGCATGTACTTTGGTTGCAGGCACATCCCAGTGGGGGGTGTGCAGGAGGCAGCTGATCCATGTTTCTCTCTCATCGATGTTTCTGACTCTCTATCCCTCTCCCTTCCTCTCTGTAAAAAATCAATAAAATATATAAAAAAACAAAAAAAACAAATATACAGATGATGTATCATAAAACTATACATTTGAAACCTATATAATCTTATTAACCATTCCCCCCTAATAAAGTTAATTTAAAAAGAAAATGTAAAAAAATTTATCTTTCTAATAAAATATAGGCAATAATGTACTTAATATTACCCATCTAGTTTGTCATCTTTAAGAAATTGTGTTCTGAGCTTTTCATTTTATACTACACTGAAAATTCTTCATTTCATATTCCCTTCCCTCTAGCAGCTTATGGTCTAAGACAAACAGTGTAGCATAGACATAAGCATAAAGTAAATAAAATAAATTTTATTAAACATCTCAGTATTCTTGGTATAGTGAAAGGCATGATAAATGACACAATTAAGAGTGAAGTCACATGATTATATACACATAAATGTGCTATGTAGTTGGTGGATATCTTGGTGGGTATTCTCCCCTGAAAGAATAAAAGATATTGAGGCGGAAGTAAAAGTTATGGACATTTGAATAAATAATAGTAGAGGGCCAGGACACAATAGGAAATTTGTGACTGAAGTAAGGTGAACTTTGATTATGTCTTCAGTAAGATTATGGTGAAGATTACAAAAATGGGGTGTTCAATTATCATCTAGATTTGCAGGGCATGAGCCACAGGCAGTGAGGCATGTATCATGAAGCCATTGTACCTGGGATAATACCTGACCCATTTCAGTAGAAGTAGATCTCCATGTCAACATTCTTGGTACAACTTTTTGATGCTTTTGCCCCTTAAAGGATTGGTGTGGATAGTTGCATTCTGCTTTGTTGGTTGCATTTCTGACTCTTGGGTCAGCTCCAGGCACAAAATATCTCTGGAAATTGACAATAAATAAGAGATGTCACTTAAAATTCTCAGTGTTTCTTGGAGCTGAGAAGTGTAAGTTTAGGAAGGCAATGAAGAAAATGCCATGAGGGTGACTGTTCATTTTAGGCCTTAGAGTAGGAGGATATTTTTGAAATCCTGATCTGTTTATATCTACCTGCTGCTGTTTAAAACCCTTCAATAGCTTTCTACTCCTCTTAAATCAATGGCCTTTTATTACAGAACCCCAGGAAAAGGTAAAGTGGACTAAAAACTACAAATAATATGAACTCTACCTACCTTTCCAGTTCCCTCACTTACTCTCCTTAGTTCCCTCCCTGGAGTGATCACTTAGACTTCTTTCAATTCCTTGATTACCTGTGCTCCCTCCCACCATGAGAGTTTCACAGGAGCAATTACCTCTACTGAGAATATTTTTTTTCTTCTCTTATTAGCCAAGTTCACCTTTATTCCTCTTTCAGCTACGTTTTATATAATACTTGTAGGGAAGTCTACCTAGTCTTCCTGGCTAGGTCAAATCCTCCTGTAACAGGATTTTGTACCACTGAGACCTCTCCTTTGTAACCATTGTCAGAGTTGAACTCTTACAATTGTATATGCATGATTCATTGATAGATGTCTGTTTACCTCAATGGAATACAAGATCTATGAGATAAGAAAACATGTATTTTTGCTTGAGATTGCTTTGTCATTATTTAATAAAGCATCAAGCAAGTAGAAGACTTGAAATTAATATTTGGTTGAATAATTAATATTGTAGAAAAAAGATGATGACACCTCAGTGAGCAGATGTTCATGTCAAGTCACATGTTTAAAATAAAGGCCAAGGTATTGGGGGTGTGGGAGGGGTTGGATAGGAAGGTATAAATTTCTTTCAAAATGTAGTCATTATCTGTGGGGGGGGGGGGGCGGGGTTGGTGAGGAGGGGGCGGGATGTGGAATCTGATGCCAAACTTTTAGGGCATTGAGGAAAAGGATAATAAGCTACCATGTTAGCAGTAATTCTCATGGAAATTTCTTTTTCCCAAAGCAGAAATGAAAGGTAATGAATGAGTTACAATTTTTGATAGTGCATTTCATCTTTTAAGTACTCTGTAGATTGGGTTTAATAAAATTCTGGCTTAATTGGAATCCATAGATAACATATCATTCTAATAAATAATGTACCTAACAAAAAGCCTCTATAAATTTCAGTCATTTTAGCAGAATACGTTCTACAAAAGCCTTAGAATTTTTTCATACCTTATTAAGTACAAAGATAGTGGACATTATATGGCCTGTTCTGATGATTCAGAATATTGTAGTGCCTTATGGCCATCATTTTGATAATCAATTCTCATTATGGCAAATACAGATATAAATATAGAACAAGGATATATTGGACTTAATGACCCTGGGATATAACACCAAAATATTTTTAAATTATTAAATACCTTTCTATTCTTAGTTTATATCAATTTGCTTCTACCATAAAAGCAAAGGACAAGAAAAAAAATAAAGTTATGCATTTATGATAACTGACTTAGTAAGTTGAAAAATAACCTTTCATGACTCATGTGAAGCTATTTGTAAACCTTGATTTATTATGTCAATATCTAAATTATTCTATCTTTAGTAATGGGAGTCAGCTCTCAAAATATGTGTGATTGGTTTACTTTCTGCTAAACTCTAATCTATACAGATGTAGCCTCTAATACACATGAAAGGCATCATTTTTAAGACAAAATATTAAAAACTGCTTCTTTATAAACAAAGAAAACTTGCTTATGAAAGATCAAGTATTTTTATTTTTTGAAGAAACATAGTTTCTAAATGTTATTTTCAAAAACAGCTTCGCAAAACTTGTCCTCTAAAAATAAATTGTTTATTAATAAAGCATTTCAAATGGAAAAATAACTATATATATTCAGTGAAAAGAGATGTTTTATTATTGAGGGATATTTAACGTAACAATATAATTTGTGCAATGAGAGCAGGTAACATGCTATGAACAAAGAAAAAGTTCTTTTTTCCAAATTGGGTCTTGCTAATAATCAGGTCACATATTGTGACATTTTATAACACATTCAATATTTTTTTCATGCTGGGAGAATATTCTACATTTTATATCTGGAGAAGGTGTTAAATTTACTTGCATAAAGTTTGGTGTGAAATGCATATGTCTTTACTAATTTTGTCTACATTACAGAACTGTTTGCTTTGTTTTAAAACAGAAGTCAAAATCCTGGAAAAAATTAAAATTTAAAAACATTACTCTTCCAAGTAGAGCAAACAGTCATATATACACCGAGTGGCCAGATTATTATGACCACCTGACATTTGTAGGCAAATTAGCCATACACTGCATCATATGGGATATGGAAGCCAAAAGCCTTTTCGAACACCTTTGCTGTCTGCAGTTACCAAGATAAAACGTCTCCAATTCGCACAGGAACACAAGGATTTGACAGTCGAGCATTGGAAAAAAGTCATGTGGTCGGATGAATCACGTTTCCAGTTGCATCACGCAGATGGCAGAGTGAGAATTTGGCAGAAACAGCATGAAAGCATGCACCCCACATGCATGTGTACAACCCTTCAAGCTGGTGGGTACAGTGTTATGGTTTGAGGCATGTTTTCCTTGCATGAATTGGGCCCTTTAATTCGTGTGGAACAACATCTGAAGAGCACAACATACCGAAGTATATTGCTGATCAAGTTCATCCTATCATGTTGATGGCGTATCCCAGTGGAGATGGCTTCTTCCAACAAGACAATGCGCCATGCCACGGTGCTTGTATTGTGCAGGAGTGGTTTCAAGAACATGAGGGAGACTTCACCTTGCTTAGGTGGCCCCCACAATCACCAGATCTCAATCCAATTGAGCATTTGTGGGACAAAGTTAAAAGAGCCATCAGGCAGTTGGTTCCACAACCATCAAATCTCACAGAACTGGACAGTGCTATTCATCAGGCATGGTGTCAGATCCCTCACATCACCTTTCAATATCTCGTGGAGTCAATGCCAAGAAGAATCACCACAGTATTGAAGGCAAAAGGTGGCCCAATGAAGTACTGATGCGGTGGTTATAATAATCTGGCTGGTCATAATAATCTGGCCATTCAGTGTATGTATATGTATGTATGTCTATATATATATATATATATATATATATATATATATATATATATATCCCATGTTCAAAGGCTGTTAAATCACGTTGTTTACCCATATCTTCAACCTGCTTCCCTGTTTATAACGATCTGGCCCTCTAGCAACTTCAGTGCGAAATTATAGCTAATTTGCCTACAAACGTCAGGTGGTCATAATGATCTGGCCACTCAGTGTATATATGTGCTATAATTAAGCATCTTTTTAAATAACGAAGACCTTATTCCTAGCTTCTTTTATTTTTTATATTCCTATTCCTAGAAAAAAATTACTGGGCAAGGCTTTTGGAAGGATGACTTATTTATATAAATATTCTGCAAGGAAGGGAGAGACTTCCTGGTACTAAACCACCCTCCCCCAAGCATGTGAAGATTCTTCCCAATTTTGTTCCTTCTAATTAAGCATTATGATAAAATCATCAAAGATCTCACAACTGGTTAGTGCTTCCATGAAAAGACTATAAATATACAAGTGAAGTCTGGACATAGAAAGCTGAAAGGAAAATTCCAATGGTTTCTCTTATGGATCCATGTTCTGAGCATGTTTTCCCATCTTTGCACTTTACTGCAAACCACCATTCCCTCCGTCCTGAACTATTGCAACACCAGTGGTTTCTCTGCTTCTGCTCTTGTTCTTTTATTTTTCTCCACACTGTATCCAGAAGGATCTTTTAGTGATAATAAGAAAGTGAAACTATTTAACAATCCCCCTCCCCAAACCCCTGAACATCTCCTAACACTTAGAATGAAATTCACAGCTTTTACCAGCTCCCAGCCCCTCACTATCCCTCCAAATCTACCTCTTGCTGTTCCTCAAACCTTGCAAATTCCATCCTTCTTCTTCATATAATTTCTCACTGGAACTTGACAAGTCTTAATCATACCATTTAAGTGTCTGCTCAGTATCATATCCTCAGAGATTCTGTCTAAAATAGTAGACAGCCTCATCACTGTCTATTATTTTAGACTGCTTTATTTTTTTTTCATAGCACTCACTACTTATTGAAATTATATTATTTAGGTTTGTTTTTATTGGTTATCTCCTGGACCAATTATTTTATCTGAGTATAGCACCTTTATTAATCTACTAGAGGCCCAGTGCACAAAAATTTGTACACTTGGGGGGTTCCTTCAGCCTGGCCTGTGCCCTCTTTCAGCCCGGGACCCCTCGGGGGATGTCCACTTGCTGGCTTAGGCCTGATTGCCTCACCAGTTGCCTACAAGGCAGATCCCAGTGGGGGCCCCCTGATTGCCCTACTAGTTGCCCCACAGATCAGCCCTGACTACCTGCCAGTCCTAGTGACCCTACCCATGCACAAATTTCATGCATCAGGCCTCTAGAATTATTAATAATATTAATATTAATTTTTATCCATAGACCAATATCAAATAGCAAGCAAGTGGCAGAGCTAGGATTTAACCTTAGGTGGTTTGATTCCAGAATTAGGCTCTAAAACTATTGTGTGATACATTATGTCTTTTCAGAAAATCATCATAGTATTTCACAATCATTTGTTTGCATATTAATATCACTATACTGTGAGCTCTCTTGGGGGAAAATTATGCTTATTCAAACACTGAATATGCACAATAATAATGAAAGAATAAATGAATTATTTATACTTAGGCAGCACCAAATAAAGTCATGCATCCTAAAAAATAAACAAATGCATTTTTGTTAGACTGTCAGAATTGCTTGATTCTGATAAACGAGAATATGGCAGAACTGTGGTTTACTTGAGGAACAGATATTAACCATGAATTCCTTCAGTCTGTAAACATTTGCAAACATACATATGAACAAAATAATTCCAGGAATGCTCTTTAAAGTTTAGACTCAAACTTTACTAAGACCATTTGAAGAAGCTAGACAAAACCTGATTCCATATTAGTGATTTTTTTAAATTGGTTGTGGGGATATAGATGGAATATAAGTTGATTTTATTAATTAACTCCAGACCTATGTCATAAATTTCCTTTCAACACTTGGCCTTCTCTGACCTTAACATGATATAGTGGAGAAAGAAGCACCAAAGAAGAATGTATGAACATGTAAATAGACAAAATTATTCTCTACTAGGGGCCCAGTGCACAAAATTTGTGCATGGGAGGGGAGGTGTCCCTCAGCTGGGCCTCCACCCTCTGACAATTGGGGACATCTCAGGGGATGTCCAACTACTGGTTTAGGCCCCTCCCACAGGGATCCCTGCGTGATCGGGCTTAAACCGCAGTCAGACATCCCTCTCACAATCCAGGACCACTGGCTCCTAACCGCTCACCTGCTTGTCTGCCTGATTGCCCCTAACCACTCGCCTGCCTGCATGATCACCCCTAACCACTCTGCCTGCCTTCCTGATATCCCCTATTTGCTTGCCTGCCTGCCTAATCACCCCTAACTGCCTCTGCCTCAGACCCCAGAATGATGTCCAGAAGGTCGTTCTGCTTTCTGGTCTAATTAGCATATTATGCTTTTATTGTTATAGATGTGTCTGAACAACTAAGGGGAAAAGATGTCCATGTATTTCTCAGGACTCTGTGCATGTGTCAGCCAAGCCTCAGATCAGCTATGGCAAAAAGATTTAGTTGCTGAAATAACCTAGCTAAGGGAAAGACAAGGTGAAGTGCAGCATCACTCTCCAGTCTGAGGAATATGAACCAAATAATCAAATGCTATCAGCCTTCCTATAGAATTTTGTGTTTATTTTCTCAATAAAATGTGTTTTTTGTCCACTAACAAAAAGAGGAGAATAATTGAGTTAAACACCTGGAAAATTAAATCCAAAATAGTAGCTTCTACATAATAGTGGCTCTGTCCACAATTCAAAAGGAGTTAATTAATTTCATCAGCCTAGTTGGAGAGAGTGTCTTTGAAAGAACATACTTTAGTAAAATTTTTATTAAATAGTTTTGATTTAAATGATGTGATATTGATGCAATCATAGGTATTTACAATTATTTAATTAATTTGAGAAGTTAACCCTAATGCCTCAATCATAAATATATATTGAGCACAGTGTATATAAAGTAGTAAACTTTTAGATATAAAACATTACTAAGAGAGTTTAGACAACATAACTATACTAGAGGTGCGATGCACGAAATTTGTGCAAGGGCCTCAGCCCTTTGCATCCCTGGCTGCCTTGGCCCATCGCAGCCCCTTCTGCCTCAGCTCATCACAGTCCCGGCTGCCTCATGGCCCCATGGCCCCACTCACTGGTCCTTCTGAAAGGTCGTCCAGAAGATTGTTCTGGAAGGTTGTCTAGAAGGTCGTTCCAGAACGTTGTTCTGTTGTCCGATCTAATTAGCATATTAGTTCTTTATTATATAAGACTAGAGGCCCGATGCACAAAACTTTGTGCACTCGGGGGGGAGGGGGGGTTCCTCAGCTCGGCCTGTGCCCTCTAGCAGTCTGGGACCCCTCGGGAGATAACGACCTGCTGGCTTAGTCCTGCTCCAGGGCGGCAGAGGGCAGGCGCAATCCCTAGGTGCAGCCCCTGGTCGGGCTCAGAGCAGGGCCGATTGGGGAGTTGGGGCGCCGCCCCCTGTCATGCACAGAGCAGGGCGGATTGGGAGGTTGCAATGCCACCCTCAGTCATGCTCAGGGTAGGGCCGATTGGAGGGTTGGGGCACCGCCCTCTGTCACACTCAAGGCAGGGTCGATGGGGAGGTTGCGGCACCACCCTCTATCACCCACAGAGCAGGGCCAATCAGGGGGTTGGGGAGCTGCCCTCTATCACCCACAGAGCAGGGCCGATCAGGGGGTTGGGGTGCCACCACTGTCACACTCAGGGCAGGGCCAATGGGGAGGTTATGGCTCTACCCCATCACACACAGAGCAGGGCCCGTGGGGGGGGGGGGGGGGTTGGGGCACTGCATCCTATCACACACAGAGCCGCAAGGCGATCAGCGGGTTGGGGAGCTCCCCCCTATCAGGCACAGAGTAGGGCTGATCAGGGGGTTGGGGCACTTTCCCCTGTCATGAACAGAGCAGGGCGGATAGGGAGGTTGTGGCCCTGCCACCTGTCACACACAGATCCTCAGGGTGATCAGGGGGTTTGGGCGCTGCCCCCTGTCATGCTGATCCCCGTGCTGGGAGGCCTCGAGGCTCTGCTGATCCCGGTGCTGGGAGGCATATTACCCTTTTACTATATAGGACAGAGGCCTGGTGTATGGGTGAGGGCTGGCTGGTTTGCCCTGAAGGGTGTCCTGGATCAGGGTGTGGGTCCCCACTGGGGTGCCTGGCCAGCCTGGATGAGGGTATGATGGCTGTTTGCAGCTGGTCACACACCCTTCAGCATGGGGGTCCCCACTGGGTTGCCTGTCCAGTCTGGGTGAGGGGCTGAGGGCTGTTTTCAGGCTGGTGGGTGACTGAAGCTCCCAACCGCTCCTTTTTTTCTTTTGTTTTTTTTAATTCTGGGCCAACTTTAGCTCTGGCTCCAGCTCTGAGGCCTCTGCTGCTGAAAGCAGGTATCTGGTTTGTTTGGGTTCTATAATCGAAACACTGTATCAACTCCAGTTCTGATATCCCGGCCGGCCGGCAGAAAGTGGGTTTCTGGGGTTTTGTGTAGCTTCTATATTTGTTACAATGTTTCAAACTGCAAGCTCAGAGGCCGGGAAGGCAGGCGGGGAACGTTGGAGTCCTCCATCACTGAAGCAAGCAAGCCTCATGTTTGCTTCCAGCTGCCTGGCTGCCAGCCACTATCTTGGCTGGCAGTTAATTTGCATATTGCCCTGATTAGCCAATGGGAAGGGTTTTGCGGTCGTACACTAATTACCATGTTTCTCTTTTATTAGATAGGATTCCCTTTCCAAGACAGTGCATTTGAAAGTACCTGTGGTGAAGAACCAGGTTCTTGGTTGTTGTTGTTTTTCTCCTATAGTACATCAGGTAACAATATTTTTGTGGATTTTTTTTAAAGTGTATTACTACAAAAATAAAATGAAAAGTTCAAAATAAAAGTCCAAAGCATTTATTTTTAGATTTAATGGCCATAAAATTACATTTCAATAAATATAACCAGAATAAGTATTACATTTATGAAAATAATATTCTGTTAAATTTGTTTTACTATATATTCTTTTGTGTTGATATCCTAAAATAAATACATCTGCATGTTGTTGTGTCATTTTTTATTTGTTCTGTTCATTTAATATTTGTTAGGAGTTGGTAGCAGCATCACAGTAACTTCATAAAATGAATTGCAAAATGTCTTTTATTTCTCTGTACCTTGGGAGAGATTAAAAAGCAAAGGAATCATATCTTCTTAAAATTTTGTACAAAACTCAACTCTGAAACCATCTGGGTCATGAAATAATTTGAAAAAATTTTAATCAATATAATAATTTAGCTTTATAAAAAAAATTTACTATTTCATTGTTTACATTTTATTAGCATTATTTCTGTCTGAGATTCTATCTCTTTTCATATGCCTGTTTTAAAATACTATTCTGACACACTTTCCAATGAGTATCTTTTAAAGGTTTATGTATTTTATTATAGTTTTCGATAACTCATTTACATATATTTTCATTTCTAACTATATTTATTGATTATGTTATGCTATATTGATAACTTCTTTTCTACTGATTCATAGGGGTCATTTTAATATATTTCACTCTCTGTATTACTATTTATTTTGGCAAAACAAAGTGCAACAAACTTGAAAGCTTAAAGCAACATCCATTTATTAGCTTCCTGCAGGTGAAACTTTGGCCTGCATTGCTGGGCTCTTTGCTGAGGGTCTCATGAGGCCTAAATCACAATGTTGGTCAGGCTGGGGCTTCTTCTGGAAACACAAAAAACCTGCTTTCAGTATCATTTTTATCAGCCTAATTCAGTTCATTTTTGTTACCGGACTTTTGTGAGGTCCCCGTGTCCTTTCGGGTTGTCATCAGGTGGCTGCCCTCTGCTCCTAGCACCCGCCTGCACTCCTTTGCCATGCGGATTTCCATCATCAGACCTGCAACGGTATATGAAAACCTACCGTGCTTTGGAGCTCTAACCAGATCTCCATCCCCTAGGTTATACTTAAGAGATATGCGATTAGGACAGGCCCAGCAGGACATTTTCCTATCTTAAAGTCAACTGGCTTGAGGCCTTAATTATATGTGCTAAATCCTTCACAGCAGCATCTAAATTGGTATTTGACTGAGTAACTGGGAATAAGCCTGAGTATACCAGGAGGTAACAGAAGTTTTTCTGCTATAATTCTATGAGTAGAATATTTGTTCCCTTATTATTTTTTCTTATTTGCCAGGTTTAAATTTCACAAAGTACATATTTGCCCGTGTTCTCTACTTTTTGGTACATTCTGACTGGAGAAGTTGATATCTTCTTTTGCTCAAGAGTGAATTAGGTTACTATTTTTGGATCCTATGTGGTTTAATGTGTTCCTTAAGTAATGCTTTTGTGATTAAAACAAATTTTTATTTCACTGAAATAAGATAAAGAGAATGATATGATTTATTCTTTATCTTTTGGGAATTTTTCAAGACTTGAGATATGATCAATATTTATAAATGCCTTATGAATATTTTAAAAATATATATATTTTGTGCCTGGGAGTTACAATGTTAATCATATTATGCAATTTCTCAATTTTATTATTTCACTTTGAATTATTTGATCATCATAAAATTTCAAAAAAGTTATGTTTCCATTTATCTTTTTTTATTTTGAATGCTTCTGCTTAGTATACTTCAGTAACATATTATTTGCCTGTTTTATTTATAGTCATCATGCTGTACATCTCCACCACTTATTTATAAGTGGAATTTTGTACCTTTTAATCACTTTCACCCATTTCTTCCATACATTATCTCTGCTTCTGGAAACCACCAATCCATCTCTGTTTCTCAGAGATTTTTTTTTATTCTACATGTAATTGATATCATACAATATTTGTCTTTCTCTTTCTAATTTATTTCACTAAGCACAATGTCCTAAAAGTACATTTATGTTGTGGCAAAAGGCAGGAGTTTCTTTTTGTGTATGTGGCTCAATAATATTCCATTACATGTGTGGGTGGGTATTTGTATTATATCTTATTTAGCCATTATCTGGCAATGGACACTTTTTTTAATGTCTTGGCTATTTTAAGTGATGTTGCAATAACCCAATAACGGGGGTGTAGATATCTATTTGAGTTAGTGTTTTCCTTTCCTTTGGATGTATACCAGAAGTAAAATTGATAGATAATATGGTGGCTCAATTTTTAATTTTTTGAGGAGCTTCCATACTGTTTTTCTTAGTGTCTGCACCCATTTGTATTCATAATAGTGCACAAGGGTTTCCTGTTGTCCTCATGCCTGCCTGCACTTGTTAGCTCTTGTTTTTTGATAATAGCTATTCTAACAGGTGTGAGGCGCTAACATCTTTTGATAATAATTTGCATTTCCTTGATGATTAGTGCTGTTGAGCACCTTTTTATATACCCAGTGGCCATTCGTAGGTCTTCTTTTAAATAATATATATTCAGTTCCTCTGTACATTTTTACTGATTGTTTATTTTCTTGCTATTGAGTGGTATAAGTTATTTTTATAGAACTTTTGTATATACTGACACCTCATTAAATAAATAATTTACAAATATTTTTTCCAATTGCCTTTTCAACTTGTTGATGGTTTCCCTTGGCTGTGCAGGAGTTTTTAGTGTGATGTCGCCCTACTTGTTTATTTTTGTTTTTGTTGTTTATACTTTGGTATCAAATCCAAAAAATCATTGCCAAGACTAATGCCAAGGAGCTTGCTAATTATGCTTTCTTCTAGGAGTTTTATGGTTTTCAGGTCTACATTTAACTGTTTAATCTATCTTGAGCTGCTTTTTGTATAAGTTGTAAAATAGAGGTTCTGTTTTGTATTTTGTCTTGTTTTGTTTGTTCGTTTTTTCTTTTATTTTTGGTTGTTGTTGTTGTTGTTGTTGTTTTTTTTTGGCATGTGGCAGTCCAGCTTTCTCACCATCATTCATTGAAAAAACTGATTTTTTCCATTGTATGCTCTGGGCTCCTTTAATTAAAATTTGTTGACCATATATGAATGTGTTTATTTCTGAGCCCTCTGTTCTGTACCCTTGATCCATGTGTCTGTTTTTGTGCTAATATGCATACCTCATTTAATCGCACTTCACTTTTCTGCACTTCACAGATATCGCATTTTCATCAACATCAAAGCAAGACCGTTCACCAAAAAAAAATTTAAAAAAATTACAACATGCTGATCTTTTTAAATTAAGATATGTACTTTGATTATTAGACATAATGCTATTGCCCACTTGATAGACTATAGTATAGTGTAAACAACTTTTATGTACTCGGAAACCAAAAAAATGTTCTGACACACTTTATTGCAATATTTGCTTTATTGTGGTGGTTTGGAACCAAACATGCAGTATCTCTGAGGTATACCTGTACTGTTTTGATTGCTGTAGCTTTGTAATATTGTTTAAAATCAGGAAGTGTGGTATCTTTAGCGCCCTTACTCTTTCTCAAGATTGCTTTGGCCGAAACCGGTTTGGCTCAGTGGATAGAGCGTCGGCCTGCGGACTGAGGGGTCCCGGGTTCGATTCCGGTCAAGGGCATGTACCTGGGTTGCGGGCATATCCCCAGTGGGAGATGTGCAGGAGGCAGCTGATCAATGTTTCTCTCTCATCGATGTTTCTAACTCTCTATCTCTCTCCCTTCCTCTCTGTAAAAAATCAATAAAATATATATATAAAAAAAAAAAGATTGCTTTGCCTAGTTGAGGTATTTTAAGTGTTTTGCAAATTTTAGGTTTTTTTTCAATTTCAGTGAAAAGTTCTATTAGAAGTTTGATAGGGATTGCATTAAATCTGTAGGCCACTTTTGGTAGCATGGACATCTTAACAAAATTAATGCTTCCAGTTCAGGAGTACAAAGTATGTTTTCATTTATTTTGTCTACTTTAATTCTTTAATCAGTGTCTTATAGTTTTGAGTGTAGAGATTTTTTTTACCTTTCTGGCTAAATGTATTACTAAATATCTTATTCTCTTTAATGCAATTGTAATTGAGACTTTTTAAATGTTTGTTTTTGATAGTTTGTTGTTAATATATAGAAATGCAGGTCATTTTTGTGTATTGATTTTGTGCCCTAAAACTTTACTGAATTTGTTTATGAATCTAACAGTTTTCTGATGGAGCCTTTAAGGTTTTCTATATGTAATATTATATCATCCACAAATAGAGACAGTTTAACCTTTGCTTGCTTTTTTTTTTCCATATGGAAATGATCATATGATTTTTATTATTTGCTTTGTTAATGTGGTGTATCACATTGATTGATTTGCTGATGTTGAACTGTTCTTCTGTCCCTGGAATAAATCTTACTTGATCATGTTGTATGATTCTCTTAAAGTACTATTGAATTTACTTTGTTAATATTTTGTTGAGGATTTTGCCATCTGTGTTCATCAAGGATATAGGCCTATACTTTTCTTTTTTGTGTAGTGTCCTTGTCTGATTTTAGTACCAGGACTACCTTGTAAAATGAGTTTAAAAGTATTCCTTCCTCACCTATGTTTTTGTAAGAGCTTGAGAATGATTTATATTAATTCTTCTTGAAATTATTGTTAGAATTCACCAGTGAATTCACTGTTCCTTATTGAAGATTTTTTTGACTATTGATTCAATCTATTTTCTAGTAATCAGTCTGTTTAGATTTTCTATTTCTTCATGATTCAGTCTTGGTAAGTTGCATGTTTTTAGGAATGTATCCATTTTTTTCTAGCTTGTCTAGATTGTTAGTATGTAATTGTTAACTGAGTGGACAGGGCGTCATCTCCCCCAGTTGCTAGTGGGGGTGGATTTCTTGTGATATCCCCCCCAAAAAATAATTTTCTGAGACTTGCATGGGAGGAGATATCATAGGAAGCTTTATTTCTGTGGAATTAAATCTCCAAGTTTCCAAAGTCTCATTTCTCTTTGCCTAATCATAGAAGAAATATAGCTGGGGCTTCAGTATAGCTAAAATCAGAGCCAGTGCCCAGAATTTTTGTTCCATGTCTGCACTGCCCAATGCAGCATCGTGGTAGTTAAATTTGGCTTTTCCTGCTGCAGCCCATCAGTCCATTGGATGTGGGGTTCACAGGTGCACATGGCTATGTCAGAAACAGGGGTCAATGCAAGGAAGCCAAGAGTGAGCCAAGAGCAATAAGAGAGCAAATTCCTTTGTTTAGGGGATCATGTATTCTCAATTTTGGTGTGCTTGCAGTGGTCATGCCCATTCTGGCCAATTCTCTTTGTCCCCAGGTGTGGCTGACAGGAAAGTACCTTCCTTATGTCACATCAGCTTTATTGGGCATGGATCTAACTTCCTTCTGTTGAATCCCTTCCCCTAGCATTTTTCAGGGAATAGGCCAGTGGCTCCCTGGGGAGTGACTGCAAATGGTATACCATAATGTCTGGCTTTCCCCTTTGCTTCTTTCCTATTTATAATAATAAAAGCATAAGATGCTAATTAGACCGGACAGCCAAACAACCTTCCGGACGTCATTCCGGATGTCCTGCTGGACAACAGCTGCTGCGGCAGAGGCCAAGGCAGAGGTGGTTAGGGGCGATCAGGCAGGCAGGCATATGGTTAAGGGTTATCAAGCAGGTAGGCAAACAGTTAGGGGTGATTAGGCAGATAGGCAAGCAGTTAAGGACTTCTAATATAACACAAATCTGGGAGCCTACTGCAATCCTTTCTGGAAACCAGAGAGGCCAGCTACATCATCTTCACATTCTCCCATTGCCCCTCTCCAGTTTGCTAGTATCTCCCTGGAAATAGTTTGTGTAGGCATCTGGTTGCCTGGCTTTTGTGGCTGCCATTGAGAGGATGCACCTCTTTATATTCTTGCTCTGACAGCCATCAGGGCTTGTGTTAATAGGTTCAAAGAGCCTACTGCAAACAAATACACAGCTCTTAACCACCTATCCCCCCAGGGGAAAGTCAGAGCACTTCTAAATTTTCTTTCTAGAATAATTACTCAGAATGTTTTAGAGAAGAAAATGGACTGGAAATAGATAAAACCAGGTGATACTAAGACAGGTACACAATTTATGAAGCTTTTCTAACTATCTAGGTCAGAAATTATGTTTCTCTAGAATATGTTAGTGTCAATGGAAATAGTCTGAGGAGAATTCCAGAGCAGATGGGAAGATAGGTGTTTTGGGTATGCGTGACAGGAAGATATCTAAAAGGATTATTCAGTTTATCACTGTTCAACTGGATAAACTCTTGTCATTCACAGAGAGAGAAAAGATAGAGAGAGAGAATGAATTTGAGAATAGCAATTGGTAATGAGTTTAGGATTTTGGATGGCTGCAGAATATGTAAATTGAGAACTCCAGGTGAGAAATGAATGTGAAGATTCTGACTTAAGTAAAAGAACTTGGCTATAGAGAGAGAGAGAGTTGGGAATTGTGAGACTCCCTAGTAACTGAAGGAGAACAGGAGAACTGGTAATGCAATCTTGGACACTTTCCCACTATGGAGCTAAAGAGAGTTGATATTTCAGAAGTGTAACCGAGAAAATAAATAAATATTTTCTAGGTGAGAAACTTCATAGATGTTTATACTGTATTTTTCTCTCTGCTGATAAAATAACTTTAAAAGTAAAGAATATTTTAAGTGTACATTAATTTTCTTGGATATAAGAACACTTACTCACTCTAGAATATCCAAAAGCTCTCAGACTGCCAGTCATATATCAGTTCCCAAGGACCTTGTCAATTTCATAACTGTAATAATGTGTGTACTTTAATAGAGTTGTTATCAACTCAATCAACTTAATTCCTCTTTTTATAATAAATATTGTGAAATGCTACCTTTACCATCCTGAAATTAAACTGAAAAGTAATACCTACAAACATAATTACCGTGTGTGCACACATGCACGCGTGTGCGCATACACACACACACACACATTGCCTTAAATTTTGGATAAAGGAGGTATAAAGCCAAAGTATAATAACATTTTTATGCCTATATATAAATGCTTAGACGGAGCGACATCAGAAGGCATATGAAATAATGAGAGACTCGAACCCTTAGGTATAATCATCATGAAGCTATAGCTACAAATACAGTTTGTGTAAACTTCAATAAGGCAAGAATTTTTGTCTATTTCATTAACTGTTGTATACTCAGTGGGAAAATTGATGCCTATCACACAGTATGTACTCAGTAAATACTTTACTGAACATTAAATGATTGAAAGAATGAATACAGATGTTTTTGTATTGGTTAAAAATCACTAGCAGCATTGCTATCATAGATGGGGTTTTACTGAATTGTGGATCAGTTCTTGGAGACATTCCAAACAAAAGTTTATCCAGTTTTTATATTTAAACATTGTTACTGGTTTAATTATTATTGGTTAAGTATTAATCCTTAAAAATCACTAACCTCTAAAAATTTCTCTAGAATAGTTTAATATTAAATATTTTATTGACATTAATAAAATAATATGTTTGCAGCAATTGATCACCTATTATATATTTGGTAATTGAGACTGCACTTGTGCACCTGTGCATCCTTGACCTTTCCAAATGCACTAATACATATTTTTAAAATAAATTCTTGAAAAAATTGCTATGTTCCTTTTTTGCCACATTGTCTTCCCATTTGCTATATTAGGATGTATAGTGGTTGCAATGTCTATTACTGATATTTGAAGAAAACACAAAATTGTCTAGTTTCTTTATTTATTAAAAATGCATATTTTACCCAGAAATCTGAGACTATGTTTAATTCATCAATATTTAAATAAAAAGCAAAAACATACATCAAACAATTTTTATCATTGTCAGTTCTCTGCCCAGATCCCTTTGGAACACTTCTGTCTTCTCTGAATGCCTACCAAACTTCCCATCATCAATGCTGTCAGGTTTATAATGGTAATTACAAAGACTGAAAAATTATTTAGTTATTTTAAAAATTCTATTCATATACTAAATAAAAATGCCAGACTTACATCAGCCAATAGATAACTTTTGCACAGAGGGAAAGCCAAATGATATTTTTGATAGTATTTAAAGATACCCACATTTTCTGCAACTGGAGGACAAATCAGGCCCAAAGCAGAACCGGTATTTAATTGTGAGAGTAGCTGAATTACAAAGAAAGGCCTGATTCTAGTCCAATACCTCTCTTTGCTTAAGAAAAGGCCTAGGCAAAACAGGAACCATCTCCAGAGACCTGCTTTGAGCATACCTGCATTGATATACTTGAGAATCTTGAATCCCCAGAGTCCCTTGAACTCTCCAAGGCTGCGGAGTGAACCAGGCCCCTTTGTAGAGGATAGCACCCTTCTTTTACCTAGAGACCTTGCAGAAGCCTCTACTGAAATGAATGTTTCCTAAGATGATATTGGCCTTCTTTAAGATTTCCCTCCACCATTTCTTATCACTTCTAGATTAATAGTTAGTATAAAGTTTAATAAGCAACTGTACCGCCTCAAAGAGAAAAGAGATTACTCCTCTACACAAGCTATAATATGTTGTAAATATGTACTGCCAGAACACCAAAAGTAGATTCGGAGAGTGCTCCACGAATGCAGGGAGTTGTTTGGTATATACAGAATATAAGAATATAAAAGGAAGAGTTTGTAAATATGGACTACAACCTAGTGACTTCACATTCAAAATACTTGCAAAAACACTTACAGCTTTTCCTAACTTGCTACTCAAATAGCTGCCTAAAGTTTTGAAAAATGTTGGCTTCCATTAATAGATGGAGATGCAGAAACTCCCTTGGCAGAACATTGTAAAAGGAGTCAAAATGTTTAGGGAGGTTAGCGTGGTAAAATGAATATATTGTTTGTCTGACCTTTTCCCCAAAGAGAGCCAAAAGATTGTTGATTTAGCAAACCAATATGCAGTGGGCTGGTGAGGATGGCACTACATCCTATGTCATGGTCATTGGAGGAGAGATTGTTCTGGAGTTGGGTTGCCTACAGTCAATGAGATTATAGGATTTTGATATAGGACAAGCCTGTGCCAGCATTAAACTTAGAGGAAAAGTATATGTAGCCACCAAAATGTAGCCAAGCTGGAATGGCAAACAGGTTTGTATTTTGCATTATTTAATTATCTATGATTATTAGACAAAATGTCATATAAATTTAACACTTATAAAACTTAAACACATATCAGTATATTAAAATCATATTATCATATTATGTCTTTGAGAAGGGATTCCATTTTAGTCAATAGAGATCACTTGAAAGAATTGTGCAATAAAGACAAATTATTGACATTTCCTGGAAAGATGAGCATTAATTTTGTAATACAAGTTTCATAAATGAATCCTGTATATTGGTCTTATTTCTAGATCAGAGTGGTACTCAAACAGTACACATAGCTTTTCAACTTTGAACTTATTTTTATCCTAATATACTATAACCCTTATTCTCTTTAAAATTTTTCTTAGTGATATTTCATGCTTCTCTTTGCTAGAGAAAAAAAATGATGTGAGTGTGAGCATCTGTGTGCAAGGATGTCACATATTGTACACTAAAGGAGCAAATTGGGACACATTCTAGTAAAAAAAAAATGTGTATAATGAGCCATCCCACCGCCTTTTGGGGTGTTTCTTGCCTAGGAGCTGCTTTATGCCAAGAGAAGTGATTTCTTGACATTTTAGCCTTTAATGTGCCCCCATCGTGCTTAAGTGATGGTATTTAAATGAAGTTTTAGTACACCAGAACCTGTGAAAGCATTAGCAGTCAAATGGGCCAATGCTTTCTATTTATCAATGAGCGTATCTGGATAGTAGAAGGCATGTGTGTGTACTGATGTGTGAGTCCCCATTGAGGATTTCTGTGTTCTATTCAGGGCATAAAAAGACATACATTTTGTCAAGTTTACTTAATCGTTTTAGCTGGTTAATAAACCCTCTCTGTTTAAAGATAAAGTGATTTTTTTAAATTTTAAAATTAATATATACTTATTTCTGAAAAGTCTGGAAACATATTTTAAGTTTTAAAATACCACCCATATTTTCAATAGCTGATAGTAAATCAAGTGTTGTTTTTTTATAAACTCACCTCTCAGTTTGCTATATTTATATAATTTACTTTAAGAGTGAATTTACAACCCTAAACCTTTCCATTTTACTTATGAAAATGAAGAGTACTTTTTCCAGGAGGTAACACTTCTTAAACAATATTTAATAGCTTCATAGGATCTCACTAAATTTATATATTGCACATTACTCAATCAGGCTCTTATCATAAACAATCAGCTTGTGTATTAGTCAAGGTTCTCCAGAGAAAGAGAAGGCAATAGATGATGATGATAGATAGATGATAGATAGATAGATAGATAGATAGATAGATAGATAGATAGATGTAGTATAAGAAATTGGCTCAATAGTTATCAAATTATATTGCATAAGTATTTTAAATTTTCCTAATTGTTGCAAATTGTTTCTGAAATAATTTTATTACATTATGTTTGAACATAATTTTTTAATTCTGCACTATAGTTTTACATATTTAATTTAGGTAGAATTAAAATTTATATTTGAATGCATTTGCTTTTTGAATACTGATCAGAATTTCCCCATATGTTTATTAACCATTTGTATGTTCTCTTTCTTTAAACATCTAGACATATGCTTTGGTTGCTTATTTAGTAAGATTACTTGAATTCTTAAACTAATTATGTAGAATTTTTATATATTATTAATATTAATACTCTCTTACTGTAACCCTTTTAATTGTATTATTAATCTCATATTTTCTTGAATAGGTTTCTAATTGTATAAGTTTCTAATTGTACCTCAAACATATGATACATATTGTATCATATTTAGGTTTATAAAAATATTGTTAGCTCAATGGATTTAATGAATTACTCTTTTTATTTCATCCCAAATTCATGTTTACTTGTTTGCATTTCATATGTTATTTTGGTATAATATATATGGTGAGTTCATTATCTTCTAAGTAGAAAACTGATTACCAAAACAGTTTTATTAAATAGCCCTTTCCTTGTTCCTTGGTTTGTGATGTCTCTATGACATGAACTTCTCGTGGCAGATAAGATCTAATCCCCATCGGTTTATTCTGTGTTATTTATCTATATTTATCTCATTGTGTTATACTATTTAAATATTATGGCTTTGTAACATATATAATGCCTGATAGGTCTTGGCTAACTCTTCATTTTATGTTTAAAAATAACTTTCCTGACATGTTTAACATAATTTTTAAATTATAATTTCAACTTTCTTAAAAAGTATCTTATTTTTTATTTGGAATAAAATTGTATTAAGTGAATGCAATAATTGGGAATAAAAATCTTTAAACAAATATGCATCTCTTTTATCTAAAGTATGACATATTTATCCAAATTTTCAATTATGCTTTAATTCTCTATCTGATAACTTCAAATGTACACTACACATGATTCATTCACATTTTTTTATTACACTTTGATAAAAGCCCCACTGTCCACATTGTCAATTTATATTTGACCACATCAATAGACCTATGAAAGTTTGAACTCAGGTAAAGCCCCACATTTCATTTGATCACATTTCTCCTTTTAATCCATCTGACTAGTTCTCGCAATTATTGTTGTAAAGAATCCCTCACAGACAGCAGTGGATCAAGAAAAGGTCTTCCTTCCTAATTCCCAATGGAGTAGACTGAGGAATGTAGAGAAGGTTAATTTAATCAATGACACTCATAATTTTGTTCAGACGGTAAGAGAGAAGAAATGTTCTGTCACTGGCTTTCTGTTTGATCAATAAGCTTTCCCATGCTCATATCATTGTCATCCAGAGCACCAACTATTATACGAATGTATGTGATGTCCAAGGATGAATTTATAGTCCAGGTCCTCTGCTGAACTATATAATCTTCACCTGCACAAGCTCAATTTTTCCAAAATTGAGCTTATAACAATTTTCGTCAAATAGGCTACTTTCCCCCCTTTTATTTTCTATCTAACAATGATACTGCCGCTCTGATGCTTATATCTGAAACACTAGTACATCATCTTAATTCTTGTTTGCTATTCTTATTGTTTTCTTTGTTTCCAAAGAGAGTAGCCTTAAGGATTCCTTAAAATCTCTGTAGTGTAGGAGAGTTAATAGAGAAGAAATGTTATAGTGTAATATACCTCTCCATCCTTTTTATTATTGCCTTCATAGTGGACCTTCTCTTCTCTTCTTGTTCGAGCAACATTTCCTCTTCTTTCATCTGCCTTGACCACCACTCACCCTTTATAATTTAGGCAAAGGGAACTTTCTAAGAATCAATTTATTGTTGTTTTTCTTTCCTCCCTTTTAAAAATACTTTAATGGCATATCATTATCCTCAGAATAAAAGGTGTCCCAGGTCCTAGGATAACTATATAATACTAGTATATTTTATATTAATAATTATGCTTTTCTTCAGCCTGCTAAGTAATTTACCCTTGCCTCTGTAGTAAGGCTGAAACAGTTAATGAAAATAATCAATAATTAAGAATTAAAAATAAATTTGGGAAACCTGAGGGGTTTACACTGACATTCACCCCCCCATTCCAGGAGGAATAAGAAACAGAATATCACCAAGGCTGAGGACAGTGTGGAAGAATGAGGAGGAGGAGGCTGCTAGAATATTGATACTCCAGGGGAAAGGAAATGAGTTGTGGCTGACGGCAATGAGAGGTCAGAACTGAAAGAGCTCAGGGATGCTTTTGGTGCCAGTACAGAGGCTGTGTGAGGTCATTGGATGGGAGCCTTACTAATGGCGGAAACCAAGCCAATGTCTGATTTCTGTGGTTAATCTTCAACAGAGGATATTTTTTCCATTGCTTTTTCAGAGAGAGTGGAAGGAGGGAGGCATGGAGAGAGAGAGGAAAACATCGATGTGAGAGTGACACATTGACTGGTTGCCTCCCAGCACACACCCAGACAGAGAGGCTGGGAGCAAACCTGCAACTCAGGTACGTGCCCTTGACTGGGAATCGAACTCATGACCCTTTGGTGCTCAGGATGACACTCTAACCTTTGAGCAACACTTGCCAGGGTGCCAATGTGTAATTTTTGTTCTTACGTCCATACTGGCTGTTCCTTTTGGCCCTGTCTACCGTTACATCAACAGCATGCCACTTGCAGTTTGTGCAGAAAGATGGTACTCGTGCACCAAGACTTTGCTTATCTATCATACAGACAACTTGGCATGTCTATTCTCCAGTCACTTTCAATAGTTCAAAAACACATAGAAGATGAAGAAACATGAGGGAGGTATCTTAACTGCTGAAAGAGCCTTATGTATCAGGATAAACCAAAACACTCCTACTTGGAGGTATAGCACTGTGGTTAATTAAAACACTTCTGTGAGCTGTGCACATACTTAGCCGCACAATGTTACCTATTTCTATATCTCCCAACGCTTTTACTATAGCAATCTGCTGTGGTTACTCCTATAAACACCAGATTAGGTAAAGCTTCCATGAGTTCTTTCCTCTTCCAGATGCTGTGAAGGATGGAGACCATGCAGGTGAGTTAATGTGGCAGGTACCAGGGTTAAGTAAGTGGAAACAGTGGAGCCAAACACCCACCAGCATTCCAATGAAAGATCAGATTTACACACGTATGCACACACACAAAAACACGTAAAGGTTAATGCTTCATGCTATAAGGATATTTTAAACTTTTGAGAAAAGTCAGATTTTTTAAAACTTATAGAAAGGCTGGTTGTGACTCCAGTTGGAGTGATAATTTTGGCTTTTTGCTTTGCTTTTCTAACTATCCAAGACCATTTCCCCTGTTCCTGAATGCTCTAAATTATCTGTTAATGAGGGTCATTGTTTTGTTTCTGGTGCTTATCTCAACTTCAGTTAATTTCACATTAGCATAAATGATGGCCAACACAAAGTCATTAGCCAATCAGTCCCAGTCTTCTCTCTTTTTTTTTTTTTTAAAATCATGGCTTAAACGATTAAATCATAATTGATTAAAATAAATTAGACATATTTCTAAATTAGATACTTTTCAAATTGCAGCTATTGGTAAATATAGGAAGTAGAGACAATTTGGTTAAGAAATACCTAAAAGTTACTTTCTCATTTTTTATGATTTTCTAGTTGAATTGAATTACTTATATGCCGAATGTAAATGTTATGGTTTAATTATCATGGGATTATTAGTGGAAGGATTTTAATCTTTGAACTCAGAAAACCTCTTCCAAATCAAGTTTATTGACCTTTAAAGCACACTATACAATACTTTTCAATTATTCAAGTCTAAATATTGCACCAATCTCTAGCTTGAGCAATAGTAGAAGAATATTTGGAGTGAATAATTTTACAGTGACTATGGACATTGTTCCAAGATAAGCATACATCTCTACCCCTAAAAAAATGTGGAGAATTAACATACTTTGAATAGCCATGTCTGCAAACCATCAAAGTCACCAAACCTAAGGCAATTCTAAGAATCTGAAAAGTAGTATTTACTTTTACAATAGCCACTGTGATATAATGTCTGCACAATGAGAAACAAACATATATCATTTTAAAAAATTCTTAAAGTTTTATTGACTTTGTACTAGGAGAATAACTATAGACATTGATATAATCAAATATGTAGGATGAGTCTGTACATTTCATATTTTAAAAAAATTTATATTTATTGTTGAAACTATTACTATGTTCCCTTTTATTCCCCATTAACCCCCTCCACCCTATACCTATCCCCTGCAGGCTCATTGCACTACGGTCTATGTCCATGGGTGGTGCATATATACATACTAGAGGCCTGGTGCACGAAATTCATGCACTGGGTGGGGGGTGTCCCTCAGCCCAGCCTGCACCCTCTCCAATCTGAGACCCCTCGGGGGATGTATGACTGCCAATTTAAACCTGATCTCTGTGGTGATTGGGCCTAAACTGGCAGTCAGACATTCCTCTCACAACCCGAGACTGCTGGCTCCCAACCGCCCACCTGCCTGCCAGCCTGATCACCACCTAACCACTCCCCTGACAGCCTGATTGACGCCTAACTGCTCCGCTGCCATCCCAACTGCCCTCTCCTGCTGGCCCGGTTGCCCCCAACTGCCCTCCCCCGCTGGCCTGGTTGCCCCTAATTGCCCTCCCTTGCTGGCCTGATCACCCACAACTGTCCTCCCCTGCCAGCCATCTTGTGGCCACATGGGGGCAGCCAATTTTGACCACAAGGGGCGGCCATCTTGTGCGAGGGTGTGAGGGTCAATTTGCATATTGCCTCTTTATTACGTAGGATTTTTTTTTTTTTTTTAGAATATACTTTTATTGATTTCAGAAAGGAAGGGAAAGAGAGGAAGAGATAGAAACATCAGTGATGAGAGAGAACCATTGATTGGCTGCCTCCTGCACACCCACGCTGGGGATCAAGTATGCAGCCCAGCATGTTCCCTGACCAGAAATTGCACCGAGACCTCCTAATTCATAAGTTGACACTGAGCCACGCTGCCAGGCTACATATAAGTTTTTCAGTTAATTTCTTCCTGTTGCCCCCCTCCTTCCCTCTGAGATTCATCAGTCTGCTGTATGCTTCCATGTCTCTCTATATTTTTAAAGGTTTTTTTTTCAGTAAATAGCATCTCATTTTGCTGGGTTGGGAATAAGACTGTAGTTTTGTAATAGAGCAAACCCAAACTATTCCAATGATAACTACTTCCAGGGTTTATAGCAGAAAAGAAATTGTCTGCCTCTCAGTGCAGCTCTCACTATTTTTAAGGAAGCTTATATGGCAGCTTTAGGGAAAGAGGGTGAAGATCTAGAAGAAGTGATAAGACTTTAGGTGATAGAGAAATAGAGGTACAAAAATATTTCAGAAGATATAACTGAAAGGCTGTAGAGCAACACAGTAATAATATCACATCCTAAATTAAAGTGCAATGAATTGCCAGGCCTGTGTGGCTCAGTGGTTGAGCACTGACCTATGAATCAGGAGTTCACGGTTGGATTCCTGTTCAGGGCACATGCTGGAGTTTCGGACTAGATCCCCAGTGGGGGGGGGGGGGGGGGGGGGGAGGTGCAGGAGGCAGCCAATCAATGATTCTCTCTCATCATTGATGTTTGTATCGCTCCCTCTCCCTTCTTCTCTGAAATCAATAAAATATATATATTGAATTAGGAGATATTGTGAAACATATCTGCAAGGCAATGTATTTAGAAATATTTGTGTACTTAGCCTAATTATGTAAATATGTGAGAATTGGTGAGAAAACACAATATTGTCTCTTCAGATATATACTTAACAAAGTTAGAAAGTTGTGAAGTTGAAAATGTATCATGCTACTGAAGCCCTTGAACCTAAGTAATTCCATGGCATGTACAATCCTGCCTCCCATGGGCAAAATACAATGGGATCAAGGAGGAAGGAGGAACTCTTTCACTTTGCCTGGGAGATTCAGGTGAAGTTTGTGCAGAAAGAAGGAAATGCAGAATTTCCTAGGGTGGATGACAGTCTGGGTAGAAAGGAGTAAATTTTAGATGAGTAAATTTTAGACAAATTGACATGTGCAAAAGTATACTGGTATGAAACAGCATGGCACCTTTGAAAACTTTAAAGCATTATTCCAATTGCATTCATTTCTATTTATTTTCAGCCAATTTTCCTACTATATCTCTAAAACACAATTTTAGGCTAATAAATCTCACGTAATACCAAAACAAAGCAAAAATGGAATTAAGTATGAACCGTAAAGTCCCAAATGTAATACATACAGGAGATTTGATATAAGTGTTTTATACATATCTCAGCTATTAGCACATGGTAAGATACAACTCATCACTCAAACATGATTGTTTTACTTGTTTAGAAGCAGTATAACTGCAGTTATCTTTTCAGCTCCTTAATTTCCACTTGCCGGCAGGTTTTCACCATAGAGAGCTCATACCGTTCATGAAACGGAATTCCCCAAGTGTTGAGGAAATTCAAACAGAACCTCTAAATATTTCACACATTACTTTTGGTAATAAATTACCCAACATATTTCACCCAGGCCAGACCCCATAGCTGTACATTTCAAAGACCACAAATTAACTCTTGACAAGGGAAATTTGAAACTATTCAAAGCCACAGTCTGTGAATAGGACAAAGGATGAAAAGCAAATAGATGAAGTCATGCGCTAGCCAGCTGAGGAGGAAAAGATGCCAAGTAGAGGTGATACAGCATCATGAAGCAAAGTGGCTTCATTAATACACTGCAAAGTAGCAGGAAGCTGCACAAGAAGGCAGGCACTCCGTTTCCAAACCAAACACAACCAGAGTTTACCACTGTTGATTTTAAGTAGCAGCTGCCTAATTGCTAGAAAGCAGATACTCAAGCAGTTGTTGAGATTTGCAAATGCAAATAAGCTTCCTCACAAATGTGTTCCCATCACAGCTACCAGAGTTTTCAGCTGAGTTACACAATGACTGCGATCTTTAGCCATTATAGTAATTGAACTTTATAAAGTAATTAGTAGTAGCAAACAGGTATATAAATCGCAGTTACTTAGGTGATAGTCAAATCACACTTTTAAAAAATGTAAAGAGCTTTATTACTGCGTTTTATTTCCCAATTTAAAAATCCATTTAATCTAGTCCCAACAATAATTCATTTTAAAATGATAATTTCTTGTCACAAAAATATTTACCCTCTAAATATTTATTCAGCACCCTGTATATTGTTTATGATGGAAAAATAAATTTTTCCTATAGTTATTTCTTTGTTGCTGAAACTAAAATAATTTATAAAGAGCTTATGAAAAATGGTAACTGCTCAACCTCACAACTCTCAATTTTGCTATATGTATACCTGAAAAGAAAATATTATATTACTCAACTCCCTCAAATGTAACAATCTAAACATAGTAGTGATCTATATTGAATAGCCAAGATTTTATATTTGGCAGTCTACTACAGTGAAATATCAATTTTCAAAGAATTGTACTGCCAAAAATATGGAGCAATTAACATTGATGATATACTCAACCTAATTCAATTTTGTACCTATGAGGTGAAAAGAATTTCAAATCCTTGATTAGCATAAACATCAATTTTTATTAAAAATTTAATTAAATTTACTAAATATGTAATGGTCCTATTAGGTGACACGAAACTGATGGAATAATAGATAGGACTTTTATAAGGTTCCCAGGAAAGGGTGAGTGTGTTTTGCATGTAAGAAAATTCTCAGTAATTTTTAGCAGGAGGGCAGACAGCAGTAGTTTTAAAGCACATCTGTACAAGCTTTGACCCTACCTACTATCTCCATAATCATGTGGAGTAGTATATACCTGTCCCCTTCAGCTTATGAGGAACATTGTGACTCCCTCTACAAATACATCTTAGTGGAAGTGAAACTTTGTGACTTCTGAGTTTAGGTTAGAAAAGGCCATGCGACTTTGGTTTCTTTTATAACACTTGCTATGGCAATCTTTAGCTGCCATGTAAGAAATTTGGCTACTCTAAGAGTACCATATATATATATACTAGGTGTACCGGTTAATAATGGTGGATTTTGTAATAAAAGAAAACACGATAATTTCAAAAGAAACATCAAAAGTGCTTTATTCAAAGTGATGTCCATCACTAGCTATATATTTCCCCCATCTTTCAGGTAGTTTGTGGATACCGTCCCAAAAGAACTTTTCTTGTTTTGAAGCAAACCATTCAGAGACCCAATTTTCCACTTCTTCGTATGCTTTGAAGTGCTGCTCAGAAAGTGTGTGTGCCACCGATCCGAACAAGTGGTAATCTGAAGGAGCAAGGTCTGGTGAATACAGTGGGTGGGTAAATACTTCCCAGGCAAGATCTTTTAACGTGTCTTTAACTGATTTTGAAGTGTGTAATGGTGCATTATCATGAAGCAAAATTACTTTGCCATGTCTTCTCACACATTCTGGTCATTTCCAGATCAAAGCGTAGTTCAAATTGGTTATTTGTTGTTGGTAGTGATCAGTATTAACAGTTTCAGTTTCTTTAAAATATTCCCATTGCTTGTAAATAATTGGAAATTGTTTGCTGAGCAACGTTTAATCTTTCTGCAAGTTGTTTTTGAGTTTGACATGCATCTTCATTCAATAATGCTTGTAATTGTTGTCTTCAAACTTTTTCAGTTGACCTGGACGTTCTTTGTCTTACACATTGAAATCATCACTTTTAAAGCATTTAAACCAGCGTTCACAAGTATCTTGAGATGGAGCATGTTCACCATAAGCTTCCTGAAGTATACGGTAACTTTTTCTTCAAAATAAAGTAATGAATTAAAACTTCCCACAAATGCTCTTTTTTTGGCACTAAATTCAACATTTTTAAGCATAAAAATATCTATGATGTTAATACCTTCTGCAAATTTGACATACGACGTTTTGAAGCTTGCTGTCAATACAACAAAATAACATATATATCAAATCGCATATATATCAACATATGTGTAATTCCATCTATTGAAAAAAAATATGCACTATTAACCGGTACACCTGGTATACATATAGTAGGGGCCCAGTACCCGAATTCGTGCACCTTAAAAGGAACTGTGGGCAGCGAGGCTGCAGTGGACACAGGGGCAGGTCTTGGCCCATCCTCCATGCCCCTGCCCATCCTCTCCTGCCATGGCCCCAGGTCCCCTGTCTGCAGGCAGCCCCACTCCTGCCGCTGCTGCTCCCACACACTGACGGCACCAGCCCTGCTTGCACCTGCTGATGGTGCAGAGCGATTGGGTCCAGCACCAGCAGCATGTACCAGTGGGGCCAGCACCATCAGTGTGTGTGAGCCACGACTGCTGCCCCAATTGTCCCTCAGAAGCAGGGGGAGGTGGAGAAACCCTCAGGGGCAATCAGGGCCAGCAATGCAGCTCCCACCTGCTGATGGCACCAAGCGATTGGGACTGGTACCGGGCACTGGCAGCAGGTGTAAGTGGCAGCTCTGAAGCCAGCAGCAGATGCGAGCGGAGCCAGGGGCAGCAGCAGGTGTGAGTGCCAGGCAGAACCACAGTGTGTGGGGGCAAAGAATTTTCAGTAACCACCAGAGGCTCACCTGATGACAGCAACCGACCTTGGTCTGGTGCCCCTGCTCACCTGCTCCACCATCCTGCCACACCTAAGACCCACATGTTCCGA
Organism: Myotis myotis; assembly: GCF_014108235.1. Lineage (NCBI taxonomy): Eukaryota > Metazoa > Chordata > Mammalia > Chiroptera > Vespertilionidae > Myotis > Myotis myotis. The sequence continues at coordinate 60,912,418 of NW_023416324.1, forward strand.
CACCTGCCATGTTCCGCACGCATCCTCTAGTGATCAGAGCATGTCGTAACAACCGGTTGTTTGGTTGTTCTGCCGTTTGATCTATTTGCATATTAGCCTTTTATTATATAGGATACTAGAGGCCCAATGCACAAAATTTGTGTAAGGGGCTCGGCCCCCCACAGCCGCGGCTTTGTCTGGAAGGTCGTCTGGAAGGACATCTGGTCTAATTACCATATTATGCTTTTATTATTATATATATCCATAATATATATATACTATTATATATATTAATACATGGAGAGAGATATATATGGAAATAAATACCATGTTGAGAAGCACTAGCCAGAAAAAGTGACATGGTATTTAGACCCACAACTTTCTGCCTTATTTCCACCTCTTTCCACCACTTGCACTACACATCAACAAGTCTGGCCCATATGCTCTTTACTCATCATTTTTCAAAATTTTGTAGTTTGGCACTACTCATCTTATTCCATAATATAATTCATTCACATGTGAACTTTTTCTATCCAAGTTATTGGGTTTTAAACTGCTGTGAGTAGGAAGTACTTCATGCTCATATTTATACTTTCTCAAGTCTTTAGGACAAAATTTTGTACATAGGAGATCCTCAAGTATATGTTAAACTGCATTAAATTGATTAAAAACTAACAAGTCTTGCCTTAACCGGTTTGGCTCAGTGGATAGAGTGTCGGCCTGAGGACTGAAGGCTCTCAGGTTCGATTCCGGTCAAGGGCATGTACCTTGGTTGCAGGCACATCCCCAGTAGAGAGTGTGCAGGAGGCAGCTGATCGATGTTTCTCTCTCATCGATGTTTCTAACTCTCTATCCCTCTCCCTTCCTTTCTGTAAAAAAAAAAATCAATAAAATATATTTTTTAAAAATTAAATAAATAAATAAAAACTAACAAGTCTTTTCTCCTTTGGATATTAAATATATTGATTTCTAAGGGTATTCTTGGGAGTATAGCTCATAAAAATAAACAGTTACAGGAAGAAATGTTTATAAGGACTGTAATTAAACATAATATGTTCATTCTAACTGTTGCAAACAAACTAATTTGCCTGTATACAATTTAGAATTGATTAATTGGCTGCTTAACTTCCAGATCTGAAATTACTTATTTGATTATTTTGGTTCTTGTACTACAGTTATTTTTTTAATATTTCATCAGTTAATATGATGCATGTTAAGCTCTTCCAACTCAATTCATAAAACATATATTTTCAATTAGGGTACCACTCATCTAGTCAAAGATCTCATATCTAGTCACCTCTCATATCTGCTCAACATGTATTTCTCTTCTAATTCAATCAAGATTTCGATTATTTTTTTAAAAAAAATATGTTTTTATTGATTTCAGGGAGAGAAAGGGGGAGGGAAAGATAAAAACATCAATGATGAGAGAGCATCATTGATTGGTTACCTCCTGCATGCCCCCTACTGGGGATTGAGCCTGAAACCTGGGCATGTGCCCTGACCAGGAATGGAAACTTGACCTCCTGGTTTATGAGCAACACTGGCTGGGTGAGATTTCAATTATTTTTCTCACTTCTTTCAAACCTGTGAATATTACCTTATTGGATTGGACAAATGCATAAAACTCCTCTACACTATCAGAATATATTTTGGCAATATATTGTACTCTCAGTAAAACCATTACATTAATTAGTGTTAATTTGCATAATTGTAAAAACTGATATCTATAATAATAAAAGCATAATATGCTAATTAGACTGGACAGAAGAATGACCTTCTGGACATCATCCCGGATATCCTTCCAGGCAAAGCCTTGGTGGCGGGGGCCAAGGCAGAGGCGGTTAGGGGCGATCAGCCAGGCAGAAGAGCAGTTAGGGGCAATCAGGCAGGCAGGCAAGCAGTTAGGGGTGATCAGGCAGGCAGGCAGAGGGGTTAGGGGCGATCAGGCAGGCAGAAGAGCAGTTAGGGGTGATCAGGCAGGCAGGCGAGTGGTTACGGGTGATCAGGAGGCCAGCGGTTAGGAGCCAGTGGTTCTGGATTGTGAGAGGGATGTTTGGCTGCCAGTTTAGGCCCAATCAGGCCTAAACTGGCAGTCAGACATCCCCTGAAGGGTCCCAGATTGAGAGAGGGTGCAGGCCGGGCTGAGGGCCACCCCCCCCCCCCCCCCGCACACCCCTGTGCATGAATTTAGTGCACCGGGCCTCTAGTTTGGAGTATAAAGCAATCACTCAAGCAACTACTTATCAGGCACATTTTTACTTAAAACAATCTGAGAAATTACTTTGACCAACTTCAACATTTCAAGTGACTCAGTGAAAACATTCGTGTGTATAGATACTTGCCATGGGAGAATGACTTGAAAAATTTTCAGCAAAATTGTTCTGTCTCAGAACTGTTCATGGTTCTTATTTCTATTACTATATAATTATAATGCTGTAAATGTCAGTTAAACAAAAATAAATGGGAAGATGTGTTGTTAAAGGCTATGTACTCTACAGCATCTTTGCACAATGTTGAATGGTTGACTAGATAGAGTCACTCAGAGTAGATAGGTAGAATTTCTTACCTTCTCTTCATAAGCTAATTAAAATAGTTGTTTAATTAACATCTCCCCTTTTTATTGATATTAGAAAACCATTTTAGAAACATTCTCTCATTATTTTCAATTTTATAATTTAAAAAACAGTGTCAGAGACTTTTATGACTAAAATGATTTTAGCAATACTTTTATTAAAAGAATTTGAATTTCCACTATTATTAAATATCAGTTAATTCTTAACTCAATGTTCCTAATTTTCTAAAAAATGTGTCACTAGAAAAAAAATCATACATTTCTAATAAACTATAATTACATGTCTACTAACCCAAGAATCATTAAATTAATTAACCTTTAAATTCTTGTATCTGCTAAATGGAAAATGTTCATTAAAATTAGTTTTTTAACAAAATTAAAAGTCCGATTCCAAGCCAATATTTTGGTTAAAGTTTTTTAGTTTAAAATTCAAATAGCAGAGCAAACTGAATGAATAAAGTATGTCCCTAGCTAGCTATATTTCTAATACATGGAGTAAGAAACACTTGATTACATTGTCATGTTGCAAGATCAAGAGTCAACTAAAGTACCCATAAACATAGAAGTTGTTTGGTTTGTCTAAATTAAACTTTTTTTTAAAGTCCCAGGAAATGTAAAATTCACTTAATTGGACCCTGATAAATGATTCCCTAATCTAATTGATATAATTACCAAGAGGCTGACACAGTGTAATGCATTTAAATATATATTTTATATTTTAAATAAATATATATTATATTTTAGAGAAGAAGGGAGAGGGAAAGAAAGATAGAAACAATTGGCTGTCTCCTGCACGCCCCATACTTGGGATCAAGCCTGCAACCTGGGCATATGCACTGACCAGGAATCAATCTGGTCACCTCTTGGTTCATGGGTCGATGCTCAACCACTGAGTACACAAGCCAGGGGGTGTAATGTATTTAAATAATTCAAACCCATTGGCTGATGGAATATTCTTTTCATTTAAATAGTGTTATTTACACACTTAATAAAAAAAGAGTAATATGCCAATTAAACCAGATAGCCAAATGACCTTCCAGACAACCTTCTGGACAAAGCTGGGGCTGTGAGGGCCAAGGCAGCTGGGGTTGTGAGGGCCGAGCCCCTTGCATGCATTTTGTGCATCAGGCCTCTAGTTTATACTAGTCACACATACCAACATCCAGATCCAAATACTTTCTATTATACTTTTTCTCCAGATCTGTGACTAAGAAAGAGAATAAGTTCTTTGTATGGTTTTCAGTCATTTGGAACAAGATGGAAAACTTAGCAAATCAAGGAAGACTCTTTCAACTAAAATTTATTAGAGCTATGCCTGAAAATACTTTGTGTTTACCAAGAATTGGGTGGTGAAACTTGACTAAATGATTACTTTTATCATAAATCAAAATATTTGAAGCCCTTATCCTTTCATATTATCATCCATCTCTGCAGACTTCTCTATAGTCTTTTCAATACAATCTCATGAATAAAAAGTTAAGAATTATGAAGGTAGTGTCTATTTTCTTCCCTTCCTTTAGCAAGAAAGATAGATGTTTAATCCATGAAAGTTATGATGTGCAAAAAAATACTGTGCCATTTTGTTTTTTTTACTTTTGACATGATATAAATTTCAATGAAAATCTTAGTGATTCATAAGAAAGAAAATAAAAAACAAAGTCCTCAAGAATTTTTCTTCATAAAAGAATCACTATTTCCAAGTTTCTCAGAAACTTTATCATTCTAGCCTTTTGGTCTGGTAGTTTGACAGTAATTGAGAATTCTTTTTAACACCTGTGTTAAAATAATGAAAGAGTTGATGACTTAAACAAATGAAGAAGTTATGCAATTAATAGTGGTTTTGAATACTGTTTCCCTTGAATGGATTTGTGTGACTACAGTTTAGTCTTTTGTTTGGCTCCCACCTCTGAAAGATAATTTCTTTGAATAGCTTTAAATTTCTGCAGAAATTAAAATTAAGTGTATTAATTCTAATTGCCTAGCATTAATTTTAAATTATTGATTTAAAGGTGAATTGTGCCCTCTATTATTATATAGATATTTACATGTTTAGTGTTGATAATCAATATACAATCTGACTTCTTTCTCTTAGATAATTCTCATTACATTTACTTTGAACATCATCTTCTGGCATTCCAAAATTCTTGAAGACTAATTCTCTGATTGAAATGAAGTTGTCGATATATCATGATATCCTTTGCCAGAAATTTGCCATTATAAGCTTACTAGAGGCCTGGTGCACATAATTTGTGCACTGGGGGGATGGTCCATCAGCCCCGCCTGCGCCCTCTCACAGTCCAGGACTCCTTGGGAGATGTTTGCCTGCTAGCTTAGCCCAAACCCCCCTAAGCCAGGAGTCGGACATCTCTCTCACAATCTGGGATCCCTCGCTCCTTACCGCCCACCTGTTCACTCCTTACCACTTGACTCACTGCTACTTAGTGGAAGGATCTTTACCACTCGACTCGCTGCTCCTTAGCACTGCCATGGAGGCCAGAGAGGCTCCTGCCACCACCACTGCACTCACCAGCCATGACCCTGGCTTCTGGCTGAGCATCCACTCCCCCTGTGTGAGCACACTGACCACCATGGGGAAGCTCCTGCAGTGAGCATCTGCCCCTGATGGTCAGTGTGCATCATAGTACTGGTCATTCCAGTTGTTCTGCCATAATGGTCACTTAGGCTTTTATTATATAGATTAGAGGCCTGGTGCACAAAAATGTGTGCACTCGTGGTGGGAGCGGTCCCTCAGCCTGACCTGTGCCCTCTCGCAGTCTGGGACCCCTCGGGGGATGTTCATCTGCTTGCTTAAGCCTACTCCCAGGGGAATTGGGCCTAAGCTGGCACCAGACATACCTCTGGCAACCCAGGAGCCCTCAGGGGATGTCTGCTTGCCAGCCGGGAGCAGGCCTAAGGTGCAGTTGGACATCCTTAGCGCTGATGAGGAGGCGGGAGAGGTTCCCACCACCACCACTGTGCTGGCAGCTGGCAGCCTGGCTTGTGGCTGAGCAGAGCTCCCGCTGTGGGAGCGCACTGACCACCAGGGGGCAGTTCCTACATTGAGTGTCTGCCCCCTGGTGGTCAGTGGGTATCATAGTGACCAGTCATTCCCAGTCTTTCTGCTGTGAGGGTCAGTTTGCATATTACCCTTTTACTATATAGGATAGAGGCCTAGTGCATGGGTGGGGGCTGGTTGGTTTTCCCTGAAGGGTGTTATGGATTAGGGTGGGGGTCCCACTGGGGTGCCTAGTCTGCCTAGGTGAGGGTCTGACAGCTGTTTGCAGGCTGGCCACAGCTCCTTCAGGGTGGGGGGCCCTACTGGGGTGCCTGGCCAGCCTGGGTGAGGGGCTGATGGCTGTTTGCAGGCTGGCCAAGCCCCCCAGTGGGGACCCTCACCCCATGGGGGTGTGGCCAGCCTGGGTGAGGGGCTGATGGCCGTTATCAGGCTAGCCATGGCCACGGGTTAGAAGCAGGTATCTAGGATTTATTTAACTTCTATAATTGAAACTTTGTAGCCTGAGCAGAGCCCAGGTCCTGGAAGCTTGGGTTGCCCCTGGCAACCGAGGCTTTCAGCCCCGCCTTGAGCGGAGGCCACGGAGGCTGGAAGCAGGTATCTGGGATTTATTTATCTTCTATAATTGAAACTTTGTAGCCTTGAGCGGAGCTAAGGGCCGGCAGGGCAGGTGGGAAGCTTGGCTTCTTCCATTGCCTGGGGCACAATCCAGCTCCATGGCCACTGCCATCTTAGTTGGGTTAATTTGCATATTTTCTCCTGATTGGCTGGTGGGCGTGGCTTGTGGGTGTGGCTTGTGGGTGTAGCGGAGATATGGTCAATTTGCATGTTTCTCTTTTATTAGATTAGACTCGAGGCCCAGTGCACAAAATTCATGCATGGAGAGGTTCCCTCAGCTCAGCCTGCACCCTCTCCAATCTGGACCCCTCAGGGGATGTCTGACTACTGGTTTAGGCCCGATCTTGGTGACATCCCTCTCACAATATAGGACCACTGGCTCCTAACTGCTCACCTGCCTGCCTGCCTCATCACCCCAAACTGGCCCTCCTGCCAGTCTGATCATCCCTAACCGCCTCTGCCTGCTGACCTGATTGCCCCTAACTGCCCCCCCTGCCGGCCTGGTCACCTCCAACTGCATCCCCTTGCCAATCTGGTCACCTCCAACTGCCCCTCCACCAGCCTGGTTTCCCCAAGCAGCCTGGTGTTTAGTCATATGGTTGTCCCTCACTGACCCCCCTGCTGGCCTGGTTGCCCCACACAGCCTGCTGCTCAGTCATTTGTTCATCTCTCACTAACTCCCCTGTTGGCCTTGTTGCCCACTCAGCCTATTCAGCCATCTGGTCAGTCATCTGTTTGGTTGTGATGGCCCCTGGCTCTTTATATATCTACTAGAGGCCCAGTGCACAAAAATTTGGGCACTCGGGGGGGAGGGGGTTTCCTCAGCCCAGCCTGTGCCCTCTCGCAGTCTGGGACCCCTCGGGAGATAACAACCTGCTGGCTGAGGCCTGCTCCCAGGTGGCTGAGGGCAGGCCCAATCCCTAGGTGCAGCCCCTGGTCGGGCTCAGAGCAGGGCTGATTGGGGAGTTGGGGCACCACCCCTTGTCATGCACAGAGCAGGGAAGATCAGGAGGTTGCAATGCCACCCTCAGTCATGCTCAGGGTAGGGCCGATTGGGGGGTTGGGGCACCGCCCCCTGTCACACTCAAGGCAGGGTCGATGGGGAAGTTGCGGCGCCACCCCCTGTCATGCACAGAGCAGGGCCAATCAGTGGGTTGGGGCGCTGCACCCTGTCATGCACAGAGCAGGGCCAATCAGGGGTTTGGGGCTCCGAACCCTGTCACGCACAGAGCAGGGCCCATCAGGGGGTTGGGGAGCTTCCCCCTGTCACTCACAGAGTAGGGCCGATAGGGGAGTTGGGGAACTGCCCCCTGTCACACACAGAGCAGGGCAGATCAGGGGGTTGGGGTGCCGCACCCTATCAAACTCAGGGCAGGGCCGATAGGGAAGTTATGGCTCTACCCCATCACACACAGAGCAGGGACGAACAGGGGGTTGGGGCGCCGCACCCTGTCACACAGAGCCTCAGGGCGATCAGGGGGTTGGGGAGCTCCCCCCTATCAGGCACAGAGCAGGGCTGATCAGGGGGTTGGGTGCCTTCCCCTGTCACGAACAGAGCAGGGTGGATATGGAGGTTGTGGCCCCGCCCCCTGTCACACACAGAGCCGCAGGGTGATCAGTGGGTTTGGGTGCAGCCCCCTGTCAGGCTGATCCTGGTGCTGGGAGGCATATTACCTTTTCATTATATAGGATAGAGGCGTGGTGCATGGGTGGGGGCCGGCTGGTTTGCCCTGAAGGGTGTCCTAGATTAGGGTGTGGGTCCCCACTGGGGTGCTTGGCCAGCCTGGATGAGAGGATGATGGCTGTTTGCAGCTGGTCACAACCCCTTCAGGGTGGGGGTCCCCACTGGGGTACCTGGCCAGTCTGGGTGAGGGGCTGAGGGCTGTTTTCAGGCTGGCGGGTGACTGAAGCTCCCAACTGCTCCTTTTTTTCTGTTTTCTTTTTTTTATTCTGGGCCAGCTTTAGTTCTGAGGCTTGGCTCCAGCTCTGAGGCCTCTGCTGCTGAAAGCAGGTATCTGGTTTGTTTGGGTTCTATAATCAAAACACTGTTTCAACTCCAGCTCTGAGATCCTGGCTGGCTGAAAGCAGGTTTCTGGGGTTTTGTTTAGCTTCTATATTTGTAACAATGTTTCAAACTGCAAGCTCAGAGGCCAGCAAGGCAGGCAGGGAACGTTAGCTTCCTCCGTCACTGAAGCAAGCAAGCCTCATGTTCTCTTCAAGCTGCCTGGCTGCCGTCTGCCATCTTGGCTGGCAGTTATTTTGCATATTGCCCTGATTAGCCAATGGGAAGGGTAGCGGAGGTACAGCTAATTACCATGTTTCTCTTTTACTAGATAGGACTAGAGGCCTGGTGCATGAAATTCAGGTAGGGGCGGTGGTCCCTTAGCCTAGCCTGCACCCTCTCACAGTCCGGGAGCCCTAGGGGAATGTCCTACTCATGGCTTAGGCCCACTCCCAATGGGAGAGGCTCCCGCCACTGCAGCTGCACTCACCAGCCATGAGCCTGGCTTCTGGTGCACTGACCACCAGGGGGCAGCTCCTGCATTGAGCATCTGCCGCCTGGTGGTCAGTGCGTATTATAGCAACCACTCGTTTTGCCTTTTGGTCGATTTGCATATTAGCCTTTTATTTCTAAAGGATAGATAATTGTTTAGCTCAACTTGGTTACAAAAGATATTCTTCCCCAATTTGTACTTTTACAGGTTGGATCTTTGACATTTTTAAATAAATTTGGAATGGTTATTTTTAGTTGTGATAATAAAAATTCTGAATATTTTATAACTTAGTAAAGTTCATTTTTATAAGTTCTTTTTCTTCAGGAGTTGCAGAGATCTTATTTATATGTCACTGCATTTCACTTTGATCTGATTTCTCAAATGGTTGCTCTTTCCAGGTTTGTATGTTTCCTGATAAATTGGAATAGTGTATGTATATGTATCATTGATAAGACCAGATTACTGAGAAAAAATCAAGATAATTTGAATGTCATCAAACTACCCATAGGAAAAGCATATCCTATACTAATAAAAGACAAACATGCAAATTGACCATACTTTTGTTATGCCTTATGCCACGCCCACCAGCCAATCAGAGCAACTATATGCAAATTAACCCAACCAAGATGGCGGCCGGCAGCCACAGAGCTGGAGCGAGAAGGAGGCTTGCTTTCTCCAGTGATGGAGGAAGCCAAGCTTCCCTGCCTGCCGCGGCCCAGCTCTGAGCTCCACTGAAAGCAACAAAGTTTCAATTATAGAAGTTAAACAAACCCCAGATACCTGCTTTTAGCCGGCCGTGGCCACGGAGCTGGAGGGCGCAGGAGTGGGTTGCCCCTGCGATGGAGGAAGCCAAGCTTTCCGCAGGCCTCCACTAAAGGCAACAAAGTTTCAATTATAGAAGGTAAATAAATCCCAGAATTAAAAAGAAAAAAGAAAAAATGGAGAGGCTGGGAACTTACGTCGCCAGGTGCTTAGCCAGCCTGAAAACGGCCCTCAGCCCCTCACCCAGACTGGCCAGGCACCCCAGTGGGAACCCCCCCACCCTAAAGAGGGTGTGGCCAGCCTGAAAACAGCCATAAGCCCCTTACCCAGGCTGGTCAAACCTCCATGGGGTGAGGGTCCCCCTGGGGGGTCCCACATTGCAAGAGGGCATAGGCACGGCTGAGGGACCCCCAGAGTGCACAAAATTTTGTGCACTGGCCCTCTAGTTTGTTTATATAAAATTCAGTCACAAATAGAAAATATTTCTCATCAAGCAGAACCAGAAAGTGATCAAAATATATGGTTCTATAGTAATAAACCTTTGGTAATAAATTGTCATTTATAATCTTTGTATCTGCTATTAAACTTCTCAAACTTAATGTTTTCCAAAATACTGATTTTTCCAAAATGCTTCATTATGTTTGTAGACATAAAGAAACATAAATAGAGAGCACAGTAAAATTGACTGTGTCAAACCTAAGGAAATTTTTTGGAATTGGGTGCATATTGTATGTAAGATAAATATGTTAAAAATTGAACTTACTTGTAAGATTACTAATAGAATCTTTTAGAAACTATAATTTTAAAAAAATTAATATTTTGGTAACCAATATTGAAATAATGCAAAACATATATATTACTTTGAATTGGCTTCTTGTGTTGCTGCATATTCAGAGAGCAGCCTAAAGATTAAATTAAGATATTTATGATGATCATAATACGAAAAGATATTTTTTGAGTTCTTATTATTTGCCAGGCACTCTGCTTAATGCATGACCTACATTTTCTCATTATGTTTTATGTATATAATATGTTCAACAAAATAGATAACAGAAATGTAAAAGTGCCTATCTATATATAAAATCCTAAGTGACCAGTTGACCGTTAGATCGGTCGACCCTTTGACTGGTCACTATGACATGCACTGACCACCAGGGGGCAGACACTCAACACAGGAGCTGTCCCCTGGTGGTCAGTGCATTCCCACAGTGGGAACTGATGCTTAGCTGACCAACAGGCGCCAGACCAGATGCCAGGCTCATGGCTGGTGAATGCAGCTACAACAGTGCTAGTCTCCCACCTCTGCAGCAGCACTACCAAGCAACAATGGCAGCAGGTGCAGCAGGACCAAGATGAGCAGGAGTATTGCAGTGCCTGGCCCAGGCTCATGCTCCTCCCCTTTCCCCTGCTGCTTCCTGCACTATTATGTTCCTTGGGTACTGCAGGTTTCTGCCTGATCTCTGCAGGCCAGGGCAGAAACCGGCAATCTGAAATCCCCTGAGGGGTCCCGGATTGCGAGGGAATGCAGGCCAAGGCTGAAGTGACCCCACTGTTGCACAATTATGTGCAGTGGGCCTCTAGTCATATCCTATATAATAAAAGGCTAATATGAAAATTGTCCCCTTGACTGGGATTTCAACTGGGAATCCAACTGGGAGTTCAACCAGGGGGTGGGGCCAGCCAGTCAACCTCCCACAGTCCCTCCTCCCAGTCTGCCCAGCCCAATTGGCCCCCATCAGGGTGGGCCGGATGGACCCCACCCATGTATGAATTCATGCACTGGGACTCTAGCATATATATAATAAAAGCATAATATGCTAATTAGACCAGACAACCTTCAGGACCAAGCCCAGGCTACAAGGGAAACCCGAGTCCTGGGTGCCTGCCAGTGGTCGGAGGGAAGCCTGGGTCCCAAGTGCCAGAGGGAAGCCGGTGCAGACAGCTGGGGGAAGGAAGGCCTACTCTTGCACAAATTTTATGATTTGGGCCTCTAGTGTGTGTGTGTGTGTGTATATATATATATATATATATATATATATATATATATAATCTTTTTAAAATAGGAGCTATGGTTAAAATAATTATAAAATTTATATTTTTAGGTGCATCTTATTCATTCACAAAATATCTCTTAAAATGTTATGAATTTAATTTTTATTTTTTTATGTTTACCATTAATTTAAATGTATTCATTAAATATTTGAGGTTTTCATAATAAATGAAAATTCTTTTCAATGTATTTTTGTATTCATTGGTAATATTCTATATTAAAATTCAGAAAATAAGAGGCCTATGACAAAATTTGCTATTATTTAATCAGTCTTAATAAGAAAGTTAAGTGTAGATATTACCTTAAATTAGCTAATAGGATTTTATTTTCAGCTAATATTATTAACTCAATTAAACAACAAAAAGTAAACTGATTACTTTATCCTTATTATACAAAAAAATAAACTCAAAGAAAACTGTCCCTATAATTCACTCAGAAATTAAGATTTTAAAATTATCAACAATTTAGATCAAAGCAAAAGTAGTAAGTACCTCTATTGCTGTCAAGACTCCTGACATGTGAGTGTGTGTGTGTGTGTGTGTGTGTGTGTGTTGCTTTTGGAGGCTATGTCTTTGTGTTGGACATGTCAGTTTAATCTGCCTGCCATATCTAATTTTTTCATAACTTATTTTTTTCAAACCCTTAGAAGAAATATCCAACATGCCAGGCAATCCCACCTCAATGGTTCTAGGTAACTAGAGTGGAATAGACATCTCATCCAAGAAGATCCAGTCAATATTCAATCAGATTCCTCCTCAATAATCTGAAATAAGAAATGGAAACTGTGTTCAGAGAGCAAAGGGCTCTGGATTGAACAAGTTATACAAAATTTTTGGCCAATTCGTAAATTGAAGCCACCTCCAAAGCTATGTATAAACAGAAAGGGTGAGCAGGGAAAATTGGAACTAATGCCAAGAAACAAGAGGCTTTTTGGATCAGAAAGATGTGAGCCTAATGTAGCTATTTTAAGATGTTATTTCTCATGAGTCCACATTCACTTCTTCCAAATCCTTTTAAAAACTTCCCATGCTTATTTTTGTTGGAATCTGTTAAATGGATGTTTATTCTTTACAACCTAAATGATTTGATTAAAACACTTTATTTTTTGTTTTGTTTTTATTGGATAAATTTATCCATCTTGGCAAAAACCTTAGTATATCAGACCCAAGTTATATTTATAAACTTATAACCCATTATTTTGTATTAGAAATGACAAACATGTGCTATAAAACAGGTGGCAGAGTTTCTCTTGGAGAAGAGAGAATACACTGATGGTGCTTAAGTGTGAAAGGAGAGGCGTCCATGGCCTGCTGGAAAGGGCGACTGCAAGGCAGTGACTTGAGGGAGTGGGAGGCAGGGGTAATAAACTGATGGTGGGAAGGATTTCAAGGTCAGAGATTCAAGCAACATGCAGTGTGTCTGTGTGCATGTGTGCACACACATGTACGTATGTGCACATACATACATAAAACATATATTCCTTGTTAAGCGATTAGATTTTTGAAGTCAGAAGTTGTTTTACTTACTTATACTTCCCAGTGTCTTGAACAGCAATAAGCCCATACTAAGAGACAAACAACTAAACCCACATTTTGTCTTACTGTATGATCTTGTGCAAACTATTTAATTTGGATTCCATTGTAAACTTCTATTATTGCTGTAATAAACTGCAGTGTGACTGGAATAAATGAATGAATGAATGAATGAATGAATGAATGAATGAATGAAAACATGATGTTAAACAACACTAAAGGCAAAGTCTATTGACTTGTTTCCTCCCCGCACCCCTGAAATAGTGATTTCCTGATTACATTACATGTTAGCTGCAGGTAACTGTTGGTCTGCTCTACGGGTTTTCTTCATTATGAAATCCAGGCCACAGAACAAGCTCCTTGAAGGGACATTGCTGATCTGGTTGCAAAGGGAAAGGCAGAACCATGTGATTACGAATAAGTTGCTTCTGGGCAATGTCACAAGTTACTTTCATTAGCATGACACTGGCCTAAGCCAGTCACATGGCCAAACCTGCCTCAGTGAGGTGGAGGCCTAACACCTCACAAGACTACTGCTGCAGATCACCTGAAAATGGTGAGACCAGACATTTCTTGATGGGATGTAGTTTTCTGAGAGTAACTCCTCCGCCCCTTATTTGTGATGGCTCTTGGGTTTTGCTTCTGTGGGAACATACTTTTTAAATTTTTCTTCTTGGAAATATCTGAAGATGTTAAAGAATATGCCCTTCCTGGGTGCTCAGAATTATTTTTCATTCTGTTTTCTGCCTCTAGAAGGTTTGCTCTCCAAATGGGTTTACCAGTTAAATATCAAAAAAATTGACTTGAATTTTGATAAATCACAAGTATTTTAGCATAAGCATGTCCCAAATATTGTGGAGGACATTGCTATACTAAAAAATTATTTGTTGTTTATCTGAAATCCAAATTTGACTAGATATCTTGTATTTTTATTTACTAACTGGAAATGCTAGTACACAACAGGAATTTAAAATCTCAAATACAATTAAGATTATTTAATTTAGGGTGCTGGTGCAATGCTCTTAAAAATGACAAGATTTTCATCTATTTAATTTCAGTCAGTTTCCAGTGTCTATGGACAAAATCCACTCTCCCCCAACCACTTCCAAGATGCATTTCTCACTAGATTTACCTGGCAACATTTTAAACTTGGCAAGATTCCATGAAAATGTCTCACTCTGGGTCTCTTTTCCCTGAGATATTTTATCCAAATTAAGGGGTTTATTAGGGGCCACATTAACCAATTTTGAGCTTTGACAACAGGTTTTAGCTCCTCCCACTCCCTCGTATCTGTGCCACGAAGCAGACTTTTAACTGGTCTCTGTCATTAAAATATCCTAATGTTAAATTTTACTGGTAGAAATGAAAATAAGTTATGTCATTTATCCTTGTTAGTAAACTGGCCAATTCTATTTCCCATAGTAGGCAATTATTTTTAAGCAAACTTTTAACTTTAGAGTACTTGTAGATTTACATTATTAATATCTTACATTAGCATAGTTTATTTACCACAATTAGTGAATCAATATTAATGCATTATTATTAATTAAAGACCATATTTTATTCAGATTTCCATAGTTTTCACCTAATGTCCTTTTACTGTTCTAGGATTCCACCAGGTTATCAAATTACATTTAGTTGTCATTTTTTCTTAGGCTCTTTTGTCTGTGACAGTTTCTTAGAATTCACTTATTTTTGAAGATTTTGACAGTTTTGAGGAGTACTGTTCAGATATTTGGTAGAATGTCTCTCAACTAGGATTCCTCTGATTATTTTTTAATGATTAGACTGAAGTTTGGGTTTTTTGGAGGAAGAACTAAGAGGTAAATTGTCATTGACATCACATGGTATCAAGAGTACATACCATCAATAAGAACTATTGATGTTAGTCTTGAACACCTGGCTGAGGTAGTATATTTTAGGTTTTTATGTAAATGAACTGTATTCCCCTAGCCCATACTTTGTAAGAAAGTCAATATACAGAGTCTATTTTTAAGGAGTAGAAAATTATGCTCTACCTCCTTGAAGGGGAGGATTTCCATAAAGTATTTATAATTCTTATGCAAGGGAAATTTGTCTATATTTCTATTTATTTTTTCAAGCATTTATTTTAATTAATATATACTTATTCAAGGTGGCCACCGTCTCACTGTGTCTCTCATGACCTCTCTGTGTACACACAGGGAGAGAGACAGAGCTCTTGGAGTCTCATCTTATGAGGACACCAATTTCATCTACTAGGGCCCCACCCTCATGACCTTATCTAACCCTTCAGTGTCCCATCTCTAAATACCATTACATTGGGGTGAAGGCTTCGACATATGAATTTTGGGAACAGAAAACAGTACTCATGGACATTTATTTTATGCTTTGATTATAATCCAGCATTACTTTCTTTTGATACTTTTTTCTTTCAGTTTTGATCATTGGGAGCTCATTTAGTTGACTTTTATGTCCCCATTAATGTATGTGTGTGTGTGTGTGTGTGTGTGTGTGTGTGTGTGTGTGTGTGTTTTAGCATTTTCTTATTATCAGGCACTATATGACACTACAGATGATTTTTGTGTATTTTCTGCCCCAGTCCTAAAATAGCCCTTTCTCCAAGAATATCTGGTTTCAGTTATTGAGAATGGTATTAGAAATCAAGTTCTGGGTACTTCGTATGCTTGCTATTAATGAGCTGTTGTTGTTTCCATATTCTCTCATTTGACAGAGCTAGGAAATATATGTGTGCATACTAACTCATGCATATACACTTGTCAATATATATTTCCATATGTAACTATTTGTACCCATATCAAGTTAAGTATATGTTTGTACTGCTATCTCCTATTCTAATTCATTACCACATAAATCATTCCAAAAATTTCCCTTTGCTTATTTGTAACCTTTCATTCCAACAGTGAGAAATTTATCTCCCATTATTCCTCATCACTTACTTTAAGTTCCAGTATACATGTATAGTGGTTTCAGAATTGTTAACCAAAACTCCTGCATGAAACAATTTCATTCATCAACTAGATTATATTTCCTTTTGACTTTAGGCTTACAGGCTGGACTTATTTCTAAAATTACTTAGGTTAGCAATTTTTATTCTCCCACTCCATTCAGTGAGGTTATTTTAATCATTTGCATACATTTATATTTTTCTCAGTACACATTCCATCTTGGACCATTCAACCATATATATATATATATATATATGCATACACTGAGTTAAGCTGTATGTTTTAATCAATACAGTTCTGTGAGTTTTGACAAATGCTTTATGTTTTTTATTCATCATTACAGCATTATACAGAATAGTTTCACCACCATAAAATCATCTATGCTTCATACTGTATATTCCACCCTGTCCTTCTAATGCCAAATAAAGTTGAGCCTCTTTTTATATGCTTATTGTCCACCTGATGTTTTCTTTGGTGAACTGTATGTTTAGACCTTTTCCTCATTTCTAAACTGGTGGTTAGTTTTCTTATGGCAGATTTTTAAGAGTTCTTTGAATATTTTGGATAAAAGTCTTTTATTAAATATAAATTTCAAATATTTTTCCAATTCTATGGCTTGTATTTACATTCTCTTAATAACATTTTTTAAAAAAATAAAGGCCATTTTCTAACACCCCCCCCCCCCCTTCCATGAATCATGCTTTGGTAATGAGTATTTAAAAACTCATAACCAAAACCTAGATGACATAGATTTTCTCCTGTTTTCTTCTTAAGTTTTACATTTAGGTCTATGATTAATTTAGCATTCATTTATGGGAAGGTGTAAAATCTCTGTTTAGATTCTTCTCCTCCTCTTCCTCCTCCTCCTCCTCCTCTTTCTTTTTCCTCTTCTTATATGTATGACAAATTGTTCCATATACACATACTGAAAATATGATTCTCTCTACATTGATTTGCCTTTGCAGCTTTGTCAAAATTCAGTTATCTTTGTGTGAATCTATATCTGAGCTCCCTATGTGGGTATTCTTTCACATTCTTTCACTTTGTCCTAATTATTGTAACTTAATAGCCAATCTTGAAATTGGGTCATAATAGTTCCTCAACTTTGTTCTTCATTATTGTGTATGCTATTCTAGGACTTTTGATTTTCAAATAAATTTTAGTATCAGCTTGTTAATATCTTGCTGGAATATGAATAGGATGGTTTGGATCTAAAGATCAAGTTGAAAATATTTGACATCTTAATAATATTGAACCTTTTAATTCAAATGAATTATTTAATCCAAATGAACTTAGTAAGGAGTTAGTAAAGCAATTTGCCTGTAAGGAACAGAATGTATATGCTGGAGAACAGCAAGACTATAATATTAGAAGTAAAAGCATGAACATTCTTAAAAGATTTCTTATGAATGAATTTTGACTTTGTTCTACAGGAAGAATGAAGTCAAGTAGTATCTTTATGATACCAGGCTCTTATAGTATTAATATAGTGGCAATATATAAGGTATTAAAGAGGGACACAGTTAGATGGTACTATACAAATTGAGTGCATTGAAGAGGTTAGAGTTAACTTTGCAATCAGTATCCTATATAATAAAAGTGTAGTATACAAATTGTCCCTTCGACCAGGAGTTATCCAGGAGTCTGAACAGGGGGCAGGGCCGCTGGGGGAAGAAAGGGAGGCCTCGGCCAGCAGTGGAGGTGGCAGGCTGCCTGGGGAAGGGAGGTAGTACCTGGTCTGCAGCTGGCAGCCACTAGGGACCATACTAGTGCACGAATTTCATGCACTGGGCCTCTAGTATACTATAAAAATAATACAGAATAATGATATTGTAGTTTAAATGCTTTTAAGATGCCCTAACCGGTTTGGCTCAGTGGATAGAGCGTCGGCCTGCGGACTCAAGGGTCCCAGGTTCGATTCCGGTCAAGGGCATGTACCTTGGTTGTGGGCACATCCCCAGTGGGAGGTGTGCAGGAGGCAGCTGAATTGATGTTTCTCTCTCATGGATGTTTCTAACTCTCTATCCCTCTCCCTTCTTCTCTGTAAAAAATCAATAAAATATGTTTTAAAAAAAATGCTTTTAAGACTTACCTGAGATCAGAGAGAGGTTCACTGAATTTTTTATGGATAATGAAAATTAATAAAATTAATAATAAAAATATTCTGTTAATTCTTATCATTTATCACCAGTGGAATTAGAGAAATAAGTGCCGTAAATGAGAAAAAATCCTTCTAAATAAAGCTAATATTTAATAACAATATGCTTACTTGAAACTCCCACAAATTATGATTTTATATCACTACTAGTGGCCCGGTGCACAGATTTGTACACAGGTGGGGTCCCTCAGCCTGGCCTGCACCCTCTCACAGTCTGGGACTCCTCGGGGGATGTAGCAGTGCTGAAGTGGCAGGCAGGTGGGGGGGAGGCCCAGCTGGGGTCAGGCACAGCTCCAGTGCTGCTCATCCCAGCCCCGCTGCGCCTACCACCACCACTGCTGCTGCTGCTCAGTAGTGCTGCCGAGGAGCAAGAGGGGCTCCCACTGCCATAGCTGCGCTTGCCAGCCGTGAACCAGTTTCTGGCTGAGCAGCGCTCCTGCTGTGGGAGTGCACTGACCACCAGGAGGCAGCTCCTGCATTGAGCATCTGCCCTGTGGTGGTCAGTGCACATCAAGCGACCGGTCGACCAGTCATTCTGGTCATTCAGTCGTAAAGGTTGCTTAGGCTTTTATATATATAGACTAGTGGCCCGGTGCATGAAATTTGTGCATGGGGGGGCGGTGACCCTCAGCCCAGCCTGCACCCACTCCAATCTGGGACCCTTTGGAGGATGTCCAACCCCTGTGGGATTGGGCCTAAACTGGCAGTCAGACATCCCTCTCACAATCTGGGACTTCTGGCTCCTAACTGCTCACCTGCCTGCCTGCCTGATCACCCCTAACCACTCTGCCTGCTGGCCTGCTCACCCCCAACTGCCCTCCCTGCTGGCCTGCTCACCCCCAACTGCCCCCCTCCCCCGCCGGCCTGCTTGCCCCCAACTGCCCACCCCTCCTGGCCAGATCACCCCTAACCACCTCTGCCTTGGTCCCACTACCATGGCTTTGTCTGGAAGGACATCTGGAAGGTCTCCTGGTCTAATTAGCATATCACCCTTTTATTAATATAGATACTGTAAGTCACTAAATAATATACATTAAATCAGGAAAAGAAATGAAAACTACAATTTTTTATTTTGAAGCAAATCTAAATTTACTTAATAGGCAGAGATTTAAATTCTAAATCACATGTCTGAAAACAAAGACCAAGATGAGAGTCTAGTGTCCTACCTCATTCAGCTAAATCTTCCTCAAATAATGTGTCACTGTCATTAAAAATGAGAGTATGAAAAGGAAATAGGAGTTCTGAAAGGTCAAGGTCCATTGCTTTTCAGAAGCAGCATATCAAAGCTGAGTATGTTTGTGCCATGTCCATTGATTCATTTGATTACCTAGAATCTTACATATAGATTCTTACTTATAGGATGACCTCACTCTCAAAAAGTGATGAATGGAGGTATAACTCCAGACTAGGTGCAGGAGAGCTGAGCTGTCACTTACCACATTAAGGTGTTTGGGTAAGTCTTTTACCTTCTCTCTATGTAAGCTTCCTCTGAAGTGAGAAGATTGGATATAATTCTAAAATCACAAAATAATATTTGGGAGTTGACCACTTAGTTCCTTTTAAAATAGATTAAAGAGAAAAATACTATTACCTAATGATTTTGGTCTATGTATTTTACACGCAAATAATAATTAAGTAATAAAATCTTAGGAGAATATTAAACATTTAAAACATGGCATGAGGAATATCTCAGAGAAACTTTAACTATGCAAGTATCTAAATGCCTCAGGGCCTAGATGCCCCATGGTCAAAGCAATGATTAAATTAAACCATTAGCCATACAACTAGAATAGAACTTGAGTAGTTGTTTCTTACATCCAGCTCAAAAATATGCCAAATTTGTGTTTATAAACAATCTTCATTAAGTCTGACAGGCACTGTTGATCTGAGTTAAATCTCTAATTCTAGCCATCCAAGGCCTCTGTTCTCTCTCTTCATTTCATATTGTTTTCATGATGCTATAAATTAAAATTCTTATTTGTTATGCATTTGGTGTACCACTGCTCTTCCTGCTCATCTGTGCTTATCAGATACCACTCTGCTTGTATAAGTGTTCATGAGCCCTCAATTTTGAACAGCTGTGTGGAAGGCTGGTTAACTATTTGTAAACACCACCCAGCCATCCTTGACAGCAATAGCAGTCTTGCAGAATACTAAAATGCTATTTTATTGGGAGTGATAATGAGACTGTCTTGTCCAGAGGTCTTGTTATTTACTACACCAATACTGAACTTTATCATTTAGTTGTGTGGTATAAAATTATTAGCCACATTTTTTAGGAGGCTGTATTCACAGTGGGGGAAAATAGTATAACCTTTATTGAAATAATTCAAACTTATACTATTCTTGAATTTTCTAACTACCTGCTTTGATTAGCTTTGAAAAAAAATACAGAATTTTATATTGTAAAATTTTTCTTTTTTATAAGAGTGAAATGATATTTAGTTATAGGAATATATGCTATATATATTATAGTTTATAACATACAATATATAATATATATTATTATGTATAAATATATTATTATAAAGATACATATACTTTTCCTATATGGTCATTGAGCTTAGAAATAGCAATTGCTTTTATCGTATCAGTTACAGGTTTGATGTGAGGAGACACTCTTAATAATGGGAGTTCTTTAATAGAGATAATTACTAATAAAAAGGACTTGGCACCCATTAGGATATCAGTAAGTCATTGTTGAGTAAATTCATAAACATGAAGACTTTCACTCTTTTCTAAGAGCATGAGCTTATTAAGTTGCAAAGATGAAAATAAAAGCCATGCTTTCTCATTGTAATTCAAAGTCTGTGCTGCTCCCATCTTTATGCATGTAGTTGTTTATATCAAAATCTTTATTTCAGTCAAATTATTTTGTATAATTCTTAATATACTCTGTGCACAATTTTCATGAAGTATGCACAATGCTGACATATTTATGTGAATGAGATGTATTTTTTTTATTTTATTCTTGAACTGGTTATTGTAGTAATGGTAGGAATAAAATAACGTCACTTAGACTAGACTCTCTAATTTATTAAAAACCTTTTTTGAGTGCCTACTGTGAGTGCAAGGAACAATGCTAGGCATTGGAATAAGTGGTGAGAAATACAGAGACTCTGTCTTCAAGAAGCTTTTAGTCTAGATGGGTTGATAGCCTGTCTTGAAGAACAGAATGGAAGAATCCTACTTGAAACTGTTAGGATACCATTGTGTCTATGGCACTCTTGCTTTTTTAAACCTCTTGCTAGCAGAGGCACTGGCTGCCTTTCTTCTCAACTGTCTTTTCACCAGTGTTTATACAGTGGATAGCCTTGGAAGATAGAATGTTTCTATTCAAAGCAAAGGGCAGGTTTGCATACAATCTTGAAAAAGATAGTGTCCCCTTGGCAGCAAAAGGCAGATATGCTCACAGCCCATTATAAAAGCTGGCTTCTCTAAGCTCAGGGTTGCTCTTCTGTAAGGCCACCCACTGCATGTTCAAGTGTCACCTGACTCTCTTGGCATCACCCTGAGGGAGATGGGCTCAGATAGCCAGGGCAAATACAGAAACTCTGCTCCAGCTATTGCCATGAATAATAAAGCTTATTGTCCCTAACCCAGGAATATCATGTCATTGATTGGCTTGCATGAAACTGTGGTAGGCTAACTTGAAATATAGTAAAATCTCAGATCCTTCACAATTCTTAACTGGGACATAAAGTCAGCATAGGATATAGCCACACCACCGCAGGACGGAAGTGGGGATGTCAAAGAGAGCATTGCAAAGGCAGGGCCATTGGATTCATACATATGGTTTACTCAGTATTGCAGAAGCAAACTTGGGGTGGTGAATTTTAACTGGATTGACCCCAAATTAAATAGGTGATCATAGCCTAATTTACTGTGTGCCCACTATGCTCCAAGCACTTTTCTCTTAACTTTTCATAACTTGTCTTATTTACTTTTCATCAACCTATTACATAGCTATAGTAACTATTCCCCTTATATAGATGAGGAAACAAAGGCATAGAAGATACAAGTAATTTATTCAAGTTCTCACAATATGTTAGCGGTAGAATCAAGATTCAAACTCAAACTGGGTGACTCCGGAGCCCATGGCTCTCACCACTGGACCAGAGACCTCCAGAGGGTCTTGGACTGAGGCTGTCTCATGAAGTGCTTTGTGAAGCTCAATGAGTGTGGTGAGCTCTCTGCCAAATCTCTAACCAGATTAGCAGCATGGTGAATACTCTGGAAAAGGACAAAATCAGAGCAAACTGAAGAGCAGTTGCAGTAGTCTAGGCTAAGGAACATAATGGAAAGAAGAGGAAAAGACAAACTGTGATATATTTTATAAACTTTAAAACATACACAACTGTGCTACTGAGTACAATGTCTGGTGAAGAGGATGCATGCAAAAACTATATTTCAAATGAATTAATTAATTTGATCATCATCATAAAACTTTTTTAAATTATAACAATTTTAAACTTAATTTTTGTTTTTCTTTCAAATAGTCATATATTCTCATAACTTTGTCTTGCTCTGCATTCTTCTTTCATTTATTTTTAGTTGTTTCTGGTGTTGCACTGTGCAGAGTACAAAATAGTCTTCAATATATTTAATGAATATATTCATTTAATGTGTTTATTTATATAAATGTAAGGATTATGCCTGTAAGAATTAGGTTAGCAAAAATTTTCTGTGAGGGACTGGATAATAGATTTATTAGGCTTTGCAGGCTCTCCTGTCTGTTTCAGGAGCTCAAATCTGCCATTGTAGTGAGAAAGCAAACGTAGATAATATGTTAATGAATGGGCAAGCCTGTGTTATAAAATTTTATGTGAGTGCTGAATTATTATGAATTCTTATGTAGAGTATTTTGGATATCATTTATCATATACATATTTAGTTTATTAATTTAACAAACACTTACTGAATATATGCAATGCAGTAGAAACTGTGTTAGATGTTGAATGCAGTATTGTACAAAATTGTCCCCATGGACTTGTAGTATATTATGATGTAATTTAAACAAATCAGTGTTCGTGTGTGTGTGTGTGTGTGTGTGTGTTTCTAAGTGAATATATTTATATATGTACTAGTGAGGGGAAAATTCCACTTAAATATTAAGCAGTAGAGGCAACTAGCCACAAATGTTTCTGTGTTTAGGTTAAATAATCAGAATGGAAATTTAATGGGAATCAAATCATTTTGATTGGGCCAGTAAAAATATTTTATATCTGCATGTTTGGTGACTTTCTCACTTATCCTATCTAATAAAAGAGAAACATGGTAATTAGCCGTACATCCGCTACCCTTCCCAATGGCTAATCAGGGCGATATGCAAATTAACTGCCAGCCAAGATGGAGGTTAACCACCAACAAAGATGGCGGTTAATTTGCATGCGTAGCCGCAATGCTGGGAGGTGAAAGGGGAAGGACTGAAGAATGGTGATCAGCAACCCAGGCGGCAGGCGAGAGCTGAGGTGTGGGCAAAGGCCGCCTTCAGTGGGTGATCGCCATCGGAAAGCCGGTTGGGGTTGCCGGCTTGCCTGAGTGGAGCGATTGCCATGGCGATCGGAGGGCGGGAGGGCCTGCGCCCCGCCAGGCGCAGGCCAGGGGGCAACCCTAAACTCCCATGGCTGGCGGCTGGCCTGCGCCCCAGATCGCCATGGTGATCGGAGGGCAGGAGGGCCCGGGAGCAGGCCAGGCGGCAACCCCGACCCCCCAGAAGGCGCCTGCCTACGCCCCTGTGCAGCCACAGAAACCGCCTGCCCCGCCTGAGTGTGGAAGCAGAAGCCGACAGCCTGAGCCCGTGTGCAGCCTTGGAAGCCGCCTGCCCACAGCATGTGCAGCCACAGAAGCCGCCTGCTCACGCCTGTGTACAGCCACAAAAGCCGCCTGCCGCCGCCTGTGACCTGATCCAGTCCCTGGTTGCAGGCCCGCGCCCATGTGCGGCTGCAGAAGCCACCAGCCCGTGCCTGTGTGCAGCAGCAGAAGCTGCCTGCCTGCCGCATCCCACTATGATCCACTGAGTTATGAGGCCAGAGAGCAAGGAGAACCTCCACCCCTGAGTCAAAGTGGGGAGCAGAGGACACGGCCTCCCCTCCTAAAGTCGCCAAAGGACAGGACCTAACCTAAGCCACATCCTCTGAGACAGCCGGGCAGGCACCACTGACCCTCTCTGCAGGCCAGACCCCCCTCCCCCTTCCCCTGTCCCTGCACAGCTCCCATAGCTCCCCACTGGCTGAGTCAGGCACATCAGGTTTGCAGCCACAGGGGCGATTTAGCAGCTAATGAAAAATGGGAGAACGAACAAATGAAGCAGCTACTGCAGTGGGGAAAAGACATTCATCAAATTCATTGTCCCTGAGAAACTGAGGCAGCCAACACAGGCCCCTGCACAGGATGAGGCTTCTGCTTCTAAAGAAACGTCCTGGGGTTAGAGGTGAGGGGGTGCTGCCTTTCCCATCTCAGAGCTCTAGGAGGTGTCTGTGCTCTCCCTCCTGGTATTCTTAACACTCAGAGACCCCTCCCCAGTCCAGGCAGGAATGTTCCACGCTGACTGCCTCCAGAAAGCAGAGAACAAAGAGGCACTTCTTGACTTCAAGCCTCTAAACCAGTGGTTCTCAACCTTGGCTGCACATTAGAATCACCTGGGAATCTTTTCAAAATCCTGATTTCTGGGCCTCATCCTCCGGAAATTCTGTTTCTTTGTTAGTAATGTTGTGGCCTCACCCCATAACAAAGAAACAGAATTTCCAGAGGATGAGGCCCAGAAATCAGGATTTTGAAAAGTTTCCCAGGTGATTCTAATGTGCAGCCAAGGTTGAGAACCACTGCTCTAAACAGACTTGACAGCTGCGGGCAAAGACCTGCAGCTGAGAGGGGGCAGGTTCTGGGTGTCGAGGTCCAGAGCTTGGAAGACCTCCTGGGGGAGCAGTGGATCTGGAAGCCTGCGTGCTGGGTCAGAGACACCCCTGCCTCCCACCCTCCCCTGCCCTGCACATAGATGTGCCTGGACTGGGGTGAGGAGGAGGAGAACTAGAGGGAAGGAACACTGAGGGTTTGTTGGAGGCCATGTAAAAAGGACTGTGACCCTCCCCTCCCAGTGAGTCACTCCCTAAGGCAGCAGGAGACGGAGGGTCTGAGAGCAGCCACACAGCTTTGTGGCCGTGACCAGGGCACCAAGATGGTGTCCATGCAACGGGGCTAAGGAGGTGCCAGAGGACCTCACCCCAGAAAACCCAATACCTCTTTGTGTGAGAGAGAGAAGGTGGGAGGGAGGAAGGGAGAGAGCAAATTGGACTCAAGAGGCCTCAAGGCCCAGATGAGGAGAATATACCAGGGATCAGCATGGACTTGAGCTCTGAGGTGAGGGTCAAGGGCAGCTGGGTGGGGGCCAGCACAGACAGAAGACTGAGGTCCAGATGTCCTTGACCCTGCTCGGTTCTTTGGCACCTCTGCCTGAGATATAAACTGTCTGACATGGAAGTACAACTTCAGAGAAGGGGGTGGGGAACCTAAGTTAAATAATATTTTGTTTTTGTTTTTTCACTTGGCAGAATGGGGGCTGAAGTTGAAGTTAGGTTTGGTTACTAAACAATAAAGAAAGCAACATTTCTTGCACACCCAACTGTGTGGTCTGAGTTTGCTGCTGCCTATAAACCGAGAAAAAGTTGTAAAATGAAGTACTAATCTCTAGGGTTTAGGTCAGACCGAAGAGTAGTGCCACTCAGCCAGTAGCTGGCTCATGGCTGGCCAGAGCAGTGATGGTGGCAGGAACTTCTCCCACCTCCCTGGCAGCACTAATAATGTCCAACTAACAGTTTAGGCCCAACCCTTGGGGGCCTAAGCCTTTAGTCAGACATACCCTGAGGGCTCCCTGGCTGCCAGAAGGAAGTCTGGCTGGAAGCTTAAGCCTGATCCCCCAGGGAGTGGGCCTAAGTCAATGGGTAGATATCCCCCAAGGGGTCCTGGACTGCAAATGGGCGCAGGCCGGGCTGAGGGACTCACCCGCCCTCCCCCCCCCCCCCCCCCCCGCCAAGGGCACAAATTTAGTGCCCCGGGCCTCTAGTCCTATCTAATAAAAGAGAAGCATAGTAATTAGCTGTACCTCCACTACCCTTCCCATTGGCTAATCAGGGCTATATGCAAATTAACTGCCAGCCAAGATGGCGACCGGCAGCCAGGCAGCTTGAAGCGAACATGAGGCTTGCTTGCTTCAGTGACGGAGGAAGCTAACGTTCCCCGCCTGCCGCTGCTGGCCTCTGAGCTTGCAGTTTGAAACATTGTTACAAATATAGAAGCTAAACAAAACCCAAGAAACCTGCTTTCAGCCAGCTGGCATCTCAGAGCTGGAGTTGAAACAGTGTTTCGATTATAGAACCCAAACAAACCAGATACCTGCTTTCAGCAGCAGAGGCCTCAGAGCTGGAGCCAAACCTCAGAGCTAAAGCTGGCCCAGAATAAAAAAAGAAAAAAGAAAAAAAGGAGCGGTTGGGAGCTTCAGTCACCCGCCAGCCTGAAAACAGCCCTCAGCCACTCACCCAGACTGGCCAGGCACCCACGCGGGACCCCCACCCTGATCCAGGACACCCTTCAGGGAAAACCAGCCGGCCCCCACCCGTGCACCAGGTCTCTATCCTATATAGTTAAAGGGTAATATGCTTACCAGCACCGGGATCAGCATGACAGGGGTCGGTGCCCCAACCCCCCAATCGGCCCTACCCTGAGTGTGACTGAGGGTGGCATCGCAACCTCCCAATCCGCCCTGCTCTGTGCATGACAGGGGGCGGTGCCCCAACTCCCCAATCGGCCCTGCTCTGAGCCCGACCAGGGGCTGCACCTAGGGATTGGACCTGCCCTCTGCCACCCAGAAGCAGGCCTAAGCCAGCAGGTCGTTATCTCCCGAGGGGTCCCAGACTGCGAGAGGGCACAGGCCGGGCGGAGCGACGCCCCCCCCACCCCCCCACTGAGTGCACAAATTTTTGTGCACCGGGCCTCTAGTCTATATATATAAAAGCCCAAGCAACTGTTGAGACTGAGTGGAACAACCAGACGACAGGTCAATAGCTATGACGCGCACTGATCCAGACCATGCTGCTGGGGCCCTGACAGCCCCCAATCTGGTTCACCCACACCCCAGACACAGACAGGAGGGAGAAGGGAGCCCAATTCCTCATGGAATCGACTGTTGGTTAGCTTGCTGCTAGGGCCAACCCCTCATGGTCCCACCCCTCGCCTGGCTGAGAGACCCCACCCGTGCACAAATTCATGCACCGGGCCTCTAGTTCACATATAAATACGTTGGTGTGTATGGTATGTTGCCAAAAATTACCTTGGAAATGTGAACAAAATTAATTAATGATCCAGCTTCCTCTGGAACCAAAATTCTAAAATCCACACTCCTTCCCTCAGAGATAAACATTATTGAAACGTGTCTGATGTAATGAAATAACTCTGACTGAGGTCAGTCAGTAGGTGAGGTAAATGTATCACCCATACCCTGCCAAGGACAATTTACCATGGAGGAGAGCAGAGACTGGGCAAAGGATCTGGCATCGATAGTAGAGTCCAAGTGACAGTATGAAGCTAGCATCTGTCCAGTCACTATAGCAACATGAATGTGAATTTAATAAAATAGTACATATATGTGTGTGTATGTGTGTCTGTGTGTTTACATGTATGTCTGTGAAAATTTATAAGAGATATGTATATCAAGAAAAAACGTATGAAACAGTCAGTCCAACTTCTTTGATTAGGTATAATGCAAAACTCCCAGAACTTGAAATATGATGTATTACTATTTTATAAGCAATGCTATTGGTCTTTGTCTATCACCACATGTACTACCACAACCTGGTTACTGCATTAGACAATTGCACTATTTCAGCTGGGTGGCTTTTTGTCATACTGTGGTTAGTTGGGGCATTAAAAAGAACAAAACTGAAGCTTGAATTGAAAATCTTTATTTTTTTAGGTTTTAGCAGCCATACATGCAGCTATGAGAAAAGCAATGGAACAGAATAATAGGACTTTTTTTAAAGTTCTGACCAGATTTTCTTTTCTCTTCTAAAAAATGGCATTTTTAAAAAAGTCTTTTGGATGGAATAGAGAACCTGAGGTTCTGATTTAACTCAGAATCAAACCTCAGAGAAAATGATCATTGCAAAAAAAGTGATAGAAAGAACGATTATAATCGTTCAATTAAATTTTGTTATAATTAATTTCAATATAATTAAATAATTTGATTTAATTGCTGCATTCAATTACACATGATTAAATTTTATCTAATTATTATCTAATAATTTAAAATTATGTGACTTAATTTTGTATCACTAACCTTTTAGAGACATATTGTTAAAGAAATTTAATATTGATCTTTGTAATATTTATGCTTTTTTGTTAGTTTGTGTTGTCATTGACATAATCATTCATTGTGAACATCACGTGACTTTCCTTATTTAATTTTATTTAAACTCAAAATATTGATTCATCCTTAGATTTATAACATAAGCCCTATCTAGTGATAAAAACTTTCTTAAATGAAAATAAAATTTTTATTTTAATTAACTCTGTGTTAACACTATACTAGTCAATTCTACTGATTATTTCAATGATTTTGTCAAAATATTTTAAGGTCGGCATTCTTTCCTCAATTTTTTTTAAAGGTAAATCTCAGAAAAGTTAAATAAATTGTCTCAGATTTGACAACTAGTAAGTAAAAAACTAAACTTTAAAATAAGTCCATAAGAATTTATTGAACCAAATTTTTTATCCTGTGAAAGTTTATGCTTTCATTAATTATTGAATTACATTTGCATATAGTGTCTTTAATATTTTTTACATCAATAAGTATCATTATTCTATTTTTTATTATAATTTTATCAAACTAAAAACTAAAGGCATTTTTAAATGAGAAAATTTGTGAAACTTTATATAAATATGACAGCTTAAATTAAGTATCTGTTTTTCTAGAAAAAAATTGATTGTCAAAAATTAAGAATACATTAAAACCTAAATAAAAATTAAATTCTTGTAGAACAAATAGGAAAATAGATAAAAAGAATCCTTCAAAGTGAAGGTAAAGAAGGATTAAGTTCAAATTATTTCAAAACCTCAACAATCAGTATTGCTAATTCTATTTTCTATCTAAATTCTATTTCAGAGAACTAAGAAAATAAGTTTGCAACATCTTTTATGAAATCATGTGAACACTGATGCCAACATATTCGAAAGTAGATAACATTGATAACGAAGAAAACCTCAAGTTAATTTTTGAATGTTAATGCATAATCCAAAATAAAATTAGATCTTAATTAAGAATTATAATCTACCAGTATTTTTAAAATAGGCATCACCCATAAAAGGTTTGTAACTAGAATGCAAGGATGTTTTTGGTTTTGTTATGTTTAAAAAGGTATCATACTCCTTCATTGTTAGAATCCAGCACTGATTCAGAGAACATTTTTTAGGGCAAAAGTAACATAGTTTAAACATTAAATATAATTATTAATTACAGGATACATTTATTTTATTTAGATATTTTATTAAATATTTTGAGGTGACTGGATAATAAGATGGTTGGATTTTAGGAACCTATTTTCATTCATCATGTCAACAAGTTAAACTAATATGTACATATATAATATTGTAAATAAGATATAGGTTAAATTAAAGATCTCAAAATGACACCAGACAGATGCAAGGTGGACTGATTAAAATGCTGTGCACTAAGAAAAATATACTGGATAAGTCACTGATTATGAAAAATATCAAAATCTCGGAGAACAGAGAGAAATAAAAAAGAAATCCTGGAAAATGTGACCTTTAACTGGAAAAAAATTAATAACTCTAAAGGGCTTTTTTAAAATTTTATTTCATGAAAATGTCTTGAGACATTATCTTAAGAAATTTTAGGAAAAAATGAGTATAAAAAGTTTAAAGCCCTCAAGTTTAAAAAGGTAAATTCTACAGAAAATAATATTCCATCATGTATACTTAATAACTCTTCAAGTAAGTGTTAGATTTATTTCTTAAGCAAATAGAAATTATAAGTTAGTAGAAATGCTAGGAGGAATACTATATTGGACATTTATAGATCTGTGCCTTACTCTCTTTCCTTTAAGAAAAAAAGAAATGGCAAATAAGTCTCACTCCCAATCTTGACGCGGATGAAAAATGAATCCATGCTTAAGCCATACCAGTTTGTACCCTCAACCAAAGGATAAATGAAAGACGGGCTCAGGATCCCAGTTTTTTGTTTAGTAAATTGAAAAAGGGCAATGGTGCTCCAGCCCCAGTTAAAGCTGGATTCCTGAAGAAGAGATGTAAAACCTAGAGAGCTTAACACAGCTCTCATATTTTTCATTTTTCATTTTATAGGATGTAGAGAAGACTAAAATAAAAACTGATAAAAGACATAAGAAGATAAAAGCCATAAACGGACATGGAGAGTAAGAAAATGTAGATAAAGTTTCTCATAGTATGTTGAGCCCTGCTGCCAGGGAATACTAGGCTCACATGCAATTTCTCCTTTCCTTGTGAGAAAAGTGCAGAATCCTAATATTCGATCATTCATTATTTGTTAGCTAGAAAATGGATGTATTATTTTTAAAAAGTCAAATTATTTCCTTTTTATTTCCTTTACATTATAATCTCCTTGAATTCCCATCCAATAAATCAAAGTAGTTTGATGATTCAGGGGAAATCTGTATATATAAAAGCCTAAGCGACCATTATGACCAAGCAACTGGAACGACCGGTAGACTGGTCGCTTTGACACGCACTGACCATCAAGGGGCAGACGCTCAGCGCAGGAGCTGCCCCCTGGTGGTCAGTGCGCTCCCACAGCGGGAGCACTGCTCAGCCAGAAGCCGGGCTCAGGGCTAGCAAGCACAGCTACAGTGGCAGGCGCCTCTCCTGCCTCCGCAGCAGTGCTACTGAGTGGTGGCTGCGGCAGGCACAGTGGGGAAGTGATGAGCAGCAGCAGAGCTGCACCCGGCCCTAGCTGGGGCTCCTCTCTGGCCGCCCGCCAGTTCGGCACTGCTACCTCCCTCAGGGGGATGTTGGACTGCTGGGTTTTGGATGGATCCCCGCAGGGCTGGCCTGCAGGAATCCGGCCGAAACCTGGCAGTCTGACATCCCCTGAGGCGTCCCCGATTGGGAGAAGGCACAGGCCAGGCTGAAGGACCCCACCCATGCATGAATCCGTGCACTGGCCTCTAGTTCTAATATAAAATGGAATGATGGTGTTAAGTATTTATGGTAAATTTATTTGGTGTACCAATAAAACAGTAATTTTGAAATTTAGGCTTAAATAAAATACAAAATAATTCATAAACTCCAATTTTTCTTACATATTCAAAACTAATTTTGTAGACCAAAAGCTATTGTTTTACTATGTAGGATATAGATAGAAAGAAAGCAATCATGGGATATTACAGAGAGAACTCACATCTGAATCTTTAAAATGGAGGGAGAGAGAGAGAGAGAGAGAGAGAGAGAGAGATGCAAAAAATCAGATGCCTGTGTCTTTAATAATACTCTTTTCTACCCCAATGTCCTTCATTTTAGAATAAGTCTCAAGATGAAGATTGGGTTATGATAGGAAACCCAGAGGTACATGTGTGTATGTGTGGAAGGAGGTGGTGATAAGATAAAAGAAATGGAGCCTGGGATCCCACCACCTGCTGTATATAAGCAGGATGCCACTTGGCTGAATGTTCCACACCAACACTGGGCACAGGCAGCCAAGTTGTCACAGCAGCTAAATAGCCACAGAATACATCTGACCCTACTCTCACCCCAATGAGGGAAATGTTTCAACATCATCATGTGCTCCCCGAGTGGAAAACAGAGGGATCATTGGTTCATTAAGGAACAGTTCTTAAGGGGGCTAATGGGGGTAAATTAACATTATGGCTGAGAATCAGCAGAGCAGTGGTGGCAGGAAAGGCTATGGCCAGGCCATATCATCACAGCATTAGAGTCTGTTTGTGGAAGGAAAGGGCCATCTAGGCAATGACTGAGTGGAGAAAATAAAATAAAACAACATAACTTGTCAGTCACAGATACCAAAAGTAGATGTTGGCGTGATGAACAATACCAATGGGGCAGGGACATCCTAGGAAAGGCCACTACTCAAATTTAAGACTTCTCTGATGCCTCGTGCTATGTCCAGGTAGCATCTTGGCTAGGAGAAAGAAAAATGGGCAGAACTAACACCAAAGGATTTTAAAATGAAAGACATGTTACCTTTAAATTACACATTTTAAATCCCACTCACCCTAGCTCCTCTTGTTACCATTAAAGAGAATCTAAGCTTGAGAAAAATATGAAAATAGTTGTTGATAAAAAAAATGTTAATTTTTCCCCATATATGAGTTCAACATATGTCAAGTTTAGCCACGGATCTTACACTACAAATCACTAGTCTCTTACTTAAAACCAAAATTCTAACTAATGCCAGCACTGAGCAGAGCAACAAGAGCCTGATTTATTACTATGGACTTTATACCTACAACCAGAAGGAGAAATATTACATTTAAGATGACTGCTAGAAAGAGAGTGACCGCATCTACACTTCCGTTATGTTGCAGCACGGTAACCTTTATATAATTAAATTGTTGACATATGTCAACATCTGTTTTGTTTTATAGAAGATGATCACAAATATCCTTTGGTTATTTGTTTAGGATCATTAGTAAGCAACCAAATAAGATTAGTATGAACAATTTTTACCTTTAAACAATTTAGGAATTAAATAATTTCTGAAATCAAAATTCCAATTTGGATATCTATTTTCTCCATTCAATATGGTTTCATAGTACTAAAATGAGGAATGCTCTCCAAGGAAAAAAATAATATAAGTAAAGCATAAGTAGGCCAATGGTTTATATTGAACTCAACTGGTAATGATGGGAAAAAAAAATCCTTCCAACTCACTGCCTTCTCACAAGCACTTGTGAAATAACTTGCTCCCCTGATGAACCTCCTGAGATGACTGAAAATATCACACAATATAGCAGTGTGCATGTGCTAAGACCTGTGTTGGCAGTCTGGGTGAAGAAGAGATTTGTCCCACATTTCTGAAGCACGTCCTCCATTCTTCAAGAAAAGTTGAGGGCAGAGATGAGGGGCAATCATGGGTCAGTGTAGATGGAAAGGGCAAAAAGGGAGGGCATGGACTTTCTATTCTGCAGGTTAGTTTTGTCTTGCTGAGTCCTTTAGGTCCCGGCCAGCCATCTCCATTGCAGAAATGAGATCTGCAGAGCCCTTCTCTGCAGAGTCTGCAGGTCCTAAAGAAATAGGTTCTGCAATGTCCAATAATAGCCACTGTAATTAAAACAACTCTTTTTCTTAAGATGCTTGGGGTATTTTGATAAATTGAGAAGTCTCTAAATCAATTACCTCTGCAAGTTCCCTAAATTTTTAAATAGCAATTTAAACAGTTTCTTTTGTTTTTTAATCTGCTTTGAGTGACGGTGCTGGGCCAAATCTGATGCTTACTCCACTAATTGCCCTCTTCCCCTTCAAAAACTTCACATCTAAATAGAGAGCCCTGGGAGACAATCTCTTTCAAAATTGATTTCATTATGTCTTTGCTATTAATGATGCTTATAGGGTGTGAAACATTAAATCGTGACCCTGTAGGATTCTGGGACTTTTGCTCAGCCAAAATGTCATTTTATTTTATTCTTTAGGGTTGTACTTTTTAAAAAAATATACCAATGTAGGATTTGGTGGTAGACTGTGATTAAGCTATAGTCACTGGGCTTAACTTTCACAAGCGATTAGACATACTTGCTTAATTTGCTCCTCTACAGCAAATATGTGCTGGCTTTGTGGAATCACTAAGTTGTATTCCTTTGCTCCCACTTTCCTTTAGTTCCTGCTCAATGCAAAGAGAATGCACAGCATTCTGCCATGTTTTTATTCTATTATTGCTTGAAATATTGGCCTCACTTTCTACTAGAGAAATTGAATGAGTCCAATTGAATGAATAAAGTACTATTTAAGCATCTCTCTATATTCCCTTCCTCTTTTATTTCTTTCCCACTGTACAACCTTTTTACCCTTCCTACAATTCCACTCCTTTTATGTTATTCACAAAGCTGAAAATGGGCAGGGCTCAAAGGCCTAGAACATTTTATACTCCTTCGAGAATGCCAGAGGCTCCATTATGACATAATTACTCAGATATTTTTCACATAAAAAAAATAAAGCAAACAAACCCAAGTCAGAATTTAGAGTTCAGATAACAAGGAAATTGGCATTTACAGATATTGAGGTTTTGTCACAATGGAGCCAAGTATCATTTTTCCAAGTAATTCATTTTTAGTCACTTTCTTGAAAACATCCACATAATATGATTGTTGTATTGTGAAACATATGCACTTTTGAGAAAGGGCATTGATGAAAATCATTAAATATTGGTTCACCAATAATCATGTGGTTTCTATGCTGGTGGTGGAGATAGCTGGAAGATCATATCCATCATTATATTCTTTTCTAAATCCTCTCTTGTGGTTTAAAAAATTATAAATAAATGTTACTGCCCTACTATAATCCCAAAGGTCCTTATGAAAAATGTAGATATACACAAAAATACACACACACACAATTTTACATATGACATGTTATTAAGGAAAGTGGTGGTAGAAGTCTCCGAGGCACCTACCACTCTTAATTCCCCATAGCAGCATAGTTTTTGGATCAGTCAAAACCCCGTAGAGACATAGGCAAGAGTTCACATCTTTTATGCTGGACCTCCTCAGGATGCACTAATTTGCTACAGCTGCGCCCATGCCCATTCACTCCTAGGTTCCTGGCAAGCCTGACCTTGATGGTTGACAGGTGTGGAAGCTATTGGCGCAGGGGGGAAAAATTTAACCCTATTTCTGTCAGAGCCCTCTTCTGCCTGAATGTGGATAATTGTCGCTTCTCAGCATGATCAGCCAGTATGAATTTTTTAATCAGTCAAAGAATATTGTGGTCCTAAAATCTCTGGGACATGGGATTATAACTAGAGACATTATCTAGAGTTGGAAAGATGAAGATAGGCAACAGCTGGTTGAGTGCCAGATCAGCAGACCCTGTACCATTCTTAGAAAAGAAAATATCTAGGGTGCCCTGGCTCATTTTGAGAGGAAGAAGCCATTGTTCTGTTTCTTCTTTACATTTTGCCCTCTTTGGAAAAAAAAAGGGGGGCTCTTATAAATATTGTAAAGAATTGAGTCATTTTGAAATGGAACATTTTTTAAATCATTTTAATTATTTGATTTGTTTTCTTTTCTGCTTGGTGCACAGTCAGAGGTAAACTACAGTGGCTTGTGCTGGTAGTGGGCCATCGTAAAAAGCTCAAACGACAGTGGGAAATTGCTTTTGTGATGAAGGGAAGCATTAATAAAAGCTTATCTCCATTTACCCTTTTAAATTGGCCTTATAGGAGTTATTTAAACTACCCCGTTGGCTGTGGTTGGTTGATACATAGGTTGTGAAATGTTCTATGTCTGTAGGTGGTGGTTGAGCTTAAACGTATCTACATTTTTCTGATCTAGTTTAGTATGTCATTGTAGTTTCATTCAAACTTTTTTGCCACCCTGTGTCTGGTAAAAACTTAAGTCTTTTACCCCATAAAGCAAATATTATTGTAGGTTTAAGGAAATGTAACCTTTTGCTTCCCACAAGGCTGAGTAATACAGGTGCTCAACACACTAAATCATTCTACCTGTGGCTTCAGGGCTTCAACAGACACAAGTAGTTAGGGATATATATATATGTATTTTAATTTAGAAAGAAAAATCAAAGAAGGATTTTTTAAAATGTCAATTTCCTGAACTGCCCCACATTCAAGTATACATGGGAGATACCCAAGAAAATGCACTAAATAATGTTTATAGCTCACTTGGGAGTCTTTCAGTTGAGTCAGAGAGCAAGAAAAGATTCATGTGTTTCAGCTGTCTAAGGGTATTCAGCATGAGAAACCAGTGCAGAGTGAAGGCTCCCCAAGGATGGCCTATCTTATTCCCACGGTTGTGCCATTCCTTAATGCTTGTCTTCTCACCCTCAACAGCATGACAGGTGCTGTGCTCAGAGCATCTGCAAAGGCAGTTAGTAGAAGACGGGATCTTTTAGAGAAACTCAAATGTTCTCTCTGGAGGATTCAGTTGATAACGATACATATTTGATCTCTGGAAGAATTCTATTTCACTTCATTTTTAGGTTTGAGTCTTGAAATCTTCTCTGGTGAAAGGCGAGGACAATTCACATCTATTCAGCTGTGAGTGTGGGTCAAGATATTCATAAGGTTTGGAATCATTTGGTTTTCCACAACCTGTCTATAAAGTATACTAGTAGATGTGTATCCTAATTTTGTTGATGCAAAAATAAAACAATGAGAGGTTTAATTTTCTCCCAGCTAATCAATAAATGTGAGAATTCCAATATTTATCCTTGTTTGCCTGTATCCAAGAACATCTTATGGATATCAAGTTTTCGATATCAAGTTTTATCCTTTTGGATAAAATTTTCTTCTTTATTGATTAATGTATTACATATGTGTCCTTATCGCCCATTGCCCCCCCTCATCTCCTCAAACCTCCCCCCCGCCCCCGTGTCTGTGTCCATTGGTTAGGCTTATTTGCATGCATACAAGTCCTTTGGTTGATCTCTCCCCCTTCCCCTCACCCTCCCCTACCTAGATTTTCCTTAGAAATGCATAATGGGATGAGTCCTAAAGTTTTTCTAGTTCAACTCTTTTTCATATAACACAGATGAGATGAAGAACTATAGAGAGAAATGTCTAGCCTCAATCACAAAGTTCTTTTTGTATTAATTTAGGTGGTATATGATTCTTTGATTAGGTTTTGGAGATATAATTTTTGAATAATTTACTTAGACTTTGACTATACTGGTATAAACATCACAATCAAGATACAGAATATTTCCATAACCCCCAAATTTCCTTTGCACCCCTTTGCTGTCATTCAATCTCTCTTACTAACTCCACACATCACTGACAGGCTTTGTTACTATAGATTAATTTTGCCTGATCTAGAATTTTCTGTATATAAAAATCAAACAGTGCACAACTTCTTTAGCTTCTAATGCTTCTTACATTCACCCATGTACTTGGGCTACCATAGTGCATTCTTTTTTTTTTTAAATTCCTGAACGTAATTTTATCATATGGGTATATTATACTTTGTTTTTCCACTTACTTTGATTATTTATTTATTTATTTTTCTTTTTTTTATTGCTTAAAGTATTACAAAGGGTATTACATATGTGTCCTTTTTTTCCCCCGGCCCTTGACAGTCCCCTAGCCTCCCCTACCCCCCAGTGTCTTATGTCCATTGGTTATGCTTATATGCATGTATACAAGTCCTTCGGTTGATCTCTTACCCGCCTCCCTCCTGCCCCCCAACCCTCCCCGGCCTTCCCGCTGCAGTTTGACAATCTGTTTGAGGCAGCTCTGCCTCTGTATCTATTATTGTTCAAAAGTTTATAATGGTTTCTATTATCCATGAATGAGTGAGATCATGTGGTATTTTTCCTTCATTGACTGGCTTATTTCACTTAGCATAATGCTCTCCAGTTCCATCCATGCCATTGCAAATGGTAAGAGTTCCTTCCTTTTTACAGGGTTTTTTTTTTTTCCCATTGAAAATAAAGCTTCTATGAGCATTCATGTACAAGGCATTTCATAACACTTAGCTAAATACTTAGGAGTATAATTATTGAGCTGTATGTTAAGAAATTGCCAAACTGATTGCCAAAGTTGTTATTCAATTTTATATTTCTACCAGTAATGTCTAAAACTTCCAGTTGCTCTATATCTTTGTCAAATCTGGTATTTTCAGTATTATTAATGTTAGGCATTCCAGCAGATGTAATATTTCATGGTTTTACTTTTCATTTCCTTGAGGCCTAATAGTATTGACCATTTTTCTTGTGTTTGTTGACCAATTACATCTATTTTGGTGAAATATTTGTTCAAATCTCTTGGCCACTTTTTAAAAACATGGATTATAATTTTCTTTTTGAGTTGTAAAAGTGATTTTTATATTCTGAATATTAACCCTTTGTCAGATATATATAATGCAAATATATTCACTTAATCTTTGGGCTGCCTTTTAAATTTTGTATGGAGATCTTCATAGAACAGAAGTGCTAGTTTTGGTAAAGTCAAATTTATCAGTTCTTTTTAAATTCTATCTAAGAAATATTTGCCTAAATAAAGTTACAGAAATTGTACCTTATTTTTTCTTCTGGAAATTTTAAAGTTTAAAATTTATGTTTCTGGGGTCGTTTTTAGTTGTTTATGATATGAGGTAAGGGTTATAGTTCATTTTTTTCTATAGGGATATCTGTCTTCAATATCAAGTTTTCCCCTTTGGGAGAAATTTTTAAGATTTGAAAACATTCTTCTTTCCATTAAATAACTGCAATATTTGTTCACTTTTTTAAATAGTTTTTTTTTTAATTGTACTGATTATTTGTGCATTTGTCCTTTTCTTGTACTCTCTATTCAGTTCCATTGATCAATATGTTTCTCCTTACACCAATACTGTAATATTTTTTTCCAGAGTGAAAATACTATATATTTGCATAATGCAAAGAGAAATACAAGTATATGTTCTCAAAACAGAAGGTACATTAATAAAAATGTAGTATCATAAGCAAAAATTATATAGTACTTGCAGAATTTAATCTTTCAATGTAACATTACAATGTGTTTAACAAAGAAATGTTATTTAAAATTATAGTTCTCATTTTGATTTAAAGTAACCATCACTAAAACAGCACAGCTTAACCTAGTAAACACTTTGTCTCCTGGAAGTAGAGTATCATGATATACTATTCATGTATACCAAGAAAAAAAGAACAATTTTCAAAGTGGAAATTAGTTTCATAAGCCACAATAAAACTGGACTCCTCAAAGTACAAGCTGATTCCATAAAATTATTTTAATTTTTATTGGCAAAAATAGCTAAACAATTTTGATTTAGAACTCAGCTTCTCAGAGCCAATCAGCATATACAAAAAAAGCAATGCTGTGTTTCCTCAACATTGTTACCTACCAACCAAAATACCTTTTAACTTTTAAAAAGTTACAGTTTTACAGAAAAGTTTCCAGTCAAGATTGGCAGAATGCAGAGAGCAGTTGTCACTGACCTGTATTTTCTAGTAGCATAAAGTAACATAGGAAATGAATCTTACTTGTTACTGCTTAAAAAACAACTGCCCTGTTAGTCATTTCCATTGCTGCTCTTTAAATTCAATCTCAAAACCGAATAAAATTTCAACACTTTCAAAGAACCAGAGCAGCACAACTGACCCACCCCACGACTGGCAATTCAGAGGGAACGCAGGACAACCCCCTCTCTCCTTCTCCTGCTTCCAACAGAAGACCCTCAAGAAATCGAACTTGTGAAGTCCCCCAGCTTCCTCTACTTCACTGCAAATGTAATGCCACTTGCAGTTGTCAAAAATAGCTTCTGTAGAAAACTGGCCATTGTCTTTAGGAAAAGTTACACAAAGAAAATGAGTTTAGCCTTTATTTTCAAGAGTAATGGCATGGAATAAAAGACATCGGGACCAGTGTAAAAACATGAGGGCCTGTTTTCAGGATGAAAATATATTTAGGAGGACATGAACAGAGCTGGGGTGGGTCTGGAAATGGAAACCCCTCCCTCCCCCCAAAAAATGCTAATCCACTTTGGGTCATTTTTTTAAAAATATATTTTTATTGATTTCAGAGAGAGGAAGGGAGAGGAAGAGAGAAAAACATCAATGATGAGAATCATTGATTGGCTGCCTCCTGCATAACCCTATTGGGGATTTAGCCTGAAGCCTGGGCATGTGCCCTGACCAGGAATTGAACCCTGACCTCCTGGTTATGAGTGGATGCCCAACCACTGAGCAACACTGGCAGAACCCCTTTGGGTCATTTAAAAGGCAGTTTAAACAATTTAAAGGTGGCAGAGGGGGAAAATGACGTCAGTGTCCAAGCTAAAGGGAAAGGCTGGATTAGGGTGTACCTGGCTGTGGCCTGTCAAGTCACAGAGGAGTGTTACCTGGGCGCAGTGTGGGAGCTGGGCCCGTAAGCAGTCCCTCAGCTCCGTGTCGAAAAGGAAGCACCTGGAAAACGTCAGCCACACGGAGGCCATCAGGTAGGCCTGGGGGTCAGTGCGGGGCCTCACCAACACTCGCAAGCAACTAGCCGCCACGCAGCAAGCCCCCAGCGCAGCAAGAAGAGCAGAAGGATGACATAGAAATCATCTTGCACAGCCTCTTCTCCGTCTTTAACTCCTCGAGCGCGATTAGGCGGCCAGATGCCCAGGAGCAAGGGTGCTGTGGGGCTAAGTCCGAAGCCAGCCATCCAGTTGGCGGTGGGAAGTCCCGTCCTGGCTGACCTGGGGCACGAGGTGCACCAGCCTCATCTTGCGGAGGTGGTGGATGAAGAAGACCAGGTGGAGGGAGAGAGGTGCTGAGCGCTCCGGTGAGCCAAGGCACAAGGCGCATCCT
Source organism: Myotis myotis (assembly GCF_014108235.1). Lineage (NCBI taxonomy): Eukaryota > Metazoa > Chordata > Mammalia > Chiroptera > Vespertilionidae > Myotis > Myotis myotis. The sequence continues at coordinate 60,953,069 of NW_023416324.1, forward strand.
CATCGTCATTAGGGCTGCCCCAGAGAGAAGACCAGAAGGCCGAGGCCAGGGCCAGCGCCTGGGCCCATGGGGTGCACAGCAGCATGGAGAGGGCACAGGGCCAGCCGGCCAGGCCCTTGGTATAGAAGCAGTGATGCGGCAGGCCAGGTAGCAGGTGACACTCACTTGAGGGAGCAGCAGGAAGGCAGAGTGGAAGCAGCTTCGTGGAAGCAGTAAGTATTGAATCAGGCAGTGTAACCCTTTAAAATATATATTGATTTTAGAGAGAGAGGAAAGGGGAGGGAAGAGAGAGATAGAGAGACATCCATTTGTTGTTCCACTTATTTATGCATTCATTGGTTGATTATTTTTTAAAATATATTTTTTATTGATTTCAGAGAGGAAAGGAGAGGAAGAGAGAGAGATAGGAACATGAATGATGAAAGAAAATTATTGATGCACTGCCTCCTGCACGCCCCCCACTGACAATTGAGCCCACAACTCGGGCATGTGCCCTGACTGGGAATCAAACCATGACCTTCTGGTTCATAGGTTTATGCTCAACCACCGAGCCACACAGGCCAGCTCATTGGTTGATCTTGATTTTGCCCTGACTGTATATGGAATCTGCAACCTTGGCATATCCAATGATGCTCTAACCAACTGAGCTACCCATCCAGGGCATGTAATCCTTTTTTTTTTTTTTTTAAATCATTGTTTTGACTATTTTTGCATTAATTTTAGATATTTTTTTTTCATTTCTAATGTATTCATTTTAAGCAACACATATTTCTCTAAGGAAATATTAAGTTTTATCTGTATCCTACACATTTTTATTTGTTTCTATTTTCTAAGTATTTTTTTATTATTTCTAATGTATTCAGGACAGGTTTTGTATTATTTAAATCTATTTAAGTTCCTTGACTTTTTTTGAAGTCTATGATCTACTTAAAGAATGTTCTGCCGAAACTGGTTTGGCTCAGTGGATAGAGCGTCGGCCTGCAGACTGAAAGGTCCCAGGTTCGATTCCGGTCAGGGGCATGTACCTGGGTTGCGGGCACATCCCCAGTGGGAGATGTGCAGGAGGCAGCTGATCGATGTTTCTCTCTCATCGATGTTTCTAACTCTCTATCTCTCTCCCTTCCTCTCTGTAAAAAATCAATAAAATATATTAAAAAAAAAAAGAATGTTCTATGTTAACTAAAGAGAATGTGTGTTCTCCTGTTCTTTGGTAAAGTATATTATATAGACCTATTAGTTGCAATAGGTTTGGTTGACAGTACTTTTCAAGCCAAGTTTATCTTTACTGATTTCTTTTCTTTTCTTTTTTTTTTGGGGGGGGGGAGTGTCTACTTATGTTATCAATTATTGAAACAAGATTATTGAATTCTGCAACTATAATTGTGGATATGTCTATTTCTTCTTTCAGGTCTAGGAACCTTTAAAATAATGCTACTGACTCACTCAGACCTGGCTGAGAAGTTTTACAAAACAAACTGCACTTTGAATCTCTGGGTCTAACAAAGATCAATATCAAAGCTTCATGACCAAAATATTATGTAGCTTATCTCCCTCCCTACGGTCCTTCCTTGGTTTTATTATTGGTGACAATATTGTGAAAGCAGTGTGAAATGGCCGATTCACACATGTGCCACGGTTTGCACACCGCCTGATCCTGCTGGAACATGATTTTCCCAAGAATGATGACAGTAATAAACATCGTCTGGCAGAGGCTTGCAAAATCTGCACCCATTTTAGTCACTCAATAATAGCCCATAAAGTTCTCTGAGAACTGCAGGAGAAAAGCAATGTACATAGTCCTGCATAAATTAAAACTAGCAATGCCAGCTCACTAGAACTCGACTTCTCACAACTGTGGAGCAATTAAAAAATAAACAAACGCCTGACTTGTGGGTGCGGCCAACAGCCATCAGAGAAGGTGTTCTCTGTTGGAGATCAAACCATTACCCAGCACTTTCTTTGTGTAGATGCCCTCTTTGGTCTGTGAAAATAATCAGCATAATTTACATAATCCTTCCTGATGCTTCTCTTTCAAAAGCAGAGCCAATCTGAATGAGGGAGGGGGATAATGTTCATCTTGATTTCCCTTTACATTAAAGATCACTGTTCTGTAGGAAGTGCAAGGCCATTCCTAATTTCCTTGTTTATTGTCAAGGTTTCAAGTTTGAGCTCTGTCATTTTTATAAGTGAACAATTCAGAAAAGCCCTTTATTTTATCAAGGTACAAAGAAATAAAGTAATCTGACATACCAAAAAAATATCTTCATAGAATCAAAAAATATTAATTCATAAAGTATATGTAACAATATTTCAGAATAACTTTTTACAGTCCTATTCACTGTGAGTAGGACTTTTTAGAGTATTTGGAATGAAAAACATAATCAGGTTTATGATCAGCTTTCCTTATCTATATTTCAATTGAAATCCTTGTCCCATAGTTATTTGGAAATTCCTTAAGTAGAAATCAGTGGGTACCACAGTTTTCTCTGTGCTCTAGCATAATATACAGTAGTTCATACAATGTGACTATATTAATGTTCCCCTCAAATAGCAAAACTACAATTGAGGAAATTGAACCCCGACCCAGAGATGAGTTTAATTGGCCTTAGTTATCCCAACTCACTTACTAGAGATTGCTCTAGTAAAGTACATGACCAATTCTGGCCAATAAGCCATGCAGTGAGGTTTATGAGAGGCCCTTAAAAACATTCTTTCTTTCTTGCCCTTTAGAATGAATGGAAAATCCTTTCTACCCCCTCCTCCCCACCTCCTGGTTGTAAATGAAGAAACAAGTAGCCCCTATTTCTTTTGGCATCTGTCTTAAGTCTTAGAGAAATAAGAGTCAGGATGAAGCTAGTGAGAAGGCAACTGAGTGTCTCGATCAACCAACACAGAACCTGCCCACCTGATTTCCTCTTTTTGGAGCTAGCAAATGACCTATTCTTTGAATGTCTTTGTTTCCGATTTTGTTACTTATGAGAGACAGTGCAACAGATTCAAGAACTTTACACATTTTCTTTCCAATAAGGCTAGTACCTTGTGGGGTGGAAGGATGCAGGTGTTCAGACAGTAAGCAAATGGGCCAAAATAACACTTGTGCCAAAAAAGCAGGCCCTTTGGACAGTCAGAGAATTATGAAGTAGGAAAGATAGAATCTTCTCCTCAGAGAGCTGGCTACACCTGGTAAGAGTTCCAGCTCTGTCACCTGTGAGAATCCTAGGTCTTCGCCAAACATTTCTGCAGTTTTCTTGGTGTTTACTTCCTCCAAAATTTTGTTCCTATATTCTTCTTCCTGATTCTGCAGGTGCCATTATCAATCACAGCCCATCCACCTCTCTGTGTACAGCAGTCACACACATACACACATACACACACACACACACACACACACACACACACACACACACACACACAACTTCACAGAGTGCCTGGCTGGTGTTGCTCAGTGGTTGAGTGTTAACTCATCAGACAAGAGGTCACTGGTTGGATTCCCAGTCAGGGCACATGCCCCAGTTTTGGCCTTGATCCCCAGGGGTCATGCAGGAGGCAGCCAATAGATGTTTTTCTCTCTCAAAGATGTTTCTATCTCTCTATCCCTCTCTAAAAATCATCAAAAACATTTTTTTTAAATCACAGAGCATTCTATAATGCTAATTTCCTAGATTATTTGGGGGGAATCACAGAAAGGGAACATGAATTCTCCCTTGTATAAATAGTTATATACAACATTCCATTTCTTCTCTTACCTTTCTTACCTTTCTGCTCCCAAAGACACACCCATGAGTTTTCCCAACAAACAGATAATCTCCCACCAGGATTCCTCTTCCAGCTGCAAAAATAAAATGTTTTCACATTAAACAGTTGTCCTTATCTTTTCCACTTTGTCAGAAATTCGGCTTAGTTATCAACGAGATATAGTTAGGATACTGCACCTACAAAATAGTACTCCCAACTATGGCTAGAAGCTTCTTTTTGAATCATTACAGCTCTGAACTCTGAATGGAGCTTAGGTTCTAGCCAGTCTTTCTCAAATAGAAAATAGCAGGGCCTTTACACATAAGTAAGGCCATGATCTGGGACAGAAGACAGGTACAAATGAATGGTTTTAGGAGCAGAATGATCTTCTGGTCAGAAATAGAGAACAAGCATTAAGCTGTAAATCACAGGAGAGGGCATAGTTCTTGTGTTAAGTGCCTTCTTGTTATAGACAGATTCCTGGTGGATGGCAGGATTTCAGCATTAGTGCTTGGTCCAGAGAAAGAAGAACTCTGGAAAAAATCTCACAATGTCAGTAGATACTTGCTATTAGATGCTTTCTGCTGCAAAACAAAAATGCTTCAATTTCTCTTCCAATGTAATTCACTTCTGTTGTAGATATCAAATATTTCAAAGCAAACAAACAACAAACAAACAAACAGTTAAAACTGTTACTGGTAATTCATCACTTATGGGTCTTACTTTTCTTTCTTTATTTTATGCTTTCATTTTTTTTGGTTGCCTTTTAAAAAAAAATTTATGTTCTTTATTGTTTAATGTATTACATAAGTCTCCTTTTTACCCCATTGCCCTCTTCCTGGCCTCCCCAACACCCAGCACATGCCCTCACCCCCCCACCCCAGTCTGTGTCCATTGGTTCTGTTTTTGTTCATCAGTTTATGTTGTTCATTATATTCCACAAATTAGTGAGATCATGTGGTATTTATCTTTCTCTGACTGGCTTATTTCGCTTAACATAATGCTCTCCAGGTCCATCCATGCAGTTGCAATGGTAAGAATTCCTCCTTTTTTACTGCAGCATAGTATTCCATTGTGTCGATGTACCACAGTTTTCTAGTCCACTCATCTGCTGATGGGCACTTAGGCTGTTTCTAAATCTTAGCTATTGTAAATTGTGATGATATGAACATAGGGGTGCATATATCTTTTCTGATTGGTGTTTCTGGGTCAAATGGAAGTTCCATTTTTAATTTTTTGAGGAAACTCCATACTGTTATCCCCAGTGGCTGCACCAGTCTGCATTCCCACCAGCAGTGCACGAGGGTTCCTTTTTCTCCGCATCCTCTCCAGCACTTGTCGTTTGTTGATTTGTTGAGGATAGCCATTCTGACAGATGTGAGATGGTATCTCATTGTTTTGATTTGCATCTCTCGGATGATTAGTGACTTTGAGCATGTTTTCATATGTCTCTGGGCCTTCTGTATGTCCTCTTTCGAAAGCTTTTTATTTATGTCCTTTGTCCATTTTTTGAGTGGATTGTTTTTCTTCCTTTTGTTAAGTTGTATGAGTTCCCTATAAATGTTGGAGATTAAACCCTTATCAGAGATAACATTGGCAAATATGTTCTCCCATGCAGTGGCTTTCTTGTTGTTTTGTTGATGGTTTCTTTTGCTGTGCAGAAGTTTTTTATGACTCTTGCTTTTCAATAACTGATCATGAAAAAAAAATTATTTGTACTCAAAACATCACCTTAGGAAAAAGCAATCTTATACTTTTGGGCCAATTTTTTATTCTTTATAAAGTATTAAACTATACTTGTCACAATAATGGTAGACACTATACTGCTATCTAATAACATATTCTGACAAATATGGAGCCAGCACATATATAATTGTGGATTACTACTTCTCAAAAACAGAAATATAATTAACAGTCTCAAATGACAGAAAGAGGACTCAGCTGTACACCAAAAAAAACCTATCGTCTTGCTTTGGCTCCATGACTTTTAAACTTCACCTTTACTTAAAAGGCCTTAGTTTTTTCATTGGTAAAATGAAGCAATTGTGTGCTTTTTTAAGAATGGAACTCACAGTTTTAAATTATTAGATCTGATTTTACTGAAAACACAAATCAAGGGACCTGATTTTTTTTTTTTTTCTCTCAGATCCATTATCTGTAATAGAAAATCATAAAATATCAGCAGTGGATATAAACATACCAGCATTGGAGCCCTTAAAAAAGGAGAGCCAAAGCCTGTCCCCTCTGCATTACCTACTGCGCAGAAAACTCTTTAGTTCAAGGTGATCTAATTATGTTAAGCTAGGTACCTGACTTGGCTGGCCAATCAATGATTGGCACCAGCAATTGGTATAGGAATAGGCATATGAAACAGCCTAGACTAATTAATCTCCTCTTAGGACACTTGCTGGAGCTAACCAGGAAGAAACAGCTTTTATTCTGAGATTGCAAGCAAAGGTAAAAAGATGACGTTAGTTTCCCAGTGGACATCTGATCACTGCTTGAAGTGAGCCATTTAGAGAGAGAAGGTAAGTGGAGGGGAACAGAGTTAAAGAAAGAGAAGGGACTTTGTTTTGAATTCTTAAATTCAAATGCTTGAAACCAGTATTTTTGTTTGTTTCATGAGTCAATAGATTCTCCCCCCTGCCCTTAGGATAATAATTTTCCTTGGATTTTTATCACTAAATACACAAAACATCAATTAATTTAAACATCAATTAAGCAAAACATAATAACTTAAGAATTTATTAGAAAATTGTAATGAGGTAAAGCATGCAAAGATATTTTTAAAATGCAAATTACTATTCAAATATGTTACCACAACTATTATTTTTATTCACTTTGCAACAAAAAATATAGAAAAGTACTTTAAAGAATAAAATACGTTTTTTGTCATTATTTAAATAAATATCATCTTAAGTAAAAGCACCTAATTTTTTGCATTCTTATCCTTGCTGCTTTAGGAGAATTTACTTGATTAGTTTATGGTCAAGAAGCCTGCTTGTTATCTATGGATTAGATATAATATCTAATTGTTGAATAGGAAGCAGGAATATATTCCCTTTTCCTTACAATATAGTTTTCACTCTCTTTTGCTCAACTTCTTATAACCCTTTGAGCTTTTGGAAGAAAAATGTGACATGAAAGAATTAGTATTCCAGTGATTTGCTAAGAATGAAAATAGAGACTTTGTGAGGTATGCTAAGTCTACAAGATTTTAAATAGGGTCTGAAATCATTAATTCACAAATTCTGGACTAACCCACTTCAATAATGAGGAGTTCCAGTACCTAGTTTGCAAAATGATTATATGCTTAAATGTGGGATTAAATTTTCTTTCAATTATAAGACTGAGTCTGGAAAATGCTCTAAGAGAATGAATAAAAAAATCCTGCAAGGGGTACATTTGGTCTAAAGTGCTTTAAATATGCTTCTTAATTGCTGGGGGCTATTTTGCTCTTCATCTAATTATTGTCTGAATTACTGAAGCTCAACTCATCTGATAAAATAGGTGAGCTTAGTGGTAATGAAGTCAGATAATGTCTTATCTGAGTGTCAAGCTAGGCATCAAATGGGCAGTGTGTTTAACCATTAGTAAGGAGTATACAGATTGAAATATTTTCATCCATGCTATATCTCTGCAGCCAATTCATTGGAATAATGAAAGGTTTAGAAATGGGAAAGCACTTGAGAAGCTGTGCCTTTAACAAATAAAACTGCTTGTTATTTAAATAAAGGTAATTAAAAGTGTAATGCTCTGGAACTATTAGGCACAGAATTCAAAACTAGATAATTTTTGTTTTGCGAAAGAGCCACTACCTTTAAGGAGGCATCGTCTTCGTCTCCACAATGAGAATCCCATAGATACTTTTAAAGAGCTGGAGATTAACTCATTTAACTAAACAGTCATTTTATGACTTTTTCACCAGGGAAGCCAGCATTTCCTTGGGATTCTTGAATTAGGGAGTTCCACACCAAGGTTCTGTAAATTAGCTATGTGGGCATTCATATTAGCAAGACCTTTACCTCTGCAGGGGGCCCCACATGGGCAAAAATCAAAGAAATGGTGGGAATATAGCAATCTTCTGCCTAGAGTGCTTTGATTTTGCATTACACCCATCTTTTCAAAAAACAAAATATCTGAAATCATTAATTGTTTGATTCTAATAAGTAACATGTATTGGAAGGCCAGGCACATCTGTGCTATGTTTCAGGTGTTCATTCTTATAGAGGGATTTTTATACACATTGGTCTTGTATTATGTAAAATGTGAAAATGTATACAGCTGCTCAGTACAAGTTTAAGGGCAGGTTTCTGTAAAACAAAAATGTATTTTAAATGAAATGTACAAATGTACTGGCTCTTCCATGTTTTTTCATGAACTCAAGCAAAGTATATTTACATATGAAAAAAAACACATCCAATTTCATTTAATCCCTCCCCCCCAACATATGGTAAGTATTTCCTTGGTTTCTAAATCTGGTGCAGTTCCCAATATACTTGGGGAGGAAGTGTAAGTTACCATACTTCCATCTAATTTTTCTCAGGGAAATTTGTAGAATATAAGTTTTACAGAATGGATGAGTTTCATTAAAAAGAAGAGTTTTTATCCCCGCAATGTTTGAAAGCTTGTGCAATTGCAGACAATCAAAGAAACTGTTCAAGATAAAACCACTGGCCCCAAATGGTGTCACTTGTGCTAAAGCCCATGATAACAAGCCTAGATTTAGTGCCTGACCTAATTGCTATTTCAACCTCTTTCAGAAATATAATCTTAATCTGTCTGTAATTTTCTGGTCAACACAATGAGGCCATCTGTCACATGGGCCCTCTCTATCATCCCTTATTCCTGAGAAAGAAGAGGCAATCTGCATGATAAAAACCCTTGTCATTCTCCTCCCTACCCACCCCCAGAGGAAGATGTCCTGGCCTAAAAATAATCCTCTTTTCTTTTGCTTCTAGCTCTCTTGCCTCACCCTTCTTCGTATTAAAAAAACAAACAAACAAAAAAACTTTCCATACTGTACAAGCCCTCCAAGCATAATTGGTAGATGGGTTGCTGCCTGATTCATAAACTGCTCAGTAAAGGCAATTGCATCTCCAAATTTGCTCAGTTAAATTTGGTTCTTTAACAAAACCATGATATTTTTTGGCTTTCTGTCAACAACACAATTTCCCATCCTTATATATGTTTCTTCAGTCAAGCATGCATCTTTACTAGCAATGGACCAGGAGAAAGACATGGACTATTCTGGATGTCTGGGACACCAAGTTTGTTAATGAGAGGAGTCTCTTGAGTCAGGCATTCTACTTTACCATGTTTGTTTTTGTTTTTCTATAGAAAACCAAACCAAACCAAGCAAGTTCCTAAAACATACTCTAAAATTATCACTAATTAGCATTACTGTAGAAATGTCTTCTTCCTAGGTTGATTTAGTAATCTTGGTTGCTTGGTATTTTCTAAATACATCAGTTTTATTTTGTGTAAAAAAATAACAATGCCTTTGTGCTGTCTACTACTTGTAACTATAAGGCTGAGTTGCTTTGGGCCTGCCGGGTCATGAAGAATTAGTAGATGACTGGTTCTTCCCATCTTGGAGCTCAGTCTAACACCTAGAGTATTTAAATAGGGAAATCGCCATTGACTTTGCAATCCCTTGGGTGACACTTGTTCTGTGAACAGATAAGGAGGGAGTAAGTCAAGTAAAGCTGTTGTCAGGAAGTCTCCACTGTCTCTTTGTCCCCAAAGGCAGGAACTGTCAACATTTGTGACTTCAAGCTAGCCCATGTCCTGATATTATTATGCACATTCCCACAGGGGATTCTTTGGAAGGACTTTTGCATTTATGTGAAAGGAAATATTTCAGCTCCTTTCACAAGCAGTGATTGCCCAAGACAAAGTGACTTACTGCTACATGAGTTGAAGGGCACAAACATATTATAATGTGTTTTGTCATAAACAATCACCGATTGAGGCTATTTTCACAGGTGATTGAACAAAATGAATAACAGAATGAGGATGTATATTCTGATTCTTGTTGCTCATGTAAACTCATGTTTTATATTTTAGAATTTGTTGAAGGCATAGTGTCTGCTTTGGGAATAAGCCCCATTAGTCAGGTCATTCCTCTTGGTCTATTCTAAAGTAGCTACATTTGGTGATTAAACTTCACATATTATATTAGGTAACAGAGCATGCTGTTAACAGCATGCTATCACTAAAGGCAAAATAAAGCATTCGTTTTAGATAAGTCAGGTTAATGCATGTCAGCTCTAACACTGCTATCTGAAATTACTGTAAAAGTAAGCTATAGAACATCATCAAAAATAGCAAGGTTTTGCTAGATACCTACTATGTGCTCAGTACTTTATCATAGTCTAAGAAGAAATGATATTATGTATTCTATTAACTATTCCTATCCTATTATATTATACTAGAGGCCCAGTGCACAAAAACTTGTGCACTCGGGGGGAGAGAATCCCTCAGCTCGGCCTGTGCCCTCTTGCAGTCTGGGACCCCTCGGGGGATGGCCACCTGCTGGCTTAGGCCTGCTCCCCAGGGGATTGGGCCTAAGCTGGCAATCAGACATCCCTCTGGCAGCCTGGCAGCCCTCGGGGGATGTCCACTTGCCAGCAGTGAGCAGACCTAAGCTGCAGTTGGTCATCTTTAGTGCTGATGAGGATGCGGGAGAGGCTCCCACCACCACCGCTGTACTGTCAGCCATCAGCCTGGCTTGTGGCTGAGCAGAGCTCCCCCATGTGGGAGTGCACTGACCACCAGAGGACAGCTCCTGCATTGAGCATCTGCCCCCTGGTGGTTAGTGTGTGTCATAGTGACCAGTCATTCCCAGTCTTTCTGCTGTTAGGGTCAGTTTACATATTACCCTTTTACTATATAGGATAGAGGCCTGGTGCACAGGTGGGGGCCGGCTGTTTTGTCCTGAAGGGTGTCCTGGATCAGGGTGGGGGTCCCGCTTGGGTGCCTGGCCAGCCTGGGTGAGGGGCTGATGGCTGTTTGCAGCTGGCCACACCCCCTTCAGGGTGGGGGTCCCCACTGGGGTGCCTGGCCAGCCTGGATGAGGGGCTGATGGCTGTTTTCAGGCTGGCCATACCCGCTTTAGGGTGGGGGACCCCACTGGGGTCCCTGGACAGTCTGGGTGAGGGGCTGAGGGCCGTTTTCAGGCTGGCGGGTGACTGAAGCTCCCAGCCTCTCCTTTATTTATTTATTTATTTATTTATTTATTTATTTCTGGGACTTATTTACCTTCTATAATTGAAACTTTGTTGCTGTCACTGGAGCTGAGAGCTGGCTCTTGCTCGCTCCAGCTCTGAGGCCACGGCCTGCTGAAAGCAGGTATCTGGGGTTTGTTTAGCTTCCATATTTGAAACTTTGTTGCTTTCAAAGCTCAGAGCCGGGCCGTGGCAGGCGGGGAACCTTGGCTTCCTCCATCACTGGAGCAAGCAAGCCTCCTGCTCACTTCAGCTGCGTGGCTGCCGGCCACCATCTTTGTTGAAGGTTAATTTGCATATCCCCCTGATTAGCCAATGGGAAGCGTAGCGAAGGTATGGTCAATTACCCTTTTGTCTTTTATTAGATAGGATTTCATAGGCTATATAAAACAGCAAGTAATTCAAGGCAGTAAATCTACTATATGCCTTGCAATGTATGGGGAAATATGAATCCCATTTAAGAGTCAAAACAACTGAGGTCGTTGCCAAGTAAGAGGTTGTATCAAGGATCCAAGTCTGTAAGAATGCTGAACAAGGCTGTTTAGTCTATCTTCTGTGTAATGGCAAGCTAAGGAACGAATTCAGTTTTGAGATCGTCAATCCAACAGATAACCTTAGAACGTGGACACTAGCCTTCCGCTTTTATTCTTCTGGGACTACTATTATCTGCCTTTAAGATCTTCAGAGGACCTTTTAGCTGATAACTCCAAATATGAGTTTTAAGCTAGCAATACTTTCTAAGCAATAGACATCATGAGATTCTTTTTCACTGCCTTTCACCTGATAGCATTAGTAAAGGACAGAGCACAAATCTATGGACTCCATTTCATCTATAATAGATTCAGGAAGATAAAAACTCACTAGCTTCCCTGTCAAGTAATTTTTTAAAATATGTTTTTCTGAACAAGAGAAGGACTATCCTGAATTATATGCAACTCTTCATTTAGTTAGTATTCAATTCTATTGTTTCCAATAAATAACTGGGTGCAAAATCATTTAAAGAGAAACTACCTTCTCTTTAAGGAAACAGTTACAGACTACTTTTATGAGATCTCTCTAGCAGAACAACTTGAAACTGAGGAAAATAAACCTAAACCATGTCCATGTACTAAAGGGAGACCTCAGGAGAAGTTCAACCTCTTAGGTCTGTCTTCATACCATTGGTGGTGGGTGTGGAAAAAAAGAAAATTGTGGTTTCAACAAAATTCAAACATTAGTGTATCAGATCTGAAAACGTTTATTCATTAAGTCTAAAATAAAGGAAAATGTTTTGAAAAATAACAGCCAGTAATTTAAGTCTGACTGGGGTAGATCTGAACTTGAGTTCTGGCCAATTTCAAGTATGTTATCATGGGTATTTACCATGACAACATCTGCATAGCATTACCTACTCACTTCTGAGAATTTAATGTGGGTACTCTTAAGAAACATGCTCCTTGAGGTCTGTTATATATATTTTTAAGACCACATTAAAAGAATCAGAAGTGGAAAAGATGTTTCCAAAAACTTAACACGGGCAATTCTCATACGGGGTTTTTGAAAATGTGCAGTATTTGCTTTAAGAACCAGAGACCATAGTATAAATTGTCTGTAGAAAACTGAAAGTGAATGAAAAAGTCACAAACTTTAACAGTTTCAGTAAAGTGTTACATTTTGGGAAATGATACAATGAAATGAACTCCCATGAATGTAGATAGTAAGGAGAATGGGACAAATGTGTATCTATTTATCATTTGATAGTGTCCTGTAATTTCCTTATAAAACCACTGTAAATGAAGCCTTAATGTGAGTGTGCAAATGAAAACAGAAGGCATAGCATCAATTTCACATATAGTTGTGTTTTCTTTATGTTAGTGCAAAATCCAAAGAAACCCTAGAGACTAATGCTGAAATTAGCATTAGTTTAATCCACTCATCTGCTGATGGGCACCCAGGCTGTTTCCAAATATTAGCTATGGTGAACTGTGCCTCTATGAACATAGGGGTGCATATGTCCTTTCTGATTGGTGTTTCTAGTTTCTTGGGATATATTTCTAGAAGTGGGATCACTGGGTCAAATGGGAGTTCCATTTTTAGTTTTTTTGAGGAAACTTCATACTGTTCTCCACAGTCTACAGGCTGCATCAGTCTACATTCCCACCAGCAGTGCAGAAGGTTTCCTTTTTCTCCGCATCCTCATCAACACTTGTCATTTGTTGATTTGTTGATGATAGCCATTCTGACAGATGTGAGATGGTATCTCATTGTTGTTTTGATTTGCATCTCTGGTATGATTAGTGACTTTGAGCATGTTTTCATATGTCTCTTGGTCTTCCTTATGTCCTCTTTTGAAAAGTATCTATTTAGGCCCATTGCCCATTTTTTGATTGGATTGTTTATCTTCCTTTTGTTAAGTTGTATGAGTTCCCTGTAAATGTTGGAGATTAAACCTTTATCGGTGATAATATTGGCAAATATGTTCTCCCATGCAGTGGGCTTTCTTGTTGTTTTGTTGATGGTTTCTTTTGCTGTACAGAAGCTTTTTATTTTGATGTACATCTACACAGTGGAATACTATGTTGTGGTAAAAAAGAAGGAATTCTTACCATTTGCAACAGCATGGATGGAACTGGAAAGCATTATGCTAAGTGAAATAATCCATATGATCTCACTCATTTGTGGAATATAATGAACAATATAAACTGATGAACAAAAACAGATCCAGAGGCATTGATCAGACCGTCAAACCTCAGAGGGAAGGTAGGGGAGGGTGGGAGTAAGGGGGAGAGATCATCCAAAGGACTTGTATGCATGCTTATTAGCCTAACCAATGGACACAGACACTGGGGGAGTGAGGTCATGGTTGGGGGGGAGGTGCGGGGCAATGGGGGGGATAAGGACACATCTGAAATACCTTAATCAATAAAGAAAAAAATAGTGTTCAGTTTAAAAACAGTGTGATGTAAGGTTAAATAATCAGAAAAGCAAAGCTTCCAAGATTTCTTGTGCTAAAAGTAAAACAGATAGGATGGTAAACAGATGTAGTTATCGAGCTGAAAGAACATTTGAATGAAGGCACTGAAAAGACAAAAAATAACGTTGTCTTCTTGTACTTTGAAGCTTCCTTATTGGAATGCAGTTCGCAGCGGGGGTAGGGGGTCTGTTTCATTTATGGAATTGCAATTCAAACCATTCTTTCCCACTGTTAATATATGTCACAAGAAGATTTCCCCATAGTGGGAACATTTTGTTAATAAACATTAAAAAAAATGTTGAGGGTCCCTTACATGTAACTAACTGGAACCATGCCTTTGCCAAGGTTTTAGTCAAACTCCGGGCTTTGAATTGTGCAGGCCTGACATGCCAGTGCAGAGACAAGTCACATTTCATTATGTTGTCGCTTTGCATCCCTTGGCATTTCATTGACACGCTGCAGGCTCTTGTTCCACTTTTTTATGCTTCTTTCCACGGTCCCCATTAAAGGCTCCAGGAACCAACAACTTCTTCAAGAATTGATAGCATTGTTCTTTTCAATGAACAATCACTTCCTTATTTGAATAATTCCAATAAAAGCCTTTGGTTCTGTTTATGGGAAAAATTTTACTTGGGATGCTCTGAACCCATCCAAATCACCAGCAGCCCTCTGTTTCCAAATGTGAATAGGGATTCAAATCTTCAGAAGTGATGAAACATGTATAGATATAAAAGCTTAAGCGACCATCACAACCAAACGGACAACCGAACAGTCTGCGTGGGGTGACCAGGCAGGCAGGGGGGTTAGTAAGGGATGACCAAACGACTCAGCAGCAAGCTGCAAAGATGGTGGCAGCCACAGCCAATAAGGAGGGAATATGTTAATTGACTGTCACACCCTCAAAGATGGTGGCATCCACAGCCAATAAGGAGGGAATATGCTAATTGACTGCCATGTCCTCACAGATGGCTGCCCCCACAGCCACAAGATGGCCATCAGGGAGGGCAGTTAGGGGTGACCAGGCCAGCAGGGGAGGGCAATTAGGGGTGACCAGGCTAGCAGGGGAGGGCAGTTGGGGGTGATTGGGCCGGCAAGGGAGCAGTTAGGCGTCGATCAGGCTGTCAGGGGAGTGGTTAGGGGGCAATCAGGCAGGCAGGCAGGTGAGCGGTTGGGAGCCAGCAGTCCCGGATTGTGAGAGGGATGTCTGACTGCTGGTTTAGGCCTGATCCCACAAGGGTCCCAGATTGGAGAGGGTGCAGGCTGGGCTGAGGGATAACCACCCCCCATGCATGAATTTCATGCACCAGGCCTCTAGTCTATATATATAAATAGGTAATATGCTAATTGTCTGTTATGGTATCCCAGTAATAACCAATTTGCATATTGACAGACCAGCAGGGGGCAGGCTGCTGGAGCCAAGTTCCTGGGGGGTCTGAGGAGAGTACCTGACAGGAGCTTGGACCAAAGAAGGAAGTAGAAGTGGCTATGGGGAGCTCTTCTAATCCCTATGCACGGACACCCTACCTCAGCCCCCACATTCCCGGGGGGACGACAGACACCCTACCCAAGCCCCCAGGGGGACAGCAAGGCTGACCAGATGGGGAGAAGACCTAGCTTTGGGGGTAGCTGCATCCTGCACCTCCGACTTCTGATCTCTTCCCCCTCCACCCCCGCCAGGGGTGCCACAATAATAGCACACTGGCGACCACCCATCAGCGCCCCTGAGGCACCCGGGGCTGCTGCTGGGCTCCCTCCACTGGGGCTAGGCAGGCCTATCCTCCCTACAACTCCAGACCTGGGTAGAGGCAGGCCTGAGGGCCCCCTAGGGTCAGACCCTTACCCCCTATAGCAACAGCGCCGTCTCCGCAGTGGAAGAATGCTAAACCTCACTGGGAGTGCGGCTAAACCCACCCTCCCAGCCTGCCTGGCACCACCCTGGCCCAGCCCCCACCCCGCTCCAGGAGATTGGAGCCCTGCCCTGAACAGGTACAGCTGCAAAGCAGCCACATACAATTTAAAGAATGGCACCAAGTGGGAAGGTTTGACAGTTACTCCCCCTTGGGCCTCACCACCTCCCTAGTGACCCCCCTAATGCCTTGCCCCCTAGCACCTCCAGGGACAACCACCACTACAGGGCTGCTGGCCAGAGTCCGCCCCTCTGAGGCCTGCATAACCTTCTGCAAAGCTTCCATAGCTACAGTCCCAGTGAACAATCATGCCCTTCTCCTTTAATCAGCACCTGCTACCTGCGAAGGTACCTGTGAGCTTAAAAATAACAATCCCTTCCCATTTAGACATCACTTACTTGATGAAACATTTCTAGGTTTATTAGCTCAGAACCTCCTCACGACAACCCAGTGAGGTATGCAGAGGAGAGATTACAATTCCCAGGGTATAAGCGTATGTATTCAGAAATGAAGCTCAGAGAGGAAAAGTGCAAGCCCAGAGGTTCCCAAGGTGCAGCACATGCCCCATGGGGGGCGGGGGGGGGGGTGATTTTAAGTGGGGGCAATTTGAAAATGAGTTAACAGTGAATTTTTTGCATTTCTTATGATTCTAGGGGGCCTCATCTACAGTGTATCCTATATAATAAAAGGCTAATATGCAAATGACCAAATGGTGGAATGACTGATCAGTATGATGCGTGCTGACCACCAGGGGCAGACAATGCAGGAGCTGCCCCCTGGTGGTCAGTGTGCTCCCACAGGCAGAAGCTGGGCTCATGGCTGGCGAGCACAGTGGCAGTGGTGGGAGCCTCTCCTGCCTCTGTGGCAACGCTAAGGATGTCCGACTAATGGCTTAGGCCCACTAAGCCATGACTCGGACATCCCCCCAGGCCTTCCAGACTGTGAGAGAACACAGGCCAGGCGAATTTCATGCACCGAGCCTCTAGTGTTAAAATAAAAACAATAAAAGCCTATTTACAAGTAGAATGTAAAGACTGGGTTAAAAGAGAAAAGATACAGACTTCCATTATGAAAAATACAGTTCTTTTGTAATTATAAAAGATACTCATTTTTACAGAAGAAAACTTTAGCAAGTGAAAGAAGGCAGCAATATTAAGAAAAATCGTCAGTAATTCCACTATTCAAAAATAAGCCCTATCATTTGGTTCATTGCTATCTATATCCAGAGTTATATTAACACGGGATGGATGTACATAAAGGTACTGTGTAATATAAAGAAACTTTTCTAAACATGGAATTATATTATAAACATTTCTCCATTCATTAGATATTCTCATGCAATACTGTTTTTATGCATCTTTATAGTTTTATTGTGTAGTTATGAGTTAATGTATTTCCTTAAGATAAATTCCTAAAATAGAATATGCCTGGGCAGACATTGCCAAATCTACCTCACTCCATCCAGGTTTTGATGTTTCTTTCCTCGATTCCTATGCATACTCTCAACAACAGCGTTTAAAAGTGCTAATTTCCCTGTTCTTCACTTACATCAGGCAGTATCATTTGTTATAACTTTGTCATCCTGATAAGTGGGAAATCAGTTAAAAAGCATTTAAATTGGTATTATTTGATAACTAATAAGATAAAATAATTTATTGTATGTTTTTGGTCATTTGTAACTGCTCCTGCCTTAAAAAGACCTAAGAAATTAAAAAAACAAACAAACAAACAAACATGTGATAGCTTCCTATAATAGGCTGTTTTAATATTAAAAAAAAACGTCATATTGAAGCATTTCTGTAACCATATTACTTCTCTGAAAGCATTGCACACCCAGAACCTACTTGGGAAGGTATGAAGTCTCTACTTCAACTAATAATTTATTTCTCTGTCACCCAAATGATTCTTAACTATTTGAGCAAGGAAAGTCATCCATTATTCCTTTAGGACAAACTATCTGTAGCCTCAGGGCAAAAACAAAACCAGAATTATTCGGTGTGCCTCAATCATAAATTCTGTCTCTCTTTTCCTCTGATTTCCATGGTCTGTCACTATTGTCCTTTCTCCATAGCTTTGTTTCTCATTCTTTCTGAGCTTTCTTTGTTTATTCCACTTTCATTTCAGATCTCTGGAGTCCCGGGGGATAATTTCAAAGCCTTGCTTTCTTATATACAGAAACTTTGGAATTGTTTTCTCCCTGAAGTTTTATTTCTTGTTCCCAGTGAGAGCAACAAAGATGACTGAGAATGAGAGATTACATTTAGTCTTGATGCAGAGAAAACTGTACTTCATAAGTAGATTGAATATTTTAAAATGTTTCTTTTTTCTGAAATAATAAAACAAAATATTTGCTGCAGCCTTTACCATGTGCTAGGCACTCTTATGTATTATTTTGTTTCATACACACAAAGTGCCATGAGATTGATGGTATTTCTCTTATTTCAGAGAGGAGAACACAGGACTGAGATTTAGAAAAAATAAAAATAAGAATATGTAACCCAAAGTTTTTTTTACCTAAGAATAAACAAACAATGCATGTGAAAGTGTATGTGTGTGTGTGTGTGTGTGTGTGTGTGTGTGTGTGTAGCACATAATTCAAACTGAAATATATTTGTAAACCAGTGCTAATAAAGTCTTTGCCACGAAAACAAAGCAAAGCAAAGCAAAACAAAACAAGTTTTCCTCATCTTTAACATTTTTGTTTTTTGGTCTTTTTCCCTCTAAAACCTTTATTCACTTTATTAAAGATGTTTTCATAGAACTATCAAAACTATCTTCCTTTCAAGACTATTCCTAATCCACTTATTTATCATCCCAAGAGTAGAATCTATGGACAAAGTGTGTTATATGTATATTCATGCTATATGACAAGAATCATGACAAATGATGGCTGGGTTATATAATGGACATTACCTGCTTTGGAAAATCATTTTAAATTATCTTTCAAATATTTGATGTCATTAATCCTCAATAAAAGAAGTAATATAATGTAATCATACACAATATTTTAAAGTTTACAAACTACTTCCAAGTAACTAGTGTCATTTAATTCTAAAATTTAAGCAGTAAGAAAATATCCTTTCTCCATTTGAGGAAACAAATACTACAGAGATAAAGTGCCTTGGTGAAGGCACAGCTAGAAATGTGCAAATCTCAGATTTAAATTAGTTCTTTTGTACTGAAATTAAAATTGATCCCTTCACTTGTCCAATACCTCTCCAACATTATCCATTCATCCATTTATTCATGTGTTCGGAGAATATTTGTTGGGCACATGTTATGTGTCAATATCATAGGAAACTCTGAAAGTCAATGATATGAAACACTCAGCCTCTACTTTCCTGAACTTAGAATGTTGCTAATGATTTATGTGTTGAAACCAAGCTAAATTATAAAACAATATATGTTCTAGAGATGTCTCAGATGTGGAAGAATGAAAGAAGGAGGAAACTTGCTTGGCCTTAGGACCAAGTCTGATTTTAAAGAATTTGAGTGATTTATCTTGTAGTAAGATAAGGAAGAATATTCCTAGCAGAATCAATAGCATAGGCAAAGTCACCATCAAAACAACTGATGTGGTATCTATAGCAGAATAAAGCTAGAACTTTGGCTAAATAGAAGAGAGCGAGGAATGATATAACTTTAGTTTACAGAAATAGTAGAACCAAATTATGTGGTCTCCACATGCCAGCATGAATTGATCAATAGTTTAAATTACACAATGCAGCGTGTGGGGGAGGGAGTGTTAAAGGGTGAAAGGAGTGTAACAGTCTTGAACACCCATATCCATCATCTTTGAATAAAGAACCTAGTTTACTCTTCATGTCAAGCTTTGTGATTGGAACTATTACTCATTTGCAGTTGAGGGAATTGAGGCTTACAGAAGTTACAAAACACATACAAGGTTATCCTGCTTACATATCACATGACTAGGATTAAAACAGGGGTCTATTTAAACCCAGAGCTCATGCTCTTTGTACTGCACTATAAAAGATTTTTTATGAAAAAGAGTAGCATAATTAGATATGTGTTGCATAAAGATAACTTGCAACATTTTAAGAAAATGGGGTTGGAGAAAATGGTCAAAACCAGGAGGGAAGAAACATTTTGCTTTCTTTGTGTTTTTTTTTTTAAAAAAAATGTTTGTATTGATTTTTAGAGAGAGAGAGAGAGAGAGAGAGGAAAGAGAGAAGCACTGATGTAAGAGTGAAAGATCAATCTGCTGCCTTCTGAACACCCCCTACCTGGCATATGCCTTGATGGGGTATCAAACTAGCAATCCTTCAGTGCACAGGACAACACCCAACCAACTGAGCCATGCCAGTCAGGGCTCTGCTTCCTTTATAAAGCCATCAAAAGTTATAAAATAAGTTTCCTTAGATTATATATATATATATATATATATATATATATATATATATATATATATAATTAGAGGCCCAGTGCATGAAATTCATGTGGGGGGGGGTCCCTCAGCCCAGCCTGCACCCTCTCCAATTAGGATCCCGTCAGGGGATGTCCCGACTACCTCTCACAATCCGGGACCACTAGCTCCTAACCTCTTGCCTGCCTGCCTCCTAATCGCCCCTAACCACCTCTGCCTGCTTGCCTGATCACCCCTAACTGCTCCCTTGCTGGCCTGATCACCCCTAACCGCCTCTGACTCCCCCCACAACCAGGACCCAGGATTCACTCTTCTGGCGGGTCGCAGGCACATGGGACCTGGTCTTCCTTCCCTCTGGACAGCTGCAGGCACCCAGGACCCGGACAGGCTTCACCTGGGCCAGCTGCAGCTGCAGGAGACCGTGGATGGGCAGCTTCACCCAGCTGCAGCTGCAGGCACCTGTTACCACGGGGTGGGTGGCTTGTCCCTCTCATGGGCCACAGCTACAGGCACTGGGGCCCAGGACCATGTGACGGGTAGCTTGTCCCTCTCCTGGGCCACAGCCTGGCTGGTCCCCATTCTTCTCTCCCGAGCTCATTTGTGCCTGGCTGGTTCCCATTCCTCTCTCCCCAATTTTGAGTGTCTGAGCTACGAGGACATGATGACCATTTGCATATTAGCTCTTTATTATCCTATCTAATAAAAGAGAAACATGGTAATTAGCCATATGTCCGCTACCCTTCCCATTGGCTAATCAGGGTGATATGCAAATTAACTGCCAGCCAAGATGGCGACCGGCAGCCAGGCAGCTTGAAGCAAACATGAGGCTTGCTTGCTTCAGTGATGGAGGACTCCAATGTTCCCTGCCTGCCACTGCCAGCCTCTGAGCTTGCAATTTGAAACATTGTTACAAATATAGAAGCTAAACAAAACCCCAGAAACCTGCTTTCAGCCAGCCGGAATCTCAGAGCTGGAGTTGAAAGAGTGTTTTGATTATAGAACCCAAACAAACCAGATACCTGCTTTCAGCAGCAGAGGCCTCAGAGCTGGAGCCAAGCCTCAGAGCTAAAGCTGGCCCAGAATAAAAAAAAGAAAAAAGAAAAAAAGGAGCGGTTGGGAACTTCAGTCACCCGCCAGCCTGAAAACAGCCCTCAGCCACTCACCCAGACTGGCCAGGCACCCCAGTGGGGAGCCCCACCCTGAAGGGGGTGTGACCAGTTGCAAACAGCCATCAGCCCCTCACCCAGGTTGGCCAGCCACCCCAGTAGGGACCCGCACCCTGATCCAGGACACCCTTCAGGGCAAACCAGCCGGCCCCCACCCGTGCACCAGGTCTCTATCCTATATAGTAAAAGGGTAATATGCCTCTCAGCACCGGGATCAGTGGAGCCGCGAGGCCTCCCGGCACCAGGATCAGTGTGACAAGGGGCAGCGCCCAAACCCGTGATCGCCCTGTGGCTCTATGTATGACAGGGGGCGGGGCCACAACCTCCCTATCCACCCTGCTCTGTTCTTGACAGGGAAAGGCGCCCCAACCCCCTGATCAGCCCAACTCTGTGCCTGATAGGGGGGAGCTCCCCAAACCCCTGATCAGCCTGCGGCTCTGTGTGTGACAGGGTGCGGCGCTCCAACCCCCTGATCGGCCCTGCTCTGTGTGTGACAGGGTGCGGTGTCCCAACCCCCCGCCCTCATGGGCCCTGCTCTGTGTGAGACGGGGTAGAACCATAACCTCACCTTCGGCCTTGCCCTGAGTGTGACAGGGGGGAGCTCCCCAACCCCCTGATCGACCCTGCTCTGTGCTTGACAGAGTACGGAGCCCCAACCCCCCTGATGGGCCCTGCTCTGTGAGTGATAGGGGGTCACGCTGCAACCTTCCCCATCAACCGTGCCTTGAATGTGAAAGGGGGCGGTGCCCCAACACCCAAATCGGCCCTACCCTGAGCATGACTGAGGGTAGCATCGCAACCTCCCAGTCCGCCCTGCTCTGTGCATGACAGAGGATGGCGCCCCAACTCCCCAATCAGCCCTGCTCTGAGCCCAACCAGGGGCTGCACCTAGGGATTGGGCCTGCCCTCTGCCACCCGGGAGCAGGCCTAAGCCAAGAGGTCGTTATCTCCCGAGGGGTCCCAGACTGCGAGAGGTCACAGGCCGGGCTGAGGGACCTCCCCTCCCCGCTCTGAGTGCACAAATTTTTCTGCACCGGGCCTCTAGTACAGGATATAAAGCCTGGTGCACAAAATTTGTACACTCATGGGGGGGTCCCCCAGCCTGACCTGTGCCCTCTCACAGTGTGGGAGCCCCGCGATTGATCACCCCAAAGAGGTAGGCCCCGCCCACCCATCTAGGGTTCCTCGATGGATTGCACCAAAGAGGTAGGCTGGAGCCGGGGGTCCTACCTCTGTGGCAGGCGTGTGGGGCTGCAGGAAGCCTGGTGGAAGCTGAACGGAGCCTTGGGAAACCCACCTCCACTGTGCATTCAGCCATCTTCTGATGGAGTTAGGGCATCATGCATGAGGGCATGAGGACTACTTAGCCTTTTATTAGTAAGGATAGTTATTAGTGTCATTTTTTTAATGTGTTTTTTGGGGGAAGTAATATTAGAATTATATCTGAGTTGAACAAATAAGCATTCCCAGTAACATTTTGCTCCTTCCTCCTCTTATTTGGCTAATATCATTCTTAGTGCTGAGTGGACACTGCTGGTTTTCAGCACTTTTACTACAATGGGCAAAGGTGTGTTTTTCTTTGCATTTTTCTTCCTGTTTTTTTTTTGTTGTTGTTGTTGTTGTTGTTTTGTTTTTAAATCTCCTGTATCTATGTTTTAAATCCTTAAAATAAATTTAGAAAGATTTCAGCCATTATTTTTCTTTATATATTTTTCTCTGCCCCATTATTTCTCTCCTCTCTACCTGGGACCCCAATTGCATGTATGTTAAATGGATTGATATACTTATCAATAATTGACATTCTGCTCATTATGTATTTTATATCTTTCTAATATTTATGTATCAGTTGATTACCTATTGATGCATTTTTAAGCTTATTAATCCTTTTTTTCTGCAGTGTCCATTCTACTTTTAATCTCCTTGAATGAATTACTTTTATTTCACATATTGTAGTTTTCATTTCTATAATTTACATTTGGTTCTTTTTTTTTTAACTTCCCATATGCTTCAGAATTTCTTTTCTCCTCATCCATCACATATATTTTTCCTGTAGTTTTTAAAATATTTTTAATAGTTATTTTAAATTTCTCATCTGTTAATCACAGCATCTGTAATTATTTTTGCTAGTTTCTCTCTATATATTTTTTTACCCAAGTTAATAATGAACTTTAGAAATGCAGAGATCATGACTGTCTGGTTTTCTTCTTCATCCAGAGGGGGGGAAAAAAATCCCTATTATGCATTTGTTGAGTGAGGGAATGAATAAAAGATCAGACCACCTAAGTACCACTGGTTTTGTTAGAGAAATGACATAAAAAATGCTCCTAAATACACTTGTAGTAAAGTTTTGAACCAAGCTCAGAATATAAATATAGTTCCAATGACATATATATCTTTCACTACCAGAGCTATATAATATTGGAAATCATTTTACGAAAGCTATTTTTAATTTTTCATGGTCGATCCTAATATGGAAGGAGGGCTTTTGGCTAGAAGTGCTATAGATAAAGCAAGAGGGAAGCAGCACAAAGTCTCTTGATTTCTTGATTTGTATAATTTCCTCAAGCTTGGAAAATAGCAGTCATTATTTTTATGGTTCACTTTTCATAAACTTCCACATTTTTTTCTAATGGTAATAAATCCCATGTGACTCATCTAAAATAGACTCAAGGTTAAGGCCACACAACTACAATTAGGCAGTTATTCTCATTCTCTTTCTCCTTCCCTCCTTTGCTAGCCCCTTCCTTTCTCCCTGCCTCCTTTTCTCTGTCTCTCTTTTCCTTGCTTTCTCTCTCTCAAACTGAACTCAACTGGCCACACAAAGCAATACAAATATGAGTGAAAAGTCATTTAGCGTACCTTATCTTGAAAGTTACCTACTTCAAGTCCATTAAGAATTTAACCTGACAGACAGATATCAGAGGTCAAAATCAATGCAACATGGAAGTCAACACTTTTGAGATATTCTCATAAATCTACCAGTGAACTACATGGAATAAGATAGGCTAAAAAATAAAAGTGTACCAAGTAGAGACCGATCATAAATTTTTTCCATATAATTTTTTAAAATGTTATTACAGTTCAGAAACATTTGAACAAAAGGTATGGAGATGGGAAATCCCAATCAGGTAAATGACTATATCCATATCCATACATTTTAACAACTCAAGGAGGATAATGTCTCAACTACTTTTACTTTAGAACACAGAATTTTTTTATAAAAATCTTTAAAAAAA
This sequence comes from Myotis myotis, assembly GCF_014108235.1. Lineage (NCBI taxonomy): Eukaryota > Metazoa > Chordata > Mammalia > Chiroptera > Vespertilionidae > Myotis > Myotis myotis. The sequence goes on from NW_023416324.1 coordinate 60,977,679, forward strand.
TAAAAGAGAGTGCATTTTGTTTTTGCTTTGTTGTGCCCAGAATTCAAAGTTCCCAAGACCCCCCAGGGAGCCAGTCAGTCCGATGCAAAAGCAAAGAGTCATTTATTTCAAACCTAGGTTTGGCTCCCCTGCCACACTCACCGATGCAACGGTAAGCTCCAGTGGCCGAGAGAGAGAGAGACCTGATGGGACAGGGGGTTTTAAAGGGGGGTGGAGTGAGGGCAGGAGAGGGGACTGTGGGCCCCGCTGATTGGCCAGGCGCAAGTCGGTCATAGTGATGGCGTGCACTTCCCTTGATTATTATTGGTTAGTCCAGAGAAATCCTGGGTGTGGCTAGTAGCGGCTTCTTCCCGTGAGGAAGCACATGGTACCGTCCCAAAATGGAGGACCCAAGGCAAGATGGAGGGCGCGCATGGCTCTGTCCCAAGATGGAGGACCCAAGGCAAGATGGAGGGCGCAGTCCTTGTCCGGCTCCTGCCGCTGCCGCTCGAACCCACCACAAGGCAGGATGGCCCTCCCGCACAGCACCCGCAGCTGGCCTGCGGGCAGACTGGGACTCCAGCGCGTCTGGGCGGCACAGGCCCAGCAAACGGGGTGCGGCCGGTGGAGCGGCCCAGCTCTGGAGGAGCGGCATCCGCTCGGAGCAGGCCCGGCCATGGGGCCGGTGCACTGCAGCATGGCGGCCTCCCCAAGCCAGGGCACGTGCACCACTGCGCTGCCGCCGCTGCTGCACTGGGCCCGGTCCGGGGGGCAGCGGGCGGGTGGCAGCCCACGGCGGGCTCCCGCCGTGGGCTGGGGAGCCAATGCCCCCCCCATGGGGCCCAGCGGCCGGCCCACGCAGGCCCAGGCCCCCCCGACCGGGCCCCAAGGGCCGCATGGACCCCCGGCCCCAGCGCGGGCAAGCGGGGAGCCGACCACGGGGGAAGGGAGGGAAGAGCCAGGCGGTGAGGCCTTCCGCTCCCATGACCTCCCCTGCGGTCGGTCGCCGCCCGGCCCCACCCCTCGGCCCGCCGCCGCCGGCCACCACGCAGCCGGTCCGGACACTCGGACCCACTCCGGGGAGGCCGGCGGCCGCGGAGGGATCCCAGAGCCCAGCGGCCAGACTCCTCCTCCCGCACCGCCCGGAGAAGCGGGCGGCGCGCCTTTCAGCTTCATTAGAGTGTGCCGGGGTTGACCAGCAGACCCTGAGCAACGGATGAACAGATGACTCCGACACAGGTTTCTGTGAAAGAGAGGCTAAGGAACTCTTTTACTTCAGTAGTAAAAGCAGTCCTGTTCACCTGCCTCCTTGGCTTTTTATTGTAACAACAGCTTGAACTCAAATTAACCTCTAGATACAGTCAGCAGGGTAAGTATCCTTGAGAAAGTATATGCTTCTACAAGGTCGGGGTTTTAAAGACTAAACATGGAGATTCTAACAAAACACTCCAGGGGGATCGGACTTGTTTGCGAAAGTCAAGGTAGAGGCTGCCATCTTTGGCAAGGTCCCCTCAGAGGCCCCTGACATTTCAGAGAATTCGTACAGATATTCCGATCAACTCCCATGCTTCCCCACAAGAGTGGGATATTGTAATGCTTATAGAATATCAACAATACATTTTGTAGCTCTGCATAATTAAAGGTACCCTTTATGTTAATAAAATAGGATGGAAAGAGGCTACACAATGCAAAGCATAAATAGGTTGATGCATTTGGCCTTATTTCAGGCAAGCTTAATTACAAAGACATGGGTGCCTGCTATACCTATAAAAATATTTTCCTGTAACTTAGAGCGATCAAACCTTACACCCATGTATGGTATTGCTGAGAAAGAGCAAACATCATCATACTGGCCCACCAGTGAATACTTGTAGCTTTGGCGGTTTAGACTCTGAATCTGTAAATAGAAGCACATGCAAATGGAGAAAGGTTTTACACACACACACACACACACACACACACACACACGAGACACTAAATTGTTCTCTGAGTCGATTTTAAATGCCAACCAAAAGAAAAAGCTGAGAAAATTTATTTCTACTGTGTATCATTTGTGGCAGAGGCAGCAATTGTGATAATGCAAAATCCACAGGAGTTTGAGTCAGAAGACCCAGGTTGAATTCTAGCTTCACTGTGCTGCATGCCATTGGACAAGGCACTTGACATCTCTAAGCTTTAACTTCCTAATCTCTGGACTCCAGATAAAGAAGTCATGCAACACACATTTGGAATGAGGACTATGTGAGAGTTATCAAGTTATTTATATTTCTTTTTTTTAGTGTCTAGGGTCTGGCACATACTCTGTAGTTACCCAATATTTATTCCACATCCTCCTCCTGTCTGACAGGGTTATAAAGACCAAGTAAAATAGTATGTGAATGTGCTTTATTTAACTGAGATAAATAAAGGTACTTTTTTATTTGTATATCCAAAAGTATGAGCTTATACTAGCTTCTACCTAAGACCAAATGATTGAATTGTAATTCACTTTGAATTTGGAAGATAGTTCAGGGTGGGATTTTCAGATAGAAATCAGGAAAATCCATAATATTCTTGGACAAAATTTAATCCAGAGCATTTACTGAGAGAGTGAGGTGATTGTGAGGCAATCACAGGCCTTTGGAATAGCGTCTGGAATCCTAATGTTAACTGGACTCTCAAGCAGGGTTATTATTATAGACATGCAGAATAAGAAATTGCCTACATCTGATCATAGAGGTACAATGCAATATTTTAATTTCCATAAACAAGCAGTTTCCAAAGTACCTTCTATTTCACTGAGAGATTAATTTTATCATAATTGTATAGGTGTTACATAAAATCAATATAGGAAAGCCCTTGGTAAGCTAGCATTCATTCAACAAATGAGAGTGATTGTCATTATCATCACCGCCATTACTATCAATTGGCTCCATTCCCAACACATTACTTCTGGCACAGAAAATAGGTAAATTTCAGTTACACTAAAATGTCAGGTACAGGACAGAGGAGATCAAAGATTACCTGTTTTGGGATAATGGGCTAACAAGTGTGACTTGAAATGTAGAAGTGGTTAGAAGGGAAAACAAACAGTGCAACTAACTGATAACATTTGTTAATATTGTATTAGGTACTAAAATAAGTAAATGAAATGCACTTATTTAAAAAATTAACTAAGGAAAACTCAATTAGCACACTTATAAAGACTTCATGGAAGAATTCTGATGAACTCCCAGCCAGTGTTGCTCAGTGGTTGAGCATAGACCTATGAACCAGGAGGTCAGCGCTGGATTCTGCCTGCCCCCCACACAGCAGGGCACATTCCAGGTTGTGGGGTCGAGCCCCGGTAGGGGGCGTGCAGGATGGATGGTCAATGATCCTCTCTCATCATTGATGTTTCTACCTCTCTTTCCCTCTCCCTTACACTTTGAAATCAATAAGATATACATATATATTTAATATATTTTTATTATTATAATTTTAGTATATTTGTATTGATTTCAGAGAGGAAGGGAGAGGGAGAAAGAGATAGAAATATAAATGATGAGAGAGAGTCATTGAATGTCTGCCTTCTGCACACCACCTACTGGGAATACAGCCCACAACCAGGCATGTGACCTTGACTGGAATCAAACCAGGATCCTTCAGTCCGCAGGCCAATGCTCTATCCACTGAACCAAACCAGCTAGGGCAAGAAATATATTTTTTAAAAGAATAATAATAATTTTAAAAAAAAGAATCCTGAGTAACTAATGTCTACTCTTCCTAATAGTATAAATGAAGCCTGGAATTTCTTTAACCATTGTGAGCCTATAAATTAAACTACCTTGAGGACAATGCTGACACACTCTGTATAACAGAACCAAGAGAGTCATAGAGCTGTAGTAACACAGCTCTGAATAAAGTACATCTGAAACCCACCATACCTTCTTATTTCTCTATAAATGTAAGTCAATATTATTTTCATTTTCATGTTATTTAAATTATAAAATACTAGAGGCCCAGTGCACAAAATTCATGCACTCGGTGGAGGGGCAGGGGGGCTCAGCCTGGCCTGTGCCCTCTTGCAGGCTGAGAGCCCCTGGGGGTGTTGGAATGTCACAGAGGCAGGAGAGGCTCCTGCAACCACCACTGCGGTTGCCATCCATGAGCCCGGCTTCTAGCTTAGCAGTGCTCCCACTGTGGGAGCACACTGACCACCAGGGGGCAGTTCCTGTATTGATCATTTGCCCCCTGGTAGTCAGTGTGCATCATAGCAAACTGTTGTTCCACCTTTTGGTTGATTTGCATATTAGCCTTTTATTATATAGGATAAACAAATAACATAATACCTAGCCCAATCTCTTTAAGACTCTCAAAAAGTTTGTATACTCCTTCCCTGCTGAAATCCACCCATAATTTTTCACATAATAATATATTGAGCCTTTTAAAGGTGACATAAGAAAGTAGGCATTTGAGGAAAGAAACCAAGATGGTGGCATAGGTTCACACCTGAGATTGCTGCCTCGAACAACCAATCAAATATACAACTAAAAGACGGAACGGCCATCATCCAGAACCACAGGAAGGCTGGCTGAGTGGAAATTCTACAACTAGGAGGAAAGAGAATATCATACTCAGACTCAGAGGAGGCGCAGTGCTGAAGTGAAATACTAAGGTGCGGAGTGTGCACCGAGAGGGCTGGCGACGGAGGGCACGGTTGTTGTTTTCAATCTGGAGGGAGTTTCAGACTCTGAGCTCCAGTTCCGGGCGAGTCTCTAGGGACCCAGACTCAAACGGGAGAAGCGGGACTGTCTGGCTTCGGTCGGAACTCGAAGGCAGCTTTCTCTCAGAGGTTTGCAGTGGTTGCTGGGACTCTGTGAGGCAGAGCCCCTAGGGATGGAACTGAGAGCAGCCATAACTGCCCGCCCTGTAGATCCCCGGGGACCCTCCCCACCCAAGCCCTGCTCAGAGCCATTTGCCGGATAGCCTCAGGCAAACACTAGATTAGCACTGCCCTAGTGATCCAGCACAGAAGCTCTCCCATTGCAGACACAGCTGACTCTCATAGCCAGTTAGCCTGGAGGTCAAATCACCCCCGGTATTGCCGACAACAATCAAGGCTTAACTACAACAAGACTGTGCACAAAGACCACTAGGGGGTGCACCAAGAAAAGATAAAAAAATGCAGAGACAAAGAAACAAGATGCAAATGTCAGAAATGGAAGATATAGAGCTCAAAACCACACTTTTAAGGTCTCTCAAGAACTGTCTAGAAGCTGCCGATAAACTCAGTAAGGCCCTCGAAAAGACTGGTGAGACCGCCGATAAATGAAGTGAGATCCTCAAGAAATCTAATGAGACCCTCGATGTTGTGAGAAAGAACCAACTAGAAATTAAGCATACATTGACTGAAATAAAGAATACTATACAGACACCCAACAGCAGACCAGAGGAGTGCAAGAATCAAGTCAAAGATTCGAAATGCGAAGAAGCAAAAAACACCCAACTGGAAAAGCAAAATGAAAAAAGAATCCGAAAATACGAAGATAGTGTAAGGAGCCTCTGGGACAGCTTCAAGCGTACCAACATCAGAATTATAGGGGTGCCAGAAGATGAGAGAGAGCAAGATATTGAAAACCTATTTGAAGAAATAATGACAGAAAACTTCCCCTACCTGGTGAAAGAAATAGACTTACAGGTCCAGGGAGCACAGAGAACCCCAAACAAAAGAAATCCAAAGAGGACCACACCAAGGCACATCATAATTAAAATGCCAAGAGCAAAAGACAAAGAGAGAATCTTAAAAGCAGCAAGAGAAAGAAACTCAGTTACCTACAAGGGAATACCCATACGATTGTCAGCTGATTTCTCAACAGAAACTTTGCAGGCCAGAAGGGAATGGCAAGAAATATTCAAAGTGATGAATACCAAGAACCTACAACCAAGATTACTTTATCCAGCAAAGCTATCATTCAGAACTGAAGGTCAGATAAAGAGCTTCACAGATAAGAAAAAGCTAAAGGAGTTCATCACCACCAAACCAGTATTATATGAAATCCTGAAAGGTATCCTTTAAGAAGAGGAAGAAGAAGAAAAAGGTAAAGATACAAATTATGAACAACTAACATGCATCTATCAACAAGTGAATCTAAGAATCAAGTGAATAAATAATCTGGTGATCATAATAGAATCAGGGACATAGAAAGGGAATGGACTGACTATTCTTGGGGGGGAAAGGGGTGTGGGAGATGTGGGAAGAGACTGGACAAAAATCGTGCACCTATGGATGAGGACAGTGGGTGGGAAGTGAGGGCGGAGGGTGGGGCGGGAACTGGGAGGAGGGGAGTTATGGGGGGAAAAAAGAGGAAGAAATGTAATAATCTGAACAATAAATATTTAATTAATAAAAAAAAAAGAAAAGAAAAAAAAAGAAAGTAGGCATTTGAGGAAATTTTCTTCTTTCCCTGGACTCAAACCTACTCGGAATGTGATAGTTAATTTTATGTGTTAATTATCAGATGCCCAGACATTTGGGCAAATATTATTATTGTGGGTGCTTCTGTAAAAGTGTTTCTATATAAGATTAACATTTGAATTGACAGACTGACTAAAGCAAGTAGCCCTGCAATGTGAATTATCCTCATCCAATCAACTGAACACCTGAATAGAACAAAAAACCTGAGTAAGAGGGTATTCCTTCTGCCTAACTTCCCTGAGCTGGGACATCGGTCTTTTGCTACCTTCAGACTCAAACTAAAACACCTGCTCTTCTTGGATCTTGAGCTTGCTGGTTTTCAGACTAGAACTTACGTCACTGTCTCTCTTGATCTACAGGTCTTAGGACTTGGACTGAAACTGCACCATCAGCTCCCATAAGTCTCCAACTGGCCAAATGCAGATCTTGGGACTACTCAGCCTCCATAATCACGTGAGCTATTTTTTTTAAGATCTTTATATAAAAGCAAGAGAACCTAGAAAACCTAGAGTAGAGAACTTACTCTTAAAAGAACAAAGCACTCTGGGTGAGCTTCACACACAGTTTTGATCTTTTTCTCTCAAGACCCTGCTGGTTTTTGTGGCCCATGAAGAGATAGAGCTCCAACAGAAAGCAGCAATTTTATTGGGCTGGGAAGTAAAATGTTTGAGTTCAGAGCTCCCCGATCAGTGGGAAATTGAGAGAGGAATAGATAAGACTATTTCAAAAGTTGTGAATTATATAAGGAAAAAAATTATTATAGCTAGAGTGACTGAAGAAGATATGGAGGTGATATTAAATGGGGCTGCTAAAGCAAGCTCCTTGAAAGGATGATATTTGAGCTCAGAACCGAGTTATAAAGAGCTAACCATAAAAAGATGTGTGAAAAAGAATCCTCCAGATGACAAGAAAGCAAGTCCATGGTCAGGAAGAAACTTGGTATGTCCCTGAAAGACAAAGCTACTATGCCTGGAAAGTAAGAGGGAGTGTGTTCAAAATAAGAGTTCCAAGGGGCAAAAGATCACGTGAGATACATTTGCTAAGCATTTAAAACATTTTGGAGTATGCTCTGAAACTACTGGAAACTTTCAAGAATAAAAGTGATAGGATCTGATTCAAGTTTTTTGGTGTGTTTTTTAAGATGCCTTTTTAGATTGGTTGATAAATGGATTTAGAGTTTGGAAAAAGAAGTTCAATGAATAGATCTTGAAGTAGCTCTGGCAACAAACGATGATGGTTTAAAATTGATGGGAGCAGTGAGAATAGATAGGGTCAGAAAATATGTTGGAGGCAAAACCGTTAGAACTGATGGACTGGAAATGAGGGGAGAGAGAAAGTAAAGAATCAAAGATGACTCACAAAGGTTTGCTTGGATGAGGAGCACATTGGTATAGAATAGGTGAAATAAACTTCACTGTTTTAGTTTACATAGTATTAAAATACCTATTAATCATCCCAGTAAAGATATTGAGGCAGAGGGTGGGTTGAGGGAAGACATTAAAATAAATGAGATAGCTGTAATACTTTCAAAAGTAAAGATAAACATATAAAGTAACCAAACAGGACTAATGAAAATATTGGGAGTTTAAAATCATGGAGCTGGATAAGTCAATACAAGGAAGAGTTGAGTTATCATTATCAGGTTCATTGGATTGTTCAGTTAAGGTAGAACTACTTCTGGGTTTTTAGCATCTGAATCACTGAACTATCATACAAAGAGTAGCAGCCTCAGTTCACATTATATTTAGGTCGTTATGCCTTTGGGAACCTAAATTATCCAAATTCTTCAATTATGTAAACTCAGTCAGTGATAACCAGGTGGTATAGTTACTTTATATCACTAGTATTTTCTTTATTGCTATAATTTTCAGAAGAGAGGGAAAGAAATTACTGTGTTAAATCTGTGTCTGGGGCCATATAATGGTGCACCTGGTTGTATAGAGATGCTACTAAATGTCATTTTAATGGAATGGCTTAATCCTATTAATTCATTTTAGAAAATAGATTGTCATGAAATATGTGGTAACTTGGAGAATTCCTGTAATGACTACTTTAAATATTTTCAAAATAAGTATTTACATGATTCTTCTCCGTTGAAGCTGTTCATGCCTGTTAGTATTTGTCCAAGTGTCCTAATATAAGCAGTGTACTACTAATGTCAAATGCAATGAAAGTATGAAACATTTCATTTCAGAGGAATCCTGAAACCTTCTCACATATTTTTAAAGATTGAATATTGTTCTGATTTTCTTCCCATTATATCGAAAGAAAAACATCCAAGCATGTTGAGCAAGAAAGAATGATGAAGATGATGATGTAGATGGTGATGATGGTGATGATGTTACTGCTACTGATTATGGTGGTAGTGATAGTACTGGTTAAGATGTTGCTGATCACAACTAATTCTCATCGACATACTACTATATTCCAAGAATCTGACTGGGAGCTTGAACAATATTATGACAACTCTGCAAAATGCATATTATTTACTCATTTTGCCAATAAAGGAAAATGAAGCACATTAAATCACTTGCTCAAATTCACTTGGCTGATAAGGTTAGGATTCAAATCTTGGTCCATCTAACTCCAAAACATTTATTCTTTCCACTTTACCATCTTCTGCATCAGTCTGCTGGAGTTTTCTGCCTTTGTGCCCATCACTCTTCTATGTTTAAAAGCAACTAAAGATAATCCCTAAGACAAATGTGTGTGAAAATTCCTAAGGATACAGCACCAATTGCTTTAAAATCCAAAAGAAATCTGTTTTCACAAATTGTAGCAGGTACCCCAACTATATTTCCCGAGACCTCACCATTTTTAGACCCTAATGGGCATCCATCCAGTTACCTGGAGGTACTATCTGATCACTATTTTTAAAATGTAATCTCCTCCCCTTCCCAACCAAGGATAGGTTTTTGTGTACAAATTCCCTAGCTCTTCGGCTCTTGGGTTTAGCTAACTCTGAGGTACTTGCTCTGTAGGCACCCCAGCGTTCCGATTTAAGATTACTTTTCAGTTTGCTCTAATGGTGACTGGCTTGAAAATGCAGCCTTTACTTTCTCCTTTCCCTTTCCTGCCTCACTTCTTCCCTCTTCTAACAATTTTCTCTGAGATCACCTGCCAAATAAGCAACTATTTTTCAAATCATAGCCTCAGGGTTTCCTTCTGAGGGAACTCAAATTAATCTTGGACTTCTTTTTAACTAGAATTCTTATTTCTCATATATGTCCATGCTTTTATTCTGGCATCAAAATTTTAGGTCACCTGTGAAGAATCTATAAAAAAGAGAATATTTAAGCAGATTGTAGGCAATATTGTGTCCACCATGGTAATCTCCCTTCACCTTTAATAAAATAGAGTTTCTACCATGTCTACTGCAGTCGGCTCTCAAACTCTATTAGGTCTGGGACAGCTTTACTTTCCAAGCAAAGGTCATTTGCTCTTGGGCCACTAACAGTGAAATGCCTGGAATTCTCTATATTTTTCCAATGTGAAGTCCTTTATGTGCAATAAACAAAAAGTCCAGGACATAGTGGAGTCTTACATTTTATCATAATTGCTATAGCACCCCTGACCTCAACTCAGAATTTTGAGAGCACAGTGCTGCTCCTAAGCAAGTGTGGCTGAGTTATTTTATTTGACACCTTTGACAGAAGACAATGTTTCATCCTAAAGGATTCATTCCTAGAGGTTGGATATACACAGGTTAGCACTTAGACTCCCGAATGCTTTCTGTTTACCTTCACCCATGTTTCTTTACTCAACACAGTTTTGAAACTCATTTTATCGTTTAGTTTTTAAATTAGCTAATGGGAAGTTCATTACCTAATTTAGAGTAGTGGACAATGGTTTGTTTACACCAAGCTCATTTTGTGCTGCTGTATAATTGAATAGTTTTCTTTTCTAAATGTAAGTTCCCCTGAAGGCATTATTGGAGAAAATGCATCTGCAGTATTTGCTTTTTGTAACTCCCTTTTTAATTTACTAACACAAGGAAATTTTATGCTTTTAACACATCTTGGGTTTGGTTCTTTTTCTTTTTCTTCTGACTCTGAACCAAATAGAGATCATAATTACTAGAACATTTAATGTCCCATATGAATTTCTTATGCGCCTTATTCTCTGAGAATTCATAAGCATGATTTAACCACATGAAGAAGTGGACATTTCTTTGGACTTGTAAAAGTAAAAACTATCCAAACTTCGACAAAAGAAACCTTTATATCATCTAGACACATTCAAATAGGCAAGGTAAGCCAGACCATTCACTAACACATGAAAAGAGATGGCTGTTTCTCTCATCTTAGTGCTGGGAATTGCTTTTGAATTGAAGTTTCCAACATCTAAAATACTAGTATAGCCACCATCACATTAACCAGATATATTGCACTCTGTGCTGAAAGCATAAATTGTACACAACTTGCTCTTCAGTAGCTGTGAAAAGAAAAGGGAAATACAGGGTTAACAAGAACCTCTCCTAAAAAAGAAGTCTACTAAAGGAGAAGAAAGCAGGAGATCGTAGTACTTCTAGATGCTCCTGTTCTTTGTCAAGCTATGCCGTGAGACCAAGAGGCTCAGACCAAGGAAACAGCAGGAAGAGTTTGTTCTGTATGAAGAAAACTACTTGCATAGCTTTTGACATGCCTTGAAGGGGAGGATGGAATAAGGGAGAACTAACGTCAAATTTAACTCCTGGTTTTATCATTTACCAGCTGTGCAACCATTTAAACACTTAAATAACCATTTAAACACTTGACCCTTGGTTTTCTCAACTGTACAATGGAGAATAATCACAACTTCTGTAACCAACTCACACAGAGATTTTGTGAGAAATAAGTGTAATGACTTATGGAAAAGCACTTTGTATATTATAAAACTGCATGCAACAATTACAATGACTTAACCTGATTGATTCTGAAGTATGTGCTAGACATTCTTCCCAGTGCTTCACATATAGTTCAATTCACCCCTGAACAGCATGAGTTTGAACTGCACAGGTCCACTTACATGTAGATTTTTTTCAATAAATACTGTAAATGTATTTTCCTTATAATTTTCCTAATCACATTTTCTCTTCTCTAGCTTACTTTATTGTAAGAATACAGTATATAACACATGTAACATACAACATATGTGTTAACTATGTTGTTGGCAAGGCTAAGTTTTTGGGGAGCCTAAAGTTATGCATGGATTTTGACTGCACAGAGGTTTAGCACCCCTATGTCCCAGGCTCTGCATTGTTCAAGAGGCAACTGTATCTCATTAAATCCTCACAGCAAACTTTAAAGAAGGTACTACTATTATTTTCATATTTACTTAAGTAACTTAAACATGATTGCAAGGCAAGTGGAATATAGCAGAGACAGAATTGGAACCCAAGCTAATGAATACCAAAGACTATAGTCTAACTCTAAAGCAATGCCATTAAAAGGGTGTCCCATCAACTGGTGCATGTTTGTAACAAGAAAAGTGCAGAAATCAAGCATAAATATTTGAAAACTTTTATAGTTATATTACCTCAACAACCAATTTTTACACTAGTTTTTTTTATTGTCTTTTCCAAAATATTGATTTTCAATGGATCAGAAAAAACAACCTGTCTTTCACCACAGATATTTCAAGAAGTTTTGCTCCAAGCCACTACACTATATAGTTGTAATTGATTATTTTGTTTGAATATTGTGGGCAATTTGTAAAATAGCCTTGCTATCAGAATTAGAAGGTAAGTTTTCTAAATTATTACATCTAATTTAAGCTAAGAAAAGTGCTTATGAATACTATGAAAATAAACAATAATTCATGAAACTAAAACTAGGTACTTCATATCAATCCTCCTGATCTAGGCAAGTTTTCCCTCTTTCTTCTCCTAGTATTCCAAATTCCGGACAGCAGATAGGGCACCACCAGAACACTAGTTCTTCCTCTAAATAAATATTTTATAACAAGTAGACAGTAAGACGAGGTACATGGGAGTTGGACCTCTAGAAGAAAATGACTTGCATTTGCCAAATATCCCCCCCAAAATAAAAGGAGAGGCAAGTGAACATCTGTATTGGAAATTCTGTATTAAATAAATAATAGAACAGATTAAAAATACTTTTACCGTGCTTAGAGATTTTATAGCAATCTTGGAATTACATTGAAATCATGTTTTTCTCCATGAATGTTTCCAGGGCTTTGACTTGTTAAGGATAAGTGGTTAGTATTACCTTTTCTTTGAAATCTTTCATATCAATCAGTTCACCTCATTTCCTAAAATATTTGCCTTTGCTTTTTTATTTGGTTTTTGTTCTAAATGTTTCTTGTCTAAATTCCATCTTAAAGAAAGAGCTTCTAAAATAGCAAGAAATTCCAGAGATTATTTAAAATATACAATTTTGTTTACATATGAAACCCATTGTTCAAGCCTTATGGAGCACTTACATGAAAACTATGCTTATGCATAGAAGTTGAGCTCAAACACATGCTTGATAAGGAATTTAAAATTTGATTTCATAAGAACACAAAGGAACATGAAAACTTATTGGATTAAAAATAAGTTTTAAAATGTATGGTGTAAGTTTCACTTGGACATTTTGATCTAAGAATAAATGTCTCTGCACAGGATATAGAAACTTAATGGACACTGATTTTTTTTTCTCTCTTCTAAAGATATATAGTGTTGCTCAGCACAAAAGTCAAAACAGCAGCTTGGAATCTCAGAGATGGTAAATTCTACTCCCAAGTGTTCCATTAACTCAATATATGACTTTTAAAGCTCCTCTAAATCATTTGGTGACTCAGTTTCTTTTCTTATCAGATACAGATGTCTGAAATAATTAACTCACTTCACATTTGCTTTAAGAAAGAATAGAGAAGGAAAAAAGAAGAGCATAGAATTTAACTCACTTCACATTTGCTTCAAGGAAAAATAAGGAGGGAAAAAGAGCATAGAAATATCTGAGATCAATGGAAATTGTTATATAAATGGCATGTCTTACTTAAATTCTAAAATGTATTAGATTTAAATGGGAGTAAATAACAGTAACCAATACAGAGTATTGCAAAGTGCTTAATATAGGGTTTGGCATAGAGTTCTACTCAATAAACCTTAGAATTTACTGTTGTTTACTATTGTTATCATTATTACTATAGCAAAAATTGAAAATCAGAGGGACAGAGTTAGTGTGAGTATTGTAGGGGATGCAACTTATTCTAGGAAGTAGACCTTACACAACTGTAGAAGATGCTGGAGGAGGTAATGTCTGGAAAAGGAGCTGGAGGCTTGGAGAAGGGGTCAGGAGATAGTTAATCTAAAACCAAGCATATCAATCCACCAAAACTAGAAGGTCAGATCCAGCAAGTAAAAACTGCAGAATCCCCAATTAAATCAAAATTTCAAATGAACAACAAATAATTTTTTATGAGTATGCCCCTGCAGTAAAGGACTATGGGTTTGAGGATAAAGTGTCAAGATGAATCCTTCAACCTATTCAGGACTATTATGGGCAATTAGACTATTACCAATATTCCCTTGCTATGATTAGCTCTTGCAGTTTTGGGGACATATTTATATAAAACGTATTTGTTGTTTATCTGAAATTCAAATTTAAATGAGGGTCTTGTATTTTATTTGGAAACCCCGAACTATTAAGGCAAAGTTCTTAGGAAGTCTACAAGAAGATACCTTTTCCGTGTAGGTCTCACCACTGTAGATCCTCAGACCAGCATTTTCCTGGAGCTGTTTTGGTCAATATAATCAGAAATTGATAAGAAGAACTAAAAGTGGAGCAGCAGAAAGAAAAAAAGAGGAATCACCCCTACATCTGTTCATCACTATATATGACTAAAACAGCCTTCAAAAGATAAAGGCTGCTGCTTTATTTCCATCCTTCAAATCTTACGCAAGTATCTCCTTTAAGCAACTGTAACCCAGAACTATTTAGAGAAGGGAGTTCTGGAAACTAGATCCAAGCTTAAACAAACTGACACAGTACAAATCATCCGGATGATGATGATGATGACGATGATGATGATGATGATGGTGATGATAGTGCTCTATCAAGAGAAGGGAATCCATCATGGGGATGTTCTGATAGACATAAAAAGGGGTTTTACTCTATCCAGTGTAATGCAAACTAAATCAGTGTGTGTCAGAGTTGTAGTTATGTGATGTGCCATTATAGGGTCACATTATGGCAAGGCTATAAGATTCACAGACAGACCCAGGAGTCCATCTTCAATGGTTTTATAAGCCTCTGAATGATCTCCCATCTATGCTCTCAAGTCAAGCCTTGACTTGGAAGTGTAGGGACCCTACTTCTGAAAGCAACTTTAGATCCTACAATGAAGTATTGTGTGTTTGAGGATAAAGTAACAAAGTTAATTGTTCCAACTCACTATAGCCATCCTCTCAGAAGGCATATTTAGATTGCTGCCAATTTGTACATCGCTATAATTACTCGAGCAACTATCCTTACAAAATAAATGTGCAGGCATGCTAATATTTCATTAGAATAACTTTCTTAGTGTAGAAATGCTAGGGTAAAAGGTAACAATGTTTGCAAGACAAAGTAAGAATTTTTAAGGCAAAATATCTATTACAAAATTGTTCTCCAGAGAGGTTTTACCAATCATACACCCACCAACTCAGCAATGCAGAGATATCAAATTTCTCATATCCACACCCACACTAGGAATTATCATTAAAAAATAGAATCACTAACTTGAGTGGTAAAAAAAAAATGTTGTTTTAATTTATATATGTACTAGTATGGTGATTTTGATATTATATACTAGAGGCCCGGTACACAAAATTCATGCACGGGGTGGGGGGTCCCCTCAGCCTAGCCTGCACCCTCTTCAATCCAGACCCCTCGGAGGATGTCTGACTGCCGGTTTAGGCCCAGTCCTCAGGATCGGGCCTAAACAGGCAGCTGGACATCCCTCTCACAATCTGGGATCGCTGGCTCCTAACTGCTCATCTGCCTTCCTGCCTGATTGCCCCTACTGGGCCTCCTTCCAGCCTGATCACCCCTAACTGCCTTTGCCTGCCAACCTGGTCACCCTAACTGCCCCCACTGCTGGCCTGGTTGCCCCTCACTGCCCCCCGTGCCGGCCTGGTCACCCCACCCAGCCTGCTGGTCGGTTGTTTGGTCGCCCCTCACTGCCCCCCCTGCCAGCCAGGTCACCTGCCACAGCCTGCTGTTCAGTCATTTGGTCGTCCCTCATTAACACCCTGCTGGCCTGGTCGCCCCATGCAGCCTGCTGTTCAGTCGTCCCTCACTAACCCCCCTGCCAGCCTGGTTGCCCCAAACAGCCTGCTGCTCAGTCATTTGGCTGTCCCTCACTAACCCCCCTACCGACCTTGTCACCCCACTCAGCCTGTTTGGTCATTTGTTCGGTCGTCCATTTGGTTGCAATGGTCCCTGACTCTATATAGATGCCTCTGTGAGGTATTTGTTGCTACTTCCTATTTTCCTATTGTATCATGCATTTGGTTTTTCTGTTAATCTATAATACAATTCTCTCTGTTTTATGTCTGTCTTTTCATTTGCTTGTGATATTTTGTGTCATAGGATTTTCTAAGTGGTTGTGGTCAAATCTGCTAGATTGTTTATTTTCAGTTTGTAAGTTCATGTATAAGAATCCATCTCCCCTATTGAAAATACTGTTTCAATTTTTTTAAAAAATATGTTTTCTACTTTTAAAGAATTACATTTTATATCCAAAGCTTTAGTTCATTTGACATATACTATGAAGAAAAAAAGTAACAACATTAAATCTTCTTGAATAATATTTTCATTACCCTAACTCTTTCAACTAAAACTTTTTTATCCTGATTTAAAATGACACCTTTATCATAAGGGTTATAATTGTAATCATAGCCATAGCACATTTGTTGACAGTGCGAGCCCTCGAGTCAGACTAAAAGATACCGTCACTTACAGGCTGTGTGACCTTAAGCAATTTATTTAACCACCTTCCGAGTAAATTTTCTAATCTGTAAAACTGGAGTGATGTGAAGATAAAATTGTCTTGACAATTACAAAGATGAATTAACATGGGTGAATCTCATAGAGTAGTGTTTGATATGTAGTAAAAACTTAAGTGTTAGTTTTTGTTGTGTAATGAGATATGAAATAAAACACGCAATTTTAGATGAGCAGTTGGAGTATTAAGCACTGAATCTGAAGGTTACCTTGAAGAGAGTCCCATGTCCACCTTCGGCCTCAATGCCATGTGATCCTCCACTTTGAAGTTATGTTACCACTTGGAGAACTTGTTATGTATCTCCTATGGTTAAAGAAATATGGTGAACCGAAGTGATGTATTTAGAAACCAATGGCTTACAGACAGAATGTGAGAGTGTGTAAGAGTCCCGAGGACCCAGGTCCTAGCACCACCTCAAGAACCCCAAGTCTGGGCCTGTCTACTTAGAGCCAACAGAACTCCTCATGGAGCCATCCTGGGTAAACTCTGAGCTGCTAGATTCAGCTCCAAACAGGCTAGATCTGAGCTCTGGACCCCAGCTCTGGAACTGGCTAGACTCCGGAATCTTGATTGCAGGCTCTGGGTGGGATGAACTTAGGTCCCAGACTTTAGACCAGGGGCCTTTAAGGCTACAGCAGGTAGGTAACTTCATGTCTGGGTTTCTGGTTTGGGGGCACCTTCTCAGGACAAGGGCCAGGGAAGGGCCCTAAAGGAGGAACAAAAAGGGCCTAATAGCCCTCAATTATTCCTCCACAGGCATACCTTGGCAATATTATAGGTTTGGTTCTAGACCATGGCAATTAAGTGAATATTACAATAAAGTGAGTCACACAAAATTGTTGGCTTCCCAGTGCATATAAAAGTTATATTTATACTATACTGTAATCTATTGTGTACAATAGCATTATATCTAAAAATAATGCACGTACCTTAGTTAAAAATGCTTTATTGTTAAAAATACTTTGGGATAGAAAAATACAATCACATGGTTTATAATGTCTCACTAAACTAATTTATACATTTAACACAATCTTAATTAACATACTAAGAATATTTTGTGGTTGTTTGCATATATTTTTCATTGTAGTTTTCAGTTTGGGCCTTGAATTTTTTTGTATGCCTGTATGAATTTAAACAAAGTTATACCATATAAGTCCATTTTAAGCAATAAATCTGTAAGGATAGCGAGGAAATTTTCTAAGAATAGATAAAACTAGAAAAAAAATTAATAGTAAGGGTGGAAAGTCATACAAGTTTAAAATAGAGTATATTACAAATACAAAATAATTTTGAAACTTTGGCACCAGAGATTAATAAATGTTCATAACAGCACTAGAGCTAAGATAGACCAAAACAATGAAATAGAGTAAAAGGAAAATAGATTCAAACAGGATTGCCTTTACTTTATGGTAATGATGTCATCACAAATTGGTGAGAAAGACAGTGATGATTCCATAAATCATGTCAGGTAAAAGGAAAGTTGGGTCCTCACCTCATTCCTTAAAACAAAATACATTTTGATGGATGAAATATTTAAAGTAAACATAAAAGATCTATGAAGAAATCGCTGAGAATTTATTTATAATATTGAAATAAGAAAGGCCTTTTTTTAATTGGACATAAAGCCTTAAAGAAAAGAAATAGTTAACATTGACTACATGAAAATGAAACATATTAAAAACTTACCATAAACAATGGCAAAAGGCCAACAGCAAAATGAAAACAATTTTGTTATACATATACTAGTAACAGTTAAACAGCAAATTTTCTTAATTTTCAAAATTCACATGTACAATTCTGAAGGAATTTTGTAGCGTGAGCTACAAATAGTCTATGTACTGAAAGGAAATACAAATGTGTAATGACATATGAAGGGATGTTGAGCCTTACTGATAACTATATAACATAATACATTTATTCAGCAAAAGTTTTTGAGGACCTCTTCTATACGTTGAGAAAATAACCATTACCAAACTAAACACAAATGTTATCCTTAATAGAGCTTATAATTCAATGAGCAAACTATAGACAATAAATACAGTAAATGAGTAGAACACAGAGGGGACTGAGTGTATGGAGACAACAAAGAAGAGATGGGAATGTGAATTCTAAGAGAAAGGAGCCCTGGGATTTTATACCCGGTAGCCATGTTTAAAGGTGGCTTCCAAAAAGGTAACAGAGGAGTATTAAATTTCACACCCAATAGAAATATGAGCATATACAGCAAGAATATGTACGAGAATGTTTATACCATTATTATTTGTAAGAGTACACAACTTGATGGGCACTTAGGCTGTTTCCAAATGGAATCCTACGCTGCTGTAAAAAGGAAGGAACTCCTACCATTTGCAACAGCATGGGTGGACCTGGAGAGCATTATGCTAAGCGAAATCAGTCAGTCAGAGAAAGACAAATATCACATGATCTCACTCATTTGTGGAATATAATGAACAACATAAACTGATGAACAAAAACAGATCCAGAGACAGAGAAGCATCAAGCAGACCTTCAAACCTTAGAGGGAAGGTGGGGGAGGGTGGGGGTAAGGGGAGAGATCAATCAAAGGACTTGTATGCATGCATATCATCATAACCAATGGACACAGACACCAGGGTGGTGAGGGCATGAGTGGGGGAGATGGAGGAGGTAATGGGGGGGATAAGGACACATATGTAATACCTTAATCAATAAAGAAAATAAAAAATGGTAAAAAACTTGAAACAATTTTATCAATTGTTTCAGCACTTAGAATAAATACAAATTTTAGTATATTCGCACAATAGAATTATACACAAGAATGAATTGAAGTCTGATATAATTGCAACAAAGCAAATGTTGGAATCTCAATGATATAATAAGAGAAGAATGTCAAATATGAGAACCCATATTATGTGATTCCATTTATTTCAATATTGGAGTAGGCAAAACTGATAGAGATTTAGAAATTAGAATAGTGTATATTTTGCGGGGGAGAATGGATAGAAATATCTTTATAGTACAGGGAATGTTCCATTTCTTGGCCTGAGTAGTGGTCACACAATTGTATTCTCATAGGAATAATGTATTGATCTCTTCAATTGCAACCTACTTTTCTTTATGTAGGTTATGTTTAACTTTCAGAAAAAAAAATCATTTTTGGATACCTCGGTTCTTTCATTATTCTTGAGGTTTAAAAATTAAAGCAGGATATATTTAGGCACTTTTATATTTTTATTAACTTTTTCTACTGTTCAGTGAGCATTTTAGTCTGAACACTTAGGCCTTTCTTAGGTCAGAAAAGCTTCTTTATTGTTTTTCCTCTATTTTTAATAAGAAATATTGCATGGTTCATTGGATCTACTGTCTCTGGTTTTCAATATCCACTGTATTCATTCTTATTTTCTTTATGTATTGAAATGTTTCTTCTGCACTTTGGGAATCATTGCTATTTGTCTTTTTAATTGATCATTGGATTTTTTTAATAAACCATCAATTCACTTGTGAATTTCTACTTGTGATTTTAATTCTGAAATTGCTTTTCAACTACCTGATGTGATTGTCATTAAGGATATTCACACATATTAATATGGGGGGGTGGGTTTCAGGTCACAGAATTTGTTGTACTTTTCGCCTTAAAATCAGTCATGGCCATGTGACTTGGTTTGACCCATGAAATGTGAATGAAAGACAAATGTAGAACTTACATGCTTACGTGACTTTAAGAGTCATGCAACATTTGCAATAATCTTCTCCATAATCTCTATGCCTCTGTGATCAGCAACCCTCCTGATCATGGCTTGTTCATCATCCTGGGTCCTGGAATGAAGACAACTTTGAACAGAACTTGCTGTCAACTCATTTTAGATATGGTATAAGCAAGAAATAACATCTTCCTATTTTAAGTGATGGAGGATTTGAATGTTTAGTTACTTCAGTAATACCTTGCCTTCCCTGGCTAATATATCATACAATCTTTTGTATATTTAATATCTCAGTAAGTAATGGGTACACTTTACTGTTTACTGTCATAATTCTTCTAAAACACAGTATGTTTATTTATAATAGTTACTATTATCTATTTTCTTATATCATGAATCTTTTTATGTGCTCCATGTGATATTTATCTAAAATACATATATATCCTTAAATATGAAATGTTCTTGCCTCCCTTTACTGAAAACCTGGTTATAGTTAGAATTTTCAAACATGCTAAAAGAGCTGGTTGATCTAAATTTACATAAAAAATTAAGTTATGCAACCATCTGAGAGGAAAGAGGCCCAGCAGAGTGTGGTCCAGCAGAAGAACATTTTCTATGCTCCCTTCCTTCAGTATTTAGTAAAACTACTTCACTAGAGGTCACAGTTCAGTATCCAGTTCCTGTTTGGGTAGAGTAGGTTCATGCTGCATCAGTGCTTAGTCCTACCTGGTGCCCACTGCATCAGAGAGAAGCCCATATTATACTAGTAACAAGCCCTGGCTTCCCTACTAATATTTGTGTTTTGTAAAACTGCCAAGAAAGCTTGAAGCTTTCCTTTATTGCTATTTTGATTGTTGTAATATTTATTGTTATTAAAATAATGCATGAACATGTGAATAAATCAAATAATAAGGTTAGCTTATACCTTATTATTTGATTTCTATACTGCCCTACCCATACCCATTCAAAACCATAGTCTCACTACCAGAAACTGTTTTACGTTCAGTTATCTTCAAAAGCTAAATAATACATCCTATGTCTCTTCTTTCAACATTCCAAATAGTATTGATTGATTTCCTAAAATTAAAAATAAAAGGTTTTGCTTAGTAAACTTTTAACCTCATTCACTTCTCAATGCTTATTTTGATTCTTTCATTTGCTATCTATAATAATAAAAGCATAATATGCTAATTAGACTGGATGACCTTCTGGATGAAGCTGGGGCCTGCAGCCAGAGGGAAACCCAGGTCCTGGGTGCCAGAGGGAGCCAGTACTGGCAGCTGGGAGAAGGAAGGCCTACTCTTGCATGAATTTCATGCATTGGGCCTCTAGTTACATTATATTTAGTGTTTGAAATATTTATGTCTCTATATTTCTTTCCACAGTTCCTCTACCCTTCCATTTCCCATTGTTTGTGTGCTAGTATTTTAAGTTTATACTGGGTTTTTTTTGTTAATACTTAAATTCATTCTGTATCCACAAGTAAGACTTACCCAATTTATCCACGGGTTGACTAAAGTTGAAAACCATTTAAACATTACATTACTATTAATAAGTGCTAAGATTACCTTCCTTTTCTTTAGTCAACAATATCATAATTTCTGAGACACTTAGAAGAGAATATTAGGAGCATTGAGAGAAGATGAATGTTCTTATATTCAAATAATTACTTGAGTTAATTGTTTATATGCAATTGCTGGGGAGATTTCATATTAACTTTTCTTTTATCTTGAATAGCAAGTTTTGTTGTGCCTCAAAGTTAGTCCATTCTGTTAACCAGACAATACTATGCAGGTAATCTTTTATCTTCAGAGACTCCCTCTGGAGCCCACCATTCCCCTACGGTGCTCCAGAACTGTTGTCGTTAGCCTGATCGGCCATTGTCATCCTGAGCTTTTCCTCCATTGCTCCGTTTTCCTGTTTGTATGTCTTTTTATTTCTTATTTTGTGAGAGTACAAACTCAACTAACTTTACAAAATGAGATTTGGGAGGTTGCTTACTAGATGGTGAAGGACCTAGTTGCCTCTTCAATATCCATTATATTCTTACTTAGAAACAGAGTCCCATGTTTTCCCCCAGGTTGCCAAGTGCCCAGATCAAACATCTCATCTTGCAACTATGCAGATCTAGTGATTTAAGAAAACATTGCTGGGTGCAATTTCAGAAAACACTCCTTAGATTGGTGAAAATAGCTGTTAAGTACTCCACGGGTTAAAAACTACTTCTAACTGAAATGCAGATGCGATGGGAGGAGCTCTGGCAGCCATTGAAAACCTGTGGTAATCTTGAGAACAAAACTAAGACACTAAAGAAAAGAAAACAAAAAGATACAGGGAATCCTGAGTTTTTGTTCATGTTATAGAACTGCTTACATATTATCACATAATTACATTGTTAAATATTATGTACAAACTAGTGGCCCAGTGCATGAAATGGGGGGGATCCCCTCAGCCCAGCCTGCACCCTCTCCAATCAGGGACCCCTTGGGGGATGTCCAACTGCTGGTGGGATCGGGCCTAAACTGGCAGTCGGGCATCCCTCTCCCAATCTGGGACTACTGGCTCCTAACTGCTCACCTGCCTACCTGCCTGATTACTCCTAACCTCTCTGCCTGCCTGCCTGATTGCCCCTACCTGCCCTCCCCTGCCGGCCTGATCTTGTCCCCAACTGCCCTCCCCTGCTGGCCTGATCACCCCTAACTGCCTCTGCCTTGGCCCCCACCACCATGGCTTTGTCTGGAAGAAGTTGGACATCCGGAAGATGGCCGGTCAACCCGGTCTAATTAGCATTTTACCCTTTTATTAGTATAGATAGATTATATAGAATAGGATTGTTTAAATTGGGGGGAGGGGGAGCCTTTTTCAGCAGACAAAAACACAGAATCCCTATATCTGGACTGATAGCCAGCCATATGCACTATACTGCCAAACCAGTCATTAAAAAATTGAACCCTTTCTTACAACTTACGCCAAACAGCTGTTGCCCTTAAAACCCCTTCTCAGCCCCCACCTTAGGTTCTACCTTCGCACTTCACCCAGATTTGGTTCTGATTGGTCAGTTTCTATGCCAGTCAGCATCAAAAGCTCTGCCGTCTAGGCAGCCATTGGCTCCTCTCAGTTCACCCAGATGAGGTTCTGATTGGTCAGTTTCTATGCCAATCAGCGTCAAAAACTCCACCTCCTAGGTAGCCATTGGCTTCTCACAGTTCACCCAGGTTTGGTTCTGATTGGTCAGTTTCTATGCCAATCTGTAGCTCTGGGCCTATTTCCGGGCCTGATCAGAGAGGTGGGGCTGATCAGTAGCCGCCCCAGGCTACTGGCGAGAGTGCTTCGCTCTCCGAGTCTTGCCAGCAGCCGAGCCTCTCTCTCTCTCCGAGAGGTCAGCAGTTCAGCCTGCTTGCCAGTCTATGCCCACTCGAGCCTGCTGCGCGTGCAGCCTGGCATTCATTAGAGCCTTCAGTCATTTTGTAGGTTACAGACCCTGGGTCTTTATATAGATAGATATGGCTGCTGGATACAAATATATTTTACAAGGGAGAGAGAAACATTTCATTTGAACAACTGTTATTTCTGATTTCAGTTGCTGGCTGCTAAATACAAATATATATTTAAAATATAGGTAAAGTTTCTAGGCTCTTAATCATTTTCAAATATCCCAATTCTGTCATACTTGGTTAACACATTTTGTGAGTATAGAATTCAAGGCTGGAATTTATTTTCCTGCAATGCTGTATGCATTTCTCTGTTATCTTCTAGCATTCAGTGTTACTGGTGAGAATTCTGATGTGTCTAATTTTTATCTCTTTGTGGATAATTATTATTTCTTTGTGAAAAAGAATTTAACATACTTTAGTTTTCCTTGTTCTAAAACTTTACAAGAATGTGCCTGGATGTGGGCTTACTTGTTCTTTCATTCTTTTATTTTTGTGAATGGAAGTGTATTAACCTATACTACACTTTTAAATGGAGCTGATCCATGATAGTAAAATAACATCCAAGTGGTATGTTCCCTGAGTACTTTCCTTACCTCCAGACCCCTGTCTTCATCAGTAAGCCTTTCATCCTATGAATTAAAAGTCCAATGTAAAGTTATTGACTCACTTAATTGAAATACCCAGGGCTAGCCAATGGTCAAGCATGCTCTGTTCTAGGCTTGGATGTGGCCAGTCTTCAACCTCTCTATCTCTTGGATCAGTTTTCTTCCTTGGCTTTCCTCTCATGCTAGTCTCCAGCTGCTGCAGACATACAATGATCCACAATAAGTCTGGGGGAAAAATGGTTTTCCCAGAATTGAGTCGTGTCTGCCTATCTTAGTAGATTTGCCATTTCTGTTACAATCTCTGACACACTTTGTAGTTCACAGTCTTTGGACATGAACCTATCTCTGAAAAAATCATAGCAGCCAAGGGGAGGCAATGTTCTGACTGCCCACTCTAGAACTAAGAGTGTTGTGGCAGAGTTTGCTACTTTCACTGAAAATCCTTTTCCCCTGTTATCCCTTATAAAGACATTACCCTGGATTTTTGTTGGCATCATAGCATCATTTCCCATCCTTCCTAGCCAGGTGTGTACTTGTGGCTGGGATCTGATCAACAGTGAGTGAAAAGTGGCATGTGCCACTTCAGGGAAGGGAGCTTAAAGGAACAGGATAGTAGAGCAACAAAAATAGTGTATCTTAGATCTGTATCACCAAAAGACATTGCCAGTTCTGGTCTGTTTTTAGTCTTAATTTACATGAAAAATAAATTTCAACCTTGTTTTAACTGTTATCTTGGGTTTTCATTCACAATTAAATCCAGTCTTTTTAAATACAAATACTGTCAGCTTCATTCCAACCATATGAACTAACAATGACTTTTAATTGGTATTTATATATTCTCCTATATAATAAAGAGGGGATATGCAAATTGACCATCACTCCATCACAAAGATGTGGAACCCACAGAGGAGGCCGAGTTCCCATAAAGAGCCTTAACGAGCAATCAGCAGGGACCTGAGGATGTGCACCCCCCCCACACACGTGGGGCTTGACAGGGGACCTCAGGCTGTGCCTCCCACCCTGGTGCCAGGCCGAGGGACCTCAGGCAAGGCCCCCACCCTGGTGACAGACCAGGGGACCTCAGGCTGTGCCCCCTGCCTGGCGGGGCTTGACAAGGGTAGGACAGGCTAGGTTTGGATCTAGCCCAATGGGGTGGGGCCAGCCGGGTCTGGGTCTCATGTGATTTCGAGGTGCACATGGGTGGGTGGGGACTTGACTCTGGGTCCTGTGTTGCACCCCAGACTCTGACAGGAGGAAGATTTTCATATACATTTTACTAATTTTCTTTCATCTCTGACACCTCTATTATAGAGAAAGGGCACATAGCAATATTAAAATATTTCCTCTAATTAATTCCCTTTTCATGTTCATGGATTTCATGCACTGGGCCACTAGTTTATTTATATGTGTATATATATATATATATATATATATATATATATATATATATATTCACTCTATAAGTATGGACAAATATTCCTGGTTAAGTAAATACAAAAGATGAACATGTGGCATATACTGATAGGATCACTTAACTTTTGGTGAAGCAGGTGCCTTAGAATGGAAGGTATCATGTGTCAGACCTTCACTATAGCATTCAGTTGACCCCATCTGCATACACTTAGTAGATGAAGTGTGGGCCATAAGAAAGGCACCCTTCTTTAGTTTCCAGAGCACATGCCAACTGTTCTTTATTTCAATACTGCTTGTCATTATAAATTGGATTTCAGTCCATACCATAACCATTACCTGGAAGCCTACAAAACATTTTCCCATAAACTTTTAAAGCAATTCAATTATTAAAACCAATTGTGCTGTTTAAAATAAGAGGCTTTAAAAACCTGTCAGGTATTTTGATATATATAATACTTGAAGGAACTTCGTTTCCTTTTAGTTCCTTAGTGTATAGTAGCTACCTTGAAAGTGTTTGGATTTTGGTTAAAGGCCACTACATTTAATTTTTAAAACCTACCACTATCCCTATTTAGAAAACTAGAATAAAAATTTTTCACTAGATTTCAGATTTTTATTTTAAAAAAATGTGTTTGCCTTATTATGATAAATCTTGAAACTAAAAACATACATTAAAAATAAAACTTATAAAAACAAACCTAGAAATGAGTCAAGAAAGGCAATTAAGAAAGCAGGAAATTACAAGGAGTTTTCTAGCTTCCATCTGTGTACCACATAAGAGTCAATAGAGACCCTGAGATGTTTCACATCCCTGTCATCTTTTTTCACAGCCAAAATCAAATTCCTCCAGCCACCCATTCTTATCCATGAGTATAACTCCCATACTAGGCTGAGCTTCTTTTTTTCAAACCTGCATATCTAGATCTCTCCCCACTCTGCAAATTGTAACCTTGAGATTTCTTTTCTTTTTTAATTTAAATTCTTTATTGTTAAATGTATCCTTTCCCCCCCATTGACCTCTCTTGGCCACTTCCACCCCCCCAGCACAGGCCTTCACCTCCCTACTGTCTGTGTCCATTGGTTATACTTATATGCATGCTTACAAGTCCTTTGGTTGACCTCTTATCCTATTCTAAAGCAGATAAGTTATCCATTTTCTTAGCTCCCATTTATCTTCAGCTCACTGATGCAGCATTTGTCCATCTCTCCATGAAACTGTTGTTGCCAAGGCCATCAGTGGTCTCTGAAATCCAGCTATTTCATTCTTTATCTTTCTTGACTTCTGCACCATTTGGAATTATCAATCAATTTTCTCCTTCTTGAGACTCTGCTCATTGGACTAGTTGATGAAGTAATTATATTTACTCTAATAATTCTCTTGCTACCTTCCTCAGTTTCCTATTTGGCTTCCCTCCCTCTATACTTATCTCTTTGATTTTATGGCTGAAATTCCCGTCCTTAAACTCATTTTCTCTTCTAATTCTAAACCATTGGTTTATAATTACTTTTCAATTCTGTTAAAAGCCAAGCATATGCCAGGAAAACTAACAAATGGTTCTCCCAAGTGTTCAAGTTCACTCTCACTTTTTCAAGAACCACTTACATGCTGTTTACTCTATGTCAATATCTCCAGCCACAATCTTCACCTTCCTACTACATCTTATCTGACTGTTCTTCCACATACTTCATATTTATTGTGTCCAAGAGGAAACTCATCAATTTTCTCCCTGACCTCAAATTTGAAATTATTCTTACCACTAGAGCTAAAGGTCCATGAGAAAAATGACCTTGTCCATATTATTATTGCTCTGTCTCTAGCACTCAGAATAGTGCTTGGCACATTGTTGGCACTGAGTGAATTCTGACTCATTAAAGGAATCAATAAGTATTAGCTGAAGGAATAACTACCTCCCAAGCACTTGGCATACTAGAAGCCTGAGTCTACTTTCTTCCCCCCAACACCAAGTTATTTTTACTCTAACTTCTTAGTTTCACTTTATTTATTTATTTGTTATAGTATGTAATGGCCTCCCAATTTCCTCTGGCCTCACTTCATCTGATCTATTAACCTTAATATTGTCAGAGACATTTTTTTAGAGTGAAAATATGTTTATGTCCCTCCCTTCTTAATTTTTCTAGTGATTCTGCATGGTTTTTCAAAGTTCAAACTCAAAAGCATCTTTTAAATGGTTTAGCTCTTCCTCTCCTTTCCATTCACTCCTAACTGCTTTCTCCTGATATAGATTACATGCCTGACCTTGACACATGAACAACTAATGCTTCTCTGAACCTTCAACTTCAGGCCATTGCTCATGGCTCTCTGCCTGGAATATTAACACACTTCCGTATTGTCCAAGCCTCAGCTTGGGACTCATTCCTTCTGCCCCTTCTGTGGCTTCTCCCTTCTTCCTCCCTTCTTGTCTGGAATAAAAGCCCTTCGAAATGCTTCCATAGCACCTTGTTCTCACCCTTTTCTTAACACCTGTCACACTTGATTTAATTATTTAGGATAGTCACTCCTCCTTACCCCTTACTGAAGGGTAAGTTCTTTAATGGCACTTATTTATGTTTGCTTTGGTAGTGTTTAGTATAGTAATCAATAAATATACACAGAGAAAATTAATCCCATCTCTTTCAGCTTTTGTTTTATGCATGGTCCGATTCTCCCAGATGAAACATTCAATGTTTTGGATTAGTTTCCTACACTTCACTGTCACTTTCCAAATAAACCTGGGTCATGGAAGATTTACTTAATGCAGGAAATGAATAGAATAAATGTGTACATAGATTTTATGCCATGGTAATTAAATAATTAGTGCCAAAGACTGATACTGAGACTAGAGCATGTTCACATATGTTTTTATTTGTCAGAAGCAATAAGTAAAGATGAAACCTAGTAATTATAGACTGTGAATAAAAAGGAGTTTTCTGGGTGGTCTTCTGTAAATCTTGAAGAATGGGAAGCAAAAAGCCAATGTTTGTCAGTATTTCTCTTGACTTCTTTATTAAATATAACACTGCCCTTCTGATACTCTGTGCTGCTTTTCATAATTGAACTGGAAGTATTTTTGCATGTGTAATACTATGGTTTCAGACATTCACCAGTGGTTTTGTTCACTGTTTTTTGGCTCTCTCCTCTATGTTCTCATCCTTCTCCTTCTCTGTCTTCCAATCATCCCCGCACAAGGCTGTATGCTCAGCGGGTCCTCTTCCAGCCTCTCTTTCTCACTCACCTCCTATAAGCAGTTGATGTGCGGCCATCTCCCTTTGCCTCTCCTCCACCAAATAATGCCAGGTTAATGTGGCAGAATGGTTGTGTGAAAGTGTAATACACATTTGTTTCCACTGCTTTTAAAAATGTTATAAATTCTGAACATGTTTGTGACAAAATACCAATATTGGTAGTGATATTTTGGTATTGCATAAAAATTAAAATATTTAGCGTGGTTATTTTTCTCTGTTATTGAAACAGAGAACCCTGCCCAAATGACAGTCATTGTTATCATTATTATATCTATTTTGCAGTTGAGTTGTGGCTCATTCTTTCTCACAACCAGAAAGAAGCAGCCCACCATATCCATATTTGCTAATGCAGTTGATGAGATACTTGATTTTGAGCTATATGATTTCATAGTTATGGAAATGTTCTTGCCCTGATCCCAGACATCTCTAAGAAGTTAATAATTTAATATTCTTATTTTTAAAATGCAGGGAATTTGTTTAATATGAAAGGAACAATTTTTATCACATGAACTATATAAACAGGCAATACAGGGGCTTCTTCATATGGGACACAGAAAAGCATTAGGAAGATACTCTAAGACTGTGCATACAAAAGAACATTATCCTATATAATAAAAGGCTAATATGCAAATTGACCCTAACAGCAGAATGGCTGGGAACAACTGGTCACTATGACATGCACTGATCACCAGGGGGCAGATGCTCAACGTAGGAGCTGCCCCCTGATGGTCAGTGTGCTCCCACAGGGGAAGCTCTGCTCAGCCACAAGCCTTGCTGACAGTTGTGAATGCAGCGGTGGTGGCCAAAGCCTCTCCTGCCTCCTCAGTAGCACTAAGAATGTCTGACTGTAGCTTAGGCCTGCTCCCCGTGGGCCCAAGTAGCAGTAGGACATCCCCTGAGGGCTCCTGGGCTACCAGAGGGATGTCTGACGGCTTCTCCCTGGGGGAGCAAGCCTAGGCTGACAGGTGGACATCCCCCCAGGGGTCTCGGACTGCGAGAGGGCATAGGCTTGGCAGAGGGACACTGCCCCCCTCTCCCCAAGTACACAAATTTTCAGGCACCGGGCCTCTAGTTTGTAATAGACATGAATGCATGAATTAGGGTACAATAACCTAAAACTAGTATTATCTTCAGCATCCTAACCCTATTCCCACTGAGGAGCTGAGAGAATGTTCCCCTTCTAAATCTCTAAAACATGGTTTTCTCAGTATAGTTGGAAAGGCTATCACCATTCAGCTTTGAGGATCACCAAAGCCCAGGATGTGGAAAGAGTCATGCAAACTTCTTTCATTCATTGCATAGGCAAAGTTTGCTCCTGGCCTATTCAGTGATTTAACAATTTCTGGCTCTATACAATATAAATCACATATGACATTTCTTCTAAGACTGCAGCATCAGGGTGTGGGTTTGGGCCCCCGAGGAGAGTTGTAAGGGGAGCAGAAAGTTCTGAGCTGTGGACCTGAACAGCTGTTCCGTGGTGGCAACAGCAGCTGTTATGAAGAAATGCCTATCCCCACAATGTGCTTCTCTTGCTCTCCTGTCCCCTCTCTTGTCAATAGCCAGCCAACATTTATTGATTGTGCAGAGGCTAAGGGCTAATTCTTTTGGGTAAGCTTATCCATCTGCCCCTCTTCTTTTGGCTTACATTGTCTCTCTAGGGTTTTATTTTGTTTTTATAAACATCTTTCTATCTGTCTGCTTCTTCTCAGCATATGGCAATTCTGATATATATCTTTTTTGTTGGAGGGAAAATACGAGACAACCAGAGAGATGAGAGTCTCTAATGTAAAAAAGGATTTAGAACAGGAATCATAGGAGTGTATGGGTGAATAAATGCTTTCTTCAGCGTGGTTCTCATCACATTACTATTAAACATTTTCTTAAAAAATACGACCGATTTCCACAAATACAAACGTTGTCTGCAACCAATGTCTCCAAGTCTCTTTTACCTGTCAACACTGACCAACTCCATTTGGCCTCTTCCCTTACTACTCAGATACAACTGTTTTTGGCAAAACACAAATGACTTCACTTAACAGGCTGAAGAGTATTCTTCAGTTCTCCTTTGACCAGACTTGTCAGTGGCATTCAAGTCTCAAAGGACTATTCACTACTTTTTTCATAAAATATCACAGGGCGCCCATGACTTCACACTCTCTTGGATTCCACCCACCCCTAAGGACACCTTCTCATTCTCTTTCCGCAGTGAATTGCCACTACCTGACCTGTAAATGCGTGTATTTCCCAGAGCTTTAACCTCTCATTTCTTCTGTAGATACTCTTAGCTCTAATTCATCTTATTCAGCTTCATGGCTTTAAATACCAGTTATTTGTTTACAATTTTCAAAGTTTTAGCTCTAGCTAAGATTCTTCTTTTTGAACGCCAGACTTTATATTGGACTGATTTCTTAACAGCTCTGCTTGGATTTAACTTGACTAAAACCAAACTCAAACAACCCTAACCACCTTTGTCGTACTTGGTTTTCTCATGTTGGGAGAATCATTGCCCCACAATTGTGCACATCCTAAGCGTAGGATTTCTCTTGATTTACTTTCCTTCAGTCCCTATATGAAATGCTTCAATAGTAGGTCACTTTCATCTCCATGTACATCATTAATTCACTTTTTTTTTCATTAGTCACTGTTACCACTCTAGTCTGCGTACTATCTTCTCTGACCTGAAATATGACAGCAATTTTAAAGTTGTCCCTTTTATTCTAAACCCGTTATATTTTGTTTTCTAGAAAGCATTCAAATAAGTTTTTAAATATTAAGCCCTGAGAATGTCCTTGTCTGATTTATAATCCTTTAGAGATTTCCTATTGCATATGGATTAAAATGCACTCTCCTTAACTTGCCTCCAAGTTCCTGTGCAATCTGGCCCTCATTTTGTTTTTCATTGATCTAGAGAGAGAGAGAGAGAGAGAGAGAGAGAGAGAGATACATCAATTGGTTGCCTCCTGTACATTCCCTGACTGGGAATGGAACCCATGCTTTCTGGTCATGGATGACACTCCAACCATCTGAGCCACACTGGACAGGGCTGACTTCTCTATTTTTATTTTTTGGTTCACACTCAGCACCAGTACACCCTTTTTCTAACCTTCACACATGCTATTTCTTCCACCTACAATTGTCTTAATTCAACTATTCACATCCAGGCTTTTCCTCATCTTCCAGGTACCTTCTTCAAATGTTAGTTTTCCAGCGAGGCCTTTTCTGACAATCCAATCTAAATTAGATTATCATCTAGGCCCATCTAGTCTACATCACATTATTGTATTCTTTTCCTCTATAGAAATTATCACAGTACTAGGGTCCCAGTGCATGAATTTGTGCACCTTGAAAGGAACTGTGAGCCAAGAGGCTGTGGTGGGCACAGGGGCGGGTCTCAGTCCATCCTCTGCACCCCCACCTGGACCCTACCATTGTGGCCCCCATCCCCTGTTTGCTGGCAGCCCCTCTCCCGCCGCCTCCACTCACACATGATGAGGGCGCTGGCCCTGCTCACACCCGCTGATGGTGCAGAGCGATTGGGGAGTATGCCAACAGTGGGTGTGAGTGGGGCTGGTCCCCTCAGTGGGTGCAAGTGGTGGCTTCTCTCCCCATGGCCCCTCGGGAGCATGGGGAGGTGGAGAAGCCCTCAGGGGTGATAGGGGCCAGCAGCTACCACTTGCACCCACTGATGGTGCCGAGTGATCGAGGCCAGTACCAGGCACCGGCAGTGGGTGCAAGCAGCAGCTCTGGCACCAGCAGTGGGTGCCAGAGGGGCCAGTGTCAGCAGTGGGTGCAAGCGCCAGGTGGGACTGTGGCATGCAGGAGCAAAGAATTTTCAGTAACCACCAGAGGCTCGCCCTGATGACAGCAACTGACACCCCCCACCTTGGTCTGGCGCCCCCACTCACCTGTTCCACTACCCCCCCCCCCCCCCCGCGGCTGACACCCGCCATGTTCCGCACTCTGTCGCCTGTTGCTGATGCCCACCATATTCTGCTCACACCCCCTGGTGGTCAGCCCATGTCATAGTAACCAGTTGTTCAGTTGTTCGGTTGTTCTTGTTTAAGGCAGGACTAGCTTCTGAAATGTGACCTACATGAGGAGTGGGGTCCATATCTAGATTTTTTGTTTGTTTGTGTGTCATGTGTGAGTTTGTATTT
Source organism: Myotis myotis (assembly GCF_014108235.1). Taxonomy (NCBI): domain Eukaryota; kingdom Metazoa; phylum Chordata; class Mammalia; order Chiroptera; family Vespertilionidae; genus Myotis; species Myotis myotis. Next base: position 61,010,595 of record NW_023416324.1, read on the forward strand.
TAATAATCACACATGTTTAGTTAATAAACTAGTGCTTAACAATTTACCTGGAAAAAAATTTTATAGATCCTACCTCCAAAATCATTAAAAAAGAATAGGCCAACTGTTGTTCTAGCTCTGGTAATCTATACAGAGTATGAATGATAAGCCAGTGTTAGGTCACAGGCTAAGTTAGGATATCTGGTAAAAATTATAGAGTAATTTGAGAGTAAGAGGAAATCAAAGCAGAGAGAGAAAGTAGAAAAGAAAAGAAATAACTGTTATATGGGCAACTCTGGGGACTAAACTGAAAATAAAGGAGATATAGCAATTCACAGAAAATCAAACCCCAGGAATCAGAAAAATTAGGTTTGGGCATATTTTACTATATTGGGACATCAAACTAAGTGTTTCAGGATGGACATAAAACACAACTTTTGAAATAATGCCAACAATCCTGTTCAAAATCAGTTTAATCAGGTTGTTAAATCCAAGATGTACATTCAATTTAGATCAAGGTAGATCAGAATTAGGGAGAGGCTCTGGGAATGCTTTTGAGGAAATACCATGAATAGAAAAAGTCTCCCCTCTCCAGATGGGGATCTGTTTTAAGTTCATGAAAGTGCCAAGGCGATGGAGGAATTCAAAATGTTTGTGGTGAATGCTGTTCTGGACTCACCAATACCCAGTCCTCACAGTCCAGCAGTTGGAGTTGAGTCCAGCTCCAATGGAAGATACTCATTTGCCTAACCAGTAATGGTCTTTCCTCAAGCTCTCACATCTACACGATAGGGATTGGCTAAAAGCAAGAGCATGCTACCTTATTCAGGCCAATCAAATGCAAGTGGAAATTTTGGGGAATCCTGGTAAAGGTTTCCTGATTAGTAAATGAGGAACCTAAAAAGAGATAATGCTTTTCTTCTGGATTTTGCAGTGTGCAGATGTGAGGTTAGAAACTCCTACCACCTTAGGGTAAAGCCAGCATTCCAAGGAGGGCAGAGCCAAGGGAATTAAAGGGAAGAGAAAACTCATCATCAGAGGCCAACCCTGAATCACACCATCTTTAGACTCCCAGTTAGGATGCAATAAGTATCTCTGTAGATTTAGCCAGTTTAAGTTTGACTTACTTACTTACTTACTTACTTACTTACTTACTTACTTTATTTATTTATTTATTTATTTATTTATTTATTTATTTATTTTTACCGCAGAAAGCACCTTAATGGATGAAATGTCTAAGACATACAGACAACAGGAGGAAGAAAACAGCAGGCAGGTTTTTCTTTTTTTTTTTTTTTAAAAAAAAAAAAAAGATCAGATTTTGTAAAGAGGCAGGAGGATCCATTCATTTTACACTTCAGTCTCTATACAGCAATGGGGAGAAGGCTACTGGTGGGCTGTCAGCCTCATCTCCCACCGGTTCAAGCTGGAGTAGAGCTGGGATGGGACAGAGAGTGACAGTGTTTCTCCCTTCACCAGAATAGTTGTGAACAAGAGAACAATAAACACTCTCTTACCCAACATCATAATGAAAGCTTTTTGTTTGTTTTATTTTTTTTATTTGAAGATAATAAAAAAATAAACAAGAAATAAAATTTGGACTATATTCGTTATTTCTCAACATTATTTGTCATCAGTTAATTCTAAAACATTATTTCAATAATCCAAATGACCATTGTAATAACAACAATAGGAACACTGACAATACTAAAGAGCATTTGTATAGGTCTTACTATGTGCTAAGCACTATTACAAGCATTCATGATGTGTTGCCTCCTTCAAACTGCATATGAAGTAGGTACTTACTAGTCTGCCAAAATTACTGACAAGGAAATCAAGGCACAAGAAGGCTAAGTGACTTCTCCAAGGTCATGCTGCCATTAAATGGAAGAGCCTGGTTTTAAATTGACCATAAGGCTCTCACAGCTGGGGCTTTAGGCATTATCCAAAACCCCGAGTTATTGTGGGGCTATAAATTGAAGGAGATGATGAAAAAATTATTTTGCTTTTATGCACTTTCAGTTTGTCATTTTCTCTTAAAGCCCAGCAATAAGAGTATCCTCTCCCACTTTTCAATATAGTGGAAACCATGACTATATCATGTCATGCATTCATCAATATTTTTGTTACTGTTGATGACTTCTTATTGATTGCATATTCAATATAATTTTACATGAACTCTCCCCAAAACCATTTTTGATTTTTAAATAACATTAAAATAAAGAACATATGCCACAAGAAGTATTTATAAGGAACTTAAGATCATTCATTACTAAGTTTATACTTTAGGAGAATGAGATATGTGTTATTTAAGATTTTAATTACCAAAACATTCATATTTCATTATTCATATTTCATCATTTGAAGTAGTTTTTACCACACAAAGACCTAATTTTCCTCTAAGCATCAGTTAGGAGGAGATTCTTTCCTGGGTCCACATAATGCATGACTAAATTATTAACCATAAAATTATTTGGAAAAACCCCATGTGTGACAGGATGAGCGCATAGACTGTAAAATATCAAATATGACTCTATTTCTTATGCTAGCAGGACTAGTCCATCATGCAATTTAACCTAGGATATCATGTAGGTGTAAGTCTTTTGGACCTGAGTGAAGAAAGGCAATGCATTAAAACCCATTAAGCTTCCCATCAGACATTTTGAATATGACATCCCTGTCAGCCTTGAGAGAGGATGTAACTCTAATTTCCCCAGTTGCAGTAAACATTTAAATATGTTGGTTTTCTGCTCCCAGGGGATTCAAAGCTGCTCCCAAATCTGATAATGTAGAAGATTAAAGTCAAGGAGAAAAACTTAAAAGACCTGAGAGAAAGTCTGACATGGAGAAGAAAAGACAGGTATATTGTCATTATTATTTATCTTTATGTATATATTTTATCCTCAGAGCATAGTATAAGGCCTGGCACATAGAAAGTTCTTGATGCCTGTTTGCATTGAGTGGATGAGACAAAGGAATGAGTGGATGAGACTCATGTACAAAGAAATAGAATAAAGATGCTCCTTAAATTGGAAAAAAAAAATATGCTAGACATCAAGCTAGATCTCAAGAGAAGAGGGATTGCTACATAATGAAACTACTTCCAGCCGAAACCGGTTTGGCTCAGTGGATAGAGCGTTGGCCTGCAGACTGAAAGGTCCCAGGTTCGATTCCGGTCAAGGGCATGTACCTGGGTTGCGGGCACATCCCCAGTAGGAGATGTGCAGGAGGCGGCTGATAGATGTTTCTCTCTCATCGATGTTTCTAACTCTCTATCTCTCTCCCTTCCTCTCTGTAAAAAATCAATAAAATATATTTAAAAAAAGAAAAAAAAGAAACTACTTCCAATGCCAAGCTTTCCTTCCACTGAATATTAGAAAGATATATATGTTTTAAAGCCCAGAGAGGTTCTTGTAAGTTTAGGAACATTTAAGGATAATTTGTGATTTGTGAAGAAGACATTTGTTAAGTATTAATTAAAATTAGTTTCTTTAAAATTCTTGGCTATGGTTATAACAGCCTCTTTGCACAATTATCATAACAGTACATCTTACATAAAACCAAACATTAACTTCCTCTCTGACTCTCATGTCCGAACCACCCACCCACTACCACTGAGGAAATGTATTTATTTCCTACCCTTCCAGGGAAAAATGCTCATGAGTCAGATTCAAAAGCTATCGTTTTCAAGCCCATCACAGGTACTTTTAAGTATTTGATTGGGCTGGTCACTTGCTTGGAAAAATGGCCTACCTCCCTCATAGTGCTGGGGAGAAGAGGCCCTGAAATAAATATGTAAAAGCACATTCTTTTTTTCTTCCTTTTTTCTTTTTCCAAACTTTGGAAACAATCCTGGTCTTAAGAATAGTAAACATATGAGGAAAGTGACATCTTTTAATTTAATCATTAAAATAATCATTAAAGTAGTTATTATCTCTCTGTTACATATCAGAAAGCTGAGATTCAAAAAGTTTTAGTAACTAGATCATTTATTTATCTTATAGTATCTGCCGAGCATTTACCATACTCTAGGCAGTAAGCTAAGGACCATGGACACAAAAATGCCTGTGCTAGGGTTTCTACTCTTTATGAAGTCCCATCTGGTAAGAGAAAAAGGCAACACACAATATTCATATACTCTTAGCCAAGGTCAGTAGAACCAAAGCCCTCTGGCACTTTTTGCTACAGCTTTGTAGCAAAGCTGTTGCTTTGTTGTTCTTGTTTAAGGCAGGACTAGCTTCTGAACGAGCTTATGTTCAGTAACGAGCCATCAACCTCACTCTCACTCAGTCTTATACTATAGGATCTACAACACAGATCCTGTTGGTTTCTCCTGGGACTTATCCGGTATTTGGAGGTGAATCTCCTCAGGATAATATACCTCCCCAGACCACAGTGCTATACCCTCCCTACAACACATCACTTGGTTTCATCTTTTTCCTTGGTCTCATCCACTCAATGCAAACAGGCATCAAGAACTTTCTATGTGCCTGGCCTTATACTATGCTCTGAGGATAAAATATATACATAAGGATAAAAAATAATAATAAATGTATTTTTAAAATGTGCTGCTCTTGAGAGGTTAGAATATAATAAGGGAAAATTGTCATTGAAGAGATAAGAAGAAAAGACTGCAGATGCTGGGCTAGAGGTCTATAATGATGAAGTGCTATGCATATAAATAATGCCTGGTCTATATTATCTGCTTGGTATCAGGGTGGGTTGAGGTAAAAGATGAAGGGTTGAGTTTCAACATGTTGTGACTAAGTTGATGTGGCACATGGAAGGGTCATGCCCAGGTGGATATTTAGACCTTGAGCTCAGGAAAAGCATTTTGCATATATAAAAGGTCATTTAGCCTTTTATATATACGTAGATAGTGATCACTGATCTGTTTAATTCTATTTGAGATATATATATATATCTCAAATGTTTATAGATACCATTTGAAACAATAGAAAGCTGGATTGCCCCCGGGGAGAATGGAGAATGTCAGAGTGAAAAGGGAAACTTGAGTGAAAAGGGAAAGTGCCCAAGGAAGGCAGAAGTTAGGGGAAGAGCAGAATTAAGGGACAGGAAGGGATGAATACAGATGTAGATGCCATCCTGGTAGAGGGCATCCTCATCTACTATTGAGAAGTCATACTTTATAAATCATCACATCCTTTCAAGCAGCTTCATAACAGAACCACATGCCAGAAAACACTTGAATAAAATCTCTTCACAATACTCTTAAGAAAAATTACTGAATTGGCATTTCAATTTTAAAAATTGCAAGTATTTTATTAAAACAAATGATAAAAGAATAGATGAATGAAAAAAAATATTCTTCATGGTAAATGGATAAAGAAAATGTGACATATATTACACACACACACACACACACACACACACACACACACACACACAGGAGTATTATTCAGCCAAGAGAAAGAAGGAAATCCTGATATTTGTGACAAAATGAATGGGTGTTGAGGACAATATGTTAAGTGAGAAAAAGAAAGGCAAATACTTTATAGTATCATCTGCATGTGAACTAAAAAAAACTAAAAGCTAATATCAGAGACTGAGGGATAAGGGGGTATAATCAGTGATTAGATCAAAGGGAACAAATTTTCAGTTATAATAGTAAATTCCAATAATCTAATGTACACCATAGTAACTATATCTATAATAATAAAAGGGTACTATGCTCATTAGACTGGACATCATTCCAGACAAAGTGGGGACCGGAGTGAAGCCCGGGTCCCAGGTGCCTGCCAGAAGCCAGAGGAGGGAAGCCCGGGTCCTGGGTGCCAGAGGGAAGCCAGTGCTGGCAGCTGGGGAAGGAAGGCCCACTCTTGCATGAATTTTGTGCATCAGGCCTCTAGTAATTCATAATACAGTATTGTATACTTGAAAGTAGACCTTAAGGATTCATAACACACACACAAAAAGAGAGAGATAAGTATGTGGGGTGAAAGATGTGTTAATTATCTTGATCTTGGTAATTATTTCACAATGTACTAGTATTTGTATATCAAATAATCACTTTGTACATTTTACATATACATGCTTATATTTTCAATAATTTCTCAAATTTTTTAAGAAAGTAAAATAAAATTTAAAATTCCATGCCTCAACACATATCCATATGCCCCATAAGAGCTTAGTTTATGTGTTAAACAGTGATATTTTATCTGAAGGTGGTATTTTCAACATTTCAGAAATATTATTATATTTACTTAGCTTTTTAATTCTATAGCTGTTATCATTTTAGCACTTTTCTCATACAATAAAACTTTTTTTTAAACTATCACATATTGTAGTAATACTAGTACTCTGGTGCATGGATTTGTGCACATTGGCAGGAAATTAATTAGAAGGTGGCCAGAGGGGCAGGACTGGGCAAAATGGACCGGGCATGCCCTGAAAACAACCTCCCATGGTCCCTCCCTAGCTGGCCATACCTGGGGCCGTGCCACGGCTTGAAGGGTGTCTGCAGAGTTAGCGGCATCCTTCTGGCAGGAGGGGTCCCTCGGCTTGGCCCACGGGGATTGGGCCAGAACTGGCTCTCTGACATCCCCCAAGGGGTCCCAGATTGTGAGAGGGCAGTTCTCGGGTGACACACCCCAGAATTGGGCTCCCTTCTCTCTGGTTTCAGGGAGCATCACCGAGAACCACTGCTGCCAAGTCACTGCAGCTTGGCAGCTTCTGCTTTGAGCGTCTGTCCCCTGGTGGTCAGCGTGTGTCATAGCTACTGGTCGGAAGGTCATTTAGCCTTTTATATATATATATAGACTAGAGGCCGGGTGCACAAAAATTTGTGCACTCGGGGGGGGGGGGGCGCCTCAGCCCGGCCTGTGCCCTCTCGCAGCCTGGGACCCCTCAGGAGATAACGACCTGCTGGCTTAGGCCTGCTCCCGGGTGCAGAGGGCAGGCCCAATCCCTAGGTGCAGCCCCTGGTCGGGCTCAGAGTAGGGCCGATTGGGGAGTTGGGGCACAGCCCCGTCATGCACAGAGCAGGGCAGATTGGGAGATTGTGATGCCACCCTCAGTCACGCTCAGGGTAGGGCCAATTGGGGGGTTGGGGCACCGTCCCCTGTCACACTCAAGGCAGGGTCGATGGGGAGGTTGTGGAGCCACCCCCTGTCACGCACAGAGCAGGACCAATCAGGGGGTTGGGGCGCTGCCCCCATCACACACAGAGCAGGGCCCATCAGGGTGTTGGGGCACCGCCCTCTATCACCCACAGAGCAGGGCCGATCAGGGGGTTGGGGTGCCGCCACTCTCACACTCAGGGCAGGGCCGATGGGGAGGTTATGGCTCTACCCCATCACACACAGAGCAGGGCCCGTGGGGGGGGGGGTTGGGGAGCTCCCCCCTATCAGGCACAGAGCAGGGATGCTCAGGGGGTTGGGGACCCGCCCCCTGTCACACACAGAGCCGCAGGGCGATCAGGGGGTTTGGGCGCTGCCCCCTGTCACGCTGATCCCGGTGCCGGGAGGCATATTACCCTTTTACTATATAGGGTAGAGGCCTGGTGCCTGGGTGGGGCTGGCTGGTTTGCCCAGAAGGGTGTCCTGGATCAGGGTGGGGGTCCCCACTGGGGTGCCTGGCCAGTCTGGGTGAGGGGCTGAGGGCTGTTTTCAGGCTGGGAGTGACTGAAGTTCCCAACTGCTCCTTTTTTTCTTTCTGTCTTTCTTTTTTTTTTTATTCTGGGCCAGCTTTATCTTGAGGCTTGGCTCCAGCTCTTAGGCCTCCGCGGCTGAAATTAGGTTTCTGGCCTTTGCTTACAATGTTGCAAATCTGCTGGCTGAAGTCCTGCGGTATTTGTTACAATGTTTCTTAAACTGCCTGCTCAGAGGCCTGTAGCCGCAGGCGGGGAACGTTGGTTTCCTTCAACGATCCTCGGTCACTGAGGCAAGCAAGCCTCATGTTAGTTTCAAGCTGCCTGGCTGCTGGCAGCCATCTTGGCTGACAGTTAATTTGCATATCTCGCTGATTAGCCAATGAAAAGGGTAGCGGTCGTACGCCAATTACCATGTTTCTCTTTTATTAGTGTAGATAGTGATCACTGATCTGTTTAATTCTATTTTCAATTTATTTTTGAATAAATGTGCCAATCTTAAAAGAAAAAATATTCGTTCTATTTCTTATTATTTCAGTAATTCAAACAATCTAATGGTTATATTTTTCTATATGTATTATTTTAATTTGAAAATTGGTTCCCCAGGGAGGAAAAATTGGTCTTGTTTCAACCTTTTAACTAAGAGCTAGCCTTTGAGAGAGAATATTAGAAAAGACATTGTCAGGTGTATTAAAGATTGCCTAATTAGCAGTTCCTAGAATGTGATACTCAGATAAGTACCAAGGCATAGTATTAGGGAAGTAGTGGGGTGTAGCATAGTATGTAGTCAAAGTAAGTTTGGGAAATCCTTTGTTAAATGAAATTAAAGAGAGGTCTACCCTCTAGGACTTGTCAGAGCCTTAATGTACTTGTTTTCATGGCAAATACTTTAGGGAAAACCTACCTTAAATGCACTATCAGAGCCAGAAAATATAAGTGACAAAACAGGAGATGTGCAAGGAATGCCATATTTGGAGACTGAATGCATCACTCAAGTCAGGAATACTGAAAAGCTGCAATGAAATAAAAACTTAGCTTGGGCCCTGGCTGGTTTGGCTCACTGGATAGCGCATCAGCCTGGGGACTGAAGAGTCCCAGGTTCGATTCCGGTCAAGGGCATGTACCTTGGTTGCAGGCACATCCCCAGTAGAGGGTGTGCAGGAGGCAGCTGATCGATGCTTCTCTCTCATCGATGTTTCTAACTCTCTATCCCTCTCCATTCCTCTCTGTAAAAAAATCAATAAAATATATTAAAAAAAAACTTAGCTCGGGGGTGCCGCAGGAACAACATTCTTCTGCGTTGCAAATAGAGCCTATTTCTGACTTTCTGGGAAATCCTAACTTGCTTTTAAAATGCCTCTTGGTTTCTATGATCCTTTCAAAGTAGAAGAAGGTACTGGTCTCTTGTTTGCTATTGCATTTCCAGTGTATAAAATGGCGTTTGTCACAGAGAAAATGCTGAACAATTATTTATCAAACAGACAAATAGTAAACCAGTGGTAGTAGAACCATCATAAGTAAAATTTATCATTTGGAGACTTTCCAATGGTTGGCCCACATGCAGAAACCAAGATGGCCAGGTGTTTCCTACTCCTGTCTCTATTCTAAGAGATTACATGTAAGGGGTTCCCCACAGGAAAACTTTGCATAGCCTTAGCAACCTGCAATTGCGCATGAAGGCACAGTCTGAGGGTGATTATTAATGGGAAAACAATACAATTTGAAAGGAGGCTGACTGTCCTTTGTGCAGTGTCTTCTTGCTTATTAAAGAATGTTTATTATAAACTTAACCATAATACTTATATTAATAACTAGAGGCCTGGTGCACAAAATTTGTGCACTCAAAGGGGGGAGGTCCCTCAGCCCAGCCAGTGCCCTCTCGCAGTCCAGGAGACATCAGGGGATGTCTGACTGACAGCCGGGAGTGGGCCTAAGCCCTTAGTTGGACATTCTTAGTGCTTCCAGAGGTGGGAGAGGCTCCCGCCACTGCCACTGTGCTCTCCAGCTCTGAGCCCAGCTTTTGGCTGAGCGGCACTCCCCATGTGGGAGCTTACTGACTACCAGGGGGCAGCTCCTGGGTTGAATGTCTGCCCCATGGTGGTCAGTGTGCATCATAGTGACTGGTTGTTCCGCCATTTGGTCAATTTGCTTATTAGCCTTTTATTATATAGGACTGGAGGCCTGGTGCACAAAAATTGGTGCACTCGGGGGGGAAGGGCGGGTCCCTCAGCCCGGCCTGTGCCCTCTCGCAGTCTGGGAGCCCTCGGGAGGTAACGACCTACTGGCTTAGGACTGCTCCCGGGTGGCAGAGGGCAGGCCCAATCCCTAGGTGCAGCCCCTGGTCGGGCTCAGAGCAGGGCTGATTGGGGAGTTGGGGCACCGTCCCCTGTCATGCACAGAGCAGGGCGGATCAGGAAGTTGCGATGCCACCCTCAGTCACACTCAGGGTAGGGCCAATTTGGGGGTTGGGGTATCGCCCCCTGTCACACTCAAGGCAGGGTCGATGGGGAGGTTGCACCGCCACCCCCTGTCACGCACAGAGCAGGGCCCATCAGGGGGGTTGGGGCTCCATACCCTGTCATGCACAGAGCAGGGCCCATCAGGGGTTGGGGAGCTCCCCCCTGTCACGCACAGATCAGGGCCCATCAGGGGGTTGAGGAGCTCCCCCTTGTCACTCAGAGAGTAGGGCCGATAGGGGAGTTGGGGCACTGCCCCCTGTCACACACAGAGCAGGGCGGATCAGGGGTTTGGGGTGCCGCCCTCTATCACCCACAGAGTAGGGCCAATCAGGGGGTTGGGGTGCCACCACTCTCATACTCAGTGCAGGGCCGATGGGGAGGTTATGGCTCTACCCCATCACACACAGAGCAGGGCCGATCAGGGGGTTTGAGCGCTGCCCCCTGTCATGCTGATCCAGTGCCAGGAGGCCTCGCGGCTCAGCTGATCCTAGTGTTGGGAGGCATATTACCCTTTTACTATATAGCATAGAGGCCTGGTGCACGGGTGGGGGCCGGCTGGTTTGCCCTGAAGGGTGTCCTGGATCAGGGTGGGGGTCCCCAGTGGGGTGCCTGGCCAGCCTGGGTGAGGGGCTGAGGGCTGTTTTCAGGCTGTCAGGTAACTGAAGCTCCCAACTGCTCCTTTTTTTCTTTTTATTCTGGGCCAACTTTAGCTCTGGCTCCAGCTCTGAGGCCTCTGCTGCTGAAAGCAGATATCTGGTTTGTTTGTGTTCTATAATTGAAACTCTGTATCAACTCCAACTCTGAGATCCCGGCTCACTGAAAGCAGGTTTCTGGGGTTTTGTTTAGCTTCTATATTTTTTACAATGTTTCAAACTGCCAGCTCAGAGGCTGGCAAGGCAGGCGGGGAACGTTGGAGTCTGCTGTCACTGAAGCAAACAAGCCTCATTCATGTTTGCTTTAAGCTGCCTGGCTGCCGGCCACCATCTTGGCTGGCAGTCAATTTGCATATCTCGCTGTTTAGCCATTGGGAAGGGTAGCGGTCGTACACCAATTACCATGTTTCTCTTTTATTAGATAGGATGCCTTATATTTGTAAAGAAGTTTCAATTCTCTTCCAAACTGACTTGCTCCATTAATCCTGGAAAATTTAACAAAGATCATTGCGAAAAGAGAAAAAAAAAAATTATGCAGATCAGATGAATGATTTGCCAAAGGCCAAAATTTTATTTTATGAAATACCCAAGATTAGACACTAGCTCTTCCAACCTTTATTCCTTGTGACACACAGAAGAGTAAATACTAATTCCATCTGGTTTACAAAATCCCCATACTTGTAATAGAATGCAAACTTTTTTGAAATTAACTTCTATCAGAATAGAAAAAATTGATGTGTCTAATTCTCTCAAAATAATAAAACAATCATAAGACCACATAAAAGTCTTCTAAAAATCTGGGTGAAGAGAAGATCAAAGATGCTTATGTAAGGGCAAGATAGAAGCCAAGCACAGAATTCAAAGCTTTTGTGTGATCTAATCATTTCTCTTGCCATTCATAAAATCTTAAGCATTTTCTCTCCACTTTTTGATGTATAATATTCAATCAATTATAATGGAATATAAGTGGATGGTGCTTGGAATAGACCCCAAGCATGAAAATAAAAACCGTGGTGTGTACAGCACTGCCGCCTGGAGGGAGAAGTGGGCCTTTTCCTGCATGTCCAGATGCTTTCAGAAAAGAAAAGGGAAATGACCTTGCAATTGGTGCCATTTTCATTCATTTTCTTCCAGTTTAATTGAAATAGAAGATTTCCCCCCTCTTTTATACTCTAAAGTCAAAGCCAATGACTAGATTCATTGCTAAGAAATATCTGTATATTTCCTTTTTCAATGGATTTATAAATTCCATTATAAACTATATAATATTAAAATACATAATAGACATAAAAGGAATGAAGGACCCTGATGTGATTTCCTGGGAAGAGGCATTTTCTCAGGTTAATGAGATTTTTTAATCATAGGTGGAGCTAAAGCTTCATTACTGACCTACTTCTTATGCTACTGCATACAAGCACAGACAGTAGACATAAAAACTCCATTATTTAAAAAAATGCAAAAGTCCTTTAAAATTGTACATTTTGCTGCATGAATACAAAAATATTCACAAACTATTTAGCTAGTAAATTATGAGCTTTTAACAGGAAAAGAAATTCAAAGGCATCATTTTTTCAAAGGGTTGGTTGTATACAAATACTTGCTCATTTTTTCTGGTATATACTTATAAGATTAAACATAAAAGTGTAACTCATGTGTGTTGGTGTTAAAACAGTTAAACAACAATCTCCTACTGAGAAAATATTTTGTTGCAGCAAAACAGCTTTTAATTCCAAATTCTGTAAATGAAGGTTGTGGAGGAGCTATTGGTGAAAAGAAATGGGGAGGGGGGAAAGAACAAAAACAAACAAACAAAAAAAGAAGAAGAAGAAAGAGCATTTAAGTGATAGTCATTGAAGACCCAGAAACATTTTCACAAAGAACATTGGGTTTTTATAGAGAACAAAGAGAAACATATCTCCTAAATTTCCTCTTTTGAAACATATATGTAACTGCAATTAGGAGTACACATGAAATTGTGACTAGTTTAGGCATAACACATCTGTATTTATATGATTGAGCATTGAATCATGACTGAGAACATCCTGTGGAGACCATATCTCCATTGTCACAAAGAAATGATTGGTTCATTACATTGCCACCTTGGGATGGGATCAAGAGCTAGAACATTTAAATAAGAGAACTTACAGAACCAAGGTAGTAGATAAACAGGACAAGACCAGAGATATGTTTCAGTCAGTCATTGAAGTAATGGGGAATAATAAGTAACACCAAAATTATATCATTTATAATTTCATCTAGTTGTGTGGTATTCCAGAGTATTTATTTCATTTGATTTCTTTTTCTTTTAAATATATTTTTATTGATTTCAGAGAGGAAGGGAGAGGGAGAGAACGATAGAAACATGAATGATGAGAGAGAATCACTGATTGGCTTCCGCTTGCATTCCCCCCACTGGGGATCGAGCCTATGGCCCAGGCATGTGCCCTGACCAGTAATGGAACCGTGACCTCCACTTCTTTATAATTTCAACTTATTTTTCAATTTCTGTTCTCCAAAAATATGCCAAATATATTTCTGTTCAACTGAATGACCTTCAAGTTACTTCATAGTCTTGTCTGTTTTGTAGAAACTAATTCTTTCCAAAATACTCAGTTTTTAGTTCCTAGTCTCCTCATCATTAAGATTTTTTCTAACTCTGGAAGTACATTAACTGTCAAAGATACCTTTTTTCTTATGTCTAGTTCTTATAATATTGCATTCGATTTTATGATTACTTATCTATTTTTTATATTAGATTATGCACTTCTGGGGAGTATATTCATGACAATTCAATCCCTTTTGTTTGTTTGTTTCCCTGAAATTTGACACGGATCATGGATCTTGGTACATAAAAATCCTTAACACTATCAAGTAGCATCCGCAAAGTTGATATTTATCATAGGAATTCTAGAGTAAAACAGGGTACAGTTCAACTTGATCATTTATTCAGTCAATGCTAAGGTTCTTGATGTGCAAAGGAGAGGGAGACATGACTCTCCAAAACTGATGGTAGGATCTAAAAAATTTTACATAAGAAGTGCCAGGTCATCAGTTATTTCATCTGGAATTGAAAACATAAGTATGCTTCCATATAAAGCAGAAGTAGTAAGAGATTAGTTCACCTTTAGACCATATTATGAAAAGTTTTGGACATCACAAGAGGTCAGGACGTTAGCCTTTAAACAATGGTGGCCAGAAAATTTCTAAGCAGTGATGTTGCATAATCATATCTGTAGAGTGGTCGCCAATTGGTGGCCGTGAGGTCTGACTGGCGACTGCTGGTTTAAGGAAACCTTTAGAGCAGCAGTCACCAACAGGCTAAGGAATTATAAGTATTTTCCAGTTGTCCTGAAGAAAATTGTGAACACCTGAACAAGGGAATTGACATCTTGAAGGGGGACAGACATAAAGGTAACTGGCATAAACAAAGAGGAGAGCAAGAGATTTAAGATGCTACATGAACCTTCTGCATAGATTAGAAACACTCGCCAAATAATGGAAGAACTTTATTAATCCATTCATATACTCATTTAACAAATATGTATTGAACTTAATATAGATATGGTCCCTATTCTTATTCAGCTAGCATTTTAGTGGGGGTACTATTTAATAAGAATAACAATAAAGTAGGATCAGTTATAAACAGAGCCAGCTTCACAGGCATGCAGCCAGTATAGTCACACAAGGTCATATGCTTAAGAGGCCCAACCTCTTATAGTTTAAAGTCCTGCCAATGGCTGTCTTCAAATGTTTAACACTTTATGCTTGCATTTGTGCTTTGTAAATAAAATTCAATGGGACAATGAAGATTATGTCAGCTCATGCCAGCTCCACAGACGGGCTCTTAGCTCGCTGCTTCTTGCCCCCTGGTGCTCCAATCAGTGCTACCCTGCATCTGGGTAGTACCTAGGGCTCAATGGCCTATGAAGGCCTGTGTTCATTATTGCCTCCAGGGGGTGCCTGTGTGTGTGAGCCAAAGAAGAATTGAATTGATAGTTGATGCATCCCTAGGGTCCTTTAGGCAGGAGAAGCGTGTGTGTGTGTGTGTGTGTGTGTGTGTGTGTGTGTGTGTGTAAGTAATAGGAGTCTCTGCCTTTAGCTAACAGTGCCATAGCAGGTGTAGCTGGAGGCTTGATAGGTGCCTCACATCTACCATCCCTCCAGAGGGTCCCAGGACAGAGGTTACTTTTGTTTGGGTTAGCTGTCCACCATGTGTCTACTCTAGATGGTGGCCTGTGAGTAGGGGGAGATTGATTTATCCTGCTAAACTAAGGCCCTGGATTTCCATTTTGCCCTGGGACCTGCAAATGCTGTAGCCAGACCTGCTAGTAGCTGAAGTTGGGTATATTCAGTAAGCACATAATCCAGTGGGGTGTGGAAGCCTGATAGTGTTCTCTGGCATTTAATCTGAAACTCTGACTAAGGATAAGGAAGAGTTTACCCATGCAAAAAGGAAGATGAAGAAAGTTCCAGAAAGAGAAAATAATATATAAAGATCCACTTCTAATGTGAGCACAGGAAGTATTCCAGGAGCTAAGAAAGTTGAAAGTTATGGGAGTTGGAATGGTGACAGCTAAATGGAGGACAAAATGGCAAGTCAAGTTAGCGAAGAGGTCAGCAGCTGTGCTAAACAATGGAAGGGTTCGAGAAAGAACTGGAACAGTGACAAAATTTTAAAAAAGTATTTTATCCTGGTATTTTCTACTTTTAAGACAAATCTTAACTATCCTGTATCTGTACAGTTACTTTTTGACATTTAAGTAAATGACCCTACAATATTCTCAGTAAAATATCATTTTATTGGAATTAGGCCATTGTTCTCCCTTTGTTAAAAGTAGATCCTGAATTCTCATCACCTCCAAAGGTCATGAGCAGGAGCCATTCTTCCTCAGATTTGTGCAAGCTGGATCTAGAAGAAGAAGGAGAAAGAAGGAGAAGGAGAAGGAGAAGGAGAAGGAGAAGGAGAAGGAGAAGGAGAAGGAGAAGGAGAAGGAGAAGGAGAAGGAGAAGGAGAAGGAGAAAAATCAACATATACTTCCTTGTGCCTCACTGCTATCACATACTGAGAGAATTACTATGGCTATTTCACTCAACCTCTCCCTGGAATTTCGTGCTGTGTGAAAAGTAAGTGAATGGATCCAAGACTATATCAAAAAGCCTCTCAGAGCTGCAACAGGGCACATTTTATAAAAATGGTATGAAGTATATTTTTCCTTTAGTAAGGATTTTTTATCCCATTGACATTTAACTTATTAGAGCTAAGTTTACAAGACCAGCTCCTGAAGAGCTTTTGCCTAAATCAGTTGCCGTTGTATATAGATAAGATGAGAAAATCCTGAAAAAATATATCTTTCCTCCCCCAAAGCTTATTCAAAATAAAATCATATCAATTCTTTACCACTGGGAAGTGTATCTATTTACTTCAGATGTTCAAGGAAACAGGAATGCCCAGAAATAGGTTTAATCTGGGCTAAAATATATATTTTTATCCAAATTTCTGGTTTATCTTCTATTTCCTTGATGTCTTTTTAATGGGAAAGAATATACTTCCATTTATAGACTCTTAAAAAATAATTGAAAAATAATAAGATTTTTATGGATGCAGATGGAAAAGAATAAAATGAAGGCACATATAAAAACCTTAAGAATAGTATCCAGTAAATGCCACTGGTTTAGTATCCAATAACTGCCATTAAACAGGAGAGCTAACTTTTGTGGTACTTTTACCATGCACCAGGCAAGTTGGATGTGGATTTTACTCACATCATTCTAATAAGGTAGATATTATATTCCCCAATTCACACCCAAATTAAACTGAGCTCTAAAGAGTTCAACTAACTTGCCAATTTCACATAATGGTTACTGATAGAGCTTAATCTTAAATTACATTGTGTCTTGATGCAAACTCCTTGCCTCTTATTCTGTCTCATATTAACTGAAAATTAAAGAGGAATAGAGTTTTGTGAACTGAGAGTAATTTGCAAGAATAAAGTCATTTGTTTAGTATAAGTCAATGAGGGTGGTTTCAAATCTATTTTTCCATTGGGTCTAATAATAATTTGCTGTATAGTGTTTGACTAGCCATATCAATATCTTATACAGTGGGGCCTTGACTTATGAGTGTCCCGAATAACGAGGTTTTTGAGATACCAGCTGTCTCTCGGCCGATTTTTTGCATTGAGTTGACAGAGTAATTTGAGTTAATGAGCTCCTTAATGAGCTCCTTAATGAGCTCGGTCTCGGAACGAATTAAACTCGTAAGTCAAGGCCCCACTGTACTTTGGTTAGCTCATTCCATGCCAGTTCTGACTACCATGCAAAAATTCTGTGAAGATCACTTAATAAAGATAAGTACAACTTCTATTTGTTGAGTGTTGGCCATCATATCACGATCTACACAGGGTTAGGCAAAGTAGGTTTACAGTTTTTTATATGGAAAATAATACAATAATTAATAAGTAATAATACATACAACTGTAAACCTATTTTGCCCCACCCTATATTGATAATAATCTCTGTTGTGGAAAGCAACAGCACAGTGTGGAAGGAATTCAATGCTACTATCAGGGATAGGGAGGGAGTGGTGTGGGCTTGGGAAAGAATTAGGAAAGTAAACACAGCAGGGGAGGTTCAAGGCCAAGCATATCCTCCAAGAGATGGATGAAGAGGTGAAAGTATGGTGTAAAGAAGTTCAAGTGGAATTTATTATTTAAAAAAATCAAAATTGGAATACTACACTGCTGTAAAAAAGAAAGAACTCTTACCATTCACAACAGCATGGATGGACATGGAGAGCATTATGCTAAGCAAAATAAGCCAGAGAAAGATAAATATCACATGATCTCACTCATTTGTGGAATATAATGAACAACATAAACTGATGAACAAAAATAGATCCAGAGACAGAGAAGCACTGAACAGACCTTCAAAGTTCAGAGGGAAGGCAGAGGGGGGTGGGTGGGCGGGTAAGAGATCAACCAAATGACTTGCATGCATGCATATAAGCATAACCAATGGATACAGACACGGGGTAGGGGAGGGCATATGCTGGAGGGGTGGGGGTGTCTGGGGAGAGGTCAGTGGAGGAAAAAGGAGACATATGTAATACCATATGTAATACTTTAAGCCAGGGGTCCTCAAACTTTTTAAACAGGAGGCCAGTTCACTGTCCCTCAGACCGTTGGAGGGCCGGACTATAGTTTAAAAAAAAACTAGTCGGCTGCTAAATAACAGGCAGCGGCCGCAAAAACACCCAGCGGGCTGGATAAATGTTTTTGGCAGGCCGCATGTGGCCCGTGGGGCCGTAGTTTGAGGACCCCTGCTTTAAGCAATAAATAATTTTTAAAAATTGCAATAGCAACAGTACCAAAAGAATAATCTCTAACTGTTTACATGTTAAGTATTGACTTCACCCTGTGATGCACACAAGCCAAATTCCCTTGTCCCTCCCAACCAAGTAATCACTGCAAGTTGTTTATCTGCTACAAATGAGATGCTCCGGATAAAAAGAAAGGGACAGTGCCATAGCAGAGCCTCAGGTTCAGCACAATGAGTATGGCTGCTTACTGCCTGCTGTGTTCTGGCAATAGAAGGAAGCAGGAGAGGAAAATCACAGTAGGAAAGAGAGCTGGGAGTTGAAAGGAAACTTCCTGGGTTTTGAGCAAAATATGTGTTTTCACATTATTTGTGCTGCATGCTTCCACTCCAATTCATAGGTTCCTGCATGTCAAAGGTATTCTGGACATGTTAATCACAAATAAAATGAATGCGATTCATTTTAGAGGGACCAAGAGGGCAATTTGCTTTGTATAGACAGGAATTTGGTTCAGGGCTTTTATTCCAGGCCTCAGAGTCCTCATCTGCATAAAAGAAGATAACATTAGGTGATCTCTAAAAAAAATATTTTTAGATAAATGGAGTAGCAGTCTAGAATGTATTTAAAAGAAAAGGAAACAGACCAGTCAGGTTGACAAGATCTACCTAAGAGAATTACTTTTGTGCTATATAGAAAAGAAATTTTCTGACTTTTTAAATAAGACTAGAGTAGTGATTTTCAGCTTTTTTAATTCTCATGGCACACTTAAACTAATCACTGGAATTATGGGGCACAACCAAAAATATACTATATTTTTGCCAATATGACAAAAAATAGGTAAATTTTGATTGGCTTAAAAATAATAGTGATTTCTTACTCTTTTTGCTCCAAAGTGACTTTTTAAAAAGTCAGGTGCTTATGCTTATATATAAGGATTTCTAATACCAAGAATTAACCAATCAGTTACAACTCTATTATATGACCTATATATTTTTTGTTCAAGACAGGGCATTTGCACCTGATGGCTATTGTTGTGTTGGCTGTTGTCATTTTTTGATTTGACAATCTAAGGGACAAGAGGTCAGTGAACTGACTAAATAGTCAGGTATTGCATGTTTTATAAATTCTGTGGCATAGGGGTTGGAAATCCCTGGACTAGAGTAATGACTGAAATTAATTTTACAAAATTTGGAAATGTGACATATGTATATATTGTGGATAAGTAAATTGGTGTTATAATAGGGATGACTTCAAATATGATACGAGGATGATAAAAATATAGGGAATATTTTCTGCCTTTTCAAGATGTCAATGCTTAACTAAAACTGTTTAAGAAAGTAAAAATAAAAGTTTCAAGGCAAAATCTCTGGTACAGACTATTAATTTCAAAATTGCAATAGCCAAGATCCTCTTCTTTTTTAATAACCAAATCTCAATTGCATTTGATAAAAAAAATAGAATATTATACTTCCAATCATCCCTGGTAGCAAGATGAGATTATGTGTCTAAGTCTTTGCTAATCTATAATAATAAAAGGGCAATATGCTAATTAGACCAGATGTCATTCCCGACATCATTCTGAATATCCTTCTGGACAAAGCCAGGACTGGAGGGAAGCCTTTGTCCTGGGTGCCTGCTGGTGGCTAGAGGGAAGCCCAGGTCCCAGGTGCCAGAAGGAAGCTGATGCTGGCAGCTGGGGGAAGGAATTTCTTGCATGAATTTCGTGCATTGGGCCTCTAGTATGATATAAGCTTATGATTTTATGATGGTCTTCTGAGAAAGTTTCTTAAAGGTAGCTATTCAAGATGGAGAAATACTCCTTTATCCCTCTCTATCTCTTTCTGCTAGAGCTACAGCAACCATCTTATTTTGTTTATTTATGTATTTTCATGGTTGTTTATTTTTCTTTGTTTAATTTATTGGAATAACACTGGTTAACAAATTATATAGGTTTTGGGTGTACAATTCCACCACACATCAAATGCCCACTGTATTGGGTGTTCACCATCCCAAGTCAAGTCTCCTTCTTTCACCACTTTATCTCCCTTATACTCTCCTCCATCTCACCCCACGACTTTCCCTCCCCTTGGCAACCACCACACTGTCGTCTTTGTCCATATTTTATTCTCTTTTTTTTCGTATAGCAGCCATTTTAGACTATGAGTTGACCTCAAAGAAGGAAGCCCCATTCTATAAACAGGGTAGCAGAAAGAAAATAGACTAGTCCCTGGTAACGTCTTGGGGCCACCAAAGCAGCCTTAGATGATTTATTATCAATTTCTCTTTTACATGAGAGATTACACCCCTGTCATGTCCACTGTTACTTCTTTTTCCACTTATATGCATTAAAAACTTAGTCTAGTTGATTTAGTACCTGAAAGTGACATGTTTCAAGTAATAGAAATGAAAATGTGGCACTGGATTGGAGACAGGGCTGGGTAGGTGCTAATGAAAGCTGAATACCTCAGGACCATTATTATACTCTGACGAAGTATTTAGTCAAATCATCACCTCCCATACATTGAAAGGCTAACCATATGCTGACAACAGCTATATATAGTATTAGGAGAAACAGTACAATATGTGCAGAAGGTTGGTATGGGTTGTCAGCAAAATCCTAAAAGAATGATGAATTCAAGATGGAACTAGTTGGCCAGTCTGTGAGTTGAGATAGAAAGACATGAATCTTTGCTAAGAGGCACCCTGCCTATAACCTGAAATCTCAATTGACTGAGAGTCTGGTAATTTGAAAACTTCCAGGTTTAAAAAAGCCAACTGCTTATACCCCAAACTGAAGCAGTTAAAAGAACTGCCTGCAAAGTCCAGTGTTAGCAATAAATGTGGCTGGTGCCCCACCATACAAAAGTTGCGAGCCCGCTGGCAAAGACAGTGCATTATTTCCTGTCTCCAATGTAGCAGACAGCAAGCTGAGAGCTATTTGGATGAGCAGAGCACAGGGCTCTATAAATAAAAGACCATAGTCCTCAAGCTTAAAAATTCCTTTTATCTAAGATCTCTGGCTGCGGTTACTCACACTCGGAAATGACCAAAAAGCAACTATGCTGAAAGTAATTCATGTTTTAGGGTAATTTACTGTCCAAAAACAACCTATTGGATCCTGAACCCATACTAACAGGAGGTGATTTGCTCTAGATGTGTGATTCTTAGGGAAGACATGCTCCTGAATGTCTACCTCAGATGTGGCCACAAGTTAATGGAGAAGGAGGAAACTGCCAAAGGTCAAAGTCAGAAACCACCAAATAAAATGGACAAAGGAGTTCTTGCTGAAAAGCAGAACCTGGAGCTACCTGATGGACAAACTACTAGTAATGAGCTCATTCCACAGCCAGAACAGAGAGCCATCAGCATTTCCGCTCAGCAAGCGATGAGTGTTGTGCATCTGAGAGATTATTCATGTCTTTATATTAATAAAAGTTAACAGAACCAGGGAGAGCCCAATCAAGACCCTAAGAAGCAGCCTGCAGATGATTCAGAGAGATGAACTATGAGCAGGATATGGTGACTACAGGGGAGACATCGGGGTTTTCTGCTTAAGGAGGGAGAAGGGGTGCATAGACGTAGGGTGTCCAAGGAGCAAACTGTATAAAGCTGTGGTAGATTGCATACTCGTTCTCAATTCTTCACTCTCTGCTTGGCAATGAAGCAGAAGAAACAGAGCATCCCGGTGATTTGCCTTGGCCAGTAGAAAGCAAGAGGCCAGTACATGAGCGGAGGCTTGAACATGCTTACAGAAGCCTTTGTACCTCAACATGAGAAAAATATGATGAACACCAGTGCAAGGAGAATGAGGAATGTGGAACAGACCCAAAGCCAATCCCCAAGGTTGGGCCCAAGGCCAGCCAGCACTCAGCCTAGAGCAGAAATGTCCCCACTGACCTCCAGGCATATGACTGAGAAAAATAATTGCTTATTTTTATAAGCCATTCCATTTCAAAGTGGTGTGTTATGCAGTGCCATGGCCAGTAAGGCAGCCAGACCTATCCTAACTGCTACAGCTCAAAAGAGAAAATTTTTACATTGTTAACAGACAGGTTGACAACAGAAACAGAAAATAAACAATGAGTACACTGTAAACAAACTCTTGAAAACCCAAAGAACAACTGAGAGAAGAAGTGGTCAGTTATCCGGAGTGATCAGGATAACTGGAACAGTGAACCTAAGAAATAAAAATGAACAGTCAGATGAAGATGATATCTAAAAAGAAGTCATAAATGATCAAAGAGCTTTTTGGTTTTGTTGTGGGATCTTTTAAATGGAACTATGTCAAAAGTAAGAAATTAAAAAGATAAAAGTATAAAGTTGTTAATGTCCATAATAAAACAGGTCAAAAGCAATAAATAAATTGCCCTGGAAATGAACACAATGTGATCATATTTTTGAGGTGTGGGGCACCCAAGTTTTTAAAGAATTAGGAGAAAGACAAAAGGTCCAGAAAATGGAAACAGACATGTAAGGAGTAAATTAGATGGGGCAAAACAGAAAAGGCTAATTTTTTTAAAAAAATAACACATTAAATGCAGCAGAGAGGAATATTGGATGAGGTCCTTTAAAAAGAAGTCAGAATAGTATTACACAGAGTAATTGCAAAGGCCTTTTCTCCATATAACATGGAAATTGATGGATTTGAGAATAAGGATATTAAAAAAAGATCTTTAAGAGTCTGCAGGAAATAGAAGAGCTAGGACAAAGCATAGATGTCATGTAGAATATTTTATGACAAACTGCTGGCCGGAGCCAATAATTCGTGAGCTGGAGAAGGAATTGTTGCTCTATGAAACTGAGTGGATGTGGGGATGGCAAGGAGAAACCGAAATACAGTTTCCAAATAGATTTCAAAAGAATACTTGAATGACACAAAGAGAACTAGCTAAGTTTCTTTTTTTGTAAAAAATGAGTGTTTTGCACATAAAAAGAAAGCAGAAAAAAGAATAATAAATTATTAATGTGGTACGAAAGAGTATGGTAGGTCATGAAAGTGTTAGAGTAAAGAGAAAAACTGGCCATAAGCATGAAAAACACTTTATAGAAGAGATAACTGTCAGGCAAATAGGAAAAACAATACAATGGGAATACAGAGTTTATACAAAGAATGTAATGGTTGTAGAGGTACAAATGACTTAATTGCAGGATGGAATTGAAATATGCACATAGATAAAACTTACAAATAATTTGTATCATTTGAAAAACATTTGAGGATCAAATAATATTATGTACTACAAATGTTTCATGAAAAGTGCAATGTTGCAAATGTTGACTTACATTCTCCGGGGTGAATAACATAGAAATACTGGTCCATTTAGTCACTATAATATACTAAGCAAATATTAGGCTTTGAGGGGACACATCAATAATGAAAACTGACATAAACATTATCCATTTTAAACCAGACAATGGGCTTAAAGGAGAATGTTTGCAGCTGTCCAAACTGAGACCCTCTTCTTCCTGGAGACAGCCACCATTGAGTAACTTGTGAACTCTCCAGAGGTACATGTGTATGTTTATGCATATGTGTGTATGTGTATGTAATATATATTTACACATATACTGGTATGTATATATACCCATATCCATATATGTATATCATTTTAAATATATATTTGCATTGATTTCAGAGAGTAAAGGAGAGGGAGAGAGAGAGATAGAATCATCAATGATGAGAGAATCATTGATTGGCTCCCTCTTGGACACCCCACACTGGGGATCAAGCCTTCAACCTGGGCATGTGCACTGACCAGGAATTGAGCCATGATCTTCTGGTTCATAGGTCAACACTCAACCACTGAGCCATGCCAGCCAGGCTATATATGCATATTTTTAATCTTACACAATTGAGTACATGTAAATAGCTTTCAAAATGATATTTCCATTTATATTCTGACCAAAAATGCAGGAAGTGCTTTCATCCTCATACCTCCTGCCAATGCCATTTATTATCAAACTTTGTGATACTGTCAAGTCTAATAGCAAAAAATATATTTCATTCTAGTTTGATTTGCAATGGTCTTCTGATTAGCAACTATGAGTATATTCCCATATATTTAAAAGGTTTTTGTGTCTTCCTTTCTCTGAATTATCTGTCCATAATCTTAACCTGATTTTCTGTTTTAGAAATTCATATGTTGGAAGTGATGAGCCCATTGTCACATGTCTTATCACGTTTTTATTTTTCAGTTTATTTTTCTTTCAATTTTTATTTTTGGTTTTATTAACCATGGTGACATTTTTTAAAACTTTTTATTTTGCGAATATTATAGGATCATATTCAGTTATATAAAAAATACAGAGATGTCCCATATGTCCTTCACCCAGTTTTCCTCACTGGTAACACTTTCCATAACTTAGTACATTAACTAAATTCTGGTAACGTTTTCCATAACTTAGCACACTGATAACATTTTCCATAACTTATTAGAATAGTCCATAATTTAGTACAATAACTAAGAAATTGACACTAATATAATTAATCAACCTTTTTCAGATTTCACCAGTTTTACCTGTGTGTGTGTGTGTGTGTGTGTGTGTGTGTGTGTGTTTAGTTCTGTATAATTTTATCACATGTAGATTTGTGTGAACACAACTAGACAAGGCACAGTACAATACAGTTCTATCTCAAGGATTCTTCTGCTAACCTTTTTTATTAATAGCCACCTTTCTCCTTCTGCCCTTCTCTAACCCCTGAAAACCACAAATCTGTTCTCCATTTCCAAAATGTTATATAAATGGAACCATAAAGTATGAAAACTTTCAAGAATGCCTCTTTTCTCACTCAGTGTAATTCTCTTGAGATCCTTTAAAGTGTGTTTAAATAGTTCATTACTTTGTATTGCTGAGTAATATTCCATGGAATGGATCTTTGAAAGTTGCTTTCTTTAAACATTGAAGGACATGCGGGTTGTTTTTAGTTTGGAGCTATTACAAATAAAGCTGATATGAGCATCTGTGTCCAGGTTTTTCCCAAACATAATCCTCCATTTTTTTTTCTAGGATAAATGCTCAACAGTGCAAATTGCTGAGTCATATGGTAAGCACATGTTCAGTTTTCTAAGAAACTACCATATGCTTTTCCAGAGTGGCTGCACCATTTTTCATTCCTATCAGCAACATATGCCTGGTACAACTTCTTGGCATACCTGCCAGCATTTGGTGTTACATTTTTATTTTAGCTCCATAATAAGTTTCTAGTAATATCTCATTGTGGTTTTAATTTGCATCTCTCTAGTACCCAACAACCTTGAACATCTTTTCATGTGCTTATTGCCATTTCTATATCCTCTTCAGTAAAATTTTCTTCATAACTTTTGAGCATGTTTTCATTTGTTTTATTTGAGGCATTTTGAGTGGTTTTTTTTTTATGTTCTAAATACTACTCTGTTGAATATGTGATAGTGAAATATTTTCTTTCAATGAGTAGCTGTCTTTTCATACTCTTCACATGGACTTTCAGAGAACAAATAATTATAATTTTGATTCAATTTATCTAATTTTATTTTATAAATCATGCTTTTGGAATCAAATCTAAGAACACTTTTTCAAGCCATAAATGCTGAAAATTTTTCTTCTATAATCTTTCTGGAAGTTAAACTTTTTAAATGTTTTCATTGATTTCAGAGGGATGAAGGGAGAGGAAGAGAAGCATAAGAACATCAATAAGGAGCGAGAATCACCATCATTCAGCTGCCTCCTGCACGCCTCCTATTGGTGATCCAGCCTGCCACCCAGGCATGTGTTCTGACTTAGATCAAACTGTGACCTCCTGGTTCATGGTCAACACTCAACCACTTAGCCATATCCACTGCATTGGAGGTTTTATTGGTTTTATGTTATACATTTAAGTTTCTGATTCATTTTGAGTTAAATTTTGTATAAGGTGTGAGGTCTAGGTTTAATTTTTGCCTATAGAGGCCCAATTGCTCCATTAGAAAGTTATCCTCCTTCCATTTAATTGTTTTTGCAACTTCGTCACAAATCAGTTGGGTATATATGTATGTTCCCATTGTGGGTATCTATTCAGTCCACTGACCTATGTATCTGTCTCTCTGCCAATAGCACACCATCTTAATTACCATAGTTACACATTAAGACTGAATTCTCTAATGGTATTCTTTTTCAAAACAGTTTTGGCTATTTTAGTTTCTTTGCATTTCCATACAAATTTTAGAATGATCTGGTCACCATCTATAAAACATTGCTGGGATTTTCTAAGTCGAAACTGTAGATAACTTTGGGGAGAAATGATATCTGTAATATGCTGCTTTCCCTTCCTTCCACACATTATATCTCCCTATATCCTCAGATTTTTTTCATTAATATTTTATTTTTTTTCAGAATACATATTCTGTACACTAGAGGCCTGGTGCATGAAATTTGTACACTGGGGAGGGGGCAGTCCCTCAGCCCAGCCTGTGCCCTCTCATAATCCAGGACTTCTTGCTCCTTACCACCCGCCTGTTCACTGCTCCTTACAGCTCGGCAAGCTACTCCTTAGTGCTGCCTCTGCCATGGAGGCCGGAGAGGCTCCCGCCACTGCCACTGTGCTCACCAGCCGTGAGCCCAGCTTCTGGGTGAGCGGCGTTTCACCTGTGGGAGTGCACTGACCCCCAGGGGACAGCTCCTGTGTTGAGCATCTGACCCCTGGTGGTCAGTACACATCATAGTGATTGGTCATTCTGGTGGTTGTTCCACCATTTGGTCAATTTGCATATTAGGCTTTTATTACTAGTACTAGAGGCCCAGTGCATGAAATTTGTACATAGGGGTGAGGGGTCCCTCAGCCCACCCTGCACCCTCTTCAATCTGAGATTCCTTGGGGTTGTCTGACTGCCGGTTTAGGCCCGATCCCTGCAGTTAGACATCCCTCTCACAATCTGGGACTGCTGGCTCTTAACCACTCACCTGCCTGCCTGCCTGGTCACCCCTAACCTCCTCTGCCTGCTGGCCTGATGCCCCTAACTGCTCCCCTGCCGGTCTGATCGCCTCCTACTTGCCCTCTCCTGCCAGCCTGATAACCCCCTAACTGTCCTCCCCTGCCTGCCTGATCGCCCCTAACTGCCCTCCCTTGCCAGCCTGATTGACCCTAATAGCCTCTGCCTTGGCCCTCGCCACTGTGGCTTTGTCCGGAAGGACATCCAGAAGATGTCCAGTCTAATTAGCATATTACCCTTTTATTAATAGAGATATAGGATGTTTTCTTAAGTTTATAATTATTTTATTATGTTTGGGGTCTTATGGTATTTGGGGTAAATAGTATTATGTTTTTAATTTTTCATACATAAATGTATTGTTAATATATAAAAATAACATTAATTTTTGTATGTTGGCCATGTATCCTGAGGCCTTGCTGGACTCACTTTAGTTCTAGAAATATTTAGATTTTTTAAATAGATTCCTTATGGTCTTCCACATAGATAATCATGCAAATAAGGATAGTTTTAGAGTTTACTTTCCTGTCTGTATGCCTTTTGATTATTTTCCTTGCCTTATTGCGCTGGTTAGAACTTCCAGTGCTGTGTTGAATAAGAGCAGTAAGATGGGAGTGAGTAACCTTATCTAATTCTTCTAATCATAAGGGCAAGCACTCAGTCTTTTACTACTAATTATAATAGTTGTAAGGATTTTGTAGATGCTCTTTATCAAGTCAAGATAATTCACTTCAATTCCTAACTTGTTGAGTTTTTATTATGAATGGGTGTTTCATTTTGTCAAATATGACATAAATTGATATGATCAGATAGCATTTGATATGATCAGATAGCATTTGAATACTTGTACTTATTAACCTGTTTTTTCATGATTCTGGGTTTTGTCTTTACCTTAAGTTTAATGGGAATGTTTCTAGTGTTTCATCAGTAAGGATGATGCTGGCTTGTGTTTTTGTGGGTGTATACATGTCTGGGTGTTAAGAAAATTTCCATGCATTATAGTGTGTTTCTTTTTTAAATTAACTTTTAATAGAGAATAGATTGTATTATATATATTTTCCGACTCTATAGACTACTAATCAGGTATCATCCCTCAATTATACATAAATATTTCCCATTATTGAATCTTTTTGCATTCTTTGGGAGAAGTATTTCATAATATATTATTCTTCTAAAGTGCTTTTGGATTCTCTTTGCCAATTTGTTTTTAGGATTTTTGAGGCATTATTCTTATGTGCTATTTGTTTGTGTGTGTGTGTGTGTGTGCGCGCGCGCTTACACACTTTGGTTGCCAGGCCTTAGCATCAAGGTTATGGTGGTTTCAGAGAAGAAATTTGGAAACTTCTCTTTGTTTTTTGCTCCCTCTTGCTCTTGCTGTCAGTCTTATCCTCGCTGACTCCTCTGATAATTTTCCTTCTCTTTGATGCTTTTCTAAAAATTGCCTGTGAGGCTGTCTGGTTTGGGTCTCTTTCAGGGAATAATAAGTCTTATATATTCTAAATCCTCTGTTATCAGATTTAGTAATTTATATTTTCTCAGAAGTTCATTTATTTCATTCAGGTTTTGTCTCTTTCAGGGAATAATAAGTCTTATATATTCTAAATCCTCTGTTATCAGATTTAGTAATTTATATTTCCTCAGAAGTTCATTTATTTCATTCAGGTTTTTAAAATTATTTATAGAGAGTTTAGAAATTTACCATTTTAAAATTCTGTATGTGTGACTATATACCCATTTTTAGTTTGTATTTTACCTGTCTTTCACCTTTTTTTCATAATTAATTTATCTAGTATATAACTTTTTGTTAAAATGAGGTTTTCATACCAAAGACACAGCTCTTAGTTTATGTACATTTTATTATATTTTTTTGGCAATAACCTATATAGCTTCATCTACTTATCCCTTCTGCTTATTAAGTACTTTCATAGAACTAGTATATTGTACTTATACTAAAATTAAAACTCATTTATTTACTCATGTTAATTTAGTAATATGAGTACTTATTGCAATATGTTTTACTAATTTAAGCACTGGGACTATACCTGTTTTATAAGCTCTTATAAAGTTTTATAATTAATATTCCTACTTATTCTGCAACATGAATTTTGGTTTCTTGACCCAAGTATTGCTTTCATATGTATTTTAATTTTTATGTGGTTTGAGGTTTGTTTTTTATTTTTGTAACTGGTTTCTGATACTATTTTATTATGATTTAAAATGTGGTGTGCATAATACCTACTTAGTGAAATTTATTGAGGTTTTGTTTGTGGCATGAAACATGACCAACCCACACATTTTCAATGGAAATTGGAAAAAGGATGAATTCTAATTGTAGGTATACATTTTGTTGTTTATTAACATTAATTATTTTAATTATGTTATTGAGTTCCTTTAAACATTATATAACATTTGTGTAATATACCTATCAAGGGCTGAGAGAGACTAATTGCATGTCCTATCATCATATTTCTGCCTACTGCTTATATTTGCCAAATTTTAAAACTTTTGAATGTTGATGGTATGGCATATAGTTTATGAAATCTTAATTGTAGGTTTTGATATTTTTCTTATTAAGTGAATTTTATTTGATAATTTAAGGTGTTTTCCCTAAAATTAAACCTTGAATTATTTTAATAAAATAACCCTTAGATATTTCTAGTTTGAATTTGTTATCCTCTATTTTATATCCAGCCCTTATTTTAGTTTTAGGCAACATATATAACATCTGCATTACTTTTTTATCATAGGTGAGGGTCTTTTACTTTTAATAAATGACTTTATCCCACTAATATTTACTCATATAATAATTAGCTCTGGCATTTTATTTTTATGTTATACTTTGCATAGTTTAATGTTATTTATTTGTTTTATTTTATTTTATTTTTGCTATATGTCTATGTTTCTTGTATGTGTATGTTTTAATCTTGTCATTTGGTAAGCATGTTCCCTGTTTTTAGATTTTCTTGGAATTACCTTGACTATATATTTCATAGACTATATATATATATATATATAAAGTTATTTTTGAATTGTGATGGAAGAGCTTTCTCATAATTTTCATGTCTTTTATGACAGGATATTTTTGACATGTTCTTACCTTTTTTCTATTTCAGAATTTTTATGCAGCTCTCACGTGCTTCTTTTCTGTTTATCCTTGTTGATTTTTTTTTCCCCAAGGCCAACTATGCATTAGGGGATAATGTTAAAAAAAGAGCATCACTGTAGCCAGATGTATATTCAAGGAGGTTAAATTCAGATACCTTGTTTTGAAATACCTCCCAAAGAAAGCCTCTCCTAGGGTTTTGATTTTTTTTCTGGGTTACATATACTTTCCATATTTCACAGTAAAGTATGCCACCAGCTTTTGAGTAGTGATTTGGAGTTTATATTAATTTTGTGGACCAAATAATTAATTAAAAGATTGCTTGCTACCACCTTTTTTCTTCTACCCACCAGGCTGAAGGCTCTCTCTCTCTCTCTCTCTCTCTCTCTCTCTCTCTCTCTCTCTCTCTCTCTCTTTTCATTTAGCTCTACCTTCCCTGTCAGTCTTTTCTGCCCAACAGAGTTAGTGATGGCCCAACATCCCACAAAGCAACTGAGCCCTTGCTGTTCGAAGGGGTCACTAACTTGACCTTTCTGAAAGTGAAACTTACCCTTGGATAATTCTGCCTGCCTCCTGCATACATGAAGGCACACCTCTTGCTGCGTTTCTCATTTCACCTACAGATAAATTTCACAACATTTTGCAGACTCCAAGTTTTCTTTTCTGCTTCTTTTTTCTGTGATTTGGTTTTAAGTTCAGTTTCAAAGAACAGGGCAGAAACGTCTTTCCTCTACCATCTTAACTGTCCCCTGTATTCTTTAATACATTTTAAAGTTAAAAGCATAGCAAGGACAATGAAACTTCCATGCTGCTGTCACTAAAGCTGTAGCTGATTGTGTAGCCAGACAGCCTCTGCCTTTTTCGGAAGTTCCATGCACTTTTAGGAAGACATCACTGCCCTCTCTGCAAGTCTAAAGCTGATAGCCCTGCGGGGTGCGTAGAATTCTGCTCAACAACCTGTGAGTCAACACCAGTGATTCACAGGCCTGCACATTGCTCTTCCTACCCTTTTCTAAGGGATTTTTATCATATTTTCTTTCATGGTTATAAATAAATAACATGTTTCTCCTCAGAGTTTGTACTAGAACATTTGCTATGCATTTTGGTTTCAATGATGATCCCTATGGCCTTGAAACTAGCAAATCGCTTATACTGTATTGAATATCCGCTTGCTAACACTGCTCTAGGAAATAGTGTTCATGTTTGTGGCTTCATTTCAGTGTACAGCTGAATTTAGTAATGCCACAATCCCCTACGTAGTTACAGAATTACTAAATGAAGCAGTGTGAGACCCCTAGATGTATCAGTGCTCCCAGGACTGAAATCCATCATTTGGTGGTATTTGGTTTGCCTGGCTTATCTGTTTACCTACTGCCTATCGACTAGCTCTCAAACCCTCCTGATGAGGTGATTTCATAACAGCTGAAATGATACTACATCCCTCACCTATACCAGGTGGTCCCCAAGTGGCCCTCCATCTCTCCTTGTGGTGTCTACTGTGAACTGTAAATCATGTCCGGAAATGACAGCCTGTGAGGCAGTGTGATCTGTCATCATTGTGAGTCACCAGTCACAATATACACACACACACTTGATCCATCCTGTATGCAAGTGATGGATTTGGTCAAAAGACTGCCATTTCACATTTTCGAAAACAGAAATGGATGTGAGTTCATAATGAAAGATTTTAACCTGTGTTCTCATGTAGATGTCGTTATGTCATCTCTTCTAGAATTCAGCTGCCAAAAAAAAGGTTGAAGAAATAATTCATATCAGGCTGGGTGAGACTGCTCCATAAATACTGATTCTGAATCTCTAGCAGATTTATATATATATGCACATACACACAAACATATCAGGATGTGGCAAAAGTAGGTTTACATTTTTGTGTCTATTTTGTGCCAGGCACTGTGCTAGGTTCTAAAAATAACTAAATATCATAATAATGATAAACTCAGAGTCTAAATAAGGAGGCAAATCCTATCTAATAAAAGACAAAAAGGGTAATTAACTATACCTCTCCTACGCTTCCCATTGGCTAATCAGCGCCATATGCAAATTAACCGCCATCCAAGATGGCAGCTAATTTGCATACTGCAGACAGGGCTGGCCAGCGCCAGATGCCATCCGGCCGGGTGCGGCCCTGGGCAGTGGGCTTAGGCGGTGCGATCGCATCACCTAAGCCCCCCCCCCCCCCAGCCGGGACCCCCGAGTGCCGCCTAAGCCCCACTGCCAGCTGGGACCCCATTGTGATCCCAGAACAGGCAAGTGTGGAGGGCGGGCTGCCCCCGGGTGGGCCTCCTCCTGGGATGCCATGGTGATCCCAGAGCAGGCAAGTGCAGAGGGTGGACGGCCTCCAGGTGGGCCTGCTGCTGGGATGGTGATCCCAGAGCAGCAAGTGCGGAGGGCTGCCCGCCCCTAGGTGGGCCTGCTCCTGGGATTGCCATGGCGATCCCAGAGCAGGAAAGTTCCCCACAGGCAGCACCCAACAGGGCCTGCCCCCAGTCTCTGAAGTGATCTGGTGATCCATGAGCAGGAAAGCACAGCCTGCAGGCAGCACCTCACCCTGGCCACAGCTCAAGGGAGAGAAAAACATGCAGTGGAGGCCAGGAGCCTGAGAGATCAATACGGAGGGGGGCCTGCTCTAAGCATCCATGACGTGGCTGGTGGCAGGCCCCCAGCAGACACACACACACACACAGGATGCCTGCTCCGAGCCTCTGCTGCCAGACTGTGGCCATCAGTAGGACATCCACTGAGGGCTCCCGGACTGTGAGAAGGGCAGGCTGGGCTGAGGGAACCCCATCCCCGAGTGCACGAATTTCGTGCACCAGGCCTCTAGTGCAGAAATAAACAGCTAGACAAACATATATTGTTTCGTATTTGGAGGTATTATGAAAGCACTTGGGAGAGGACTTCATTCTGAGGTTTGGTGGTTGGCAGGGTAACATGAAGACCAAGGTAAGTTTCTTTGGAGATATGGCATGAGCTGAAGTTTAAAGGGTAAGTAAGAAACATGCTTGGTAAAAGAATTGGGGTAGATGGATAATGGGAGTAACATTTCATGTACAGGTTAATGAGCAAATTCATAGACTCAAGAAACAGCCCAGAATGTGCAAGGAATTACCAGTAATACTACAAGAGTTTACTTAGTGATACCGGACAATGAGATGTGAATGGAGAGGTAGGCAAGAGACAAAAATGGGGAGCATCCTGTGAACAATATATAGGAACCCAACTGGATCTTGGGTTCATGAGCTTCTGAAGAGTTTGCTGTTATTGTTGCTGAATTTTGTTTCTTTTAGGCAGTTTTCCAATTTTTAATTTATCTCTAGTAATCTCTGATTTTACTGTCTTTTAAAAATTTTTTTGCCATATTCCTTTTTATTTTATTTTTGTAATTTAAATTAAGACTATTTTTAAGAGCAGTTTGGGTTTAGAACAAAATTGAAGGGAAGATACAGAAAATTTTCATATGTCCTCTATCCCCACACAAGCTTTCCCCTTGTTTTTTATAGTTTTATTAAGGTATAACTCACATAGATAAAAATGCACTTGTACTATTTAATGATTTTTATTAAATTTATAGAGTTGTACAATTATCAACACAATTTTACTTTTAGAATGTTTTCATTATTCCAATATACCCCTCATACCCATTTGTAGTCACTCCCCATTCCTGCACCCAGGCCCAGGAAAACACTAATCTTCTCGCTGTATTGATAGAGTTTCTATTTATGAATCCTTCACATAAATGGAATCAAACAATATGTAGTCATTTGCATTTGGCTTCTTTCATTTTACGTAAGGTTTTTTATGTTTACCCTTGTTGTAACATGTGTTGGTAGTTTCCTCCTTTGTATTGTCAAATAGTATTCCATAGTATGGATATACCATAATTTGTTTATCTATTCACCATAGATGAACATTTGGATTGTTACCATTTTTTGTTTATTTTGAATAATGTTACTATAAACATTCACATCCAAGTCTTTGATCACACAAATGTTTTCATTTCTCTTGGGTAGATACTTGAGGGTAGACTTCCTGGGTCATATGGTAGATTTATATTTAGCTTTTTAAGAAACTCCCACACAGGCTCTGGCAGAGAGAGAACCAAGATGGCGGCATAGGTTAATGCCGGAGATTGCTGCCTTGAACAACCAAATCAAAACACACCTAAAAGACGGAACGGACATCATCCAGAACCACAGGAAGGCTGGCTGAGTGGAAATTCTACAACTAGGAGGAAAGAGAATATCATACCCAGACTCAGAGGAGACACAGTGCTGAAGTGAAACACTCAGGTACGGAGTGCGCGCAGAGCGGGCTGGCGGCGGAGGGCGCGGTTGGTGCTTTCAATCGGGAGGGAGTCTCAGATTCTGAGCTCCAGATCCGGGCGAGTCTCTAGGGACCCAGACTCAAAAGGGAGAAGCCGTACTGTCTGGCTTCAGTCGGAACTCGAAGGCAGCTTTCTCTCCGAGGTTTGCAGCGGTTGCTGGGACTCTGTGAGGCAGAGCCCCTAGGGACGGAACTGAGAGCTGCCATAACTGCTTTCTCTGGCCCACCCTGTTGATCCTGAGCCCAAGCGACCCACCCGCCCCGCCCAAGCCCTGCGCAGAGCCATTTGCCAGATAGCCTCAGGCAAAGGCTAGATTAGCACCGCCCTAGAGGACAGAAGTTTTCCCACTGCAGACACAGCTGATTCTCACAGCCGGCTGGCCTGGAGGTCAAATCCCCCTAGTATTAACTACAACAATCAAGGCTTAACTACAGGAGGACTGCACACAAAAACCACTAGGTGGTGCACCAAGAAAGCATAAAAAATGCGGAGACAAAGAAACAGGACAAAACTGTCAATGGAGGATATTCAGTTCAGAACCACACTTTTAAGGTCTCTCAAGAACTGTCTAGAAGCCACTGATAAACTTAATGAGATCCTCAACAAATCTAATGAGACCCTCGATGTTATGATAAAGAACCAACTAGAAATTAAACATACATTGACTGAAATAACGAATATTATACAGACTCCCAACAGCAGACCAGAGGACCGCAAGAATCAAGGCAAAGATTTGAAATGCGAAGAAGCTAAAAACACCCAACCGGAAAAGCAAAATGAAAAAAGAATCCGAAAATACGAAGACAGTGTAAGGAGCCTCTGGGACAGCTTCAAGCGCACCAACATCAGAATTATAGGGGTGCCAGAAGATGAGAGAGAGCAAGATATTGAAAACCTATTTGAAGAAATAATGACAGAAAACTTCCCCCACCTGGTGAAAGAAATAGACTTACAAGTCCAGGAAGCACGGAGAACCCCAAACAAAAGGAATCCAAAGAGGACCACACCAAGACACATCATAATTAAAATGCCAAGAGCAAACGACAAAGAGAGACTCTTAAGAGCAGGAAGAGAAAGAAACTCAGTTACCTACAAGGGAGTACCCATACGACTGTCAGCTGATTTCTCAACAGAAACTTTGCAGGCCAGAAGGGGATGGCAAGAAATATTCAAAATGATGAATACCAAGAACCTACAACCAAGATTACTTTACCCAGCAAAGCTATCATTCAGAAGTGAAGGTCAGATAAAGAGCTTCACAGATAAGGAAAAGCTAAAGGAGTTCATCACCACCAAACCAGTATTATATGAAATACTGAAAGGTATCCTTTAAGAAGAGGAAGAAGAAGAAAAAGGTAAAGATACAAATTATGAACAACAAACATGCATCTATCAACAAGTGAATCTAAGAATCAAGTGAATAAATAATCTGGTGATCATAATAGAAAAAAAAAAGAAAGAAACTCCCAAGCCATTTTCCAAAATATCTACTCTATTTTAAATTCCCACCAATGTATGATGGTTCAAACTCTTCCTGGAGAGTTTAAATTATGGGGTTGTTGGGGCTGGGTTAGTTAGTGCTTTAAATAAATAAATCTAGTGGCTATTAAAAATGAGACCGGAAATAAGTGACCATTTAGAAAGCTACTGCAATAATCTAGGTGAGAGCTACTAAGACCTTGGACTATACTAGTGGTGGTCTCTGTCATGGGGAGGATGAAGCTCAGAGGAAGACCAACTCTACTGAATAAGAAAAGGTCATTGGCTTCCTTCAAGTGTGCAGCTTTGGGAATGCTCATGAAGGTGTGAGGACAAGGGAGGTACCTGCCCAGCCAGCCAGATTAGTTAAGAAAAATATATTTGAAGTGATCAAGCTTATTGTCATCATCTCTGAAATGTTCATTACTAACAAATGTAGCCCAAACTTTCCAGAAACATTTATAACATTACTGTGTAATTTATTGGTTCACCAACTGCATATTGGGCACAGCAATGCACATGCTTTGAGCATTTCTCTTGCTTTAGAGATTATGCTTATTTGGTTCTAAATATAATTGCAGGAAAATATTTTGTTATGATAAGTTCATAAATACTATGTGCTTATAAATTCTGTGTGAAAATTATTTGTATTGTTAGGACATAAAGTATTATTTTGTGTGGCCTAAACTCATATTCCACAGTGTATTACTGTTATGTTAGGTTACATTAAATTAATATTCCAGTGAAAAACATTTGAGAGTATTCATAAGCCTTATTAACAGTTTCTTCCAATATTCCCCTTCAAACAGCCATACTAGATTGTTGTAACATGAATCTAACTGAAAAATGAGATGATAAGGACAATATAATATTTGGATTCAAATATCCCTGTACACACTGAAAATGAGCAATTAGTAAAAAATACCTTGCCCTCAAATTAGACCAGGTTAAAGTCTTAAATTTCAATTGTAAAATGACAGGATATATATAACATATAAAGATAAATAACATGTAAGAACAACAAATATGAATTTGGGGTAAGTTAAGTAATATTTTAGTTAGATTATAATGTATTTAGTTTTGTCATTTACTTTATTAAATTCTCTCTATAAGGGACTAATTAAATTATTGCCAAATTTAGAATAAAATTTTAATAGCTTATGTAACCAAACTTAATTCTCTTTAATATTCAAGAACACCTATGTTTTGTACATTTGAAAGTCTAATTTCTATATATTGAAAATTAGAGATCTGCAAATGTTCTGCCAAGTGTAAAGCTTTTTGAGAGCAAAATCACACCCTTTAGTGAACAGCAAATAAATCAGAGCCACAGGACTTGGCTATATGGGATCTCACAACTGACAGCTTTTTAATTGCATAGAATTTTACTTGAATAAAGCCAATGATTAGAGCAGAAAACTGGAGGCCAGACTTATTTCATCTCTGTACTCAGCAGAATGTTTGCAATACAAAAATTAGAGAAGTGCACTATTGCTCAGTATCTTTCATTATAAATGTTTAATCATTCCAAACACTTATATTCTAAATATTAAAATGGAGGCTTAGAAACTGATATTACTAATAATAAAAATGAAAAATTCAGTCAGCTGTTCATTTATTTGCCAACGTTTAAACTTTGGGCGTATTATTGATGCAATTTTAGTAACATAACTCTGGGGCTCTATCTCATTAAATATCATAATAGTCAAAACATTTAGCACAGAGCAATTAAAAGAAATCCTAAATATGTACATAACATTAAATAATAATTCATAAAAATAGTGATCACAAAATTAATGAATACTACATATATCAATGAGAAAAATACATAAATCAATATGAAAAACACACCATAAATGAATAAAAAATAAAGTATAGAAAATAAGTTTTGGAGGATTATAAAGTCAGAAAGTAAATGATAGTAATTTACTGGCCAGTTTAATCCAGCCAGTAAATTCAAATTAATTTAGAAGTAATTAACTTGGTTTACTTTCAAAATATATAAACTCAGGGTTTTCTATTATTTAATAAAAAATTTAGTCAAAAGAACCAATAACCAGTTAACACAGCCAAGTTTACTTAATTCTAAAGAACAACTGGTGGCACAATCATGAAAAAATGTCTATGTGACCACTTGAAATATTTCTATGACATGTTCAAAATCATTAACTTTTTACAAGTGTTATAACAATATTTGCCTGACCTATAATCTGATTTATTTTGACATTTTCTTATATGTCAGAAAGAATACAAAAGACATGTTTAGTCTTATAGACTACTAGAGGCCCGGTGCAAGAAATTCATGCATGGGGTTAGGGGTCCCCTCAGCCCAGCCTGCACCCTCTCCAATCTGGGACCCCCTCAGGGGATGTCCGACTGCCGGTTTAGGCCCAATCCCCAGGACTGCTGATTCCTAACTGCTCACCTGCCTGCCTGCCTGCCTGATCGCCCCTAACCACCTCTGCCCGCCGACCTGATTGCATCCAACTGAACCCCCTGCTGGCCAGGTCACCCTTAACTGCCCCCCCCCCCCGCCAGCATGATTGCCCCTTACTGCCCCCCCCCCCCCCTCCAGCCTGGTTGCCCACAACAGCCTCCCTCTGCTGGCCTGGTTGCCCCTAACTGCCCCCCCCCAGTCTGATTGCCCCCAACTGCCCTCCCTGCCAGCCTGGCCACCCCTCACTGGCTCCCCTGCTGGCTTAGTCACCCCCAACTGCCCACCCTTCACAGGCCTGGTTGCCCACAACTGCCCCCCTGCCAACTTGGTTGCCCCCAATTGCCCCCCTGCTGGCCTGGTAACCCCTCACTGCCCCCCTCTGCCAACATGATTGCCCCTCACTGCCCCCCCTGCCGGCCTGGTTGCCACCAACTGCTCCCCCTGCTGGCCTGGTCACCCCTCATTGCCCCCCTCTGCCGGCCTGTTCACCCCACACAGCCTGCTGTTCAGTCATTTGGCCGTCCCTCACTAACCCCCCTGCCGGCCTAGTCGCCCCATGCAGCCTGCTGTTTGGTCATTTGGTCGCCCTTCACTGCCCTCCTCCTGCCACCTGGTCGCCCCACACAGCCTGCTGCTCAGTCGTTTGGTCATCCCTCACTAACCCCCCTGCTGGCCTGGTCGCCCCACTCAGCTTGTTCAGTCGTCCATTCAGTTGTTGCGGATGTGATGGCCTCTGGCTCTTTATATATACAGATAATCACTGGGGTATTACAAATACTCTGTCTCGATAACACACAAAAAACAAAAACAAACAAACAGATAAACTCAATTATCCTGCTCGTTTGATTTTTGTAGATGCAGCATGTAAACATTAAATTTAAAAAAATCAAACAAATGGCCTTTCCACCTAGTTTCTTCATGTTCAAGAAGGATAGTATAAAGCAGGGGTCCTCAAACTATGGCCCGCGGGCCACATGTAAATACAAATATTGTATTTGTTCCCGTTTTGTTTTTTATCTCAAAATAAGATATGTGCAGTGTGCATAGGAATTTGTTCATAGTTTTTTTTAAAACTATAGTCCGGCCCTCCAACCGTCTGAGGGACAGTGAACTGGACCCCTGTTTAAAAAGTTTGAGGACCCCTGGAATAAAGTAATAGTTAATAGAGGTCAGTAACAAGGCAAAATATCTGGGACAAAATTCTTCTCTGACACCATTCATTGTATAATTTAGGGTAAATTATTTACCTTCTCTATTTTTTATTTCTTCATCAGTAAACTGGGGTAATAATTTGTAGCTACTTTAAAAAAGATTATTTTGAAGATTCAATAAGTTATAAAATAGAAAGCCCATAAAAGAAAACCTGGGACATGGTAAGAACTCAATTAATGCTCACATTAATTATTGAGTTCTTAATCTACACAGCAAATTCTTTCACAGCAGATCTTCTTGAGTGAATAGTCTATACTGATTGATTTCTTTATGCATTCAAAGAGAATTTGTTGGGCACTTAATAATATTTGTAATTTGTAATTTTGAAAGCAGATGTTGGACCAAGCTAAGCATTGTAAAAACAAAGGGCAATGAAACCGACTCTGACTTAAAGCAATGCATAGTTTCATAATGAAGAGAAGAACCATATAGCAAAAAAAATTAATGGAAATACAGAAAAGCACTAGCTGCAGAAGGAGCATGGAGTTGGGCATCAGATTCGGATAGGCGATGGGGATTAGGGCGAGTTGGGTTTTAGGATGTTCATTCATATGCTGGGATTTGAAGAATACATAGGATTGTCTTGGAAAATAAAGTGAACATGAGATGTGAAAAAGGAAAGGAATGTAATACACAAAGGCATCGATGCAAAAGAGATTGTGATGTATGGTATTAGAGAAAGTGAGTGAGGGACATAGAGCATGCCATGAAAGTCAAGGATAGCAAGGCCTCTCTGCATGGCAGAGGAATGAGCACCTTGGTCAACTGACCTGGCTGTGGTTTGGCTCCACAGGAGACCTCTATTTTTTTAAAATATATTTTATTGATTTTTTACAGAGAGGAAGGGAGAGGGACAGAGAGTTAGAAACATCAATGAGAGAGAAACATCGATCAGCTGCCTCCTGCACACCTCCTACTGGGGATGTGCCCGCAACCAAGGTACATGCCCTTGACTGGAATCGAACCTGGGACCCTTCAGTCCACAGGCCGACACTCCATCCACTGAGCCAAACCAGTTAGGGCAGGAGACCTCTATTGATTGCCATGTAAAAGAGGCAAATCCATTACCCTCTATCGCCATGTAAAAGAGGCAAAATGTAGAAGTTCTATGTTTTGTGGGGAGACTTTTCTGTTTTTGCAGATCAATATCTGGTGGCTGGGGTTTGGAAACCAGGAGACCATATAGGCCTTAAGCAAACAATGAGCCTCCCTTTGTGAGGTTTGGGGATCTCTTGGTTATACAACTTCCTTATGATTTTAGACAACTGCTGGGTTGTTTGTACCTGTGACTAGTTTGAGTTAGTAACCAAACAGAATTTTTGATAAGTCAAGATCTATGAACCTAAGTCATGTCTTGTATTTGCCTCAGGGGGTGGGGGGAAATACTAAGCAAAAGGCAGCAATTATATAGCACTATTAACCTAGTATCCCCACTTGCCACTACCATACAGGAGTTAATTTCTTATTTTACATTAGTAATAATAATTTTTATTTATCAAGCAGAAGATGTAGATCAGGAGATGTGTGGTAGAAGACTGGGTGTCAATTTGTTTCCTCACCTTCTGTGGGTCTGATTTGTTTCAAATTAATCTACCACCACACCTCATTGCTCCTGCTTAATTTCACATTAATTTTAGTAAGAGAAGAGAATCTAACTCATGCATTTAACTGCTAGCAAAAATCAGAAATGACCTCTGGCAGGCTGAATAGCCTTACTTCTTTACTTCCCCATGAAACAGCTCAGGTAAAGTATTGTCTTTTCATAGAACCATGTTGAAGACAACATGTTTTGTATCATGTGCAAACACCCCAACTTCATTAACACATGGTTTGGTTCATAAAACACAACAGATAGTAGATTAATTGGAGGCTTTGCTGTATTTTAAGGAGTCTGCCAATGTCTTCGGGAAAGGAACTTAATTGTCCTCCACCCACATCCACTCAACCAACAACTTGTCAGATAACATTACATGTAACACTATACTCCGGTTACCAATTTGAGCATCATTTGGAGTTCTTTCATTGCAAGCCACAGAAACCAATTCTAGACAACATTTGGAAAGTTTATTTTGATTCACAGAATCTAAGGAAAGACATACTAACCAGGGTTTATGAAGTACAGGAATCAGGGCTAAGTCATAGATTTCAATCAGGATCTCATGGACAGTATCTTCTGAACTGGTATTGGAATGCTTCACTTCGCACCACCATGTCTCCAAGTGCCAATTCAATCAAGATAAAAATACTTGGGAGAAATAGATTTAAATAATGTGACTATCCTTGAATCAGTCATCATTACCCAAGAAGGATAGGCCATAATAACAGGCATCAAATAATCAACCTTGGTGCTAAAGTGTGTGTGTGTGTGGTAGGGGGGGGGGGGGCAGCGTGGAGGTGGGGTGGGTGGGGAGGTATGTGTTAGGGGACAGGGACTACAGGAGATGGGGTTTTCACAGATAAGGGAGATCTGTTTTCAGATAAAATAATCAGCACATAAGCATTCTTCCTGAAATAACTCTCATCTTTTCTTCCATTACACTATCTTTATTTTCTTCCAGTCCCTTTAGTTACTTTTTTCAGTTTCCTCCACTGGTTTCTCTGCTTTTTAATGACACTTTTTTTTTTTAATATATTTTATTGATTTTTTACAGAGAGAAAGGGAGAGAGATAGAGAGCTAGAAACATCGATGAGAGAGGAACATCGATCAGCCGCCTCCTGCACATCTCCTACTGGGGATGTGCCCGCAACCCAGGTACATGCCCTTGACCGGAATCGAACCTGGGACCTTTCAGTCTGCAAGCCGACGCTCTATCCACTGAGCCAAACCGGTTTTGGCGACACTTTTTTTTTTTTAATGAGAATTCTTTGGTTATCTTTCCTCAGTCTATATAGTGAGATAAGAAGACAAAA
This sequence comes from Myotis myotis, assembly GCF_014108235.1. Taxonomy (NCBI): domain Eukaryota; kingdom Metazoa; phylum Chordata; class Mammalia; order Chiroptera; family Vespertilionidae; genus Myotis; species Myotis myotis. The sequence goes on from NW_023416324.1 coordinate 61,053,033, forward strand.
GTAACTCTCATTACAGCTTCAAATCCCATCTGATTTTAATAATTCTTCAAATTTTTATCTTAGAACTGAACATTTCTCTGTTGATTTTCTAATCTTGATTTCAGGTTCCTATAGACATGACTATGCAAATTTCCTACAAGTATCTCAAACTCAACATATTTCCTTCCCTGAAATCCTGATCCTTTTTCCCCTATTTCTTACCACACTGAAAGTAATTACCATCAGCCTTGCCTTCATCAAAAGCCTGAAGGTGATCCCATGCTCTTTGTCTTCACTCACCACCTTCGGAAGAAATTGGCCATTATGTACATTAATTCTGTCGAAGAGCTCTTGAATATATTCCAGTTTGACAAGGCTGCCCATGTAACCTAGTTTACCCCAAACAGTCCCCATTTATATCTGTTATCTATCATGATTATAAATTGTGCCCCTTTTCACTCAAAAACCATTCTAGTTTAGAGGTCACATTTAATAAGTTAAATAGCCATCTTACCAATTAACTAATTCAACTGTTCACTTCTCACTATGTTTTTTTAAAATATACTTTTATTGATTTCAGAGAGGAAGGAAGAGATAGAGATAGAAACATCATTAATGAGAGAGAATCATTGATTGGCTGCCTCCTACCAGTCTCACACTGAGGATAGAGCCCGCAACCTGAGCATGTGCCCTGACCAGAATCAAATCAGTGACCTTCTGATTTGTAAGTTGATGCTCAACCATTGAGCCTCGTCAGCTGACTAGGTTACTTCTCACTACCTTAATGTAGTTCCTCACAATTTTTTCCCTGTTTACAATCTGGTTTCTCCCTACCTTTCCAGCTTAATTTCCTGCCACACTTCCACATGAAGGATGCATTCTAACTACTCTCTACTATTTATAGCCTCTTGGGTATATTCTTTAAGATTCAGATGAAGTGCTTCCTTCTCTGTGGAATGTCTTTTCTCTAACCCACTGGAAATCCTCCACCATCAATTCTCAGACAGTTAGGCATCCCTGGAAGTACTGCTTGGCACTTCTGCATTTAGCACTTGTGGCAATAAATTGTAACTGTTCAGTTACCTGTCCACCAATTGCCATCTCCATGTGGTAGCCACTCTGTAGGCAAAGCTAATGTTGTCTCCCTCTTTTTTTTTGTATATAAATATCTACTATACAGTCAAGCAAAAAAAAAAAAAATGATAGCAAATACATTTATTTTCTGTAAGCTTACCTGCAGTACTGCTATGCCTTGATTGAAAGTAGAATAATACAGCTTAGCACATTTGCATAGTAAAATACTCATTTCTCTTGGATTTTTCTTTTATCCTATTACATCTGCCTTTTATTCCTGCAACAAAATTAGTAAGCAAGAATCATTTTTCTATTTATTTGCAATCTAAAGCTATATATTGCAAATAGTTTTATTGCCCTGCTTCTAATCTACTTTTAGAAATTCAGACACATTGTGGATTTACTTTTTGTTGCTTAAAATTTTCAAATTTAATCAATGAAAGAGATTAAATGCCATTGCATTATGAATAAACATGATTTTAGTGTAAAATATAGTTTGTCAAGCATTCCAGGTTTATTTTAATTCAAAAATTGGGTTAGACATTTAAAAACATGGTTTTTGAGGATCAAGAGAGATTAACCTTCTAAAATACATGTCCTGGTACAAATTCTCGACTATTTAAAGGCACATCCCATTTTCCAGGTGGAATGCCTGGGGCATATCCTCTTGGCTCAAGAGAGAGGTGGCCACAAACCAGGACTAAATGGTGGAGGAAATGGCCATAGTCTGCAGAGTTGAGCAGGTGGTTCACATCAAATGGGTAGTGGTATAGGGTCTCCAAAGGGGGAGTGCTCGTGGGAGAAAGAGAGGGCCCTTCTGAAGTCTATTCACCTTGCCCTCATCCATCATTTTAGAAAGGGAAGAGCTTCTTGGGCTGCTGTTTATTATGGGAACTGCACCAGATTCTGGATTAAACACACTTCTGGACACATCTCTTTGATTGAGCTGCTTAGCAGAAAGAGGTCTCGTGGGTGGGTCTTTCAATGAAGGGCAGCACTCTCCGCCACTCACAGACAATGGGCCAAAGGTGCCATCCAGGCATTTGTGTGTTGGGTCTTCCTGGCATTAGTTTTACAATACAGGTTCTTGCAGCATTGCAATCTTTTGATTTAATTTCAATAATTTTTATCTCAAGCTGGCTACTTCCCTTTTCTCTTCAGCCATAGCTCTTTCTTCAGCACCATCTTTGAGCCAATTATCAGACATACTGTTTTTGAAGCCACATAATCCATAAGTATCTTCAAGTGTCTCTTAAGTGCCTCATAACCATAGCCTTTTTCACAAATCAACATCAGATATCTGAAGTTGGGCCCAATCAGAAAATTTAAACTTTATCTTAGGTCCTTCAATATGACTGTAATATGTACATGTGATTAAAATGCATATTAGAAGGGAAGAGAGCCCTAGCCAGTTTGGCTCAGGGGCTAGAGCATTGGTCTGCAGAATGAAGGGCCCGGGGTTTGATTCTGGTCAAGAGCATATACTTTGGTTGCAGGGTCCTTCCAGGCCCGGGCCTTGGTCAGAGTGTGTGCAGGAGGCAACCAATCAATGTGTTTCTCTCACACTGATGTTTCTCTTTGTCTTTCCCTGTCTCTTCCACTCTCTCTAAAATCAATGGAAAAATGTACTCGGGTGAGGATTAAAAAAGAAAAAGAAGGGAGGAGGAACATGAGAAAAATTCAAACAAGATAAAAAGGAAAAGATTTTTAAAGACCTTATGTGAGGAATGCTACAAATATATATTTTTACATTTCTTTTCTACAAAATTCATAAATCCAACACAAACTTACTTAAACAATAAACAAAAATTCATTATTTCACATAATTAGAAGTCTGGAGATCAAGTAGTTTAAGAATTCAATAATTCTGTAATATACTGACATAATCAATGACCTAACTTTCTCTCTATGATTTGTCATTCTCAGTAAGTTGGTTTGCATTTTATGGACCCAAGAAAGCTGCAAAGTGCAGAGGAGCATAAAATGGAGTCTTTCCCAAAAATAAAATAAAAATGGAGTCTTTCCTTCTGTGTAACTCTTTAATGGACTTTATCCAGATGGCTCCCAGCAGATGTCTCTTCTCAATCTACTTGCCAAAACTGTATGATAGGACTAAGCTTATACTGTCAAGGAGAATGGGTTTGCCCTGGTTCTTTTAACTAATTATGATTTACTTTTTGGAGTTAGGGAGAGTCCAAAAATCCAAATTTGATATTTATAATAAAGGAAAAGGTGGGAAATTGTGGTTAGTATCCTAAACAACAGTATCTTCCATATTTTACAATCATTATCCTAATATATAAAAGGCCAGGGTTGTAACGAGGGATCACTACCCAAGGCTGACTGACATTGAAGTCCTTGAGTCAGTGCTTGGTTGCCGTGGTGACCCAGCACTGACTGTCCAGGGGGCTGAGACCCAGAGAGAGGCAGGGTCTGATCCACAGCCTCAGTGCCAGCTGTTTAGCAGTACTTGCCTCTCTCTTTCTCTTCCTCTTTCTTTCTGAGCTTCGCCAGCAGCCTGGCTTTTCTTTCTCTCCTGCCTGGGTGGCGGGGCGGGGGGGGAGGGGGGGGGACAGAGAATGGGGGGAGGCTGCTGTTTAGCCCCACCTCTCTGATCAGGCCCAGAGATAGACCCAAAGATGCTGACTGGCATAGGAACCAGCCAATCAAAACCAAATGTGGATGCTGTGGGGAACCAATGGCTGCCTAGGAGGCGGAACTTTTGATGCTAGCATAGAAACCGAACAACCAGAACCAAATTGGCCAGCAGAGGAGGGCAGTAGGGAGCAACCAGGCTGGCAGGGAAGGGCAGTTAGGGGTGATCAGGCTGGCAGGCAGAAACAGTTAGGATCGATCAGGCAGGCAGGCAGGATGGGGCCTAAACTGACAGTCGGACATCCCCCAAGGGGACCCTAATTGGAGAGGGTGCAGGCTGGGCTGAGGGAACCCCTCCCCCTGTGCACGAATTTTATGCACCAGGCCTCTAGTATGTTATAAAACAGTTTCTAAGGTCAGAGCCAGACAAGTCTATAACCACACCAATCAAGATGCAGCTACCCAAAAGGGTTGGGTATCCAAGCATCAAAAATCTGTTGCTGCTAAGGATTATGGGCATCCTATAAGGAACATTTTTAAAGGATAATCAGTAGAAAAATTTGAGTTTAAAAGCAGGCTATTCCACATATTAATCATTGTCTGACAGTTTCTTACGTTTGCTAAACCTTTGTCTTTTTATCTTTAAGATGGGCATGCTAGGATAAAAATCCATTTTAGTGATGCATTACAGCGCTGTATAAATTTCTGATTATTTGTTCCTTTCCTTTACAAAATTGTAAGCTCATTAGAGTGAGGAATATATATATCTTCTTTGGAATGGCCCTGGTAAGTTGTTTAGCAGCAGAACTGATGCCCAACAAGTATAGCTAATAACTAAAGCATATATATACTAGTATATAAAAGCCAAGCAACCTAACACCAGAACAACTGGAACAACCGATTGCTTTGACAAGCACTGTGGCCTCGATTGACCACCTCCACCCTGATCAGGGGCAGAACCGGCTGGCCAACCACCCATGGCCCATCCGCCTGGCCGGCCCCAACCCTGATAGGCCCACCCACTCCGACCTGATCGGGGGTAGGGCTGGCCAGCCAACTGCTGGAGCCCCCCCCCCCCTTCCCCGCCAGCCAGACCTGATCAGGCCCCAGTCAGGGATGGGGCCGGCCAACCCCACCTGTGCACAAATTTGTGAACTGGGCCTCTAGTTATGTTATAAAATATGTAATAAAGCATGTTGCATAGTATTTAGCAAGCAATACACATTTAATTATTAGATCAGGAGTGATGATTTGACTCTTTTGACAAAAGTAACTGCTAATTATATTTAAGAAATGCTAATTAGAATGGCAGGCTATTGGAAAGCATACAACATATGGAAGTTATGCTCATAGAGTCAAAGCCTACTCCTATCACATTTGTTTTACCCTAAAAAATCACTTTCTGATCCTTACCCTCAGTTTCCTCCCTTATAAAATGGATACCACACAACCTATGCCATAGTGATGTCATGATGATATGATGACTATCTCTTATAGTTACTAAGTGATTCCATGGTCTCTTCAATAACACTACATACTGAGGCTCTGTATAATAATAATACTAGGTTGAGAATCACCAAAAGTATCTGTTGTTTGCTAATCAGTTAATATTTTATTAATTTATCTGTGATCTTGTATAACTTGATTCATCTGTTCCAATACATTTTGCACAAATTTGATTTATTTGAAACTCATTATATTATCACCAGCTAACATTTTTTGAGTAATTGCTTTTGTGCTAGACTCCTAAGTATCCCAGGCATTAACTCATGAAAATATTATTTTTTGTTATTCCATTTCCAATATGGATAAACTGAGTTTTACATAGGACAAAATTATCTCATTGTACAGTTCATGAGAGGCAAGAGCAGGTTTTATACCCAAGTTTGCCTGATTCCAGAATTGAATTGCTTATCCATTGTATTATAAGGACATTCTACTAAGGCTTACATGTCTGGGTAATGTCAAAATGGCATGAAAAGGAACCAGGTAATAGGCCATTTGTAGCTTTCTCAGGTAGTAATTAAGCAGTTTAGCTGACAACTTATTTTTGCTGTAGTTACATAATACAATTTGTTAAAGCATACATTAAAACCAGCATGGTTTCATTGTCAAGAAATGATCTCCATTTAAAACCTTATTATAACATCTTGTTCTTGTCATTTTAAAAAACGGCCATTACATTTATCTTACTTACTAGGGGCTCGGTGCACAAAAATCATGCACTTGGGGGAGTGGAAGGAAGGTCCCCTCAGCCCAACCTGCACCCTCTAGCAGTCTGGGAGCCCACAGGGAGTAGGCTTAAGCTGTCAGTCGGATGTCCTTAGTGCTGCTGTGGAAGTGGGAGAGGCTCTTGCCACCGCTGCTGCACTCGCCTGCCATGAGCCCGGCTTCTGGCTGAGCAGCACTCCCCCTGTGGGAATGCACTGACCACCAGGAGGAAGCTCCTACATTGAGCGTCTGCCCCATGGTGGTCAATGAGTGTCATAGTGACTGGTCGTTCCATGTTGGGCCAAAATAGGCTTTCCAACATCCCCCAAGGGGTCCTGGATTGCAAGAGAGTGCAGGCCAGGCCGAGGGACCCCACTGGTGCACGATTGGGGCCTGGGAGGGACACAGGAAGTTGGCCAGCCAGAGAGGGACTGAGGGAGGGCCCCAGGGCATGCCCAGCCCATCTTGCTCAATCCATTCAGTCCCAATCGGTTGGATCTCAGCAGCAAGCTAACATACTGGTCATAGCAGCTGTTCGGCCGGTCAACTGCACCCTGGTGGTCAGTGCACATCATAGCTAGTGGTTGAGTGGCCTTAGCATATCATTTGCATATTACACTTTGATTGGTTGAACGGCCAACTGGACAACCTGACACTTAGCATATTAGGCTATTATTATATAGGATAAGGCAAAAGTGGTATGTTAATATACAACTAAAAACTAATAAAATCACTGGAGGCATCATAGTAAAAGCAAAACCTTTGGGAGATGATTCATAGTTTTCCATGTCTAGTTCATAGAGCAGGAAGATTGCCACTTAACAGAGAAAGTACAAAATAGTAGTCACCAGGAATAAATATGTTGTAACTACAGTAATTATACAGTGTAAATGCTCTGATAGTACAGTCACCTTTTACAATGTGGAAGTATTTCAGTAGAGCACACTGGTCAACTCAATCTCTAATGGTGTTTTTCTTATATTTTTCACCTTATCTATATATATAAAAGGCTAAGTGACCAACCATAAGTCCATCCGACCATCCAACCAACCTATCGGCCAGTACATATAATGTGCACTGGCAATTTAAAAATAAATATTGACTAGCACATGCACAATATTTGTCCCTGTCTGATACCGGCCTCCCATTTAAATTAATTCAAAGACAGTTTTATGATGACTATTTGCAATGACTACTAATAAATCACAAGGACAAACTCTAGACAGAGTAGAAATATTCCTACCTGAACCCATTTTTGGACATGGTCAGTTATATGTTGCTTTCTTTCAAGTTCGAAGAACATGTGACATTAAAGCTAAAGTTGTAAATACTTCATCACAAGGGAAATTAGTCAAGCACTCTGGGAGGGTTTTTACTCTTAATGTGCTATCCAGGGAGATATTAGAATATGTTTAATCAATTTATCAGTCATTGTTTTTATCAATGTTGTTTTTATATCATGTTTTTGTATCATGTATTTGTTGTTATATCATGTTGTTATTGTTTATTTATTAATCAATTTATATATTATTTTCATATACATTTTACTTACTAATTTTCTTTCATCTCTCATACTTCTATTATAGAAAAGGGCGAATAGCGATATTAAAATATTTCTTCTAATTAATTTCCTTTCAATGTGCACGAATCCATGCACTGGGCCACCAGTTGAAACAAAAAGCATTTTTAACCAGGAGGCTGTGTTCAGTTGTTCTTATGAGCCAGCCCTGACTATATATGTTTTGAAACATAGTCATTACTCATAAGTATTTGCTGAATGAACAAATGGGTAAAGATACAGGGAATGCAAATTTCTCCCTACTCTGAAGGACTCATAGTCTATTTAGACACAGCATCAACATAAAAAGATTTGTAAGAAATTAATGTGTAGATATAAATACTTAGGTGATCAGCACAATGAAATTTTGGACTAAAACAACTGTTGGAAACTCCCATGAATCAAAGACCAGTATGGCAGGATAATACTCAGAAGGCTTGTTATCTACTTATAATATAGCCTGTTCCACTGGCTCAGAGAGGAAGTAGGAACACACTGCATAGAAACATAAAGAAAGCAGGAATTAATGGTGAGGCAAACTTTACTTGGACAATGGTCCCTGAGCTAGGAATCATTTCAAAGTACTGGGAAGATGAACTAACTTACTTCAAAATTTTAAAATGCACATCCAAAGATAAGTTATTTCAACCCAGTCTTTAAAATTCTACCCATCTTTGGCTTCATAAAAACTGTGTCAGCCAACTGCAAAGTTACAGTTCAATATGCTTCAGATTGGGTAAAACAATACCCAAGGTACAGAGGTGGTGAAAGGCTCAGTTATTGCTAGTTAAGAGAGTTGACAATCACGAATAAAAATTGCTCTTAGTGCAAAGTAGAATTGTAATCAATGTCATTGTCATTTGAACCACATTGTTTTCAGTATAACCAATTGTGAAACCAACATAATTCAAAAACTAAATTAGAAAAACAGATGCTTCTTTGTTTGGAAATTTTAGTTCCATCTAGCCATATTGTATATCATTTTCTTTGACTTACACCACATAGAAAGAAAAATCACAGAGCATAATACAAAAACGCAGAAACATATTTAGCAAATTTGTGGATTTCATAAGTCATTTGTAAACTTTGGATTTACAAACAATTTCAAAGGCTTTTGAAAATATTTATAAACACAAGAGTCTTTATAATGCTACATATAATTATACCAGGCCTTTCAAAAGCATATTTCAGAGATAGAGTTTATGCAGAGTATCAAGTTTCCTATTTGGGGTTTGTCTTGGAGACAGTGAACAATTTATTTTTCAATCTCTGTCTCCACTGATGCTCATGATTAAGCTAAATACATTGGTGCAGTGCGAGAAAGCGATTTTTCTTGTGCATAATTTCTAAATTGACTTGTGACATCAGGAAGTCAGTCTATACAGATGGGATTTATTTATTTAGTTCACTAAAGTCCAACCAATTTTTGTTTCCTCCACAATCTCAACTATTTTAAGGGAATTAGGAAGTTCATTGCTAATGATTCTGAACTACCAGACTCTCTATGATTTAAAAATGAACATATTTAACTTTGCATGAAATCAGTGGCATTGTGTATTCAAGTACAGCTTCAGTCATGGACTTACATACAATGCTGACTTACATAAAAAGTTCTCAGAAATATTGGTATTTAAAAAGTAGATACTCTACCAATGTATTATCGAGAGGAAATAAAAGCTTCAGACACACACACACACACACACACACACACACACACACACTGCTGTAAGTACTAAGGGGAAAAAACACACTTGTGTTTATGATGTTAATTTTAAGCAATCAAAAGTATAAACATTAAAATGTTTTACTACATTTATGACACGTCATTGTTAGTATAAACTTAGGGATTCAGTTTTGTTTTTAATCCAATAGTCTGAGGTGCTTCTATGTTGTTTATATCAACAACATTTTACTTCCAGTAACTAAAAAAAAAAAAGCAAGCCCCTCATCTGGCTTACAGTTCAAAAGCTCTTGATAAAACATTAGACCTCTTTGAGAGTGGGCATGCATGATTCAGAACCACAGCAAGAAATTTCCTGTTTCTTACAAGTGGGATAAAAATTGCTGTATTTGGCTTATGGAGTGTTAACAATACCTTGGAAACCTGGACCGGCTGTCCCAAATCAAATTTTTACATTGATTTTAGAGAGTTAGGAAGGGAGGAGAGAGAAACATTGATGTGAGAGAGAAACACTGATCTGTTGCCTCCTGTAGGCACTCCAATGGGGATCAAACCGTCAACCTGACTATGTGCCCCGACTGGAAATCCTACCACCAACTTTTCAGTGCATGGAAAGATGCTCAATCAATTGAGCAACACCAGCCTTTTATTATTTATTTATTTATTTAATGTGTTTTTTTTTTCTTCCTTTTTATTTTATTTTATTCTTTATTGATTCAGGTATTACATATGTGTCCTTATCCTCCATTTCACCTCACCCCCCAGCTTGTGCCCTCATCCCCTAGTGTCTGTATCCATTGGTTATGCTTATATGCATGCATCCAAGTTCTTTGGTTGATCTCTCCCCCTTCCCCCCACCCTCCTTCCCTCTGAAGTTTGAAAGTTTGATTGATGCTTCTCTGTCTCTGGATCTGTTTTTGTCTATCAGTTTACATTGTTCATTATATATTCCACAAACGAGAGAGATCATGATATTTATCTTTCTCTGACTGACTTATTTCACTTAGCATAATGCTCTCCAGGTCCATCCACACTGTTGCAAATGGTAGAAGTTCCTTCCTTTTTACAGCAGCATAGGATTCCATTGTGTAGATGTACCACTGTTTTTTAATCCACTCATCTGCTGATGAACACTTAGGCTGTTTCCAAATCTTAGCTATGGTAAATTTTGCTGCTATGAACATAGGGGTGCATATATCCTTTCTGACTGGTGTTTCTAGTTTCTTGGGATATATTCCTAGAAGTGGGATCACTGGGTCAAATGGGAGTTCAAGTTTTAGTTTTTTGAGGAAACGCCATACGATTTTCCACAGTGGCTGCATCAGTCTGCATCCTCACCAGCACTTGTCCTTTGTTGATTTGTTGATGATAGCCAGTCTGACAGGTGTGAGATACTACCGCATTGTCATTTTGATGTGCATCTCTCTGATGATTAGTGACTTTGAGCATGTTTTCATATGTCTCTTGGCCTTCTGTATGACCTCTTTCAAGAAGGGTCTATTTAAGTCCTTTGCCCATTTTTTGATTGGATTGTTTATCTTCCTTTTGTTAAGTTGTATGAGTTCCCTGTGTTTGGAGATTAAACCCTTATCAGAGATAAGATTGACAAATATGTTCTCTCATGTTAATGACTATATATATATATATATATATATATATATATATATATATATATATAATTTTCTTCTCAATGTCTTTAGAGCTTAACATATTTAATTTGTCATTTTGCTATAAGATTAAAGTATGTAACAGAAGACAACATTGTGTTATTGTTAAGGAACATATAAGAAAGGGAAAAATGCTTTGCAAGTAGTATAAATACATTCAAACAAATTTTACTTATTGTTATGGAATAAAAAGTGTGGAAGAGAATTTCTTCTGATGAGTGGCCAAATTTGTTCAGTTAAAGAAATATTTTTAATTCAATAAAAAATAAAAAAAAGTATTTTTTTTATATTTGTGGGTTTGGAATTAAAATTGAAGGACAATGTAGTTATTGAAAGTAAATATTCATAAAAATGTTAAATTTAATTAGGAAGATGCTGATTAACTGAGAAATTTCTGGAACAAAATTCAGATGTATTTACATTTATAGGGGAATGGGAAAGCAAAATAATATGTGTGACTTTCAAAATGAATGGTTAAAGAGGAAAGCATAGAAAAATACTTGAAAAATATGATAACGAAACAAATCACCCCCTATATACATATGCACATCCCTACACCCAAATAGCCACATTACTCAAGTTTTTAGAACTAAAGTAGCTAGACAATAAAAATAAATAATAGTGACAAAAGAGAATATTATTGGAGTAGACCAAAGGTTAATTGAGGTGCTTGAACTCAATAATCACTCTTTGGGATATCAAGACCAAAGATAGACCTTCCCTTGAAGTTTGTTATCTGAATAACCAGAGAAACCTTTTGCTTTTCTGAGAACCACGTTGCAATGTATGGCAAATGTCATTAAATATAGTCTTAGCCCCTTCTGGCTGCTATAACAGAAATTACATGATTTGGTGGATTAAACAACAGATTTATTTCTCACAACTCTGTAGACTAGGAAGGCCAAGATCAAGGTGCCAGCAGCTTTGGTGTCTGGCGAGGATGGACTTCCTAGTTTATAGACAGCCATCTTCTTGCTGTATCCTCACATGGTGGAAAGGTGTGAGGGAGCTCTTTGGGGTCTCTTTTATAAGGGCTTTATCCACTAATGAGGGCTTCGTGACCTAAACACCTCCCCAAATTCCCACTTCCAAATACCTTGGATCAGGTTTTAACATTTAAATTTTGGGCAGGAGACACAAACATTCAGCCTGTAACTGTTATTAATCTTTGAAATTTAGTAGCATAGTCTCTAGAAATTTTCAAATCACATAGTTAAAATAGTTTTCAAAGTGTAACTCCTTAATTTCCATTAAAAATATAAATGGGAAGGGAATATTTTCTAGGGCTACTGTTAGTCAGTGAGTAGTAATCCTGGATACATGGGATCCAAAGTATACTGTCCTTCACTTCACATTTAAGTCTAAATTTTAAACTGAGCCCACTGAGATGTGGGTACAGAGACTCAAAAGAGAAGGAGGGTCAGTAGCCCTCTCTAATGACTTGTCCACTCATGGGTTTGGTATTTCTTGAAGAGGGTTTGTGCAATAGTGTATGTCTCTTACCAGACTCTGTATTATCTATAATTCCCTACTCAGGCAGGATAAGAAAAACAACAACAAAAGAGGGTTAACAAATTCCTTTAGAGATATAATTAATACCAAAGGGTATGGGGCCTCAGGTACCAACTTCACCATTTCATTTATGTTAAGAGTGGGATTCTGGAAGAGAAGTGAGGTTATGGGCAGTAAAGAGCTTCTGTATGAAAGGGTACCATAGAACAGGTAGGTGTGTCTTAAGACTTTTGTTCAAGATATTAGAATGATAGACTAAGATAGCTGGCCAAAGAATTAGTGGTACAGAGCTGTTTAAACTGAAAATAAAATGTAGGCGAAGAAATATTTAAATCTAGTCATTATAAAAGACAAATAATGTGAGTCAGAATGATAATAGTGAAGAAGATACTTGGTAATTCATAAGAAGAAAGAAAATGGGAAAAAAGGTCATAATCAATACTTGAGATCAATTAGTATAATTATACTAAGGTTGGGGTAATCATCAGAGTAAACTTACAATCTTAGTAGAAAAAGGTAAATAGTTATTATAAATATTTAATCAGTTATGTCATATGTCTCTTGCTTAGACTCTAGAATTGGAAGTGCCTATCTTAATGAAAAAGTCCACAGAAAGTATAAAAAGCAAGATAGATTTTTATGTCCATAAAATATAAACTTGTGGGGAAATCTATGAATCAGAGAATGACTGAAAGCTGAAAGCATCTTATTGGAAGCAAAGAAAAGCAGAGATGCAAATAATATTTATTTGTGTAGGATACTTAAAGCCATTAAGCCAGAGAAAACAGAAAATGCATTATTGACATATGACAAAACATATATAAAAGCAAAATATGGTAAGGATGCTGAACTTTAGCTATCTGGACTTATTAGTGTTCTGTTGCTATGTAATGAATTACTACAAACTTAGTAGCTTAAAAGGATCCATGTATTTCTGTAAGTAAGAAATCTGACATAGTGTTACTCTGTTCTCTGTTCAGGATTCTACAATGCTAAATTCAAGGTATTAGTCTGAGTTTTTATCTCAAGATACTTAAAAAGGATCTACTCCCAAGATCGTTCATGTTTCTGACCAAATTTAGGAGCTTGTGGTTTTAGGACTGACGTCCTGTTTCATTGCTAGCTATCAGCCAATGAGGTTCTCAATTTCAAAATGTCACCTACATCTCATGCCACCTGGCCCCCCTCCAGCTTCAAGTCAGCAACAGCTCTTTGAATTCTTCTCCTGCTTTGAATCTCTGACTTGCTGGTCTGGGAGCAGTCAGAGAAAACTCTACTTTTTAAGAGCTTGTGTGATTATGTCAGGCCTGCCCTTTCTTAAGGTCAACTGGGTCATAGGTCATCTAATTATGAGAATAAAATCCATCATCTTCATAGTTCCAGGGACTATTCATGGAATGAACATGAAGAGTCAGAAAGTCCTGGGGCCATCTTAGAATTCTGTCCACCACACTAACCAACTGTTGGAGTCATTTTTAGAAAAAAAAATCCAGAGGCTATGATAAATTACTGACTTCTTTGTACAGGAGGTAACAGTCTCCTTCTGCTCTGCTCTGTTCTAGCCCCTTGGGATATTATATCCAACTCCAGTGCCGCCCTTAAAAGTGGTAGCAGCAAACTGATGCATATTCAGAGAAGAGGAATGTTTTTGAAAGTGTGGCATAGAATGAATGAGTAAACAAATGAGGCTGTATAACATGAAGGAGAGAAGTCATAGAGACAAGATTGTTTTTTGACTTAAAATATTTGGAATATTGCCACAGATCAATATTCACTGTGTGTGTTTTACAATACATAGTAACAAATAATAGGTGAAAGCACCAAGGAAGCATTTCGGTTCAATAAAAGAAGTAACTTACTATCCTGTTCAGATGGCTCAATTGGTTGGAATGGAGTCCCATACACACACACACACACACACACACACACACACACACACACACACACACACACGCATTACCAATTCAATTTCCAATCAGGGCACATACCTAGGATATGGTTTTATCCCTTGTTGGAGCACATATGGGAGGCATCTGATGAATGTTTCTCTCTCACATTGATGTTTTTCTCCCTCCCTTCTTCTCTTTCTAAAATCAATAAATGTATCATCAGGTGAAGATAAAAAAGAAGAAAGAAGAAAGAAAGAAAGAAAGAAAGAAAGAAAGAAAGAAAGAAAGAAAGAGAGAGAGAGAGAGAGAGAGAGAGAGAGAGAGAGAAAGAAAGAAAGAAAGAAAGAAAGAAAGAAAGAAAGAAAGAAAGAAAGAAAGAAAGGGAGGGAGGGAGGGAGGGAGGGGAAGAGAAGAAGGAAGGAAGGAATAAGAAGAAGAAAGAAAATGAAAGAAAGAAAGAACGGAAGCATAAAGGCATTGGCCGTAAGTAAGGCCTTTCCGACTCCCTCGAACCAGAAAGAAAATGAAAGAAAAGAAAGAAAGAAAGAAAGAAAGAAAGAACTTACTAATAAAATCACATTTTCTTAAAAATATCTGGGTTTTTGTACAGAGGGTGCCTATCTGCTTTATTGGAGACTTTATTTTTCAGAATACAAGTAAATAAGAATTCAAGGGCGGGGGGGAATATTTTGTAGGAAAAATTAAATTGAGCAAATACTTTGGGATTTCTCAAAGGCTTTATCATGGCCTGTGACTCTCTAATGAAAGGGTATATCCTGCTACATTCCCTAAATTAATTGAACAGTAAGCTTTTTATTCCATTGAGTCACTCTTGGGACTAGTGTTTTCTAACCTTGCTTGCTAAACTGCTGTGTTTGATAGAAAATTCATGCCCTAAAGTGCAGTTTGAAATTACCACCTACTGCAGTGTCTTCCATAACTTCCTGGCACATTCGAGCACTCCTAGACTGGACCATCTTTACCAATGTGAGCTGTATACATACACAGCAGCTGTAGAAAATGAGAGCTGTCTATTCAAATGCTTATGGGACTCAGCTGGATTATACATGTTCTCATAGAAATCAGTTGAAGAACAGTGCTTGGAACCTTGCCTCCTCAACGCCTAAGCTACAAGAAACTGAATGAAAGACCACCTGTGCAAAATAAATTGTGAAAGGCTAGTTTCAAATTTAACCGAAGTTGTTAACAATAAAGGTAGAAAATAAAAAATTGTGATCCACTAATCTCAGCCAATAATTGAGAGAAAAAAAATCTCAATCTTTCTGATTTGTAAGTGGTTGGAAGCTAGTGCACTTTATCAGTTCATTTACTGCATCTTTGTGATATTGACTTCTCTGTTAAGGAAATTCATTGTTACAAAATGTTAAAGGTTTCTCCCACTGTTTCATTTATGATCACTCAACAAGTCCGTTCTCCTAAATAACACGGTGACCAAACGATTCTAAACTATCCATAGATTTGGTTAAACATTTCTGATGGTGAATCCCCAGAGATTCATTTTAGAAAATGCTATAGTCCAATAAATTCAGCAGGTGTTGTCATCTTACAATTTCGTTAAAAATCCTGAAGAGAAAATATAACTGACCTTTTATATCCCAGTACTCCAAAGCAGACATCAGTAGAAAGAAAATGGTAGAGGACTCTCTCTAAAGAAGGAATCTCACAATTGCTGAGATTAAAAAAGGTTCTTGCTTATCCTTATTTCCAGCTTCACAAGGAAAGAGAATTAGGACCAAGGAGGCAGCATTGATGTCACTGGAGCCATCCGTGATCTTAGTCTGCTTCTCTGTATTAGATTTTATTTTCATTACTTTGTTCTATTATCCATGGTGCTCATCATATTTGGTGTGTATGTCAAATATTGTACCATAAATGTGATGAAATCATCTCACAATATCTGCTTTTCTTCACAGTCAAATGTCCAAGATAGACATATGTAGTTACAATATCATTTCTAGTAGTGAATCTAGTATCCTCTAGTTAGTATCCTCAAGATAGGCCCTTCTTTTGGGTAGCAATCAATGTCTATAAAGCAGGTTCTCATTTTGAGATGATAAAATTTAATATTCTTCCTGTTAATTATTGTAGATTTGGAGAAAGAAGAGAAGATATATATATTAATAAGAAAGTTCCAAATAGAACTTAATTTAAAAAAAGAACTTGGCACCAGTATGATATCCTTAAATATAGAACATCTCAATTTATCCAAAGAGAAATAGTATCTGTATAAAAATCTCATATTAACCCACAAATGTCCTTCATCCTGTGCTGAGAGGCACCAACTCTCAGCTACGGGAAGAGATTAGCCTCCCATGTCCATTCAATTCTTGGCCTATAGGCTGAGATTGCCACCTAGGGAGCCAATTAGTGCCAAATACATTGGTGTGTGTTTTTTTTTAATGTAAGAAAATCTCCCCTAAGAACTGGACTGAGATGAGCCATCAAATGATAGTGATTTTCAGTCACTAATGATCTGGGATTTAAATAGAGACTTTTAATTGGGTTACCAAGCAACCTGCAAATATTTTGGTGATACCTGCTGAGTCAATTGGGCAGTTTGTAACCCATTCTCCTCTGATTATGTTATCTTTGATATGAGTATATTAAAATTATAAATGATATGCATGGGTTTTTTCCTTTATCATTAGCCAAGAAAAGACATCATTGAGTCTTTGTTCTTTCCTTCAGTTACGTTTCCATATGTCCAAAAAAGTACTCATTAGGTTCTCTTCTGATGGCCCCAGATTCTCCTAAGTGGAATAAAACCTCATAAAATTAGAAAGGTTACAAGGGATCGTTCTGTAAATCATAATCCACATAATTAAAAAAGCCAAAATTTTGTGTTTGTTTCTTAGATCTGTTTTCAAAAAGTGAAATGTTAAGGATATTGTAATTATGGGTTTTGTTCCACTGGAGAGTTATTTACAAAGAAAACTTGTAAAGAAAAAAAATAAATTCTGCCTTTCATTGTTTCCAGATGCCTCTGTCAATCCCTGTGGCTAAACTTATTAAGTTTTTTCTTACTGCTACTGTCATTTTCTTCAGTCTTTCCTGCTCAACCACCCCACCTGGCCCTCCCTCAGCTCCTTAAACTACATCTATCAGTTGTCTTGTCCCATTTTGGGGTTGGTATTATTTTTCCCAGTCTTACTGCTCTGCCCCTCTGGCTTTAGGTAACATTTCATGCTGCCTTTCAACTTACACGTCCCTAAGTAGAAGGTGGGCTCTTCAGAAAGGCTGCTTTCTCCCTTTAACATGTGTGGGGAATAGCTCCCCTGCTGTAGATGAATCAGTGGCCAGACCTTTGCTTCTCCAAGCTTTTCTTCCATGACCAGCTTTGCCTTTCTCCTTGGTCACTTATTTGAACTCTTTTTAAGAGGACATTCCTAACAGAATGTATGCTCTGTTTGCCTGGCTTTGTGTTTCTTTGAGCACCTTTTCTTCTCCCTTTGAGAACTTGTCCACATGAAAAATAACATCAAGAGACCTAACATTTTCATTCCTAGTTCTATTCCAAATGCAAAGTGGAGCAAATGATAACATAAATCCTGGTGCTGTTTCAAAGATCACAGTAAAAAGAACCTTACAGCTCTCCACTCTATTTTACAAATGAGGAAACGGAGAAGCCAACATATTTAAAGGCTGACAAATGTTACATACATAGTACAAATGGCAGAGAATGAAACTCTGCCTCGTCACTCCTCATCATGTACCTGTGCAGTGCATCATGGTGTCTGTCATTTGATCACTGTGTTCTGCACCCAGTTTCATTTGATAGAGGTTTTCAAAATAGAAGTCAAAGTGCCAGGGGGTTCTACGTGTTTTATATGAAAAAATGTCACCCATAAAACATAAAATAAAGAACAGAATTATTGAGCAAGGCAATTGCAATGGAGAGATTAAGGGAAATGTCATAAGAAACGTATTTTAGTTATGAGTTGAAGGAAAGAATGTTCCATGTTATTGGGTATGGTGTACCTGTGGATCAGTGCCCTCCTACTTGCCAAAGTGTCAAAAGTTAAGTGAAAACACACACACACACACAACTAACAGGATACTCTTCCAAAATATTATCATACTAAGAAGTTTGGGGCTGGCAAAGTATCTGTTGTTTCTGAATTAAGTACTAAGGCTTGGAAAGGTATTTAGAGAAATCCCATCTATTCTTCTTTATAAACTTTTCAAATGTGGTTTTTATGTTGCACTGCTTAAAAAATAATTTCTAGATTTATTTTGAGCTGAATGATCAGCTGGGTTCCCATGAAGGCCCTCTGCAAAAATAACTGTTAAATATAAGGTTGCTGCAGTGCGAGATGTGATTTCAGGTGGATTTTTTTTCACTTTTATTGTTTTCCCTCTT
The DNA here is from genome assembly GCF_014108235.1 of Myotis myotis. Classification (NCBI taxonomy): domain Eukaryota; kingdom Metazoa; phylum Chordata; class Mammalia; order Chiroptera; family Vespertilionidae; genus Myotis; species Myotis myotis. Next base: position 61,071,580 of record NW_023416324.1, read on the forward strand.
CTTTCTCTTCTCTGACCAGCCTGAAGCATGATGCAGACCTGGCAGCCAACGGCTTGCTCACAATAAAGCAATATTCTAACTATCCTCCTTTTAATCCAGCTTTCTTTTGACAGGTGTCAGCTAGATTTAAAATGGCTGGCTGATGATTATTTTTTTCTTTCCCCCTTTTTTTTCTTACATTGTCATTCCTTGAAGTCGGGTTAAGTGCTGACATCCCTTTGTGCTTAACTAGGAATAACTATCAAAGAAATGTATAAATTACAGTCCCAGTTACACCGTCGCTTAGGGGACACATCTACCTCTAATGACAAAATGCACCCTTGACCTTGACTATTTTTTTATGAAGAGTTCTGAAGTTTGGTTTATGAAATCTCAGGTCCCACATGGTTCCTATTCATTCTTTCAGGTACTTTTCCAAGTGGAGTATCCTAGTTAGTTATTCAATCTTTTTATCTTTTTCATGAATAAATTACAGAGTTCTGCTTCTTATCAATTGGAAACACTCAACTCAGGGAACACAAAATATTTTTTAGACCATAAATTATTCTTAAAGAAAATCTTAGATGAGTTGACCACTTTCTGTGTTGTATATGTGTGTGTGTACATGAGAGAGCAAGAGAATGTGTCTGCTTGGTGGCATTAGTTCAGAATGGTTATAGACAGACATTCAGATTGTCATTGTCATCTGACAGTCCTTAAAGCAAACTAGCCTAAAAAACAAACAAACAAGCAAGCAACCACCAAAATACTGCTTCTGACTCCTTCCCAACTGTGAATTACAAAGTAAGCCCAGCTCTTCTCCTATGACATTTTCTTCTCACTTATTGGCACAGAATGTGATTTCGTGGTAGAAGGTTGGAAAATGACCCCTTGTAATGATGGAATTTACATAAAGAAATGCTGATTGCCCAAAACAGATAATATGCTGTGGGTATCATCACAATAAGTTGTCTCCTACTGACACAGAGTCTAAGTTGGAAGCACACAATTATGCAAATCAAACTAATGCCAGTTGCTCATTACTGTCATGGTGGTAAAGGCAAAAAAACATATCCTCCATAGACAGCTTGAGGCTGGGCCACAAGCCAAAATGTTTGGTTTTGCTGACAGAGTAACTGAGTCAACAAAAATAGGATATAATCATAATACATCAGAGGGATCCACATCAGGGAAGACCTGAAGCTTAATGGGCTGTGAATCCTATATCTGTTCAGAGAGTCCTTTCACTGGTATTGACCCATAATAAGTCTGGTTCCATATTTGCCGATTCTGTAGAAATAGATTACAGAAGCAATTTGGGGTGTGGGGGATCTGAGATGTAAGACATTCTACTAGCTTTTCCTAACATAGATGATATGACATTTATAAATACTTAAATAATGTCATCTATTACTGTTTAAATACTTCCCAGAATATTTCACAGGACCTGCTGCTGTTTGATCCACGTTGTCCTGAGCTCTCATTATGGTACTAGAGATGTTGTCAAATAATACAATGTTCATTTGTCACATATACACTTTTCCTATTTAAAAAAACAACAACAACAAAAACAGAATCACTATGACCAGGAGAATATTTAACTCCAGAGAGTAGATAATGGGTCTGTTGTTCACAGAGGTAAACCTAGAGTAAATGTGGCCCTGGTGTAGAGCAATGGTTGCTGATCTACCAATTTAATCCATATCTTTTCTGAAGGGCAACATCACATATGTGGTGGTCTGATACAATAAATGGCCTAGATTCTTCACCATCTTGGTATCCATGATGAGACTGTGCAGTCCTTCTCATTAATAAGTGAGCATATTTTCTTGCTACCAGTTCTGAGTTTAGCCATGTGACTTGCTTTGGCCAATGAGATTCAAGCAGATGTACCAGAAGCAGAGGCATCATCCCAGGTTCTTAATCCGACATCTGGAAGAGTTCAGAAATCTGGAGAAGCACTGTGTGCAAATTAATCAAGAGTCCAGAGACGAAACATAATTTTGAAAGGCATTATGGGGAGTCAGAGAAGACTTAGCTAAAGGAACTAAGTTCTTTCATCTCAGGACCCCTTGCTATTTATTATTTATTTATTTATTTATTTATTTATTTATTTATTTATTTTATTTCTTTATTGGTTTCAGAGAGGAAGGGAGAAGGAGAGAGAGATAGAAACATCAATGGTGAGAGAGAATAATTGATTGGCTGCCTCCTGCATGCACCCCACTGGAGATTGAGCCCACAACCCAGGCATGTGCCCTTGGCTGGAATCGAACCTGGGACCCTTCAGTCCGCAAGCTGACGCTCTATCCACTGAGCCAAGCCAGCTAGGGCCCTTGCTATTTATTAACACGATTTGTCCTAAGGCAAGGTGGAGATATACACATCAAAGGGTAGGGGTAGTTACAGAATCCATTGTCAGATTGGAAGAATTTGCCTACGGCTGTTCAGGTGTTTGGCCAGTAGGAGGCAATAACATGTAGATTGAAATGCCCTGACCTATCTGGCAGCAAGCAATCATTTTATGCATCCTTTTCAGGTTTTGGGGAAATGCCCTCCCTCAGCCATTCCCAGATGACTCAGCCCTGCTGACATGCTGGAATTAGCTTCTGGCAGAGGCACAGAAAAGCACTTTGACACATCTGCTTATGCTATTCAGCCTCTGTCTGGAAAAAGCATATCTGGTCTTGCTTGCTGGAGGGAAGGAGAAACATGGAAAAGTTGTCCTGTGAAGGCCAGCCTAGATCAGCCAACAATCAGCCAACCACAGACAGTTGAGTAAGCTCAGACCAGAGCCACCTAGCTGAGCCCAACATAATCACAGATTCACAGACTAATAGATGCTTAAAGTTTCAAGTCCCTGATTTATTTATATATTTTTCTATTTGTTAAGCAGTGTCATTGCATTGATATATGACGTGAGTTTTCTCAAAGTTCTACAAGATTAAATATATGCAAGAGAAATATACTAGACTAGAAGCCTAGTGCACAAATTTGTGCACCAGTGGGGTCCCTCAGCCTGGCCTACAGGATTGGGTTGAAACCAGCTCTCCAACATCTCCTGAGGGATCCCATATTGCGAGAAAGCACAGGCCAGGCCAAGGGACACCACTGGAGCATGATCGGAGCTGGGGAGGGACATAGGAGGTTAGCCAACTGGGGAGGGACTGCAGGAAGGCTCCAGGGAGTGTCTGGCCCATCTCACTCAGTCCTGATTGGCCAGACCCCAGCAGTAAGCTAACCTACTGGTCGGAGTGTTTTCCCCCTGGTGGTCAGTGCACATCATAGCAAGCAGTTGAGCGGCCTTTGCATATCATTAGCATATTACGCTTTGATTGGTTGAACAGACGAGCGGATGACCAGATACTTAGCATATTAGGCTTTTATTATATTGGATAAATAATAGAAAAGAGATTATTGACTCTCCAGATTTAAAGTATAAACATATAGGAATATGCACAACAAAACAATCAGATACCACTTTAAACCCACTAGGATGACTATAATCAAACATAAGCAACAGAGAGGATGTAGACAAATTGGAGCCCTTATACATTGCCAATAGGTATGTAAAATGATGCAGCCACTTTGGAAAACAATTGAGTAGTTCACTGAAATTTAAATGATAGCAATTCCACTTCTTGTTATATTACTAAAAGAAATGAAAACCTAGGTTCAGTTTTCAAAAGTACTCAAATGTTTATAAGAGAAGCACACAAATGACCAAAAAATGGACACAATTCAAATGGATATCAACTAATAACTGAAAAACAAAATTTGGCATATCCATACAATGGAATATTATTTAACCATCAATAGGAATTCAGTACTGATATATGTGACAACATGAGTCTTGTAAACATTATACTAAGGAAAAGAAGTCAGTCACAAGAGACCACATATTGTACAATTCCATTTATAAAAATGCCCACAATGGGCAAATCTAGAGGGTACTTAGATCTGGGGTAGGTGTGGTGGGAGGGATTTTTTTTTTTTTTTTGGGGGGGAGGCATGGGACGTAATGCTAATGAGAAATAGAGGTTTCTTCAGGGGCAATAAAAATGTAAAATTAGGTTGTGGCATTGTTTGCACGTAATTCTATGAATATACTAAAACCCATTTGATTGTAAACTTTAAATGGCTGATTTTTGTTGTATGTGAATTATCAATATATATAAAAGCCTAAGCAACTGGTCGACTGGTAGCTATGATGCACACTGACCACCAGGGGGCAGACACTCAATGAAGGAGCTACCGAGCTGTGGTGACTTGGCAGCTGCGGTTCTCAGATGATGCACTGGGAACCAGAGAGGAGGGAGCCAGATTCTGGGGTGCATCACCTGAGAACTGTCCCCTGGACCCCTCAGGGGTTGTCAGAGAGCCAGTTTTTGCCCAATCCCTGCAGGCCAGGCCGAGAATTCTTGCACTGAGCCTCTAGTATCTTAATAAAACTGTTTAAAAAATTTATAAACACTATCTCACCTCTGACCAAAGCATAGCTTGCTTTCTATTTTAGCCTCTTTTTCTATCCCTCTCAAATAAACTTTTCATATTGTTTCTTTAGAAGTACATGCTTATTTACATATTTGACATCTTTTAAAAATGAAGTAATAGAGACATTTCCACATTCAGTACTAGATGCCAATTTTCACAGAGCTTTAGCTCTGCCTTTCCTTATATCTCATGTTCTGTGATACTCATGCTTCACTTGCTCTTAAAACTGATCTGTGAAAAGGAAAGGATATGTATGGCTCATCATTTCTTAGGCTTTGCACATGGAGGCCAACTGTCCTGAGTAAACTGCCACCAGGTTGGCAGGTCCAGAGCTGCTCCTGAATTAATGGTCACTCCCCCTCCTCCAGCAGCAGGTTTGAGGTTTAGCACATTTTGTCTCATGAAACTGAGAAAATAGACAGTCTACAACCTGTCACATGTCCTGTGCCCTGGGCATTCCTTCTCCCCTGGCAGCCTTTCATATGGCCTCCTCCCTCAAACCCACAGAGATAACTACCTTTACTCAGACCTTCATTTGTCCCATTTATCCCTTTCTCCAAAGTGGTTCAATGGTTTCTGGTTTTTCACTCCTCTTGTCCACCCTCCTAACTGACTCAGGAGTGATGGTTGTGAAGTGGATATCTTGACCATCAACACCCTCTGCCCCACCCACCCCCAACAAATATCATTGGCTTCCTTTTGCTGCTGAGAAAATCAAATCTTAATGTAATTTGTAAAAGTCCTTTATGATCTGACAATCACGTGAAATATTGCTAGCTCTCCTCTTTGTTGTGGTAACCTACTTGCTGCTCTCTCTCTCATGCCTTTCAATACGTGCTCCCTAGTTCTTGTGAGTGGTAGAGGGGCAGAAATAAAAAATGGCAATCCACAAATATATCCGGTGGGGATGGGGAGTTGGTGTTCAATGGGTATAAAAGTTCGGTCATGCAAGATGAAAAGTCCAAGTGATCTGCTGTTTATATTGACAGGACTGAATTGCACACTTTAAAATGTATTAAGAAGGTAGATCTCATGCATGTTTTACCACAATAAAAAATAGATATATACATATCAATATTTATATAGGTGCAGATATATCTTCATTGACCTCTCTTCACCTCATAAGCCCCTGCTCATCCTCTGGAAATTCCTTTAGCACTACCTCTGCAGGAGGACTTTCCTAACCACCTCTCAGCTGAACATCCCCTTCTGTGTTTCTAGAAGCGATGTGTGCACACACAACGCAGCATTATAATTTCTACTTTTTTTCCCAAACTCAGTTTATAGCAAAGTATTACTAGCCCACACAACGCCTTTTTAAACTGTCATTCATTCATTCATTCATCCACTCATTCATTTCCTTGTCACCATGCTTTCCAGCCACTTTCTCTCCCCATAGATATCTGTTGTAATATGCTCTCTGGATCCATAAAAGTCTATGGATTCTTGATTTTAGAAAAGTCTTTATGAAAATAATGTATGGGCATGTCTGTGTGTCTTTTTCATACCTGTCTGTCTCTGCCACTGAATCATAACTTAATTGATGGCTGGAAAACAACCACTGTCAAATCTGACACTTTGCAAAGTGTCTGATGTACAGTAAGAACGCAATATGTGTTTATTCAACCCATGTATTGAATAAATAAATTGGTGATGTAAAAGGCCTACATTTAAATTGAATTTCTAGTGACCCTTGGTGGACTTTTCAAGTTTCATATCTCTTGTCAATAACCTATTGATAACTCACAAGAAGAGTTAAAATTGTAAAATATGAAGCCATTTGGATCTCAGCCTCTTTTGCTGCCCATTTCTCCATTCTTCACGGTGTGACTTCAGCACTCTCTCCCTACTAATGCTAGTTGGTATTATAAATCATCTTGTGGACAGTGGCTTAAATGTTGGGAAGATTTCTACTTCTTTCTCACAATGTTTGATGATTAATAGCTGAAGTAATCAACCCCAGAAAGAACTCGAGGTTCCCAACCAACCCGAGGCCAGTTTCCTCATTCTCACGACCCACTAGAGGACTACAAAGGTTTTCCCCTGACTTTGAGCCATCACTTCGTTTTACAGTCCACTTGCCTGTGGTTTAGAAACCGAGCATGTCAGCACTCCCTTTTACTGCCTCTGTAGCAGCAAATGTGTTTTGTTCTCTCCTTTCAAAAATAAAGATTGTATTTTAAAATCACTCTCTCCCCTAGGGAACCACTCACTCCTAAGTCTCTGACAGGCCACGAGCACCTCAAAATTAAGAAAGATGTTCAGAAATGTGAGTTTGTAGAGAAAAGACTAGAAAACCACCCAGACATGTAACGACTCAGTTACGCGCCTGGCTTCTGTCAGGAGAAATGTGTGTGAATTTTCACGTTCATAATAGACATGTGCAGCTAACTGACTTTTATCATCTTGCCTCTGTTATATTGATCTATCAGTGAATCTATAATAGAAGATGGGAGCCTGGAACAGTAAAAAGTAATAACCATTGAGATGGATAGCCCAAGCAAAAGTGTAGTTTCATGGGGACACTTAGTGCAAAGAACTGTAGATTCATGTCAAGGGGGCATAAGTATCCCCTTCAAAGCCAACTGTTAAAAACACCTTGTGCACAGATGACCTGCCTTCAGAATTTGATATGTTTCCGTATTGATTTTCAGAGTTTCAAAACAACAGGAAATGGCCAAGTGAAAGTTTCTTTGCAGAGCACTAAAAGTAATTCACCTTCCTTCTTTGATTTCAGCCTCAGATTTTGTTTTATGGTTCAAAGTACAAGTGCTTATTTTTAAAAATTCATTTCTAACTCAGGGTAGAAAGCAGCACTGGAGACCGAGGCAGTATGGAGCAGGAAATGAGCCATGAAATGAAACAAAACAAACCCCCCAAATTGCATTAATGGAGTTCGTGGTAAGTGAAGCTTACCTTTTAAGTACAGGCCCATTGATGGGAGGGCAGGGTTTTCCCATAATCAGAGTATTCTGAAGGAGAGATTGAAGAGCCTCTAAAATGATCAATACTGTGGCTTTGGAGTCATCTGGTGTTGGCTTCCATATTTTGTATATCTCTTTGCATGAAAACATTAGCATATTAAGAATAGAAAGCTGGCTTTCTAGGACAAAGGAAAACCAGTACACTTTTCAGTACAAATTGGTACCATTTACATGTTATTAATGTATTGCAAAAGCTAAACATAGTTAAATACTAAAACTTTAAAATTTCTAACTGGACCTCTTTTTTTTTTTTTTTTTTTTCAGAAATCATGCATTTTATATTCACACTAGAGGCCCAGTGCACGAGATTCCTCCGCCAAGCCTGTGCCCTCTCGCAGTCTGGGACCCCTTGGGAGATGTCCACCTGCTGGCTTAGGCAGGATCAGGCCTCAGCTGGCGGTCAGACATCGCTCTCACAGTCCGGGGGTCTGGCAGTCCTGGACCCCTCGCTCCTTACCATCCACCTGCAGCATAGGCGGGCAAGGCTTCCGCCACTGCTTCTGCTCTTGCCAGCCATGAGCCCTGCTCAGGGCTTCTGGCTGAGCAGTGCTCCCCCTGTGGGAGCACACTAACCACCAGGGGGAAGCTCCTGCATTTAGTGTCTGCCCCCTGGTGGTCAGTGCACATCATAGAGACCAGTCTTTCTTCTGTTCAGTCGATTTGCATATTGGCTTTTTATTATATAGGATGTGTTTGTTCTATGCAGTATAATGTGATGCAGGGAAACAAATTTCAGCTTATTCAATGCCAAAATTTGATAGTTTCCCGACTGTGTTCTTTATTTTTGGCCATAGGAAGTTGTGTTGGTCAGAATTCTGGCAAGAAATAGATGGCACATGCAAAAGATGTGATTTAAGAGAGGTTTAATGAAGACATGAAGGGTGGGCAGGGTTTAGAGAAACCAATCGAAGAGGGTGAAGCAGGCATTCCTGAGCCTCCTATCATCATCAGGATTGAAATGACAAGAAAGGGGAATGTTAGGAAGTAGGGTGAGACCTGTATGGAAGGTTGTCCTGAATGAATAAACTGGCCATTAAGAGAGGAACCCAGACACTGCCAATCAATGAACCAATGGGAGTGAGAATCAAGTGAACAAGTACTCTATTTTTTCTTTGTTCCTGTCCTCTGGTTCCCTACTGGGGTCTACCACTGGCTGAGCCTCACTGAAAAGCCAGAGGAAAAGAGACTTAGTTTCACAGTCCCTTCACATCAGCCTCCTGGGACATAGAAAAAGGAGACAAACCTGGAGAATGACCTGGAGGGGAATATAGAGTCATATTTTATTTTAGATATATATTCTAGGCCATAGAATTGTCCATATAATTGGCAGTTCTTCAGCTGCGTTAGACATGGAAAGTGCAGCTCCTATACCATTCCTTACAACCAAGTTAAGAGGGCTCTGTGGCTTCCAGAGTTATGAGTGCAAAATAATATATATAAGCATGGGAGAAACTGTTAAGATCTTGAGGAATAAAAGTTAAACAAAACTAAACAAAGCAGTACAAAAGAGGAGTCCATTAACCTCTACCTTCTACTTCTTAGCAAATACAACATTATGGCAAGTAAAAATACTGTGATAACGTTTCCAGGAGCCATGGGAATGACTGACCTCTTTCTTATCTCCTCCAGTATCCCCATTAAAAATACTTTTAGCCCTAACCGATTTGGCTCAGTGGATAGAGCATCGACCTGTGGACTGAAAGGTCCCAGGTTTGATTCTGGTCAAGGGCATGTACCTTGGCTGCGGGCACATCCCCAGTAGGAGGTGTGTAGGAGGCAGCTGATTGAGGTTTCTAACTCTCTATCACTCCCCTTCTCCCTCCTCACTGTAAAAAATCAATAAAATATATTTTTATAAAATACTTTTAATTCAGACTATGGAAATATTCCCCTAGTTTACAAGACAAGCAACAGGAAACAGAATTTTGCTTTAAAAACATTTAATCATAAACCATATTTTATAAAAATGTATTGTAGCCATTAAAAGAGAGATATCAGTGTCATATGTTTGCCAGAACAAGGTTAAAATGTATATGAACTCTAGGCTATTTTTTCCAAATCACACTCTTATAATTTATTATAAATATTTGAATCTGTTAGCTCTTAGTTATGGGCTAGGTTATTTTTGTTTTGTGTATTTTTTTTCATTTTTAAATGTTTTCATTGTGCCTTCTGCAATCAAATGGCTGGGGTTGGAAGATTAGAAAAACAGTATCTCACTTCAAATACACAATGTTATCTATTTTCATTAAGAGAGTGACATTCTGGGCCAGAAAATTTACATTTTACACAGAATCCAGGTCTTATGTTTACACATATTGGTTGTGTTTTAAAAGAAAAATGTAATAGCTATTTCCCTATGTAGATAAATTATCTATTTATCCATTATCCACCTATCTAGGAATCTAAATTTATAAAAATTGAATGCAAAAATAGCCTATTTGCAGAATTCTCTCTACATATTGCCATTCTCTGGAGAAATATTTATAGTTTTTAAGTCCATTAGGATGGTTGGTTCTCACTTCAGATCAAATGATAAGTATATGCTGCTCAAGTTTGCTTTGCTTTCATTCTTTGCGTGTACTCTATCTCATCAAAGACGACTTTTTAAAGCTTGGATATTTTATAAACAGCTTTTAATGGCTTGAATTGTTCTTTTTTTGTAAAGATAATAATAAGTAAAAATATAGCTAAAGGCTTCTCTCAAAGTATGTTGACATTTTGGTTCCATTAGAGCAGTATAATAATGTGTACCCACATGTGAGCTGTAAAGAAAAGCCCATCTCTAGAGTAGTAAATGTGAAGGACTCATTTCAACATATGACTATACACACACAAGCAAACAAACAGACACACGCAAACACACACATATGTGCTGATCTTGGAGGGGATTTTGATAAAAAAGATTTGAAATCAGAAAATCTACATTCAGATGCTGAATCAGCCCCTTAAACCTCTCCTACCCCTTACTCCACCCACTATCTCTCTAGCCACGCCCCCAAATTCTGTGCTCTCATCCATAATGTATGTTTATAATTCCCTGAGTTCCCTTTATGATCATCTATCATTACTCATTTGTTCCCTAAATATTGTTGCCCTAACCTCACCTGTCATTTGATTTAATTAACATGGCCTTTCTTTCAAGACTCAGCTTAATTTCCACTAGTTCCAGGATCTCTTCCTGAACTCCTGTCATCGCCTTACATACCACAGTCCTTATTCCATTGTCTTGTGATTTTCTGTTGCCTTTCCTGTCTTCTCCATTGGATCAAAACCCCTTGGAGAACAAGGGCATCATCTTATTTAGCTTTGTATGTTCAACATCTTAATAACATGCAGCACATTGTAGAATTTCAATGAGAGTTCGGTGAATGAGTGAATCCTGAACTCAATCAGTTTAACTCTTTGGTTACTATCACTCCATAAATAAGCGAGGTAAAGTAAAACTCCAGTATTTCCCATAACATGGCAAAGTAAGAATTAGAAAAGGTGCAGCAGAAATTGAATGATAGGCTATCTGACTCCAAAGACCATGATTTTTCTTTTATGCCATTTTCCCCCTTAAGGAAATTTTCCAGGCCTCCGTTTCTCAAAGAAATGAGGTAAAGCAAACTATATACTCCACAGGGTTCATAAAAGAAAGGAGGAAAAATATGTCAGAACATAATATGGAACATAGTAATAGAAAAGTCTAGCACCTTTACTTTTAGGGAGAAATCTATCTTTAACAGAGAGAATACACAAATTCTAAGGGTTACCTAGCCAAGTCTCCTTCTCCCACTCCATGTTGAATATTTTCTTCAGAACCATCCAAGCTCTACCTAGTCATGTTAAATTAGCCTCTCTTAGCATGTGAAACAAGCTCTGTTCCACTCCTTGAGTTTCTAAATCCCAACATGGACAAGAAAATGGACAGTAGCAGTAGCATAATAAAAAGAGTATGAGGCTCAGGAAGGCTGCCCATTCTATTAGTCTGCAAAATACCATCAGCCTACAATTTAAAGACAGAAAGACACAGGGAGAGGAAAGTTCGATTATCCTCTAATTTGCCCTCATTAGTAGATTCAAACTGTTTGTATGTAACAATAGATACCTATTTGGGGGGTTTAGCTGCTGAAATGAATAGTCTAAGTGTATAGTTGCTACTTAGAAGAAAAACCAATTTGAGTACAAGTATGTACAAGTTCAGTGATGTTTTATGAGAAAAATAATGAGTTTACCTAAGTTTTTTTTGTTGTTGTTGTTTGTCTGGGTATTGTTGTTTTTTTACCAATTGAATAATAAGAAAAAAATTCAGCAAACACATATTACTCATAACTGTCAATAGGTAATAAAATCCAAAGCAATCTAGATAAATTAGCACAACCAGCAGATTTTTACAAAAGCAATTTAGGAATCAATTTGTATTTTTTTCAAAGCTCTGATGAAAGAAAGTACTTTGAAAACCCAAAATGCATTACTTCATATGAATAATGTCACACATAGTGACAATTTAATTTCTAAAAGCTCTGACTGGAGTTTGAACACAATTTTCAAACAAGGATACTTTGGGAGTTTGCCATCATCCCTGAGAACATCCTCTTCTCTTCTTCTTCCCCGAGCCTTGGGTCTGTAACTTAGAGAAACAAAATGGAATTTCTAAGGGCAGAGTGCTTAGATTAATACAAGATCCTCGGGTGGGGCTCTGAAACGAGAAGGAATCAAATTAAGTTGAGGGGTTAGCAATGAAGGTCGGGAGCTGTGTGCTTCCATTTTCACTCTGTAGCTATCAGTAGTTTTCACCTGATTCTCAGTCATTTTCGATCTCTTATAACCAAATTCCCAGCCAACTCAGACAGAATAGGTTGGCCTTGAATAACACTTTCTTACTAAATTCTTTCTTTCTGAACCGACATTTTGTGGTTGAACAGATGAGTCCCAGATGTGAAAAGAATAGTTCACATTCACAGAGAATGAAGTCCTGGCTCATTAAGAGAAAGATACAGTTCCTTCCTGACTCAGAATGCCAAGATAGTGTTTTCTAGAATTGAGAGGGAATTTAGAACTTTAAGAAAAGCCATAGGAAACTTCCTGGGTCATCGGAAAAGTCATAACAAGAGAATACAATTTAATATCCTTCCCAGTTTTAAACCCTCCTCTTAGTCATCTCCTGCATCATCTGTTTCGAGACTTAGTTAGACCTCCTGTTGGCCTCACAAAGGCTGGCACAGAAAAAGCAGTATTGGAAACTCTACATCTTCTAGGAGTGTTGGACTAAGAGAGATTAAGGATTAGGCGGAACGCAAAATGCGTGCACACTTAACCTTCTCAGGACTTGGTTACGGTCCTCAAGGGGGGAGGAGATTAACCCAGAAGTTACTTGAGGAAGAAAGTGCCACCATATGCTGCAGCCATCATCAATTTTGTAACGGCTGAGAATGGTCTGGGCTTGTTTCTCCAATTATAAACAACTCCTTCCCAGCACAGGAAATCTCAAGAGCTTGCTAGCTGCTCTATTGCCACTTACAGCTGGTGTTGCTCAGAGCATCACTGACCTGCTGACTTCTCACTTACTGGCTAAAAGAACATCCTCAATGGGGTGTCTTAAGAGAAAAACTTAACAGAAAACAACATTTTATCATTTCTCGATAAAATCCAATGATTTAAAAATGAGAAAACAGTTGACTAAGAAGGCCTAATCAACCGGGGGTCGAACGACCCTTTCATAGGGGTCGCCTAAGACCATCCTGCATATCAGATATTTACATTACAATTCATAACAGTAACAACATTACAGTTATGAAGTAGCAACGAAAATAATTTTATGGTTGGGTCACAACATGAGGAGCTGTATTTAAAGAGCCAGAAGGTTGAGAACCACTGAAAGGAATCATCACAAAAACATGTTTTTAACTCACCAACAAGCTTCACTTTGATCCCCCAATTTTCTAGAATGCAGATTTTCTCATAAAATAGCCACACTGCCCAATGAGGGTAAACAGTAAACTTTCCAATATCACAGCATGCTCTGAGATGAAAATGTGTGAGAGAAGAAAGTTACATGCCAGGCTTTTACCCAAACTGGGTGTAACACAGATTCCCAAATAAAGGTCTGGTGAATGACTGACTAATTCTTTTCTCTGTGATTAAAAGCGGTTACCTTAAAATATTTTATAACATTCATAACTGTTTTTCTCTATATGCTCAAGTCCCATTGCCTCATTTATATTTTATTTATATATTTAGAGGACTTCCATTGGGAGAGGGTTACCAGATAGGTATGAGCTATAACCAAACTCATAACATCCAAATAGATGTTAATTCTACTGACAGTATGAAAACATCAGGACACTCATAACTCTAATTATTGAATAAGAATAATGTCCAACAACAAAGAGGAAGGGCTGAATGAGATTAGAGATTTGATAAAAAGCGATCAAACTCACAGATGTGTCTATTACTCCATTGGTTTTTAATGTTTCAGGTGAATACATTTTGGTTTCTGAATTAAGCAGATAATGACTTGTTTTAATATTTCATTCCACTCATGTAGGCTTAGTCACCAGTTATTTTTCCTACTATAGAATCTACTGGATTGCTATGAAAGAAAAATCTGATGCTTGAAACAATAACAGAAACCAACATTTTATGCTTTGTTCTGTTACAGGCCTCATCAAGCCCCAGGAACAGGTGCTTTAAATTAGGCTGCCGAAGGCCAGCAGGACCTGGCTTTATTGTACTTTGGTAAATAACAGTCACTGTTGTCATCGGAGTTTTCTAAGCTTCCAGAAAATGTCACTAGCCACATGTCAGCAGGGTTCTTTGTCTAATTTCTACAGCGAAGGTGGCAAGAAGGTTATTAGAAGTAATAGCAAATTTAAAGTTTTATTAGCAGTAAACTGCAAAAGCTAATGGTGATGCCAACACTAGATAAAATCATTGTCACAGTTAATTCTGAACTCTTTATTTCAAGCTTAATAATAGGAAACTCAATGGAAAGGATATTACACGCCCCATATCACTCATGAGTGCCGCAGGCCTGAGTAACTTGTTATTTTGCTCATGAGTGAAATAAAATGCAGATTATACTGGCTGCTATCAGGGGCATTGTTTTAATTGAGGGTGTATGCATGGCGATGAGGGGGGCTCTGAGTAGGTTTTCATTTTTTATAAATGTTATAAGATTGCTCTGCTCATTCGTAACTGCGACTTGGCACATCACCTTTCTATTATCATTATTATTATTATTATTATTATTAGTTGTGTTTTTAAAATTATCTCGTTTCAGCTCTAGAAAAATGAAAGCATGCTAGACAGAAGGGGAAGATAGCATTTGGGGGTTCGCATCAGCATTTCCACAAAAGTGCTTCTCCAGCATTCTAGCGCCTTTGTCTCCAGCCCCTCCATCTACAGAGGCAAACAATGGAATATGTGTGTTGCTCTGCTTGTCTCATTCCAACCCGGTATGCCAGCACAGAAAAAGCCCTTCCACTCTGGCATACACCCCCAGGCCAGGAATAAATAATGCAAGATGCACTCCTCTATGTTGTACATTTACAAGGAAAATAGGTGTTTCCAAGAATCAACATCACATGGGATTTTGTGTTTTGCTTTGTTTTAATATGTTGCTCTTTTCTTTCAAACAAGTGGAAGCGATTTCTGATCCTGGGCCGCAAATCATCCAAATGTACAGGCTTGTGAGCCACGTGCATTCCTGCTTGAAGGGGCGCTTCACACTGACTTGGCGGGGACTGTCAGTGACTATTCAGGCTGCAGTGTGTGCGGGCAGGACGACTTTTAAGCAGGTCCCATTCCCTTTTATTGGAGTTGAACTCCTAAGACGTCCACAGCCACAATCTTTGTGCTTCGCTAAGTTTCAATACTCTTTTGGAAATGTTTGTGCGAGGATACACGGTCTGGACAGAGCTGCCCATCCTTCAATTTCTGAGCAACTATCACTCCATGACCATTTTGACTTTATCTTGGAATGGAGAATTAAAATGATTAAGACTGTAGCCAGCCTTCCTCACAAGGTGAAGGGCGCAGATTAGGACAGGGAAAAGCAGTCAAATCTCTGCGTTAAGTCTGTAAAACATACAAAAGCTGAATTCAAGACGCGAGCAGTTGTGAATGACTTACTTGTTAGCAGGTGAAATTAGCCCCCAAATTGCAATCGTGATTGGCTCAATAAAGCTGTTAAACTAGTGGGGAGATGAGTTTCATTTTCAATAATTTCCTCACGGCTGTTTCTCTGCATCATATTTCAGTTTGCAAGCTCTGTCCTTTAAATGGCATTTCCTTTTTGCCAAAGCACCAAGCTGTGAATTTATTGAGAAATGTTTGTACTCACAATAAGATGATGCCATTATGAATAAGTCCTATTAGTATCAGGAAAAATGAAACACTATATTCCTCAATTGTAAACAAACAGTCTAATATCCCACTGATTGTTAATATCAGAAATGCAAAGTGCAGGACCAAGAGAATTTATAAATATGCACAACTTCAGGATATCCACATGGATGATCGTGCACACCGTGTTCATAGCCATTTATTTCCTATTCACACACACCCTTCTTATGTTTGGCAATGAATATGGCATTGTGACACTGAAAATCCTTTTATTATTAAAAAAGAAAAGATGTCAGTCAGTTAAATATGATATTAGGACATCATCTCTTTTTTTGCAGCCACAAATTTAAGAGAAACGTCCGTTTCCCTCAAAGATACTTTTAATGAATTGTCACACCTAATTTTGCATGGATGCCATCATGTCTGGCTTGCTTCAATTTGGAGTCCCTTGGGACCTATAGAGATTTCTAAGGGTTGTGAGAAATTGTCTCATACTGTGGATTATAGATTTGAGTTCTGTGATAGTCAGTTATCTGATTATCATAGACCAGATTTGGCTCTGGAAGTTCTTTCACTACTTGGTTATTTTTGATGATTTATTAACACATTTGAATTCTGCTGATAATCACGTTAACATAAATAGCAAACATTAAACGTAAATGATATTTTTAAAGTAACATTTGTGACTTTTTTCACGATTGTTTAAACATCATGCTTTAAGTTCTTTAAAAACTTTATCTAAGTAGAAATCTTATTCTTGAAGGCACTTTTGGAATCTTAACTGTACACAATTTGCTTCAGAGCCAAGTCCACATGGAGCCCTCACCATGCCACAGGCTCAGTTAGCTATTGAGTGTGTAATATGCATACTTCCTTAGTGTGTGCATAGTCATAATTTTTCTATAAGACCACCATTTCACTATGGAGAAACAGCAGTGACCAACACTGACCAAATACCTCTCCCCGGGGAGTTGACATTGTGGCAGGGCCATACAATACAACTTGTCAACACGTAGTATGTTGGTTGATGATAAGTGTTATGAAGCAAAGCAAAGTAGAAAAGAGGGACTGGTTGGTGAGCATGTGAGAAAGCTGGAGGAGTAAGAAAGCAAGCTATGCAGCTGGTTGTTGGGAGAGAATGTTCTAGGCAGAGAGAAAAGCCAATGCAAAAGGTCCAGACAGGAGCCACCTTGGAGTGTTTGAAGAACAGTGGAGAGGTCAATGTGCCTGAGGTAGAATTAGAAAGGAAGGGAGGGCTGCAGTTGATGAGGTCAGATATATGGTGATAGTAGGGGTGATAATAGCGTGTGTGTGTGTGTGTGTGTGTGTGTGTGTGTGTGTGTGTGTGTAGGGTAAAAGAGGTGGGGGTCCATTGAACGGCTTTTATCCTGATTTATATGGGGAGCTGCCAAATGATTTTAAGTAGGAAAGTGACATGATCTCCATAATGACTCAGAAAGGTTCACCCAAACTACTTGAGAGTAGACTATTGGGAGTAAGAATGGGAGTTAAGACACTAGTTAAAAAGCTTTAGAAATAATCCAGGTAAGAGATAATGCAGGCTGTATCATTCCTAGAAGTAGAATGAAGAAGTCTGATTCTGAGTAGATTCAGAAGTTTGAGCATTTGTTGATAAACTGGATTTAAAATAATGTGAGAGAACGTCAAAGATGATTCCAAGTTTTTAACCAGAGCAAATGAAAGGAGAGAGTTGCCATTTACTAAATGGAGAAAAAAAATGGGAGAAGTAGGTTTTGATGGGGCAGATTGGGCAGGAGTTTGGATGTTAGGCACCTAGGAGTAGGGGTTGAGCAAGCAATTGTATATAGGAGCCTGTGGTCAGGCGGGTACTCACTAGAGATATCTTAAGGCTTGCAACTCTGAGGTCATGAATGCAGACAGAGAAGTCCAAAGACTGAGTTCTTGGGCACTAACCAATTAGAGTTCAAGGAGATAAGGAGAATCCAACAAAGGGGACGGAGAAGAAGTTGTTAGTTAGGAAGAAAATAATTCAGGAGAGTGAAGTATCTACAAGAAGAAGAAAAAGAAAGGAGATGATTAAAGGCATGCATTTATTATTTTTTAAAAAAATCATTCACTTATTCCCCTAAATGTGGCTTTTTAACATATCAGTGAATATAGTTAAATGTATTTAAACAGAAAATACACTTTGGAAAATAAAACATCTTATTTGTATAATCACTAATTAAAACATTCAAAAACTTATAGTGAAATAGTGAAATCTCTTTAGAATAGTGTCATGAGCATTCAAAAGTTTGTCCCAATTTTGTTAAGATTCCAAAACTCTATTTTCAAATTCCTTTCATCTTTATTATTCTTGTCAATTATTTGATTTTTGTTTGTTTTTGGTTTAGATTCCCTCATGCTGAAGGTCTCGTCTTTGGAATTCCTACTCCTGATATGGTTTATGGGAGCCTGGGCTTTGCAATATTTAGGCCACAAGAAACACTTTGTAATTTTGGCTTTATTACTGCCTATAATTCTATGCATCTATTTTGGAGTTGTATCAGTACCATTGTAACTCAAAATACCACCAAATTGGAGCCAATTTTATCTAAGAGAGCATTTATATTTAATCTGGTTTTGGTTTTACTGAGGACATTGACGTGAGTAGGAAGATAAAGTAGGAGGAAATAATTTGGCAACTTTCCTATTAGTTTAATTCCAGATTAAAATCAACTGCATAATTTAGAACCCAAGTTGAGCCTCTGAGCAGCCGTTCTTTAAGGTGCTTCTCCCATTACAGAAGTCCTCTGTTGAGCTTCCTCTCCAGGTCCTTAAGGGCATATCTTCCTCCAGCTCGAGTCACTATCTAATTCCAATTATTGGTAGCAGACCTGAAATGGCAAGATAAGTGGACAAATGAGGAACATAGTACAACTGAGACTTCCAGAATCACTATGCCCAGTCAGTCCTTCTGTTATTAGATCCTCTGACCTGTGTACTTCTCCTTTCCTCAACTACTTTTAATAGCCTTGCCCAAGACTCCAAGCTCCATGAAAGCTCAAGTCTTATATGCTATTATATCATCAGTGCCTGATACCACACCAGGCACACTCAAATACTTGGTAAAGGAAAGAAAGAGAAGCCCAAGCTACCTCCGTGGAAAGCATCAGGTAAAATTTTGTGGAGAAGAGTGACAGGTATAAATACTTCCCAAATCACAATCATAACAGTTTTCCAACCCTACAAAATTAATAAATTAGTGAATGGATCTCCTATAGTCTATAAGCAGTAGATTTCACAGTACTCGGCAGAAGTGACATCACTAGATGGAAAGTGAACAGATATTTGAGTAGGCAAAGTGTGGAACAGGAAGTAGCTTCAAGAGAGATTATAGTCAGTTGCTCTAGAAAATGTCAAATCATTTACACATGTTCTGACAAGAGTCAACTTACTCACCTTTACCTTTTATCAATAATGGTGACTCACATCTTATTCATCGCCAGAGTGAAAAGAATAATAGGAAACAAGATTCAACAAAGTAAGAACCTTCCTGATATTAATAATACATAATAGGGTCAAGGTCCCCTCAAGTTTTATAGGCTCTTTTCAAGAAAGTGCATCCGAAAGGTTTTGGCCCTCTAAGTGTTCAGGATGTCAGTTTTCCTTGCAGTAAAAAATTTTAGGCTAAGAGATGACAGAGCTCTTGAGGCTCAGGGGAGACACAATAAGAAAAGGAGGCAAATGGTGTAATGTGACCTATACGTAGGTATGAGAATTCCATTCCCTGGAGGCTCTCAGCTCTCAGTGCCTTTCCATTGCTGTCCGTGTAGCCAAAGTCCATAATAGGCTTATCTATGGGTTCTGTACTAGATAGAGGGGGAGCTGGAAGAGAATGAGAGAATTAAGAAGTGAAATGTAGATCAATTAGATGGATAGGTGATAGATGATGATAAATGATAGATAGATAGATAGATAGATAGATAGATAGATAGATAGATAGGTAGATAGATAGATAATAGATAGATGATAAATAGATAAGCAGGGTAATTTCTTCCAGATATTATATTATCTTGAATTCTTCCTAAGACCACAGGATGTCAGCATTATTATCCCCATTTATAAATGAGAGCCCAGAGATTCTAAATATGCTGACATTATACACTAAAAGCCTCTATTCCATCTGGCCCAATTGCCTCTATAAAATTACTTCCTATTATGTGCTTCCTCATTCATTCTGCTCCAGCTACACTGGCCACCCTGCTGTTCCTCAAATGTGTCAGGCAAACTTCCACAGGGTCTTTGCACTTATAGTTCCACTGCCTTTAATGTTCTGCCATTGAAATCCACATGGCTATTCCTTTTTCTTATGTCTCTCCTCAAGTGTCATCAATTCCTCTCTTCTTGATACTCCTATACACCATTCCCTGCTACACTTTCCTTTAAAAGTCTTTTAAACATCATTTCCAATCACCTCTCTCCCCCAGGGGAAAAAAAAAAAAGAGCTCAAGACTGGAACTTGCATGTAGATAACTTATTTTGGGAAGTTAAGCAAGAACCAGATGTAGGAAAATGAGAAGAGTAACATGGGAAAGAAAGGAAAGCTAATGTATACTAATGCATTATCAACTTGGTGACTAGTGTGGGTAATTAAAGCTTAATATCATTAGAAATCCTCTGGAAAGCCTTGTAAATATCGTTCAGAATTGTCTACCTGAGTGATATATAGGCTCTTATTTGAGTGTGATTAACTAGTCCCATAAGTGGTCCACACAAAATAGCCCTGGGGCAAAAGTTGGGACTAGGTGTTAGCTGGTTCACCTGCATCAGTGGATGTATTAAAAAGTTTGAATGAGAAAATGGGAGGGGCATAGAGGTTTCTGACAGAACCCACTCATCCCCATTCAATGTTTCCCCCATTCTTACCACTCCAGTTGGTTTAAATTCATTTGGCTGGTGAGATGATCCAGATTTTCACCCCAAGCGGTTAGGGTGCTTAATTACTATACCCTGGTCAGGCCATTGTCTTTACAATGGTCCACTTTCTGTTACTACTAGGAAGGCTCCAGTGAAGTGCCTGGGTTCTAAATATGACCTCCCACGGCAACATTATGCAGCAGCAATCAGAGCTGCTCATGGTTATCAGGTTCAATTATCCTCACCAACATAGTGAATTTCTTCTCTGCCGTTGGGGCCACTTACATAAAAAGCCCAGGATGACCAACCAGTAGTCATAGTTTCAGGGTTGTATGAAGGGTCTTTCTGCTCCTGTGGTAATCGGGTTTCTGAATAGCAGAGCCCAGATTGTTGACATGGGAAGCACAAACTCCACACCTGAGTCACTCTGAGTGCAGGATAACAAAGGGCCATTCTACTTCTTGGTTCCTGGACTCATGTGTTCTGGCTTTTGGGGTCACAGTACCCTACACTGATCATTAATTTGGTTTATATACACATCTGGTAGGACTACATTCCAATCCTCCAGGGCAGTGGTTCTCAACCTGTGGGTCGCGACCCCTTTGGGGGTCGAATGACCCTTTCACAGGGGTCGCCTAAGACCATCGGAAAACACATATATAATTACATATTGTTTTTGTGATTAATCCCTATGCTTTAATTATGTTCAATTTGTAACAATGAAAATACATCCTGCATATCAGATATTTACATTACAATTCATAACAGTAGCAAAATTACAGTTATGAAGTAGCAACGAAAATAATTTTATGGTTGGGAGTCACCACAACATGAGGAACTGCATTAAAGGGTCACGGCATTAGGAAGGTTGAGGACCACTGCTCTAAGGTGTTGTCCCTGAAATTAGGCATTAGCTAAGCTTTTAATATGCCTTTCCATCATTCTCTGAGGCAGCCAGACTGTTGAAGGGTAAAATCTGTGCCTTTCACCACTGTACTTCCAGAACATAAATCAGTAACTGGCTCATATCAGGCATGTAATATATATCTCTGAATAAATGAGTGAATGAATGAATGAATCAATCAATCAATCAATCTCTGGGAACATTCAAAATCACAAAACAAAGAGGTTGAAATAATTATAAACTGGTGCTTCATATGATGAAATTATGAGGAATGAATATATATATTAGAGGCCCACTGCATGAGATTTGTGCACTAGTAGGTGGCATAGCCTGTGGGGATCAGCCCGCTTTGGGAGCGCCACTCAGGCCAGTCAGCAAGTGGCTGTGGACCCGCCCTTTGAGAGGCTGCTTCCTGGTCCAGCATCTTCCATGAAGCCGGAGCACTCACCTCTCCAGGGGACCTAGTTGGGCCTGGCCCAGGGATAATAGCACTGAGAGGCGGCAGAGTAGGCCTCAGTCTCACAGCGGCCATGCACCCACCTTCCAACCTCTGGGGTCAGCTCTGCCAACCTGGCAGCAGTGCTGCGTGGCCTAGGAGAGTCCAAAGGAGGCAAAGGGGAGTGAGGAGGAGGAGGAGCCTGGGGTGAGGAGG
The DNA here is from genome assembly GCF_014108235.1 of Myotis myotis. Lineage (NCBI taxonomy): Eukaryota > Metazoa > Chordata > Mammalia > Chiroptera > Vespertilionidae > Myotis > Myotis myotis. The sequence continues at coordinate 61,093,805 of NW_023416324.1, forward strand.
CGACGATCGCAGCCCAGGTTCCTGCCCATTGGCCCAGGGTTCACAGCCAGAGCAGCCGCTCATCCTGGTCAGCTGAGCGGCATTCCCACTGTGGTAGTACACTGACACCAGGGGATAGCTCCTGCATTGAGCACCTGCCCCCTAATGGTCAGTGTGCATCATAGAGACTGGTCGACCAGTCATTCTGTTTGTTCTGCCATTTGGTTGCTGGGCTTTTATTATATAGGACATAATATATTATATATACATAAAATTAGGACAAATGCTGTTAAAAATCAAATTTGAAAAATTAAATGTCACACTTTTATAATATATGTACAATTAACTTATTAGTGTAAATGCCATATTTATTTAATTTATATACCGACAAATCATAAACACAACAACATAGAAGTACAGATTCACTTATTTTTCTTTTTCCTCAATACTAATAAATTTCATTTATGAAAACCTTATTAAGAAGCATTACGTTAAAGAATAAATTGCCAGAGCCTTACTCTACCAGATTAAATGTATGATAAAATATTTAAAGTTACATTTATTGTATCAATTTTTTAAGTAAAGCTAGAGAAAGCTGTTAACATAATTTAATAGCCCTAAACCTTGCGCTGTGCACTTTTGTAGCATATTTATCCAATAATATACATGGGTGGGGAAAAGTAGGTTTACAATTGTAATACAAATAATTAATATAATAATTAATTTAAAAAATATAAGAATAAACTCTATTTCACATACTCACAACTATAAAACTACTTTTGCTCACCCCTGTATTTTGCCTACTACTGCTAAAACATCAGATAATAATACCTATACAACTAAAATGGAGTTTTGTAAAATTAAAGGAGAAGCTGAATATGTGTAATGTTTTATACTAATTTTAGTTTAACACATGATTTGTTTTATTGGGTTTCCTCCCAGAGAGATTTCAAGTGCTTGAGAAAATAAAGTTATTATAATCTCATTTTTGAGGAAATCCCTTTATTATTAACTAGAGGCCTGGTACACGACATTTGTGCACTGGGGGGGCGGGAGTGCCTCAGCCCAGCTTGCGCCCTCTCACAGTCCAGGACCCCTTGAGGGATGTCCGACTGCCACTTTAGGCCTGCTCCCCACATCCTTAGTGCTGCCACGGAAGCAGAAGAGGCTCCTGCCACTGCCACTGCGCTCGCCAGCCATGAGCCTGGCTTCTAGATGAGCAGCGCTCCTCCTGTGGGATCACATTGACCACCAGGGGGCAGCTCCTACATTGAGCATCTACCCCCTGGTGGTCAGTGTGCATCATAGCAACTGGTTGTTCTGCCGTTCGGTCGATTTGCATATTTGAGTTTTATTATACAGGATTACTAGAGGCCTGGTGCACAAATTCATGCACAGGTGGGGTTCCTTGGCCTGGCCAGTGATCAAGGCCTATTGGGGAGCAGGCCAGCTAGGGGGAGGGGTCTCAGGAGATTGGCTGGACTGTTGGGGGAAAGGGCCACGGGAGGTTGGCTGACCAGGGTGAGGGGCCATGGGTTAGCCAGCTGTGAGAGGTTGGCTGTGGGAGCACACTGACCACCAGGGGGCAGCTCCTGCATTGAACGTCTGCCACCTGGTGGTCAGTGCGCATCATAGTGACTGGTCAACCAGTCATCTGGTCATTCCAGTCATTCAGTCATAAGGTCGCTTAGGCTTTTATATATATAGATGGGTCAGCTATTGAGCTAAGTGTTGAAAAAAATCAGAGAAGAAGCATTTTTGTCTATTTATGAATTATAAATTGGTGATGAAAAACAATAGAACCTATTTACCTACCCTAGTGTCAAAGCTTAATTTTAGCTTAAGTGTGGACATATATTATTAGTCTCTGTGCTATTTCACCAGCATCCAAACTCTATGGGGTTGAAAAAATTTTTTATGATATCTTAGATCCTTGGAAGAGAAAGATCTAAGTTTCATATACAAATATAAAAATAGCCTCTCCTAAAATACATCTATCACAAATATAAGAAATTCCAAACTTGTTTTCATTTTTTCTACTTTCTTTCAAATGAGCAGCATGGGGAGTCCAAGTAGGTAATGTGAAGCCCTCCCTTCTCTCCTGCCAATTTGTCTCATTTGAAACCAGTTATCTAACTAGAGTGCTGTCTTCCCAGTTAATGAAGCTATCTGCACAATTTTCAAAATGTGACTTGAGTTTGACTATGATTCTATTAATATTATTTAAAGGATAATTTTAAAAATAGTAATAACTAATTAAATAATCATTTAAGGCACTAACACTCCCTTTCTGAAACAGAAAAACAGTTACAAAACTTGGTGCTTTAGATGAACTCAGGGTCATACTGATCTCATGAAAATATTAAGATTAATTTGTCTTGGCTCTTGCATGACACTAGTGTTATTCTGTTCACCTATTCGAAAGATAGCCAAGTTTCTAATCCAGACTACGTCAAAGCACATAACCAATGAAGACAGAAAACTAGGAAGAATGGAGATATGCTGGGGTCCAGCACACACATTAAACTCAATTCTACTTCTTAGCCTAATCAAAGTAACTTTGTTCAGTGGGGTCCCAAAAGGTGCTGTTGACTCAAATAACTAAATAAATTTTTGAAGTTTTGAAGGATAACTCCCATTTTCTTATGGTCCCCTTCTGTTCCAAATGTGCGTGCATTTCTAACTTCATCTAATTAAGAAATGTTTGTGCTTTCACAAGTTCTTAGTCACTCCAAAAAATAGTGATCTGGGAACACTCTGAGAGGATGCGACTATTAAGTTAATAACATCTTCGGTGATCAGCTATCTTCAACTCTCACAAGTTAGAAAGGATTCTTTCTTAAAATAATCTTTATTATTGAGAGTATTCCAAATGTCCCTCTTTTTTCCCCCCATTGCCTTCCTCTACCCAGTTCCCACAGCGCCCCAGGCCTTAGCCATTCTATAGTCTGTGACCATAGGTAATGCATATATGCATATAAGATCTTTGTTTAATATTTCCCCCCACTACTCCCCTTTCCACTGAGAATTGTCAATCTGCTCCATTTCCATGCCTCTGATTCTATTTTATTCACCAGTTAGAAAGGCTTCTTTTGTTACTGTCATATGATACTTTATGCAAAAATTTATAAAATCAGCTCTGGTAAAATTGAATTCTGGAAACTTCTGGGTCCCTTTTTCTTTAAACATTATATGCTTGGAGTCTTTTTTCTTTACATTTTCAAATGATAGAGAAGTGGCAAATTATTCTAAGTTTTACTGTAGCTCTTCTCTCTAAGGGCTTTTTGCAAAGAATTCACCTATTGTAGTAATACCTCAAATTAGTGATTATATGTTTTCCTGCCTGGCCAATGATAAGACCCTTCCCCTCACTGGAGAACACAAGCTCTTGACTCTGCAAAGGTCTGAGTCAACAGCTTATTGGGCTTTGAAGAACCTCGGCCTTTTTTGTAGCTGGGCCTTTTTCTCCTTTTGCGTGTTTCAGGACCCTTGCTGTGTTTCATTCATCTCCATTCATCGACTTCAGGTGACATTTGGGGCTGAAAACATAATGTGTCAGAGATAGCTGTAGCTTCCTACTGTGTTAGTTATTGTTTCCTTTGTCAGCACGTGAGTGAGCACAAACATTTTCCAATTGCTCTGATTTTCAGACGGGTTCAGATCTACTGAGCCATCACTGATGCACACGCCTATACCATTTAGACACACTTGATACAGATTTCAGAGACATTTTCTAAGTTCAGTCCTATACAAATAAAGGTGCTCTCATTTATTCTTTTTCTAGAAGAGGAATAGATTTCACATCCTCTCCTTGATTTACTCCTGCTCAGTATAAAAGGAATAGAGGCAGTGCTTCTAAAATAAGCTTCTCATTCGTGTTCAAAACAGCGACTCACCTTCTTGCTAAAGGCAAAACATTACCATGATCAACAGAATCTGTCTCTTAGAATTCAGTTCTGCAGTCCTTTCTTGGGTAAAATTTCCATCAGAATAAAAATTAAGTCCTTAATGAGCACTTAAATGTCATTACAATATTCAGCTTCGTAATTTCCAACAAGGCTTTGCCAAAGGCATTGAATGATTTATGATAAACTGCAAAGCCTCCATCCCCTCATCCCAGGGTGTCTTCAATTATTTCTTTGACGAACCCTGCTCTTGATTCCCACTGACCTGAAGTAAAAAGGGGTTTAGTGCCTTTATATGTTTCCTCAAGCTTTGTCTTTTTAAACTCAGAATATCTGCAAGCAAAATATTATTGAGCAGATCTTTTAAAATCATGGTTAAAATTATCTTACTCCAGCAGAATTTGCATGACTTGTAAACATAAATTCCCCATAATAACATTTTAGTTGTAAAAATTGTATTATTAGAAATTACTCAAATTCATTACAGTTCAGCCTGAAGAGTTAGCTAGCAAGTAAGTTCTGATAAAATCTCATATTAGATTCTATTTGATTCCCTTGTCATGTGGGATAAAAATGCATAGCATTGGTCATATGAGAATTGGATGTATGAGTATAGATAGATTGTAAAATTTAAAAGTTTGATTTGTCTCCTCATATGGAGAAATTGAGTCCTGGGAAACTTGAGGGACCTATTCAAAGTCACACATTTCATTAAGAACAGTGTGGTTGCCCTAACCAGTTTGGTTCAGTGGATAAAGCGTAGGCCTGCGGACTGAAGGGTCCCGGGTAAGATTCCAGTCAAGGGCATGTACCTTGGTTGTGGGCACATCCTCAGTAAGGGGTGTACAAGAGGCAGCTGACTGATGTTTCTCATCAATTTTTCTGACTCTCTATCCCTCTCCCTTCCCCTCTGTAAAAAAAAAAAAAAAATCAATAAAATATATTTTTAAAAAAAAGAACAGTGTGGTCCTACTTTCTGTTGTGGATCCTGAGGTCAGAGAAATGTAGTATTAAACATTGTATACCCTACTTATGCTATGCCTTGTATAAGTCAAGGTATACTAGTATACTGCTTAACTAGGCTATGAGTAAGGCACTGAGCTTCAAATCCTTAATCATTATAAATGGGTATACCTATCTTCTAAGATGGTTAAGAGAATTAGACATTACATATGTAAACACTCAGATCTAAAATAGTCACTAAATGAAATGGTAAAAATAAAAGAAAGAAAGAGAGAGAGATCCAGAGACACAGAAGCATGGAACAAATTGTGGACTCTCAGTGGGAAGGTGTAGCGGGGAACAGATCAATCAAAGAACTTGTATGCATATATGCATAACCCATGGATGCAGACAATAGAGTGGTGAAGGCTTGGGGCAGGGGGCTGGGGGTGGGCTGGAAGGCTCAAGTGGGGGAGGGGAAGGGCATATGTAATACTTTCAACAATAAAGATTTTTAAAAAATGGCAAAGATTATAATTATTAGTATTTTTAGTATTTTCATACAACTAACCTACATCACCTTTCTGGCCTTTTCTCTGTTATCTCTTCAAGCAGTTTTCAGGACATTTCTCTAAAGCACAAGTCATAGTACGATTCACTTTACTTTGAAACCCTCAGTGACTTCCTATCATCAACCAAATTAAGTCAAATTTCTCCCCTATCACATAAGGCCCTGCACATCAGGCCACAGCTCACCTTTCACTTTGCCTCAATTATTGTTTAATTAAGGGTAGGAATTATGTCTTCATCTCTTGTATAGCACCTTTATAAGAAGGTATTAGAGAAAAAATGCTAATTAATTACCCTAAAATACAACCCAAAACACCAAACTGCCGGGGTCCAACCCCAGCAGGTCCAGGGGTTCCCAAAGGCGTAGACGGAGTCGGCGAAGAAGGAATGGCACGGAGACAGTGTTCAGTTGATCAGCAGCCTAGCCAGGATCTCCAGCCAGGATCTCCAGCCAAGTTCTGGTCTGGATCTCCAGCGAAGTTCTGCTGTTTATTGTCTTGTTACATCCGTATTTATACCAGTTGATTTTAATCCTGTCAATTTCTATTACAAAGGTTAGGGCGTTTCTTATCTCCATTCCAGGGAGTAAAGATTATGTAGCTTAAGCATGATTGTTTGTAGTGATTAACTACCCGCCTGGCACTTAGTTAAGGAGTTTCATCCCCTCCCTGACTTCAGGGAAAAATTCCTACCTGGGGAAACAACCTTTCCTGGAGAGGTGACCTTGGTTAAAACACACAGCGCTAAGGGGAGCAAACATATTAAGAACAGTATGCTATATACGCCAGGTCCCTTGAAACATATGCTGTGCAGATGTTTCTTTCCTACAGCGACTGTGTCAAGCAGCAAGGATGGACCGGCTTCCGGCACCAAACCAGCACTGAAAAACATATAGCATTATCTGCATATCATCATGTGATTTTGTAAAAAGTTCAAAAGTAGAAAAATAATTACCAAGTGCATTTGTTTGAATAAATGTATCTTCCAGCATATTTCAGAAGATGAGAGTTGTGCTGAGTTGAACAGATGAGTTTACTGAAGGAATTTGATTAATTATCAGTCCTTTGTGTTTTTATGGTCACAAACTGCCACTTTAAAAGCATGCATCCATTTATTTACTATTATTCATTTAATATAAGTTGAACATAAACTTTTGGATATAACTGATTAAAAAAACAAAGAATAACAAAATACACTTTAGAGAATAATTTCACATTATTGGTACTTAGGACCTCCGAAATTATAAAACCGACATCCCAGTCCTTCAATAATTCCATTAGGTACACTAGGCTATAAACTCCAGGGCAAAGAACACGGCTGTTTTGCTCAACAAAAGTTGACTCCCAAAAAAATAGGTTTTTAAAATAAATCAAACTGAGTTTCAAAACGGAGACCAGCCTTCATCAAATCTTAATAACCTTCGAAATGGAAACTTATAAACTAACAGTGAAAGTGGTAAAAGTTCACATTGGGACACGGCAAACAGGGGAAAAGCAAAATGTAAGGGCAAAGAAAAGGAAATGGCAAAAGATATTTAGAAGGGACCCACAGTTCATCATCTGAGTGCAGAATAATGGATTCTATCTTTCCAAGAGATGGGAAATCAACTGACCCCTTTGAAGAGAGCCCCCCACCTTTTAACGCCCCCAATGGAGGGGAGACAGCATGGAATTACTCAAAGAAACAGTGAGTTTAGATTCCTTCCTGATATCCCTTTATTTTTCTTTCTTCTTGTTGTTTTAATTGAACCAGGGTCTCTCTATACCCTGGGAGAACCAGCATTAACCCTTCTAGCTCATTAAGGTACCATTTAGGAAATCACTGCAATGCTTTAGTTCACAGCCTACAAGTCAGCAACTAGGAGAATTGAGGTCAATGTATTTTATACCTCTGAAATTTGGGAGCAATGCAAGAATGTGTTTGTTATAAGCTTGTGAAGTCCACATTTCGCATCACCCTGTAGGCACAGAAGAACCCCTTTTATGAACCCAAATTGGGTGATTCAATTACAAAGTCATTAGACACAATTGTAAGATAACTCAGGGGGAGTTCCTGTTTTTATCAAAAACCTTTTTTGTGTGTTCATCCAACATATATTCTGGCCTCTTGCACTCAGTTTACAAGGTCTCTAATTAAGCTCCAGAGAAGATTATGTAGTTCACTGAACTGAGTCACTGTGTTACAACTGGGAAAGAAGAGGCACTTCTATTTTATCAGAAAAATAAACACTTTAGTTTTATTTCCTCTGCCACACATGTTATCTCTTTGTCCTGTCACAGCATTTTTTTATAGGTTTTTATTTCAAAGAATTACCTTGAGATTACTGTCAACACAGCCAGAGGAAAGTAGCAGGTGGTTTTGCCTTCTAAAATCCTCACTCTAGACAATAAAATATCATATAATGTCATTGAAATAGTCTCCTATCATTTAAGAGCAAAGAGACAGTTTTTCAATAGTACTTTGGAAAAAAAAAACTTGTGGAAAATAAAATATTTATCAGTGACAAAAGAACATTTTGCCAACTTGATTCTTAACTCAAAACGTTAACTTTTTAAATTGGCTCAGGAGCTTCACACTGGTTTCTGCTGTTCCTAATAACATCCACAGGCAAATGTAAGGTGCTGGGTCACAATTCATAACAAGGCAAGAAAAAGCTGCTAAGAACATAAAGGGTGTTCCCTTTCTTATGCAAGGAGAAAACCCTTTAGTTATTATTCAACTCAAGTAAATGCTTCATATCCGTGGAATTAAATATTTCTGAAGAGTTCATTCCTGAGCTTTCTGGGTTGAATTAGGTCCTACTCAGAATTACACTTCATGTCACCCACATGTCTTAAGAACTGGTGCCTTCTGCTCAGCTGTGCATTTTCCCCCAGACATACCGGATGTCTATGCAATAAGCACTTGGAAAGTTCAAAGAGACACAGCACATTCTGTGCTTTCTCTTCCCACCATTCCATGTAAACACCATTAATAACCAGACCTCTTTTATGCCAAAGGCTCTGATGGCTTGACTTTAGTCTGCTAATTGTTTGCACTCACTCTCTGCCTTTATTGTGCTCAGTGGAACCATCTATCTGGGGCCAAATCCCGTCACTTGCCCACACACGTGCTCCCACAGGAGCACAGATACTGACCAGAGCCTAGAAGAAACACGCTTGTCACCTCCTCTCTTTCCCCTACCTTACCCTTCCCATTAGAGTTACACTCAGAAATTAAACAAATCTTCAGAGTCTACCATTTATCAGGCTCTGGCGATGATACCAGGCAAGGTTGGTAAATAAGAAGAAAGACAAAAATGAATGCTTCCAATGAACTGACATTCTGGTGGGGACGAATGCAGAGGTAAATAAGTAAATGAGCAAGATAACTTTGGGTAGGAATAAGTTGAGAAAGAAACCCCAGGATGATGTGATAGAATGTGACTTGGGGACAGGCAACACCAGATGGGGAGCTCATGGAAGGCCTTTCTGAGCAGATGGCATTTCAGCTGAAACATGAAGGAAAAGGAGAATCCGGACAGCCTAGACACCAGATGAAAAGGTTTCAAAAGAGGAGACAATAAGAACAGAGCCCCAAGGAGTGTTAAAGCAATCCAGAGGAGACTCGTAGGATGGAAGTGAAAAAGTGCTCATATATTGGAGAAAATTGTGAAGCACAGACAGTTTTAAGCCTGTGGAAGACCCTTATGATCCTCCTATATTTCTTTAAGCATATTAATGACAAATTATTTGTAATAATTACCCACCAAATGAGACTTTTTGGATGCAAACTTAATTCTTGCAACTTACTTGAAAGGTTGTTTAACTTTTTTATTATTCTTCATAGGAATAACACCCATCCCCTAGACCAGCGGTTCTCAACCTGTGTGTCGTGACCCCTTTGGGGGTCAAACGACCCTTTCACAGGGGTTGCCTAAGACCATCGGAAAACACATATATAATTACATATTGTTTTTGTGCTTAATCACTATGCTTTAATTATGTTCAATTTGTAACAGTGAAATTGGGGGTCACCACAACATGAGGAACTGTATTAAAGGGTCGTGGCATTAGGAAGGTTGAGAACCACTGCCCTAGACTTTTGTGAAACTACTATGTATAGAAGAACTTACCTATTTCCTTCTCAAGAGCTAATCTCCCTTTCATTCAATTATAATTAGTTTTAGGTATGTGTTTTCCCTAAAAATATAAGCATACATGCATGCATACATACCTACCTACAAACATAGAAGTCCACTTTCAGCCTCCCTTGCAGCTAGAAAGCTGTACCTTGTATTTCCCCTTACAATGGGATGTTGTGAAGCAGCCTTCTTTTGAATCTGAGGTGACTATGAGGATAAAGCCACACGTTTAGGATAGTTGAATGGAAAGCTTATAGGAGCCTGAGTCACTAATGCCATTACTATATGATCCTTGCACATCCTTCTGATCTCTTGTTGATGAAAATAACCCCCCACATATTTCATTGTAAAGTTTTCTACATGGCTGCATGTAGCCAAATTCAGAATTACTCTATGTGAAGTGCCACAACACAGATATAAAATAAATTACACATTAATATCTTCATCACTATCTATACAACTGGTGTGCTTTAACAAAGTATTTATTTACAGGAGAGGACATGTGGAGGGTAGGAAGTACTAAGTTCAGATATTTCAAAGTCAAGCTAAAAAGGAAATTGAACAGTTATTGAATATGAAATATTTTCATTTATTATAATACATCCAGTAGCTATTTAATTCCACAATAATTATATTATGTTGTTATGCCTAAATATCTAGACTTCTACGACTGCACAATTAAGTATTACTCATTTGCTGACTTAGTATCTTGCCAGCAAAGGAGAACAGGGAGGGAGAGTCTGTTCTTGTGTTTCTTTTCACTAATGACTGGCACCTGGCATTACTTTTATTTTTCAAATAAGTAATAAACAACACTCTTGCAGATGTCTAAGAAATTGAAAATTCTCTTAGGATTTGATAAGAGCAAGTAGATTGACCTGCATCAGTAAGACAGAAGGGATGGTTTTTGGACTAAACTTGGAGCAAGACAAGTCTGAGAAGGTACCGCCATGAAAGTTTTCCACTGAAACAAATGTCTACTGCTCAAAGGCCCTTGTCAGTGTGTTCCACCTCCCACTGGAACTCCCCAAAGGCGTCTTTAGTAATCAACTGGACAGCACTATCTAGAATAAGCAGTCGTTATATATTAATGACCCAATATTTCACCAAACTTACAGCACTGAAATAATAATTGCTAGGTGCTTTGATGAAGAATTATGTGCCCAGATCAGTCTGTACAGTATACATACATTATCTTTAATCTTTAAATTGCTTAGTAATATGACCAATAATTTTGAAAATATGTAAATAAATTGGTATCATGGCATACATAAGAGAAATTCAAATGCATTTTGAAATGTCTTCTATATTGCATTTAGCTAGAGAACTATGTAATCAAATTGCTTTTATATACTACCTACATGGAATTGCTGGTTAATGTGTGTAGATGCTTTGTCACTGGGACACTTGTGTCTTCAGGCTGCATCAACGTGTGTGGAAATTTTGCACATTGTTTTTTTAGGGACTGTGAGGCTCTGTTAAGGTGAGGTATGTCAGATACGCTCAATATGATCAGATATAGTGGAAATCACTCATCTGGTGTACCCAGCCTTTTTCATACTGCTCCAGGTTTATGCCTAAAAGAATTCTGATAAGTTCTATTTTACACAGTTCCCTTTAAAATATTATAAAATCATAATGCAATTGTATACACTGCAGGTGTATGCCTCACTGGGCATAATCAAGGGTGCCCAGTTTTGAGGCTGATACATCAGAATACATATCCAAGACTTAGTAATGATTTGAATCTATACCCAGGCCAATAAATATCTCTTAATGTCCCACATAAAAAGACCCATTTTGATGCCAGAACATGGCATGGGAGGGGAGGCAGGAGGGAAATAGGAATTATTCTTTATGACTCTCTAACAAATAACAAATGCCGATGTTAACGGTTACAGTTTATTGAGCGCTTCCCTGTGTGGGTACTGCCACCTCATTCAATTTGTGAAACAAGTCTTTGAAGTAAGAACTTTATTATGTCCATTTTTTAAAGTCAGATTTATTAAAGTATAATTTATTTACCCTTTTAGTAAATAAAACCTTGCAATCAAGTTGTATAAGTCCAACTTTGTACTCCTTTTTCAAAATTGTTTGGCTAGCCTTGAACCTTGGCTTTTCCATATAAACATTTAAATTAGCCTGACATGTTCTCATAAAAAGCCTTCTGGGACTTTGATTGGGTTGCATTGATTTTATCATTGAGTTTGGGGAAAATTAATATTTTAAAAATATGGAGACTTCTGAACCATGAACATATTATGTATCCTTATTTATTTGGGTCTTTAATTTCTCTCAGCAACATTTTGTCATTTTTAGCATACACATCATACACATTTTCCAGTTATATTGTTAGATACATCCCTAAGCATTTTGTGGTTTTGAAGGAAGGGGGGTAAGAAGTGTAAACTGTCCTTTCACAGGGAGCTTATGACTTTTACTCTATTTTAGAGAAACGAAAAGATGCCCCATTGAGGAGAGTTCACTTAGTTCTTCTACCTTCCCTGAATATTTTTTTGTGAGTACCAGTGGGAGCCTGGGAAAATACTTTTGAGAAAGTACAGACTCCACTTGTATCTGGAACTCCTGGGGATTTTACTGTCACACTAACTTGTACTTGGCCTTTAAAAATGTGTTAAAATTTTGGTTATTTTCTCCTTACCTGCTGTTATTGGCAGTCACTCTTTCTTCCATGTTCTTCCAAGGGTGAAACCGTTTATTTGCTTCATTTCTCTTTGGAGTGGGTTTCCCAGGCTTTGGAAACTAGTTCATGTGAGTGGAAGTCTCATTTCTCTAATGCTCTTAAGAAAAACAATGCTTTGCCGAAACCGGTTTGGCTCAGTGGATAGAGCGTCGGCCTGCGGACTGAAGGGTCCCGGGTTCGATTCCGGTCAGGGGCATGTGCCTAGGTTGTGGGCATATCCCCAGTGGGGGATGTGCAGGAGGCAGCTGATCGATGTTTCTCTCTCATCAATGTTTCTAACTCTCTATCTCTCTCCCTCCCTTCCTCTCTGTCAAAAATCAATAAAATATATTTAAAAAAAAAAAAAAAAAGAAAAACAATGCTTTCATAGATTTTTTAAAAATCTTATTGTTATGGTGGAGTGACATTCTCTTGCATCTTTCTACATTCTAAGCAAAAAAGTAGCCAATCAGATTCATTTTATATGAGAAAACTGAGCCTTGGGGAGCCAAGTAACTTGCCCAATATCATAAATCTATTAAATATCATGGCCAAACACCCAACTCAAGTTTTTATGAAATAAAAGTCTATTATATTAAGCATTATACTAAAATATACACTGTAGGATCATTTGACCAAAAGACCATATTTTAGCTGTCTATATGATTTCGGTGAGACCAAATATTTCCCTTTTATTGTAATGGAGAACAGGAAATAATGCTACATAATTATCTGCAGAGTCATCAAGGCTTCTACCCCACATGAGTCTAAAGTTTTTTTGTGTTTTATTTTTAAATATATTTTTAAACTGAGTATGCCTAGGAAATCCCTACCCTTCTTCAGAGGCCTGAGCCATTTTGTAAAATAAATGTTCAGCATGTCTGCCTTTATTAAATCGCATTGGGTCACTCTAAAATGTGTACCATCTGGTACCTTTAAGAACTCTGGGGCAAGCCCAATGCAAACAGCACGTGACCACAAGAGCTTGGACTTGGAAGGAGGCATTAACTTCCAGGCAGAAGGATTCTGCATCAAATTGGGGAAGGTGATGGAGAGGCAACCTAGATCGGTTTGCTAGCATGAGCAACCCAATCGGATTTCCTCTCTACTAGTTGCTTTGGAAGAACCAATATTGTTACCAAAAAAGTATCAAATTCAAGAGCAGAAGCAATGATAGAAACTAAAAGAGATACAACAATTTGAGAAAGGGAACAGATTTAGGCTTTTGAAAGAGGTTGGAAAAGTAATTTGGTAGAGAATGATGACTATGAAATATATACCTGTGCTCTCTTGTGGTCAACTATAGCTGCCGTTCATGTAACTTAAAAACCTGTGAAAGTCTGACATGTGACCAAATGGTCTTCACATCCTGGCATTTGTGTACTATCTGTATAGTCTATTTTACTCATGTTATCTTATTTGACATTCATGACAATCCTATGTAACAGATGAAAACCCTGAGACAGAATATTCAGAATATTTCAGATTCTACAGTCATATGTGCACTCATAGATCATGATACAGACAGCTGTGCTATAATTTTTATCATCTGAACATGCAAATGTTTCTGTGTATATTTACTTCCAATGTATATAGAACTCATACACCCTCTGAATACTGCAACGATAATTATAAATGTGATAAGTTTAAAAACAAACCAAGAAAACCATTATAAATTATTCTATTTCACAGATTGCAATATGATAAAAGGGAAAAAATTCAAAAGGGAAGAATACTCTCTAAAATTCAAGCAACAAAATGTCATGTGTTGCCGGTAAAAGCAAAAGGCATTATAGCTTTTTGAGGCATAAATAAAAACTTTCCCACCAACACTTGCAACCATTTTCAGGTTTTATTAAGGTAAAAATTATCTGAAAACTCATTACTTAGAAGATTGATAGGATTAGATAAAAGAGAAAAGAACTGCAGGTGACAAGTAAAAGGCATTGGTGATGCTTGAAACATATTTTCCTTAAGCAGTTAATAATTTACCTATATTTCACACTAAACTGCATTTATGCGTGTGTGAGTCTCTTTTCCTTAGTAAATTGTGATTTTCACGAAGGCAGGGACTGGGAAAGATTCATTTTTATATGTGCAAATATACATATATATATATATATAGAGAGAGAGAGAGAGAGAGAGAGATGCAATATGTGTATATTATAGAATATATCTACACTAATAAAAGAGAAACATGGTAATTGGCATACGACCGCTACCCTTTTCATTGGCTAATCAGCAAGATATGCAAATTAACTGTCAGCCAAGATGGCGGCCAGCAGCCAGGCAGCTTGAAACTAACATGAGGCTTGCTTGCCTCAGTGACGGAGGAAACCAACGTTCCCCGCCTGTGGCTGCAGGCCTCTGAGCAGGGAGTTTAAGAAACATTGTAACAAATACCGCCGGACTTCAGCCAGCAGATTCGCAACATTGTATGCAAAGGCCAGAAACCTACTTTCAGCGGCCTAAGAGCTGGAGCCAAGCCTCAAGGTAAAGCTGGCCCAGAATAAAAAAAAAAAGAAAAAAGGAGCAGATGGGAACTTCAGTCACCCACAGCCTGAAAACAGCCCTCAGCCCCTCACCCAGACTGGCCAGGCACCCCAGTGGGGACCCCCACCCTGATCCAGGACACCCTTCAGGGCAAACCAGCCAGCCCCACCCATGCACCAGGCCTCTACCCTATATAGTAAAAGGGTAATATGCCTCCTGGCACCGGGATCAGCGTGACAGGGGGCAGCGCCCAAACCCCCTGATCGCCCTGCGGCTCTGTGTGTGACAGGGGGTGGGGCCCCAACCCCCTGAGCAGCCCTGCTCTGTGCCTGATAGGGGGGAGCTCCCCAAAGCCCCCCCACCCCCCACAGGCCCTGCTCTGTGTGTGATGGTGTTGTGCCCAGATTTCATGATTCGCAAGAACCCACAGGGAGCCAGTGAGTCCGATGCAAAAACAAAGAGTCATTCATTTCAAACCTAAGTTTGGCCCCCCCTGCCACACTCACCGATGCAACGGTAAGCTCCAGTGGCCGAGAGAGAGAGAGGCCTGATGGGACAGGGGGTTTTAAAGGAGGGTGGAGTGAGAGCAGGAGAGGGGACTGTGGGCCCCGCCGATTGGCCAGGCGCGAGTCGGTACAGGATGTGGTCATAGTGATGGCGTGCACTTCCCTTGATTATTATTGGTTAGTCCAGAGAAATCCTGGGTGTGGCTAGCAGCGGCTTCTTCCCGTGAGGAAGCACATGGCTCTGTCCCAAGATGGAGAACCCAAGGCAAGATGGAGGGCGCAGTCCTTGTCCGGCTCCTGCTGCTGCCACTTGAACTCGCCACAAGGCAGGATGGCCCCCCCGCACAGCACCCGCAGCTGGCCTGCGGGCAGACTGGGACTCCAGCGCGTCTGGGCGGCACAGGCCCAGCAAACGGGGTGCGGCCGGTGGAGTGGCCCAGCTCTGGAGGAGCGGCATCCGCTCGGAGCAGGCCCGGCCCATGGGGCCAGTGCACTGCAGCATGGTGGCCTCCCTGAGCTAGGGCACGCGCCCCACTCCGCTGCCGCCGCTGCTGCACTGGGCCCGGTCTGGGGGGCAGCGGGCGGGTGGCAGCCCACGTTGGGCTCCCGCCGTGGGCCGGGGAGCCAATGCCCCCCCCCCATGGGGCCCGGCGGTCGGCCCACGCAGGCCCCGGTCCCCCCAACCGTGCCCCAAGGGCCTCATGGACCCCCGGCCGCAGCGCAGGCAAGCGGGGAGCTGACCACGGGGGAAGGGAGGAAAGAGCCAGGCGGTGAGGCCTTCCGCTCCCATGACCTCCCCCGTGGTCGGTCGCCGCCCGGCCCCACCCCTCGGCCCGACGCCGGCCACCACGCAGCCGGTCTGGACACTCGGACCCGCTCCGGAGAGGCCAGGCCCTATGGCAGGCGCGGAGGGATTTCAGAGCCCAGTGGCCAGACTCCTCCTCCCGCACCGCCCTGAGAGGCGGGCTGTGCGCCTTTCAATGGGGTAGAGCCATAACCTCCCCATCGGCCCTGCCCTGAGTGTGAGAGTGGCGGCACCCCAATCCCCTGATGGGCCCTGCTCTGTGTGTGACAGGGGGCAGCACCCCAACCCCCTGATTGGCCCTGCTCTGTGCGTGACAGGGAGTGGCGCCGCAACCTCCCCATTGACCCTGCCTTGAGTGTGACAAGGTACGGTGCCCCAACCCCCTGATCAGCCCTGCTCAGTGCGTAACAGGGGGCAGCGCCCCAACCCCCTGATTGGGCCTGCTCTGTGCGTGACAGGGGGTGGCGCCGCAACCTCCCCATCGACCCTGCTCTGAGCCCGACCAGGGGCTGCACCTAGGGATTGGGCCTGCCCTCTGCCACCTGGGAGCAGGCCTAAGCCAGCAGGTTGTTATCTCCCGAGGGGTCCCAGACTGAGAGAGGGCACAGGCCAGGCTGAGGGATGCCCCCTCCCCCCTGAGTGCACAAATTTTTGTGCACCGGGCCTCTAGTATTATATAATATGGAATTATATGAGTGTTGCTATTATGAGCATATGAATATGTGCATACGTGTGTTTTATGCATGAAAATCATTTGATCTTTGAATCCTTCTCATCCATTATTTTTAAATCAAGCAAGCTTTAGTCAAAGTGTGTGTGTTATAAAAGTGAGAATAGCCCTGGCCGGTTTGGCTCAGTGGATGGAGCGTCGGCCTGCGGACTGAAGGGTCCTCGGTTCTATTCCAATCAGGGGCATGTGCCTTGGTTGCGGGCACATCCCCAGTGAGGGGTGTGCAGGAGGCGGCTGGTCGATGTTTCTCTCTCATCGATGTTTCTAACTCTCTGGCCCTCTCCCTTCCTCTGTGTAAAAAGTCAATAAAATATATATTTTTTTAAAAAGTGAGAATAACTGATGTTAGTCTTGGCCTATGAGAGACACAATTGAATCTGCTGCATAACATGGCAAACCTAATACAAATGATTTTGCAAGTGCCTGCCACTTTGTATTGCCTGATCACTCCTGGAATCACAGATGATTGGAAGTTACTAGAAACTTATGATCAAACTATGCACTCCTGAAACAACAAGAATTTCAACCTGGCAATTAATTGCCTAAAAACACTTTCTGATATAATGTGGACAGTGACCCTGGCTGAGTCCTAGTGCCCTGCAACCAGACACTGCCCCAGTGATGATTTAATTGTGCCATCTTATGTGGTCTGTGGCTTGACTAAGGTCTTGTTAGGATTCACAGGGGAGTGTTGAATGAAATCTGTCTGGAATAAACTATGGATGCAATTTCATTCTCATTCATTTATTCATTCATTCATTCATTTCCTCACCCTCAAACATTAAGGTGAGGAATTTTTAAGCCCAATGCAAACAGCACATGACCACAAGAGCTTGGACTTGGAAGGAGGAGTTAGCTTCCTTCCAAGTTTTAGTTTCTATCATTGCATCTGCTCTTGAATTTGATACTTTTTTGGTAATGATATTGGTTCTTCCAAAGCAAATTAAGCTCTTGTGGTCACGTGCTGTTTGCATTGCGTCTGCACTAGATGGGCACTGCATGAAACACTGGAGGCACAGAGGTGAGGAAAGCACAGACTCTAAGCTGCCAAGGTTTGCACAGTGGCACTCTTTTCAGCCCTAATTTGATAGGGTGCTTTCAGAGTGGGGTTGTACATGTTTCAAAAAATGTATAATGATCTAAAACCCAAGTGATTTGATTTAATAATTTTGACCATCAAAAGTCCAGTTGGCATGGAATAATGAAATGATCACTTGAGGAGGAAATCATAGAACAGGATTCCAGCTCTTATTCTGAGGCTAAGTACCTGAGTGACATGTGCCAACTTCTGAGTCTTCCTTGAGTCTTGATTTTGCCCCAAAGTTTCTTTTCAGCTCTAGAATAGATTGAATCCCCCAGTTTGTTTTAGGAGGTTATCCTGAATATTTATATGTTATCCTATTCTTTTAGAAAGGGCTTTTGTATCAATAATTTCATTTGACTTCACAATACCCTGGTGAGGTAGGTTGGCAGATCAAGTAATATCTGCATTCATGGACTCTTCGTGGGCTCTCTTCCTACTTTCTTTATGTAGTTCTAGCTAATTTGCCTGACTTTTCCAGTTTACAGTCAGTCCCTCTTTCATCAACTCACTTGGGTTCCTCTCCAACCTCTCTCCCCTCTCTCTTCTGCAGTCCTACCACCACAACAAGCCAGTTCATGTTTACTAACTTTTGGGTTGGTAATCTAAAGCTGTTGATTGCTCTCAAAAAGGGTTTTAATAAATGAGTATTTGTGTGCATATAAAAAAATCCAGTTTGTAAATCAAACTAAAAAGCTTTGCATAGCAAAGAAAAAATCAACAAAATGAAAATGTTACAAACTAAATGAGAGAAAATATTTGCAAATCATATTTGATAAGAAGTTAATATTCAAAATATATAAATAACTCATCAACTCAATAGTCAAAATAGAAAAAATCCAATTAAAAATGGGAGGAGGGGACCTGGCCAGTTCAAAGGCTCAGTTGGTTGGAATATCGTCCCATACACCAAAAGGTCAGGACACATACTTGGATCTCTGGCTGGAGCATGCATGAGAGGCAACTGATCAATGTTTCTCTCTTACATTGATGCCTCTCTTCCTCTCTCTCTCTCTCTCTCTCTCTCTCTCTCTCTCCCTCTCTCTCTCCCTCCATTTTTCCTGTCTCTAAAATCAATAAATATCTAAATAGACATATTTCCAAAGAAGACATACAGATGGTCAACAGGTACATGAAAAGTAATAATTAGGGAACTGCAAATCAAAATGACAGTGAGATATGACCTCATACTTGTTAAAATGGGTATTATCAAAAAGACAGGAAATAACAAGTGCTGGCAAAGATGTGGGGAAAAGAGAACCCTTTGCACTGTTGGTGGAATAAAAATTGATGCGAGAGCAACTAAGATGGCGGCATAGGAAAACACCGGGAAATTATCGCCTCATACAACAATTGAAAATTACCGCAAAGGACTGAGCAAACATCATCCAGAAAAACAGGAAGGCTGGCTGAGTGTAAATTCCACAACTAGAAGGAAAGAAAAACACGCTGAGAGCCAGAGGCGCTGCGGAGGTGAAGTGCAGAGGTGCGGCGCGCGCGCGCGCGAGGAAAGGGGGTGGCGCCTGAGGACGCGGCTGTCTTTTTGAATCACAAACTCCCAACGGCTCTGAACTCCGGTTCCGGGAAGTCTCTGGGGACCCAGGTCTCATACAGGGAGAAGCTGGTCTGTCCGGCAGCGAGCGAACTTGAGGGCGGCTTTCCCTCAGAGATGCTTGCAGCCTTTACCGGAACACTGAGATGCGCGACTCCGGCGGAGAATCGGCCATGGCCGCTTTCTCCGCCCTCTGACTCCCTGAGACCCCACCCCACCCAGGCTGCGGCAGAGGCTTTTGCATGTGAATGTACCTAACTGCAGCCCAGCCAGGCAGACCCGGAACTTCCAAGAGAAGGCCCAAGGCCCTGCAGCGGCTTGCATTGCTTCACAGCTGAGCCTCTTCGTGGCTCCTGCTGTGTGGCCTCAGGCAGAGGCTGAATTAGCACCTCCTTAGATCCAGGAGCCACTGTACCCAGTGGTCAGAGGGTACCAGACTGCAACTCCTCAGATCCATAAGGGACACACTCAGGGAGCAGACTCAGTGAGCACCAAAGCCCCACTGAAGCAAGTCTTGCCCCAGAAGGGTGTCTTCAGCACAGAAGTTCTCCCACTTTAGACACAGCTGATTCTCACAGCCAATTGGCCTGGAGGTCAATTCCTCCCAGTGATTCTACAACAACCAAGGCACCAAGAGTGCACCAAGAGTGTCCACCCCAGGTAACTGGGGAGGCTGAGCTACTGGGCCCTACAGGACACCTGGCGCACAGGGCCACTCTATCAACACAGGGAAGCTGCCAAAATGCGGAGACAAAGAAACAGGTCACAAATGGCAGAAATGGAGGAAAGCAAACGATTGGATATAGAGTTTAAGGCCACGGTTATAAGGTTTTTCAAGAATTTTATGGAAACCGCCGATAAATTTAATGAATCCCTCAATAAGTATAGGGAGACCATGGAGGACATGAAAAAGGACCAACTAGAAATTAAGCATACACTGACTAAAATAAAGAATAATTTACAGAGATCCAGCAGCAGAAAAGAGGATCCCAAGAATCAAGTCAAAGATTTGAAATACAAAGAAACAAAAAATACCCAACCGAAAAAGAAAAAAGAAAAGAGATTCCAAAAATATGAA
Source organism: Myotis myotis (assembly GCF_014108235.1). Lineage (NCBI taxonomy): Eukaryota > Metazoa > Chordata > Mammalia > Chiroptera > Vespertilionidae > Myotis > Myotis myotis. The sequence goes on from NW_023416324.1 coordinate 61,114,252, forward strand.
GATAGTGTAAGGAACCTCTGGGACAACTTCAAGCGTACCAACATCAGAATTATAGGGGTACCAGAAGGAGAGAGAGGGCAAGATATTGAAAACCTTTTTGAAGAAATAATGACAGAAAACTTCCCCTACCTGGTGAAAGAAATGGACTTACAAGTCCAGGAAGCGCAGAGAACCCCAAACAAAAGGAATCCAAGGAGGACCACACCAAGACACATCATAATTAAAATGCCAAGAGCAAAAGATAAAGAGAGAATCTTAAAAGCAGCAAGAGAAAGACAGTCAGTTACCTACAAGGGAGTACCCATACGACTGTCAGCTGATTTCTCAACAGAAACCATGCAGGCCAGAAGAGACTGGCAAGAAATATTCAAAGTGATGAATAGCAAGAACCTGCAACCAAGATTACTTTATCCAGCAAAGCTATCATTCAGAATAGAAGGTCAGATAAAGAGCTTCACGGATAAGAAAAAGCTAAAGGAGTTCATCATCACCAAACCAGCATTATATGAAATGCTGAAAGGTATTCTTTAAGAAGAGGAAGAAGAAAAAGGAACTCTTACCATTTGCCACAGCATGGATGGAACTTGAGAGCGGATAAATACCACAGGATCTCACTTCATTTGTGGAATATAATGAACAACATAAGCTGATGAACAAGGACTGATCCAGAGACGGAGAGACATTGATTGGACTGTCGGGACTTGGAGGGAAGGTAGGGGAGGGTGGGGGTAAGGGGGAAAGATCAACCAAAGGACTTATATGCAAGCATATAGGCCTAACCAATGGACATGGACAACGGGGGGGTGAGGGCATGAGCGGGGGTGGGGGGGTGGGGGGTAGAGGGTAACGTGGGGACAAGGACACATATGTAATATCTTAATCAATAAAAAATATATTAAAAAAAAATTGATGCAATAACTATGGAAATTAGTATGAACATTTTTCAAAAAATTAAAAGTTGAACTACTATATGATCCATAAATTAAATGTTGAGCTATATATCCAGAAGAAATGAAATCACTATCATGATATCAGCACCCCTATATTTATTGCAGCATTATTTACAACAGTCAAATATGTAAACAGCCTAAGTGTGCATGAGGCACACATGCACACATACACAATAGAATATTATTCAGCCATGAAAAAGAATGATATCTTGACATTTGCTACAACATGCATGGACCTTGAGGGCATTATGCTAAGTGAAATAAGTCTAACAGAAAACAACAAATATCATATGATCTCACTTATATATGGAATCTATACCCCCCAAAAATAATAAAACATTGAATACTGAACTCAAAGATACAGAAAACAGATAGGTAGTTGCTAGAGGTGGGGGGTGAGGGTGAGTGAAATGGATGAAGAGGGTCAAAAGATGCAAACTTTTAGTTATAAAATAATTGTCATGGGGATGTAACATATAGTATAGTGATGATGGTTAATAATACTATTTTGTATATTTGAAAGTTGTTAAGAGAGTAGATCTTGCCTGGTCAGCATAGCTCAGTAGTTGAGCATCAACCTATGAACCAGGAGATTCCCAGTCAGGTCATATATATGCCAGGGTTGCAGGCTTGATCCCCAGTGTGGTGCATGCAGAAGGCAGCCAATCAATGATTCTCTCTCATCATTGATGTTTCTATCTCTCTTTCCCTCTTCCCTTTTCTCTGAAATCAATAAAAAAAAAAAATGTTTAAAAAGAGTAGATTTTAAAAGTTTTCATCACAAGAGAAAAAATAATTATTATGTGTGATAATGGGTATTAACTACAATTATTTCTCAATGTATACATATATTGAATCTTTATTTTGTACACTGAAACTCAAATAACATTATATGTCAATTATATCTAAAAAAGTGACAATTTTAAAAATGAAGCAGGATACAAATATATAATGTTTAATTGACAAAGAAATAATAAATGCATAAAATTTGTAATGAAATATTTCATCCTCCGAGCACTCAGAGTGGTCTGAGTTCAAAGGTGATGTGAGCGTGCTTTAACTACAGCTATGCACAACAGAATCTGTACTCAGCTTCCTCTTGACTACGATTTTAATTCCCTCATGTCTAAGGTAATTCCAGAACTCCAAGGCTGAGGCTTGCCATAGGTACACTATATATGAAGTGCTGATGAGATGGAAATTCTCCAGGTTGCTTTTGAGTCTCGCTCTGCCTCAGTGTGGACCTGTCTAAAATGTCTAAGAGCTGAGAATCATTTTGGAATGATCCCAACCTCCAGAGTCTAAAAGCATAGCTGGGAATTCCTTTCCAAGAATCTTGTGGGTTGTTTGGGCACTTTAGTTTATAATCCTAGCTGGACCCCATCTGACATTCTGAAGCCTATAAAAGACAAATGAATGGTCAGTGTAAATAAGCCAAACTTGAGAAACTTCAGACCTTGCTCCACAGAATGTTTCTGTTAATCTGCCTTGTCTATACTGGTTTAGCTCCTTCTGGCTCGAACTTCTTTTCTGTTGTAATTCCTCTGCAAAGAAGAAACTCTCCTTTTCATCCTGCAGAGGATCTTTCTCTCTGAAGGCCGTGATGCATTGTGCTGTATTAAAATTAAATTGTTTGGATATGCTTTGTGTCTGAATACTGATAGAAGTATGAAGTAGACTGCATTATCCTTAATCAAAGGTTACTTTTATTTGTAGATTTTAAGGGCAACTAAAATTTTTATTTGACAAGCTCCAATCATGCTAGCTGGCATACCTGCACAGTTTTATTGTATCTGGGATCAGGCATAAATCAAGTGATTTCTCACAGACAAATAAAAGCGGTGGAGTAATATAGTTCCTGGAATTTAGCACTTCACGGTCAGGAGGTCACATATGCTAAGTTGCTTATTTATACGCCTCCTAAAGTTTAAGTCTGTGGGCAGGAGACATAAAGCAATGTGACTGACTATATCCATGAAGAATGTATTGTTCTTTTTCTCCTTGTAGATAAAATTAGGGGTGTTAGAATAGCAGATCAAACAAGAATGTCCACAGAAACACAGTGTTTGCCATTTCTTGGAAATGTGCTTGTTTTATAATTTTCTTTTTTAGGACAATTGTCAGTTTTGAACAATGAGATTTATTGAACTATTTTTTTAATGCGCAAGATAGTGCACACCAGTGATGGACATGCTTGCTGCTGACACCTCCCTGGCTAACCCCACAGTTAGGTGGGGCGGATGTAGCCTGACTGGAGGGGATACCTGTCATTTCTACATAAAGGACTGTAAGGAGAACAAAGACAGGTATAAACATAGTTTAATGGAATAACTAATTCATTTATGCAATGCAAATAAATTGAGTTCCTGACACGTAACTAACAACTACACATCTTTTTTTTTTACATTACCTTGTTTTCAGGGTTACTCCACTTAAAATGTCACCGAGTTCTTCAGATCATGATGCCAAAGCTCAGAAAAGTTTTGATTCGCTCAAGACATAGAGCTAGAAAGGACATGAATCGGGCAGGATTTGAACCCAGACCTCCTAACTAGGCATCTCAACTTTTCTTCCCTGAAAAGTGCCTGAAAAGCCTAAAATAATCATATTCCACTAAATCTCAAGTCATTTTTATCCAAGGGCTCTATTTATCTCCTTAGAAACATATCTCCCTTCAAATACATCTGGGATTTATAGGAGAAGCACTGGCAAATTAATAAAGGAAATCACACCAGTGCCCTAAGAAGGTCATGGTAGAAACTGTGCAGAAACAGAAAACACCTACAGCTTTATCATGCACATGCAGTTACTTAGTGCATCATTAGAGCCTTGAACACGTGTCCCTTACCTGGTGGCCACGCCAGCTCCCAGCACTAATAAGGAAGGAGGTAGAAGGAGGGGCTTCTCCCCACTCGATGTTAAGGAGGGCAGCTGCTTTACCAGGATCTCCTGAAGGCAAACAGGGGAAATAAGGCTCCTTTGATTGTCTATGAATAGAACAATGTTGAACTGGCATAATGCAGTCACGTGTCTAGTTTTTGCATTCAAAATATTGTCTTTTCATAGTCCTTCAGAATATGTTAAGCGTAGTTCACTATATATCACAAATCATGGTTTAAATTTCAAAGCATTAGGTAAAACTGACCTTACACTACATTTGTAGATGTCACTCTCTCAAGCCATTTCAGTGTAGTTTCCATGGGAACTAATGGACATCAAAGGAGAAAGAGAGAGAAAGAAACCGTAAGAACAAATTTTCACTGGCCACCTCTTCTTTCTTTGGGAAAAACCTAAATGAGCCCATGCTAAGTGCTGACGAAATGAGACTCTGCATCTTACTTTCCATGTGAATGCAACTTTTTCTCTTAAAAATCTAATCTTTAGAATTTCACACATGGTTAAGCAAAATTTTTCCAAAGATTTCTCCAGTAATATTTATAAATTATATTCAGAGCCCCAGAAGGCACATGTACCTATTCAGGAAGAGGGTCACCATTACTACTGCTGTTATAAAATTCTTTTCATAATTTGTATTACTATATAGATTTACCATTTCCTGGCAATCCACTCTATACCAGGCACTCAGATGGAGCCATAAACGTTTGCAGCACTATCACATAAGAACACGTGTCAAGAACACATGTTCTAGCCCATCTGATGTGGCTCAGTAATTGAGCATCAACCTATGAACCAGGAGGTCACAGTTCAATTCCCTGTCAGTGCAAGAGGCAGCTGACCAATGATTCTCTCTCATCATTTATGTTTCTATCTCTCTCTCTCCCTGTCCCTTTCTCTCTGAAATCAATAAAAATTATATCTTTAACATTTTTTTAAAGATTGTGTTCTATTGGAATATGTATAGTATCTTCAAGAGTGATGTGAGACAATATAATATGGGTAGCTATTATTAATTTCCTATCACTAAAGAGAAATTACTGAACAGCCCAGTTGAAAGGAGCAAGTTTCAGCTGTTATACCAAAACCCAACACCTCACTTAAAGGCCACCATAATCTTAATTCTGTCTCATGGGTCTCACCTGAATTGTAAAATAAATTCAACACTTTAATTTTGGGAGTGTTTGGAGAGAGACAATGACATATTACATCCCCAACAATAATTGAGCATAATGATATACAATGTATCTCTAGCCCATAGATAATTGAGTCGGAAAATAGTTAAAAAGCAAAATTTTTGGCTATTACAGCTGAGAAAAAAATTGACCATGTGACACAAAATGACAGTTATGTTAATAGCTTCAACAAGATTTTTTCCAGACTGGAAGTTATTCTTATATTACCCAAAAGCTAAAAAATAATTTCATTATCATCAATATCATTTCATCCTCATTCAGCATATCCTTATTGATAAATAATTTAGGTGATGCACTTGACTTAGGCACAAGGGTTATAGAAGTAAACAAGGCAGATAAAAGTCTAATGTCTATTTCACTTACAGTTGATCCAAGAAAGAAAATGAAAAAAATAAAACAAAAATAAACACTGGGGGACTAGGGTGCAAAAGCATAGGGTAGGGGGTCCAAAGTTATCCATGAGGCAGCAATAGCTAATCAACTCAAGGACAACTAGAATCTGAAAAAGGAAAAACTAAGCCTAGAAACCTAGAAATGGTTATTTTCTTCTTAAATGAAAACTGAAAAGAAAATGTTCTGTAAGGAAATGATCCAATAGGAACTGCCATGGCATAGAGAATATTTTGAAATTCATGTGAGGATCAATCTATAATACCAAGCTGAATAATAAAAGAGGATTCAGGAGAAAATTTTCCTTAGCCACAAAGACATACAGTTTTCCCAACTTGCTATGATGGCATGCAAGCTAAAAAATTCACAGTGGGCCTGGCCGGTGTGGCTCAGTTGGTTGGACGTCATCCCATGCACCAAAAGGTTGCTGGTTCCATTCCTGGTCAGGGCACGTGCCCGAGTTACAGGCTCCCTCTCACATTGATGTTTCTCTCTCTCCCTTTCCCTTCCTCTCTCTCTAAAAATCAATTGTATTTTTTAAAAATTACATTGGATATTACCTGTGGCCCATTGTGTATCTTTGTATGCATTTGCATGTACCTACTAACATACTGTGTAAGGTGTGAGGAGCAATCATTTTTAAGTGATACTTTTTGTTGCCATTATAAAGAACCAAAGTTTAAAAGTAAAAGAAATAAAATCCTTTCATATCCTATATAGTAAAGATGTAATATGCAAATGGTCGTTATGACGGCGTAATGACAAGATCACGGATCAGCAGGAGGGTAGGGCAGCAAGCTACAAGCGGGCAGCAGAGAGCTATAGGAGGGGGCAGGGCAGTAAGCTATGAGGGGGGTGGGGGAGCTACAAGAGGCCAGCAGTGAGGTACTAGTGAGCTACTGGAGCACGATTTCATGTGCAGGGCTACTAGTGTAGCTATAAAGAGATAATTTAATATTGCTAGTTTTTGGAGGGAGAAGAGGTAACATACCATTATAGAGGACTCTGGATTCTATTCATGCCTCTTCTACTCACCGTGAGGTTATTTTAGGTACTAATTGACTTTTTAGGGCCATGGATTCTTCATCTTAAATATGAGGATGATAATTAGACCTATCTCACAGGTTTGTTTTGAAGATTAAAGATAATATATGTAAAACATATGGAATGAGGAGGTCAGTTACACATTGGGGGATACTTTCCTATTACTCCCACGTAGATCAGCTCCCTGGGCCTTGCTCTTCACCCTCATTCATACTTTGAGTCAGTGGAGAGAGGGGAGCTGAGAGCAGAGGGAGAAGTGACATATCTGACTGAAGGGCTGGGAAGGAAGTCGGCATACGTGGCTTTCTTCTTTGGAACTAGATGTCTGCAGAAAAGCCATGTTCTCAGCTGTGTCAGGGACTGGGTAGAAAAGTTTGGTTTTGGGCTGAAGCATTGGGAAGCCCTTTTTGCCAAACACCTAAGCCATGTTCTCTGACAATTTAACAGAAATAAAAGTTTAATTTTGTCTATCATATCATTATATTGGTCTTTGGTTTTACTCTCTGGTGAGAAAAAAAATCAAGGTTACTTACTAAACCTCAGAAACACACATTACATAATTCTATTAAACATGTGACTAATAAGAATAATAGTTAGAATAGTTATAAAGGTAAGAGCTAATAAATATTAACCATATAATTTGTATCAGACATGCTGTAAGGATTTTTAAAAAAATTATTTTCACAATAATTCTATAAATTAGAAACTCATATTCTTCATAGATAAAGATGTTGAAACACAGTGAAGTTAAATAAAGGAATCAGCATCATATATAATTTCTATTTGAAGCAGGTTGGTTCCAAAACCTGCCTTCTTAACAACTGTGGTAAAAATATCTGGATGGAATAGTTATATTAATTAATTTCTACCAATTTTCCACAACTCATAGGGAGCACAAGAAAGAAAAAAGATATGCAAAATCAATTACCAAATAGTTTATTCTTCTCTGTAATAATGTTTTCATCAATATTTATTTACAAGTAATATGTACCAGGTACTAGGAATTTTAGACTGAATAAGATAATGGCACAATGTGACAACTTCTATACTAGCAGCACAAACAAGGGTCCTGAAAAAAATTGGATGGATTAATTCATTTTTAGGGGGAAATGGAGCTTGGATGAGCAAGGGTAATAACATATACAAGGGCTTGAATATTCCAACAGGGTTAGGCTTGTTGTAAGACTAACAAAGCAGTAAGAAGTAGGGACAAAATGGTGGAGCCACAATGAAACCCATAAATGCTATTCCATGTGCCCTTGAATTTGTGTAGCCCTCCCAAACTGTGGCAATGTCTCATTAGGAATGGACTCTTAGGAAGAAAGGACCTTAGGGAGTTCCAGTTTCCCCACCAGCTAGTTCAGCACTAAAAGCTCAGACGTCTGGCCAATCTTGGGGTTTAAGAGGGAAAGTGCAGGACCCTCAGCTCTGGTCACCAAGCAGGGGACCTAGATATAAAGATTGATGTTGGTTTGATTTTTCCATCTTTCCATATTCCCCCAAATTTTTAGTAAATTATGTTGAAGGATTTATTGAAAGTGAGAAACAGGAAACAATACATCTAACCTACTCATTCCAGAACTTTGGGGTAAGAAAAAGAAGAGAAATGGGAAAGTTGCTCAAATATGAGGCCAGTGAATCAAAGAGTAAAAGACCCAAAGCAGCAGAACAAAGCTTCAATAAAGAGATATTGTTACTTGGAGAGATGGCCTTTTGTCCTTTGTTCTATTACTGGTCAGAGGACAGGGAGAAGGCCCGAGCCTGAGACAACAGCCCTGCTAAGTGCCCTTGAGAGGGTCCATCGGGTCAGCAACAAAGCCAGGCCACTAGAGAGAAAGATGTATTAGAGAGGAGAAATAAGAATGTTGGTGGAAAATAATTGTTTAATCCAAAAAAGAATCAGAGAAGAGCAGAAGTGCTTCTAGAAGAAAGCATAGCAGGTCATTAAGGAGAAAGGGCTGTTAACCTCTGACTACATTAGAAAACCTTACGAGATAGCCATTGCTCTCATGGGTAGGTAGAGAAACTTTTCTGTCTATTATTCCTCTGGATTATAAACCACTGGCTGCTTTGTGATTTTTAAAGGGAAAATAACTTCAACCTTCTTTAAAAGTTTCCTCCAAAGCATTCTCTGTACTCAATATGGGGAAACCTGGGTCTGTGTGCATTTTATCTGCAGTGACCTAAAGCCTTCCATCACCCTCTTTCATTCTCTACTGATCGAGTATGGGGTGGTCAGCAACAAGGATAAATGGGAGAGTGAAAACCCAGAATAAGATAAAGAAAGCCTTTCAACCACCCAAATGCACATATGATGACATTGAGGACTCCGACAACATTCTAGCAATAGACATAAGTATACATCCTCATTGGATTATCGAATGTTGTCTATTATCTGAATATCTGGTCTAAACACAGACATTTTAAAGCTAGGTAGAAATAAAAATAATAGTGTTTGTGGTGTGTGTTTTTTCTTTAATTTAACAAGCATGTGGTATTTTTTTTACCATTACAACTACATCATAACTTAATAATTACCACACATATATGCTAAGCGCCTCGTATAGCCTATGTCATTTAAGCCTCAAAAATTATACTTTGAGATAGATATTGTTGTGGTGTTCACTTTACAGGTGAATAATCTGAGGCCTAGGATCCCTAGATAGGATGAAGTAGAGTCAAGTTTGTAATTCAAATAACGTGTTAAGAGGTCATGTAATTAACCTCTTTGTAATATCACTCTGCATAATGTACTATATTAGGCAAGAGGATTCAAGGCTATAGGATTTCAGAGAAGGAAATGGTTGATAAGGATGGGTGCAATCAAGGCAGGCTTCAAGTGAGAGGTGGTATATGACCTGAGCCTTGAAGGGTAGGCAGCCTTGAGTCAGCAGAGAGTGAGATGGAGAGCTCCCAGATGAGGAACTGAAAATCACATGAATTCAGTGCAAAGTCCACATAAGATAGGAATTATGATAAGATAATGGCCAGTCTATTTTGACTAGAATGAGTCAGACAAAATAGATCTGAATTAAGGAAGACCTTGGCCACCAGGTAGAATTGTGTGACATACTAAAAAGTAGTAAACTCTGATGGTGTTTTGAATCTAGCAAAAGTGTTGAAGGCAACAACAATATGCAGAATGGGTTACACCTAGTGGAAAGTCTAGGGTCAAAAGATTTGTAAGATTCACTGACTACGATATGTTAAATGAAAGTAGATTAACTCATTCTAACAATAATCAACAAGTATGTACTATATGATATTGTAGTTTATAGATAACCATGCATTAATTTTCATAAAAAACTATGATTTATAATTAAAGCTAGGCCTATTTTGATCCCAGAATGTCTGTGATTATCTATTGAAGGCAACAAAGACATCAATTTTTAAAATAATGTAATGGAGTATTGTGATACCATTAACAGGCTAAGGTAGTATGGAGGATTAGGGGAAGGGAATGACAATCTTTATTGAATACAGGTACACTATTCAAATATAATATAACTTATCAGATAATAATAATAATGATAATAATAATAGCCAGCTAGTGGCTATTATTATCTTACTATTTACCAAGAAATGTCCTATGTACATGCCATAACTCAGTTATGATAATAATTATAGTGTTCACAATTTCAAAAATAATAGAGCATATATGCATAGTTTATAGTGTGCAAGGCCCTGAGATAATTTTTTAAATGTCTTAACTCATTTAATTTTCATAAAACCACATGAAGTAGATAGTAACATTTTATCTTCTCTTTACAGATGAGGAAACTCTGGTCCATAGAAGTGAGATGACTTGCCCAATGTCACAATACTCATGAGTAGCAGAGTCCAGATTTGAACTCAGTCTCTCTAGCTCTAGACTCCATGCTTTTAACAATAGCTCTATAAGATCATGAACTTTGGGGTCACATAGGCCTGGGTTCAAAACAAATATTTTATTGACATATAACTGACATATAACATTATATTACTTTCAGGTATACAACATAATGATTCAATATACAGTATATATTGTGAAATTGTCACCAGAATAAGTCTAGTTAACATCCATCACCATGTATAGTTGAAAATATTGTCTTTCTCATGATGAGAACTTTTAAGATCTGCTTTCCTAAGAACTTTCAAATATACAGTACAATATTATCCTATCTAATAAAGAGGGAATATGCTAATTGACCCTCACATCATCACAAAGATGGTGGTGCCACAGCCAATAAAGAGGGAATATGCTAATTGACTGCCATGCCCTCAAAGATGGTGGTGCCCAGTCCCCTCAGCTCCGCTGGGGCACCTGCCTCTGGAGTTCCCCAGTCCCCTCAGCCCCCCAGCCACCCAGGGCCAACCCGAGGCACAGGCAAACCTCTGATGGCAGCTGCCCAGCCCCCCAAGGCTGCCTGAGGCTAAGGTAACCAGGACTAGCTGAGGCTTATGCTGTTGGCAGTGGCAGCAACAGAGGTGTGAAGGGGGCATCGCCTTCCCCTGATCACCATGTTGCCTCCCACCTCTGAGGGCTCCCGAACTATGAGAGGGGGCAGGCTGGGCTGAGGGACCCCCCATTCCAGTGCATGAATTTTCATGCACCAGGCCTCTAGTTAATCATAGTCACTATGCTGTACATTATATTCCCATGACTGAACTATTTAATAACTGGAAGTTTGTACCTTTAGGTCACCTTCACCCATTTTACTCATACCCTTCCTTTCCTTGCAACTGTGAGAACTTGAGTATTTTTCTTTTTGTCTCTAAGTCTCTAACAGAGATAACACTAGTACTTTCTGTGTAATGAGCACTATGAAAATTAAACCCCATTACCCTTCTTTGTGCTTAGCACAGTGCTTCAACATAGGAAATATTTAGTGTGTGTTTTATGAATGAGTTAATAAATGAATAAAACACTTATCATCAATCCTGAACAATTAAAATTTTGTTGTATACTACTTTATAGTATTTAAATTTTATGCATATGTATTTTTTCTGTCACTCAAGATAGACTGTATTCAGAGAGCAAACTACATGCTTCTTACTTCTTCATTTAACCCAGTGCTCTGAAAAGTTTATCAGCTGCTCAGTAGCTATAACCTCTATGAATGAGGCACTTGCTATGGCTTAGACCAGCCGTGGGCAAAGTACGGCCCGCGGGCCGGATCTGGCCCATTTGAAATGAATAAAATTAAAAAAAAAAAAAAGACCGTACCCTTTTATGTAATGATGTTTACTTAGAATTTATATTAGTTCACACAAACACTCCATCCATGCTTTTGTTCCGGCCCTCTGGTCTTGTGGCCCTCGAGTCAAAAAGTTTGCCCACCCCTGACATAGACAGTCCATTAAATATGTGATCTTGCCCAGCCAGTGTTGCTCAGTGGTTCCTGGTAAGGGCACATGCCTTGGTTGCAGGCTCTATCCCTGGTGTGGGCCATGCAAGAGGCAGCCAATCAATGCTTCTCTCTCATTGTTATTTATATCCCTCTCTCCCTCTCCCTTCTTCACTCTGAAATCAACTAAAAAATACATGTGGTCTTTATAGTAATCCTGCGTAGGAAGTACTAATATGAATTCCAGTTTACAAACTAGGACTGTGCCTTATACAGAGATGAAGTGATTCTCCAACAGCAACATAATTAACCCATGCAAAGTCAGGAATTTAATCCATCTCTATTTATCTCCAAAACTCTTGAGCTTAACTACCACGAATACTGACTCCCTAAAACTTTGATTAATGAGTAATTTGGTAATGTCAGGGTCCATCCTGCCTTTGGAAAAGAATTTCCTGCATCGGTGGTTCTGGTCTGTTTGGCAAACTTGACTCAGTCAACCTGCAAGTTCACAGCTATTCTGTAGGCCCCTCCTTTCAGAACTCAGGCACAGCCCAGAAATAAGAGACAGAGAAGACATAAAAAGAAGTTGTACGTGGCCTGCCAGGTCATGGAGGCAGGAACACTCATGAGTTTCCTCTGCCTTCTCAGTGTATTGTGGCTTCGGCGTTCTCTGGGCTTGATAACCTCTTGTTGATCCATTGTTAAAATTTAGTGCTCAATAATCCTCAGCATTTCTGACTTTATACCTGTTGTGACCTAACCTTGCGGCTGATCACAGAGAGCACCTTTAAAGCTCACAGTGGAAAAGGCATGGCTCCTAACCTCATGCAGAATTGTTTTTAATGCTTCCTGCAAGCTGTTATTGGTGTCTTTATTTAGGCTGTATTTCTTCATTTCAGTGTCTATGTTTAGCAGATATATAAAGGAGCAAATGGGTTTAATGGCCTGAAATGGCAAAGGCAATGATATGTGGGCCTCCTCAGAGCAACAAAAAAATCAAAAGACCAAGGAGGAGACTTCCTGTTTCCTGGTGACTAGGAGTCCATTATTTTACCTTTCTGTGAGTCAAGGGGAAATGCATGCCCACACTGTATGCTTTGAATTCTTCCTTTGAAAGTCTCTTCTTGCAGACAGAGCATGAGAGAGTGGGAGCGGAGCAGTACCTTGATGAGCCACGTAGATAATCCTCTCATGGTCTGATTTGTGGGTGGAAAGGACTCACATTCTCTTTAGGGGCAGTGGGGGTGGGGGGGAGAGGGTTTAATTAAACTAAATAGATCTCTTCTGGGTCTGGGATCTACCCATTCTAAGAACCATACATCCAGCATCCTAACAGGTACTGTGGGCACCATCTGGTAATCACTTCCCTCTGCTTTTCCCAGACTTGCCATCCCTCACTCCTGCCTCAGCATTTTCATCTGTCAGTGTGAGCCCTGAGATAGGCATTCTTGGCTCTGATTCCAGATTCTTTCTCTTACTGACTATCTGCTTTCAAATAAGAAATTTGACTTTCTAAGTTTTATGTTTTTATTTGAAAATGGAAAGCGTTGTTAGTGCCAACCTTATGGATATATTGTGAAGAGTAAAAGAACTAAGTATATAAAATTATTTGGTCAATAACTGCACACACTAAGACCCCAATGAATGGGTGTTATTAATACAGAGAACTGGATTATTTTCCCCAGACTATTAACTCTGCATTTCTGTTTGAAGGCAGCTAGAATAAATTCTCAGAAGCAATTTTGATCTTATTCAGAATAAAACAAAAATAATTAGGGAGTAAAGTATTCATAAACTCTTTAAGCTTTCTCTTATGTCTGTCCTGAATCAGTTATGAGCACTAAAATGACCTTTTCACATTTTCTATTATTTCGTATATTTAATGAGAACAAAAATTTAGTACTTTTCCAAAAGTAGTATCATATCTTTAAATAATCTTTAAAGTGTGCTTCTCTCTTCCTCTCTTTCTTTTATAAACAACACACTTCAAGCATGGAGCAAAGGAACTTCTTTTTGATTCTGCCCCCTAACCTCCCATGTATAACTCACATGTGTAGAAACTTATCTGATGGCCTTTCACCAGTCCTGTCTGTTCTAAACTGCCCTGAGCCATGCTACCTTTGAGCCATTCTACCTTTGAGGCTCCCTCACTGAATCGTGTGTGTGTGTGTACATGCTCTCAGGGCCACATCCTTTTCATCATCACAGTTATTTTTTATTATTTTAATATGTAAAATTCGCCATTCTCACCTCTGCCCTACTTCTAAGAAGATGCCTGGTCATTAAGGAGAGGAGTTCAGATATGCCAGTATATTCACAAATGTACCTATAACTTTCTTTAATGACAAAATGATCTGATGCCTTTTGAATTCACAGATGTTTTAAATTAACATCCAGATTTGGTATTGACCCTTTAGAAAGTATGTTATCTTCACCATGACCATGGCAGAGTGCTACTGGCATTTTTGGATGAGGACAAGGGTTGTTAAATATTTTACAATGAGAATATTAAGACAATAAAAACCTTATGCCCAAAGCCAACATTTTTTTTTTTTTGAGAAAAGTAAAATGAGTTGTTTCCTTTCTTTTTCCTATTAAAGAAATTACCAAGTCTGAGTATCTCACTTAATCAGTATTCTGAATCCTATATAATAAAAGCCTAATATGCTAAGTGTCCGGTCATCCAGTCATCCATTCAACCAAAGTGTAATATGCTAATGATATGCTAAGGCCACTCAATCACTTGCTATGACTGACACTGACCACCAAGGGGCAGATAGTCAACCAGTCGACCAGTCACTATGATGTGCACTGACCACTGGGGGAAAATGCTCCAATGGGTAGGTGAGCTTGCTGCTGGGGTCCCGCTGATCGGGACTGAGCGACACAGGCCAGACACTGCCTAGAGCCCTCCCGAGTCCCTGGCCCTGATCCATCGGTGGGGTTCCTGGGCCTGGCCTGTGCTCTCTCACAATCCAGGCTGAGGGACACCCCCCTGAGTGCATGAATTTCGTGCACTGGGCCTCTAATGTGCATACACACACACACACACACACACACACACACACACACACACACGGTACATAATAAAAGAGAAAACATGCAAATTAACCGTCCCTCCACTATGCTCAAGCCACGCCCACCAGCCATGCCCACCAGCCAATCAGGAGCGAGTATACAAATTAACCCAACTAAGGTGGTGGCGGCCACAGAGCTGGAGCTAGCAGGAGGCTTGGGTTGCTCCCGGCGATGGAGGAAGCCAAGCTTCCTGCTTGCCCTGGCCAGACCTGGGCTCTGCTTAAGGCTACAAAGTTTCAATTATAGAAGATAAATAAATCCCAGAAAAAAAAAAGAAAAAAAGGAGAGACTGGGAGCTTGGGCCACCAGAAGGCATGGCCAGCCTGAAAATGGCCCTCAGCCCCTCACCCAGACTGGCCAGGCACCCCAGGGGGACACCCCCACCCTGAAGGGGCTGTGGCCAGCCTGCAAACAGCCATCAGCCCCTCACCCAGGCTGGCCAGGCACCCCAGTGGGACCCCCAACCTGATCAGGAACACCCTTCAGGGCAAACCAGCTGGCCCCCACCCATGCACCAGGCCTCTATCCTATATAATAAAAGGGTAATATGAAAATTGACCCTAACAGAAGAACGACTGGGAATGACTGGTCACTATGACACACACTGACGACCATCAGGGGGCAGACGCTCAATGCAGAAGCTGCCTCCTGGTGGTCAGTGTGGTCCCACATGGGGAGCTCTGCTCAGCCACAAGCCAGGCTGATGGCCGCCAGCACAGTGGTGGTGGCAGGAGCCTCTCCCGCCTCCTCAGCAGCGCTAAGGATGTCCGACTGTAGCTTAGGCCCAATCCCCTGGGGAGCGGGCTTAAGCCAGTAAGTGGACATCCCCCAAGGGGTCCCAGACTGCAAGAGGGCATAGGCCGGGCTGAGGGACCTCCCCCCCACCCCCCCGAGTGCACAAATATTTGTGCACTGGGCCTCTAGTGTGTATATATATATATATATATATATATGCCTTTGAAAATGTCTAGCTCAGCGGTTCTCAACCTGTGGTCACGACCCCTTTGGGGGTCAACCGACCCTTTCACAGGGGTTGCCTAAAACCATTGGAAAACACATATATAATTACATATTATTTTTGTGATTAATCACTATGCTTTAAATATGTTCAATTTGTAACAGTGAAATTGGAGGTCACCATAACATGAGGAACTCTGTATTAAAGGGTTGCAGCATTAGAAAGGTTGAGAACCACTGGTCTAGGTGAATTTATGTCTATGTTGACATCACAATTTTCAGTTTAAACTCATTCCTTTATATATTTTTCTTATATCTATTTTAATTAAAATGTTAAATATCATGAATATATTAAACTTTTATGCAATCCTTATCTAGTTGACCCTCTGGAATACTGCTGAGTAATATGACATTCACACAATTACCACTGTGTCTGCTGACATGATTTAAAATGTATTCTCAATAGTTAAAGTGTCCTCCTGACTCTTTGAAGCTTAACTATCCTGTTTCACAGGGCCTTTCAAACCACTTTTCAGACATCTTTTTATTCAACTTTATTTTATAAATTGGGAAGTAGATCAAATAGATGTTAAGTGGCATATAGAGGTCAATGGCAGATTACCGGAAGAACCAGGGAAAGACATCACCCTGAACTCACCTGTAGTTATCACTCAGAATTTTGACATTTCTTCAGAATGCAGAGTAGGAAGCAGATTGAAAAGATTATTTTTTCATGAGGCTTTCTCAAGAGGATTCACAATTAACTCTGATTCAGCCAATATCTCCCTTCTCCCTGCCCTGAAATATCTATATTAAAATCAGATTGACTGCTTATTTTTTTTCTTCCTATTTGTTACAGATGCCAAGAATATAAAGATAAAAATATTGAATTTTTGGGTTCAATATAAGTTCCTATATTCAATTTCTGGATACAATGATTTTGTAAGGAAGCAAATAACCAAAGTATTTTTATGGTGTTTTGATAAAGAAATCCTTTTTCCTAGTACACATCTCTCCACTAATAACTGAACAAAAAAGTATTAAAAAATGACCACTACCTTAAAATTATTCATATAAAACACTAATGGCATTAAGTAAACATCAGTGTTAATAAAGATTCACATAGTCATTTGTCTATTGCAATTCCAGTGTTAAACTGAAATTTTGTAGACCAGAGAGATCTGCAAACTGTGGCCCTAAGACCAAATCCAACTTCTGTCTGTGTAAATAAAGTTTTATTGGAATATAGCCTCCTTGCACATTCATTTGCATATTATTTGTAGCTGCTTTCAAAATTGAATAGTTAGAACAGAGACTATGGCCTACAACATCTAAAATATTTACAATCTAATCATTTACTGAAAAAGTTGGCAACAACTCTTCTAGATTAAACAATCTAGTCCTGGCAGGTATGAATAGTAACCTTGACTATCTCATTGAAATCATAAAGCTTAATTTCCAAGGTCCCAAGCAAAACTTTCCAAATGTCCTTCCTTAAGACCACACACTTTGGAATCAGACACAAGTTTTGATTCTTCCCTACACAGACTCACTTTGCATATTTCAAACCAGTAATGTAAATGATGTTGTAGGAATTGGAAAATTGAATTTTGCTGAAAGACCATTCTACAAGTGTCAGGGGAAACATGCTAGTGGGAACATATTTGAGGATCCCAATTTTCCATAGTTTGCTCTAATTACTAGAGTACGTAGATGCATATCTTTGATTTGTAGTCTGCCAAGTCAAGATTACTGAATTTCTTGGCATCAGTTTGGGCCTACAGTATTACTTTGATTATGGTTTCTTATATCTGGCATAAATATATTCCCTTTGTGCATATTCTTTTTAGATGCAGTACAAGAAAAAGTGTTGCTCTTCCTTTTTTTTCCCTCTCTCTTTCTCGTCTTTTTCTTTAGAAGCAGTTGTTAAGTCATAATTATGTTCACTTCCCACTGGCAACTGGCGAGCCCTTTATTTTTATACTAGAGGCCTGGTGAACAAAAATGTGTGCACTTGGGGGGCATCCCTCAGCCCAGCCTGCCCCCTCTAACAGTCTGAGAGCCCTCACAGGATGTCCTACTGATGTCTCTGTGGGGAGCAGGCGTAAGCCACAGTCTGTCCTCCCTCTATGGAAGGCAACTGGCCGATCAGGTATATAGATACTTTCTGAAGGCAGCACAGACTCCTTCCTTATTTCTTTCCTCTGTGGTTGGAGAATAGGGGACTAAAAGGTGGAGACAGAACTGTGGCCGGGCCTGGGGCTCTTGTAGGCAGCAGAAAGAAGGAGAGGGCTAGGAAAAGTCTAGACACGGTTTTCTTCAATTGGCCTCCCTTCCTTCAGGCCCCTCGCTCTGTTCTTTCCTTGTCATGGTGGACTCTTGGGCCTTGGACTGACAGGAGCCCAGAGATGGTGGAGTTCAGCCCCCTCACTTCTCAGCTGAACATATAACCGCCTCACATTCCAAGTGGAGCTGTTTTCAAGTGGCTAAAGTGCTGGCAATTCATGCATCCCGGCCTTTTCCCTCTCGAGTTTCCTCCTTGGGTCAGTTGCAAACTTCACCGAGACACCAAAGCAACTCTGCCCTGGTAGTTCTGCACTGGCCCCTGCCCAGGCCCTGCCAGGCACTCTTCCTTGAGGTTTGAGCTCAGGGAGGTCACCCAGAGCCCGTTCCCCCAGACAGGTGGGGCAAGGGGAATAGCTTGAAGAGCTGGAGGAAGATGGCAGAGTGAGAGTTGGTATGAACTAGCTTAGGAATAAGCTCCCCACCGGGCCCAGGCTGGACCCCTTCCCCACACCAGGAGGATCCCAGCTGAGGTCCCCTCCCTGCACCCAGAGCTCTCCTCCCTGTTCTACCACTGGTGGAAGGGAGCAGCTCACCTGCTCTGGACCCTGCCAACCTGGCAGGCTGAGGCGCAGGCGGTGCAGCCTAGGGTGCTGGTG
Source organism: Myotis myotis (assembly GCF_014108235.1). Taxonomy (NCBI): domain Eukaryota; kingdom Metazoa; phylum Chordata; class Mammalia; order Chiroptera; family Vespertilionidae; genus Myotis; species Myotis myotis. The sequence continues at coordinate 61,133,034 of NW_023416324.1, forward strand.
TCTGCGAGCTTTCTCCCCCTCCCTGAAGCATGGGGTGGGGTTGCAGCAGCTCACAGCCGTCCCTGGGCACCATGCATGGAGACACCTCTCTCCACTGAGCCACTGTCTGCCTGGGACCTGTGGGGGTTGAGGTGGCCTCGGGCTCCCACTGGCCCTACTGAAGTCAGACTCGGCTTGGCTGGCCACCCCCACCGCCCAAGGGCTGCGCATGCCCCACAGGCCTCATCGCCCTCATGAATCGCCGTGGTCCAGATGTCCCATCCCAGGAAGTGGCCATCCTGATCACCATGGCTCACTCCCCTGTGCAGTTGGGCCTGCCTAGCAAGCATGTAGGCAGGAGCTGAGCCTCTGAGGGGAAGGAGGAGGGATGCGCGGGTCAGGGCAGAAGTGGGGAACTTGGCGGTATAAACACATCCCCCCCATGTTGTGCCGGCCCCTCACACTGCATTCCCGAACCCCTGGGTGCCCTTGCCCAGCACTGTACTCTCTGGCCTAGGGTGAGGTGAGGGACCTGGAGCTGTGGCCTGAAGGCAGCCCTCACTGGCTTGGAATCAAGTGGTCAATCAGGGAGGGATGCAGGATGCCAAATTCTGCCTCTCTCTCTCTCTCTCTCTCTCTTTCTCTTTCTCTCTCTCAGAGAGGGCCCCATGTCCCTGGTGGGCGGGCGGGTGGGAGCTCAGGCAAAGGCAAGTGATGCCAAATGCCTCACCTGAGCCCCTGTCCATCCCTGGGTCACACACAGGAGTGGGCCCTGTGTCTCCGGCGCGTGGGAAAGGGCTCAGGCAAGGCGATTGGCATCACTTGCCTTCGCTTGAACCCCTTCCCACCCCCGGGAGTGGGCCCCGTCCCCAGCAGGCTGGCGGGGGCTCAGGTGAAGCAATCAGCAATCGCTTCGCCTGAGCCCCCACCCCTAGGTCGCACACGGGGGCCTGGATGGCTGCTCGCACTATCCCGCCCTGCCTGCAGTATGCAAATTAGCCGCCATCTTTGTTGGCGGTTAATTTGCATATCTCTCTGATCAGCCAATGGCAGGTATAGCAAAGGCACGGTCAATTACCATGTTTGTCTATTATTAGTATAGATATTTGGGACTCCCTAAGTATAAAGTCCATTCTCTCCTTGAGGAGCTGTTCTGCCATTCCAGCTAGGGTTTCACAGTTTTCCAATTCCTACAACATCTATTGTTATAAATAGCTCTGTGCCCTCAAGAAGTGGGGCCTTATAAAATGAGGTGAGGAAAATTTTTGAAAAAAGTCAACATGATCTCTAAAATATCACAACAAATTTGCTGGCTTTAAAAAACTTATAATTATTGTTGTTGGTTAATTGGTGCCATAGATTACACAGTACTGACATGTAATTTTCTAAAACAAAGAGCTTTTTATTGTGTTAATTGTGCTGTGGATTTAGGGAATTTTTATTTTATTTTTACACATTGAAGAGAAAAGGGTAAAAGTCTTGAAATATTCAAGGATATAGACAATTAATTGCATCCTAAATTTAGAAAATATATCAGACAATACAGAATGATTCATGGTAGGAATGTGTGATCCTGCAAAGGTAAGTCATTAGAACTTTTGTTTATAAAGAAGCCAACTTCTCTTGGCTCAGATCTGGATGAGCCATTTCTTCCAGAACATTTCTTCTGCTTCACACAGACTTCCAAAAAGGTCAGAACCAGGGTGCATTATTTATATTTTATGGGAAGATGTATTTAATGTTTGTAAATCCATTTAGATAATAATATTTATTTTATTTTTAAAATATATTTTATTGATTTTTTACAGAGATGAAGGGAGAGGGATAGAGAGTTAGAAACATCAATGAGAGAGAAAAATTGATCAGCTGCCTCCTGCACACTCCCCACTGGGAATGTGCCTGCAACCAAGGTACATGGCCTTGACCCGAATAGAACCTGGGACCCCTCAGCCCACAGGCCAATGCTCTATCCACTGAGCCAAACCGGTCAGGGCATGATATTCATTTTAATAGGCTGATAGATGTATTTGTCTTTTAATGTCCATTATAATAATGATTGCCTAGAGCCTAAGAAAAAGGTCAACATTTATTTGTTGACTAGTCTGGTTTTTTATTCATAGATGCAATTACTTTTTAACCAAAAAAGGGGTCACTAGCTTCTCCTAAAAAGGTAACCCTATTTGTTTGAGAACGTGAACAGACTGTAGATTTGTTATTCTGGCTTCATATTCTGCCCTGAAACCCTGCTTCTGGTATTTAATGTCTTCTTGGCTGTCTAGCCTGTGAAGAAATGCTTCTGAGAGGAGACAGATGTTTGTCTCAGACTCTATTGTTTAAAGAGCTGGGCTCTTTCTGCAACAGTAGGTATGAAGGTCAGAAAGAAATACTGAGAGTCCAAATCAAAGCATTAGTGTTTTGTAAACATAGATCTCAGGTCCGAGTCTGGATTGGATTGATGATAATGCTGCAAAGGAACATGTAGCAAAGAAAACTTGGGAATAAACCCCAAAGACACAAAGCAAACACCGACCTTTAAACCCTCTGCATGTAAGATGAATTTCTTTTTTGAATGTTATTCCTTAAAAAGAATAACACATGGAATTTATATTCAATAATTGATGACTTTTGACATTTATTTCTAACTAGGGGTCTGGTGCACGGATTCATGTACTGATGGGGCCCCTCGGCCTGGCTTGTGGGGATCAGGCCGAAACTGGCTCTCCGACATCCTCCGAGGGATCCTGGATTGCAAGAGGGTGCAGGCTAGGCCAAGGGACCCCCCTGGTGCAAAATCAGGGCCGCGGAGGGAAGTGGGAGGGCTCCAGGTCATGTTCTGCCCATCTCACCCAGTCCCAATCTGCTGGATCCCATGCTAACCTACCAGTCAGAGCATCTTCCCCCTGGTGGTCAGTGCACATCATAGCGACTGGTCGAAAGATCAAACCATTGGGAGACACTTAAAATATTAGGTTTTATATATAGATAGATGTTCTTTTAGGGGAAATGGCACAACTGGTTCTTTTGAATTACTTCATAATTAAGCAGACATTTGGGTGCATGATATGTAACCACCAAATCTAAGATCATGTATCCTACAGCTTTTCTTTTTTACATTTTAACATAAAATCTCAAGTTTTATGGTGTTTGAACATTTTATTTAGATAAGAAGACAGTGAAATATAGATAGTGTTCATTTGAAATAGAAAATAGCCTCTGACTTAGATGATGGCCCATTCCACCAGCAGCTGCAACCAGCAGCCTACTCACAGCACCAAGACCAACCGTAATAGCTGAAGGGTTGGTGAAGCCACAGTAGGCTACACCTGGAGTCAATAGAGACAGTCAGAAGGCAAATGAAGAAAACATACATAAGGACAATGGCCAATAAAGTAAATGAAATAAATAAATGCAATTGTGAATAAAACAAATTAATAAAAGTAATGAGAGCAAAAGGCCATGAAGCACCAACTTTCCATCCAAATGACATTATTCACACTTTTATACTAGTTTGCACGAACATGGGAGTTACAAATGTTCGAATTGGAGCTGCAGTCACTGGTTAAAATTTATGAGTAGGAATATTACATGGTAACCCACAAGATCACCTTGTTTTCCTATCTCTAAAGTTCCCTTCAATTCATCTATCCATTCATTCAACAAGCCTCCATTAAAAGTCATCTATGATCCAAATTTTGAGTGCCCCTGCTTAAGAATTAAAAATTACGCATGTAAGAGATAAATTTGAAAACAAATCATTGTAATTGTTGTTAATTTTTTAAAGTATTTTATTTCTATTAAGGAAAAGAGGTGTGCATTTCTTTTCAGACACAAATGGGCTCCTCTGTACATTTTTTACTTTGACAGGGACAGTCTGGAATGTTGTTGTTGTTTTTTTAAAATTTTATTTTATTGTTTAAAGTATTACAGATAGTAGTACATATGTCTTCTTTTTTTTCCCCCCATTGACCTTCCTCTGGCCTCCCCTAACCCCAGCACATGCCCTCACCCCACCTCCCCAGTGTCTTGTGTCCATTGATTATGTTTTGTTGGAGGACAGACTTTATCTTCATGTTAACTTCAAAGAGTCAGATATGTACCACAATCTTCATCTGTTCCCATTACAAACATGCTAGAAATCCATATGCTTATATAAACTTTCAAATATCATGAGACTTGGTGAGCAAATCTATGTCCACCCTGTTCATAATCTTTATTCTATGCCAAACACCAAATCTTCTTTGTTCTGTGTTTTACTTAAATTCCACAAATAAAGGGACCACCAAAAAGAAGTTCACAAAGACTTTCACAATTGGCAAATAATCGTGCTTGAACCTGATGAACACTCATAGTTTCTTTTTTGTTTTTGCCATTATTTGTTAAAGAAAATGATCACATTGGATTGTGTCTTCCATTCACCAATTATCTGTGAACCTTATTATTTAGTAGTTGGAAGAATGTTGCTAAAAAAAAAAATTAAATTTTTCTGGAAAGGCTAGAAATTGTGACTGCTTGAGTGGGGAGCATGTTATGGCTGAAAGGCCCATATTTTAGTGTGTAAACTATTCAAGTTTTATTGGTTCATATATTCCTTGGCAATAGAAACAGTGCTACAGACACAGCTCTTTTGTCTTGAATACAATTAGTTTAGCTGTCATTTAGAAACAAAAACAAACTGAAAATCAGAGAAAATGTTAACAAATAAGAACTCAAATGTTGGCCTGTCAATCTAGTATAGGCAAAATATTCCTATTCAAAATGGCAGCTTTTTACTAAGATATTTGGTTTGAGCTCTGTTCAGAATAGTCTCTGAGGGACATTCATTTGGGGCAATAGAAAAAGGAAGCAAAAATCCCTCATCAAATAAATATTGTATTTCAGTTACATCTAGTGTCCCCAAATATTAAGTACTGGAATCTTCCAGAAGTGGTTAGACATGAGGAAACAGGCTCAAACTAAGAACGTTGTCTATAGTCATTTGTTCAGTAAAAATATACCAATGACTTTTTCAGCTAAAACCTCTTATTAAATATCAGGTATTTGTTATTCTAACTAGTAGAACAAATAAGAGAATTTATACTTAAAAAGATTCTGTCTCCTGGCCAAAGTCACTCCAGATCTGGTTATTTAGTCTCTTTGATATGCTGTTTGTCTCTAGAACAAGACTAACAGGTGTTTTTCTCTGGTTTGTCTCTTAGAAGACATGTAAAGTATTCAGAATACAGTGTACTTGTTGCCAGCTTCCTTTTCTGATTTTCTTTCTCCCATGCACTCCGAACTAATTTTCTACTTATCAGCGAGTATGACTCAGAGAAAGTGAAGAAGCATTCCATTTCTACCCCCAGGATTGTGGAATAAATTCAAACCCACACAAGTTGTTTATTGTGTACCTGTAATGGGTAAGAGAGCTAGGGACGGGGAATTGAAATATGACAAACACAGTTCATGCACTTGAGCAAATTTGCAATCTCAGGATGGGTCAGAGATAATCAAATAATCCCAGTGTTATTTGCCATAATTTAGGCACAGAGAACACGATTTTCGGGCAGAGAGGAAGAAATAATTCCAGCATATGGGATGAAAATGGACGGGAGGTACTGAAACAAACTTCTTGGACCCTTTAGCATTTGACCTGATTTGGAAGAAGGATTATAAAGAATTTCAAGTGAAAGAAAGCACAGGGGGAGGAAACTGCATAAGCCAATGCAGAAACAGTCTTATATTCTTAGCTTTTTATACTGTCACATGACATTATCTATAGCAATGTAAAAAAGGGTACACAAGGTCATAAACAAAGTTTATGGTGATCAAGAGAACATGTTCTGGGAGTGAATGTTCTGCCTTCAATCATTAACAATGTGACCTGGACTAAAGGGATTAACTCTGTTATATAAAATCACCAGCTATGCAGTGAGGACAAGCACACTTCCTCCATGGGTGCATTCTTTATAGTTATATAAAAAGCTAAGTGTCTGATTTTCCTTTAGCAACATTCTTCCAGCGACTGACACATATCAAGCACTCACTAAGTGATTTTAATGTTTTTTTAAGTTATTATTACTTCTATCAATAATAATTATATAGAATTTATAAAAACAATTATCTCTTGCCCTGGCTGGGTGGCTTGGTTTGTTGGAGCATCCTCCCATACACCAAAAAGTTGTGGGTTCGATTTTTGGTCAGGGTACATACCTAGGTTTCTGGTTTAATCCCCAGGTCATTGGCATGTATGGGAGACAATCTCTCTCTCTCTCCTCTTTTTTTGTCTTAACAAAAACATATCCTCCTAGGGTGAAGATTAAAAATATAATAAAATAATTATTTCTCCACAAAATCAAGAAGAGGAAATTTAAAGCAAAGTTTTTTCAACTAAAAATATTTAATTTTTATAGGATTTTAAATGGTACCTGGTTGAAAAGGATATAGGAGACATTTTTAAACAAGAAACCATTCCAGCATCTTCCAAGTCACAAGATGTAGTTGGCTACGTATTCCAAAGTCTCGCACTCCTTGCTCACTCACTGGCGTTCACATTGCCACAGAGAGGGTTGCAGCTCCAAGACATTATGCTGTTGTCTAGGACATTCCATCTACATATGGTTTGGGTCATGAGGCTTTAAAATTATTATTCCCAGTGATAGCAATATGGTTCTTAGGGTTTCTAAATAAACACAGAATATGAAGACAACCAGGGGTGGGCAAACTTTTTGACTCGAGGGCCACAATGGGTTCTTAAACTGGACCGGAGGGCCGGTACAAAAGCATGGATGGAGTGTTTGTGTGAACTAATACATGTTAACACTGCTGCTGGTGAAGGAGCGGAGGGGAGAGCAAGAGAACCCTCCGCTCTTTCGGCTCCGCGGGCCGGATAGAACAGCCTAACGTGCCGGATCCAGCCCGTGGGCAGTAGTTTGCCCATGGCTGCAATAGACCCTCTATCTTCTTTACTAGCCAGTATCCTTAAGACTGTGACACCAAATTTTCCCAAGTGATTTTGAAAGGTATGTTCAATTTTTCCCACTTCTCTGCTAAATAAAAAGGAAGGGAATCTCAGAAGTTTTCAAGCAAATGCTGAGACCCCGTGGGGCATTGTCAAGCCCCCTTCTGTTTTGTAGCTCTGACAATGTGTCAGCCAGAGGAATTAGGAGAAGGCATGCTAATCCTCATCTCACTGGTGGCCTTATCCTGCTGCTGTACATGCTTCAGGATTGAGCACTGGCTGCTGCCCCCAATGCGGCCATCTCTCTTCTAGAACCCTTTCCCGTGCAAATGTTATTCAAAGAGAAGTCTACCAGTTGCTATGATGTAAGCATCAGGCACACACAGCACACACATTCTCCTGTCCATCCACAGAAAATCTGGAAGCAGCAGCATGTCGTTAGCACCAGGACATTGCTGCTTGAGAAGTAGGTCAATCCATATTTTTGTTTGCACATGCAAACTCTACTTGAATCCAATAATATTTATTTCATTAAAAACTGAGAAATAATTTCTATGTCTTCCAGCTATGTCCAGGAAAATTTCCCCTTTACCACACTATTTTAGAACATTTGTTTATAATATACTGAAAATACAATCACATCTCTAAATTAGCAACTTTTAGTTGATATAAGAAGGCATGGTTCCTCAAGTTTCTTTAGTTACAGCTGTGTCTGTCATTTTTTTAAAGAAAGCCTCTGCTCAGAAAATGGGGAAGAAATAGTCTATCTCCAGACTTTGGTGTTTTTGACTACTCTAAAATTTTTAAATAAAATATTATATGGGAGCTATGTTCTGCATGTCAAAAATATTTCACGATGGAGCCTTCAGAGCCAGAAAATAGGCTCAAAATAATTATACTTGAATAAAATCACTTTAGTTACTTTCTTTTTCCTCTAAAAAGGAAGTAGATATTACAAGAAGGGACCTACGTGCCCACATAGCAGGTCTAAATTCTTTTAAAAATTAATTCAGAAATAAGTTACTATCTTCTTTAGAATCTCTTGCACTTAACTCCTGGTTCTTTCTACATATTTTTGTCAGAAACAGAGAAAATGAAGCAAAATGAATGTAATCAAGAGCAATTTAATAATATGTGTATCCAAGTGATCAGATTATTCACAGTAGCTCAGTGTTGGCAGTGAAATCTATGAAAATTGATCTCAGAATGGGGATGTGTAACAATCTCTGATATTTCAGAAGAGATGTCCCTGCTAATCACACATGAAAGATGCAGCCACTCTGGTTCTCCAAAGAAACATAGGGACGACTTGGGATCATCTCAGTATGTTTGCATTGGACCAAGGATTACAAATGTATGAACAAAATCGAGATTTTCAATCTGTAGGACAAGATGAAAACTACGGAGAGGTAGTGCTCACTACCAAGGAAATTGTGGTTGAGTAACATATTTATAAGAAGACAGAAATGCAGAGAACATTGCAGTAAATCATACTAACCTGGAAGCGGGTGTTGTACTGATTGAATTTCTCTATATGCCAGCAAACTTCCCATTGTAAGGCCATACAAGGGGTAAAATGATCCATTCCCCAACTCTTCCACACATACACAAAAGTACTGACCAATCTATTAATTATGTGTGTGTGCATCTTTTGTTACAAATACAGTTAGGGGGTTATGAAAACTTAACCACTAGATACCCCTTAGCTGTGAAGAACTAATAAATGAATCATTTCCCTTAGCCTCTATACCAACTTTAAATAAAAATTCAAGTACTTTAAGTTTCACGGCAAAACTGAGGGAAATGTACAGAGATTTCCTATATTCCCCTGTATGCACACATGTGTAGCCCCTCCCATTACCAACAGCACTCAGCAGAGTGGTACTTTTATTAGAAACAAGAGACCTGGTGCACGAAATTCGGCCTGCACCCTCTCAAAATCCGGGATCCCTCTCACAATCCAGGACTGCTGGCCCCTAACTGCTTGCCTGCCTGCCTGAGCACCCCTAACCCCCCTCTGCCTTCCTGATTGCCCCTAACCACCTCTGCCTACCTGATCACCCCTAACTGCTTCTGCCTGCCTGGTTGCCCCTAACTGCCTCTGCCTGCCTGGTTGCCCCTAACTGCTTCTGCCTGCCTGATCACCCCTAACTGTCCCTGCCTGCCTGATCACCCCTAACTGCCTCTGCCTGCCTGATCACCCCTAACTACCCACCTGCCTGCCTGATCAACCCTAAATACTCCTGTCTACCTGTATGATTACCCCTAACCACCTCTGCCTGCCCACCTGATTGCTCCTAAGCACTTGCCTGCCTGATTGCCCCTAACCGCCTCTGCTTGCCTGATCATTCCTAATCACTCTGCTGCCTCCCTGATCGCCCCTAACTGCTCGCCTGCCTACCTGATCACCCCTAACCTCTCAATGGGGGGGGGGGGGTGCTGGCCAGGGTGAGGGGCCATGGTCATTCTGGCCTCTGGTTGTTCTGGTCATTCTACCATTTTGGTCCCTGGGCTTTTATTATATAGGATGATAAATGTACATAGTCACATCATTATTGCCCAGAGTCCATAGATTACATTAAGGTTCCCTTTTGGTGTTATTCATTCTATGGCTTTGAATAAATGTTTAATGGCATGTATCATTATTATGATATAATACAGATTATTTTCACTGCTATAAAAATCCTCTTTGCTCCACCTATTCATCCATCTCCTTCCTCCAAACTCTGACAACTACTGGTCTTTTTATTGTCTGCACAGTTTTACTTTTTCCAGAATATCCTAGAGTTGTAATCATGCAGTATGTAGCCTTTTCAGATTGACTTCTTTCCCTTAGAAAATTACATTTAAGGTCACTCCAGGTCTTTTTGTGGCTTGATGGCTTTTTTCTTTCACTCAGTAATACTCCATTTTCTTAATATACAACAGTTTATTTATCCATTCACTTACTGAAAGATATTTGGTTGCTTCCAAATTTTGCCAATTATAAATAAAGCTACTGTAAATATTTGTGTACAGGTTTTTGTGTGGGCAAAAGTTTTAAACTCCTTTGGGTAAATACCAAGGAATGTGACTGCTGGATGATATGCCAAAAGCATGTTCAGTTTTATAAGAACCTGCTAAACTTTCTTCTAAAGTGGCTGTGGAATCTATGCCATCTTCACTGCTCACTGGAGACATACAGCAACTTATCCTAGGCCTGTGGTCGGCAAACCACGACTAGCGAGCCACATGTGGCTCTTTGGCCCCTTGAGTGTGGCTCTTCCACAAAATACCACGTGGGGGTGCGTACGTACAGTGCGATTGAAACTTCACAGCCCATGCGCAGAAGTCGGTATTTTGTGGAAGAGCCGGTATTTTGTGGAATAGCCACACTCAAGGGACCAAAGAGCCGCATGTGGCTCGCGAGCCGTGGTTTGCTGACCTGCAGTCTGCTGACCACTGCCCTAGGCCAACATTATCAACCATGACTGTATCTTTCTCTCAACATTCTCTCTCCACCCAATAAAAGGTAGAACCCATAGATGTTCTGCTTTTTTCTCTTACTCTCATCATTTAAAACTTTGTTGATTTCACCTGAGGCAAACTCACAAATATATTTAACCATCTTTCATATTTTCTTCTCTCTTTCAATTATTCCCCCCTTACCTGACTGAAATTTTTGTCCTATTTCCTTTTCTTTCTATAGATTCCAGAAATGTTTCTAATTTGAGCAGAAAATACAATAATGCAAATAAAAAAACGTTTTCAGAATTATATGCAATTTAAAAAATATCAATGCCTTCTTGCTCAAACATTTCTAAAAATGTCCTTAATTTTATTTTGTAAGTCTTATAAAATATCTCATCTATATCTTTCTTTTTCTTTAAGTGAATAAATTTTTGTATTAAACTATATATATATATATATATTCAAAATAAATTAAACATCATTTTATCCAGTTGTGTTATTCATATTGCTATCTATTTACCTTTTTACTCATTACATCTAAAACCTTAAGCTCTACTGTGTTTTAATTAGATTTTAGGAGTTAGTCTAGAAATCTAACTATAGTGGTTGAACAACTGATTTACTAGGAAATTTTAAGAAAAGAACTAATTTCCAAGTTTAGAACTTATAACTAACAGTATTAAATTTCAAGTCTAGTTTTCAAATTTTTTAAAATATATTTTTATTGATTTCAGAGAGGAAGGAAGAGAGAGAGAGAGCAAGATAGAAACATCAATGATGAGAGAGAATCATTGATCAGTTGTCTCGGCACAACCCCTACTAGGGATTAAGCCTGCAACCTGGGTATGTGCCCTTGACAGGAATCAAACCCAGGACACTTCAATCCACAGGCCAACACTCTATCCACTGAGACAAACCAGCTAGGGCCAAATTATTTTATTTCAGTATCAAGATACTTTCTATTTTTGCTACACTACTCTTCATAGTTGTTATCTCTAATGACTATATCAAAATAGAATACTTTGAAAGTAAAAACAAAGTCCCAAACATGAAATAAATAGAAAATATACCTGAGAAGTACCTGATAATTCTAAAATAAATGTAGAATATGATTTTAACAGAAATACTTCTTTAAAGTTAAATCAGTTGCAAAAATAAGAGAATAGTTTGAAAGAACTATTAATAAAATTAATAGAAAAATTTTACTTTCACTCTATCTTTAAATGTCGCATCAAGCATAATACACTAGACTGAAGTTCATTATTGTTATTTTTATTTCTATGTGGTCAAAAAGACTGAAGTGAAATATGAAAAACAGATGGTTAAATGAAGTAAAAATGTATTAAGTATAGCTCCTATATTAACTCAAGGTCAATATAACAAAATCTCTGTATAACACCATTTTTCACCATAGAGATAGGCCCCAACTCATGTGTTTGCAAGAATGAATCACTTCTAAAATCTATCCAAAAAAAGAGACAATTGACCTTAATATCCAATACAGAATGTCTACAGCAAGAGTTTTTGATTTTAGTGCAAAATCCTACTGATTGGCTTTGCAGGCCCAGAGTGCTGTGTTACAGATTCTGAGGTGACTTCTGTGGTAAATGAGAAAGAATACTGTCAGCCCACTAGGTAAATGACTCCTCCAAAACTTCTCTGTTATTAAAATCTATAAGAGCAAAATGGTACTCCTGTCCCAGCTTCTCCTTTTTTGCCCACAGCAGGCAGCTGGTATGATAATCCCTGCCATGTGCAGAGAAGGAGATGATGTAAACTGAGTACCATGGTACAGAGAGTATTTGAAAGATGTTTTGTGTTATGCAGAAATACAGAGGTTCTGTCCTTATGATTTGCCATGGTTATGCTGTCTGCACCCCTCTATAGCCCTGTGGAGGTTCTGTTCCAATTTCACTAGGGAAGGTGCTACCACCACTGATATAGCAAAACATATTTTGTATCTAGAGTGAAAATGAAAACCATTTTTCTATAGAAATAAGATTGTGCATGACAATTGTATATAAGTATATACAAGTATACATATTTGTTCAACAAATATGGAGACAATGCACTATAGTTAGGATTATATATAATTATGTTATTATATTTAAATTATAATATATTTAATTTTAGTAATAAGCTTTTTGATGGTTTCAGGTTTAATATTAAAACTCCCATGGGAAGTCAGCTGGTGTGGCTCAGTGGTTGAGCATCTACCTATGAAGGTCATGGTTTGATTACCAGTCAGGGAATATATCTGGGTTGCGGGTTTGATCCCCAGTTTGGGGCATGAAGAAGTCAGCTGCTCAGTGATTCTCTCTCATCATTGATGATTCTATCTCCCTCTCCCTTCCTCTTTGAAATCAATAAAAAATAAATAAAACTTCCATGGGAAAAATGTAGAAAACACGATGGATTTTGATATGAAAAAATTCTGTTTATCAAATATGCTGACATCTCACTTTTCTTATCTGAGTCTGAGTTTTCAAAATATCAAAGGTCTCAAACTTCAGGAAGCTGTATGAGACAAATGAAATAAGACATTAAAATTGTTTTATGGACTATAAAAATGCTATCAAAAACAAGGTATGCCCACCAATATGTTACCTTCCCTTTCTTCCTCCTATTCATATCACTTTCTCATCTTTGACTGTGTTTGAAACTGTCCAAAGAGTCCAAAGCAATTCCTCAAATGCCTGGCTTTCTGTCTGAAAGTTTTAAATGAGGTTTTTGGCCATGCATTCTTTCTTCTGAAGACAGGCTCAGGGCAAGAGAGAAAGTAATTTAAGTGGACCAGTTGCCAGGGTGACACTTACCTGGGCATTGCTTTCAAGGAGTCATACAGAGAAGTATATATTTTAAAAAATAACAGTAATAAAGCCATCCCAACTAGGATGCTGAATGCAGCAGAGGAGATTCTTATGAAGAAACTATAGAGGAATCAGTGAACTCAGAACTGCTTGGAAAAGTAGTTAATAAAAGTCCATTATACATATTATTTATTTCAGAGTTGAAGGGAGAGGGAGAGAGATGAAAACATTAATGAAGAGAAGGATTCATTGATTGACTATCTCCTGCATGTCCCCTACCAGGGATTGAGCCCCAAACCAAGGCATGTGCTCTGACTGGGAATCAAACCATGACCTACTGGTTCATAAATTGACATTCAACCACTGAGCCACACCAGTCAGGCAAAGGCTATTATCTTAAAACGAAGAGAAGGACTTACACTAGTCCAGTGATGGGGAACCTATGACACTCGTGTCAGAGGTGACACACAAACTCATTTTTTTTTGGTTGATTTTTCTTTGTTAAATGGCATTTAAATATATAAAATAAATATCAAAAATCTAAGTCTTTGTTTTACTATGGTTGCAAATATCAAAAAATTTCTATATGTGACACAGCACCAGAGTTAAGTTAGGGTTTTTCAAAATGCTGACACACCGAACTCAAAAGGTTTGCCATCACTGCCCCAGTCTGTGCTTTGTTCAAAAGACTATTACACAAAGTAAATTGCCCTGAAATCCTTTCTAGTTTGTAATTTGTTATAGCTGCTCATAATTTCAGTTAACAGGCTATGAGAGGGACAGTCACAAATACCAAAAAGAGGATATGTACAAGGGCAATGCAAGTCAAACTGAGCTCTGTCTACATGGATACAGGAAGCAAATGCTATAAGTCACAGGTGTAAAATCATAAAATACTCATTATTAACAGAAAGTGGAATAGCTTTACTATCTAAACCAGGGGTCAGTAAACTAAAGCTGGCCCTGTGTTTATAAATACAGTTTTATTATAACACAACTATGCTCATTTGCTTACTATCATCTGTGGCCCCCTTTGCACTATAAGAACAAGGTTGAGGAATTATGACACAGACTATATGGCCTGCAAAACCTAAAATATTTAATACCTGGCCCTTTTAAAAATAAGTTTGCCTGCAACAATCTATTGAACTCTTTGAGTAAAAATAAGCATTGGAAGTTGGAAGGATACTTTAATAATTTCAATTATTTTTAACATGTAGAGTATTGCCATTATTTTATTCTATTAGCAAATTGTTGCCCGGGTTTCATATGTAGTGGGCATGATGGTAAATGCAAGAACGTATTAGAGCAGGTGTCCTGCTGTAGTAGAGAGAACTTAGTATTATGAAGACCTGAGCTTAAAACCCAACTTTCATGAATTATGTGACTTTGGGAGAATTACTTAAAATTTATTTAAACCTCGATTTCTGACTTCTAAAATGGAGGCAATCCTGATCATTCTCTACATGTATATATATCCAATATCTCTTTTCCTTTATCCTGGCCAACTTGGACATTGTTGTAGCCACCAAGGCAAGAGGGTGCTATTTAGGGTCTGGGTTTAGAATTTCCAAAGAATCTATCTACCTGAATGATGCTTTGCAGCATCAGGTGGAGTCTGATGTATTGTAAGCATATGAACTATCTTAGTGCGATCATTGTCACTTATTTATATATGTACTAGAGTCCCGGTGCACAAAATTCATGCACTGGTGGGGTCCCTAGGCCTGGCCAGTGATCAGGGCCAATTGGGGCCAGGGTGATTGGGGCAAGGCCGATTGGGGCCTGAAGGCCCTGGTGGGCTTGGGAGTAAAGGCAACAGTCACTGGGCTGACACAGAAGGAACGGATGCCAGACACCGACACCGCTTTTGGCACCCCTGCCACCATGTGGTTCCCCGCCTCACCCCCTCCTCCTCCTCTCACCGCCACACCATCACTGGGGCCTGCCAGCTGGGGGGAAGTTGGCCACCAGCCCCACCGCCACCCACCCCTGGTTCCCCATCCCAGCCCAGGTCCCAACCCCTATCAGGTAATCGGAGCCTGCTGCTTGGGGGGAGGAACCATGTGAGGTTGGCCGGCCAGGGGAGGTTGGCTGTGGGAGCACACTGACCACCAGGGGGCAGTTCCTGCATTGAGTGTCTGCCCCCTGGTGGTCATTGCATGTCATAGCGACCAGTCATTCGGTTGTAAAGATTGCTTAGGCTTTTATATATATACTAGAGGCCCAGTGGACAAATATTTGTGCACTCGGGGTGAGGGAGGGTCCCTCAGCCTGGCCTGTGCCCTCTCGCAGTCTGGGACCCCTCAGGGGATGACCACCTGCTGGCTTAGGCCCACTCCCCAGGGGGATTGGGCCTACGCTGGCAATCAGACATTCCTCTGGCAGCCCGGAAGCCCTTGGGGGATGTCCACTTGCCAGCGGGGAGCAGGCCTAAACTGCAGTTGGACATCCTTAGCACTGCTGAGGAGGCAGGAGGGGCTCCCAGCACCACTGCTATACTGGCAGCCATCAGCCTGGCTTGTGGCTGAGCAGAGCTCACCCTGTGGGAGCACACTTACCACCAGAGGGCAGCTCCTGCATTGAGAGTCTGCCCCCTGGTGGTCAGTGTGTGTTATAGTGACCAGTCATTCCCAGTCTTTCTGCTGTTAGGGTCAGTTTTCATATTACCCTTTTACTATATAGGATAGAGGCCTGGTGCATGGTTGGGGGCCCGCTGGTTTGCCCTGAAGGGTGTTCTGGATCAGGGTGGGGGTCCCGCTTGGGTGCCTGGCCAGCCTGGGTGAGGGGATGATGTCTGTTTGCAGCTGGTCACACCCCCTTCAGGGTGGGCATCCCCACTGGGGTGCCTGGCCAGCCTGGGTGAGGGGCTGAGGGCCATTTTCAGGCTGGGTGGGTGACTGAAGCTCCCAACATCTCCTTTTTTTCTTTTCTTTTTTTTTATTCTGGGTTTTATTTACCTTCTATGGCTGTCACTGTAGCTAAGAGCTGGCTTTAGCTCTGAGGCTCGGCTCCAGCTCTGAGACCTCGGCTGCTGAAAGCAGGTATCTGGGTTTGTTTGGGTTCTATAATTGTAACACTATTGCAACTCCAGCTCTGAGGCCCGGCTGACTGAAAGCAGGTTTCTGGGGATTGTTTAGCTTCTATAATTGCAACATAGTTGCTTAGAGTGCAGCTCAGAGGCCGGCAGTGGCAGACAGGGAACCTTGGCTTCCTCCATCACTGGAGCAAGCAAGCCTCCTGTTCACTTCAGCTGCCTGGCTGCTGGCCACCATCTTGGTTGGCAGTTAATTTGCATATAGCCCTGATTAGCCAATGGGAAGGGTAGCGGATTTACAGCTAATTACCATGTTTATCTTTTATTAGATAGGATATATAGCTATATTTATATGATTTCCCAAACAATTACATTTTTTATATTTTTATCTTCAAAATAGTTTGGCTGTTATGATCTCAAAAAATTTAATCATATACTATGAATGAAGTGATATATTCAGAATTTTGCTATGGGGACAATGATACAAAATAGGTTTATTTTTTTTCTGAGGCTGGGGAGGGAGTCACCAAAGTAATTGCATTAATATTTTGTTTCTGCACTATGTAGACTCAGCCTCAGATAAGACAAACTTTCTTTTATAAAAACCCTGCAAACCAATCATTACAAACATTAACTGGGTCCATTTTGCCTGGAGGCAGGCTTATGCTTTTCCAAGCTGCTTTTGTATTTCCCAGATTAACACAATTTTTTTCTCTGCAAGTGTCACATTAACAATATATTCAAATGTATAAATGCTTATAAGCTGCTTTGAAAAATGCATTCAAAAGGAGAAACAGGGTTTTAGAGATTCAAGAGCAGGAAGCATGAATGAGGGTTCACTAAATGTAACATCACACGCTTGCTGCAATAGCAAAAGGATTAACTTAGCAGTAACATCATCAATTACTGTTGTGTGGAGAGGTTGCAATACAGTAAGTGCTGTACCCTGTGCACGTGAGGAATCCATTTTCAGTCTAGGCAGAAAGATACTACTGCTACCTCTTGAAGTATGTTTTTCCTTTTCTCTGAAGCTTAAGAAATCACGTTCCTCAGGAGTGGGCCAATCTGGGGTGCTTTTTCTGTGCCTCTTCATGTGATTTGATTGGCATATAAAGATATTGCTATAGATCTCTGGGTACTTTTGTTTCTATTGCCTAAAATATGCTTCCAAAATTAGAAAACATGAGCTTAACTTTTATAATGGCTGAAACTCTGTCATTCTGAAATAACTCAAAAACTATTTAAACATTTCCCCTTCCCAAACCTTCCTTTTTCTAACACATATCTTTTTCCCAAGGGAAGACTTGTAAGAACTTCTCAACAGAGAAAAGCGTTAGGAGAGAAATGGAAAATTATAGCTATATCAATGGAACCTAAAACTCAGGCAAAATATATTAAAAGGAAAGGGATGTTCTTCCTCCAGATTTACACATTCATAGATGAAAGATCCTGTCACCGAAGTCTATCCTGACCCTGTCACATGATGTAACCCCACAGTCATTGGTTATCATCATAAACATTGTCACTATATAAAAGTGTGTTGTTTTTTGTGAGGTCTCTGACTATTCTTCTACTGCCCTTTGAATGTAGACTCTATGAGATCATGGCCCCTCTTCTATTTAGCTCAGTGCCTGGCCCGTAGCAGACACTGAATCATATGTGTTGAACGAATAAATGAATGAATGAACATGTTCTGCCACATTGGTCATGTCTCACCTCTGCTTGACACTCAGCCCCAGTGAGGATTTGAATCTATCAAGAAGTAAACATACACTCTGATCTTGCACCTTAGAGACATTTTCTCCTTGACTACTGCCAACAAGATTCCCTGTAATGTATATGGAAATCAGTTTGAAAATGCTAAGGCACTACACAAATATGGGTCCATTAATGAATACTTTTATTTAATAACCAGAATGGTTTCTAGATAGGGTCTAATCCATAACCCTTTATATTTCAATGCAAAAATTAAAATTAAATGATTTTTTTCTAAGGTCACAAGCTACTCTTAGCTTAAGTCAAGATCAAATGCCAGGTCACTCAACATCTAGCCCAGTACTTATTTTAACCTACCCAAGTAGAGACCATCATTGCTGGGCAAAGGAATGAAAAGTTATTGAGTACCTATCAGGCTCTGAGCACTCTGTTAGGTGCTTATGGTAAATAATGTTTTTTGCTGAGCATTTTTTCAGCCCTATAAAACCCCCGATTTTTTCAGGTAAGTGGCCCATGATAAGCTCCAAAGTAGAATTCTAAACTAATGTATGCTTAGCAGGTCTCCTAACAACAGTTATTTGTCCAGGAGTGAGTGTGTGATATAATCTGGTCCAATAAAGCTGAAGGAAACAAAATGTGCCATGCCTGGAGGAAATAGTTCTTATTCTTATCCTCTCTCCCTCCCTTCCTCCTTCTCTCCCTGCTTCCCTCCCTCCATCCCTTCCTCCTTCTCTCTCTCCCTCTGATTGATGCTGGCAGCATTTTGTGGGCATGGAGGGATCCATCCTTAGGATAAGATTGCTGAGGACAGTAGTGTCACTATTTATATTAAGGGTCAACAAATTTACTGCAAAGAGCCAGATAGTAAATACTTTAGCTTTGCTAACATGATGGTCTGTGGTTCCTGTGGTAACTATTTAACTTAACCATTGTAATGCAAAAGTCACCAGAAGGATATAACCCAGTTAAATAAAATTTCATTTTTAAAAACAGCCATTGGCCAGTTAATATCATTGAACCATTTTGATATCGTTGAGCCACAGTGTTGAGGTCCAACCCCAGCAGGTCCAGGGGTTCCCAAAGGTGTGGATGGAGTGGGCGAAGAAGGAATGACACAGAGACAGCATTCAGTTGATCAGCAGCCTAGCCAGGTTCTCTAGCCAGGATCTCCAGCCAAGTTCTGTGTTTTATTGTCTTGTTACATCTGTATTTATACCAGTTGATTTTAATCCTGTCAATTTCTATTCCAAAGGCTAGGGCGTTTCTTATCTCCATTCCAGGGAGTAAAGATCATTTAGCTTAAGGGTGATTGTTCATAGTTAAAGTGATTAACTACCCACCTGGCATTTAGTTAAGGGGTTTTATTTTCTCCTTAACTTCAGGGGAAAATCCCTACCTGGGGAAACAACCTTTCTCAAAGAGGTGACCTTGGTTAAAACACATAGTGCCAAGAAGATGAGCAAACATATTAAGAACAATATGCCATATATGCCAGGTCCCTTGAAACATATGCTGTGCAGATGTTTCTTCCCTGAAGCGACTGTGTCAAGCAGCAAGGATCGACCAGCTTCCGACACCACAGGTTAAATAATTCCTGGAGTTTATCCTGCATTGTAACTGGCAATTATTTGAGATGCTAAATTTTCTTATTATTTAAACCAGTTTTAGTAAAAGAGTATTTTCAAAAATATTATTACTAAAGCCAAGTCCACCTAATTGATTTAGCACTTTATGCATATTATTACTTACATAAACTCCAATAAAGTTGGTACTTTTAGACTCATTTTTAAGATGAAAAGATAGAACCAAAATTTCAGAGTTATTAATAGTCAAAACCAGGATTTGGACCCAAATATGCTGATCTTCCACTTTGTGATGACACAACCCTCAGTTATGTATTCCTCAGCACTTAAAAGTAGGAGAGCAGCTATAGCTTCACTAGGTTACAAAACCACAGAAAACATAACAAGCAGAAAGTTATTTTATTCAGGGAAGTTGTGTTTACCAAATCTTTGGAAGGGCTGGAGAGATGGATGTCAGTGGTCTGCTCTTGAACTTTCAGTTTTAAGGTCATACCAGTATACATGAAACCCTAGAGACAAGCAACAGCTACTGCTACTGATTTCTGTCACTTCAGGATCACAGCCTCCTCACATCGATGGCACTGTCACTGATGACTATTCTACAACTATGTCATGTTGAGCCACTATGATCCCTCACAACTCTTAGAGAATATCTGTCAACTGCTGCAACAGCAATTAAATGGCCCCTGCTTCACTTCTGGTTTCTGGATCTCATTCAAGTCCATCTAAGTGATAGACCTAGCTGCAAAGGAGTCTGGGAAGTATACTTTATAACTTTTTAATCACTTCAAAGAGTAGGGAAAAGTGGACATGAAGTAAAGATTGAATGAGACTTCTCTTCAGAATGGTTTGCACATACATGATGCACACCTGTAGAAGAATGATGGCTTAAAGATAGTTTTTTAAAAAGTCTTCACAGGACTATTTCCTCATCCTTAGCCCCATCTACTGAGCCAGAGTAATGATTGCAGATTAATTTTTCACTATACATTTGAGGGAAGCTAATGCATTCATTATTGGAATAAAAATGGTCCATCTGTATAAATCTTGCCCTTAGCAAAATAAATTCTCAAAGCCTATGCCAATGTGAAAGATAGGAGGGTCATGATGCTAATAGCCAACTTCCATAAATTGATAAGGGAGGCAACTTTCTCTTAAGCAAAATAATTTATATTTCATGGCTTAGTATTGGTGAGGTATTGATCTCCCAAATGAAACATTGTGTCCACTGTAAATAAATTAGAAAAGTATTTAATTGGCCTAAAATATATATCCCTGTTTATTTCAAAGTATGTGGTACTTTATGCAGGAACACATTCCAAAGATGCTATGGGAAAGAACAGAACTCTGGGAATTCATTCCTAAACTCTTTACTTAGCATAGTATAAATTTTTTGGTAAATAACCACTTCTCTGGATCTTAATTTCCATATTCCTGAAATTTGGGGATTAATAGCATAGAAGGTTTAATGAGAAAATTTGTGAAAAATGATTTGCACTTCTTAAAGAGCACTTTCTACCTATATATGCAGGAACATCATTACTTATGACGAGATAGTGTCAAATGCATAAATCTGAGCTCTTTGAATTATTGGCATACAGGAAAACAGCAAATCTAGGTCAATGGAGACGTTTTTCTCAGACTGCCTCTACTATGAATAAAACACAAAGAAAAATTTTCTAACTTTCTTGGGGAAAAAAGTCTACTTTTACAATTATTTCAATACATAATCTTTCTCTAGGAGGATACAATTCTAAGGCAGGTATAGTAACCTTTTAAAAGGAGGTTTGAAGGTCTCCCTTACATGTAAGCTAGCCCCTGAGAATAAGAACTGTATATATATATATATATATATATATATATATATATATATATATAGTATTAAACAAGCTTGAGAACTGTGCTCAGAATTCATTCCTGTGTATCTTATTTTCATCTGATTTTACCAAATTGTCTATAAGCTGAAAAAAAGGCTCAGCCATAAATTTCAAATCCAATGAGATTTCACTTTCCCTGGGAAATACATATTAAAGGACTAGAGGCCCGGTGCACAAATTTGCACCTGCGGGAATCAGGCCCCAACTCATGCCCCCAGCCTTGCAGCCCCAGCTAGTACCCTCAGTCTCACAGCCCCACAGCCCCACCTGATACCCTGACCAGCTCCCTCAGCACCTGGGAGCCGGGCTGTGACCCTGTCCCCTGCTGCCGCTGCTGGTCACTGTCTGAGAGGCAATCAGCAGGGTGATTGGGCCCCTGTTCACACCTGCCTTGGCCTGGTACAACCCACTCACCTGCTCCACCATCCCGCCGTCGTCCCACTCTCATTGGGCCCATCATGGCCAGCAATGCCTCCACTGCCACCAACTGCCAATGCCTGCCATGTTCCGCACTGCCCCTTGTGGTCAGCACATGTCATAGCGAGCGGTTGAACTCCCAGTCATACAATTTGCATATTAGGCTTTTATTATATAGGATATATGTTTTATATCAAATCATCCAAGAGCAAGAAAATAAAAAGTCTTACTTCAGAAAAATATTGAAGGCACTACATCTTGGGCAACCTGGATGATGGCCACAAATAATTTTGTTTAAATTTTAGTAAAAATACTTGAGTGTTATTACAAAGTAACTATTGACTTAACATGCTTGACCTATTGATCTATAGGATGAAACCATGATTTTAAAATGTATGGTCAAAAAATGCTATTTCTACATATTTGTTTTACCAAATATAGATCTACTTAGCTCTTTCATGACATAGAACCCATCTGATAAAACATGCCTAATATGAATTTTGGAAATCACCCTAATTGATATATCAGAAGAGAATGATTTATTAGCAAATTTGATTTAGGAAAGTGGTAAGGGTCCTGGATTGGTGAGTGTTCTGGATATTGTAAAAACAGATTTAGTGTCACCTTCTTTTCCAGAATAAGAACTCTGTTCCCTCCTGAAAGAGACCTGAGCAGAGGAGAGAAGAATCTGGCTGCCCACCAGTATATTTTCTCCTCAGAAATGCTTATGTTATAGCAGGAGAGATACGTTCACCATGAACTGACCAGCCACCAGCTATGACATTTGACAACATCACTTTAACAACCCAGTAGTGGGACAGTGGAAAATCAGAAGAGAGCAGGAACTCACCTGTTATCTGCAGCAGAACACAAGCCATCCTGCCTACCCTTCCCTGAAAGCATGGGCTGTGTCTCATCCCCTCAGTAACACATACTAATGGTCTAGCAACATCTCTGTTGTAGGTTCAGTAGGTTTGGGTAAGGGGGCCAAGGATACAAAGAAATGTTAGCTGCATGGAAATGCTTAGGATCCGGTTAGAGAACCACCAGGAAAAAATAGTAAACCCTGAATACATAACCAGGGAATGGCACTCTAGAAGGGGTCACTAAAAGCAAAATATATGGTCTATTCCATCTCTTATAAACTGGGAGTGTTTTGAACATGAATTCCTGATTTTGAAAGTGAATGAATGAGGCCAATCTACTGCTGAAGGCAACAGCCAGGAAGACGGGAAACGACTGTGGAATCGTGATAGAAATGGCACTGACTCTAATCTGGGAATCCGTGATGGTTGCTTCCATGGCAAGGAAGCACAAGTGAAATTTCCCCACCTTGGTCCATCTTAAATTTATTAACAACTTAATAAACGCCCCCACAGCCAGTACTTTCCCAATGTTGACATGATGAGGCAGTGTAGTTTCCTATTAGCAAGTAGTGAGTGGGTTGCTAATTATCTATTTTCTAAATGAATTAATTAAGAATGTTAATGTATTTTTGTACCAAGAGTGCTTAAAAAAAAATTGTAACTGGAAGAGACATCGCTTAGTTCAATGAAATAAATATTTCTGAATACAACACAGTGTAACCAAAGAAGCATGTCCCTGAATCTGTTAACCCTGAAAATTCACACCAGCAAGGCCAGAGAGAGAGATAACAGAAGTGCTACTTTCTGGTAAACTATCACATTGTAGATCTATTCAGTCTGGGCCATGAGTTCAGAAAAGAGATTTCTGGGTTTGGAAAGGTAATTAAGGCTTTGTGGCTAAGGCAATACTTAGCTGGTCTATTCAAAAACAGACATCTAGAAAGCGAAAGAGAAATTTTGAGAGAATATGGAGGGGAGGGGTTCAGTGAATCTTAAACTGAGGAAACAGCTCAGGCAAAATCTCCAATGTTCTTCATAATTCTCAGGAGAATGCTTATGCATTATTTGCACATAAAATATTGAATTTGAAAAGATCTTATATCGCATTCCCCAGCCATTAGTTGAATGCAGTGTGACATGTGAATGTGACAGAGGGACATAAAACAAACAAATAAACAAACTCTCTACGCAAGTGCCCAAGGGAGATGATAAAAAGCTCACAAAATATCAAAAATAGAAAAACTTTTTCTACCAGTACATGCAAACATGTATTTTCTGGACAAGGCCAGGATTATACCTAGGCCAAGTATAAGATTTGAGTAACAATGGAATGGTTACATTCCCACCATCACCAACCTCCCCGGGCTCATCACCAGGCAAGCTGGCACAGAGACTCTACAATAATGTATTTATTCATTTGGCTAAAGAGTGTTGCGCTCTCTTAAACAGCAAATCACCCCCCCCCCCAAATTAGGCAGTATATCTCCTGAGACATTTATGCTTTAAAGAGAAAAGATGAACAAAAACAGATCCAGAGTCAGAGAAGAATCAATCAGACCGTCAAACCTCAGAGGGAAGGTAGGGGAGGGTGGGGGTAAAGGGGAGAGATCAACCAAAGGACTTATATCAGTGGTTCTCAACCTTCCTAATGCCGCGACCCTTTAATACAGTTCCTCATGTTGTGGTGACCCCCAACCATAAAATTATTTTCGTTGCTACTTCATAACTGTCATTTTGCTACTGTTATGAATCGTAATGTAAATATCTGATATGCAGGGTGTATTTTCATTGTTACAAATTGAACATAATTAAAGCATAGCAATTAATCACAAAAACAATATGTAATTATATATGTGTTTTTCGATGGTCTTAGGCGACCCATGTGAAAGGGTTGTTCGACCCCCAAAGGGGTCGTGACCCACAGGTTGAGAACTGCTGATTTATATGCTAGCATATAGGCCTAACCAATGGACACAGACAACAGGGGTGGGTGAGGGCATGAGTGGGGGTAGGGGGTAATGTGGGAATAAGGACACATATGTAATAACTTAATCAATAAAAAAAATTAAAAAAAAAAAAAAGATGTTTCCTGGCTGGTGGTGTGGCTCAGTTGATTAGAGCATCGTCCCATTCACCAGAAGGTGGCGTTCGATTACCTGTCAGGGCACATACCCAGGTTGAGGGTTGGATCTCCAGTCAGGGTGTGTGTGTGTGAGGCAATCAATCTCTCTCTCTCTCTCTCTCTCTCTCTCTCTCTCTCTCTCTCTCTCTCTTATTCTCTTATCAATAAAAAAGAGAATAAATTATCATAGTTTTCTTAAGATAGTGTCTTGATGAGTCAAAAGGTAGGGAAAATATGAGGGCACTTAGGGGAAGGTATCCACAGGTTATTGGATAAGGTGAAGAGAATGCTTATGGTAGCTGTATTTCTAATTATTAAAACAATCTTTATAGAATTTTGACTGTAGAGTAAGCAGCTAGAAAGGCTCCTTCGTTGATAAAATATGTTGCCATCTGGCCTTTTACAATAGAAAGTTACTTACCTTGTTTATTCTTTTTGTTATATAACAATATATTTTAACACTTCCCTATTGATGGTTATGTAGTTTGCTTCCAATAATTTTCTATAACAAATATATTACATGAAAATCTTGTGTTATATCCTGATATTTTTGTGCAATTATTTCTGAAGAAAAAAAAAACTAGAAGTGGAATGACCATAGAAGTTATAGCATTGGATCATCCCACCTGCTGTGTAAGAGAACCCTTGTGTTCCCACACTCTTGCAAATATAAAGTGTGTTATTAAGCTTCTTGGTCTTTGCTAATCTGATAGGCAAAAAATTGTATATGGGTGTAGTTTTAATTGCCTTTTATACTTGAATGAGATATTTTCTGGGTGAAAACTTTAGAGATCACATTCCCTTTACTTTAGAGGTTACGGTCATTGCTTCAAACGACTCAACATTTTGTGTTACTGTAGAACTAGATTTTATTTTAAACTATGTGATTTTCAAATAAATGTTTAAGGTTTCCATAATAACTCTGAATATTTCTTTCATTGTATCCCATAGGAATTGATTAATAATATTTACAGTGCTATTAATAGTTTCTAATATCACTATGGAGACAGTAATTATTGCCTAATGCATGGTGAGTTTTGTTGTATATATTTTAATAATGTTAGAAAATAATGTATATTCTTAACTGAGATTACATACCTCTATGTCTAGAAAATAAATGTTATTTATTGTGTTTCTTCAATCTCTTAAACTCTTAGTAAACTAGTTGGTTTCCAAGAAAGAAGAACAAAAGTGCTATAGAATATTAAAGAGGAATTGAAAGAACAAAGGGCTCTTTATATGTTGACACACACACACACAAAAAAAGAACTTGAAGATAGTTTAAGTGTTAAAACCAAGTTTTGGGATATCTCCTACAAGTCTAAAATGTTACCTGTTCAGTGGGGATGCTTAACCACCCTACTTAAAAATATGACAGTTCCCACTACACACATAAGAACGTCTCACCCCCATATCCTACTTTGCTTTCTTATAGAATTTATCATAGTCTATGATGTTAATGATTTAATTATGTTTATTGTGAATTGTCTGCTTTTCTCCACTAAGCTGTAAGCTCCACAAGCCCCACTGATTTCTGCTTGTCTTAGTCACATGTATCCCAGTGCCTATCTGTGAATGTTCAATATATATATATATTATGCATATGCATATTATTATAATTATGTAAAAACAAAGTTTGAAAGTACTTTGAAAACACATAATATACAAATGTATAGAAAAAGATCCAGAAGTACACTCATGAAATTAAGTGTTTAATTCTAGGGTGGGATTGAAAAATCAAAGAGATATTTTTGTATTTTACCAGATATCCTTCCACACTTGATAGTTTCATGTATGTAATTACAATGTTAAAAGTATATTTGAATTGACAAGAATGTCAGAATAAATAAAATTCTTTGATAAAGAGGAGTAATAGATGACCAATTTTACCATACATGAAAATATATTCTATGGATACTAGACTTACAAGTCATGGAACTAGGCAGATATCTTATATAGATTACTTGGTATACTATAAATGAGAATGTGTCACAAAAGAGGCACTTAAAATCAGGGAAGAATAGAAAAGTGTGGGGATAATTAATGAGTTAGGGGAAAGGGGTAAAAATAATGCACATTTTTACTTTACATCAAAAGAGAAAATATAAATAGGTTTGTGAACATAAAAACATTATACTATTCACCATAGAAAACACCATAAGTAAAATTAAAGTCCAATACTACCTTGGAAAATTTTTGAACAACTATATAAGATATTGGATTGAGATCCCTATTAAATCAAGGTCACATGAAACCAAAAGAAAAACACTCTGACTCTGGTAAGTGAACAAAGATCTTAGCTATGTAGGACTGATTTAACCCTAAGCCACCAGTTTGTTTCTCAGACTTAATGGGAAAATAAGGCACTTGCAAAATGATTACTTTATACTCAGTGACCCTAAAAGTAGTCTGGAATCCACAAACATCTACTAGCAGAATTTTAAAAGGGCTTTAAGATCATAGAAGTGCTGGTCTTTATATAAATTGAGACATCCCACATTTATTTTTATTGTAGTTTAAACACGAATCATGAATGTCCGTTCAACAACAGATCTGTGCAAAGTAAATTGGTACAAGAGGTGATTTAACTGCCCAGAGCTCTGAGAATCTGTCTCTCTGTCACCCCTGTCAATAATAATTAGCCCTTTCTGAAAGGGGTGTTGTAGATACACTGTCAAAATGGTCCTTAAAGGAAGGATGTAATTTGGCTTACAGAAATCCATTACAAACAAATAACTGCTCGTGGAGGAAAAATACAACAAAGCATCCATCGCACTTGGAAATGATAATCAGAGTAAATGCCATCCTGAGCCTAGACTGGGCCTTCTGTAAGAAATTATCACATTGCAATTAAACAGTATTTTCTCAGAGTAATGACACTTTGAAACAGGTACACACAAATTGGGAGGAGAAAAAGGATGTCTCTCTGTCACTTCCCTGCCCCCTATCTCTGCTTCCACAAACCCACTCAATGACACAAGAGAAAATCCAGCAATCCTGTAAGAAAGAATTTTCTGGCTCATTTTTATTAGAGACCTGGAAATAGCATAGGATCAATTTATAAACCAGACAGGGTGCCCGTTGTGTCAAATAGAAAATCAATCCAGGAATCCCAACCCTGCTTGTGGCCTTCAGGGCTGCTTCGGTAAGCAGAGGAAGAAAAGGGCAGTGCCAGAGGCTTGGGAGCACAGACCTCAAATTGCCAGCTGCAGAGCCTGATTCCTTGGGGACTTGGCAATTAGAGTTCTAACTGTGGGTTCGAGAGGAAGAACTGTTCTGGTAAGGCATACTCGCTCTTTCGAGGTGAGCCATTTTATTCACACTGACATTTTTGAGGACTTGGTGGATTGGGTACTGAGCTAAGGCTTTACATAAATTATCTCATTTAATCTCCACACTAGCCCTATGAGGTAGATGCTATTATAATTCTCCTAGACAGAAAGGAATAACGATACAAGTCAGTTAGCCCAAGTACTGACCTAGTAAGTGAAGTCATCCCTTTTTATCTTAAATGCTTAGAAAATAAAATATTTTCCTAGTCTCTTTGTATTAGTTTATCAGGCCCTGACACAGTTCCACAAATTGGTGGATTAAACAAAAACAAATTTTTTTTCTTCTCAAGTTTTGGAGGTTGGAAGTCTAAGATCAAGGTGTTGGCAGGATGGGTTTCTTTTGAGGCCTCTCTTTGACTTACAGATGGCCACATAGTCCCAGTGTTTTCACATGTCTTCCTTGCCTGTGTCTCTGAGTCCTAATTTCCTTTTTGAAGGCTGTATGTTCAAATATAGTCACTTTCTGAGGTACTGGAGTTAGGACTTTTAACATGTGAATGTTGGGAGGGACACAACTAAACCCATAAGAGTCTTCATTATTATAATTTTTACAGTCCGCTCATTACATCTTTTATAAAACAACTAGAGGCCCAGTACATGAATTCGTGCACCAGTGGGGTCCTTTGGCCTGGCCTGTGGGATCGGCTGAAACTGGCTCTCCGACATCCCCCAAGGGGTTACAGATTGCGAGAGGGTGCAGGCCAGGCTGACGGGCCCCACCAGTGCACGATCAGGGCCGGGGAGGGGCGCGGGAGGTTGGCCAGCAAGAGAGAAACCGTGGGAGGGCTCCAGGGCATGTCTGCCCCCCAGCAGCAAGCTAACCTACGGGCAGGAGTGTCTGCCCCCGGTGGTCAGTGCACATTATAGCAAGCGGTTGAGTGGCCTTAGCATATCATTAGCATATTATGCTTTGATTGGTTGAACGAAAGACCGGACACTTAGCATATAGGCTTTTATTATATAGGACTAGAAGGCCTATGCACAAAAATTTGTGCACTGGCAGGAAAGGGGGTCCCTCAGCCCAACCTGTGCCCTCTCACGGATCACACTGCTGCTCGCCCTGCCCGCCCCACCCACCCCGCCCAGAACATGGCAGGCCCAGATCCCGTGCTGGGGTGGACAGTAGCTTGGAGCACCCTGCCACCCACTACGCCCGCTGCACCCACCCCGCCCAAGATGAGGCAGGCCCGGATCCAGAGCTGGGGTGAGCAGCCGCTCAGATGTGCTGCCGCCCACCCTGCCCGCCCCACCCAAGACACGGCAGGCCAGGATCTCGTCTTGGGTGGCGCAGCGGGATCTGCCCACATTATGCAAATTAGTCGCCATCTTTGTTGGTAGTTAATTTGCATATCTTGCTGATTAGCTAATGGGAGGTGTAGCAAAGGTACGGTCAATTTCAATCTTTGTCTATTATTAGATTAGATGACCATAACTTGTAAATCTGACTCTTAGTCTATCCCATAAAAAACTATACCTGATTGCAATTGGAGAAAAACCTACAATGCACTGACTGACTGGTCTCACTTTACATTTTCTTGACATTCAAGGTAGTTGAGGCGACCCCAAAATCATACAGTAACTATCCATCCAGTGACTTGCAAATTTCATTGTGCATCAGAATCCCTGGAGGACTTGCTGAGTTCACCCCAACCCTACCCTCCAGTTCCTCATTCAATAGTTCTGAGGTAAGGACTGTGAATTTACATTTCTAACAAGTTTCCAGGTGATATTAATACTGTTGGTCTGGGAACTACCCTTTGAGAACCACTGTTATAATTCATTTCCAGTCCACTCTCCTAGGTGACTGTCGCACACCTAATTTTCCTTTAAGCCTCCAATGCCTGCTTGCCCATCTTCACTCTCAGCTCATGATCATCTCTCTTCCTCCTTCACCAGGAAAAGTAAAACAATTAGAAGAGAACTTGCTCACACTCCCACTGCTACATCTCCTCACTCACCCACTGGCATCTGTACTCGCTCGGCAGTCCTGGCTGTTTTGAAAGATGAATTCCCTCCAGTCTTTCTAGAGCCAATCCCAACACACGTGCACTGGATACAAAGCCCTGTTGCCTACTCAAAGAAATTAGTCCATGTATTTTTCCCTCTTTTAAACTTCATATTCAAATAATTACCAAGTTCTACAGACTCTCTTCAAATTCACTATTAGAACACAAATTTTGGTTTCATTATTACTTACCAAAATAATATTTCGACTCATGTATTTTGCCTAGTATAATGCTTTCTCCAACCTATTTTGTGATAAAGTTGGTAGTATTTGTTTTCTAAAACGTAGAAAAAGAAGTATATTTGATATGCTAAGAAAGGAGAGAAAATAGATGCTCAGTTAAAACCAGAAAAGGCAGAAAAATAGTGGAAGGCAAAAATAGGAACAAAGAGCAAGGTCAAAAAACAGAAACTAACAAATATCTTAGACTTTAATCAAGCTATATCAATAATCAATTTGAACATCAATGGTTGAAATGCACCAACTAAAAGCCAGAAATTGTCAGAATAAAGCAAAAAGAAAAAAAGCCCCCAAACTATTGCCTATTTAAAATTACTTGAATCTAAAGACACATATTATTTAAAAGTAAATAGATGGAGAAAGTATACCACCCTAATAATAATGAAAAGAAATCAGTAGCTATATTAATTTTAGATTGAGCAGACATTAAGTAAGGGAAGTTTTCAAGGATGAAGGGCATTGCACAATGATAAATGGGTCAATTCTTCAAGAACACAATATAACTCTTAACACAAGAGCACCTAATAACAGAGTGTCAAACTACATAAGACAAAAACTGATAGAACTTCATGGAAATACATATGACTGCACTATTATAATTGGAGACTTCAACAGAAATGGAACAGACATGGGAGAAATATAAATATAAATGTATATTATTAAGTGAATGATGTCAATCCAAAAAGGCTCCATGCTGTATAATTCTAGAACTATAGAATGTTCTAGAAAAATGCAAAACTATAGAGACAGTAAAAAGATCAGTGGTGGCTAAGATTTGGGGAGAGGGATGAATATGCAGAACACAGAGAACTTTAGGCCTTTTTAGTACTCTGTATGCTATTATAATGATGAAGATATGTTATTTTACATTTGTCCAAATGTATATAGTATACAAATCAAGAATGAACTCTAATGTAATCTGTGGACTTTGCATGATTATGATGTGTCAATATATTTTCATCCTTAGTAATAAATGAACCATTCTGATGAATGATATTGATAAGAGGAGGGGGCAGAGCATATATCAGGAATCCCTATACATTCCTCTTAATGTTTTTTGTAAATTAAAACTGCTCTTGAAAAATCATCTTTTAAAAAAAGTAGCTATGAAATATTGCTTCTGCTTCCTTCCCTGCTTTCCCTCTGTTTAGACTCTCATTGTCTTCCTATTTCCTATATTATCCAAATACTAAGCATGTCCTATTAGATTTCACTATCTGCCTCCTAACAACAGTTCCCCCATCAACACCTGCCTACCCTCTTCATATTCCCTATATTGTATGTCTCTGTGTTGAGTTAGTTTCCCCAGAAGCAGATGCAGAGACAAGGCTTTGAATATAATGGTTTTATAATTTGGGAGATGTCCCCCAAAAGTACCTTAAACATTTGGGAAAGGGAGACAGGGAAGAAAAAAGACCAATAAAGTGTTTATCATCAAGGAGGTTTTAGAGCTAGAGAAATTTAGATTCATTGTCACTGGAAAATCCTGGGGGACAGCAAGAAAACCCCATCTCTGTTATCCAAACCCCAATCCCACTTGCCTCCAAGGAATATTTATTCTCCAATCTATTTGCCACTGGACAAGAATTGCTCTGAGTGCATTCACTCCCTCAGACTTTTAGCCTGCCCTGTGCATGGGCGATAGGAAGTCTCCAGCAGAGGTTACAGGTGCTTCCAGTAGAATGCAAGTTGCCAGAATGGTGAATGCCAAAGCCATAATGGGTGGGCACCAATTTAGTGCACATGGCACACATTTTCACTTTTACCTCTATGGCTATGCTTAAACTGTTAGGTGTGATGAAATTCTAGTGGACCTTTAATCTCAAAGTTAATTGTCACTTACTCTGATTCCATCCCTGAGGAATAATTAATGATTTTTTCCTTGTACTTTCATCATACTTCATTGGAGAGCAGAATGTCAGCCTGTTCTCTGCATCACCATACAGTGCTGTCATCTCTATTTTACTAATGAGGAAATAGACAAGGCATGCCCAAGATGGTCTGACTCCTAAAAGTGAGAGCCCAGACTCCAACCTGGTACCCTTAATCCAGAATTTTCTACCTGGCTTAGAAACCCTTCACATAAACTGAATTTGTTTCTGCTATATTGAATTATTGAGAACACCAACCGGCTGAAATAAATCTTCTGGCATTGAGAGAATCAGTAGTGCAGTGTGGAACAGATTCATTGGAGGAGAAAAAAAGTACACACACACACACACACACACACACACACACACACTTTATATGGATTACTCCTATATGAAATGCTGCGCAAAATCTGAGTGCAGATATGAACACATCTATATTTTCAAACAATAGCTCAAGGGTTACCTCCCTTATAAAAAAAAGAAGTCCAGTTTCTCCCTCCAGGTGCTCTTCATTTTTCATGGTGGCTTACACAAACTAAAAAGAGGATTACAGACTTCCACACCTAAACCTGCAGAGACTCAGTGTCTCAAATAATTGCCTTCATTGGATCCTGCAGCAGCACAGTGGACAATGGAAAGAGGCCCTACCCCATCCACTAGTCAAGGTAGTCTCTTTCTGTGATGATCTCACTGGTCTAAATGCTAACCAGCTGACTTTCAAGAAATTCCACTGATCTTTGCCCTCAGGGCTACCCTTGGGCTTCCAGTATTAATTGAAGCAATTGGTGCTCTATCCTTACGGTCTTCTAAACATTAAACTCAGTGTGTTTGCTATAACCTAAGCCAGCAGTCCAGAATACCAGGACAGGATGGTTCAGGTACCTGCTACCTAACATGAATAAGGATCTTTTCTGTTTTCCCTTCTCAACCCTACCTCCTGGATCATCAATTTAATATTAGAGTGCTTGTTCTTTTTAATTCTATTAACAGGTGTAAAGCTCAGACTACAATTTCAATTGAGCAATAAATATACAGTCCTTTACTTTTTAAAACTCAGTTTTTATTTTGAGATGTACCTTTCCCACAGAAGTGGTAGGCAACTTTAACTCAAACCCATTCATAATTTGTCTCCTTGTGGAGCCTTGGAGAGTGATCTGGGATTTGGTAGTGGAACCTCTGATGTTCAAGCATTCATCCATACCAAGAGCAGCTGAGACACACTCAGCTTCCATCTGTATGATCCATTCTAACTTGCTGGCTCACTCAAGCTTTCAGGAACGCTTGGTACAGAGAACTCTTCTCTGAGTTCACCCCTGGATCCTATTTCTCCAACACCCCACACAGTCATTTCCTCTCAGAGTTTTGCCACTGCTCACTATTGCTATTGATGGCCCAGGCCTCAGTCCCTATCACACACAGGCTTGTACATGCTATCTTGTTTTCACCTTCCAGGCTAAGACACATCTCTCTAGTCTTAAGGGATTGAGTCCAGCTCTACCTGCTATTGCAAGCCAACCGGCCAATTCTCTCTCTTCTCTGGGATTTTTCTGGAAAACAAACAAATAATCTAACAAATAAAAAGCCCCAAAGATTAACAAGATATTTCTACTTTCTGCCTTTATACACCTCTTCCCTGGCAGGAATAGAAGGAGTGATTTAGAGAGAGAAAGAATCCAGATAAATATTGCAAATTATTACCCTAGATACATCTGGAAACATAAAGATATAACTACAACCTCTTCATCACATTGGAACTACAAGCATTGTCCTTATTCTACATAAAGCTATAACCTAAGCCAGCAGTTCTCCACCTGTGGGTCACGACCCCTTTGGCGGTCAAATGACCCTTTCACAGGGGTCACCTAAGACCATCCTGCATATCAGATATTTACATTACGATTCATAGCAGTAGCAACATTACAGTTATGAAGTAGCAACAAAAATAATTTTATTGTTGGGTCACAAAATGAGGAACTGTATTTAAAGGGCCAGAAGGTTGAGAACCACTGACTAAGCCCTTGTGCATAAATATCCCCTTTATATTCCATTTTTTTCACCTCTGAAATAGGTCCTCTTGTCGTACTCCTACCTTGTACTATATATAAAATATTTTAAGGATACTAGAAAGCCCTGTATATCTCCCTCTTTTAAAATATATGTTTATTAATTTCAGACAGGAAGGGAGAAGGAGAAAGAAATAGAAACATGAATGATGAGAGAAAATCATTGATTGGCCGCCCCCTGTACACCCCCTACTGGGGATCAAGCCCACAACCCAGGCACATGCCCTGACCAGGAATCAAACTGTGACCTCCTGGCTCATAGGTTGATGCTCAACCAATGAACAACACTGGCCAGACTATCTCCCTCTTTTAAAGAGGAACTTCTCCCTAAATGTCCAACTGATTTTCTGGCTACAAATGTATTTCCTAGTGAAATATCCACAAAAAGTATCAAATAAGGAAAAATGAAAATGTGTTCAATTGCTATAACTTGATAAACCTTAATATTAATAAATTCACTCCCAAAGGACATGGGTAGAGGGGATAGTGAAGATAACAAGTGATTGAGAACCATAATTGTGTATTAGAACCTAGTCTTCTGTTTCTAAAAACATCACCTTGTTATAACAGACTTAAATATTTCTAGATAAAGCAAACCTTTACCCTTGTCCAAACGGGTGAATATATTTTTGTGAGTGTCTGTTCTTATAGTCTAACAAGCATCTCTTTGGAGAACAAAAGGAAAGATCAGAAAATTGCTGAAAAACAATGCTGCTATTCCATTATATAGAGGTCATAGTCTTCCTCTGTGAGATGCTCTGAAGATGTTGTTCAGATGTTCAGAGGCTGCTGAGGAGAAAAAGGAAAAAATGCACACTGTTAGGTCTCAGTTAAATAACTGTGTTTATTGCAACATAAGCTAATAGTTATTCGTTATTCAGTTAATTATTTGGTACAAAAAATAAATATTCTCCCACTTGTTAGTCCCTGGGGGCTTTCTTAATCTTATCTGGATTTACTTTCGGTGAATTTCTGAGTAATCAGAAGTTATAGGTTGGATTCATCTTGTGCTAGGGACTCCCATGGTGTAACTGCCTCATTTTTTTTCTTTTTATTTCAAAGGAAATTGCCCATCCAAAGTGAACATTGTGGGGTTTTTTTGTTTTGTTTTGTTTTGTTTTGGTGGTATTTTCCTCTTTGTTGGTGTTGTTATTGTTGCTATGGTTCTAATCAGATAGCTCTTTCAAACAGAAGCAATCAAGTTTCTTTTTTCATTGCCACCACCCTTCCCACTCACTCCATGCTGTTAAGGAAATACCTTTGTTAGTAAAGTGACTTATCTATGTTTATGTGTGCAGCTGAAGCAGCTGGAAAGATCATCTTAAAGGACTCTTTTCAGACTGTCTGTAAAAACTAAAATGTCATCAAAGATGTGGCAATTTCTCAGGGTCATGAGTATTTTCTAAGGTCTAAAGAGTCTTCCAGAGAAAGGAAAAGAAATTTGCACTCAGTAGAGTAAAAAGAAGAACATTTCATTTTAAGCTCCAGAATATGAAAATGGTCCAGGCATCCTCATCTGTTTCTAAAACCAGAAGCCATAGCCATATTCAACTTCTCCTCTTTTCATTCCTGCATTAGCTGGAGACAAGAACTTCCTCTGCAGATGAACAGAAAATGTACTCCTCTCTGTCCAAGTAGTACCTGAAATCCCCACGAGGAAAGCCATGACTCTGGGTTTTCGGATGGACAGCCAACACATACACATGATCCCAGTCAATAACATGCTTTGGTTTACAGATCGAATTTCATCGCTTCACTGAAAGCAAAAATATGAGGGAGTGGAATGTAATACAATAAAGTATGACTGTAGGAAGGCAGAGAAAGATCTGTAAAAGGGGGACACTATCTGGAAAAGGCAGATCAAAAAGTAGAGTAGAAAAAGTAGGGTGACAGGAGAAAAGAGCCATACAACTTATTCAAATCTACACTCAAAATATTTTCTCAAATGATAGGCAGAGTGTCTTCTTTCTATACAAAGGATGCATAGACTTTAAACCTTGGCTGTTCCTCATGGCAGCTAAAACAACTTACTGGAAAGCCAGTTGGCCAATTAAATATTTCATTAAATGAGTCACAACCAGAAAAATTACAAGGAAAGAGAGTGTAATTTCATGTTTTCTTAAAAACAGTAGAAAAATGTCCTGCTTTTAATCAAAGTCAACGCAGTCAAAGGGACTATCATGTCTAATTCATAGAATTTCTTTCTTTCTTTGGCCACGTGAACAATAGTTCTAAAAAGTGGAATTCAAAGAAAAGGTATTATGCTTCTTCCTCACCATTTCTACTTTAGTTGAGAAGAATCAGACAAGAGATGATTGTTGAAGTGTAGTCATTTTTTTTTTTTTTTTTTTATGTATGGCTTGAAATTGTTAGAAGTTGTAACTGGGATTTCCTGTTCTAAATTTTCCACATATCCAAAGCTCATAATGAGGGTGTTGACTAACCAGCTTCTAAGTTCCTGACTGTGCTTATACTTGAGAAGTGTAAATGATTTGTCAATCAGAATAGTGGACACTATTGGGTAACTTGTGTGTGTGTGTGTGTGTGTGTGTGTGTGTGTGTGTGTGTGTGTAAGAGAGAGCATGAAAGTGGGTAGAAAAGAGAGAATGCAATAATAGAGAAAATTAGACAGAGAAGTAGAGTGGACCTGTCCACAGTGCCCAAAAGTAAAAAAAGAAACTACAGGTCAGTTAAGATGCAGATGGTAATCATCCACTTACTTCCTTGTCCTTCCACAGTAATATTTAAGTGCCCATGATATGCCAGACCCTGAGGCTCAAGGGGCATGTGCCTAAGAAGCCAGGAGGGAAGCAGACTAGTGGCAGGAGAGAAAAGACTTGAATCCAGTGCCAATAGAGCTGATGAAACCTCGAGGCCTTGGGTTCTGTAACCTTATCACCTCACCTATTAAACAGCACCTCTTTCTGGTCCTTCCAAACACCTGAACTGCTTAAAAATCCTCATCTCTCTGCCCTTTCACATTCCCCAAACCCATTTCCCCTCACCTTAATAACTATTTCCTTTCATGAATTATAGCTGCCTAATAAATTCCCACTCATCTTTTAGGACAAAAATCGAAAACATCAGCCTTTGGGAAGTTTTCTCCTCACTTTTTAAGCAGGGTGTCTTTTTTCTTATTTATGGTCTGTTTCACCAGTCATGTAATATCCCTCTATTTCAGTGATTTTCAACTTGTGTGCTGCAACAGTTTTAAAAATTGGCAATCCCTGATTTTCCTTAGATTGTCAAATTAAAAAAAAATGACTATAGACACAATAAGCTGACTGGTGTGAATGAATTGCAATTATATCTACTTTTTGTCATATTGACAAAAATATACTTTTTGATGGGCCACAGAATTTTGGTAATTAGTTTATATATGCCATGCGATGAAGAAGGTTGAAAATCACTGCTCTATTTGGTCTTTCCCCACACTGAGCTAGAGGATGTCTTGTCTCAGCATCCTCAGCACAGTTTCTGGAACAATATAGTATCAGGAGTTTAGAGATGAAGTCACTTATGGGTAAGTACAGACTCCAAGTAAAATAAGGCCAGCCACCGCCCTCACTCTGAGAGCTTTATAAGTGCCAAAAATATGCAAAATCCCACAACATAAACTAAGCACAACCTAGGCACTATCAGACATAACCAAGGCTATATCGTGGGTGCTCCCTGTGACTCTGTTAAAAGGTTGCTAAAAAATAAAATAAAAAGTCTTGTCTCTTTCATTTTAAATGTTTCCCAAGAGTCTTCAGTTTCCCTGGAATTTCTATTAATAATTCCATTTATCCCAGTAATACAATATGTGTCAAACATCACAATGTCTATGAGAGATTAATAACCTAAGTTTGTCTTGACATGAGAAAAGAAAAGATTGATGAAAAAAGAAAAGCTCTGGAAAGAGAATTTGATGCCAAATTAGGATTTCAAGGTGAACTGATAAAGAGCAACTTCAGAATTGGCAGGTTGCCCTGCAAAGTTCTTTAGGCACCACACCCGATACACTATGTGGCCTCAGTTCACCTGGGGTCCCAGGGGACTCAGCAGTGGAATTCTGACTTGGGCTCCTCTCCCCTCTCCTCACATGCACAAGGCCTGTCTTGCTTCCAATTATCTTGGTTTTTCAAATGCACTCCTCTTTCCCATTTTTGTTTATTCATCTGCCAGTTGGTTTTTGAGATATAACTTCTTATAGCAGATCTGATTCTGTTCCAGCTTGTTTTCCTTAGGCTACATTGAGTAAATCCTCTGCATGGGAATGTCTGTCCTCAGGATTTATCTTTTGTTCAGTCAGAGCAGGCAGCTTGTGAAATGCAACCTATGGTGTCATCATAGTGTCCATAGCTCTGTGCCCAATGTCTGGCGTATTGAGGGTAATATATATATATTTTACATTGTGTACTCCTCTTGTACATAGCTACTGTCACACTGAACAAGAGGCAATAGGAAATCAGTGAAATGGGGTTTCAAGCTGGGATAAGCAATACCAAACAAACGAACAAAAGGACAGGAATTAAGGAATCAACTATAGGTACAAGGCAAGGGGAGCAGTATGCAGCAAGAATGGAAAAAGGTAAAAACAGTAAAGATAGAGGCAGAGGTAGATTTTTTGAGAAAACTAATGAAATTGAAATCAAAGCCCCTCCTTCTAATTCCTGTACCTAATTGTACATGTATAATTTTAGATCTGTTTCTTAAAGAGGATCCTACAGATTGTATAACATTACAGTCTCACAAAAATAGGATCTCCTCTATTAAAAGATAATAATAGTAAGTTATTCATTCTGTCACTCCATAAACATGTATTGAGTGTTAAGTCCTTTGCTAATCACTGGAGACTCAAAGTTAATAAGAGAGTCTATCAAGCATATTACTTATTAATAATTTTATTCCTCTATCATGTTTGTATATTATTTTCAGTACACAAAGTACATACACCTTGTCATTTGCTCCTCACTACAAGCCAGTGAGTGGATCTCCTCAACAATATAACTGAGAGCTATTAGCCCCACTGCACAGATGAAGAAACTAAGACAGAGATGTAAAAATGTGTGTGGGTGGCAGGATAATGACCCCTATTATGTCCAGTCTTTAAGCCCCAAAACCTTACATGGTAAAAGGGATTCTGCAGATGTGATCAAGGTTACAGGCTTTAAGACAGAGAAATTATTCTGGATTTTCCAAGTGGGCCTAATTTAATCATGTGAATCCTTAAAAGCGGAGAGTGATTCTTTTAGCTAAGGAGGGTTTTTGAGAGATAAAGCAGAAGAAAAAAGAGGGGAAATTGGAAACATGGGAAGGACTGGACCCATTACTGCTGGTACTGAAGATGGAGGAAAGAGAGACATGAGCCAAGGAATGCACATGACCTCTAGAAGCTGGGCCAGCCCTTAGCTAACAGCCAGCAACAACAGGACTCTTAGTTCTACAACCAGAAGAAACTGGATTCTTCCAAAAGCCCACATAGGCCTGGAGTGGGATCCTCCACGAGAGCCTCCTGAAACAAATGCATCTCTGTTCGTTCCTTCATATCAGCTCAGTGAGACCCATGCTGGACTTCCGACTTACTCAACTATAAAGTAATACTTGGTGTTGTTTTGAGCTGCTAAGTTTGTGGAAATTTGTTACAACTGTAATAAAAAAAAAAATACAATCATATCTAGACCTAAGACCATCGTGCTGAGCATTGGCAGCACTAGAAGCCGGAGCTCTTGACTCTTATTAGTCTACTTCTGGTAAAGTGGTGACTCACTGGTGGCAAAAATCTAAAGCAAAGGCCTTCCCAAACATAGAAGGACAAGCAATTCAAAAAATAAAGTCAAAGTAAAATCAGTGACTAAAGCAACCAGGAACCAGAAACTAGAGTTAGAGCTTGTACTAGACAAGCATGATCTTTTACATATCTTGCTAACTGCAACAACAACAACAACAAATAGGGTCAGACAACTTACAAAATGTCTAGTTAAAGCCCTGGACTCTCAAAGCTGTAGTTGCATAAAAACTCTTTTTAACCTTGCAGTTCCTAATGGTGACTCAAAGCAGGCTATTAAACACTGCATATTTTAGGGCATTATTTATGCTTAATTGTTGTCACAAAATAATTTGAAATATATGTTTGTCAGTGGATTTAACATCTCTAACTTTCAATGAAAACTTGCAAGTACACAATAAACCACTATGTACTTCAGCATCAAAACCCAATGTCATTTTGCCAGAACTGTCCCATTTAAATAATCTTTTTTTATCTTGAAGATATTTATTTTATAATAAATCTCAGACATAATATCATTTTG
Source organism: Myotis myotis (assembly GCF_014108235.1). Classification (NCBI taxonomy): domain Eukaryota; kingdom Metazoa; phylum Chordata; class Mammalia; order Chiroptera; family Vespertilionidae; genus Myotis; species Myotis myotis. The sequence continues at coordinate 61,173,632 of NW_023416324.1, forward strand.
CCCTGATATACTTCAGTAAAACTATTTTCAAACAAAGGGTGCTTTCTTTTATAACCCCAGTGTCATTATTATACCTAACTGATTAGCAATCATTTCTTAATATTTAATATTTCTTAATATTTAATGCCCAATCCATATCCAAATTTCCCCCATTATCTCAAAATGTCTTTTTATTTTAGTTCATTTAAATGAGGATACAAACAATTTCTATTTTATATATAATATATATTATTTATTATTTATTTGTTATTGATTCTAGAGGAAGAAGAAAGAAAGAAAGAAAGAAAGAAAGAAAGAAAGAAAGAAAGAAAGAAAGAAAGAAAGAAAGAAAGAAAGAAAGAAGAATGTGAGAGAGACACATCCATCAGTTGCCTCCTGTACACACCCAATCAGGCAACCAGGATAGAACCTCCAACTTAGATATGTGCCCTGACAGGGATAAAACTCATGACTTTCTGGTGCATAAGATGATGCTCCAACCAACTGAGCCACACCAGCCAAGTCTCTATTTAATATATTTTATTGTTATGCCCCTTGATTTTCTTTTTTTAACTCTCTTCTAATCCAAAACCATCCCCTTCCTCAGTTCTTTTTTATTTCCCTATTCCATTATCTTATTGAAGAAACCAATTCACCTGCAGAATATCACAAATTTTCCATAGGCTGATCTATTTTTATGGTGATATTCATAAAGTTTTTTCTGTGCTCCTTGAGTTTCTATCAAAATTATATTAAAGGATTTATTAAATTCAGAATATTTTGGGAAGGGTGATGGGAGGCAGAACTTTGCTACATATTGCATCTTACTAGGGGCATAGAATGTTAGGTTATCTTCCTTTTAGATAAAGTTGATTATAACTATGGCACAGACTTTTGTGACAGCACATACTCACACACACAGATATAGACATATTCTATTTCTTTATAAGCTGAAAGCATGGAAAGAGCTAGACATAAAGGAAGGAAACACTGACATGCCAGAGTGAGAGGATTATGATTACTTTATAGTCAGTAAGTGCATTTAGAAAAAGGGATTGAATGGTTCTGAAAAAAATAAAACACTAAAAAGAGAAGCTGTAAAGCAAATTAATAAGGATCTCTGCTTCAAATCACAGTGACCTCTGTGCTTTGAAGATCCCCCTGATACAAGAAAATAGATCATGGATCTATGAAAACAAACATGCTTCTTAATGCATTGCTAGAATTCTGAGAAAGGGAAATTTCCAAAACAAACTTAATGAATTAAGTATCTTTTTCAAAATCTCAAGAACAGTGAACTGAACTCAGCCTGTGATTAATAATGAGAAACCCAGGATTATTCTTAACACAATGCAAACCACCTCAAAATGGGAAGTGAACCTGAAACTCATCCACTGAGCCCGGACAATTACTAGTAAGGGAAGATAATACAGACCCAGATCTGTATTGCCCCACTGATGCAGCCAAATACATAAAAAGAAACACATACTGCTAAACATAACTTAGTGAAACCACTACCAAAACCCAAAAGATCCTAAAAGCTGGCAAAGAGAAAAAGATAAATTTATACAAAAGGAAAAAATGTGATAGGCAAATATCTCAAAATTCATAATAGAAAGCAAAAGTCAGCATAATAACATTTTCAAGGTGCAGAGAAATAACTGTCAACTTAGAATTGTGTGCAACAAAATTATCTTTCAAGAATAAAGATGAAAATGACATTTTCGATGAACAAAAATTGAGTTTATAAAAAGTAAAACCATTAAAAGAAATTTTAAGCTTTAATAATACTTCAAGTGAAAGGAATGTGATTCCAGAAAGGTCTAAAATAAGGGAGGACATAAGCAAAAAATTTGGTAAAAATGTAAGAAATCTTTTTTTTTAAATCCATATCTGTACACAATTATAATAATGTCTAGTGTGTAGGATTGAAAAAAAATGAGATATTTACAATATTGAGACTTTTTAGTATATAAGTGAGGAGAGAGTTGATTGAAATGACAGTATTATAAATTCTATATGTTCAAGTTGATATGTTATGTCAGTGACTTTAGATCTTGTCATGTTTTAGGTGTGCATGCTAAAACTTCAAAGTTTAGCTATCAAATAATAAGCCTGTGATTAATAATGAGAATTGACAACTTCAAAGTCAGTAGATAACAGAATAAAAACAAAAATATTATCTATAAAAAAAAGCAAGAAAATAAAAATACAAAAAGACGGAAGATTAAAAGTGTGAACTAAATTGGTAGAAATAATTCAAAATAAATAACAATCTCCCTGGCCAGTTTGGCTTAGTGGATGGAGCGTCAGCCTGTGGACTCAGGGGTCCTGGGTTCGATTCTGATCGGGGGCATGTGCCTTGGTTGCGGGCACATCCCCAGTAGGGAGTGCAGGAGGCAGCTGATCGATGTTTCTCTCTCATCGATGTCTCTGGCTCTTTATCCCTCTCCCTTCCCCTCTGTAAAAAAATCAATAAAATATATATATATATTTTTAACAAACAACAATTAAAGGACAGAGATTATTAGTTTGGATTTTTAATTTTTAAAAATAAAAATAACCAACCCATTAACTATAAACAAGAGACATACCTAATATGTAAGGATACAAAGAGACAAAGTTAAAAAATATTATATATTTATATATATATCAGGTATATGAAGAACAAAAGAAAGCTCATGGGATAGCTATAGTAATGTGAGACAAATAGATTTTAAGACAATAGCATTTTAAGGAAAAAGAAGATGACAACATACATTGAAAGCTTGAATTCACTAGAAAGGTATTATAATCATAAATTGTATTTGGTTGATAAATTAGCCACAAAATGTATAAAGTAAAAATTAGTAGACATACAGAAAAATATAGACATATTCACATTCTCAGTAGAACAATCATTTTTATTAAAGTAGAGAATGTATCTTGTCCATCATTATACTCTCAGCAGTTAATACCTGGCTTATAATAGGCACTTAGTAAATATTTGTTATGTAATCAAAGTATCAGACAAAAAAAAAAGATTGGAATAGGCAAGTTTCTGCAACAACGACAAAAAATAGTATTTCAGAGTGTGGCCAAAGAAAGGCATAAGAGTAGCAAAATGTGTCCTCCAATCCTTGCAGGGGCAAGTCTGAATCTAATGTACTTTGCTGAGCATGAGGTCAAAGTCAGCCAAAGGAAGACAAAAATGACACAGCCAAGTGCTAGATGGGAACCTGGCAGTCTGAATCCATCCTCATTGGCCCTCTCATTAATTTAGAGGAATAGAAACCCTTTGGCCCAAATGAAAAGCACAGTACTAGGAGTCCAGCCTTCACAAGGGACTGCATGATAGTTTTGATCTAAGATTTATCTGGTGGAGGATGCCTTTTTACTGGCTGGCATACATGTTCTGAAATATGTGACATTTTTCTTTACCCTAATGAATTGGGCACAATGAAGTTTCATGACAGAATAGACCAATGGAAATAATAAATCTTGAGATAGCAAGCAATAGCTTCTTTTCACCACTGTGCGTGCCCCCTATCTGAGACAGCCATCATATATAATTAGATAATTTTTTTAAACATGGAAAGTTCTTCTTTGTACATGATGTATGAATCCAAATATTTTGAGCTATGCCCCAACATGATTACATAGAAAGCATACTTATAAAGGAATTTAATGTTCATGTAGCCAGGAATCATGACACACATACACTTAGATCATTTTTTTTAAAAAAAAAAGAGTATTTTCCAATCTTTGCAGTAAGTAAATAAACTAATTTCTCCTCATTTTCCCTGGATACCCACCTCCTGCAGTCCATAAGAAACGGGCTTCACAGCCATAGATGGTGTCATTTACAAGATTAACTTAGTTGGACTTGTAGTGAAATTTGTGCACTGAAAAATGCTATTTGATATCTGTGCAGGATGACATGAATGATGCAGCCCACACAGGGTTGTCTCTGAGTGACATAGAGTTGGACTATGCTGATGTATAAGAATGTCACATGAGCCCTTTCTCCTGAGAGTGGCAGATTCCAGGTCAATATTAAAGATGCAGTGGACCTGTTTGCATAGATCACTGGATGCTGAGATTTGATTCTTCTGGTTGTTGAAAATGAAGAATTGATGGTAAACTCAACCCCCCTTTCTTTATCTGTCTGTTTTGCTTTTTATTCCTCTACTCTATTGATTTGTTCTACCAATTTAAAGGTTATACTGATGTTATAAACCCGGTTTATATCTGTTTCAAACTAACAAAGAACTTGGAACCTGTTTATTCTCTGTGCAGGTGTTTTAAGAGGGGGAGTTAATATACCTTCTAGTGTGAGCCTCATTCTACTCTCTTTGTGCAGACAAATATGATGCCAGAGGGAGAGGAGGGGAGGGGAGAAATTATTTGGCTCAGATGAAAGGGACTTCTAAGTCAGACTTCCAGTCACTCCTGGCTCTGACGCAGTAATGCCTCCTGCTTGCTGGCCAGAAAATGTAGTGTGGCTCTGATAATAGCAAGCCCCAGACACGTTTTCACTTCATGTATCTGGATTAGAACAGCTGTGATTTTGCATTTCTGTTGCTGCCTTTTGCTCCTATATGTTTGCACTACGAAGATAAAAATAACAGGACACAGAGCCTCTGCAAATTGAACTGTGAGGTGACAGAGAGGTGACTACTGGAATGCAGGAAGAATAAATGATCTTAGTTTATTTGTTAAAAATATGTACAGCCATGTGGAAAACGTACTGTTCTCTCCAGCCCAGTGGGCCTTTTCATCTAAGGTTCACTCGCTGCACAAGAGAGGCACTTTAAACCTCATCTTTCACAAAACTCAGCTACTTCCCTCACAGATTATCATTGTGAACATATTTTTTGAAACAATAGATGGTGTTGGTTCCTAACAAGTTGACAGCTTTTGGCTCTGAACTCGCCATATTCTTCTCAATTTAAGAATCTCCTTATTGCTAGTGGCCTCTATTTCCAATATGCTCATTACATTGAATATACTGTGGCAGGTAGTACATCAGAATGCTGAGATTACCTCTGTCTGCTGCTTTAAAAAAAATTGCTCTCAGAAACCAAAATGAATCAACGATTTCATATTTTAGAGACTTGGAGAACACAAGGTGGTCCTGTCCCGGTGCCAAAATAAAAGCCTTGTAAAGCATTTAAGAAGTTTATTCCTCCCAAGACATGAAAACATAGTCTACCTTAGCTTGCATTTGAGTTATACATGCACAGTGGATGGAAGGTAGACCTCCCCCATGTGAATAAATCTTTTGAAAAGGGGGATATTGGCTTGCCTGACTTATACACTGTACATAAAAAATATAAAGCATATATTTGTGTAGTTTAAGGCAGGTGTGAGAGGAACTGAGTGGGGGCCAAGATTCTAAATAAGAGGTGTACAATGTGTGAAAAACATATGGTAATGTGTGAAAATGTAAGCCTGTATATGGAAGACCTGACCCATGTGTTTATTATGTGCTCAAAAGGTCATTTATTTCTATTTCAATAGCTTTTTAATCCATATCAAGGTGCCCCTTGTGACAATGTTTTGAAAAAAGGAAACTCGAGTGAGTTCTCTGCTTAGTGAAACCTATTGAAATTCTTCACACCAGGTAGATATATTGAGATCCACTAATAAATTTTGCCAATTTAGTATTTGCATTACAAAGCTATTATCCACAGGTAAAATTGCACCACAAAGTTCACTCATCTTTCAAGATTTACACCTGTGTATGTATTTGTGTTTACAGATTAAGTTACAACTCATTTCAAACTATAGACCCACTCTCAATACTCCCATCCCACCGCCTCTGACCAAACAGGATCCTCGTGTCTATTGTGTTGAACATCTGAGTACATCTTCCTTAAAGAGAAACTCATTTCATGCTTCTAAAAATTCATCAATACAAGTTGTCTGCTATGTTACATGGTAGATCTGTGGCTGAAACCTACTTGTTGCTGTAGTATTCGACACAGAGTGCAAGAGAGAGATAAAGTGCTAAATTATTGATGCTTAACCTGCCCCAAGGAAAGAGGAGATGTGAATCCTGAAGCTGAAATAAGACTAAAGAAAAATGATTTAAATTGAGGAGAGTCCTCCAAACCAGAGGACTCATCTAAAAAAAAAAAAAATGCTGCTTTTGTTCTCATAATCAGAAAGGAATGTTAATCCCACATATTACAAAAAAGGCATCCAAAAACACTTACAAAATGTATAGAAGAATCAAGCTCCCTGAACATAAATTTGTAGTGTAACAAAAGGCAAAAGGTTAAAAACAATATTATAAATTCAATTGCTGAAGTGACACTACCAGGGAATACATAGAGTAAAAAGAGAAGCTGTAGGCCAGAGCCCTAAGAAATATTAATACAACATCAAACTGGGCAGAGAAAAAGAGTTCCACTAAGAGAATAAGAAGGGCTATCCATAGGAAAATCAGGAGAACATATAGTTACAGAAGTCAACACAAGAAAACTCTTTATGCTTAGTGAAATAAGTCAGTCAGAGAAAGACAAATATCACATGATCTCAATTATGTGTGGAATCTAATTAACAAGATAAATTGACCAACAAAGTAAGTCCAGAGACATTGAGGCATGAACAGACTAATATATCTCAAAGGTGGGGTGGGGAACAGGAAGAGATAAACCAAAAAACTTATATACTTATATGCATAGCCCATGGACACAGACAATAGTGTGGTAAGTAGTGTGGTGTGGGGGGTAGGGGTTGGGTGGGGGGTGGGCAATGTAAGGGGAAATGGGGGAAATCTGTAATACTGTCAACATACTATATAATAAAAGGCCAGGGACCATAAGCAGAATGACCGGAATGACCACTCAACCAGTTGCCATGAGATGCATTGACTACCTCTAGGTCCCTCCCCTCACCCCGGCCTGTGATGCCCATGAGCACAGCGGGAGAGGCTGCGAGCAGTGGCGGGGCAGGACTGGGGACTGGCCAGCGGGCTGAACGGCTGACCTCCTGGTCCCTGCCTCTGGCCCACCGCCTCTGATGGATCAGTGATAGTGAACAGGGGATCCAGGGTGGGTGGCAAGAGGACCAGGCTGGCTGTCAGGCTATTGGGATCCCCAGCTCATCCCCAGCTGCACCGGGGCTCAGGCCAGTGGGAAAGCAAGCGCTGGTGACTTCACCTCCATGTGTGCATGGCTGATTGGGGGCTCAGGCTGGCGGGAAAGTGGGTGCTGGCGACTTCACCTCCATGTGTGCATGGCTGATTGGGGGCTCAGGCTGGAGGGAAAGTGGGTACTGGCAACTTCACCTCCATGCGCATGCGATGGGCTGGCCGCTGATGGAACGTGCTGCCCCCTCAGGGTGCTTACGTGGATGCCACCATCACCGCTGCCACTGCTGCTGCTGCCGCTGCTGCTGGGGCTTATGGCGCTGATGGAAGCTGCGGGGCGAGCCTGCAACCTACCCTCCCTGGCAGCGGAGGTGGCCTTCAGCCTGGGGACTGGCGAACGAGCAGAAGATGACCCTGATTGCAGGCTAGGTCTAGGGACCCTACCCGCATGATTTCATGCACTGAGCCTCTAGTTAATATATATAAAGTTAATATATATAATGCTAAGTGAAATAAGCCCCTCAGAGAAATACAAATATCACATGATCTCACTTATGTGTGGAATCTAAGAAACATTATTATTTAAATATATAAATTTTTAAAAAAGAAGTAAGGAGCCAAATAACACTGAGAGGACAGGGCGATAAGGACAGGAAAGAATCCACTGGACTTAGCAATTGAGAGGTCAAAGGAGTGAGACCTTGGGGAAGGCAGCATTGTGACCACAGAAGAAGGGTGAAGAATTCGAGACAACGAGTAGAAAAGTTTGGCTCTCAAGGGAAGTAAAAAGATCCAGATGAGAAATAGGAGTTTTTGACTATTTACTTACTCATTTGTTGTTTTAAAGTGGAAAGTCCCCCAAGCATGTTTTAATACTGATGTTTTAGAATCAGTAAAGATAGGAGAGCATTTCTGTCAATATAAATAGAATAAGGAAAAGGACAGTTTGGTGTGTCCAAATTAGTTTAGTGTAAGGGAACTGAGACAATTTCCTTTTATTATTTCTGTTTTCTTTGTAGTGTAAAAGGCACAGTTATTTCTTAAGAGTAGGGAAAATGACAAGGTCAGAATTCTGAGCAGTGCAGAAAAGATCTGAAGTCACTGCTGAAAATGGAGGAGAGGACTAGGAGAAACTTATTATTGCTAGCAGGTATGTACATCTACCAAACAGGGACAGAATTCTATAATATTTTCAAATCTTCTAGTCTCAAGCTTGGCACAGTGTGCATGCCCCATAAAGGCAGTTTTCATTGTCCCTCTGTCATCTGAAATCCTTCTACAAAAGTTGTTGCCATCACTGACATTACACAAATTTTCAGGCACAGCAACCCAGCAACTATTTTTTAAAAATCTCAGTTGAATTACTCCCAGAGTAAGCTTAGTGTATGCCAGATTGAAGAAGAAAGTGGTTTGTACAAAATTATTTTAGGGAGATAAATGGGAGAAAAAGGTCTTCTATATTTACAGAAAACAATCACAATCATTTCCCAGCACTCTTACAGGATGTTAACAAATAGTCTGTTTCTCTTTTGAGTTTGTGTGCCCTGAACACCCTACATTGGTTTGTGTGTTCTCAGCCATCTGCCTCCTGTCTTTTTTCCACCAGGACAATAAAAGGCTCGGAAATCCCTGTTTGAAAAGATGCTTATAAATCAAATTTGTTGGTATAAACTTAATACTATTTGATTATGCTTAAAACTAATTATGTTTAACAGATTATCTTTTTAAGAGCTAGTGTTTAAACTACCAAGGCTATGTAAGAGCATGAAAAAAGGTTAACCAAAGTGGCCTTTAGGCAGCAGTTAGCATGTCTTACCCGTGGTTGGCAAACTGCGGCTCGCGAGCCACATGCGGCTCTTTGGCCCCTTGAGTGTGGCACTTCCTAAGTCTTAGGAGTACCCTAATTAAGTTAATAACAATGTACCTACCTATATAGTTTAAGTTTAAAAAATTTGGCTCTCAAGAGAAATTTCAATCGTTGTACTGCTGATATTTGGCTCTGTTGACTAATGAGTTTGCTGACCACTGTTAAGGCTATGTCCTGAGAACAAAAGCACAGGATGTTTGCTCATTAACCATTACTTACATTTTCCTGTTGCCTAAAGTTATCTCAGTCTCTCGTATTTACCATTTCCTTTCACGCTCATCCCACTACCAGTGCCAAAGGCTGAGATGCAGCATAGGAGTCTGTTACAGCCATGAAACATCTCTCTTGAGGTTAGGTGAAGTGACATGGCATAAGAACAGAAGAGGAGGAACAGTTATGTCACTGGACATTCTGTTTTGCTCTTTGTTACATGCCATTCAATATTTTGAGTCTGTACTAAGTATTTGAAGGACATTGGTTTTTACTTAAAGTAAGGTGAGGTACCAGTGAGTAAAGATCAACAGCACTGCTGGTAGAGAATCACAGAAGACAGCTGTGTCACCAGGAGAGCAGCTAGGACAGTGGTTCTCAACCTTGGCTGCACATTAGAATACCTGGGAATCTTTTCAAAATCCTGACTTCTGGGCCTCATCCTCTGGAAATTCTGTTTCTTTGTTATGGGGTGGGGCCACAACATTAGTAACAAAGAAACAGAATTTCCGGAGGATGGGGCCCAGAAATCAGGATTTTAAAAAGATTCCCAGGTATTCTAATGTGCAGCCAAGGTTGAGAACCACTGAGTTAGGAGGAACTGAAATAATCCAGAGCAGGGATAGTGGCTTGGACCAGGGTGTTAGTGGTAGAAGTGATAATAAATGGTTTATTATGATATATTTTAAAGGTAGAGACAGTAGAATTTGATGGATTAGATGAAGGTATGAGAAAAATAGATTCAAGGATAAATGTAAAGTTTTTGGCCTGAGAACCCAAACATGGGGATTTGTAATTAACTAAGTAGAAACACAGTTGGAGAACCATTTTTGCAAGGAAGTTCAGGAGTTTGGTCCAAGGCATGAGATTGTTATTAGACTAGCAAATGGAAAAGTTTAGTTGGCAGCTAGAGAGATAAGTCTAAGGTTCAAGGGAAAAGTCCGGGACCAGAACATAAACTTGAAAACATTGAAGATATAAGCATTACTTAAAGCCATGAGACCAGATGAGTTTGCACTTAAATGAGTGCAACTAGAGAAGCATTCTGGGGACTGGATCCTCCGGCCTTCCAGACTTTAAATATTGGGAAGGAAAGGAGGAATTAACAAAGGAGATTGGGGAGGAAAAATTAGAGAAATAGGAGAAAAAACAAACGTTTGGGAAGAAATGGAAGCTAAAAGGAGAAAGTTGATCCAAGAGGAGAAAACAAGCTAATGCTAATGCTTATGCTGCCAATAGGTCCGGTAAAGGAAGGTGAGGCTCACCAGAGAGTTCACCTACATGGAGGTTTTAGGTGACCTTGAAAAGAGCAGTTTCTATTTTTTAAATTAATTTCAGGTAAATAACCTAAAAGTTTGTGGATATATAACGGAGTTACTGAGTATTGGCATTGGCTTTGCCTTTGTGAAACAAATTCTAAAGATGAGAAAGCACTATTTCTAAAAGAACAATGGACTATTGCCTTTCCAGATTGAATAAAAAAGATTCTCTCTTTTTTCTTTTTAAATATATTTTATTGATTTTTACAGAGAAGAAGGGAGAGGGCTAGAGAGTCAGAAAGATCGATCAGCCTCCTGCACACCCACTACTGGGGATGTGCCTGCAACCAAAGTACATGCCCTTGACTGGAATCAAACCCGGGACCCTTCAATCCGCAGGCCGATGCTCTATCCACTGAGCCAAACCGGTCAAGGCAAAAGATTCTCTTTCATAGCTAATGAGCCTTAGCTTGTGTGTGTGTGTGTGTGTGTGTGTGTGTGTGTGTGTGTGTGTGTGGTATGTGGTGTGTGTGCGCGCACACACACTTTTAACAGAGAAGAGTTGGATTTATTTTCAAAACACCATATGGAGCACTTGCTTTGGCTCATGATGTCTGGGAGAGGACAGAGGGAACTTCCAACCTCTTGTTTTTCATTATTGCTGCACTGACTCACCCAAACATTCTCCTTTAAAGGCAAACAACAACAAAAACAACAAAACCAACTAAAGCCATGAGGGTCTTCTATATTAATAAAAAACAACCACATTCTGCCCCAGTCCTTAGCACTGAAACAATAAAATAAACATACTTTCATTTCTTGTTTGTTTCTCTTTCCTCTTCTTAACTTGAACAAATCATGAAATTATGTCAGTAGAGGGGGAAACCTGCCTCTTAAGAAATAACTTGGAGATCATTTTACATGAGAATGTTTACTGGACTACATCAAGAGATTTGTTGAAATTGCTTTCAAAGTGGAGACAAAATAATCTAGATTTATGAGTAAATAGAAATAAATGTTTAAATGCACAGAAAGGGGGGAGTATGTCTCCCAGACCATCATCCAATTGGCTAAGCATGAAGAAACTGGGAATTCAAACTAATGCTTCCAGAAAAAAAAAGGTTTAAATAAGCCATATGAATATCCTCAAGGCATACAAAATTTACCCGTTTTAGAAGCATGCAGCTGGAGATTTATATCTTGACTTTCTGATATAAAAATAAAAAATGTGTTCTCTATCTTTTAAAAGTTTATAAAATAATGTCATCATCATTACTACAAATACCTGAGATACTTATTTACGTATTCAGAGGCAGTCATTTTCCTAGGGTGACTCTAAGAAAAGCACTTGTGACTATTGTTGGACTAACATGTTGAATATCTCAGTAACACTTCATTCTTTCTGGTGCATAACATTTTTCTTACCAAGCAAGATCACCCTTTCACCTATCTTCTACATATGATAATTCTTAATGCCTTTTTAGTGAATGTCCTTGCAGAAATTTTAAATTATGTAATAAATTCTTTATCAGATGATTCAACAGGAGAGAATTTACAAGCCAGTGTGCAGAATGTGCTTATAACCCATTGGGTTGCACAGTTCATAGAGCACAGATTGCTTGCATGCTAGTAGAACATCTACTATAGGAGTAATGTGGGTAGAGGTTGCCACACGGGGCTTATCCAGTCAAGGATTAATAGTATTCAGCCAACACGGGCTCGATGTTGGGCAACATTTCAAAATGGAGATCTATCAGTAAGTAGAACGGTCTCCCATGGGAACTAATGGGAATATAATTGCCTTTCTCATTTAAAACTGAGCCAGACAAAGCCTTTCTGGAAAGAACCATGATATTATGCCACAGTGATAGACTGCACAACTCATGAGGTCTCTTCCATCTCTAATTTTATGACATGAAAAATAAAGAAACACATTAAAATTAATGCATTTCAGCACATATCCATCTATCACCCCCAAAATAATTCATAGCTGAAAGAAAAGGACAAATAACAATTTCTAAAATCCATTACTAATCATAGGAAAGCACTAGTCATCGGAAATACTCTTTTCAGAACAGTCACCACCTGCAGTGACTATAATTAACAATACTGTATTGTATACTTGAAATTTCCTAAGAGGATGGAACTTAAGTGCTCTTACCACAAAAAGAAAAAAATGGTAACGATGTGAGGTAATACATATGTTAACCAGTGTGTGGTGATTGTTTTGCAATGTATAGGTACATCAAAACATCAAGTTGTATTATATATATATATATATATATATATATACACACACACACACACACACACACACACACAATTGGAGAATATATATAATCTCTATTTGTCAAGTTGGGGGTATTGCCAGACAGCAAACCTCATAGCTAGTATACTTTATAAGACTTTAAAAAAATAATGTAGCTATTGCTCTTTTGGAAGAAAAGGAATTTCAGCTTTCCATAAGCACTCTGCTGCTATGGTTATTTCACTCTTTGTTACTCTAATATTTCATGCAAAACTAAACTCAGATGTTGTTGGGTCTAAAATAAGGTAAGTGATTCTCTAAGTGAGGTCCATCAACCACTGAGGGACCCACAACGCTTTCAGGGTGTCCATAAGGTCAAAATTATTTTATAAAGATACAAGAAAATTATTGGAATTCCTCACTCTCAGTATCTAAGGATAAGCTACATGATATACTCGCAATGATCAGGAAAGCTTATTAAAATGCATATCTGTGTGAGGCCTGATCTTTTTCATATACTTAACTAAAACAACATATCGATTGAATGCAGAAGCAGATATGAGAATCCATCTTTTTTCTATTAAGCCAAACATTAAAGGAATTTGTAAAATTATGTAAAAACTTGGCTCAGTATTTTTTTTTTTTGCTTTGGAAAATATAGTTATTCTCTTTTAAAATATGTTATTTAAGTTACCATGCAATAACTATTAATGTTATTTTAATCAATTTATATGTTAAATATTTATACATTTTAATTCCTAATACAGTAAATATCAATAACTATATATAAAGGCATTCTAAAACAAAAAATACCTTTAAGAACCACTGACCTGAAATCTTTAAAAACTCTAGATTGGTTCTATGTCCCTTAGTAAGTACTACGCTGTTTCCTACTTCTCATTTTTCAAACAAAGTTTTTAAAATTTTGTCTATATTCAGTGGCTCCACCTCTTTACTACCCACCCAACTTTTCTTTATCTTACTCCAACCAGGTGTTTTTTTCTCCCAAAAAATTGCCCAAACCACTCTTACAAGGCCACCGATGACCTTCATTTTACCCACATAGAGCTCAGTTCTCACTCTTAATTTTAATCAGCCTGTTAGTACCACTTAAGATTGACCTCTCCTTTCTTCACTTACCTTCCAATTCACCACATGGTTTTGCTACTGCCTGAGAGGTCATTTTACTGATCCCAGGTCTTTGCATGGTTTCTTCAAAATCATTCACATCCCAACTCATGCATAACCTCTTTGGAGAGTTTTCCTCTAACCACCCTATCAAAAATATTCACCAATTACTTTATATACCCTAATCCTGCTTTATTTTCTTCACTATCTGAAAGGTATTTCCTTACTTACTGTCTTTCTAAGTCCGAGGAAGACAGGGACTCTGGTGTCCTCATCATTTTTTTTCTTTGGGCCAAGAACAAGAACCTGATTCATAGTGGATATGCAATAAATAACAAGATGACAATCATGATGCTGGAATGCATCTCCTTCAACCGGATGTAAGCTTCTTCACAGCAAAACTGTGTCTGGCTCATATTTTTGTACACAGCATTGAACACTATGCCTGAGGTATTATATAATATCAAATAGGAGTTTGATGAATGAAAGAAATAATAAATGTTAACAATGTAATGCTTAATGTTTATAGAACACTTTCATATCCACTAATCTAGCTGATAATCACAATAACTCCAAACAATAGATGAAATTGTTTTCCTTATTTTTTATTTGCAAATACTTGTATTGTATACTAAATCCCACACTCTTTTCTTTGGAATTAATATAATAAATGAGCAGATAAACACCCTGAAAGTTTATTTAAGCAAATAGAATGAAAATGTATAGTTATTTTTTTGTAATTATCCAGTTTTCCATATTCTGGAATAAGAATTTTGTATACCAATTGACTATATTACTCTAAGATTAGTGGGTAGTAATAAAAAAAAATGGAGAAAGTGCCAAAATCAAGAAACTAAAATATATTTTAAACTTTTCTAAGTATATACTCATCACTCCAAGGGCTCAAGTGTTCTACTTGGGAACATGTATTAATTACTATCCATGAGACATGGATTGCTTAAAACCTAGTTGAGTCGTGACAGAAATCATAGAATCGACCCAATAGCATCCAGGCATTTTTCAAGTTTACACAGAATCCCTTTACAAATTTATAGAGCTGGGAAGGGGTGGACTATGGGGAGTGGCGATGATGAGCATAGTAGGGCTCTGCTTACCTCATTTCATTAATGTTTTGAACTTGAGGCAATTGAGACAGTTGCTTCCTCAGCCGAGACAGGGAACATTTCTTGTCTATTTCCTGATCATCAAAGACAGTCTATGTTCAGAATCAGAAAAAAATCCATTCAGTTTGAAGAAAATACATGTCGTAGAGGTAGCTTTGCTTATGATGGAATAATGGTATCACTCTCTTTGAACCAGGGGGAGGAAGCAATCTGGCCTTGATCATATCAAAAGATGCATATGTGGATGATGTAGCAGATACAGTAGGAGCCCTTCTGCCAACTTGGCATCCAGGAAAACGTGACCTGGAATTGAGCCAGAGACACAGTGTTAGTATGCTGAGTGTGTTGCTATGATTTTTGCATCTCCTTTTTATTTATTTTTTTGGCAGCTTCCCGAAAATCCAGATTTAGTTCCAGTGTGTTCACTTTTTGGGAAACGTAGATAAGATTAAATCTCTTGGGCCTTGCTCCATGCAGTGTGGACAGTCTTCTGGCGTGAGTTTTACTGTGCCATTTATACTTGGTACATGAGCTTAGAAGCCCTTACACATTGGGTGCACTTAAAATAAATCAAACAGCAAGTAAATAATTTGAAATCATCTTCCTGTTACTTAGTTTCTTCAATAGGAAGTTTATGGTCTTTAAAGTAAAAGCATTAGTATTCAAGTATAAGTCTTTTGTGATATGCATCTCCATAGTCTCAGAAATTGGATTTGAGAAGATTATGGAGATCATGTGCTTTCCTTGATATCTTTGAGAGCCAAAGAAGAGAAACAGAAACAGTATATTTCTTTTCACGGTGTGGAATAAATTACATTTTTCTGTAATGTTTTTATAAATTTTAATTTAAAAATGACCCTGCAAACCTAGCTTACTTCTTCTAAACAAGTTTTCAGAAGATATTTACAATTAGTAAGGCACTGCTGCAAAATACCAAGCAGAATCGGGAAGACAGGAATCTCAGACTTCAAAGCCGTCTCTATTCTCCACTTCCCCTCCCCAAACCCCCAGCTCCACCCAAAAGCATGTCTCTTTTTAACCTCCACAATTTTATGCAAGCCTGGAGTCTGGCTCTGACTAGAAGGCAGGAAACAGCCCATATGCAACATCCAGAAAGGAAGAGTACAAAAACAAAACCAGCACAAAAGATTTTTTTTCAACTCTGGTACTTCACAAAGTTTATTTGAAGAAACGGTTGGATTGCATTTTTTGTTTGTTTTGTTTTAAAACTGCCTGTTACCAAGTGGACCATGAGCACAAAGTTGAGATGAGGACAAGTTGGCTCCCAGCCTGCACACTCTTCCTTGTTACACCCAAAGGGAATTTTAGAGGGATTTAGAGTTCTTCAAATCCTTGGAGACCATGGGTGGAGCCCAGACACACAGCATTCAGCTGATGGTTGCTACTTAAATGTTTGTCCAGTGACCTCAACTGACTGTACATTTCACAGGGGAGGAAACATACCCCATGAGATAACTGAGGGGGGAAAGATGGGCATCTGAAACTGGAGATGCTGGCTTGGCACATCTATTTCTCCGAAGGAAATGAGGTGAGTCAACCTGAAATTCTGAGTAAAGAAGGCATCCTTTAAATCCACAGAGTAAAAAGGTCAAAATAGAGAAAAATAATAAAATGGTTCTCCTAAATCAATAAACCACAGTCAAGTGACTCAGTGGTTAACAAATGTTTTCAAGCTGATGAGTTTGATTTTATTCTTATTTAGACTGAAGCTTGTATAAATATTAATTCAAATCCTTCCACAGTTAAGGGAACCATACATAATCCCAGTTTGGCTGGGTTAGTTTCTATTTACACTGGTCTAATTACTAATACTAGCACCCCCTTATATTCTCAAAAGAGTTGCAATTATATGATAAATTATATGGTCACTCTTTTTGTGACCAATGACTTGCAAGACTTCAGATGGTTTCTAGCAAGTCGTACATTATAGTGTCATAATTAAGGAGTCGTAATTAAGGAGTCATATTTAAGAGTCATAATTATATAAGGAGTTGTATATTATAGTATCATAATTACAAGCTATTGGTATCAAAAAACTTCTTAAAGGGACAATCACAGCGAATAATCACACAATGCTTCTGCAACTGGGTGTTGTCAAGTACAAATTCAAAACAAATTTACTCTGTTATAAGGCTGCCCAAACAAGTTGTCTTAAATTATATAAATTGAAGTCTAATATCCAGAACCAGGGAAAATAATGGTATTTCTTCCTGTGCTTTCAGAGTGCATCTCAAGTGTAGTATGTGATTCAAAGCATACTTCTTGAGAAGGACTAATAAATTGAAGCAATTCAGAAAACAGAAACCATGATAGAAACATTTTGTGAAGTTATGGCATAAGTGGTTTGGGTGAAAGAACTAACAAACAGTACATAAAAGGAGAGAAGGCTGTCAAGTTCTGCTAGATGTCCTCAAATACATAAACATCTATCATATGAAGGGGAGTGATGACTTACTCTATTAATCTTTAGGTTAGTATAATAGGTTAAAGTTAAACAGCAATAAAAATCTGTTCAGAATGAAAGAAAACTTTCTAATAAAATCTTCCCAAAATGAAATTAGATATATTTGAAGATAATCAACATTAATAGAAGTAGATATTCAGATGAAAGCTAAATGACATCTTAACAGGGTTATAATAAAATAAATCAATGCATCACATAGAAGTTAGGACCAAAAGATCCTAAACTTATAAACTCTACATGCTATCATTTTAATTAAATAATGAGTCGATAATTCGGAAAACCCTCTACCATGGCATTAATCATCATCATCCTATCTATATTTTGAAGGTCCTTTGAATTGGTCACTCTCTCCCTTCTTTATAGTAAATATAATTGTATGACATAATTATTTTTCCCAGTCTATCAGGTATCAATACCATTGTGTAGAGTGAGGAGTTCATTATAAATATAACTTCCTGAGCTGGTTCTACTCCAGTTATACTTAACCAAAATCACTGGGAGGGTGCCCATGAAGCTATCAAAGATACATATTTTGGAATGATCCACAATTCAAATCTGTCTACCTATCAGCATCTAGTACTCACTGGGGGCCTTAGAAATCTTCTGAAGCCATATTTATCCTTGAAAGCTAGAAACAGATAACCCTGTCTTACATACTATTAATGTTTCTTATTTATAAACTATTGGCCTGGTGCATGAAATTCATGCAGGGGGGGAGGGTTTCCCTCAGCCCAGCCTGCACCCTCTCCAATCTGAGACCCCCTGTGGGATCAGGCCTAAACTGGCAGCTGGACATCCCTCTTGCAATCCGGGACCACTGGCTCCTAACTGCTTGCCTGCCTGACTGCCTGATCACCCTTAACCTCTCTGCCTGCCTGCCTAATCACCCCTAACCCCCTCTGCCTGCCAACTTGATCACCCCCAACTGCCCCCCCACCAGCCTGCTCGCCCCCAACTGCCCCCCACCAACCTGATAGCCCCCAACTGCACCCCCGCCAGCCTGATCACTCCCAACTGCCCTGCCCTCCTGGCCTGATCGCCCCTAACCACCTCTGCCTCAGCCCCACCACCATGGCTTTGTCTGAAGGACATCCAGAAGGTCTCCCGGTCTAATTAGCATATTATCCTTTTATTAGTATAGATCAGTGGTCGGCAAATTCATTAGTCAACAGAGCCAAATATCAACAGTACGATTGAAATTTCTTTTGAGAGCCAAATTTTTTAAACTTAAACTATATAGGTAGGTACATTGTTATTAACTTAATTAGGGTACTCCTAAGCTGGCCTTTGCTAAAAATGTCCTCAATCTGACTGAGGTACGTTCCCTGAGGTCGACCCCTTCCAACTCTCCCATCCACACACGTCTTGTATACTTGTTTCGTCTATCTCCTTTCGTTCATCCTCTCTATATGTCCAAACCATCTTGACATACCTAAAAAATAGTTTCATTTTATATAATAAAGCCACCATCACAAAATAATTACAATTCTTAAATTGATGACAAAAATACCTGTAGGATTTGCAGCTGGTTGGAAAAATACAGGTAACTTTATGCTTCGAGTAGTTACTTTTGCCACCCGTGCGCGATTTGCGGACTCGACTAGCACTAACCACTGCATATGAGACTGCTGACTGAGTGGCTCACTCAACTTGTGCATGAATCACATGTGCCTCCCCCAGGCTGCGTATTCTGCTGCCCGCCTGCGCTGCGTCTCCCGTCTCCCGACCAACTGACACCCCCCATTTCTTCTAACACCATTTCTTCAAAATAGACTTGCCTAGGCCGAAAACCGACTTCTGGGCATGGGCCACAAAGTTTCAATCACACTGCACGCCCGCACGTGGTATTTTGTGGAAGAGCCACACTCAAGGGGCCAAAGAGCCGCATGTGGCTGGTGAGTCGCAGTTTGCCGACCACTGGTATAGATTATTAGTATAGATAGAGGCCTGGTGCACAGTTGGGGGCCCGCTGGTCTGCCCTGAAGGGGGACCCAGATCAGGGCGGGAGTCCCTTTGGGGGGCAGGGCCAGCCTGGGCAAGGGGCTGATGGCTGTTTGCAGGCTGGCTACGCCCCCATCAGGGTGAGGGTCATTTGGGAGCGATTTGCAGGCCAGCCAACCTCCTGGCTTTGTCCAGAAGGACGTCCGGAAGGTCTCCAGAAGGTCTCCCAGTCTAATTAGCATATTACTCTTTTATTAGTATAGATTGTATTATGCTCCTTTAGGATGCATATGACAAAAACCTAACCTGAATAATAATAATAATAATAATAATAATAATAATAATAATGATAATAATAGGCTCAAAATACTAGAAAGTTCAAAAGATGCAACTAGATTCAAACATGATTCCAAGAGTTTCCTGTCATCAGGGTCTTGTATTTTATTCTTCTTTTGTTTGCTTCATTCTGTGTGAACCCCTTCCCCAAATGGCTCTCTTAGCAGCAAGATGGGCACAGCACTCTTACAGCTTAAGTTCACTAAAAAACAGTGAACATTTTTTTACCGAGAGCTCAGAGAATAGGAAGATTCTGATTGTCCTAACTTGGGTCACATGCCCACCCTGGAGACACAGGCCTGGGGGTGCCAGTCCCATTCTGGCCATACAGACTAGCAGAACATTATGGAAGGATGACTGAACAACCATATGTCCACTACAAAGGATGATAAACTGAACAAAAGAAAAGAAGTAAGCCACAATCATTTTCTATTTCATTCTCCAACAAGAAGGCCTTTTCATGATGATACTTATTCACATCTGAGCCCAGCGATGGTGTCCTGCTATAAATTTATAACCTCTGCCAGAAGTTATCACAAGGCATTGGGAAAATCCACACTCTGTGAACATAATGCAGTTGGCCTGTATGTATTTATATTATAAAAATGTGACTGTACTTTAAGTGTAACTCATCACTGGATTATACTACCCATTACCCTAACTTGGAAAGTCCTGATAAGAGTGTTCCTTCATCTTGCATAGTTCTGGGCTCTCCTCCCAGTGGCTCACTAACATGGCTGAGTTATTGATGTAGATTAAATTGTTACTTCTATAAAAGATAAAAATATAAGTTTACAACACTAGTATTAAAGCATGAATCACACACAATTGAGATTAAAAGGACTTTTCTAACCCTTAAGGTGCGGGATTTAATTGCCTGGTTGAAAGCCAACAGGAGCTGAGCGCATAATTCTTTATTATAAAATTCTTAAAAACTAAGGTCAGATTCAATTAAAATGAAATGATCACTTCTTAGAAGTTCAGTAGATTTGTTTTAATTCACTTTCTTGGTTTTCATGTAACTGAGTAATTCCCTTTTCAGTTGCTTCTCTGGGTCCCCCATGCCTGTCACCTTTTTATAAATTCCTTTGAGTGGTTCATTAAGTTAACCGTTAGTTCTTGCCCTGAACATCAGGCTCTTAGGAGAACCCTGGTTACCTTCTCTCTCAACAACTTAATTGGAGACCAGGGAATTCGGAGCTACTCTCATATCAGGGATCTTTAAAAACCCCAAAGAAAAGGAGACTTTAATGGGCTTAACTACCTGCTATCAAAGAGAAGTTAGATACCTATGTCCCTCATAAGAAAAACATCACAAAAGTGTTTAAACTTCTGCCCACCCATTCCAAAACAGAGTAGTTTGCCATTAACAAACAAGATAGCAGAAAGATGTCTTTATCTGCAGAGGGAGAATGACATGGCGAAAAAAAAAGGAGAGAAGGAAATTTTCAAAATGGAATAATAAATGTTTACAGTATAAACACTCAAATGGAATATTTTCCAATATGATTGTCTTCAGCAGAAATAATTAGCTGGATAATTTATACTGTTATATGCCATATAATCCAAAATCTTTCTATTCGATTTTCATGGAATACCTTCCCATAATCACCTAAAATGAAAGTCATAACTTATGTCACCATGAAACTTATCCTATGCAACCCTTTGAAATAATTTAATGGATTTGCCAAATAGTTACTCTTCCTAGACAAACACTCTTGTTGCAAAATCTTGAACCTAGTGGGGGAATGTGTTCCTGTGTTTGTGGAACGTGATATTAAAATCTCTTCCCGACTGCCACCTGCAGTTCCCAAGGGCTTAGGCTTCCAAAAATAATTCTTTTATGCAGGTTGTGAATATGTTTTCTTTAATTTGGAAAGGGTCAAAGTTAAGGAGAGGGACATTTTTTTCATTGATCTATTTCCTATATTTAATTATTTGACACAGTTGACTCATGACTGTGTGATTATCTCTTGGCTTGTTTAACATTAATGTAAAATGGTACTGTATTTCCAAGCCAAATGGAATTTTTATGAGGCCATACAACCCTTCTTGGCTTTACTTTTTGTTTAACGGTCATGCTGTAGCAACCAGCAATGTGCAATATGAACAGTTAAACCATTCTCTTAATTATTGCATCTGGTTTACCATATCCTGCCCATCTAGTATGTTTTAATTGAAGGGCAGAAAAGATCTCTGGTTGATCATTGATGGTTTTAAATTGGCACATAATGATAATACTGAGTTCTGGAGGGAGTTCTTCCTAAATCTCAGCATATGTCTTTATGTTAAACAATTAAACCACATCTGGAAAGAGAAAGCAGATCAGTACATTCCTCAGTGGACTCTATAAGAAAACTGATTCAATGGGTTGAATACTTGTTACCACACACACAGAGAGAAAGAGAGAGATAACCTTGAACTAGAGAGAGTTTTCAGATTAAAAAAAAAAAAAAGGAACAGGTGTTTGAAGGGAAATTCCCACAATGAAATAAATAGTTTCATAATGGCAAGGGCATTTAAGCAATAATGAGGAGATTTCATGCATTTTATGCAACAGCACCAGGGGGAATTAGTAACTGAAGAATATAAAGATCTTATTTCAAGAATGTATATTATTATTAGGATTTGCCAATTCTCGTGTACAAGTTAGCTGAACAAGGACTTACTTAACATTTAAAAGAGAATTTAGAATATGTTTAGAAATAGTTAATATGATGTTAACATTGCTTGAGGCAAAGCAAACTAAACGTTACACTTAAGCACATATTTCCAGGTGAGAGGTGAGGGGAACTTTCATCAACCTCAGTCTCCACCTTGGAAGACAGTGGTCAACCTGCCTATCCTGACTCCAGTGTCTCACCTTGAATTCCTTCCAACACACTCCTCTGGGTTGCCAAAAGGGAACTTTTCCCCAAGCAGGTGCTTCTCACATCACTTCCCTGCTGAAAACCATTAATGGTTCCCCATTTTTTGCCTTTAAGAAAAAAAAAAATCCAAGTTAATGTATCTGACAGTCAAATTCTCCATAATCTACCTCTACACTATTTTACTGGGCTTATTTTATTACAACTCCCCATTGGAATCCTCTTTCCTAAACTAAATGGTTTATTCTTATTTCCCTAATGTCTTTTGTATGTTCTTATTTTAGTGGTAAAATTTGCCTCACCCAGAATGCCTTCCCTTTGCTCTTAACTAAAATCTCTTCTAATTTTGAGACCCAACTCATATGGCATCTCTCTGGAAAAAAAAACTTCCAACCATTCCAGTTTAAAGTGACTCCCCTTTTCTGGGCACCCTCAGAATACTCAAGTTTGCATTACTCATTTATCATTTCTTGATTTAGATCTTTTGTTTGTTTTATATGCAAATGGCCTAAGTACCTAAATTGACTATAAATATTATGTATTCCAGAATTTTGTCTTATATTGTGGGATTCCCAGTCTCCCACAAATACACCACAGTCTTTCACATAATAGACACACATTTTTAAGTAACTGGCAAATCTAAATATATATTATTTACTCTTGAAATTAAAGTCCATTTCTGAGAAAAATAATAAATGTAAACTGTATATTGTTTTAATTTGTTAGGGCTGCCATAACAAAATACCACAGATTGGATGGTTTAAACAACAGATATTTATTTTCTCACAGTTCTGGAAGCTAGAATTCTAAAACCAATGTGTCGGCAGATTTGGTGTCTTCTGAGGTCTCTCTTCTTGACATGCAAATGGCTACCTCTTTGCTGTATTCTCACATGGTCTTTTCTCTGTACCTCCCATATCTGGAGTCTCTGTATGTTCACATTTTCTCTTCTTATAAGAACACTAGTCAGATTGAATTAAGGCTACCCTAATGGCCACAGTTTAACTTAATTAGCTTTCTAAAGGTCCTATCTCTAAATACTGTCACATTCAGAGATACTGAGGATAAGGGCTTCAATATATGAATTGTGAGGACAACATTTGACCCATAACATACACTATTGTGTCTTTTGCCACATTTCCACATAGTTGCATTTGTCAGAAGTCACTAGTAGAGAAATTAGATTTAATGGATCCCAGCACAGAATCAAAAGCCTTGAACTTTGAATTTCAAATCTGAACTTCCAGGGTTCCATTCTCTCTACATTTCTCTTTCCTGGAATTACTTCCATGTTTGCTCAACATCCATTGCTATCATATTTTCCCTTCAGTTTTCAGTATCAAGTCTCACTTGCAGACAAGAAGCTAAAAATAAAAATGTAAATAATCAATGTTTTGATTAAGAATTATTTCATTCAGAACCAACAGTAATCTAGACTAAACTCTCCTAAGCGCAAGGCAAATTATATTATTCATATAATTTAAAAATATAAATGTTAGTGGAACATTAGATTTGGATCAATCCAGGAATTCAAATAAAAGCAACAGAACCTGGTTTCTCTCTTTCCTTCTCACAGCTTTGCTTTCTCTGGCTTGGCTGCATTCTCTGATATGACTCATATGTAAAAGAAAAGTGGCTCCAGTACCTTAGCATATGTCTTTTCAAGTTCAGTGTTGTTGCCTGGTATCTGTTCCCAAGACTTAAAAATTGCTTTTACTAGAATAGCTCACAAAATATCCTCATTTCTAAACCAATTCCTAGGATGAAGGATACATTAAATGGTAAATGGCCAGACTTGCATCACATGTGTCACCCCTGGACATGAGTATGGAGCCCCTCACATCCCCTGCCCCTGAATACATACAAATTAAGGGTTGAAAAATTCTCCAAAAAGAAATTAAAGTGTGGTTTGTTTTTTTTTAACAAAAAGGGGGGAAGATAGAAACATGGCTGTCAAGATTTAACAAAAAACCACACCATATGAGCTTAAAGCCACCTCCCCTTTTGACAGTAGTGGCAGAGCAGCAAGAACTCATTAAACCATCAAGGCAAAGAACATATTTGAACCAAGGCCCTCCCTTGCACCCCTGAAATTATACACATAGCACTTAGTCTTGTCTGATTGCTCCTGATTTGGTCCACTTATAAGAGCAAATTTACTCCACTTTCTGGTGTCCCAGTTTTCTCCATGTCTCTCTAAAAGCCAGAGTTGGGATTAAGGCTGGAATTCAAGTTATTGAGGATTGTATAAAAGGACAAAGCAATTTAAAAATGGAAAGCTACATTCAAACTCTTATTAATAATCATGACTCTGCTGAGCACATGTAGAGACAGATAATTAGATTCATACAAAGAGTGGTCTCTAATTGCATCCAGATGTGAAGAAATTGACAGACATCCACTAAAGGGAAACTGTACAAAATAACCAAGAAACAAATGGAATTGCAATGCGGAAGTTTATGAAGACTGATGGGCCGAATGACTACAAAGCCTTTCAGGCAGCTTTTAGTCACACACTGGAAGAAATTTATTGTTGTACTGAGCATTACTGCAGAGCAGCATTGTCAAAAACCAGTGGTATTCCCTGAAGAAAGAACACAATACAGGACACAGAGTCCTCAGCCAGGGCATTTTAAAGAGCTTAACTGTTCTAGAGATGTCATCCTTTTTATTCATCAGCTGTGTTTAAGATTAATTCATGGTATTAAAAACTAAACTGTATCATTTTTGGATCTCCAGTTTATGCCTGTGTTATGCCTGTGCTAAGTGAGGGTATCCTAAAAACCTAACTTATTGCCACTCAGTAGAGAGATCTAACTAGATGTTTGCCCAATAAGGAGTCCAAGTGGCTGTATTCAATTCACATGTAACCGTAACCAGGTGTTAGAAGGAGACAGCAGCCACCATCAAAACCACCCACATATGGTATCAAAATCAATAAATGCAAATACATACACTCATAATACTTGAGGTAGAAAGGAATTATGTAGTTCTTGTGGAGCATTATAAGCCTGAAATCGATCATCTTCATGGCTATTCTATAGCTATTTTGAGTGGGGGAAAAAGAATGCTCCAAATAGAGGAAATAGTGTAAGCAAAGTCCCTGAGTCAGTAAAGACTTTGTGAGTTTGAGGAAGTGGAAGTAACTAGGATGGTTGGGTTATAAAGAGAAAGAAGAGAGTGATAGACATGGGGATAAGACACAGCCATAACTAAAGAAATTGTTAATATGTTTTTCTGGCTTGCATAAGTGAACTATGGTATGATTTTCTAAGACAGAAATGGCTGTGAAAGAGATAAAGCACAGACCCAAGGGGGAAAGGACATATTTTGGATATATCAAGTTTGAGATGTATGTGAACAACCCAGCTAGAAATGTTAAGTAGGTTGTGAAAATCTGGAGATCAGGGAAATAGTTTAGACTAAATACAAAAATTTAGAAGTCATCACTATAACAATGGCATTTAAATGCAGAGAAATTGATGAGGTCACCTCTTGAGAAATGCATAGATAGAGAGGCTGGTACAAGATGAGGTAGAAATCACAAAGGAGGTTGAGATGGAGTGGCCTGTGGGGTAGACAAAAAGGTGGAAGATGTGACAACAGAAACCAAAAGAAGCAAACCAAGGAGCGGTCTTGCTGGAAAAATGCTGTTCTGTGCATGACAAGGATGAAGCCAAAGAATTGTCCCCTGGATTTAGCAACATGGGAATCACTGATAAGAGCAATTCTGATGGAGTAATAAGTCCAACTGCAGTGAGTCAATGAGTAAATTGGATATGAAGGACGGAGAAGAATAACACTCTAACATTGCAGCTCCATGATGGCTAGAATGTTATATTTAGTACTTCTCTCGGTTCTCCAAGGTCTCAAATATTACCTGGCATAAATAAAACAGGGGCTGAATAAATAGTTGTTGGGAAAAGTAAGTTATGAATTTAAACTAAAATTATTCCACTCAGTGGTGAGAGTTTTCCAGCAAAGTTAACCTTCTCGCATATGGGTATTATGGAAGAGTTCATCCAGTATTGGAGTGTGGTCAGGAGAATGACAGAGGAAACGCTTGTGGGTGTCCTGGGGGTATTTTTCATCAGCAATCATAGTGATGAGCTTTGGAAACTGAGAAGACCAAAAGAGAAGTGGGGCAATTAGGAGGAGGACGCATAAAAAAAAACTGATGGGAGACAGCAGACTGTATATCTTAATGCTGCCAAAGAGTACTGGCATTGGGCGGAGTCAAATACATGGTAGGAGCAAATTTAAAAGCTTATGAATAAGTGGGGTATTTCGAAACAATCTTTCAAAAGTGGAATATTTTCAGGCATGGCCCCAGGAAACTGAGGTGAGACAACATGGGAGCAGATCAAGGAATAGAAGGTATTAAGCAATTTTTCTATATGGATGTTCAACTTCCTAAGAATAATCACGGGATCTAGAGAAGAGAAAAAAAATGTTTGAGTTCTTTGATAAGTGAAGTGAACAGGGATCAGTAGATGAAAGCAATGAGCCTCGGAAAAGGATGGTATATCTAAATACCATGGACCTCAATGAAGTAACGTGTGTGTGTGTGTGTGTGTGTGTGTGTGTGTGTGTAAGAAAGGGAGGCCTAAAGGTCCGAAAACAAGAGCTACAACTTCAAGATAGGAGGATGGGTTCGTTTGTTACCTATAAGAAAGAAATAACAAACTCCATATTGGACAGTTTGATATGAAGTAGATGACAATTATGTTCATACAACCCTGATTTACATGGGTATTCTTCAGAGAGTGCCCATCCAACACCCTATTCTCACACTTTAAGATCTGTTGTAAAAACAAACAAAAATCAATGTAACAAAAGAGGCAAAGAGATTATTTTCTGTCTTCAAAGAGTAGTTGGCTACCACGAGAGCCTTAGGCAAAATAACAAGATCAATCTTTGGCTCTCCAGCATTTCAGAAACTTTTCATACTCAAGTAACTGTGGTTTTATCTTCAAACTATTGGCTCTTCTTTACTCCTCAAGAAAATAAGTTTCATTTATTTATATCCCCAGATGTCCAAACTCTTCTTCGCCAATGCCAATGCCATTGCTTCAACCCACCCACTGATCTCTCTCAATTTGCCCCATATTTGCCACTCCCAATGCATTTTTATGCATATTTATTTCATGCTCAATTTAATCAACTCATTCATCTAAAGAACAAAATTTTGAAACTCATCCTTCTTTGGCATTTAAACAATTACAAATGTATTAAATTATCTTGATTTTAACTGCTACTATATATGTGACATGGTTGATGCTTTTGAATACTACAAACACTTGAAATAACAAATAAAACAGTTACAAAGCCAATTAATTATTTTAAATGTTAACATCATGGATCTAATTCCTTATTATTTATTTTATTTTTATAACTTTCTATGTAACCACTATAATTATTTTGACTTCTTTTCAGGGTTGGAGCTCTCAAAATAAAAAAGAATACCACCTTTGACAAGTTGAGTTAAGGAACTTAAGTTATAGATAAATTGATTCTTGGCCAGGGCTGGATTCAGATTTCGTTTTCAAAAAAAAATCCAACTCAAGTTACTAGCAATCAAATTAAGCTTGCTTTTATAAATAAATTTTGTTTTCTGCATCAATAAGACTTTAAAGTCCATACCTTTCACATGGGCTTTACTTTTTGCAACTTTGTTACTCCAGCTAAAATCATGCATTTTAAAGTCTTGTTTGGTGAGTATTTATAACCTATTTATGTTTTTTAAAAGAAATAATTATTTAAACATTTTATTATGAAATACTGATTTGATCTATCATAATTATTAGAAATTTATGTTTGCCTGATTGGTATTTCATTGACATGAGCAGGGTCACATAGAAATTTTATCCCCAAGAAATGAGGGAGTGGATGGGTATCATTAGATCTTCTCTTGATGAGAATATTTGATTCATTAACTATCTATCAATACATTGTTGAATGTCTCTTCCCCTCCTCTATCACCATTTCTTTCTTTTTTTAGATAAATTTTTAAAAGTTATATACAAAAAAAATATACTTTTTTTAACTCTAAAAGTTCCATTACCTAAAAAGATATTTCTATTATCCCTTTATAGCCATCCCTTCCTCTCAACTCCACGTCCCTGGAAATCACTTGGATCCGTTTTCTGATATGACATGTCACATAAACGAATTCATACAGTATGTAATCCTGCTGAGTTCTGGCTTTTTTCTTGCAATATAATGCCTTAAAGATTCATCCACAGCACTGCATGTATTTGTAATGTGTTCCTTTCTATTGATCAGCAGTATTCCAATATATGGATGTACTAGTACCACAACTTGCTTATTCATTTATCAGTTTAAATATATTTTAGTATCCACATTAAGGAAATTATTAATAAATATATTATACATCTTTAATATAGGTTGTTGTGTGAATTTAAATTTTTATTTCATTGGGAAAATTGGGTTTGATGGGTCATATACCAAATGTATGTTTAACCAAATTGCTATACTATTTTCCAAACTGGCTGTACTATTCTGCATTCTCACCCATGATATATGAGAGTTCCAGTTGTTCCAGCATTATGTACTTTTAGCATGTTTTTAAACAGTATTTTAGTCATTTTAGTAGTTGTGTAGTAATAGGTCATTGTCATTTAATTTGCATGTCCCTAATGACTAATGATATTTAGTATCTTTTCAAATGAACCTCCATTGAATTTTAAGCTCCACTAGCCTAGAATTAACCATTGAATTCTCAGCACTTAATGCCTGACATATAATAAATTTCAATAAATATTTGTTATATGAAAGAATAGCAGAAACCTTATGTTCAAAAAAAGTTATGGAACCTCATCTGTATTTAAGGTCTTGCTAACTAAACCTCCATCAAAGCTGAATAAAATAAAAACACAGGAAACAAAGGATTGACTAAATTACAAGCA
This sequence comes from Myotis myotis, assembly GCF_014108235.1. NCBI lineage: Eukaryota > Metazoa > Chordata > Mammalia > Chiroptera > Vespertilionidae > Myotis > Myotis myotis. The sequence continues at coordinate 61,203,083 of NW_023416324.1, forward strand.
TTTGTTGTTTCAAGGTAGAGTCAGGGACAAGAATGGAACAATGCACATGGCAATCAGTACAATGCACATGGCAATCAATCATGCTTTATTTTAGTAACTATAGGCCCAGTGCATGAAATTCATGCACTGGGGGGAGGGTGTCCCTCAGCCTAGCCTGCACCCTCTCCAATCTGGGACCCCTCAGGGAATATCCGACTGCCGGTTTAGGCCCGATCTCACAGTCAGACATCCCTCACACAATCCAGGGCTGCTGGCTCCCAACCACTCACCTGCCTGCCTGCCTGATTGCCCCTAACCACTTCTGCCTGCCAGCCTGATCAACCCCTAGCCACTTTCCTGCCAGCCTGATTGATGTCTAACTGTTCCCCTGCCAGCCCGATTGCCCTCAACTGCCCTCCCCTGCCAGCCCAATCGCCCCCAACTGTCTCCCCCTGCCAGCCATCTTGTGACCACATGGGGGCAGCCATCTTGTGAGAGGGCATGATGGTCAATTTGCATATTACTTCTTTATTATATAGGATGTTAATATAACCCTCTCACAGACCAATCAAGTTCAAGTCCTTCCTCTCCTCCTCCTCCTTCTCTTCCTTATAATCATCACAGATATTTATTAAGCAATTATGGCATATCCGCACTGTCTTATAAATATGTTGTATAGTTATATAGCCTTCACAACAATTCAAAGAGGTATGTACTACTATTCTCATTGTGTAAATAAGTTATTAAGGATTATAGCTTGCTGAAGGTCATAGTTGACCTTCCCATCTGGTTTCACAACTGAGTTTCAGTCTATTATGTCAAACAGCAAAGCCCCTGCCTTGTTACTTTACACAGTCACCTGTTCAATGAGATTTCTCTGCTAGTCTCCTCTCAAACATTCCATTTTATAGTAATTTACTTCTGGTTTGCCTTAATCCTGAACATGAGAGCCTAAGGCCAACCTACTGCATAGATCAATTAGGTAATGTGATTTCAGAGAGATGGGGAAGGCTCAGATGTCCTAAAATCACAATGATTGATATGTGCTTCATTCTTTAACTTGATATTTTGTATTAGAAGGTTAATTGCCAGGTTTCCAAAGAAAGCTAACATCTTAATTGCTTAAAAACTTAGTATGGTTGAAAAAAAACCTGAAAGTCTTGATGAGTTGGAGAAAAAGAAACACGAGAACAGTGAATACTTGAGAAAATAAAGATGTAAGAGAAAAGATGAAAAATAGGGAGACTAAAGTCACCAAAGACAGAGTGTTTGATATGTAGTTAGTGAATAAATGAATAAATAAAAGATAACCTTGAGCCACTTCTCAAGTTTAGCCCACTTGGAACTCTGTTTTTTCTTGTGATCAACTTTTTTTTTTTTTTTTTCTGGCAGAGTGACAGGCTAAGGAGTCTCCCTGCCATCAGCATTGCCCTTCAACTTAATGAATCGGGAAACACATGAATGGTGATTCTCATCCAGTATGAAAGCTAAGGAAGTAATTGCCAGGTGATCCACTGTTTGCATCATCTTTGATTCCACTGAGTTGAATATTGTGCTCTTCAAAGAGATTATCAAATTATTTTTTAGTAGTTTGAGGTTCAGTAAAGTGAAATACAATTTTTCCTCCAGCAATTTGTCCTTAGTTTTTACGATCAAATATGCCAAAATAAAACTAATTTGTGGAACTTATTAAACAGAAGGCTGAAGACACAGAGCAGCTGGCTGGATCAAGGCCCTCACCCACCACAGTCCCAAGAGTTTGAGGGTCAAGTCCAGATACCAGGAGGCACAGACATGCAGTTTGTATTGATTTGGAGAGTATAATGACAGTGGGTCATGACTGTGGGACCAGGAACCAGAGCAGCAAAACTTGAAAACAGACTGGAGACAAACTAGGAACACCCACATCTTCCTCTACCCCTAAGTCCCTCTACATCAAAATTTAAGAGCTGCTCACCCAGGGTGACTATGTTCATGAGGGTGACTATGTTCATGTCCTGACAGGGACAAATAGTATAACCAGAAAGTGATAATGCAAGAGTGGGAATTGGATGATGAAATTTGAAGACAAAAATTAATTTCACACATGATAATATCAAGTTCAGATTGAGCATTCACATGAAGATGCCCAGTAGTAACATGGGTCTAGAGATTAAACATTTTGCTTGTGGTGAACATAGAATAGAGACTTGGGAATCATCAGCATGTAAATAATATTTTTAAATTGTAAATAAAATCACTCTAGTACCACTCTTTCAGACCAAGAATCCAATCATTCTTGACAAATTCACCAGACACTAGACCTGATTATGCTCCAATTCCTGCATCTGGATCCCTGCTGTATTCAGTGTCTCGGCTCCTCTTTTAGTTCCTTACCTCATTTATTCTAAGACTAGGATACATCTTTCCTTGTTTTGGGGGGTTGTTGTGTTTGGTTTTGTGTTTTGTTTTTTGATCCTTTACTAATTGTCCCTTAATTCTGCCATGTGCCTCATATATCTGTCCATCACAACAGTGGGGTGTTGTGTGGCCCTTGCTGCTTTAAATGAGGGTCATTCATTTCTATGTCACACAGGAGTCCCACTGACCATCTGAGCATCACTGCTGAGCCACTAGTGAGACCACGCCTAAGGCCCATCCCTATAGCTCGCTGACCTCCAATTCTATGTACACCAAGACGCCACACAAGAAATATTTTAACTGTCTCTTAAAGACTTAACCCACATTATCCCACCCAGCTATGACCATCATATAATGCACTATAGTAATATAGGTTCATCCTCTCTGATTCATCTCATCCAGTCTGTTTTATAAATACTTTGCATAGCTGTATAGCCTTCACAACAACTCTAAGAGGCATGTACTATTATTCTCATTGTGTAAATAAGTTGTTAAGGATTATATATGTCTCTTTATATGATACTCTATAGCCCCTATTCAAATTCATCCATTCTCATTGCCTTTTCTCTATCTCTGCTTCCCACATCCTGTGTAATTGTAAAGCTGTGTCTTCTCCTTGGGGCTCTGATAAGCCTACTTAGCTCTTTTGTGCATGGCTCCAATTTTAGGTTGAAATTCCCAGGAAACAGGCTCTCAGAGGGAAATCTGCATGCAGGAAGTTTATTGGAAGGACTCTGTAGAACACTTGTAAGGAAGTGATGGAAGCGGGATTGGCTGAGCAGAAGGAGGAGCTGAATTGTGATACTTTTGCACCAGGGGCCTCAGCCAATCCTACAGGAGCTCTGAAGCTGAATGGATGTCAAAGTTATCTCAAATTGGGGCAAAAAAGCCAGGCCTTTTAAGACTCATACTAACCAGTCATAGACAGAGGCCACTTCAGGAAGGGGGAAACCACTTGGGCAAAGCAGCTCCTTTCAGTCCAGAGCCATTGGAGGTGGAAAAGTTTTCAGTTTCCAGGGAGAGGCAATGGCACCTAGGGGAATGAGCGCACAGTCTTGAAGGGTGATCTAGGTGCAAAACTACATCCAGCGTATCTATTACTAATCTGACGAACCTAGCCCCATTCCTCCTTTGTTTTACATAAATCCAGATTAGCGTCAGATAAAATTAAAACCTTCCCTAAGTTTTCCTCCTCAAGTTTTTGCCTCACACAAATGTGTACATGTAACCAGCTGTATATTAGAGCCCTCATGGTTATTGTGTGCAGGAACAACACCTACAATATACAGCTGAATTCCAAGGATATAGAAATCAATAAGCTATTAAACTAGTATGGCTACTTCATTCTAAACCATGTTGTCCACTGAGACCTACAGGTGTTCTTGATATAATAAGCTATAACTGATACATTGGATGCATTACAATGCAATTTGAGTACATGGTTAATATACTTAAATAAAATAAAATAAAAAGAACTTCAGTTAACTCTGACAAGATTGGGCACATTCAGGGTGGTATGGCCATATACAGGGGCTCTGAAACTCTATCCATTAAACAAGTTGATACCTGTGCATTAAATATGTTTAATCAAACTATTATAAATTAATTTTTTTTAATTTAAAATATTAATTTTTATGTTTGTGTTCTTGATGAAACAATGCATTATCTAATATGTACTCAAATATACACTCAGATATCAAGAAAAAATGTATCAGGTTTATTGTTGGGAAACCTAGATTTCAAACCAAGCTAAGCATACTTACTAGCTGTGTAATCTTGCACAGGTTAAAGCCCATTTTGAACCTAAATAGTTCTCATCAGTAAAATGATCATGACAATAATAATGAAATCTCTTTCATAAAGCTAACCAGAAAAGTGAACAATAACAAAAACTAATATTGATTAATTACTGCTTGTTAATCATTCTGCTAATTGCATTACATATATTTTCTTATTGTAAGCCTTTCCATGACCCAAACAAGTATGTACTATTATTATTCCTACTTTACAGAATAAGGAATGTGAGACTTGCACAAATTAAGTAGCTTGCCCAGGGCCACACAGAAAATAACCATCAGGTCTGTCCAACTCCAGAAACCATGGTTTAATTCTCCTCCGCATTCCTTCTGTAAATTACAACTGAAAGTATTTTAAAGTTGGAAAAGCCTCATTTTAAAAGTCTTTGTTTTGTCCTCGGAATGTGTTGAGCTTCCTTAGTCCCTGGGCCTAGTCCGTGGTGAGATGGTAGTTGGTATAGGTTCCATCTAGTCAATCAACTTGCAGGGGCAGTTCAGCCCGACGCTTGCTCCCAGGGAGAGGGAGAAGGTCGTGACAGCATTTCTGATGCTGAAAGGATGTGCAAGTCTAATTCAGATTTGCTGTCACTGCCTGATGGCCAAGTCATTCCAAAAATCCAATTATTCAACTCCAAGTACAAGTTTCAACCCCATTTAGTAACTCTTGTAAGACTGAGGGCTCATCGTATATTTTAAGTGATACTTCTGACTGATTTATTTGTAGGTTTGCAAACATCCAGTCACATTAACATCTTGGGCCTTTCTGTACATTCAGACAGGCTTCACTCTCTAAACATACTTTATTATTCCAGTGATGTAACGGGTAAGCTCAGTCTAGTTCCTTTTTTAATTACTCTAGTTCACTGTGCCAAAGCATTTTAAAAAATCTCTTTCAAAATATATCAGAACTCAGTCCAAAATATAAGCTATTCACCTGTAAAAATAGGGTTGAGGGGATTTTGGAAAAAAATGCAATTACATTTTTTAAAACACAAAAACTTTAATTGCTCACCTTATTTTTCTAAGGTCTCTGAAAATCCAAAAGAGGGGCTAAACAGATTCTGGACTTTATAAAAGAAATTAACTTCCCAGATTAATATATTGTTTGCCAACTTTCAGTTTAGAGTGAATTTTTACAACCAAGTTATAAAACTCCTGAAAATACCATGGGGACTAAGAATGGAAAAGCTCAGAGAACTCCAATATATCTGATGATAACCTAACAGCCAAAAACACATGGTGAGATTGCTATCCCAAATGGTGAAAAAGGGACAGAATCAGTTCATATGGTAAAATAAATGTTATATTTTTATGGCATTCATATATTTTGAAAGGCCTGCCATAGGGTATTCTGTAAAACTTTATTTGGATCTGTGGGGGACTGAATGACTCATTGGCTAGTAATGGGATACAGAGCTCTCTGCTTTGGGGCCACCAATACAAATCTTCCCTGGGAAGAGAATGCTATAAAATTGTTACAGTGGATCAACTTTTGTGTAATTCTCATTCACTATCCACCCTTACACTGCACACTCTCCACACCTTCTCCGGGTCTCCATTTGAGGGGCTGAAAGATCCCATTTATTATTGAATGATAGATACATGTTTAATAAAGTAAAAATTGATGCTTCTCATTTATCTTATCTCTGAATCAAGCAATACATAATTTGTGGAAACTTCAACAAAGACATCAAGAAACCAAAGTACATGCCACAACTTATTAGCAAACGTTCAGTGGATCACCTTAATTCTTGGAAATCAGTACAGAATACATGAAAAAGGTCCAACTAGTGAAAAATATGCAAAGAAAGAAGTAATAACTGAATTGAGTATTTAAAAGAAGTAGAGGGAAGGAAACTCACATTCACTGGGCACATCCTATGTATTGGGTTGGGCATCAGCTAAGTACTTCCACTTATATGACACAATTCTCACGAAATATAGGTATTTTTTTACATGTTGATGGGTGAGGATACTGAGGCTTAAAAAATTAAGTGAATTGAGACTACACAACTTGGATATTCTGACTATTGCTGCTAAAGCTGTACCTTTTAAAAAGCCAATCCAAAATCAGACTAAGTTCATATTTTAAAAAGTGTAAGTTACTCTGTATAACATTTAAATGGCTGGAATTATTCTTATATGGACTATATAACAGTATGTACATATACATAGAATATGTACATATAGTATACACAGTATGGAACTATATGTGTATTTTTGACATGCACATATTTTTGTAACTTAAAAAAATTTGCCTTGACAAGTTTTCTTAAAAACAAACAAACAAACAAACAAAACTACACAGCTTGGAAGAGATAGGGCTTAAAATCAAACAAAAATCTCTATGATTCTGAAGCTTGTCTGCATTTTAGCCTTCAGCCTCTGAGTTTATGTTGAAGACATAAAACTCATAGCCACATGCCACCAACAAACTAAAAATCCACGCTGCCAATGAATCTCCACCATCCAGTTTCCCAAACATAAGTGTTTTGCTTTTCAAGATCATCTCTTCACTGCAAATGTGAAGTGACTCTAAGTTTTTCCATGGGAGCACGCTCTTAATGGCGAAAACATGCACTTCCATTTTATGAATGGAAATGCTCCACTGGTGACAAACCTCCCCCAACAGGAGATCATTTTTAACACCTCTTCCCCTCTGTGACAGAATTACTTATGGGAATAACCAAGAGATGCACGAAAATAATAATAGAAAGAAAAGATTTGCAGAGAAAGGTTTTCTTTTATTGAAAATCTAGTTCAAAAATCATATAGAGGTAATTGTCCAATAACTAGTAAATAGAATTTAATAAAACTGAAATATCTGCAAAAAGTGCAATTTAGGTTAAGTACCAAATGGTATTCCTGATGTAGCACTGTATATTTTTTATTTGGTCTTTAGGTTTAAAACAACTGACAATTTTTTAAAAAAAATTAAATGAATTTTTAAGCATGCTATTCAAATGCAGTAAAAGATTTTTACTTCTGAACTACAATATACACTTCCAATGAATACTTTGTACTTTGTGTTTTACATTTTAAACACAGATTTAAAACTCTGAATGGTCACAAAGGATGATAGAATTGAAGGGACTTATTTCTTTATTTTTATACTTTATTATGGTTTATTTCAACTCTACTGCATAAGACACAGGAACACGCAGTGCCACAAGAGTTGAAGACTCAAATAGTGCTGAAACATTTTGAATCCTCAACAAACTCCTGAAAACAAGCACTTCAGCTGAATCCTTATGTGTTGGGGAACAAATGGTAGAGCTAGGAGTTTGCCAAGTTAACATCCAAATAGAAAACAATGTTTATTAAAGGGCAAGCAATAAAAAGTGCTAATTTGAAGCTACATGTATATTACTAAGATTCACCATTACAATTATTTAGAAAGCAGACCAACAAACGTTTTTTGAGAAAGACGTCTTTTGTTCCTGACATTGTCTAGAAATGCCAGCACCTGGTTATAATGAAAACCAACCGCTTTTAATGAGTTTTATGATTGATTTTAAGTTCCCTGTAGTTAGGGCAAATCACACTCACTGCCCCCACCCCCAGTTTCCTGTTGAACATTGACTTAACAGATATACCTGCAATGGGGTCACATCTCTTCCGAGACATGAGATATTTAACTCTTCCTCACAAAGGACAAGTAAGCTCTGTGGAGATCTCTCTTCATAGAGAAAAGTCAGTTTTCTGACACTATGTAACATTTCCATCGAGTGCTCATTTGGAACTTCGTGTCTTTAATCACTGCCCCCAATAACAAAAAGATAAAATCACGTGGCTGCTTTGTGGGTTTTTGTCATCTTGCCAAATCACAACCGAGACAGCATGGCTACATAGCAGCATGAATAGGGTAATAACTGTCAGATGACGTAGCAGTCGCATGACATAAGGACAGGTTGAGCAATTGTCCATCCAGGAAAGGCTGGTGAAAGTCCAAACCCTTAGGTTAATGTTGACATTTCACTTTATACCTTGATGTGGACCGGTTTGTCAGCTATTTTTCTGGAAATCACACCCAGCTCAATTATAAGTAGGGGATAGGTGGGACATACAAGGTTTGCAACATAAATCAACCAAGGAACAAATCTATAATTCTATAATCTGTAAAACACAGCCCTGTGTCTATCACCAAGATCAACCCTGACAGTGACTAGAAGGGGCAAAGAAACAGAGAGATGGCGTAGAAAACTATAACACCATGTGAAAAATTACAATCAGGAAACAGAAGATGGGAAATTAATAATATAGTCAGTAAGAAAGAAAACTTAACTATATTTCTCCAACACTGCATTTCTTGCAGTTAGCTTTAGCACCCCATACTTGAGTTGACTTTTGTTCTATTACATAGGAAAAGTGCAGCATTGTATCTACCCTCAAGAAGCTGGATTTATCTGAACAGGAACAGGAACCAACAAAAATGAGCAAGCCCCTTCTTATTCCAGCCTCCTAGTGTCCATCTAGAAATGTATTACAATATTATAATTATTTGTTTACTGTGTGTCCTCTTCGTCAGCCTTTCAGTTTCATTACTGTTTGGTCCACCTTTACATCTTTAAGTCTGGCACACAGTAAGGATAAATTCAGAAATAAATGAGTAACGACTATTCCTTTAATCAAACTACCTGAGAGTGGAAGTTTTGGGGAAGTCAGAAAAGGAGTCACCCTAAGAAGGCAAGCGTTTAAACAAGAATAAACAAGAATTTCCCTAATGGATCATTAATAATTATGTGCTGGTAAATTTTGTAATAATTTTATTATGGTAGATTTATAGATTCCTTTTTAACCTAAAAGCAACTTTGTCTCCACATCTTCTCAATTCTGTTTGAAGTCCTCTTGTGCGTACGAAATTGAACTCTTTGAAAAATAAAATCCATAAGATCAAAGTGCCTTGTTGTATGCACAATATACTTTGAGTGCTCTCCTTGTAAGATTTATAAATTTCATGAATGAGTTTGCTTTCAAGTAATCCCCCCCCAACTGCTGACTGCAGTCCAAGAGAATGCTGATTACACCCTCCGGCTTATTTCTAACACCCCCACCTTGAAATCTCATCCGAGCCTTCTAATTCTGCCCCTCAAAAGAACTTTTTCCGTTTTCCTTCCTTATCTGGCCTTCATATTTATATCTTAACTGTAACATTTTAAAATCAGATAGGATCCAAGAAAACAGAATTTTCTTTTTTCTTCCACTGAACATTATTTCAGGTGGAAGGATATGATGGCCCTGAAGACAGGACCAAGGGCAGAATCAAAGGATGTCAGTTAGTGAATCATTTTGACGGGAAGAAGTGGCCTAACAAACATGTACATTGTGTCTTAGTACCTGGAGGCCTAATCATACAAAAGACAGAGGAAATGTTTGAAGCCAAGTAATACAATGCAGTTGGGAAAAAAATTATCTTATTAAGAGATCATCTAAATATATAACTCAGGAAGATACTGATAAAGCTCAAAATAATGGAAGGAAAGGACCATTTGAAAGTAAATGACGCACTTTTAAAAAACATATTTGGTCAAATTTCCAAAGGACCCACTCTACTTCTACTTTTCTGTTTTCCCCAAATCCTAGTTTCCTCAAATAAGTCAATTATGTGTGATAAGCTTTAAAAAGGAGACCTGTAATATGTACAAAAGCATTAAACATAATTTGAAATTCAAATTGTGTTCCAAATAAATTGTATTGCGTTAGATTGTTTTTAACCTTTACTGCTGTTAGTCAATTTACATATAGCAATAAAAGACAGTTAAACCATTAAATTACAGAACTTTCTCAAAATTCCTCCTTAATTATGATATAAACAGGACACAAAATTAAGCTCTTACCTCCTATTTATAAACATGGATAATTAGCCAACACATTGCAGATACCAATATATTATAGCCAAATTTAATTTTCAGTCATTTTTTTTAGGGTGTTGGTCATTTACTGATATTGGCTGATAAATTTGTGTGTCTGTAAACTGTGTCAAAATTATCTCTAAGGAAGAGGAAAATCATATAACTTCTTGAAAAAGGCAAAGCATAGAATAGCACCTAACAACTGTATAAAATATAAATTAGTTTTGAGAAAAGGGAAATTTTATATTAACCACAAGGAAAATGTAGAGGAAGGGAATTCTCAGAAAACAGTGCTGATTTTCTCTAGCTTAAGTTTTGTGGGGGATTACAGAGTTTATTACTTGAGAAAGATTTTGATTCTCGGTGATTTTTACAGAATTTTCAGCCATCTTTAAACCTCAAAAAGCCTGGAGTTCTTATTCTAGGAAAATGTGTGTGATGGGAAAAGAGAGTTTTATGCAATTACCTCAACATGACTTTTTGGAGGGTATTTCTACCTGTTTATGTTATATGAACCCATTAGATTAACAAGAAACTCTCCACTAAATTTAGGCTGTAATCTCATTAAGAGTAATCTCTCTTAAATCCAAATTCCTGTCTTGATCAATTTAAAAACTCAGAAAGTAAATAAGGACCAAAAAAAAAGCAAAATGAAATTATAACTGGTAATAATAATGAGTAAATCCAGAGAAAACCAATAATGATCATCATGCAGAATTTGTAAAGTTACTTCCTTCATTCTTCTGATTGAGCAAATTTACTTCCACATCTACACAGCACAAGTTGGAATAGAATGTTGGCAACTGGTGCAAAGAGCCTGTAGCCAGTTGGGAGAACTCTGGCCAAAAGGACTGCCTTGTGTTCAGCTAGGAATTTTGAGGTAATCCTGGCTAAAGAAAGTTTATGGCTTAGCATATACAAAAAGATGATGTACCGGGATCTGCGATTATTGCCAGTAAGACAAAAGTGCATTTTAATTTATGACTTTCATCTGAGTAATTTGAACCAAGAGCTCCGGCCCATGTGGGGATATGCATCTGCTACGTCCAACACAGGCCTGCTCATTACTCCCATGGAAAGGCTGGCAAAGGGGAGAGAAGAACCTCAATCGAAGATTTGGATACTACCATCAACACCTGTTTCCAGTTGAAACCCGCTGAACCAATTTCTCTTTGCAAAACTAATTGAAAAAGTTAAGAAGTTCTGCAGCAGATTAAGAAACAGAGTGCCTGTCCTGCCTCGGGGAAGGTTGGGTATTGTACTTATGAAAATGCCATTTAGAAGAAAAAAGGAGTCATCTGCCTCCGTGGCAGCCAGAAGATTGCAGCCAAAATTCTATGGTGCCCAAACTTTCGGTCAGTTGTTGGCCCAGAAGGGGAACACAGCCTCGCTGGTGAGATTGGCCCCCCTGGAGAAGCTATCCAGTAAGTACTTCAAAAGAAGCCAAGGTTCAGTGAAATAGAGGGCACACAGGCTCTCAGCAACAGTGCCCATCTAATGGGGGGCAGAGACCTGATAAAGATCTGTGTTTCTCCCTCCTCCTTGTCTGATTTTGGGAAAGGTTTCTCTACTGCTGGCCTCCCTTATTTTGACTGACAATCCAAACTGTGTCTATATGCAAAATCAATTTTATTGCAGTCTTTGGATTAACTAACAACTGTTCTTTTATCCAAATAACAGTTGCTATACCAACGATGACAAAACCACCAATGTAGTGTTAGAGGTAATCTAGATTGTACTTTTAAGCAAACTGAGTTTCAATTCTTTCTATTAGGTGGAATAAATAACCACATTTATCTTGTAGTTTGAGAGACTGCACCACATGCAGTGGTTCCCAAACTTTTACTGCATGTTGGAATCACAGTAGATCTTTAAAAATATGTAAGTGTGGCTTCAAACTGGAACATTCAAGTTCAATTGACAGGAGATGTGATCTGGATATTGGGGCTTGTAAACACTCCACAAATGATTTTAATGTTCAGCTAAATGTGGGAGTCACAATTGTAGTGATTAAACAGAGTCCCACAGCTTCTCAGGTTCAAAACAGCTTCTTCCTTTACTCTGGAAAGATAACAGCAACAACTAATAGACATGATCATAGTTATTGTGAAGATTTAATACAAGAACAAAGAAAAGTGCCCAGTACTTAGTAAGTGCTCAATAAAAGTTCGTTTAAAAGTGAATCACTTCTGAAAGGCATATGTATGTCCACTCCCAGGCAAAAGGAGCCTGTTTACATGATCCTATATAATAAAAGGGTAATATGCAAATTGACCCTAAGGGCAGAACAACTGGGAACAGTCACTATAACACACACTGACCACCAGGGGGCAGATGCTCAATGCAGGAGCTGCCCCCTGATGGCCAGCACACTTCCACAGGAGGAGCGCCACTCAGCCAGAAGCCAGCTCATGGTTGGACAGCGTAGTTGTGGTGGCAGGAGCCAACTCCTCTGGCAGCCCAGGAGCCCTTAGGGGATATCCAACTAAGGGCTTAGGCACCTGGGAGCAGGCCTAAGCCCTTAGTTGGACATCCTTAGCGCTGCCGTGGAGGCAGCAGGCTGGGCTGAGGGACCCCCCTCTCCAGTGTACAAATTTTCGTGCACTGGGCCTCAAGTTTTAATATAAATTCTTAGACTAGTTTTATTCATTCTAAACATATTTATGAAACAATTTGCACTACTTTTCTATGGTTGCCACAGCAAATTACCACAAACTTAATAGTTTCAAAGAGCACAAATTCCTTCTTACAGTTTGTAGGTCAGAAGTCCAATACTGGTCTCACTGGGCTGAAATCAAGAGGTCATGAGGGCTGTGTTTCTGGAGGTTCTAGGTGAGTATCTGCTTCTCTGCTTTTTTCACCTTGCAGAGGCCTCCCATCCCCCTTAGTTAATGACCACCCCCCATCATCCATCTTCACAGCCAGTCAACACTGCATCTCCCTAACTCCTTTTCCATGCTCACACTTCCTGCTGACCAACCCCAGTTTGAAACCCCAGATTTTTGTTTTGCTTTTTTAAAATATATTTTTATTTATTTCAGAGAGGAAGAGAGAAGGGGAGAGAGATAGAAACATCAATGATGGGAGAGAATCATTGATTGGCTGCCTCTTGCACACCCTCCACTGGGGATCACGCCCACAACCCAGGCATGTGCCCTATTGGGGAATCAAACCCTGACCTCCTGGTTCATAGGTCAATGCTCAACCACTGAGCCACTCTGGCCAGGCAATATTTTCTGATTTTAGAGACTTAAGGGATTAGTTTGGTCCTACCTGGGTAATGTAGGCTAATTTCCCCATCTCAAAGTCAGTAGCCTCAATCACATATCTAACATTCTTTTTACCTTGTGAACCAACATATTCAGAGGTTCCAGCAAGTAGGGTGTGTACCTCTTTGGAGAACCATCATTCTTTCTCCTACCGCAGGATTGCTGTGGCCTTTTAAATGTTCTTTTCAAATATTCTCTTGGGTGAATAAAATTTCTCCACTCCTTAAAATCTAGCATAGATTCCTTGTTTTGAAAAACTCCTTGTTTCACATTTTAGTTCAAGTCTTATAGACATTATTGTAAAATTTGATCCAGTTATGTCTAAGCAGGTTGTCTGATCATTGATAACTGATAAGCAGTTAACCAAATCAATCCCCAGTGGAGATAATAGTGATTCTGTGCTGACTTTTTAAACTTTTCTTTTGTTTTCTCTTAGGCTTTAGGTACAAATCTTGTACCCAATTTCCCTCAGAACTTTAGTCGGATTTTAAAAGTTGCCAGATCCCATTCCATTGTAATAAGTAGCACTTTATTTCTGCAGATTCCAAATACCACCCCAAGCCCCCAGCAAAAAGCTACTTGAGCAAATATTAGTAATGAGATCCCACCAGGGTTGGTCATGTTTCCTGACACTATTCACACCTCTCTGGATAATCCATCATTTCTCTGCAGCACCAATTGACCCTGAAGAGTCTGGGCAAGTGCCCAGAAACCTGTGAGCCAGGCCCACACATTTTGTCAGAGGGAGTGGGTATTACAACCTGGAAAGGCTTGCCTGAGCAAATATCCTCCTCCTAGCCAAAGCCTCGCCTTGAAAATGCACACTGAGAGTTCTCCTTGGCCCTGTCATCTGCACATGCTGCTCAGAAAGGCTAGCCCGACCACAACACCAAGTTCAGGGCTGCCACGCAGGTATAGCCACAGCCCTTCCTCACCCAATGGAGCTGTTACTCAGTAGAATCACTCACATCTCCTTTCTTTCTCCTACCCTGGCTTCCATTCTCTTCAGCCTGCACAGTGATTTGATAGCGATCCATCTTTCCTCCACTCCTGGAGGGGAGGAGTGGGAGTCAGGGCCCATGTAGTCTTATTATGGTGGAGGGGTGACTGGAAGACAAGGCTCAGTGGGGGAGCAGGGTCAGATGATGGAAGCCTCTGAATGTTGGGCTGAGGCATTTGGGCTTGATTCATTAAGTGATAGAGAGACATTGTGGGCCCCTGTGTAGAGGAGTGACATAAAGGCAGTGGCAATTTCAATAGAACAACCTGACAGTGCTAAGTGCATTGACTTAGAAGCAGAGAGAAATAGAGGAGAAGCCTGTTAGGAGATTATCACAAAAACCAAGTCCAAGTTGATAAGAGCCCACAATGGCATGCCACAATGGCAAGGATAAATCCAAGAGACTTCAGAAAAGAGGGACCCATTGGGCTTAGTGACTAATTTTATGGTGATAAATTTGAGCGAGACCTCAAAGATGACTCGAAATGTAAAGCTAAGGCAGGAGGAAAATTGTAGTGCCTCTGACACAGGTAAAGGAACTGGAAAGGGAATTTGGTGTGGAAGTGTGGGTTATGTTGACGGTAATTAACAGCACTTATGTTACCCCTTGATTAAAATCCAGCAATAGTTTCTCATTGCAGTTAGTATAAATTCCAAATGCTTAGCATTGCCCACAAGGTTCTGCTTTAAATCTCTATATTTTTATGACTCGCAATTCTTCTGATAGTAAATATCTTTCAGTGTTTTGCATGAATAAGATTATTTTCTGCCTGTAGAATTGGATTCATGTCTGTCCAAACATAGAACTCTATTATTCCAAGTGATGTGGGATGTCCTATATGGATGCTACTTAAAATAGATATAGGAAAGCCTCTCTCTTTCTCTCTGGGACAGGGGCTGTGAAGACGATGTAGCCTTGTGATTGCTAGTAGCCAACTTGCCACCAAATGAAGGAAGTCTCTGTGAGAATGAGGCCAAATAGAAAAAAAGCAGACTATAGATGGAGAGGCAGGAACCTGATGCCTCATGTCAATCCCTGGATCCAGCCAAGCCTTACTAGCTCCACATCTTAGACTTCCAAGTTACACATACTATTCAGCTCCTGTTTTTAGCTTAAACTTAGACTCTTTCACTTTCTGCCAGAGTTTTGACTATTCTATCACCTCAGGCTGTTCATCAGCATGGAATGCTTTTTCCCTATATCCTTTGCCTCACTAGCTCCCGCTTGTCCTTGGGACTTGGCTGAAATATTACCTTCTCAGAGAACCATGACATAAAACACCAATCCAAATTAGGTCCCTCTTTACTGTTCTCTTAAATTACTTTATTATTTTTTCTCTATAGTTTTTTCTATAATTTTTGCTGATATATTGATATGTGTTAAAGGTCTATTTTCTTTAATATTACCCACATAATGCTCTCTGCGCCCCGCTAGTGTCCCACCAGAATGATAGTAATGAATTTTAAAGACATAAATCCAAATTAAAGAAAATGCAACAAAACATTAGAAGCTACAAAGCAGATGTATGAGTAGCAATTGACCTAGCAGAGCCAAGAAAACTGATTTCTAACCCTAGGGAAGGCTGATAAGCAGCCTAATCTATATCATGGAAGTTCTAAAAAACTCAAGAACTCTTAGTATCCGATTTTGTGAGTGTAGGAGGTAAAGTTAAAAACATATTTATTTAAGAAAAAAAATTAGCTGTTCAGAAACCCTCCCTGCCCTCACCCCAACTGGGTAACTGTTCCTCCCTCACTCAACAGAGGGCTGAAATTTCTCTGACTAGGGTAAAGCAAAAATTCTCTGACCTAGAAGACACCAGGAAGAGTTGAGGGGCAGGTGCAGGACTTAAAGCAGATGAATGAATGCAAGTTTTAAAATTAAGTGTTTACATAGACTCCTTCCTCTATCTAGAAAGAGGGACTATCCTCCACAGGTAGAAAATGCAATCCTTCTCTGGGGAATTTGACCATCCCAGACAAAAGACCTACAGATGGTGACCTCCGGACTTGTCCAACTTAATGGCCCAGCTTAAATCGCTCCTTGGCAAAGTGCCACCCACAGACATAGACTCTCCTATGGAATCCTCACTGTCTCCCTCTTAAACAAAAGTCATTATCTAAGGGTCAGTAAGCCTTTAAGAAATCCTCCAAAATAAAAGATAGATGTCACAGCAAATGCAAATTTTTAAAACTTGGAGAGATAGGAAAAATTTTAATGTAATTATTATTTAGATCCTCAAAGAAAAAGACATTGTGTTAATAAAAAGAAAACAAGGCACTTTACTGGAGGGAAACGGACATTTGGAGATCTATTTTTAAAAACTTGTCAATCAGCAATAAAATAGTAGAAATAAAAACCTCTGTAGAATGATTCGGATACAATTTCACTGATGCTTACAGAGAGTTGAGCAAAAGGGCAAAAAAAAAAAAAAAAAAAAGGAAAGAAAGAGAAGTGGGAGATAAAGGTATTAAATTAAGAGTACCATTCCACATCCAAATAATAGAAATTTCAGTAAGAAACAATGAAAATGGAGAAAAAATAATCAGAGAAATAATTTAAGATAATTTCCCAAATGAAAGCCCCATCAAGTACTCTACATAATAAATGGATGCTGATCTACGTGAAATCACATTAAAATGAAATTCCAGAACACTGGGAATGATAGGAAGGTTCTAAATGCTTCTAGAGAAAAAGGACTGTGTACATACAAAGGATCAAAATTACAACTCTATAGAACTTTTCAGCAGCAACATGGAAGCTAAGGACAGTGAAATTATGTCTCCAAAATTCTGAGAATTCTAGAATTCTTCAGCTATCCAGAAGTGTGAAGATAAAATAGGGACCTTTTCAGACATGCAGGTCTCCAAGAGAATTTCACTTTCATCTTTTCTCAAGAAGATATATTCTGCTAAAATGAGGAGATAAACCACCTAAGAGGGGGGGAAAGGATCTAGGAGACAAGTGATCAAACACAAAACGTAAGTGAAAGGATTCCTCGGATGATGGGAAAGAGAAAGAGAGAGATGACAACTCTGCCACAGCCTGAAGTTTTCCCAGCACAAATGAGAACAGATGCAAAGACTCTGGGGGAGACTTCATAAACATGGGATGGATGACTATATTACCAAATGCCTTTGAATATAATTGAGAATAGATTTACTGGAGAGAGATTAGGGATAAATTAGCCATAAGTACATGGAAAACTATGCAAATACAAATAGAAGTTATGGTTATGGTTGCTGTTATTGTTGTTATTAATCCCAGGAAAAATTTAAATTTGCACAAAGATAATAATAAGACAAAAATTCCTAGCATTTCTTTAATACTTATTATATGAGATACATTACTGTGACTCTTTTTCTATTTATTAAATTACTAACTATTAATCACAAAAACAATGTCTTATAACCTCATTCTACAGTTGAAGAAATTGAAACTCAGATATTCAAGCACACCATGAATTAAATACCTTCCCTGGGATTTGAATCCAGGCAGTTGGACTTTAGGCTGTCTCACTCCCTGCTGCCTCTCAAAATAAACATAAGATATTATATATCTCCACTGTGTAACATTTTAATGGGCAAACTGATTTTTCATATACCACCCCCCCCCCAAGTTATAAAATGATGACTTTGGAAGACTAGGAAGAAAAGAGTGTAGGTATAATGTGGTATGTGTGAAAGGAAGCTACAAATCAATATATAAGACCTTCCTTTAAAAGAATAGAAAGCAAGAAATAGCAATATGAGCATCATTTTTAAAGACTTAGAGATAAGTGCCCTTCCCCACCCCCCACCCCCTCGGGAAAAAAAATCAGTTACAAGAATTGAATATTGCTGCCATAAATAGAAAAAGGCAGAATGCAGGGGATTTCTGTCAAGGAACTAATTTTATCAAGCCTTGTGGAAATATTTTACTTTTTAAAACCATGAGTTTGTATAACTTTAATGTTTTTCAAAACCACTGACACAGGGTTAAGTATCAATGAGTTGCTTTAAAGCCATCAGTACGGGTCACCTCTCAGTGTGAGTAGACATGGAAGGTCCCAAGAACAGAATGCTAGAAGGTCTACACAGCCCATCATAGGAGGCCAACGGAACAAGAGGAAACAGAGAAGTTCCTAGGTAAAACTAAAGAGAAAAGGCAAAGGGCTCAAAGAAGTTCATTGACCTAGAAAGCAAAAGAGGAGAGAACATTGGGAAGGAGAAAGCCATTAATAATAAGGGAAAGAGGAGAAAGACAATGAAAATAGCAACTGACCCAAAGTGGCATCTCAGTCGTGGTTGGGGAGCAGAGTGGTTGCAGAGGATTACGGAAGGAGCTGTTGGTAAGCTAGGAGATGGAGCAAGTACAGACCATAACTGTCAGTGTAGCAATGAATCCTAAAGAAGTCATTTCCTCTGGCATAGGAGCTCTCTATCTCAAGAGCTGCCCAGTTGATTTGATTTCTTTCCTGAAGTAAGCTGCCAACAGAGCAGCCGCCCCTTCAGAAACAGGGAAGGAATGACAGGAAATCGTTATTGGCAAGAAGATTTTTGACATGAGGAAAATGACCTAATTAGTTTCTGGTGGTGGCGGCATGCCATTTTTCTGCAATGCCAAAGCAAAGAAATCATAACATCTAGAAAATAATATTTCCATGCCCGCCATATAAATTCTAGCCAGATGTTGCCCCGAGGAAAGTGAGCTCCTCTGGCTTTGATGACAAGTACAGAAGAGCAAAGGCCTCCTTCGCACTATTGATGAGCCCCCGATTGCTGGTTAGATGAATCAAGAGACAAGCTTTGGGGCAGGATCACAGCCAGCCCCAGCGTTAGACCTGAAGATAAGTGAAAGGTCACCGTTTAATTTCCAGAAGAGCACCAAGTACATGCTGAAGAAGAGAGAAGCCACCTGGCTGCATTAAAGTGGAGCCTCTGGAATGCAATTGTGTTCTGGGGCAGGCAGGTGAGAGCATACTCAGCATTCCAACAAAGTAGGCGTGTGACAGGGGGAGATGAAAGCACCCCCACCACCTCCTCCTGCGACTAAGGAGGTTTCCTGTGCCTTTCATCCACCAGCCATGTGACCTGTCAGTTACCTGTAGGGGGTGTCCACAGACTCTTGCCACTTGGAAATGGGACAGTCACATGGCAGAGTGCTGTTTACTTGAAATAGAGGATGTCAGAAAATTGTAAGTTGGCCTCCAGTTGTACGTTGATGCATACGTTTCAACTATACATTGAAGCTGCCGGTTCCTTCCTTTCACTGAGACACAGTTCAAGAGAAAGATGGTTCTTTAACTACATGTGTTCTGCATGCAGGTAAGAGGTTATCAGTGTTTGTGTAAAATAAGCATCACTTCTGAGAGCTACACCTGAAGTAAAATATATTTTGGTGAATCCCATATCCATTCTTTCTGTGTTTTCATACCACTCAGAGGCAAAGCTAACACACACACACACACACACACACACACACACACACACACAACACTTACGCGAGATTAGAATTCTCACTGCCCTACCTCCTCACCACCCCGAGAGGGACGGTAGATAAAGAGAGGAAGGGAGGACGAGGATGTGGGTGTGGGTGTAGCCTGACTCCCAGCAATATCCTGGAGGAAGGACCAAAGAGCGTTTGCCTGCTCACCTCCCTTGGTGGACAAGAGAATATCTGTCTGTGGGAAACCATGTCTGAGTGACACCAACTCTGAGGCAGGAAGGACTCTGTGCTATTAGGATGACAAGAGGCCCAGAGTAGGAGGGAAGCATGTGTGCAGTGGGGCCAGGCTGTTTAGACCAGCTAGCGTTTACTAGCTGTGTGACTTTAGGCAAGTTATTTAAACTCTCTTTGTCTCTGCTTCCTCAACTCTAAAATGGAACAACTGATAATATTTACCTCATAGGGCTATTTTATCAGATGAAATGAAATAATTCATTTAACACGAGCTCAATAAATGTTAACTAGCAGTATGTGTGCTAACAAGGTCCCTGGACTCCAAATAACCTTTCCCGCCAGCCTGTTATATACCTGAAATTCTGCCTTTGGAAAATCATTCCTTGGATAGAGAATTTAGGGTACACAAGAGTCTCTATCCTTATTAAAAGACAAACACTTCTTATAATGTGAAAACATCTATGAACCTCATCTTTATGAAATAGTAGCTCTCATTTCTTCGACGGTCACACGCCATATTCCATTAAATCACCCCCGTTCATCTTTTGCCTTTTCCTGCTTCATTGCTGGTCTTACAGGATTTGTGTTGTTCCTTGGTGACCCTAGTTTTCTGCCAATCTTCCCAATCTACCTTCCATGTCCAAGGTCAGGAGAAGCTGGAATTTTCTGCCACTTCACTGGCATGTCGACCTTTTTCTCAGAACGCTTGTCCAGTCTGTCTTAATTTCTCTGACCCACTCTCCCCCACTACCTGCTCTATATCTCTGTCTGAAACAATCCCTCTGACATACTGTGTCCAAAATTTAGTTGTTCACCCTGCCCCCTCCCACTCGGAGCACCTCCTCCCACTGCAATCCTTCAGCCCGTTTCTGTTAGAGGCACAGCACATTTCTCAGGCTAGAAACCTAGAATTAGCTTCCAACCTCCTTTGTACACAGTCGGTCAATATAGGCTTTAGGTTCTAGATCTAAAATATTCCTCAATTTCCCCACCCCCACTGTCACTACATTAGGTGTTTATACTTCTCACTCAGGCTTTGGCAATAAGATCTTGACTGGTCTCCCCACATCCTATCTCTTTTACTTCTAAACTCACGTACACACTGCCTCCAGTTCTGAGCAAACACTCTCTTATTAAAAAGAATGTAACAACTCCCTAAAGTCTGGTGAAAAAAATAAACTCAATACTTCAGCTCAGAACTACCTTTGCAGCCCTCAATCCTACTATTCTCTATATCCACCACCATCGGAGTTAAATTGAGCTACTCTGTGATGTCATTCCCGCAGGATACAAGCCATCCCCACTCCATGTTTGTCCTTGCACACCACTCTTCCAAGCTGCCCTTTTTTCTATCTCTGCTGTCTGGCCAACAGACTATGTTGCTTTTTCAAGCTCCATGGCCTTAAACAAGATAATCTCCCTGTATTTAGGAGAAACTGAAAATTGTACAATGCATTGCTTTAAGGGACTGTTGGGATGTTTCTAAGCGCTGCTATAATAAAAGAAGTCATCATCATTCATCAAATGACACCTATTTTTAAGGCTTAGCTCAAATGGAATCCCTGATAAAAAGCATACTCTTATTTCACTCTAAGATAGTCTTTCCTTTCTTCCTTCCTTCCTTCCTTCCTTCCTTCCTTCCTTCCTTCCTTCCTTCCTTCCTTCCTTCCTTCCTTCTTTCCCTCCTTTGTTGCAATAGGCATTCATGGAGCAGCTGTTTCATGCCAGATGCCAACCAACCTTGGGCACATACGCAGGAGAGAAGTGGTTATGACCCGCAGGAGCTCAGTCTAGTGGCGTAATGGCAGAGACAGAATCAGAGGTACTTATGAGTGTCAAACACGCACTAAAAAGGGAGGTTACAATGGCCTCATCAGCCCAAGAGAAGCTCGCTAGTGATGGGGAATAAGAACTGAGCTGTGAGTGACTGAGAAGGGCTCTCAGGCTCCTGTGCGGGGAGGGGTCTTCTGGGCAGAGGCTACCAGGTGCAGGGCCCAGAGGCTCCAGGGAGTCTGGCTCCGCCCTCTTAGGCAGTGTTGTTGGCACCTCGGTGTAAGAAGAACGCTCAAAGAAAATCATTTCAGGTATTCTTACAAATCCAGAGGCCCACTTTACTATGTTGGGGTCACAGCGGCCCATCATAAGGCTTTAGACAGAGGAACTGTAAAAAAGGATGAGGTAATAAAGACAAGGAATGTGTAACAATACATTCTTCTTGAATTTTAAAAGTTTAAAGTAAATTAGAATAGTAAGCAACATTAAAAATAACATTAAGGAGTGTATTTTTATATATAACTTACTTTCATACAAGAAAAAACACATACACATATTTAGGTTGTAAAACTACATATATATGTGTGTATATATATTATATATATATATATATATAATATATATATAAATAATTTAATTTTTGTAAGAAAGTATGTTTTTTTATATATGTGCAGAGGGGAAAAAAAAGCTTGAAAAACAAACCTCAAAATGTTAGAGGTGGTTATATCACAAGGTAGTGGAGTTTGTATAATTTGGAGGGGACTTCCTTATTTTCGTGAATGAATATGTATTATATATTTAATTCTTTAAAAGCAGTGTGAGATCCTTTTCTTTAAGCCTTAAAGAAAGTTTAAGGCAAATAGCCAGAACCAAACTGGAATTCTAATTTAGAGACCTGCAGCCGTGAGAACAAGGAGGGCTTGACCTTGGAACAGAAGGCAGTGACACAGTGCAGACCCTTCCCTGGGTGCCAGGCCCCTGTGTGGCCTGGGAGCACATGGAGCAGCAAGGCCAGCAGGGAGAGCAGGATCCAAGGCTCAGGCCTCCCAGATCAGGCAACCTCAGGTCAGGAAATCACAGACCCAGCTGTGAGGACCTGGAAGCACAGAGGAGACAAAAGGAAGCCCAGGCAGGCAGCCCCCCGAGGAGGTCTGGCATGGGCCAGCTCTAGACGATGTCCTGTGACCACAGAGTCCTTGTTCGATGCAGTCGTCCTCTCTTCAGAGCTGGAAGGTTCCACAAACCAGAGGTTGGAGCAAGGCTCCCCTTAACCCAGGTGGAGACCCACGGGCCTGTGTTATAAAAAAGATTCCTAACATATTCAACTACCTTGAAGGGAGCTCAAATTGTTCCCCAAACCTGGGATCCTTCAGATGTGTGTATTCTCTCTATGAAATAATGGCATTCTGTCCCACAAGTGTGACATTATATTTCTCTACATTGTGTTTCGAAAGTTAACATAATTAAAGGAGCTGTCTGAGACCCAGTGTTTGGAATCTGTGCTCCATATTCTTTACCCCAGACTACACTATCAGACTGTGCCATACAGTTGTTTCATGAATGTCATTATGAATAAATAATGACATACGAGAAGCTCCTCTTTTACATAAAATTACATGTATAATGCAGCTGATACTGGGGATTGGAAAACTTTTCACTAGTCCTATAGCATATTCTATAAACCATGAACATTGAATTAACCCAATAAAAGTGACAATTCTGACCCTGGGCTATACCCATTACTCTAAGGTTACATACCGCTTGCAAGTCAACTCAAATTGTTCTCCATGTGGTGCTTTACTGAAATACTTATCATCTGGAAACCGTGTGTAGTGCACATTCTTAATAAATAATAACACATTTTATTTTGGTTTACTGGAAATTAACAGGGCATTTGGGAAATTGCTGTTATTGTGGGAGCCTGTTTTACATTTGCCTTGGCAGTACAATAGCTGTCTGAGTGGAAAACAGGAGAGCCAATGGCGTCGAGGGTGGGTTTTTTTCCTCTGCTGTCGGTATTCAGAGAAAACCATGCAGCTGGTAACATTAATGACATCCCACATACTCACAAGAGATGAAAGAAGTCAAGCAAAGTTGTAATGGGTTTAACCATATGAAATTGTCATTCTGAGTTGATTAGTTTTGCATTCAGACACAGTAAATCTACTTCTTTGTAACTATATTCCAATCTGTAGTCCAAATGGTCTGCAAAGTTTCAAGGCTTTCTAACGATTGTCTAAGACAGCTTGGTGAGCACGCTGAGTAGGAAGGCAAAAAGCAATGAGCTTTGGGGCACTGTTCCTGTGACAAGAGCCCTTCTTGAGTCATTATGCCCCATTCTCTGATAGTCCTGATTCCTCTTTCCTCCGAGTTTCAGAAGCATCCTTATAAGGTCCTACTACCCCACTAATGTAACAATGAAGGGACCAGCCCCAAATGGTTAATTTTAACTGGAGAAAATATGTTTGCACAATTGGAGAGTGAAGGATAAATATGAGGTTCAGGAAGACGGAGAGATAGTATTAAGAAGGCCAATAAAAGCAGCTTTTCTGTGCATAGTTTCTTTGGGTGCTTTTTCTTCTTGCTGGTCCTACAGGCTGATGACTGTAGGTAAGGAGGGCCACCCTGCAAGCGGGCAATGGTTTTATAGTCTCTCAGCCCCGCTTTAGCCTTGCCAACCCTCCCACCCTTTGCCCATTTTGTTGGGCCATCCTGGCCTCCTCGCTACATTGAAATACTACAAGTGGTTTCATTTTCATGGTAAGAGAACATTTCCAAACAAATTTCTCTGTTTCTGTTAACCTTTGTTTTTCATTCTAGTGTTAAATATACATTCTCTTTCATTCATTCCTATCAACTCTGTGGGTGTTTGAGTGGGAGTTCAAATAGGCATATGAGAAAGCATATAATTATTCTTATCTAATGATGCATTTTATATTTCCTGGATTTAGAAGATTTTGCTTTTTCTTACCTAATCCCCCTCTTTCCACATGACTGATTCTTGAACTTTAATGGTTTTACCATCTATTCAGATACCTAAGTTGGAAATGAAAGTGACCTTTACCTTCTCTTTCCTTCTCTCCCTCCTCACCACCCCACCATTTGCCTCCAAAACCACCCTGGAGTTTTCTACCCACCTTGACAGGCTCAGGCTTGGCCCTTATCATTTTCCTCCTGAGTAATTAAATCCTGCTCATGAATCTCTCTGCCTTTAGTCTCCCCCCACCCAAATCAACTTGCCATGACCCCAAAACAATATTTCTAAAGGTTAAAAAGATCACATCCCATGAGTTGAGTCTCATTTTCTCAGGATTAGATCCATGTTTGCAAAGCAGCTGAGTAAGGTAGTTAAACAAGGACTCCAGAACCAGACTGTCTGGGTTCAAATCCCAACTGTGCCAATACTAACTGGGTGACCTTGGGCTGCACCTCAGTTTCTCCATCTGTAAAATGGAGTAATGGCAGTATATATGTCACAGGGCTATTGTGAGGACCAAGTGAGTTAATACGAGGCTATTGAATAGAGCAGTGACTTATAGTGAGGATTACACACCTTTGCTCTGTAATTGAACTAACCTCCACAGAAGGCACTGAGGCCCTTCATTGTTTGCTTTTCTATTTCTGCCTCGCATCCCATCACTGCTGACTGCAGTCTTCACCACATCAGGCCACTTGCCACATATTTTTGCACACGCTGTTCCTTCTACTCATCTAATTCTCTATCTGGAAAAACTCAGTTCAACAACTAGTTTCTCTCTCATATTTTTATAATATTGTGTATCCTGTTGCTATATAATTTGTTGTCCCCACCAAGCTTAAGAGTTTAAGATCTTTTCATTTCAACGACTCCCTTGTGTTCACATCTTACTAGCTCCATATCTAAAACAGTTCAGAACAGACAGTTACTAAGTACTCAGTGAATGATTGATGTTCAAAAGAAGGAAGGGAGGGAAGCTGAGAAAGAAAATAAGAGTTGCTAAAAACTTTTTTCTTTGTGCCAGTTGCTAAATAGTTTACATGAATAATTCAGTCCCAACAATAGACCTATGAGTGGATCCTATCATTATCCCCATTTTACCGATAAAACAAAACAAGACAAACAACAACAAAAAAATAAAATAAACTGCAGGCACAGAAGAGGTTAGATGATTCTTCTAACATCAACCTGACCTTGAAATTCATATAAATTCACAAATCTGCCTCCCCTGGTCTCAGACACAACTCTTCTCTCCTACGGCCAGCCAACACAGACTCAAGGAGAGGTCTCTTACAGTGGCTTGGGTGGCAGGAAGGCAGGCTGAGAAGAGCAAAGCAAGCAAGCATGGATTTGGATGCCAACTCTAATCTCACTAAAACTTCCCTGTGCAAGTTTTCTTTTTGTTTTGTTTTTAATTGTGTGTGTGTGTGTGTGTGTGTGTGTGTGTGTTGTTGTTGTTGTGTTTGTTTGTTTGTTTTTAACATCTCTAATGCTTAGTTTCCTTAATTGTAAAATATGCATAACAGGGCCTACGTACCACCTTCTAAAATTATTGTGAGGACAAATAATTGAATGTATATGAAGCTATCATAGGATGTCAATATGAAGCATTTAGGAGTAAGACTACTAGCCCTACTAGTTTTTTGGTTTGAGAAAGAAAGTTAATTAGTTATAATTCCCATTTTTGGTGTTTGGTTTTGTTTTGTTTTGTTTTAAGCCCAGCCTTAATACTCTTATAATACACCAGTCTGGCTATCTATGGACCTTGCTTCAAAGAAAATGCTCCATGCATATTTGAAACAAAGGCATTTTAGGAATGTTGGAGTCTGGGGTGGGAGACAGGAACCTCCTAAAAGTGTAAGAAGCAAAGAAAATGAAGTTCATCATTAAGGAAAGAGCAAACACTTTCATTCATATTTTACAAATAAAACAATGCTTTTCCCAGAACCAAAGTACCAATAACCCAGAGTTGTGAAGTTTCAGCCTCAAGAATTGAGAGCAAGCAGCCTGAATAAGCTCGATAATAGTTCTATAACCATAGATGAAGAAAACCAAAAGGAAACCTTGCAACCCAAAAAGAGAGTTAGAAGAGTTCTGTGTTAATCTTAATATAATTTTAAATACTTAATCAAGTTGTAACTGAAGAAGCCAGGAACGCATGAAAAATGAAACTCTCTAAATTGAACCTTTGTTTGACAGGCTTTCACCTCATCTATTTTTCTTGTGGTCTTTTGACATTTCTGCACTGCATGATCAAAGACCAGCCCAAGCCTTTTACCCCCCAAATTTAGAAACAGTTACAAGAAGCAACTTAATTAATGGCTGTAAAGACCAAGTACATTTTTCATATGGCATAATTAAAACTAGGTCAGTGAGAGAAAGGAATGAGAGACAGAGAGGTTGTCTAAATATTACGCTGATGAATGACAAATCCACCTTGAAACAATTCATCTACCATTTCTCTCTTTATTTAGCAATGTCCTCAGTTTTTGTATGTAAAGAATGTTCAGTTTCCTAGATACCAGGTTTTCTAGCCATTCCCTATGTTAGTGTGCCAAATATTACAGATGGGGCTAAAATGATCCAAGGTAATTTACTGTTCTCTAGAGCCAATGGCCAAGCTTGTCTCCTGCCTTTACTCTCCTATATTTACAGTAGCCCTCAGGAACATGCTCTGCACTTATTCTCTGGGCAGAGTTCCCACTGATCACCAGGGAGAGCCCTCGGTGGAATGCATGTATAGAAGACTCCATGCTTCCGATCAGAGAGGAGAATTCAGTTCAAGCCCAGCTGGGCATTCCAAAGAGAGCAGAAGAAATCAGCAAACATAATATCAACAATCGGTGGAAATGCTATGGCTCTGCAAGTTTGGGGTTTTCGAATCTAACGGGAATTGTCTAAAATATTCTCCAATGTGTTATGTGGTGGATGAAGCAAGGCCAAGTAGCAACTCAGGGAATAGGGTCCACAAGCAAAAGAAAACCAAATCAAGGAAATCATAGAAACATCTGATTTGGTTCCAGAAAGTCACTCTTGTGAAACTCATAGGGCATTGAGAGGAATGTTTTGAGTGCTTAGCTTGGGTTGGCTTAGCTACATGGGGGAATGAGGAACTAATTGTATAAACTCTACCAAGTGTCTGGCAGCCTGATGTGTTTTTCCCTCTGTTCTTCCCACACTCACCCCTTTTTATAGCCACTATTTCAAACCCAAGCCTTTTATAATCTCCTTTGAGCTCTGCTCTGGAGTGCGGAATGACATTCATGCTGAGTGTGTGACTACTTGGCAATAACACCCAGGCTTCACCATAACTGATTGTCTTCCCATCAACACTTTTAGTTGTAGTGAAGCTTGCTCAGAGGTGTGGGTCTGAGCCCTGTCAGAGGAGTGTAATTGCTAACACCTAGTGGATGGATGTACCCCAACAAACCAAATTCTCTAGCACACCATTTGTCAGTTCCAACCTTTTCTGCAGCCAACAAGTAAAGAAAGACATTTCTAAGTGAATGATTCAGTTATACATGTCTTTCAACACATTATATTTTGAATATGTAGTCAGTTTTGGTAGAGTTGATGTGACATTTGATGGCCTTAAAACCACAAACACCTGAAGTACCACCTTTCTTTGAAATTATTTAGACACTTTCTTCCTAGCTGGCTGCAGAAACTACAGTTGCAAATCATGCCTAAGGAATAGATCCTTCTAGGCATATAAAAATGACTATTTCTCCACAAAATCACCTTTTCCATACACTCCATCCAACCTTGGGAAACAATACTACAGGCTGTCATAATCATTAGGATCTGAGGGCCTTATTCTTCCTAACTTGCTCACCTACCCCTAAAGCTCCCCCATAACACTCCAATTTCATTCCTTTCTCTTGTTTAGAATCCTTCCCAAGCTCTAAGAATCAAGCAGACATTTCTAAATGTGGCCTCATGAGTCTGTGCTTTTTATCTCCATTGCAGGCTGAGTTGTGCCTGCAGGCCTCATTCCAGGATATCAAACTAGCCATGGCCTCTCCCGTCATCAGGCCTTCACATAGACTATTGCCACTTCCTTGACTGACCTTCCCTAACCCCAACTTCCACCAACTTTGAACCTATACATGATTAAAAAAAAAAATTAGTGCTGACTTTTTCTGACTTCCAAAGTAAGCTATATTCCTTCTATAAATTCTCCACAGATAACTATTTTCTGTTCTCAAAACATGCATTACACTTAACCTTCTTCCACTAGAAAGAAGTCCTTTGAGGACAGGAACTGAGCATGTAGTGTTCAATGCTGCACCCTTAGCACGTAACCCAGCGTCTGGTACATAATAGGTCCTGTATTGGTCTGTTCAGTTGGCAATAAAGAAATACCACTAGCTGGTTGACTTAACAACAGACATTTATTACTCATCGTTCTGGAGGCTAGAAGTCCAAGATCAAGGTGCTGTCACAGTTGGTTTCTGGTAAGACATCTCTTCCTTGCTTCTCACTGTGTCCTTTTATAGCCTTTCCTCTGTGTATTCATGGAGAAAGAGGGAGAGAGCCCTCTGCTATCTCTTCCTTTCCTAGTTCTGTTGAATTAGGGCCCCACTCTTATGACATCATTTAACTTGAATTACCTTCCTAAAGACTCTGTCTCCAAATGCTGTTACATTGGAACAGTGGTTCTCAACCTTCTGGCCCTTTAAATACAGTTCCTCATGTGACCCAACCATAAAATTATTTTCGTTGCTACTTCATAACCATAATGTTGCTACTGTTATGAATCGTAATGTAAATATCTAATATGCAGGATTGTCTTAGGCGACCCCTGTGAAAGGGTCGTTCGACCTCCAAAGGGGTCGCGACCTACAGGTTGAGAACCGCTGCATTAGAAGTTAGGGTTTCAACATATGAATTTGGGGAAAACACAATTCAGCCCTTAATAGGGTCTTCAGAACATATTTGTTAAGTGAATGCTTAAATGAATGAATGATTCCATTTTCCAAGTTCTTTTCTTAGTCGAGATTATTGATTCATGAAGGCATGAACCACGTCTTTCTTTTGCCCTAACATCCATCATAATAACTGGCACATAGTGTATATTCAACACATATTTGCTGGATTAAGTTTAGGTTCAGTCTTCAAGGCAAAGGTGGCCTGTGACAATAGAGGTGTGTGTGTGAGTGTGTGTATGTCTGTATGAGTGTGTGTTTTCATTACAAACAAAATGTAAAATAATGACTTCCTGTGATCAAACAGGAAGCTAGTTCTAAACTTCTAGGCAGAAAGTTAGCAAGTGAGCTCCAGTTCAAAAATCAATTAAAGAACAGAAGCAAGTGAGTGGTTTGCAAATTTGGTGCAATTTAATTTCTTTCCTCCTTATAATGACAGCACTTTCTCTGTGAAGTAATTTCCTTTTGATAAAAGGAGACCAGGTTCCCTGACCCCAGAAAGAAATGAATTAGTGATTTCTCTGCCTGAGAGTTGACAAACAGTTCTTACATCTTGCTCCCCTGATCTCCAGCAGTGAAACAAATAGATTCTGAAAATAATCTTTTTTTAAGAGGCTGGGGAAACCACAGAATGCCTGCAGAGACAGACCTCTAAATAATTTTTCATTTTGTTTTTCTTCATGGAGACCTCAGTGCCCTGTTGTCCATATATACCTCATACCCATGGCCTCAAACACAGGATTTGTTCAGCCAACAAAGCCAGACTCTGCAGCAAGTGAGCACCTCATCTCCAGAGGCCCCCTCACCAGGCCACTCTCCTCTGTCACCTGCAGTTCTTAGCAACAGTCCAGGAATTTTCCAGACCTGGGAGAATTCTGCTCCAACTTGCTGCTTCTGACTCTAACCTGGTAGGTAGTTAGGTGTTGTAAGAAGGTATTTTCCTTTGCCTGATTCAAATGCATCTCTTTCACATTCAGAGAGTGATTGAAGGGTGAACCACCTGATTCTATTAGATTAACCAAATTAAAAAATGTCATTAGTCTTTGGCCTCCAACCCTTGCCTTCCTTCAACGGGTCCTTTTAATAAGATTAGGTCTCAAGGAAGACATTAAGCAAAACTCCTAGTATGACTCATATCAATCTCAGATTTTGTGGATTCTTTCTAGTAGGTACCTGTTTATAAAAGACATGTGAGATTTGAGATCCACATCACCTATGTGACTCATGTTGACAAGAATCGCAAGGGCCTAGTTTAGATTTGAAGGTCTATGCACATTTATAGAAGTAGTTTTATTCCACATCCTCTAAACCCTGAAATAATAACCTTATCAGGAAACTTAGAGCAGAGTATCAGAAACCCATAAAATTGTACTCCATGTTTTTCTGCCTTGTTTCCAATTCCCACTTTAGTTGTGGTAGAGTTTTGTGAGGACTTCCGTGGCAATGTGTTACATCACATGCATGATGGGGGCCTTCAGCT
This sequence comes from Myotis myotis, assembly GCF_014108235.1. Lineage (NCBI taxonomy): Eukaryota > Metazoa > Chordata > Mammalia > Chiroptera > Vespertilionidae > Myotis > Myotis myotis. The sequence goes on from NW_023416324.1 coordinate 61,234,199, forward strand.
TTCTGCCTTGGATTTTCCAGTTCCAAGGATTTTCCCATGTTGCTATATAGAACAGCAGTGTATCCCAGGTGTCTGGTGTAGCCCATATGTCACCAGATAGTAGAGGGCACTTAACATCCCTATCAAGTAAGCTTGAACCAATGGGGAATGAAAACCAAAGGATACATGCTTTACCTATCAATTCTCAGGTGGACAACTTCTAGACAGTCTGTCTGCAACTCAGAAGGATCTAGCAGGATTAAGGTCCAGGTGTCCAAAGATGTAACCAATTAATAAATGCCCTTACATGGGCTTTCCCCACTCCTTGTTTCACTCTTCCCTGAACCTGGCTCCTGTTCCCAGATCAGTATTTTTGTTCTTCCACTTTTTAGGCCTGTGGCTTTTGTCAAATTCCTTACATTCTCTATATTTCAGTTTTCTCATCTGTAAAAGGGGGATAATACTAGTACCTGCTATATAGAGTTTAATGAAGCATTTATAAGTGCCAAGTGCAATAATAAGTGCTCAAGAAATATCAACTAAAATAGAAAGACATTCTAGTGAAAGCGAAGAACCACAGCATGTGAAAGCCTGTCAGTAACTTGCTATGGAGCTTAGGGACTAAGAGGGGTGTGTGGGATAAGATGTGGTTGGTGATATTGCCAGGAGCTCAATCAGGGACAAGTCACAGAGGGTCTTATAGACTGTGCTAAGGAATTTACCCCTTCTCTTGAAGGCAATATAAAAGTATTGAAATTTTTAGCAGAAAAATGATGTGATCACATTTCTGGTTTCAGAAGATTATTCTGGAAGGTGTGAAGTGATGACTAGAAAGGGGTAAAAAATCATGAGGAATAAAAAAATAAAGCCAAATGCTATCCATAAAGAAGACGCTTGAGTAAGGCTGTAAAGTTAAGTCCTTTCTCACCAGCTCTGTTTCTCCCACAGTTGGTAGACTGCCTCTGAAGAAGAAGGCTGATGGAGTGGGATTTTTGTTTTAACTCCAGTGTAAAGCAAATGATGGAATGATAGGTTTGGGATGTGTATTGGTTTTCCATTGTATCATAACAAAGTACCACAAAGTTAGTGGCTTAAAACCACACAAATGTATTATTATCTTATAGTTTGTGAGGTCAGAAGTGTGGAATGGGTTTCACTGGGCTAAAATTAAGGTGTTCGCAAGTCTGGTTCCTTCTGGGAGCCCTGGGAAAGAATCCATCCTGGTCTTTCCCAGTGTCTATTGGCCATCTGCATCCCTCAGCTTATAGCTCCTTCTTCCATGTTCAAAGCCAAAAGCATAGTATTTGCAACTCTCTCTGACTCTGACACCCATTCTCCTACCTTCCTGTGTCATTTGTAAGGACCCTTGTGGGTAGGCTGGGCCCACCCAGAAAACCCAGGATAATCTCCCACCTCAAGATCTTCAACCTAATTATATCTACAAAGTCTCTTTGGCCAGATAAGTTAAGACTATTCACAGGTTCCAGGAATTAGGATGTGGATATGGGGGAGGGAATTGGTATATTCTGCTTACCGCAGGATACGATAGTAGATACATGTCATCAGTGTGTTCATTCAAGTGTCTCTGATGTCCTTATTTGTCTCAGGCCTCTTCCACCAAACAGGCTGCATAGTGTTTGTGAAAGGGGGAACAGGATCCCCAGAGTCAGCTTAAGAGAGTTTGTGAAGACAGAAGTCTGGTCAGAGTGGAAAAAGGGGTGGAGGAGTGCATCGACTTACATTGTTAATCCTAAAGCCCTCTCCTCTAACTTTTGCTGTTCAGGCATTGCCCACAAGGCACGAGCGACATCCGTTTCCATTTTGCAGATGGAAAAAATAATGCTGAGAGAAGTTTAAGGGCTCACCGGAAGTCACAGCACTTCCATGGTTCAGCAGGAAAATTAATCCAAACCATCAGTGGCCCCATTTGTAACATCCCAAAGCACATTTGCTCCTATCAGGGCTTGGTTCTTAAGTGTTTCAATTTATCCAGACCCTGTAGTGATGGATTCAGAATACAGTTCCACATCAGGAAAAAAATACAACTTTCACTTTAATTAAAATGAGCTATATAATAGCTATTATAATAACGACTATAATTTTCTCCCTGGTATTTATGAGTCATTTAATAAAAACGTCCTAGGCTCTCCATAGTCCTGCGTCTTGCTCCGGGCCCCACACTCCCCCAGTTCGTCATTTCATGGCTGGGAAAGATCTTGAAACACATCATTATAGTTAAACTATCTGGAGGGTTAAAAATATCTGTATTCTTGCCAGAATACATGTAAAATATAGGAGTTTTCTGAGACATTAGATGGAAACAGCTTGTTTCCTCACGATTTTATTTCCTTAAGCTTTTTCTCCCCCTTGCTCTCATTTCTAGCACAAAACATAGTTTTCCTTACTATTATAAGCTGAGAGAGCTACTGATTCTCTATTCCCCTTGTGGTGGCATCCACAAATCCATTGTCACACACCGGGGCACACCTCTGCACCTGCTGCCGCTTCTTTGACATCCGAGTGGAAGTTTTCCAGTAGAGCAAACAGCCCTGTGTGAGTTCACCCCTGAGTTGGAGCCAGGATGCAGAGGAATGACAGAGGCTGCGGCAGTGGCTGTCTGTGCACTTTAAGAGAAATAATGTTAATGCTGCATCAGTTAAGCACTTGTTCCCATGATACAGAGAATCAAGAGGTAGAGCAAATCAGGCAGAGTGTGCTGTTCTGAGAAGCTGTTCAAAGGTGTTTTGTTTTGTTTTTCTTTCCACTGAGTTATAATGCTTGTCCAACTGGAAGGTGAACCATGAGAACTCAGCTGAGTTGAAACAAATGAAATGGCTTTTGTGGTCCTTTCCTGGTTCTCTGTGGGGAGCTGGGACCGCTACAAGGTGGTCAAATACACCAGGTGCCAGAGAAAGGACATGTTTAAGACTGAAAGGATTCTGTTGACAAAAGAGAAAAACATGTCAACCAGTTTCTCTTTATAAAAAGAAGAGATAATTGATGTCTTCCCCATACCCCTTAGGAACCATAGAGAAATAAGACAAAAAAAATATTATAGTAAGAGAAAAGAAAAGCCTACTTGAGTTTGCTGGAGGTCAGGGTCTGAGCATTATTCTTCCTGGAACCCTGAGTGTGTACCTGTTGCCAAATGTTAGTGTCATTGGATTGAATTAAATTGGATTGAATGATATAGGTTGGGACACGGAGCAGGTGTACATGACAATGTCATTGTTGAACTATAACTTGTTTGAGGAAAACCTTGTAAAATCTGGTCTGTGTTGAACTCTAATGTTCATCCTCACCAATGCTGAACTCCATGAGAGTCTATTACATTTACAAATAAATTAGCAATTACATTTAAAATGTGTGACAAGATCAAACTACACAAGAAGTGAAATTTGAAAATGCATTGCAAACTGTAAAATAAACATGAATGTCTATATCTAATATTTTTAAACCCAAGTAGAGAGATAACGCAATTGCGTCAGGTTGTGAACATTCAGAGAGCAAGGATTATGTCATGTTACCTTTGTGTCTCCAGTGTGTGTCAGTTTCTGGCACATATAGTAAACTATTTGATGGATAAATGAATGTATTCATGAATGAATGGTATGAGAATAGTTACAAATAAATGTATTTACTGGAAAAAAATAATAATACACATGATAAATATATGTCAAGAGTCATGAAGGCAAGATCTTGAAGGTAGCTCTGGAAGGAAAAAATAAAAGATATAAAAATGAAGAAGGCATTGACAGGAGGAAAGAAGAAAGGGAAGTACAGATGAGAAATAGAGCAAAGAGAGTTTGGAAGTAATAAAATGTGAGCTGGAGACGGGAGATGGACAGGCTTACCTGGAGCAGGGCAGACTCAGCAATAATGAAAGATGACAAGTTTTTAATTGTGGGAATAGGAAAGAGGATGGTAAGGGGATAATTAATGGAGATCTGTAAATGCCTTAAGTGAAGTGTTCCCTGTTGTTTGATGGATTGGATGTGCAGGGAGAGCAATAGTACATAATGAATATGTTATGGACCCCATGACCTAGCAGAGGCAATTGCTCAAGTAACTTACTGGCCAGAGGAGGTGAATAAAGCTCTAAAAAGGACAACTGATGCCGACTTGCTGCATCCAGGTGGGCATTCCTGAAGGAGGTGGCTCCTGAGCAGGAATTTGAAGCATGATGTCACAGGTAAAGGTTGACAGGGAGGATAATGGGAAGTTAGGAAGGAGTGGTGAGTTTTAAAAATAAATAAAGTTAAAGTTAGAAATAAGACTTTAAAAATAATTAAGGATTTTGAGCTGGACAATTGTCAACTTAACCTCTACTTCACTCACCAAACTCCTAGAAATTTGGTCTACATCAAACTCTTCCTCTAGGCTCTCACATCACACAATAGTACACTCGATTAGGTGCTGTCTTCCTTCTGCCGCTGCTTTTTTACCACTTGTTTTAGACTTACCTCCTGCAAGCAGACAGTAATATTTGTGAGAACCTTCCCTTGCACTTCTAAAATCATGTCTGCCACAAACCAGTGCTTTTGAAGCCAGTAGGAAGCACCCACACATAACTCCCAGCATCCCATAGAGTGAGGCTCTCACTCCCATCTGTCTTTACAGCAATATCTCTGGGCCCTCTGCTCTCATTCTTAACCTGCTTCCACTTAGAGCCAACCCCATCTGGTCCCATCTGTTAGCTATCTCTTGCCTCTCCATGTTTTTCTCCCCCCTTGGAGTTCATACTTATATGCGGGCCCTCTAGCTCCTGACTGCTGGCTTCTGCCCCAGGATTCTGGGAGAGATGCCTTCACCTGTTACCCGTGCTTAATGCTGCCCTGGGTAGTTATCCACATGTACCTTCCAGCCTCACATGACCCATCTCCCTGCTTTAATCTGCCAACTATGTCATCCCAGAGGAAATCACGCAATACCTCATACAGAACCAAGCCATTGAGTAGATTTGTAATAAAGATTTTGAATAACACATTAATTCATTTATTAAATCTTTGGCAATTTTTATTTTGTTTTATTTGCTTCTGAGAGCTATGTAGACTTCTATAGGTTAAAGATATAATGGATATCTATCAGCAATAATGGGCATAAATAACACCCCCTCCCTCTTACTGAGAACCATCTCCCAAAATCAAAGAGCCACTCCTTTGACCTCTGCCTAGGCAGCTTACTTTGAGGGGCCCATGCACTGAGGGCAGAACTATAGACACGTGAGCAGCAACTTAAACATAGTGCATGGTGAGAGCTCTGTGGAACTTCCCTGTAAGTTAGACAAGTACTTATAATGAAAGGTTTGTGAGTTCAGAAAGCCCCAGGGTATTCAAAATGACAGTTCAGCTTCCTATCTGGAAAGAAAATGACAGCTCTCCTCACTGGGATTAAGCTTCAGATATTTAAGAGGCAAAAGAAGAAAACTTCTGAGGAACGCATTGGACCCACTGCAGGAAATGTGGTGCCTCATGAGCATTACTCCTGCAGAATCAGACGCCTAATGTAGTGTCAGTGTACAGAGGTGTTAGGCATCATTTCAAGAAAGGAAGATTCCTTTCTCACTCTAAGAACCTCCACAGAGGCTGTGCCTCCACCCACTCATGGACGGATGGCAGGATGGCCAATCCACTCACTTGCACACAGAAGAGTGTATCCTAAAGATTGTTCCAACCGGTCTCCCTTTTTCCAACTCGATTACCTCCCCTGGAGCCTCAGCTGTCCTCACACCTCGTTTGGACAGCTGCAGCCATTTCCGAACTGGTTTCCCTGCCCTGGAACTCGCTCCCCTCAAACGTGTTCTTCTCACACCCCAGAAAGTGACCTGAAACTCAAATCTATTTTTTCCTCCGCTAAAAGCCTTTCAACACTTCCCTGTTGCCAGAAGAAAAAAGCCACTTGTGGCATAAAAAGTTTTCTATGAACTGGCTTCTGCCCATCTCCAGACCTCTCTCCAACCACTCCCCACCCAAATTCCACCTTCTCCTTTACACCCTAGCACAGTGGTTCTCAGCCTTCCTAATGCCGCGACCCTTTAATACAGTTCCTCATGTTTTGGTGACCCCCATTTCATTGTTACAAATTGAACATAATTAAAGCATAGTGATTAATCACAAAAACAATATGTAATTATATGTGTGTTTTCCGATGGTCTTAAGCCACCCCTGTGAAAGGGTCATTGGACCCCAAAAGGGGTCACAACCCACAGGTTGAGAACCTCTGCCAGAATTGTATTATTTGTAATTCCAACTACATCTGGAATTTTGCAACTACCATACTTGTGCTGCTTTCTCTGCCTGTTCCACTTTTCCAGTCCTTCCTTGCTTGGAGAACTCCTTTTTTTCCCCCCCTTTATGATTGAGGTTAGATATCAGATCCTTATGAAAAAGTCCATTGATGCTCATTGGGCTTGGTTAGTCACCCATCTCTCTGTGCCTCTCTACTACCCTATAGCCCTCCCACCTCCCCCCCCCCCCGCCCCCACTGCCTGAGCACTCCTCTGTTTCCATGCTTGTTTTCACCAGTTCACAGGTAATTTCTATACCGCATTTTGCTTCAATCCCTGACTCTCTTAAGGCACAGCAGATCCTCACGACTGTAGGCAGCCCTAAATAAGATCCTCTAAAAATCACATCATTATAATGTAGTAGGCATGCTAGTGCCCCCTGAATAAACATTTCTTGAATGAATAAATAAACGTGAGTACATTTGGCAGGCAATAAATAAAAAATACACAAAACATAAACAAATGCTGAGGATCAAGTGAGGTAGTGTTAATGGCTAATACAAAAAGGAAAATTAAAAAAAATTGAATTCTAAAATAAAATACCCCACCCCACCTCCATAAAAATAAAAATTTAAAAAAGTAATTAATTAATTAAAAACTGTGACAATACTTTGAAATTGAAGATTTGGTACTTTAAATTATTTAAGAACTACAATTTTAAACTTTTGGAAAGATGGTATAATCTTCGAGTTTCTGAAAGACAGCTGCTCTAAAATGTCGATTTATTGTATTATTGACTAGTAAAGGGAAAACTGACCTGGGGTGATGATTTAATGACAAAGAGTCTCTAAGGAGTCACAAAAGTATCACTTGGCCATGAAAATGGGGGTTTGAAGAGAAAAAATGAGCTATAGATATGAATTATGTAGTCTTCTGGTGCTTTTGATATTATGCTTCACAAAAGGCTAATGTAAAGTAAGAAAAGAACAGAGAAGCTTTTTGATTAAATAACAAAGCTGGATTAATATTTAAGGGACAGTGTACTTAAGAGAGTTGACACCTAAAAGACAGAGATGAGTAGAGGAAAATTTTGAGGTTCAACATTAACAATGACTTAGTTCTGTTCATTCTGTAAAATCAGTGGTAAGAAATCTGTGACATGGCATAGAAGACCTCTCCCTCCACTCCTGAGTTGTAAATTGTCACTTAAGAGATCTGCATTAATTATTCCAATAGACTCACTTGCAATCATCCTTTAAGAGTGAACAGTACTGCTGTGCATTGAAAGGGGCATGAATAGAAGGAGATTTGTCATCAGAAGAAGCCAGTTTAGTGAAACAGACAGGCAAGCAGAGATAAGAGAGCGCCGGGAACATTCAGGACTTGTATTAGGCTGAACATGAGGGGAGCTGAACAGGTGGCACTCACTATGCCTATGACAGCTACTCTGTACCACTCCTGACAGTCCCAGCAAAGCACAGGCCAAATGAAGGCCAATTGGAGCAAAAGTCCTTCTTTCAGTGTACATCTTTGCTTCAAATCCATATTTGATCTGATGAAAGAAATCTTCCAGATACTGACCAGTTTGTCGGCCCTGAAGCATTCATTAAAGGTCAAATTTTGCTCCATGGTGACAGAACTGGTTTTTGTCCATGATAAAATTGTCAATGAAAAGAGGTGAGGCAATGCAAGCAGTTCTATTTAATAAGGGAGCCCATTATTTCTACTCTTGTCCTAAGTTCTACAGATAACTTATGAGCTTGTATGTATCCCTGCTTTTAATTCAGAAGATTCCTTTTTTTAATTTAGTAATTTGGTAACAGGATTACATATCCTACAGTCACCATGGAACTTCAGCATGCAGGCTAGTTCTATGTAAGAGCGAACACAAAGAACTCACGGAGGGGAGTCTGAAGAATGGGTCCACCCTCAAAGCTCTAAACTTAGAGCAAGTGTGTAGACCACTAAGAGCATTTAACAGTCAGCATCTTCACTTACAACTTCAGACTGTTCTTCAGCTAAGGTAGAGCTGAGAACTGCCATTATAGGGTTCTCCTCCATATGGAAATCCTGTCATTGTGTAAGAAGCTCCTCAAAAAGAAAAGTGAAAAGTACAAAAAGGAAGCAAGTAGCCTTTAGACTTTCTGGATATGACTCAGCCTATTATCAGTGTGGACCAAATAATTATCTGAAAATAAAATGTGGGAGTCTCTAAATGAGTTTCAGACAAATTCAACAACAGAAACATCATGAAGTGGGAAATCTGATTGCAGTTTCCAGTATGTGCTGTGAGGATGCTCAGCTTGATCAGCCAAGAGAAATGCTTTGAGTGCACGTTCTGGACTTCACTTGGAACTGCAGGAAAACAGAAACAGAGAGGTTCCAAGATTGAGCAGCTTCTTGGAAAAATGCATCAACTAAATCCCAAAGTAACACAACATGGCTGAAAAATATAAACTCACATCTTCATTTCAGGAACATGTCTCAATCACTTATTGGGTATAATGTACAAAGTGTTCTGGGATCATAGATCAGAAGAGTAACTATTTATGAGGGGGGTTCAGGAAAACTTCGCAGGAAAATTGATCTTTAGAATGAGCCTTGAAGGATGAATGGATGTTTGATGGGCAGACAAGCAAGGCATGACATCTCATGTAGAGTGATCAACATCATTCAAATTCAAAGAAGCAAGGAAAAGCAAGATTAATTTGGGAAATAGAAAAGTTCAATATGGCTGAACAGAGAAAGGGTATAACCTGAAGAAAACAGCATGTGATGTGAAACGGATATTAACTGTGTGACATTGGGCAATTCATCTCCCTGAAAAATACTTTCCAAGAAAAATGGTAATATAATATCTACTTTACAGAGTGGCTCTGACTATTAAAAGAAAAAAAAAAGAAACTACAGCAGGTGAAAATAGACAGTACAGAGTAAGTTCTCAATAAGTTTATTTTTGTGATTAGTATAAATAGCTGACATAATTTCAAAGCAAAATGAAGCTCTATGTCAGTTGTCACTAATATAGCTGCAGTCTAATGTTGCCCTACATTTTTAACTGTGTGAAGGATGCTGTGCTACCTGACGCAAATATCCCCTTCAGGACTAAAGCTCTTATTCTCCTAACTGCTAGGTGCATTAGCTATTGATGGTTGATTTCTACATCCCTATCAAAGAATTGCCCTCTGCCAAAGGGAGCTCCTTTGTCCAAGGTTAAACTCTCTCCCCAAGAGCAGTAGGCATTCAATAACTGGTTGATGGAAAGGTACAAATCCCTGCTGTCATGTTTCAACTTGGAGCAGCTCTGCAGGACCAATCCAGATCCAGGACTTAAGTCTCTGTTGCAATTGCACCTCAGCTCAACTTCTCCCTCCACCTAATCCTATTCCCGGCAACTTTCCAATTGGTGCGGTTCTACAGAATGGTGTGGTTCTCAATAAGCCTCTTGTATACACATCTCCATCTCAAGGTCTATTTCCAAGGAACCCACCCTAAGACAGTCACACTCTTAATTCACTACAACACTAAGAACCTCAATGGAATTCAGATCTAAGAATAATTCGTTCAAAATATCTCCTTAAAATGTATTGATGAGGGCCTAAGGCACAACTGCTTTGCCCTGGGCTGAATTTCACCCTCAAATAGAGTTATCAGTGATCTCTGTGTACTCTTACTACTATTTTTACTAAAGAGCTAACATACAGGGCATAGACTCCAAGCCTTAGAGATTCAAACAAGAAACATTTGGCCATTCTCTGCCCTCCAAATCTATTAGATGCCACCAGGCGAAAGCATTTCATAACACACTAAACTATGCATTCTCTTCCCCTTGAGGAAAGTTTTTTTCTGAATCATTGCTGGGTTATTGCACACACACATGCAAAAATATCTTAAGTTGCAGTAATCCTAAATGAAGGCACTTTATTTAGTAATCCTAAATAAAGTCAATTCGACAAAAATGTTTTTTCACAGGGATCAGGAAGCCACATTTGGAACTTTTGGTCCTCTAGACAAAATGTATTAGAAACGGAAATAAAATCACCTAGAGAAGCATCAATTCCCTTTCAGGTGAGAGGCAAGAGAAAAATACTTGAACAAGATATTGCCTGGAATCCCAGCTGTTTTCTTCAGAACCCTTGTTCTCAGATCTGTCAGGTGCTCAAGGTTTTTTCCTTTGCTCAAAAGGGCTGAAGGTACTTTTCAAGGCAGCCTGCTTCACACCATCCCACCTGCTAAACAAAAGTAAGAAAGGCTGCTTGAGTGCTCACACACCCAAAGCAGACTTGTATTCACAAGGCAACCAAAGCTGTACTTGGCAATGTTTCTTGACTATAAACACATAGAGACAAATTCACAGGAAAGAGAATAACTCCCACATACTTCACCATACTTTACACTTTGTTGAGAAGTCAGCAGAGAACTTCACACTTCATTGAAAATCCATTAAAACAATTACCAGATCATTAGCATGGACTTTTAAGCACTAGCTTTCAAGGTCTTTGACAGACCCTCAGCTCCTTTAGCAAGTACAATCCTAGGGGGCTGTAGGAGACATTCAACACAGACAAAGCTACATTAACAAAATGAAGTACCATGCACAAATGCATGCATTTTTTCATAATATAGCCAAATGTATCACTGTCTTCTAAAATGTATCTAGCAAAGTATAGTTGATGGTCAGTAAATATTAGATGATTCAGGAATGTGGTTCCGAAGGCAATCACAAATACCCATTGAGTGACTACCAAGGCTTTCAGTATTATTTATTTGTATGTTAATGGCTCCTACTTTTGTTCCCATACCAGACCTCTCTTTGAACTCCAGACTTGTGTTTTATGGTACCCACTCAGTATCTCAGTCGTATGTCTAACAAATATCTCAAATATAACATGTCCAAAACTGAACTCCATGTTTCCCCTAGAGTGGCTCTACTCATGGATATTCCCATCCCAGTTAATGCCAACTCCTGCTATAAGCCAAAGTTTTGGGTTTTGTTTTTCCATTTATCTTTATTGAGATGTGATATATGAGAATCTGAACAAATTTAAATTGTACAATTGTATGTTTTGACATACATTTATATATATATGTGTGTGTGTGTGTGTGTGTGTGTGTGTGTGTGTGTGTGTACTGCATATATGTGAAGCCATTATCACAGTCAAGATAATGAACATATCTATTATCTACAATTTGTAATCCCTCCTTCCTTACCCTCACCACTTTCTCGTACCACCCTTGCCAGAAAGCCACTGATCTGCTTTCTGTCATTGTAGTGCTTTCTGTTACTGAAGATTCCATTTTCATGAGTTTCATACAAATTCAATCATACAGTATGTAATTTCTTCTCTGATTTTTTCCGTCAGCACAATTACTTTGAGATTCATCCATGTCTTTGCACAGACACTTTTAAAAATAGTTTGACAGTTGCTTAGAAGTTTAAACATACATTTACCTATTAGCCTCTTAGAAATTTATAGCAACTTTTTTGTTATGGCCAAAATCAGGAAACAACTCAAATGGCCATCAATAGTGAGGAGACAGACACATTTCTGTATATCCATATAATGAAATACTACACATAAAACAAAATAAAATGAAACAAAAAAGTAGTGATACATGCAAAGACATTGGATGAATAGCAAGGAGGCCAGACTAGGTGGACAGAAAGTGAGTGGTAAGAGATGGAAGAGAGAGAACAGGGTCGGGTAGAGAGCAGATCATATAGGACCTTGGAAGCCATTGTAAGACTTTGACTTTTATTCTGAATAGTATGGGAAGCCCTTGGAAAGTTCTGAGCAAGCCCTAGCCAGTTTGGCTTAGTGGATAGAGCGTAGGCCTGCGGACCGCGGACCGAAGAGTCCCAGATTCAATTCTGGTCAAGGGTACATACCTTGGTTGCAGGCTCCTACCCAGCCCAGGTCCTGGTCAGGGTACATGCAGGAGGCAACTAATCGATGTGCTTCTCTCACATTGATGTTTCTCTCTGTCTTTCCCTCTTTCTTCTACTCTCCCTAAAAAGATCAATGGAAAAATATCCTCAGTGAGGATTAACCAAAAAAAGAAAGAAGAAAGAAAGAAAGAAAGAAAGAAAGAAAGAAAGAAAGAAAGAAAGAAAGAAGGAAGGAAGGAAGGAAGGAAGGAAGGAAGGAAGGAAGGAAGGAAGGAAGGAAAGAAAGAAAGAAGAAAGAAAGAAAGGGAGGAAGGAAGGAAGGAAGGAAGGAAGGAAGGAAGGAAGGAAGGAAGGAAGGAAGGAAAGAAGGAAGGAAGGAAGAAGAAAGAAAGAAAGAAAGAAAGAAAGAAAGAAAGAAAGAAAGAAAGAAAGAAAGAAAGGAGACGAAGAACAAAGAAAAGAAAGTTTTGAGCAAAAGAGTAAATTTGTTTGATAAGACAGGTCTGGGTTGAGAAAAGACTTAAGAGAATCAGAGTTAGAATCAGAGAAATCAGATAGGCAATGATTGTAAGAGGTTATGGTGGCTCAGTCCCAAATGGCAGCAGTGGGGTGGGGAGAAATGGTCTAATTCTGTATTTATTCCAAAGGTTGAGCTAACAATATTTACTGATAAATGTGATGCTGGTGATTTGCACAATCAACATAGTTTCACCTTGAGAGACTTTAAAGTCTATTCGTAATATGAACTGCATGGCTGTGCTTAACCTGAGGAGCTACGAGTAAATTATAACCTTAGAAACACATTTTTCTAGACAAATAAAAAATGTAAATAACTCTTTAAAATGTGGCTATATATTCTTTTCTAATAGTTAAAGAGATAGGGAGCCCAAGGTTTAACAACATCAATCTCTACAGGCTTCCTTTGAAAGGGTTCAAATGTAATCTTAATAATAAGGTATCATTTCATCTAAAGCATAATGTGGTCATTGAAATGCTGAATGAAGGTAGGGGCTATTAAGAAAAAAAATCAAGATTTGCCTTACATACTGCACACTTATTCCTTCATTCACTTTAACATAACCATACAAATTTTCAATTTTAAAGGATCCTTGATCTTTCTGGTGAAAGTGTCCCTCTGCTCCTCATACTGGCCTTGACATAAAATCAAGTCCATGTGTGGGAAGCCACTGTAGCAACAGTCCTCCAGGGTCCTGGAGATGCAGGAGCAAGACCACTCTTTTCACTAGAGCTTTGCTTCATTCTGAATTTCTTTCCACTGCTCCATTTGTAGGCAGTTTGGAAACCAAATATGCCTCCGATAGAAGTGGGGAGTGAGATTTCTGCCTTCTTCCTTCCTGAACATGCACCTTATCTTTGTCTAAGTTTTGAGAAAATCAAATATCATTAGGTTTCCAAAAATATTTATCTTGGAGCTTTGGGAGAATTCCTACTTGGTGAGAAAGTGCTATTTCAAAGAAGGCAGGGAATAAATCTCCTGAAGGTACAGACGCCCCAAGCAATTGCATTGCTCCAGTTGCCAAAGGCAGGCCTGGACTCTCCGTGGCCTCCCTGTTAGTGGGGGCCCTTCAGGGAAAGATCTCACTTGGCAGTATTCCAAGAGGAAGCCGATAAGTCCAGTGGGGACTGCAATACCCTAATTTCAATTACCAAACAAATCAACACTCAGTGGCCATGCCAGAGGGCTGGAGAAATGGTGAATTAATATTTATTCCCATGAAATATATAAAGATGTTCTCACTCTTGAAGGAACATTATAAACCTGATGGTCAATAGACAAATATGGGAGTCCAGACTTGTAGCTTAACTCTCCTACCCTTATCCCATGTATGTGGCCACCCAGACAACAAATAATTCTCCGATAATTGGGACTGGAGCGATCCAAACACCAGACTCTAGCTCCTAGGCTAAAAATATCAAATGGGATTTATCAGACTCAGAAATGTTTTGAGGCAGTTTTCTCCTTTCTTGTCCTTCGTCTGTCATATTGCAGTAGGCTTTTTCTCTGAAGTTGCTGTTGTGAGAAAGTTAATGGCCTTCCCACCTACTAAAGGTTTTGAAAGCAAAATCCACAGGTCATCTGTAACACTAACTCTGGTTGCTACAACCTGACCTAAGCAATATGAATTGCAAGTATTGCAGCTCCAAGTGTTTAGTTATGGTTAATTTATAACTAAGCACACTAGTATTTAGTGGAACAAAAAAGGTCATTAGTGTCTTACTAGGAAGCAATTAAATTAACAGCTCAAAGCCATTCATCAAATCACAAAACAGATGCTAAACTTTTCTGTAGGAAACTAGATTCTTTCATGCAGGAAAAAAAACTAAATTCAAAACACAGCCAAACATACCCCCATCCCTCAGCTTGTCTCAAAACAAAAACCAGCCTCTTTCATCTGTAGCCAGAGTCCCAGAGCTCTACATTTCAGAGAGAGGCCCAGAAAAAAACTGAAGAATTCAACCAGAACAACTCCCTAGGCTTGCTCATGAAGTCATCCTCCACTCTCCCTTACCACCCACCAACAGCATTCCCTCATCAGCTGCATGCTATTTTTGGCAGTTAATGAGCAGTAAGATTATTAGTCTATCATAAAACAATATGTTCAAATTATGATATGAAATGCATGGATTAAGTGGTATATGCCTCCCTAAAATAAGTTTCCAACTTAAATTATATTTGATAGAAATTTTAAAAACATGTATTGAGTATATGTCTTCTACTCAGAATAAAATAGGGCTAGACACTAAGATTAATAAACCCTGGCCCTGCCCTTGAGGAATATGATCTAGGGATCACAGTGAAGCACATCAACATGGCACATTAGAATCCCCATGGACTTGAGAGCCAGGAAAACTGGATTCTGGTCTTGACATTACCTATGAGAAACCGCCTATTGTCTTCTCTAGCAGAGAGGTGTGGACGAGGAGCCCAGAATACTGGTGACCCTTGAAGCCCTGGCAAAGGTCAGGGCTGTACCCACTGTTTAGTGGAGACAATGGTAGCTGAAGCAACTTCCCCACCAGATAGTCATGTAAATCCTTACTGATAAGATAGTCTGTCTGTTACTGGAACTTGCCTGCCTAAGGGCTATAGGTGTATCCCAAACTGAATAAAAGGATAGCAAGGCCTGAGCACAAGCGGAGTCCATCCTCTTAGGATGGGCTCTCGCCTGGCCCCCCCAATTTCCAAATTATCATTTCTTGTCTCGTCTCTTTCATTTGCATGTGGCCCCTCTTCCAGAGCCCGAACCCTGAATCACGTGGGACGTAGGATTATTCACATTATCATGTACTAGTCAATTGACTTTGAGAAATTAGTTTAACTTGCCTAAACCTCAGTTGCTTTAAACATTCGATGAAAGTAATACTTAATTCATGGAGTTGCTGTAAAGATCAAATGGGAATATAATGAATCAGCAAGAAGGAGAGAGCACATTCAGATTAGAATAATTTGAGAAGAGCTGAACAAAGGGGCCCTTTCTAAAAGTGGGAGCAAGGTATGGGCAGCCCGTAAGAGATAATGCAGAAGTGCTCCCTGGCTAGTACTCGTGGGGGTGGCCAAGGTAGTGAGGGCAGTTGCCGGAGGCTGAAATACACAGGGCGGTGTGGAAAAGGCAGCCTAACAGAGTGATGGCTCGTGGGGGACCTCACAGTGAGCTCATAGAGGATTCTCTTCTCCCTTCCTCCAATTCCCTGTTAGGACTCCTGATTGGCTTAACCCAAAGTTGTCCATTGAGGTGGCACACGTGGCCCATTTTCCAAGTGCTTGAATGAAGTGAAGAAGGCTGAAGAAAATCTAGGGCAACAGATAATATCCAGCCCAAATGATTTGTAAAATCTAGAGTACATATTAGTATAAGCGATCCTAATACTATTGAGTCCTTGCTATAGATAGATAGTGCTAAATGTATGCATGCATTTGATCATTTAATTATATAAGAAAGATACAAGTATTATCTTCAGACTGTATATGAAGGATCTCAGAAACAAAGCAATGTTAAATAACTTTAAAAAGTTAAATAAGATAGAAATTTACTCTCATATCTGAATTCAGAATTTGTACCTGCTGTGATATACCATCTCCCACTCAATGGATAAGTACCAATTAATTGATGCTGTGAAGATTCTTCACAGCATTTAATCTGTACTTTTACCTTTATGCAGCCACTTGTTTCTCTTTCGATACATCCCCATGTTCATCACCTTCAGGTCTGGGCAGTCCCTCACTCTCCTGGATAAGTACTAAAAGAGGCAATTAACTCAAACCACTCATACTATGGATGTCCTGATGTCCTTTTAAAAAGCAGTATGAGAAGATAAGACATAAGTTATTGTTACAGACATACTATTACATCAAGACTGCTACATTCCCCACTCAACTATTAAGTCAATATGACTTGTGAACAAGATACTCAATCCCTAAGCTTGTTTCTCACTAGGAAATTGGCAAATGTAAGGAAGGAGGGCAAGTTGGATGAGATAATCCTTAGGTTCCTGATCTAAGATTCTGTGGATTTATTATGTTTTACAAGGTCTGAAACACCTATGAGGTATCTATATTTATTTAATGATTTGTTGTAATGGGCTTCCTCTATTGATGTGCTCAGAATAGAGTTCAGCATTGATTTTATTTTTCCCCTAGTACATCCCTTCACCAAGTCAAGCCTATTCAATATCTATGACCTAAATAATTAGAAATAAAGCAGAAACCTTATATATAACCCAAAAGTGAAAAGGCAATATGTGGAATGAGAGTAAAGAATGAACTTTTCTTGACTATTTACTATGTGCCAGACAGTGTCCCAAGTGCTGTATAAGTTTTATGTAATTTAATAAAGTATTAATTAAATGAAGAGTTAGGACATGGCTCCCGACTGTTTTTTATGAACTGGCCAGTGTTGTGAGATAATTCTCCATGGATCTCTAACATTTCTTCATGTTTTGTGAGCAGTGGTATGACCTACCTTTATCTTTTTAAGCACATTGTACAACATTGAATGATGGGAATAGTGACTCTGCTGGAATGGAGTCAGGTTTGCTTACTGGTCATTTTCATTATCTATAAAATGACCTCTTCACATCCTGTGCTCCCTGGTTCTTTGTTCTTAAAGTTTTGGAAATATTTCAAATGATTTTTTCTTTATTCTAAAGTTTTATGCATAAGCATTGAACTGAAAACAAACAAACTGTGTTTGTAATTAAAGTTTGGGATGAGGGAAGGTTGACGAGGAATAGTGAATATGTACTGGGCACGCACTTTGTATCAGGCACTATTCTAGGTGAGTGTGGGCTGGAGGAAAGGAAGGGAACAGAAAAAAAAAATCTAACTAACAAATAACAAATGAACACATAATATAATCTTAGTGATAAATATCAATAAGAAAAAAATTAACAGAGACAAGGATAGAGTGCCAGGGGTTTCTACTTTTGATAGAATGGTCAGGAAAGGACTCCTGGAGGAGAAAGGGTTTGACCAGAGATGGGATTGAGGTACAGGCAGGCTATGTGACTATCTGGCATAAGATCATGCCAAGACAGGAACGGAAAATGAGTACTAACATCTGACATGGGAATAAGCTTCTTGTTGATATGTTATTATCTTCTTGAGGGTTTGTATTTCTCCTGAAACTTCCAAATATTATCTTTCACTACACACAAACATCTTACACCTCCCAATATTTCAGGAGTTATTTTTCCCCTCAGTGTCTGCAATAATATTCAGAGGAGAAATAGACAGAAAATTCCCTGATTCATATACCATGTTCAATTTTTGGCAATTCTTTCTATGACAGAAATGTAACTATTAGTCATAGTCTTCATTCTTAATTTTATTTAGAATTAATTCAAATGATAGTTCTCTATAAAGTGATAGAAAGTGAAAAACTGAAGGAAAAGGTCTTGCTTTGAGTTTACCATTTGTACCTTGGAAACTGATTTTTTGTCCCAACTTTCAGTGAGAATGTTTTGTGTTTTTGTTTTTTTGTTTTTTACTGTTCAGTCATTTTGGCAGACTTAAAGATGTAGTTTTGATATGTTAGGAATCTATTTTGAAGTTCATGGGTTTAAATGTTTTTACTCTTGGGGAAAATAATAATAGAGTCTTTAAACATGTACTAGGAAAGTCTTTAGCACACCTAAAGAGCCAACAAAACCATTTGGAAATAAATAAATATCTTACCTATGTATAAAGTATGTGCCAATGAATAACCTTCAAGGAAAAAATGTGATGTGAACTAAAGAGTGTGGAGGAAAGTCCTAGAAAAGCATTAAAAAGTAGAACATCTCTGGGGACATTTGGCTCTCACCATATGTGGCTGGATGCATCCCCTCTTGTATAATGTTAGAGTTCGCCATGATCTAATAAATAAGATGTTTGTCAGTATTTAAACCAAGATTTCAAACCCAAGGATGCACATAGCTGTGTTTCCCTTTTGAAGGGTAGATCAGAAGCTAAGAAAGAAAGCTTAGCATGTGAGTCATGAAAAATGCCTGTATGTTTAAAGAATCACATCACTCTGTTAAATGACTGGTTCAAAATAACCTAACCATCATCATCACTCGGGTTGTGTTTTCCATTAAATTGTGCCTATTAAGTAAGACTCCTTGGCTGCAGCTTTCTGCTGGACATCAGGACACAAACTCTGTCAAGCACCAATCATAACTTTTTAGTAATATTGGCGAGAAGAAGCAACAGGATTTGCAAAGCAGAAATGTTTCAAATTGAGACACTCTGCTGAGAACTCAGCCACTGGAATATCTCCCAGGAATCTGGTCCTTTATCCCAGTCCAACAGTTTTGGAACAATGGTTGACAGCATCCAAGATATTCTTTTTTTTTTTTTTTTTCCTACTCCCTGAACTACTCAGAAGCCCAGTCCATATTTTCCAATATAAGAAGACAATCTGCTTAGGGGTACTAAATGCCCATCATTAAAAGTCTCAGTGTTAGAGGCTATGGTTCCCATCTGTGTTTCTGTTGATTTGCAAGCAAAGCTGAGAAGCAGTACAGTGTAGTAATTGAGTCTCGGGGAGCCAGAGGGCTCAAGTCCTGCCTCTCATACCTGGGCAAGTTGTTGTTTAATTTCTCTTTCCCTTAGTTCTCTCAAATAAAAAGTGGGGATAATAACTGAAACAGTACCAAGGGTTGTTTTGAGAATTAAATATTATGAGTGAATATATGTAAAGGCTTAAATTAGTGTCTAACATAGGGTAAATTTTCTGTGAATGCTATTCCTATCTGTGGTAGGCTAAAAAAAATGCCCTAAAGACATCAGGCCTTAATTCCTGGAAACTTGAATATTACTTTTTATGCACATGATATGATTAAGTTCAGGATCTTGAGGTGAATAGAATCTCTTAGATTACCCAATTAGGCCCAAAATGCAATTACATGTGTCTTTTAAAAAGAGAGGCACACAGAAATTCCACATACACAGAAGAAGGGAAGATAGAGGAGGACAAGCCAATGTTATTATGAAGCAGAGATTAGAGTGAAGCAGTCATAACTTATAGAATGCTGGCAGCCACCAAAACCTGGGAGAGGGGAGCAACGGACCCTCCCCTGGAGCCTCCAAAGGAGAGCAATCCTGTGGCTTCTTGATGGTGGCCCAGTGATATTAATTTCAGACTCTGGCCTCAAGAACTGTGAGAAAATTCACTTCTGTTGTTTTAAGCCAACACATCTGTAGGAATTTGTTAAAGCAACCATACAAAACTGATACTCTATCCTAAATTTAATAATTAAATTATTGGCCCAACTTCTCCCTGTATCCATGATCTTTGCCTTATAACTTTGCAGCTTTTCCCACTAGAGGCAAAATATACTTCCCCACACCATGATGCAAATGTTTGCCAATAAAATGTAGATAGAGGTGACAGCATGTCTGTTCTAAGCCCAGGCTTTCAGGGCATCCCATATTTGCACTTTCCTCCACTGCTCTTCTGCTATCAATGGGAAATGAACATGTTTTACTGAGTCTGCTAGAGTAGAGTAGGTACAAAGTGAACCCAGGACCTATAGCCAAATGCAACAAGATCAGACACACAGGAGTGAAAATACATGATTTTCCAATTTTTTTGGTATGCTGCAGGTAAAATTGTGATATTGATGTGATAAATTAAAGCCACAAAATTACTAGGGTTTTACTAATATCTGCCATTCTCCTAGACAGATTACATAGCTCAACCAAAACTTTGATGTGTGATCTAAGCCAGGCATCACACACACACACACACACACGCACACACACACACAAAAAAAAAAAATTAAAAAATAGGGTAAGTAAGACCAAATCCATTGCTACTATTTGGAAAATGGTGCAAGCAGTTTAGCAATGACCAACTCCATTCACCAAAGCCACACTTAGACGCAACTGTGAAGGAGGCCCTGTGTGTTTTCTTGATTCACCTTCATTCTACCTCCATTACACACTGACTTTCCTGTGTTTCTCTCTAGTATAAAAGCACAATGAAATTTCAAATGATAGCTTTAACTTTAAGGTATTAGCATAGTGGTTGTGTGGTTAATTTTATGTGTCAACTTAGCTAGAAAACAACACCCAGTTATTTAAGCAAACACTCATCTCAGTGTTGCTGTGACAGTATTTTGTAAATGTGTTCAACATCCACAATCAGTTGACTTTAAATTAATGAAATTACCCTGCTACTACACTTGGGCCTCAGCCAGTTAAAGCCTTTAAAACAAAACCTGAGGTTTCAAAAAGTGCTAAGGAAGCTTATTAACACCAGGTCAGCAATGCAAGAAATGCTAAAGGGACTGCTGTAAAAAGAAGAAATAGGAAGAGATAAAGGAACACAGGCATAAAGAATAAAAATGGTGACAAACAAGTGCCTATCAATAATAACCTTAAACATGAATGGATTAAATGCTCCAATCAAAAGACATAGGGTAGCTGAATGGATAAGAAAACATGACCTATATATCTGCTGTCTACAAGAGACCCACCTCAGAACAAAGGACTCATATAGACAGATAGTGAAGGGATGGGGAAAAGAAATGTTTCAGGTGAATAGAAATGGGGAATAAAAAAAAAGCTGGGGTAATAATACTTATACCTGACAAAATAGACCTCAAAGTGAAGGCCATAACAAGAGATAAGGAGGGCCACTTCATAATACTAAAGGGAGCAATTCAACAAGAAGAGATAATTCTGGTAAACTTATTGCATCCAATACAGGAGCACCCAAATAAATAAATAAAATTCTGGAAGATATCAAGGGAGAGACTGGCAGCAATACAATCATAGTAGGGGACTTTAATATCCCATTGACATCACTGGATAAATCCTCTAAACAAAAAATCAGCAAAGAAAAGCAATCCTAAATGACACACTAGATCAGATGGAATTGACATCTTCAGAACATTTTACCCCAAAGCTACAGAATATACATTCTTCTCAAGTGCATACAGGACATTTTCAAAGATAGACCACATATTTGGATACAGGCAAAGTCTCTTCAAATTCAACAAGATAGAAATCATATCAAGCATCTTCTCACATCACAATGGTATAAAACTAGAAATCAACTACAATAAAAACAATGAAAAAAAAGTCAAACACTTAGAGGCTAAATAGCATGCTATTAAACAATAATTGGGTTACCAAAGAGATTAAAGAAAAAATAAAAATCATCCTGGTAACAAATGACAATGAAAACACAACAATCCAAAATCTATGGGACACAGTGAAAGCAGTCCGGAGAGGGAAGTTCATAGCTCTACAGGCCTACCTCAAAAAAAAAAAAAAAAAAAAAAGTGATAGTAAGTTATTTAACCCTACAACTGAAAGGATTAGAAATACAGCAAAAAGAAAAAAGCACAGCTTAAACAGAAGGAAGGAAATAATAAAGATCAAAGCAGAAATAAACGACATAGAGACAAAAAAAATATAAAAGATCAATAAAACCAAGAGATGGTTCCCTGAAAGGATAAAATAAGATTGATGAACCACTAGCCAGGCTCACCAAGAAACAAAGAGAAAGGACCCAAATAAATAAAATCAGAAATGAAAAAGGTGAAGTAACAACAGACCCCACAGAAATACAAAGGAGAGTAAAAAAAATACTATGAACAACTCTACTCCAACAAACTGGGCAACCTAGACGAAATAGACATATTCCTAGAAAAATATTGCCTTCCAAAACTCAATCAAGAAGAATCAAAAAATCTCAACAAGACAATAACTAAGGAGGAAATTGAAGCAGTCATCAAAAAACATCCAGCATGCTATAAACCTAACCAATGGACACAGATACTAGGGGGATGAGGCCATGAGAGGGGGGAGGTAGGGGGGCAATAGGGGGATAAGAACACATTTGTAATACCTTAATCAATAAAGAAAAAATTTTTAAAAAATCCTGCAAACAAAAGCCCTGGACCAGACGGCTTCACAGGGGAGATTTATCAAACATTCAAAGAAATAAAACCTATCTTCCTCAGACTATTCCAAAAAATTAAAGAGTAAGGAACACTTTCAAGCTCTTTCTATGAAGCCAGCATTATCCTAATCCTAACACCAGATAAAAATAACACAAAGAAAGAGAATTACAAACCAATATCACTGATGAACATAGATGCTAAAATCCTCAAGAAAATTCTAGCAAATAGGATCCAGCATTACATTAGAAAGATCATACACCATGACCAAGTGGATTTATTTAGAGGATATAAGAATGTATATTCTGTAACTTTGGGGTAAAATGTTCTGAAGATGTCAATAAACAAATCAATAAATGTGATACATCACATAAACAAATTGAGAGACAAAAATCACATAATCATAATCAATTAATGCAGATAAAAACTCTCAGTACAGTGGGAAGAGAGGGATCATACCTCAATATAATAAAAGCCTTATATGACAAACCCACAGCCAACATCATACTCAATGGGCAAAAACTAAAACCATTTCCCCTAAGAACAGGAACAAGGCAGGGATGTCCCCTCTCACCACTCCTGTTCAAAATAGTACTGGAAGTACTAGCTGTTGTGATCAGACAAGAAGAAGAAATAAAAGGCATCCAAATTAGAAAAGAAGGAGTAAAATTGTCATTATTTGCAGATGACATAATACTGTAATTAGAAAACCCTAAAGACTCCATCAAAAAACTACTAGAAATAATAAATGAATTCATCAATGTATCAGGATATAAAATTAACACCCAGAAATCTATGGCTTTTTTATACACCAATAATGAACTTACAGAAAGAGAAACTAAAAAATCAATCCTATTTTCCATTGCAATAAAAAATATTAAGATGTCTCTAGGAATAAATTTAACCAAGGACATAAAAGACCTGTACTCAGAAAATTACAGGACACTGGAAAAAGAGATAGAGGAAGACATAAACAAATGGAAGAATATACCATGTTCATGGAGTGGTAGAATCAACATCATTAAAATGTCCATACTACCAAAAGCAATCTATAGATTCAATGCAATCCCCATTAAAATACCAATAGCATACTTCATAGGTCTAGAACAAACTCTCCAAAAATTCATCTGGAATAAAAAAGACCCGGAAAAGCTGTGCAACAATCCTGAGAAAGAAGAACAAAGTTGGAGGGATCACAATACCAGATATCAGGCTATATTACAAAACCATTATCCTCAAAACTGCCTGGTACTGGCACAAGAACAGACATATAGACCAATGGCACAGAGAAGAGAACCCAAAATCAACCTAAGCCATTATGCTCAATTAATATTTAACAAAGGAGGCAAGAGCGTACAATGGTGATAAGACACTCTCTTCAATAAATCGTGTTGGGCAAATTGGTCAGATGCATCCAAAAAAAATGAAAACTAGACCACCAACTTACACCATACACAAAAATAAACTCAAAATGAATAAAGGACTTAAACGTAAAATGGGAAATTATAAAAATCTTAGAAGACACCATAGGCAGCAAAATATCAGACATATGTCATAGCAATATCTTTACCAATACAGCTATTAGGACAATGGAAACTAAGGAGAAAATAAACAAATGGGACTACATAAAAATAAAGAGCTTCTGCACAGCAAAAAAAAATAAATAAATAAAAAAAATAAACAAAACAATAAGAAAGCCCACTGCATGAAAGAACATATTTACCAATGCTATTTCAGATAAGTGTTTAATCTCCAAAATTTACAGGGAACTGATACAACTTAATAAAAGATAAACAGTTCAATCAAAAAATGGGCAAAGGACCTAAATAGACCCTTTTCAAAAGAGGACATACAGAAGGCCAAGAGACATATGAAAACATACTCAAAGTCACTAATCATCTCAGAGATGCAAATGAAAACAACAATGAGGTACCTTCTCACACCTGTCAGAATGGCTACCATCAAGAAATCAACAAAGTCCTGGTATGGATATGGAGAAAAAGGAACCCTCGTGCACTGTTGGTGGGAATGCAGACTGGTGCAGCCACTGTGGAAAACACTATGGCATTTCATCAAAAAGTTAAGAATGGAACTCCCATTTGGCCCAGTAATCCCACTTCTAGGAATATATCCCAAGAAACCAGAAACACCAATCAGAAAGGACATATGCACCTCTATGTTCACAGCAGCACAATTTACAATAGATAAGATTTGGAAACAGCCTAAGTGCCCATCAGCAGATGAGTGGATTAAAAAATGGTGGTACATCTATACAATGGAATACTACACTGCTATAAAGAAGAAGAAACTTTTATCATTTGCAATAGCATGGCTGGACCTGGAAAGCATTATGCTAAGTGAAATAAGCCAGTCAGAGAAAGATAAATATCACATGATCTCACTCATATGTGGGTTATAATGAACAACATAAATTGATGAACAGAAATAAATCCAGAGACAAAGAAACACTGAACAGACTGTCCAACCTTAAAGGGAATGCAGGGAGTCTGGGGTAAGAGATCAGCCAAAAGACTTGTATGCATGCATATTAACACAACCAATGGACACAGACACTCAGGCAGTGAGGGCTTGTCCTGGAGGGTGGGAGTGCCCGGCGGGGGGGAAGGGTCAATTGGGGAAAAAGGAGACATATATAATACTTTAAACAATAAAATATCTATATATATAAAGAGTCAGGGTCCGTAACGTCCAAAATGACTGAAGGCTCTATCGAACACCAGAAGTCAGTCCTGCAGTCAGTGCTGGGTCGCCATGGCACCTCAGTGAGCCAGCACTGACTGCCTAGGGGGCTGTGATCAGGCCCGGACAGAGGCCTGGAGAAAAAACCAGGGTCTGATTGCAGCCCCTGTGGCAGTCAGTGCTGGCAGAAGTCATTCCTGCCGTCAGTGAACATAGGGTCAACATCTCTTTGAGATGAGTTAAGAATATAAAGTACAGTGTACAGCAATTACTTTTATTATTTCACATAAAACTCTTTTCAACTAAGATATTTTCCTTTATTTAAAATGTATCTTTATTGTTGAAAATATTACAGATGTCCCTTTGTTTTAGTTTTATTTTTCCCCCATTGATCTCCTCCACCCTGCACCTACCCCTTCCAGGCCTTTGCCAGACTATTGTCTGTGTCTATGGACTATTCTTATCTAATACGTAAAAATCTAGAAAGATTTAGAGAAAATAAAAAAAAATATGCCAGGTAAATATTGAACAGAAGAGCTGAAGTTGCTGCTTGAATACTAGATACAGGCTTGAAGCCAAAACACAATTTATGAGATAAAGTTAGTCATTGTAACATAACAAAAGGTTCCTTTCACCAAAGAGATAAGATGGTTCCCAATATTTATACACATAATAGAACAGTGTGAGGGTTCAGAATGAGCTTCACCAAAATGTGTCTCACTGGTATGCAAATTTTTGAGCTAAGGGCATTTTAGCTTCAGGTTCAAGTGAAAATTCTGCCCCTCCCTTTAACTACCTAAAAAAGATTGAATTAGAGGCCTTGCCCATAATAAGACATTATCCTATATAATAAAAGGCTAATATACAAATTGACCAAACAACAGAATGACAGGTCACTATGACAAGCACTGACCACCAGGGGCAGATGCTCAATGCAGAAGCTATCCCCTGGTGGTCAGTGTGCTCCCACAGGGTAAGTGCTGCTCAGCCAGAAGCCAGGCTCATGGCTGTCTAGCATCGCAGCGGTGATGGGAGCCTTTCTCGGTGGAGCGGGCCTAAGCAATCAGTCGGACATCCCCTGAGGGCTCCCAGACTGTGAGAGAGTGCAGTCCGGGCTGAGGGACCCACCCCCCTCCAAGTGCACGAATTTCGTGCACATGGCCTCTAGTCTATATACACTGAGTGGCCAGATTATTATGACCACCCCATCAGTACTTCATTGACACTTCCAAAAATACTGAATATTGAAAACTTCCTAAACAAATACTCTCAAGGTTTTATTATTATTACTAGAGGGCTGGTGCACAAAAATTTGTGCACTCGGGGGGGGGGGGAGGGGGCGTCCTTCAGCCCGGCCTGTGCCCTTTCGCAGTCTGGGACCCCTTGAGAGGTAACGACCTGCTGGCTTAGGCCTGCTCCCAGCTGGCAGAGGGCAGGCCCAATCCCTAGGTGCAGCCCCTGGTCAGGCTCAGAGCAGGGCCGATTGGGGAGTTGGGGATCCGCACCCTGTCATGCATAGAGCAGGGCGGATCGGGAGGTTGTGATGCCACCCTCAGTCATGCTCAGGGTAGGGCCGATTGGGGGGTTGGGGCACCGCCTCCTGTCACACTCAAGGCAGGGTCGATGGGGAGGTTGCGGCGCCACCCACTGTCACGCACAGAGCAGGGCCCATCAGGGGGGTTGGGGCTCCGTACCCTGTCACGCACAGAGCAGGGTCAATCAGGGGGTTGGGGAGCTCCCCGTGTCACGCACAGAGCAGGGCCAATCAGGGGGTTGGGGTGCCGCCACTGTCACACTCAGGACAGGGCTGATGGGGAGGTTATGGCTCTACCCCGTCACACACAGAGCAGGGCCTGTGGGGGGGGGGGGGATGGTTGGGGTGCCGCACCCTGTCACACACAGAGCAGGGCCGATCAGGGGATTGGGGAGCTCCCCCCATCAGGCACAGAGCAGGGCTGATCAGGGGGTTGGGGTGCCTTCCCGTGTCATGAACAGAGCAGGGCCGATAGGGAGGTTGTGTCCCCGCCCCCTGTCACACACAGAGCCGCAGGGCAATCAGGGGGTTTGGGCGCTGCCCCCTGTCATGCTGATCCCGGTGCCGTGAGGCCTCTCAGCTCCGCTGATCCCGGTGCTGGGAGGCATATTACCCTTTTACTATATAGGATAGAGGCCTGGTGCGAGGGTGGTGGCTGGCTGGTTTGCCCTGAAGGGTGTCCTGGATCAGGGTGGGGGTCCCCACTGGGGTGCCTGGCCAGTCTGGGTGAGGGGATGATGGCTGTTTGCAGCTGGTCACACACCCTTCAGGGTGGGAGTCCCCACTGGGGTGCCTGGCCAGTCTGGGTGAGGGGCTGAGGGCTGTTTTCAGGCTGGCGGGTGACTGTAGCTCCCAACCGCTCCTTCTTTTCTTTTTTTTTATTCTGGGTCAGGTTTAGCTTTGAGGCTTGGTTCCAGCTCTGAGGCCTCCGCTGCTGAAAGCAGGTATCTGGTTTGTTTGGGTTCTATAATCAAAACACTGTTTCAACTCCAGCTCTGAGATCCCGGCTGGCTGAAAGCATGTTTCTGGGGTTTTGTTTAGCTTCTATATTTGTTGCAATGTTTCAAACTGCAGGCTCAGAGGCTGGCAAGGCAGGCGGGGAACATTGGAGTCCTCCATCACTGAAGCAAGCAAGCCTCACGTTCATTTCAAGCTACCTGGCTGCCGGCCGCCATCTTAGCTGGCAGTTAATTTGCATATCGCTCTGATTAGCCAATGGGAAGGGTAGTGGAGGTACGGCTAATTACCATGTTTCTCTTTTATTAATAAGATTATTTGCCTAACTAATTCACTTCATTGTACTGATGGGGGGTCATAATAATCTTGCCACTCAGTGTATATAAAAGGCTAATACGCAAAGTGTTCCCTCAGGAGTTCAACCAGAGAACTGGAGTTTGATCACTAGCTATGATGTGTGCTGACCATCAGGGAGTGGTGAGGAAGATGGTGGGTGACCAGTGGAGGCTGCAGGGCACTGAGGGAGTGAGGGAAGGAGGAGGCGGGGAGATGGGGAGGTGGGGGGAACTATGCGGTGGTGGCACATGGATGGCAAGGAAAGGAGGAGATGGGGAGATAGGGAGGCGGGGAGGCAGGGAGGCGGTGATGCAGGGAACCTGATCAGACCTGATCACCAGTCAGGCCTAGGGACACTACCCATTCAAGAATTTCATGCACCAGACCTCTAGTATATCTATCTATCTATCTATCTATCTATCTATCTATCTATCTATCTATCATCTATCTATAAAAACCTAATATTCAAATAGACTGAAAGGTGGAACAACCAAACAACCAAACAACCGAACAACTGGTTGCTATGATGTGTACTGGCCATCAGGGTTCTCGTACAGAACATGGCAGGCATCAGCCGCAGCAGGATGGGGGAGCAGGTGAGCAGGGGCACCAGACCAAGGCAGGGCTCCAGTCTCTATCATCAGGGCGAGCCTCTGGTGGTTACTGAAAATTCTTTGCTCCTACATGCCACGGTCCCACCGAGTGCTTGCACCTGATGCAGGCGCCAGCCCCATTTGTACCCGCTGCTGGTGCTCAGCGCCAGCTCCAATTGCTTAGCACCATCAGTGGGTGTGAGCAGTGGCTGCCAGCCCCAATTTCCCCTCAAGGCATCTCCATCTCTCCCTGCTCCTGAGGGGCAATTGGTGCTGGCAGCCCCCTCTCGCACCCACTGCTGGTGTCAACCCGCTCACACCCGCAGCTGGGGCTGGAGCCACTGCTTGCAACCACTGCTGGCTCTGGCCCTGTTCGCACCCATAGCTAGAGCCGCTGCTGGCACTGTCAGTGGGTGCAAGTGGTGGCTGCCGGCCCTGATCGCCCTGAGGGCTTCTCCACCTCATCTTGCTCCTGAGGAACATCAGGGCAGCAGCCACCGCTTGCACCTACTGACAGTGCCGGCCCTGCTCGCACCCGCTGCTGGCGCTGGTCCCAATCGCTACATGCTGTCAGGGGGTGTGAGTGGCAATGGTGGGAGCGGGGCTACTGGCATACAGGGGATTGGAGCCCAAGGTGGAAGGGGCTGAGCAGGGGTGAGGATGATGGGCCGAGACCTGTTCCTGTGCCCACCACCGCCTCACAGCCCACAGTTCCTTTCAAGGTGCACAAATTTGTGCACTGGGCCCCTAGTATAGATATAAAACAAAAATCCTGAGGTTTCCCAGAGAAGTAACTCTGCCTCAAGATGGTAACGTCAACTTCTTCCGGGTTTCTTACCTGCCAACTTGACTTATACATTTTCAACTCGCCAACCCCCAAAATTATGTGAGCCAATTTCTTCACATGAGTCTCTTAACATTAAGAAATTTATTTTAATTATATGGAGATACACACACACACATATATATATATATATATCTTTTTTATTCTGTTTCTTTAGAGAACCCTGGCATTCCAGTGGTATAGTCTATGGTGATGGGAAGGGAGCTGCTCTTAAGGAG
Organism: Myotis myotis; assembly: GCF_014108235.1. Taxonomy (NCBI): domain Eukaryota; kingdom Metazoa; phylum Chordata; class Mammalia; order Chiroptera; family Vespertilionidae; genus Myotis; species Myotis myotis. The sequence goes on from NW_023416324.1 coordinate 61,263,889, forward strand.
ATGATTCCAGTTTTGAGCCAATGCAAAAAAATTATAGTGTCACCAGGTCTCCACCACTCCACCCCACCTCCTGACACTCCTAAGTCTCACAACTTCTATTATTTTTTTCCTACTATCAATACTTAACTCTCAGAGACAGGAAAGTCACTTGCTTTTAACACAGGCCATTCTACTCTCAGGCCAATTATGATAAAATTTCAAAATCTCTTTCTCTTGCTTCTATCCCTTTTCCAGTCCCACCCTCTAGTATTCAACAGAACAACTTGTATCAGACTTTTCACATGGCCATCATTACTTTGCCACGCCCTCCCATCTTCCTATCACATAATTCTTTCTTCTTCCAGGCTCAAGATTTCCAATTTATTTAAGTTATATTCTATTTGTTTCACACATATTTCTTCTCAATAACATTATTTTCTCTTTAAAGATGTCCCATAGCCTGGCTGGCATGGCTCAGTGATTAAGTGTTGACCTATGAACCAGAAGGTCATGGTTTGATTCCCTGTCAGGGTATATGCCTGGGTTGTGGGGTTGACCCTCAGTGTGGGGCATGCAGGAGGCAGCCAATTAATGATTCTCTCTCATCATTGATGATTCTATGTCTCTCTCCCGCTCTGAAATCAATAAAAATATATTTTAAAAAATAAAGGTGTCCCATATTTTGTACGAGTATGTACCTTGTAGCAAATGCCTAGCCTGGGTGAGGGAATAAGCTATTATTATGTGTGTGCTACTTGATCAAGGCAGTATAGCAACCAGAAAAAGGTTGCTGAGGGGAAAAATATGTGAGAATTAGGGAGAGGTGGCTGGGGTGGGGGGTAAGATAAGTAGACCTGACTGTCCAATAAACCTTATTTGGCTATTTTGGTGTTTTCTCAGTGTATGTGAAGGCAAACCGTGAATAAGATGTACAACCCTTTGCACACTAAAAACCATCACTTACCATTCAAATGAATCAAACTGAAGTCATATTACTCTGGAAAGTAATTTGCCATCTTCCTTTTCTCCTTGAATTTTCAGAAATTTATTCTTATTTGACCTGACTTATGAAAGGTCAATAAGGCAGAAGCTTCTTGAAAGCTGTTCTTCTGTAATCACTAACCAAAGCAGAGCAAAACACTCCCATCAAAATGTAAAATGTGAAGCCCTCCTTCATAGAGCACACAATGATCCCCCAATCTCTAAAAGACGCTGTTCTATTTTATTTCTGAAAGAATTTTCCAGAAAGTGGAAGCAAATCTTTTTAAAGAAACATAGAAATATGGCTAACTATGTTCTTGCTAGGAATTTCTTTTTCAAATCAAACTCCACACATTTCCAGATGTGTGGACATTAGTATACAGTAAAACCTCTGCTCACTGCATCTTAACTAACCTGGACCCTCAATGCGCTAGAATGCTTCTGAACTCATCATTTATGAGGAAATAGCAATAGTAGAAACATTAAAAACAAACTCAGCTATTTCCACATAATGGGATTATGTAACCATCTAATCTAATAAAAGACAAAAAGGGTAATTAACCGTACCTCCGATATGCTTCCCATTGGCTAATCAGGGTGATATGCAAATTAACTGCCAACAAAGATGGAGGTTAATTTGCATAGATAGGCACAATAATGGGAAGCGAAAGGGAAGGATGGAAGAAGCCGCCTGCTGCTGACGGAACCCAGGTGACAGCTAAGAGCCGGAGAACTGGGCTGCCTTTGTGATTGGAGAACCTGGGCTGCCTTTGCTGGCTTCTGTGATCAGAGAACTGGGCCGCTTTTGTGGGCCCTGGGCCAGTAATTGGAGAACCTGGTCGAGGCAGGGAAAAGGCTGATGTCCCCTCTTCCCTGCCCTGCCCGGCTTCTCAGATCACTGCTCACCAGTGATCAGAGAACACCCAGAGGCAGGGCCAGAGGCCGGGCTGCATCGCTGCCTGGAGACATGATCCGGTCCCCTGGGGCGATGCAGCCCGGCCTCAGAAGGAGACCCAGAAGGAGACGAAGGGGACCTGGCTCCACATCACAACCCCGGCCCCAGAAGGAGACCCAGGGGCCTCCCAAGAGGGGAATCTCAGTGGTCAGATGGCGCAGTGTCGGGACAGGAATAAAGACGGAGGTGACTCAGATGCCTGGTCGAAGCATTAGACCAGCAAGCAAGGGACTCGGGGTGGGGGTGGGGTGAGGGAGGCGAGCGGAAAATAGAGAACTACAACTCCCAGGAGGCTTAGCGGCCAGCGCCTGGGTGCCTGGCCGTGATGGGCCTGTAATTTTGTGAGCCACTTTAACCTAGAGGTTTGCAAGGTTGGAAGTTCTGCGCCGGGAGCCAGGGAGAAATGGAGCTGGAGCAGAGAGAGGGGTCCATAGCAGCCATGGGCTTTGAGGAGTTCTCAGCACCTCCCGGCTCGGAGCTGGTGCTGCCTCCACTGGTCGGTGGTCACATCCTGGAAAGTGAGCTTGAGACCCAAATGGAGTTGGTGTCTGGGGGTCTGGGCAGCTCCAGTCTCCAGGAGCGAGTCGAAGAGGAGGAGACAGCCCAAGGCCAACGGAGGCGGTGCCAACGGGAGCTCAATCACAGGAAGTACCAGGCACTGGGTCGGCGCTGCAGGGAGATCGAGCAGGTGAACAAGCGGGTCCTGAACAGGTTCCATCAGGTACAGAGGATAACACAGAGACTCCAGCAGGAGCAGAGGTTCCTCATGAGGGTGCTGGACTCCTATGGCGACGACTACTGGTCCAGCCAGTTCACCATCTTACTGGAGGATGCGGGAAGCCAGGGCATAGAAGCCCCACCCCAGGCAACACTGAGAACGAGCCTCCAGAGAAAGAGGGGCTATCCCTGCTCAGGAGGACGCCAGCGCCTGCAGAAGCCAGCAGCCCGGCTTCTGGTGAGGGGCCCAGCAGTTGGAAGAGGCGGCGAGTGCCACGGGAAGGGCGCCGGGCGGGAATCCTGCTGTCTCCGGAGCTGGCCCCATGCAGATAAAGGTGGAGGAAGACTTTGGCTTCAAAGCGGTGGAGGCTCTGGACTCCAGTTGGGTTTCTCGGGGGCCAGACAAGCTGCTTCCCTACCCCACCCTAGCCAGCTCCCCTTTTGACTGACCCCCCAATAAACAGACCCCATGCTCTCCTTGGGAAAAAAAAAGCTTATAGAGGCATACTTATAGGATCAAATAGTATAAATATAGATGTAACAGGACAATAAAAAGAGAACCTGGCTACAATGATCACCTGAACGCTGCCTCTGTGTCATTCCTTCTTCGCCGACTCTGTCCACACCTTTGGGAGCCCCTGGACCTGCTGAGGCAGGACCCCAACATTCCTCTTCTTATAAGGACTTCAGTGAGATGGGCTAAGGGTCCCACTGGAACTGCCTCAATTTAATGTAATCCCCTCTTTAAAGATCTTCTCTCCATATACAGATACATTCTGGGTTCTGGGAATTAGGATTTTAACATACATTTTGTTGATTACAACCAGCATGTTTCAGAAAGTAGATTCCTACAGGATTATTTACCAAACATTCAGAAGTATTTTTAAAAGAGCTAAGCCCCTCGCCCACCGCATGGGCCCCTTTCGGAGAAGAGTGAAGGCCTGGATTTGGGGTGCCAGAGGAAAACTGGTGCCAGAAGCCAGGGGAAAGGGCCCCCAAGGGTCCCCAGATTGCAAGAGGGCACAGGCCGGGCTGAGGTACCCACCCAAGTGCACAAGTTTTTGTGCACTGGGCCTCTAGTCCTATCTAATAATGGGCAAAGATGGTAATTGGCTGTACCTTTGCTACGCCTCCCATTAGCTAATCAGCACGATATGCAAATTAACCACCAAAAAAGTTGGTGGCTAATTTGCATACTACAGGCAGGACGGGACAGCAAGTGCCGCCAGCGCACCGCCATCCAGGGCAGGCCAGCCCTGGAAGACCCAGAAGCTGGGCAACATGAGCTCAGCATCTGGCTTGGCTGTGTGGAGGGAGGGAAGGGGAGGGGCCTCCGGCTGGAGTCCGCAGCAAGGGACCCTGGGCTCGCAGTGACCTGAGCCTAGTGTTCGTGCAGAAGGAGGGGAGGGGAGGGCCTCGGGCCAGAGTCCGCGCCCTGACCGGGAGGAGGGAGAGGAAAGGAGGGTCCTCAGGCTGGAGTCCGCAGTGAGGAACGTTGGGCTTGCAGCGACATGAGCCCAATATCTGCTCACTGGCCGGCAGGAGGAAAGGGAGGGCAGGGGTCTTGGGCCGGAGTCCGCAGGGAGGAAAGCTGGGCTCTTGGAGTCTGCCTCCAGGGATGTTCAGAGTCCGTACACCGACTGGGTGGAGTGGGGGGGGAGGCCTCAGGCTGGAATCTGCGGAGAGGAAAGCTCTCTGGGCTCCCAGAGTCCACCTCCAGGGATGTTCAGTGTCTGTGCCCCGGCCAGGTGGAGGGAGGGGAGGGGAGGGGCCTTGGGCTGGAGTCTGTGGCAAGGAATGCTGGGCTTATAGCGACGTGAGCCCAGTGTTTGCACTCTGGCTGTGCGGAGGAAAGGGAGGGCAGGAACTTTGGGCCAGAGTCCACGGCAAGGAATGCTGTGCTCACTGTGACACAAGGCAGCACCCACGCCGAAGGAAGGGAGGGGAGGGGCCTCGGGCAGGAGTCTCTGGTGAGGGATGCTGGCATCATTGCAGGCCTGGCTATGCCCCCCACCCCCCGCATGCATGAATTTCGTGCATCGGGCCTCTAGTTTAATAATATGATGCTTATGGTTTCTGGTTTGAAATCATACTCAACTCTCTTAGTCTGATCTAAATTAGAGAGATTTAGAAAAGGAGGGGGAGTCTAAAACTCAAAACACTATATATTAGAAGTTGATAGTGACTCTATTACCGAAATCTGGAATAAATTTACTAACTGTGAAGAAAATAGAACTAGATTTAAGGGTTAATCATGGACTGGTTATGCTCTGGTGCTGGTTAGCTTGCCTGAAAGTAAATTAAAAGATCCTCATCTCCATTTCCATAACACATGCAGAGACGCATATACACTCAGTAAGTTGAGTTTAATATGCTGAGTTGAGAAGTCCAGTAAGCCAATTGCATACCTGGCGATCCTTCCAGTCTAGAGATAGACTGGAGATTTTTCTGTATACAAGAGTCATTAAAATGATGGCAAGGATAAATTTGTCCAAAAAGAGCAGAAAGGGAAGAGAACCTAGAGCAGACCCACAAAGTGGAGGGAAAAGGACTCACAAAGGGGACTCACAAAAGGGACTGAGAATTGCTGGCTAGAGAATAGGTACTAGACGTCAGGGTGGGGCAGGTTATTTAGAAAGAGAGGAATCTATCCACTGGTTAAGTGCTATGAAGGGTCAAATAAGATGCAAGCTACAAATATTTATTGGGTTTATTGATGACAAGAGGGTTATTAATGGCCTCAGGCAGGGTTTCAGCGGGCTTATGGGGACCGAAGACACGTAATAGGCAGTTAAAGTAGAAAGTGGGAGGGGTAGAAGTATAAACACAGTGTAAGGACAGCTCTCTCCAGAATTTGCAATGACTGATCCTTTTGTAAAAATTTCTTGCACAGCTTAAAATGCCATTAGACTACAGCCTTAGAATTTCTAGGTCAAAGGAGAGACGTATTTTTAAAACTTTTGATAGAAAATGCCAAATTGTCCTCCCTGGTATTAACTTTTAAAACAATTTCCAAGTTAATCCTGAAATCATTGATTTAACTCAATTTCCTTCACTTTTTACATCTCTATCAAAGCAACATTCAAAAAGGATGACTTTCAGGCATTGCAAGAGCATAAATAATTGAAAAAATGTTGAGATACTTCATTCATTTCTTCAACAAATATTTATTGAGAATCTAATAGGTTGTAGAAGGTGAGATGATATTTTAATAAAACAAAGAACTAATGCTTCAAGTAAATAAGAAAAATAGTTCATCCATAATTACATATGTAACTATAATATTACAAATGTGTTAAGCATTATTAAGAAAAATACTACAACAGAGGAGCATAATCTTGTCTAGGGGTCAGAAAACAGCCTGTGAAAATGAAAGTGTAGAAGTTGGCCAAAGTGCTGGATTATCTGTAGTCAATCTAATCACCACCACCACCTCCCCCACCCCCCAACAACACACACACACACACACACACACACACACACACACACACCCTCTACTGCAATCTCCCTGGTATATCAGAAGAATGTGGAACTACATTTCCCAGAATCCACCTTCTTTAGTAGTTCCAGTTAAGTCTGAAACCACTTAGGAAGGCAGAAGAGGAGAAGAGGCAGTAACAAAGATTCTAGGCCAGACTATAGAGAGGAGGTTTGCATCAGATTTGGGCTGAGTCCCTGTAAATTATGTGCTTTAGTGCTATAGACAGGTGCAAGGATTGCTGGCAACTTCCCAGAGATTAGTGTGAACGCCTGAGCTTGGTGAGACTGAGGCCCAGTCCTTCCAACGGTATGTAAACCCCTAAGACCTTGGTAGAGGAGGAAATGTGTTTCAGAAAGAAAGAATCCTGAAGCAGGAAGTCACTTGGTCATTTTGGGAAGAACACTGTGAAGGAAGCCCAGTGAGCAACAGAGAGAGGAGTAGAGTGGAGACTGGCCAGTGGAGTCAGATTATTCAGAGAATAATGGAAACCCTCAGCACCCTTTCTAGTAAAAGATTTGTGAAAGTCTTTAAAATATTTAGGATAGCTTCCCTTTAATCAGAAAACCTTATCACCCAGAAAAACCCATTATCCAAACATTGGCTTTGTAATGAATACTTTACTACTGAATTCATAGTTGTTGTTTACTATTTAATAATTTTAATATTTTGTAGAGCACACGAAGAGGCCTTAAAGATGTTTTACTACTTCCTTCAATACATGCTCAGCCTTCCTCTCTTTAATCAATCCACGGACAAATATTTATTGAGCAGCTTCTTTGCACAAAGCACTAGTTAGACACTGTGGGATTATATCTGATAGAGGATGAGGGGGGAAATCAGTAAACAGTTGAAAACCAACATAACAGAGTGTTCAGTTCCTATGTCTAATTTAAAGAATGCCTCTTTCGCCGGAACCGGTTTGGCTCAGTGGATAGAGTGTCAGCCTGCGGACTGAAAGGTCCCAGGTTCGATTCCGGTCAAGGGCATGTACCTGGGTTGCGGGCACATCCCCAGTAAGAGATGTGCAGAAGGCAGCTGATCGATGTTTCTCTCTCATCGATGTTTCTAACTCTCTATCGCTCTCCCTTCCTCTCTGTAAAAAAATCAATAAAATATATATTTTTTTAAAAAAAAAAGAATGCCTCTTTCAATAAAGTATAAGTCCATTAAATTTGTATGAGTAAGAGTGAGCAAGTGTATGTAGGGTGACTGCCATATGCTAGGTCCCCAGCCAGGAGTGTCCTGCTCCCCCTTTTGTCTGGAGTTCCTAATCACTCGTCGAGATACAACCAATTGTCACTCCTGGAATCCTCCCAGACTCTCCAGTGGCTCTATCTTTCTCCTCCAATCAGAAAGCCATTTGTGCTCATCTCTACTACTGTACTGGGCACATTTTCCTACTGGGCACATGTTTACCCTATACGTGTCCATGCAATAGGAGCAGAATACTAATCTTCATTGTGTCATCCATGTTGCCTAACAGGCACTTAATAAAAGTTTTCATAAATGGATTAATTTGGTGAACAAATTACAGACTCACTTGGCAAGAATACACTGCTTTACAAAGATAATGTGTCTTGAGGGAGCACTATGGACTTTCCTTAGAGAATTATCTTGTTTCTTTTTCTTGAGGATTTGGGCATTTTCTGTTTTGGTCGGATGTCCTGAATTATGTTGTTGTCTTCATGGGATCCTCGTCCTTTTGCTTACTGACTGCCATCTTGTATTTCTGGCCCACGCTTTGACAGCAACTAGAATCTACGAGCTGAAAATCAATAATGCGAGGCCTTCAGACAGTTGACCGATGCTCTCAAAGAAACCGCTTTCCTGGTCTCCGTGGCAGTCACTGATCAGAAAATGTAAAACTGGCGAGCCATGAATAGAAACAATGTAGTCAGCCTCCCCGTGTCTTTGCTTGAGAGGGTTTTTATGTTTGTTTCCTGTGTTTAAATTCTGTGATGTTTCTTAAGCCCTGGAGGGGGATGCAAAACGGGTGGGGTGGGACAGAAAGGGAGAGGGAAGGGGAGCGCTGGGTGAAAATGGTGAAGTGTGCAGATTTGTATTCATTTGTTTGCTCGTTGCCACACTAACCTTCACCAGTCCTTAAGCTTTAGGGACCCTAAATGTAAATTTGTTCTTTAACATAACATTTTCCTTGTTCAAGTATAAGTGACACTCGAGTAGACATGAAAGATTCGAGACTTATTACTTGCAAGTTAGCATTTTACTGCTAATGTAGTCTGCCACCCTTTACCTCCTAGTTTTATGGTTGTCTAATTATAGCCCGGAGGCCCATGGTGGCCCTTTGCTACTTCAACTGGAATGTAGCTTCCAGTGAATTCTCCCCATTAGGACCTCCCGCTGAGTTATTGATTATTAAGGTAATGCACTTTTAGTGTCCTATCTTTAACATGGAAATGTAAAAATGAATGGCTTGCAATGGGAGGATTAAAAAAAAAGAAATAAAAAAGAAAGAGACTTTCCTGAGAAAGAGTCCTCCATGCTATTTAGGTTGCTGTTATTTTAAAACCTGGTCAGACAAAGCACAGTTTACCTGTCCAGTGATTTTATGAATGGAATTTCATTCTTACATGTTTTAATCTCTAGTCTAAAGGAAGATAATTTGACGTAGAAAAAGCTGGCAATTGATATCTAAGAAAGGAGGGAGAGGGAGGATGGGAAAACTAGAGAGGGAGGAAGAGAGGGAGAAAGAGAGGGAGGGAGGCAAGAAAGTCAAATTTAACAGGCTGCTTTTTTAAGCAAAGAAAATACAGAGATGTTCCCTTTCTAGGCAAAAAACAGGTGTCAACCTTCATATTAAGGAAGCGTTCTGATTATGGGCGTTTACTCCAGGCAGTAGGAAACAAAAGAGAATGAGAACTGAAGCCTCTTCGTTATTTAGATGGACGCATAGGACTCTACGTTACATCAGAACAATCCTTTATGGCGATTCTCCATGGAGGCCCACATACTGGCAAATGGTAAGCAGGATGTGGAATCTGTTAGATAAATGGTCTGTAGGTGAGGCTTCAGTGACAGAGGTTCCTCTCTCCTGTGAAAACAGAAGACAGTTTCATTCTTAGAGCTGCTGTTCAGTGCTGCTGCCCACCATTAAAGCTACGGCAACAGCAGAGGTGGAAACGGACTGGTAGGTGAGTAATAAGGAAAAGAGGATGAATTGGGTGGGCACCTCCTGTATCTGAGCTTGAGTGCCCAGACTAGCACCTTATTTTAAGTGAATGCAGGAATCAGGAGCTGATAAATTCACTTGACTCTTGGAGAGGAAACAGAATCATCGATCACCCTTTTAACTGCAAAATCTATCGAAAATAGACCCTACAGTCGGTCTCACAGGTGCTCATGATGAGTTTTTGAGAATTCGGAATACTGCTGTCTCCGCATGCCTGATCAAGATAAAATGCTCTTTGCCTATGAGTTTCATAATGTATTATCTGAAAGCATGCTGAAAATACAAAATCCTATCCAAGTGTTACAGTGTATCATTTCATTGTTGCATTTCCTTTCTTGAAGAAAGTAGTACCAATTTGCAAAGTTAAGGGAAAAAGCTAAATCTTACCCTCAGAGGTGGGCTGCCTTTCACTTAATGATTTGGGTGGAGGCATTTGAATCCTAAATGGTCCAAAGAGGGCCAATTATCATTCAATAAGTATCCTAAGCATTAGTATTATTCATCAGCCAGGTTCATCTGCAGATCTTAAAACGTTTGCCAAATAAGTACCATTAACCAGGCCCCTCTGGATGAGATCTCAGGAGGAGATCTCAAGGCATAAAGAGATTAAGAGACTCAGCTGCAGATGTAGAATATGTGGAGGGTCAAGGATGTGCATCAAACAAAGCCACTGACCTACCAACTAGACTCTGCTTTGTCTCAGAAGCCCGGTACCCTCGAGACCCTTGAAAGTAAAGAAGGTGTTAATAGCCATTAATTAACTTAAGGGTGGGTCCTAGTTTAATGGGAAGGTGCTGACTTTTTTATTAGCAGAAGGAATGTTTTTAATTGGATTTGATAATAACACCCTCTGAGCCTTATAAACACCAGAACAGTTCTTACACTATAAATTTCAAATTCCAGACTCGTGTTGCCAAGAAGAAAGGACAATAATGCTACTCTCTTCCCTAAAGAGAGAGGCAAGGCTAAGATAAAAGGGAATCCTGGAGACCCTAGCATTGAAGGAGGTAGGAGTCAGGTAGGGACCTGGGACTGGGGGTAGTTTGCTTGAGACCAAGTGGGCTCACTACCAGCACCCTCCGCTCCCACCTCACGAAGGGACTCATACTGCTTCTGGTGAGTTGCAAATGTTTTGTAAAGCTTTTTTTTCTTTTAAGATACGTTTCTTGTCTCTCTTTTTTGTTTTAATCCCCACAAACTTTTAGCTCTCTTTTAAGCAAACTGTATGCTGTAATTAAGTTTCATTTTTTTGCATTGACTGCACCGGATGGAGGGTGCCATAAATCATCTGAACAAATGTTCAAACTGAAAACCTCTCTGTGAGCACCATAATTTAAGTGAATTCATTCTCGGTTCATCTCTTGGAGACATGATCTCATAGCATCTGTTCTGAACAAAGATGTCTGTCCTCACTACCTGGGAAAAGAGCAGTGAGCTATCCCAGATTACTTTGGATAGGATCTTTCCGCATTCATTCATTCAAATATCTACTTTCCATATTTGCAAAAGATTGACTGCGCGCGCGCGAGTGTGTGTGTGTGTGTGTGTGTGTGTGTGTGTGTGTGTGTGTTGGGAGAAGTGTTTAAAAAAGTGTGGGTCGTTTATTGTTTTCCTGAGCAGTCATTCTTTTGTTCTTGTGTCTGGACAAAGTTGGTGATGCATAAGCAAATTGCTCCGCCCCTTCTCTGAGCTGCACTTACAGCCAGCAGGATAGGAAGTTCTGGCTATGGCTACAGGGGGTGGGTGGAAGGTCTCCTTTGCCATCTCCTGGTTGTCGCAGGGCAGACTTTCATGAGGGCAGGAACCAGAGATGCGTCCTGTGGGAGAGATTTGTTGGATGGTTTTGTTGTGCCCTATGTTGATTAGTTTGTATAGTGAGCACTATCTTAAGATAAAAACTAGACTGCACATTGTTATAGCTTGCGTTGTCAAAAGCAGCAGAGGCTGTTTAGTCTTAGCTTACACACACTTTAAACACCACCAAGTGTAACACCATGCAACACAGCTGCTTCTATCCACCACTTGCCAAGGTGCACTTGGTGTTATGGGTCAGCATGCCGTTATAGTTATTTATATTCTTAATTAATGTAAACTGAAACAGGTTGACACACTCCAGTTGACCAGAGGCTCCACCACTCCCTCTAACCTAGACTGAGGGCAGTCTCTTTTGGTTAGAGTTTAAGGATATTGCCAGAACATTTTAGCAAGTATAAAAAAGGTACATAGCCTGGCTGGTGTGGCTCAATGGTTGAGTGTCTACCTATGAACCAGGAGGTCAAGGTTCGATTCCCTGGTCAGGGCATATGCCCGGACTATGGGCTCGATCCCCAGAGTGAGGCATGCAGGAGGCAGCTGATCAAGGATTCTTTCTCATTATTGATGTTTCTGTCTCTCTCTCCCTCTCCCCTCCTCTCTGAAATCAATTTTTTAAAAATGTATGTAGTTCAAATCATCTGAGAGGACTAGTTAGTAGATTGAAATACTGAATCAGGATCATCAAGACTTTGAGAAGCTGGATTGTTGAGCTTATTAACAAGATGGTTTTTAACAGGGATAAACGAGAAGTCCTTCACTTATACTCACTAGACCAGCTGCATAAACACAGAATGAAGGAGGGTTGGTTTCATAATAATTATGCATGTGTTTAAAAAGATGTAGGCTCTTTAGTTGACAGCAAGTTCAACATGAATCAATCGTATAAGATGTAGCTGCAAAGGAGTTTTTTAACAATATGAGGTGACACCTCTGGAAGTGTAGGATCCAGATCAAGGGGCTGATGTGTCTGCGTGCTGCACTGTTTATACTTTAAGAAAGACAGTAACCAACTGGATCTCATCAGAGAAGTCCGCTGAACACAGGGACTTTAAAACCATTTCCTGTAAGTAACAGCTGAAGAAACATGAAATATTACCCTGATGAGGAAAAGACTTGGGAATCTATGATTACTTTTCTCAAATATTTCAAAGGCTCCCCTTTGGAAGGAGAACCATTTTGTTCCCTCCTGACCTAGAAAGAGAATTAGACTCAATCTATAGAATCTTTGTAAAAGTGTATACCTAGTTTCCTATTTGTACTTCTTTAACTAACAAGTCAGTATGGAAATCCATAATAATTTGTTTCATTTAAAGATGATCTCTTCATTGTTCAAATCAAGAAATACTGTACCTACATTATCTTGCTTTCTGCTGGCAGGGCAGACATAAAGAATGGAACATAACTGACCCAGAGTGCTACATGTGCAGAGAAGTTGTGAGAGAAAGCTAGACAGTCCGGTAAGGGTCTGAAGGCAGAGTATCTGAAATGCAACTCTCCCAGATTGAATTTTATTTTGTAGGTAACGCAAACAACTAAGGACAAACAAGAGGTATGTCATGATAGTCCAGAAGCAGAAAGGACTTTATTAGACCTTATGGGTAGAAAATATCAATTTAGGACACCCAACCACTGATGTGGGAATCATTTCTAGGTCATTCAACCAAGACTCTCAATCTGCAACAAACCTATTAGGTGGGCACATGGGTAAGGACTGAAGAAGCAGTCCACAAAATGAGGTGGCTAAATAGCCCCTAAATCTATTTGTTTTAGTTAAATTTCTTGAGCATGGATTTATCTGCTTTTGACTTGTTATTTGGATGTCATGAAGCCATAGAATACATCAATAAGAGTGGAACTGACAGTATTTCTAAAACTCTGGCTCTACCTTGACCTTGGGGATGCATGCAAAATGTATTCAGTTAGTATATTTTCACCCTCTATTGAGGTGGGAACAATTCACATGTCTACCACTAGTTTCCTAACCCAAGTGCAAAACCAAATCAATGATAGGTGTATTAAGGTATGCTATTTTATGCTTCCCAGATTTAATGAATGAGAAGGACCCTCTTACTCATTCATGAATTTTAATCACCAGTGCTCTGATCCTTATACTGTGCTTCACCCTAAAGCTGTTCTGGGTGGTGGGGGGGGGGGGGGAGAGGCGTTAAGACATTTATAACAGAAACTTACACAACATAGGTTATTATGACTACAATTGTACTATTTTTATGATTCTTGGTCCTATGGTAATCCAGGGGGTAGCTAATAACTCCCTTGGTGAAACTGTTTACCCATAAACCCTTTCATGAAGGCTGAGTAGCAATTAAGGTAATGGTTCTGGTGTAGGTAGAGGTAAATGACCTCGTTAAGGACTCAGCCTGAATGGTACCCTGGTGACCGGAGGATGTTACTGAGCAGCAGCTTACTCACGTGGAGTGTTTTATGCACCATATCTCAAGCCCCCTAGCATTATTGTTTGCTTACCATCCTTCACAGAGTGACATGGGAATGCTGGGTTGGGGTTGGGGTAATGTGTGCATGCATGTGTGCCCAGAGAATTGTAACTGCTGGCTAGAAGCCTACACATCTTGAACAGTAAGTTCACTACTTGGGTGACAGTCACCGCCCTCATTCTCAGGAATTAGTGGCATTAATCTTGGCTTAACCACACTCAAATCCTATAATCACTCATCCACTGATTTGTTTCAGCCAATGTCATAAATCCATCCCAATCCTTTACCTATGAAGAGAGAGAGCAAACCCTGGAAAGAATTATTCACTTGACTAGCCTGCTGGTGCTGTCATAAAACACTACTTATCATTAGCACTTCAACCTTTAGTGGCTCTCCATTATGGGACTTCTGGTCCTTTACTCTCTGTGTGTGGTAAGTTTCGAAAAGAAAAAGGCATCCTCTAAGATGATAAGATGTTATCATTCAATGCCAACAAAATGGCCACTGCTGCACAGGGTCCTGCCTATAAAACCTTTGCTTCAGGTGGCAAAAGCACTGAGGTTAAAACATAAGCAAGTTTTTAATGCCACCTCTAGGTCCACAGTCTAGGTCAGTTGTCAGCAAGGTCATTAGTCAACAGAGCCAAATATCAACAGTACAACGATTGAAATTTCTTTTGAGAGCCAAATTTTTTAAACTTAAACTATATAGGTAGGTACATTGTTATTAACTTAATTAAGGTACTCCTAAGGCTTAGGAAGAGCCACACTCAAGGGGCCAAAGAGCCGCATGTGGCTCGAGAGCCACAGTTTGCCGACCACGGGTCTAGGCTATAGTGTTCACCACTCCCCACAGCAGAGAGCTTAGCCTGGCAGTGAGAGCAGTTGAGAAGAGGATCTGAGTTGACCTCAGAGGGAGGACAGCAATTCTGTCCATAGGTTCTAGCTGGTGTCACAACAATAGCATGGACCATAGTGTGGGGTGTGTGTGTGTGTGTGTGTGTGTGTGTGTGTGTGTGTATGCACATGCGTACTTGTGGACATGTGTATTCACATGTGCATTTCATTAGTCTTCCCAGACCAAAGGCCAGTTGCCTCTGTTGTAGGGCTGGCTAAGTAGAGCCATGGCTCTTATTAAAGTCATGGTAATGGTTTGAGCCATATTGCCAGGAGCACGCATGCATGAGCAGCTCACCCATTATCTTAATCTTTCACTAAAACCGATGCCACTCTTACAATTCAAACATAGCCTTTGCTCTAACATCATACTCTGACACTGTGACAAATTGCTTCACCTTCCTTATGAGCCAGGACTTAAAGGCTTCAACTAATTTAGGAAACAATCAGGTGATTAAAAGAATTTTCTTAGGACCCGCATCAGCAAAACTACAATGCCATCATTCTTCAAAGAGCCAACAAATTTCAATGAGAAAAGCGTACATTTTCCATTAAGATTCGGGTTTTGTATAATATCACTCTTTAGGCATCAAAAATAGGAATGACTAACCAAAACCATGTCAAAATCATAAGAAAGAGGAAAGAAGCAATACAGTTTGCAGAAGCCATCATTTCTGGTCCAGATGGCATACGTTGAGTCTGAAAATCCATTAATAGATTGGCGGGCTGTTTTTGTGTTTTGTTTCATTTTTAATACTCCACACAGGTGGCTTGATTTGTCTGTCCACAAAGGGATTATAACTTCAGAGTCAGAAAAGGACTCAGTCTTCAATGCATCCTTCACGCCATCTGCCTGGCAGCTTCCAGGACTGGATAGCAGCAGGTCAGAGGGGAGGAATATTTGAGATTTCAGGGGCCAGGGCAAGAGGGAAATAGTTCCTGTTTCCTCATATGGCCCTCACTGCTGCCTGCTGGATTAGGCACTCCCAGCATGCAGCCCAACTGGTATTTCCTAGTTTCTATGACTGTTGTTTCTTGATCCTCCCTTTGGAGAAATGAATAATCCTCACTTAACCACTAGTTAAGGACCTTGCTCCCACCTGGAACATGGCAGCAAACAAACCACAGAGCTCTTGATGCAGTTCAAGGATAACTTTTTGGCAGGAAAACATCCACATACAGAAAAGAAGGGACAAATAAGCTAACATTCATATATATATATATATATATATATATATATATATATATATATTCCCTTTGGAAAACTTAGAATTAGAAAGCAGGAAGGCATTTTTACTTTGGGAGTCAAGAAGAAAAAAATATATGCATAGCAATACAGTGTGGCTAGAATCAATTGTGCTATGAGGAAAGTGTTAGCGAAGGTGGTTCCTGAATGGCTCACTTCACAGGACCCAGCACACTCAGGTAACAGCTGATGCCCGGCGTCAAGCTCAGGAGCTAGAACATGGCAGGAAACAGATGGTGTCATATTTCCTGGGTCTCACTGTCCAGTTGAGCTCAGCGCCTGCCAAGTACAAAATGAAATGCAGAGCACTGCACACATGGCAAGCTGGGTGGCGACCGTGGCAGCAACAGCAAGTTCAGGAGAAAGCAGAGCCTCTGAGGCACAGGTGCATTCTGATTGAAGAAGGGCACAGGGTGGAACTGGCAGCAGGGGGTCACTCTCTCTTTTCATACATTTAACAGACAGAGCGGAATGGTTTGCAAGTCAGATGCTGAGATAAGCAATAGAAATTCAGTCACAGCAAAAACAAGATAAACAACCAGGTGAACTCTTGAGTGGCCAGATGGACAGTCAGGTCACAGGTCATCAAATCAGTCACACAGTGCCACATAAAGCAGCAGGCTGGCACTAACAGGGAAGATCTCCTAGCAGGCTAGTGAACAGGCATGCAGGGCACAGCAAAACCACCTAAGAAGAGGCTGGGCGGGGGGTGGGGGGGAGACAGGGCGGAGGGTTCTTCTTCAAACTTTATTGGCCTGTCCTGCATTGCCATTGCTTCTTTGGATTAAGTAAATGTCTGCAGAGAAAATCTGTTCCCCTCCTGGGATGCATCATGAACACTCATGAGCAGCAGCTTCTACATATATTATGTGTGTCTTTGCTCATTAGCATGCTATAAACAAATTACTAGTTAGCCATCTTCAGCCATGAGCAAGGTTCTGGGGCCTATTCTGAGACCCATAAGTGTTGATGGGTTAGAGAAAGGGAAAGGAAGAAAGCTTGTAGAGCTGTAAGGAGCAATGTGCAAAGGAAGTCTAGGGGTGCAGAGGACAACAAAAACTATCTTAAAGAAAGGTCAAGGAGAACGTGGGGAAAAACCTCACCAACTGGAGGCAACATGGCAGAGAGGAAACATCTGAGCTTCAGAGTCAGCCCAATCAGGTTTCCAGCTTTCCCAGGTTTGCAGCTTTGGACAAGGACTCCGCCTTCCTGGGTCTAGGTGTTCCCATTTGTAAAATGAGAAAATGGGTCTCTACCGTGAGTTGTGAGTATGACCTGGACTCATGGGTGGGAGGTGTCTAGAGAATGACAGCAATTATTTCTTGAAATTTAGCTTAAGGTGAGCCTTCACTTACAGAACCAGTCTAGCTAGTGCATGACACTTGCTGGTGCAAATACTAGATCAACCAAAGTCACTTAAGCAGAATGAGAGATAATGGATTGATTCATTTATTAGGAAGTCTAGGGGCACAGTAGACTTCAGGTGGATGATCCGAATGATACCATGAAGGCTGTCTCCCCTTCTTCAATTGTTAGCTCTGCTTCTCTTTATTTATCAATATCTTTCAGTCCCAAAACAGTTGGCTTCTTTCATATGATCAAGGAATAAGGTGACAAGATCCCCTGGTTTTCATTGTCCTTACCACCCAGCACATGGACCATTTCTGACCAGTGCATCTTTGCTCTGTTATAGACCCATGGATGTGTGTGGACTTGGACAGGTCCTGCAAGTTGTGGTCTTTCTCTACCTACCCCTTTCCTGACTTTCTCTTTAGCCATGTTCTGGATGTCATGGAACTGCTGATTATGAAGCCTTGCCCTAAACCTGTACCATGTAGCCCAAGCTCTAACATTTTATCTGACTTGTGTCAGCCCCACCTTGAACCATACTTCAGAGGAGCTGTGTTGTTGCTCACTGATATGCCCAGATGTGGTTCCATAGCTTTCCATTCCAGTTTTCTGCCTCTCTCCTTTTCCCTACATTTCTCACTTTCATTCTGCCCAAAGATTCCCAGATTCTTGGAATTTAGAATCTACATTCACTGTTCTGTTTCTCTGTCCCATACTTCTTTTACCGAATCCTCATTAGAGGATCCTCTCTTTTTCCACAGTGTGGGAGATCCTCTCTTTTCCCATCATGGCAGTGGGCACTGACAGCCTCATATGACAAATGTCTACTGCCTTGGAAACTTTAGTATCCAAGTCAGCTGAACCTTACCTTCCGTGGTGGGAGCATGAGACTGCCATGTTACTTGTATGCAAAGATCATCCATTCATAACTTTGAAAAAAATTAGAGGAAACTGGCCCCACTCTTTAGTAGCTTTCCTCCTCCATGAGCTCCCAGGGTAATAAAAGATATAACAAAGGAATATTTAGGCATATACGAAAAAAGTGGAACTGCTGGCAAGATGGGGTAACTTGTTCAAACCGTAGTTTGCTCTATTTCCCCCCTTTTACGCTTGCACTAAGCAGACCAGAGGCATAAGAGGAATTAATGTTTAACAAGTTGAGTAACTAAGTGTCTGCTAATGAGCCCCCCCCCCCTTAGGCTCTTTCTGAAGTGGGTGTCATCTGCAAATGCAGTGTTTTGTGGAGGCTTGAAGGCCTGTAATGGCATATCATAACTATTCTTTGAGAAATTACCGGCAGAGTCGCACTGATCTCCTTTTAGCTCCTTGAGGACTCTTCAGTTGCTAGGTTCTCAAGACTTACAGGGCCTTCCTGAATAATAGCTAAACCCAGGACTTACACTATCCACAGACTCTCCATTCTGTTCAGGAAATTGACACCCGCTACAGCTTCATCCCAGATATACACCACCTGAGAGCACAAGTAGAGGAAGAATTCACATGTGCATTAAAAAGAACCCTGAATTATAAGAGAACATCAGTGTCTTAACTCAGTGATAGTGAACCTTTTGAGCTCGGCATGTCAACATTTGAAAAACCCTAACTTAACTCTGGTGCCATGTCACATATAGAAATTTTTTGATATTTGCAACCATAGTAAAACAAAGACATATTTTTGATATTTATTTTATATATTTAAATGCCATTTAACAAAAAAAAAATCAACCAAAAAAATGAGTTCGCATGTCACCTCTGACACTCCTGTCATAGATTCACCATCACTGTCTTAGTTTCTACTCACCAAAAGTTGGGAGGACTTGGGCAAATCACACCCCCTCTTTGATGCATAGATTTCTCATCTACATAATTAAGAGGTTGTAATTTCATACTGGTGGAAGTGGACCAGTATATCAACAATAGAGGTGTCCACAGGGTGATGTATCAGCTCAAAATGCAGCTAATACCTAAAACGACTATGAGCTACTTGGACAAGGTACCATGTCTTTGCAGTGTTTGTTCCCAATACACGTGGTCTGGCACATAGCGTGTGCTTATAAATACGAGTTGGCTAGATGGATTGATGGGTGAATGGATGTAAATGACCAAGAAAAAATATTCATACAATTTAGTGTGATTAAGTAATATTCTGGCCAGAGAGAAACTGAGGATAAAACCTACATTTTTTCAGAATCATGTGTAACCCACATAGATCTTTGAGGCACTTTTGAAATTTCTGCTAAAACCAGTGGGAGTGAATTGTGTGCATAAACGTTAAATGTTGCCCATACTAAATTGAGTAGTATGATGAACCTTACAATAAAAGGCTTTTTATAAATATTTCCATGCTATATTAAGTCTAGGGACAGGTTCATATTTATTCTTCTGCCTCACGGCTACAGTCCTCTCTAAAATTTTTGAAAGCATGAGATGAGGATATTCAAAGTCAACCTATCAAATACAATGTGACTTTGAAAGGAGGTCACTTGAATAGTCTCTTTATACAGTTCACTTATAAATAGATGCCAATTCATCAGGTCGGTTCCGAAAAGAGCATTGGGCTTTTTGACTCAAGGTACCCCACCCACCACTCATTCATTTATTTGATCATTTATTAATTTTTTTCAACAAATGATAATGAAGCCTCTATTGTGTGTTGGGCACTGTTAGGGAATGTTGGGTGGGAAGAAGGAGAGAAGTCAATGGGGACACAACACACACATCCCATACCCGTTTAGTTCACAGTACACTTTTATTCCCCTGATCCCCACCATCTTTTCTACCCCTGGGTTTTCCAAGAGACATGAAAAGTAGAGAGAAATGTGACTAGTCACCTCAATTCCCTTTCCTTACTTTTGAGAGGCGCCCTCACCTGTGCTTTTTAAAGACATGGATGCACACACAAAGCTAGATCTATTCCATATCTACTCTAGCCTCCCTTCCTTCTCCTCCCCTCCCCAAGTTAGGAAAGTCTGCAAACCTTAATTATGGAGCTCCCCTGGCAGACACTAGCTCAGCACCGTGCTGAGCAAGTTAATGTCCCTGGGCATTGCTGCTCTCCCACTTTTTGCCCCAATAGTTTTCTTCCAGGTGAATTGAATGACTTGTCTCTTAATATGCAGTTTCCCTGAAATCTCATACTAGTGCAGGTCCCTATCCTGGCACACTGTACTGAAGGTAGTAGCTAGCTGGAAACACAAGTTTTATGGATCCTGAATCTAATGATGAGCCAGGCTACACAATCCTGTGGAAATTACCAGAGACTCTGCTGTAACAAAAAATAGAGTAGAAGAACATCTTAATATCCAAAAGCTCAGAGGATTTCTTCTAAAGCGGTTTACTCCCTTAATATCATTGGCAATTCAAAAATCAATGTAATACAAGCAGTCACTAGAAACAGACCAAATGCCCAACAGGATAGAATTCAGTTCTGTGACACCTTCACTAATAAGGGATGACAGTGAACAAGCAATAAAACAGGCTCCAGGACTTTTAGACATTCTTCGCCCCTAATGTGTATGGCATTCCCTGCTTGGAGAGGGTGTTGCGTACTAGCATGGCAGAACTAAAGGACAATAAAGATCATTCTAAGGCATTCTTCCGGATGAGTAACCTAGAATAGCACTGCTCAGCTGAGAATTAAAACAGAGACTTGGCAAGGTCTTCCAGGAATGTTTTGCCCCAGATTGTAATTGCTGATAACTGCCAGCAAGTGTAGCCTTAGGAACAAGGGAAAGTAGTCATCTTTGGTGTGGAGTCCAAAATATCTACTCATTTGCCTGTTAGTCTCTCTGATCTAGCTCCTCTCTTTGAATTAGCAGGAGCACATATTTAAAACCGAACACGCTGGGACTCGGTGGGCATTTACACTGGCCAGTCTTTCAGCCTGAAGTGTTTTTCCTCCAAAAATACCAGGGTTGGCTCCTTCTGTTTCCAAGTCTCACTCGTTCATGGAGGCCTTCTCTGGGTACAACCTTGAAAGAGTTGCCTCTGACCCTTACTCTGTTGTACTTGTCTTTGTCTTCCTAACTAGTTAGCTGTTATCTGTCTCCCCAACTAAGAGGTAATTTCAGTAAGGCATATACTCTTTTTTATATTGTTTTGCATTATTTCCAGAGACCAGACAATGGCTGACACATGGTGGGTATTTAATAAATCTTTGTTGAATGAATAAATGAATAAATGAATGAACGAATAGACTTTTTAGTTTGAATCCGCCCATTGGTTCTCTTTCCTCTACAAAAACAAACAAACAAACAAATCACCACAGTAAAAGTTAGAAGAAGAAAAGTACAAGACTAACTCTGCCATTAATTAGCTGCGTGATTCTCGCAAAGTGAGTGAAACTTCCTTGGTCTCGGTTTTTTTTGTAAAATAAAAGCCAATGATGTGGGGTTTTCACTCATTGGGTTTCCATGAGGAGAGGTTTTTATTTCCCCAAGTGCTCCTGATATCCTGCACCACCCCTCGAGGTGGTGGCATGACTTGGGTGATTGATGAGCTAGGCAGAAAAACTAGACATGAATAGCTCAGCCCCTTCCTCTTCACTGTGTTTTGGAATTGGCAGGCTTGCAGAAAGTACATGTTCTTGTCTGCTTTGGGCCATGCAGTAGTAACCTTTGTGATTAAATCCATGCCCCTCTTTGGGGAGAGGAAGGGTTGTAGTGGTCCAGTGCTGCCTGTGGCTGAAGGCTGAGTCCGTCTAATCCTGGGTTCAGCGTTGGCAGACTTATTATGCTTTCCTCCTATACAGCATTCTCCAACCCACCCTTTATCAGAAATAAAATGATATTTTGATCTCCATCTGCCTATGTTTTGTTGATCTCAACTGGTTCAGAACTCTAGTAGGAAAAAAAAGGGTATTATATATTGACTCACTTATAAAACAAAACAAATATATATATATATCTCCTCCATGGCACTAAATATAAATAAATATCTATATTATGTTTTTTAATGAAATGTATATATTAATAAAGCATGGGTATATGTTTCTCAATGTGGACATGAGTGCCCCATTTTCCCAAGAAGTATAAAGTGTGTTATAAATAGATAGACATAGATATAGATATAGATATAGAGATAGAGATAGAGATAGAGATAGAGATAGAGATAGAGATAGAGATAGAGATAGAGATAGAGATAGATATAGAGATAGAGACAGAGATATATTAGATACATACACATACTCATAGAAAAAGAGAGAGGGTATCCTAAATTATGTGTGTATATGCATTTCTCTCTCTAAGTAAATAGGGAAGGATGGTTACAAAACTGGGGAGTATGTTTTTAGAAAAATAGGAATAAAGCTAAAAATGGAAGGCCTAATTAATATGGATGATCATCTAAAATAATTGGGTAGTAAGAGTATGTTGTAAGAGATGGGTCAGTTACATTTTAAGAGAACTCAATATGCAAATTCTATACCTCTCCCACCACATCTAGATGACTCTACTAGCTACAGCAAGATGTTTCTGAAGCATAATGGGGACACTAGAAAAGTTAGGTGGGCCATCAGAGAAGCTGTAATGATGGGTACAGTAGGGGAATCCTGGAGAGGGGCTAGCAGTGGGAGAGAGATGGACAGAGGTTGGAGGGGCTGTCAGTACAGCAGGTGAAAGCCAGACATCCTCCCTGTATGTAGTGTCATGTCCATCTTGACTTGCTTACAAAAGGGCCAAGGACATACTCTCAAAGAGAATAAAATGAAATACATGTCTTTTATTCAAAGTTGCAAAATTTTTTTCACACTGAAATTGGATGTGTCTTATGATTGACGATGCATCCTATTTTAATTGACGATTTTTTTTCTTGGTGTACATAATAGTGCATCTTATAATTAATAAAGTGTTCAATTTCAAAAATATAGTAGTTTTTGCACAGTTTTTGATAATTTGTTATAGGGGAAGGAGCTAAAAACGTGGTTTAGTGAGGTATGCTTGCTCAGCAAAGGTCAGTTAAAACATGTGCTCTGGTGTGCCACTGGCCAATCTTACTTGAATGGAATCTGGGAATATGTACAAAGAGTCCATAAAGCTTAAATCCTTCTTTGCAGGAGTCTCATTTTATGAAATAAATATATATATTTAAATGAGGAAATCATAGAAAATTTGTTTAGACAGATGTATTTTAGACTTCATTTATACTGAATCAAAAATATCCTAAAATATTCAAAAAGTAAAGTTTAATTGAATAGATTATGGGATATGCATGCAGTGAAATATTATACAGCCATCAAAAAGAAAATTTGAGTCAATATTTATGTGGAAAATGCTAATAAGATAATGTTAGGTTGAAAATAGGATATAGAACTGCATATTTGGTATTTTCCTACTTTTGTAAAATATTCAACATGCATAGAAAAGACAGGTTATTAAGTGCAGCAAAGTGCCAACAAATATATATATATATATTGCTGATGGACAATCAGGGGATTATTTCTATATACTGTCCTTCATTTCCCAAATTTTTTGCAATTAACATTGACTACTTTTATAACTGTAAGCATCTTTTCCCTTTTCCAAATATAGTTTGTTTTCTCTCCTCAGTCCCTCTTTCTCCTAATTCAAAAATCACCTGCTTTTGACCATCCTCTCAGCACAGCGAACCAAGGCCATAAAAACTACGCTTTACCCTAGTTGACAAATCATCTTGGTCAAAGAAGTCCTCTCAGATTTCCTGGGCATTCAAGTCCAGACATATATCTCTGACTACTCACTTTCTGAGGGTCTGCCTATACCCTGAGGAAACCTTGACCCTCACAGGAAAATGGTCCCTAAATACTTATAATGGAAGATGGCATCCGATGCCAGAATTGAGACTTTATAAAAACTCTCATTTGTTCTCTCTATACTTGACCTTGGCCCATCCCTATCCCTGAAGAAATGTCATTGTCTGCACTCTCTGAATAGTGGGAAGGAAGAAGAGGGCAAATTGCAATGAAGAGAGAATGTGGAACATGCTAAAGGGTTTTGCCTCAGGGAGGTTAATAAAAGCTCATCAAGGCATCCAGGAAATGCAAAAGTTTCTGTAATAAAGGAGGAGGTGGAGAGATTTTAAGTCAAAACAAATAGTAGGTAATAAGACTTAAAAAAGACTTCATGCAAAACAAAGAGATAATATAAGATTCCTTCAATCCATCTTTGGAAATTAAGTACATAGGAGACACGAATCCCTTTCTCAGTACAGCTGTAAAAAGTGAAACTAGAGAAGCCCAAGCAATACTATAATTGTGTAACTGTCCACACCAACCCAATTTAATCTGTATATCATGCTTCCATAAAGGTGCTTTAGAAAATTAAAGCAGGACAGGACTGTTAATTTCTGTTTAGTCAAATGTTACAGCCATTTTCCAACTCTGACTCTCTCATAAATGGTTTGCAAATATATGTTTTATTCCTTGTCCAGTACTGTAATTGCCAATGACTGAACTGAACTCAGAACAGGTAAATCAGGATGCCCAGGGGTAGTGCCCACACATCTGTATTTTTGAAAAGCCCTGAGGCGATTCCAACACGCTACAGGTAGCAGAACGCTGACCTAAATTATCCATTACTAAGAAATAAGCAGGGAGAATCAAACACTTAACATTAAAATGGTAAACATAATTTTACTATTCAAACACAGCTTCAGTCTTGATGGAAGAAAGAAAAGCTACAATTTGAATGCCAAATTATACACTGCTTTTATATACACCTTTCCATTCAAAGCCCAAAATAACCCTGTGAAGAAAACAGAGTAGGTTTTATTTTTTCTTTCCTTTCTTGTATTTTTTAATTGTATTTCCCATTTACAGAGCAGTCATAGAGGCTCAGAGCTACTTAATGACTTGCCCAAGTCCACACAGCTAGACAGCAGTGGAGTGCTCCTACTCAGTCATGTGCCGACCATAGGAAATGCTCTTTTTGTGGCCCAAGTCACCATCCCAGTGATTGCCAGCATCTCTTCGATTATTGGCCCTCTTCCCTCTTTCCATGGTTCTCTCTGTAACCAAGGCTAGTGGTTGACTTTTTTTTTTTTTTTTTTAGCATTCACTGTTATGTCTCGATACAAATGAACACTGACATGTTAAGAAAGTGAAAATCAATGCCACTGATTAAGAAACTGTCCTCTAATTCGCCTATCTGACACTCAGCGTTCAAAGATGCACAGGTAAAAATCTCTATCTGGCTTGACCTGCATATGAAAGAAATCCCTTTAAATGTGGGCATTTATTTGAAACCTTCAAAACCATAACAATGTTATTATTTGCTACGCTTATACTCTGCTAAAGATGTAAGTTTTATCAATCCTCACAATAACACTACATAAGATAGATACTCTTCTTATATCCTTTTATAGGTAGGAAAATAACAGCATAGAGAAGTTGGGTATCTTACCCTAAGTCATTTCAGTTACTAGCATTTGTCACTGACTCAAGGAGAGAGCTGGTCAGCCATGAGACTTTCCATCTCTTTCCCAACAGTGTCTTGTAACTGGTGCTTATCCAATCTCTCTAAACTCCTAGCAAAAGGAAAAGTGCATTGTTATCAGAATTCAAATGCATGGTGTTTCTTTTTATTTTCCATACCTTTGAAAATGGTGAGAGTCATGCCAATCCCCCCCCATGTGTACAAGTTGTGCTGATTGAGAGCCTTCTCTTATCTCACTCAGGCCTTCAATGACTCTCATGCCTTTGAAAACCCTGTTCTTGCACTGTGGCTCCACTTCCCAGCTATCAGGTGTCATATGTACTGGAACAGTTGGCACAACCCTGTAAACCTCTTGAGAGAGAGATCATGTCTTTTTATCTTCTCACTCCAGTGCCTCTCTTTGTACACTTAAGAAGATAGGGAAGAATTAACTTCCAGAGCAAAAGGTGGATAGAGAATCTCAATAACAATGACATCAGTTTAAGGCTTTAAAACTAATTCTATAATCAAATTCCTTTAATGACAAGATGGTCTAATGTAATAAAAAATATACCTGTGCAATCATTAAATAAATTTGGGTTGAAAAACTTGATAACTTATCAAGGGCAAATGACAAACAGGAAAAAAAGTTAAGAATTGTACCAAAAATATTCTACTAATAATTTCAGCTTTTTGATAATTATCTAGAGAGGAAACAAAGAAAATCATGGATTTTTCCACTAATCAGAGTTTTAAGTATTTCTTTTCAGTGTTAATTTAAGTTTAGTTTTTTTTATTTTTATTCCCTAGCCAGTGCTTTAATAAAAGCAAACGGTATGGGAATGTATAAAAATTTCAATTGCTTTTTAAATTAAGAACCAAAGACATGCCTTTATAGTCAGTAAAATAATATGCATAATGGGAAAGAAAGGAAGAGGGGGGAGAAAAGCTAGGAAAGGGGAAAAAAGGAATTGAGGCAGTACTGGAAAATAGAAAGAAAAAATGCAATCTGTAGGAATTACTGAGAAGTCAGTAGCAGAACAAGGGATGGAGCAATGAGAGAAAGTTCCTCATTTCTTAACCTCATAATAACCCCACTCTCATAAATCCACTCCATAGAATTTGAAACTCAAAACTATATACAATTTCAAATACTGACTTGATAGATGAGTATTTCCCTCTCATTATCTAAGAATACTAGTAGCCCTGCACGCGAATCCGTGCGCAAGTAGCTCGTTGCCGCTTGCCTCAGCCAACCACCCACTGCTACCACCACCCCTGGTAGCTCTTCACTGCTCATAGCTTGCTGCCCTGTCCTCCTGTAGCTCTCCACCACTTGTAGATTGGTCGTGACATTATGGCATAATGGATAATTAGCATATTCCTCTCTTATAATATAGGATACCCTGCCCTACCCCGTTTGGCTCAGTGGATAGAGCATCAGCCTGCAGACTGAAGGGTCCCAGGTTTGATTCCAGTCAAAGGCACATGCCCAGGTTGTGAGCTTGATCCCCAGTAGGGGGCTTGCAGGAGGCAGCTGATCAATGATTCACTCTCATCACTGATGTTTCTATCTCTCTCTTCCTCTCCTTTCCTCTCTGAAATCAATGAAAATATATTAAAAAAAGAATATACCCTATTTTTTCCAGGTTTCTGAGCTCTTTAGCCCTCAACTCCATTCTCTCTCTCCCCCTCTATTTCTCTCTCCCTCTACATTTCTCTCTCTCTCTCTCCATGCTCTGTCACAATGACATCTATTTAATACATTTTCTTATAAAACAGGAACCCTAATTGTATTGTGAGAACTTTTTAAAAAATAGCTGCATAACTCCATTTTCTTATAAAAAATAAAATATGCCAGAAGTTCCTGCATTTTAGAAAATGTTTTCAGCTTCAAGTAAAGTGTAGTCAGAGACTAGCTCTGGTGTCTTGGATAGGGGGTCTACCCCTCTGAGATAAGTAAAGGAACAAGAACGTGAGCCTCTGTGTGTTGCAGTGTGTTTGTTTGGAGGGCCAAGACCACCTACATAATTTGTGGCACCGAAGACAAAATGAAAATGCAGGGCCCCTGGTACAAAAATTAATAAGAATTTCAAGTTGGTGACAGCAGAGCATTCGACCAAGCATGAGCTCCTTCTGAGGACTCTGTCCCGTACCACTGCTCATATGACACCCTCGTGAAGCCCGTGTGTGGAGAGCTTTATCTGCCAGGGGCCACAGGCTGTCACAACGGGAAAATGCAGGGGTGGCCAGTGTGGTCTTCTGATGAGTGACTGTCTCAAAGTGTGGACAAGTCACAAGGTGTTAGTGGTGACTGAGTCTAAATGTTATTAGAGATAAAAGAGTGTAGATGTGAAAGATGAAGAAAAGAAAGAAGATTAACAATGCGTCTTTACACTTGGCCAGCAACATTCAGCCAGGAGTCATACCCAGAGACCACAGAACATCAATTTGAATTTAATAGCATCTCTTTCTTTTTAATAGCCACAGTTGCTGACCTACGTTCAGCAACAAGAACTTCCTTAAATATTAGTAGGTATTCTCTATGACTGATGGTGTGATAAGGCCTTAGAAATTCAAAAGCAACATAAAGCGTGGATATCAAAGGTTTCTTTGGCTTTCAATGAAGCATGAGTCTCTTATAGTTTAGCCTGTTAATTGGCTGAGCCAAGAAAACAATACATGTTACTTATAATGCCTGCCTAACCTCCCCCAGAGGGCCATTGTGAAGATCACTTGCAATAAGACCTGCACCAGGACCTGATCAACTCTAACCTCCACCACAATTAGAGGCAGTGCTGTTCGACGAAGAAAATTCTGAAGCCAGAATCAAAAGACTTGCATATTCCACCAACTTCATAATTTACTTATGACCTGTGACCTTGAAACAACTCAGATCCTCTTTGAGCCTCAGTTTCCTCTCCTGTAAAATAGAGATAATAACTTTCTATTTAACTCAAAGTAGCATAATGTGTACTGAGATTTTATTGAACTGTTATGTATTGCACAAATTTAAGGCATTATCTCAAAGAAGAAGTTGGCCCTGTCAAGGTCACCTCTGAAACTAAAGAATTAAAGCTCAGAGTCATAAAACTCCAATCTCTCAGAGATTAACAACAGAAGATAAAGTTGTATTTCAACCTGATGCAAGAAAAGATGTATGCCCATGATTACAGAGATAATGGCAACATAAATAAAGCATTTCCTTGGGTGTTTTTGTTTATCCTCCAATTTGATCCAGATGGTCATCTATACTTTATCAACAGTAGTAAACTCAAAATGGAAAGTAAACCGTTCATGGGAAAGCCAGCCAAGCAACAAGTGTTTTCTCCCATGGTACCTCACATAGGCTAGACCTTGCCAAGCAGAATAGGAAGTTTTTTCCTGTTCCCTGGCAAATCAGCCAAGCTGCAATTTCTCATAAAAATTTTCAGATGCAATATTAACTCTCAAGGATATTTTGAGGCCTCTCAACACCTCCCCATCTTCCCACCACCCACTCCCTTTTTACTGCATCTCTCATCAACCATCCCTCTGCACTCACACCATGATACAGGCTGAGAACAAAATGAACCAGTATATAAGGGGCTGGAAATGTAATGGGAAGAACAAAGGGGAGATATGATAAGATACTTAAGGAACTGATGCCAGTTTTCCAAGAAAGATCCATAATAAAGGAAGGCTAGGATTATCTCTTGATCTCTGCTGTTAGCCTTAGACAAGAAAGCAGAGAATTGTCAACAGCCACCTAATTCACAGGATAAACCAGGCCAACATTTGGTGGCAAACTATTAGCTATAAATCCATGTGTGCATTTTTTTCCCAAAGTGTCACCTGAATGTGTATCTCTCTTAAGAACATGATTGAATTTGTGGATTTAAATATTGGCTATCACCTTTTGGAGAAATAAGACTACCGGTATTGGCCAAAAAGATCATTTCAATTGTAAGTTCTAGATATTTTAAATAACAAAATGATACCTACTACCAGATCATGTCTGTTGCCTGGAGAATTCCAAGCCCACTGGCTGTGCTGGTCTCACCACTGAGAGGGTGGAGTTGAAATTTCAGAACTCACTGAAGAGGAAGCCCTGAAATTCCTTTGACAATGAACAAAGCCTGTCATTTGACAACTGCCAGAGAAAATGCACATTTGAAAATCTACTACCAGTAGGTAACGCCTGGGTTGTCAGCAATCAAATCTCTGCTTGGTACTACTTCATCTGCAACTCCATAGTCCATCACTCTTACCTCTCACTCCCGTACCTTAAACATTGGCCTGGCACTGAGTGTTCACTCCACATTTCACTTGTTTGTTTACATAACTGGGTCTCTATTACTAGTATAGGTTCTTCAAGGGCAAGGACTGGTTCTGGTTCATTATTGTCTTTCCAGTGCCACACCTCACTAGATCTAGACAATGTTAAGTGAAAGAAAGTTGGGATGGTCAGGAAACTTCATTAGGAGAATTGTATATACCAAACTATAGGTCATATGCTGTTCCTCTGTCTATTAGAGAACTTGGAGTGTCATGTTCAGTCTTAGCATATTTTAGAGCACTGATAAATTAGAATTAGTTCACTGCTGGTGATCAAGATGGGCAGTTGAGATAAAAAATGATTGACAAATCTGAAAACCATGGCAAATGAGGAACAAATAAAAGAACTGGGAATGATTAACTTGACTAAAAGAAGATGAAGGAAAGACCTGATTACTCTATTTAGATATTTAAATAGCTGTCAAGTAGTAAAGGTAATTAGATTTGTTCTATATCACCCCAGAGGAAAATTAAAGTCAATAATTAAAAAGTAGATTTTACCTCAACGAAAGAAAGAACATTCTTTCTTTTCTATTTTATATATATATAAAATAAAGAGGTAATATGCAAATTGGTCCTAACAGTGTCATAGTAACAACCAATTTGCATATTACCAGGCCAGCAGGAGGCTGCTCAGACAGCAGGGGGGCTTTCTGTGCCCGAGCACCTACAGCATGGGAGTTAGGCCTGTGTCCTGGGTGCCGCAGTGGCGAGAGTCAGGCCTGGGTCCTGGGTGGCCTCAGTGCAGTGGCAGTCAGTCAGTTAGGCCTGGATTCCGGGCACCCACAGTGGCAGGAGTCTTCCCTGGGTTCTGGGCACCCGCAGTGGCAGGAGTCTGGCCTGGGTCCCAGGCGACCTAGGCCCAGAGGCAGTCAGTCAGGCTTGGGTCCCAGACGCCCGCAGCGGTGGGAGTCAAGCCTGGGTCCATCACCAGTTAGAAGGCATCTCAGGGTGACGACCATCACCTCCACCAGAACTCAAGATGGTCACCTGGCCTGGCCCGGCCCCTCCTCAGAGGCAGCCCCTTTCCTCCATGTAAACTGCAGAGGACAGACAGGCATGCCTAAGAGGCTGGGGCCATGATGCCCCATCCCTACCCTACTCCCCTGGCCTCCTTCACCTGTGGCCCCCACAGAAGGGTATGCTACCTCTCACCACTGTCTCCGGCCATCCCTCAGCACACAGGCATATCGGCCTTCAAACTTGCCCTACTCACTTCCTCTCACCCCCTTCCAGGGCCTCTGCTCTGGAGGGGGCCTTTGGAATTCAGGGCTCTGGGGTCTTACAACAGAGCTGGGGTGGGAAAGGGTAAACAGCACCAAAGATGGCTGATATGGCCACCCACCTCTGCCTCAGCTTGGTTAATTAATTCAGCCTCAGGACGTGGCACTCAGAGGGGATCCCTACTTTTCCAGCAATGGCTCTAGGCCCTATTAGTTCACACAAACACTCCATCCATGCTTTTGTTCCGGCCCTCCGGTCCAGTTTAAGAACCCATTGTGGCCCTCGAGTCAAAAAGTTTGCCCACCCTTGCTCTAGGGCCTCAGACCCAGTACCAGCCTCCTCTTCCTCTTGGCCCTCCCCACAGCTGGTGCTTGCTGCAGCTCCGTGTGCCTTACTTAACCACCCCTTCCTTCCCTGTTCCTACAAAGGAGGCTGCATCTTTGTATGTTATATTCATATAAACTTTGTAACGTTTTGGGGAAAAAAAACAACAACAAAAAACTATGACCAAGAGAATGCCACAGTCAACGTGTCTAGAGTCCGGCTCAGGAGAACGGAGAGAAGGGAGAATTCCATAAGTTGGCCGATGCCAAGATATTTCTGAGTGACTGTCTGGCGTGTGACAGTCGTTTGACCACAGAGGAAGGAGTCCAAGTTTCTCAGCAGAACACCAAAGACTTCTTCCATGTTCTGAACCTTTGCTTTGGTTTTCAGAATTCCCTGTTCCCCATCTGTTGGCCCCCTCCCTCTGAGAGGCGCTGTCGTCGTCACATGGGTGCAACTGGAATACTGTATCTCAAAAGGATTGCCCCAATGTACGTATCCTTTTATCCGATGATGAAAAAAATCCCAAAGAATAAGAATGGAGACAGACCACTGTCCTTTAGGCTTAAAAAAACCCGGAAGTGTCCTGCGAAGAGCTGAGATTTGGTTCTGTCCACGCACCTCAGAGAGATTGGATGAGGAAATGGCTCGGATTGGCCCTGACTTTACCCACTCGTTACTCTTGAAGGTGTCTTTGCCACAATGTGAATAAACTTCCACCTTTTGGAATAGGGGCTCATAAGAAAGTCTGCATTCCCAACTTTTCTTTGAAACAGACCTATGTTCTGCAGCTGTGGCCACCGTTCTGAGACCAGGTCCTGTTGCAGGGAAATAGGGGGCACTGGAGTGGAGGCCCCCCTGCCCCATGCCTTTTCACATTCAGGGATTTTGAGCTGAACTCACTTTGGGGGAGGCCTGGCAAGGGTGACAGATGTCACAGATGGAAGGATGGAGAATGGAGAGGCAGACACCCTGCTCAGTCCCTCCCTGGGTGGGTCAGGCAGATGAAGGCCAGCCAGCCCGCCCCACAATTGGGTGAGATAGAGTCCTCTGGGTCCACTTCTCATCCTGTGGGCCTGGCCACTCCCCTCAGCTCCGGGCAGCCCTCTGCGTTCCACGACAGCATGATCTGCCCTCACATGCTGCTTGCCCTAAGTGAGAAGGAAGAGAGCAGTTGGCCCACGGACAACTACACAGAAAGATAGGGTTCACAGCTGGCTAGTTCAGTGATGGTGGCAGGAGCCTCTCCTGCTTCCATGGCAGCGCTAAGGAGCAGTGAGCCAAGTGGTAAGGAGCAGCAAGCAGGTGGGCAGTAAGGAGCGAGGGGTCCCAGACTGCAAGATTTCCAACTGTTGGCTTAGGCCCGTTCACGGGCCTAAGCCAGCAGGTGGACATCCCCTGAGGGGTCCCAGACTGCAAGAGGGTGCAGGCTGGGCTGAGGGACCCCTCCCCTAGTGCACGAATTTCATGCACCGGGCCTCTAGTATATGTGTGTGTGTGTGTGTGCGTGTGTGTGTGTGTGTGTGTGTGTGTGTGTGTGTGTGTGTGTGAGATAGAGGCTCATAAGAAAGTCTGCATTCCCAACTTTTCTTGAAACAGATCTATGTTCTGCAGCTGTGGCCACCGTTCTGAGACCAGGTCCTGTTGCAGGGAAATAGGGGGCACTGGAGTGGAGCCCCCCCCCCCACCCGACCCCATGTCCTTTTACATTCAGGGATTGAGCTGAACTCACTTTGGAGGAGGCCTGGCAAGGGTGACAGATGTTAATCTGATTAACAATAGTGGGGAAAGAGTGCATTGCCTATCTTTGATGTTACAAAAACAAAATCGCATAATCAGGCTGCTAGGGTCCCTTCTAAGGTAGAGTTTCTGATTCCCACACAGTAAATGCAAATGCCCCTGGAACCATGCATGTGAATTGCACTAGGGAATGAGTGATGTCAGCTTCTTTCCTAGGCCCTGGCTTTACCAGGTGGAAGAGCGCTGGAGACAGCATGGAGCTCCTGAAGATAGAGACAAGTCTCCAAAAGGCCAAAGAAGACTGGTAGTGTTGAAGATGAATTTTCGTGGCACCATTTTGACTACTGCCTCTCTTAGTCATTGAAAGCAGCTAAAAAACAAAGAGGGTAGTTTAAAAAATAGATTTGGAATTTGAGGAAAATGCACATCTTGAATGTTAATATTCCAAAGAGCTGCAATCACACATCTGTTTTCTTGTTTGGTTTACAATTGAGGGAATGGGAACAGAGGACCCCATGAAATTGAATGACACTTCACATTGATAAGCATTTCAAAACAATATGGTAGCAATTTGAGGAACACATTATACTCTCAAGCTGCATAAAGAAAGAGCAAATAATATATCCTTTAATGTTTAACTTTAATAAGGATCTTACTTGTTACAAATACAGCATTTCACACTGAAAGTCTAACTGTTTCAGTCCAGTAATATAAGACACAGTTTATAAAAATGATAATTGAGTTTAACTATGTTCTTGTTTTATTTTCCATTTATCATGTGAATTGCTTCTAAATAAGATTGTCTTACTTCATTAATTTGCATAATTACTGAATTATAGCATGGGAATCCAAATAACAAACTCCTGATAAGATCATTCCAGATTCACTGTGACATTGTTTTGAAAGTGAGAAAAATTGATATACAATTAAGTTAAGAGTAAAAGTATATAAGCTAATTAGGTTGCCTTTGAGTCTTCAAAATATAAAGAGGTTATTTGGGTCAGAACAATGAATGGATTTTTATGCTCAGATGCGAAACAGCTTGAAAACCAAAGAACAACTGGTTAGTACTATAACATTTTAGAGTAACAATATGTCTGATTTTGACAGAGGAGGAGCCAGGTGGAGTTTTGGTTTTGTTTTTTAATCAAATGAAGATCCTTGATGAGAGAGGAGAGAGGTCTTTTATGAAGATCTAAAAATACCTGTACAGATGTATTTCGATTTTTCAAACAGCACCCGATCAAATTAGCTTGACAGTCTCTGGTACCAGTCAGAAAATCCTGATGCCTTGTTTGAGTTCAGAGCTTCAGCAAGTGCAAACATTTCACTCAGCTCAATCTTCAAATATGTGGGCGAGATAGAAAACGTGGATATGGATAAAAAGCTACAAGCTGCTATTTAGCTATCGGACATTGTTCAAAGAGCCAAGCAGTAAATGTTCCTCTTTGGAAAGGAGGCTGCTGAAAGGGAACAAGGCTCATCGACAAAATAAATCTCAGGGTCTGTCTTGGGCGAGCAGATAAACAAGGGCCTGACTGATTAAGTGTCTTTCCTGACGTTGCGGAGACAACAGCAGAACAATCACAGAGACAAAAACTGCACCTCTCTCTCCTGCCTCCCTCGTGCTCTTATTAATCATTTTGAACGGAAAGCTCGGTAACAGCAGTCCTGCCTAAAATATTGCTTGTTTCCCTAAGATGACACCCTGGAAGCTGAGAAGTGCTGTGTTATCATCCTGGCGTCCTTTCCTTTCAGTCGTGATTTGAATAAATCTGTGACTTTCACAAGAAAAGAATGTCATGGCTGAGGGATGAAACATACAAGATAAAGTTTTGTATTTCCCATAGAATCATGGCAGAATCTTATTTTTTTCTGGTACTTAACCAAGTGACATGGATTCTCTGAGAGTATCTCAGTGCTGTTTCACATACTCTGGCCCCATTCCCTCCCAGATGAAGATTCTTATTTGTCTGTTGTTGGGTCAAAAGACGTCCCCCACAGCTGCTGGGAATCTTGTTGCCTGGGTAAAAGAATAGGGCATATTTCATGGGAGCTATTAGTATGGGCTGTAAGTCTGTTGTGAGGCACAAGGCCAACAGCTGGATACAAATGGCAGGTTCTGGGCCAGCTGAAACTCTCTGCTTTCAAGTTTTGCATGTTTGCACATACACACATAAACATATGCACACATGCGAGCACACACACATACAAACACACACACACACACACACACACACACACACACACACACACAGCCAGCTTGGGAATGTTAAACAGCTCCAGATTTATTTTTTAATCTAAACTAAAATGTTTAATGTGGCCTAAGGTTTGGCAGAACCAGGCAAGCCTGCTTCTTCTTACCACAGGCTGGAGGCATCTGGCCCAGGCCTAAAAGCTGCTGGCACTCCATGGGGATGAAGGGCTTGGGAGGACATGCCTGCTCCTCAGCTGGGTGATGGAGAAAGGAAACAACTTAGGCCATCATAGCATCTGAGTGATTATCTATTCAAGCTCAGAATTTTTTAGTAAAAGAAACTGCAGCCTAAAGCACATAGTGAATCAAAGACAAAACCAGGATCAGAACCTATATGTTCTAATCAGGGTCAGATTAAGGTCATCAGAGAATCTAATAAACTCTAAAAAGATTGTGGTGACAGCCACATATGTCATTCAAAATAAAACAGTAAGCCAAGGCTAATGAGGTGCTGTGGTGTTTTAATTTTTCCCATAAGGATTAGTCAGGAATCTCTATTGGGAACTATTTTCTATCAAATGCTTCCAGAAATATTTTCTCCTGTCCTTAGATTCCCCTACCTTGCTGGTACTCAGAGCCTGCTCTCCTGCTTATTGGGAATCCAGCTCTTCTCCGACCCCTGGCCTGAGCATGTCCACACCCCTCTCATCATCCTTGTCCATCACCCTTGAGTCATGGACCACCTGGGCTGGCAGGTCCCCTCCTCTAGCCTGCACCCATGGAGTTCCCATCCTTGCCTTGAAAGCTCCAGTGAGGACAACACATTATCTTCCAGAATACTCAGTTTCATTTTTGGATAATGGCTCTGATTACTAGAAAATTTTTTCCCTTGTTAATTTGAAATCTGTCTTGCTACTTAATAACATTGGACCTTGAAACTCATGTACAGAACTTTACATTCATCTTATTAAATTTTGTTTATTATTAAAACCACAAAGATAGTTGTAAATTTTACCCTATTTACTATTCACCCCAACTTCAATTCAACCACCAATATTATAACTAACCAAGAGTCATCAAAATTTACTGTAATAAGACAGATAGTAAACACTTTAGGCTTTGAGGTCATACTGTCTGTGTAGCAACAACTCAGTTCTGCCCTTGTAATACAAAAGCAGCCAGATACAATATGTAAAAGGGGGGGCGGGTATTGCCTGTGTTCCAATAAAACTTTATTTATAATAACAGACAACAGAAAAGATTTCGAAAACAGGCCTCAGTTGGCTGACCTCTGACATATTCAATTCCACTGTAAATATCATTCTCATTGAGACAGGTGGAAGCAAAATAAGAACCAATGAATTTTGCTTTCCCACTGTCAGCTATCAACATTTTATCCTTTACTATCATCTCTTTTGCTTCTTCACTTCTTCACTTTCCACATTTCCTCACTTCTCTTCACAGCTCTTTTGGTTCCTATCTAGCTAATACATAATTTCTTTTCAGTATAACACTTATTCCCTATGAACCACAGTTCTGTTCATCATCAGATGAATGATGTTCATCTGAATGGTCAAAAAGTACTTTATTCATATCAATATATCCCCACTTGGCTTCCTTTTGCCTTTTAGCTGAGCAAGATATCACTTGCCTCCTTCCTTCTAGTTGCAAAGATTTATCCAGCGTCCTGTTCTTTATATGGCCACACCACCTTCCTTGTGGCCTTTTTAGATTATCAGAGTCATTTTCATGGCTCTGATCTATGAGTAGGAGTCATGTATTTTGTACAAATATCACAATGAGCTCTGTTAACAGATGATGTTCCGTGGTTCTGTCCTGTTTCTTCGTGTCTAGTGTCTTATGAGTAGAGGTATTAATGACCTTTTGTTTGGACTACCTTTTCAAGGTTGTTTTTGTACTGATAATGTCTCCCTTGAGGCAAAGTTTGGGCAGGGTAGGGTTCTTGGTCTATGCTAGCAACAAACGTACCCTACAGGTGTCAGTTAGCTCTTGTTGCATCACACTGTGGAAAATGGACCTTGGGAAGTGGGATAAATGCTAATACTTCAGGCTACTGCTATGGCTGTAAGCAATAAACTGTTCTTTGTCTCTGACCCAGGGATCTCGTGTTTTCTACTAGCTTCTATGAAACTGAGGCAGGCTAAATTGGTAGCTTGCAAACAGGGTAGAATCTCAGGACTGGCACTGTTCTTGACATACTACACCTCCCTGAGAAGGGAGAACTATGAGAAGTAAGATGGACTAGAAATTTATGTATTATATAGCTGAGTAGAGCTATGCAAGATTACTTAAAAAACAGTGGCTATTCTCAAGCTGTAACTCCACCCCTTTCTAACCATTCAAGAACATAAGTGGTAAGGGTGGTATTACAGGAATAAATTTGAATTTTCTCCACTTAAAAAATGTAAATCTTTCCCAAATGTCAGTATTATAACTACTATTAGTAACAATTTACTTGCAATATACATTTCAACCAGGTCACCTCTCCAAGGCCAAGAAGAGTTGACATAGAATATATTTGGCCTAGCGTGGGCAGTTTTAACAGGCACTACATCAACAGAGAGAGAGAATTCTATGTGTTCTAAAAGCAATCTATATATATATAAAAGCCTAAATGACTGTTGGACCATCCAACCAATAGCTATGATGAGCACTGACCACCAGGGGTAGACGCTCAACGCAGGAGATGCCGAGCTGCGATGACTTGGCAGCTGTGGTTCTTGGGTGAGAACCAGTGAGTAGGGAGCCTGATTCTGGGATGCATCACCCGAGAACTGCCCTCTTGCAATTCTGGACCCCTTGGGGGATGTCAGTGAGCTGATGTCAGTCCAATCCCCACAGCCAGGCTGAGGGACCCCACTGGTCAACAATTCCATGCACCAGGCCTCTAGTAGGATATAAACATGATCAGGCAGCCTGCTCTCTTCTTTTCTTCTGTTCTGTCAATAGATATTGAACTACTCTCTGTGTAAAGATCATCTATGTTTAGCATAAGGATAGAAGATGTTGGGGGTGGGAAGGGTAATGATGAGAAAAACTCTATTAAGGAGTTCATGATTAGAGAACCAAAATGCACATAATACTATTAGGGAGTGAAATAAACCCAAAGTAATGTTAATTTGACTTGAATTAGCTCATGTGTGCAAGCAGGAGGAAGGGTTGCTGGGATCTGGGGAGAGATTTTGGCATGAGATGAAGGCAGGTGAGAGTCACCTGGGGTTAAAGGGCAAAGGTTCTAGAGGAGCTGAGTTTTGAAGCAGCACAATTTTTGATTGTTCACAAAGATGAAAATGAAAGTCAGGAAGCACACACTCTGGGGAAAAGATTACTGAGTGGAGGATAAGTTGACCTGGGCCTAAGTCCAGTTCTGTTAGTAACTAGCCATCTGATTCAGCCCATCTCAGCCTGCATTTATCTTTAAAAAAGGGAGTGAATTAGATGTTCTTTCCAAAAACACTCTGTAATTTTTTAATTGGCTTTTTCAGAAGTAAAAAGCAAATTAATTTGACAATCTAGAGTGTTAATATTGAGTTATAATAAAAATTATATTGAAAAGATGGGCTGAGCAGTTGGCAGTAGGTGAAGACACTAGTATTGAATTTAAGGACCAAGAGGGAAACACTCCTGGGCCTTGAGCAGAATGACAATATTAAAATATCTGTGGATGTGGGATGCAATCGAAGAAAATTACCCAAGAGGGCTTTCAGAATAACTATAGTTAATCCTAGACTCTTATTTCAAAAGACTTATAAAAGTTACATTTCCATCTACCCAAATGAGTGTGGTAATTGAAATATCAATTAAATTATTTCTCTTATTCATTGCCTGTGCAGTACAATAGAAGTGTTTGAGATACAAAATTATTAAGAGATAGAATTGATGACTTTGTATGGTTTAGGGTGAGTTTTAAAGTGGAGTGCTTACTAGTAAAAGTCACTGGCTGTTACATATTTCTTAATACTAACTGGTTGGCATTGCTCTGTTTATGGTTCACAAGCCAGAATTTAGCTCTATTTTAAAAGTCTATGATCTATAGCCATGTCAAGGAATAAATGAATTCTCTTTTTCTGCACCATTGTCTCATCTTACCACAACTATCTCCAAGAGGACATCAGAACTTCTGCAAATGTCCTCATTTTCTTAATCAATTTTAGGCCTGTTTGTTTAAAAGTCTGAAAGTCCACTGAAGTGTAAAGAGCCTTGTGGTACCTTACCTCATGCCTTGAATAGAAACAGAAAGGACTGGATGATGCCCTAGCCCGTCGTCAGCAAACTGCAGCTCGCAAGCCACATGCGGCTCTTTGGCCCCTTGAGTGTGGCTCTTCCAGAAAATACCACGTGCGGGCGCGCATGTACAGTGCGATTGAAACTTCGTGGCCCATGTGCAGAAGTCGGTATTTTGTGGGAGAGCCACACTCAAGGGGCCAAAGAGCCGCATGTGGCTCGTGAGCCGCAGTTTGCTGACCACTGCCCTAGTCTAATAACATATTTCCCTAAAGAGGCTAGAACTTCCTGGATACACAGAGCAGGCCAGGCTGCCCTCAGACAGTCATCTGAGGCTGTCCTGCAAAGCCCAATGGCCTTCTTAAAGATGACGGGGGAGCAAAAAAGGCACAGAAACTCCTGAAATGCATTTGTGGTGTCTTTATCGCTAAGTAAACAAACATTTACTAAGTGTTTCCAATGAACCAGGTTTTTTCCCCCACAAAATTATATTTTTATTGAGATTTAATTGGCATATATAAGATTATATCAGTTTCAGGTGTACAACTTAATTATTCAATATTGTATGTATTGAGAAATGATTCTCACAATAAGTCTACTTAACATTCATCACCATACATAATTACAATTATTTTTATGGTGATAACTTTTAAGATCTACTCTCTTAAACTTTCAAATATGCAATACCATATTATTAACTATAGACACCATGCTATACATTACATCCCATGACTAATTTATTTTATAACTAAACGTTTTTAGCTTTTGATTGCTTTCACCCATTTTGCCCACCCACAACCCCCAATCCTGGCAACCACTAATCTGTTTTCTGTATCTCTGAATTATATATTTATTGGGTGGTACTTTTTTTTGCAGGGGGATGGGGGGCGTTGATTTGTTTTTACATTCCACAGATGGTATCTGTCTTTCTTTGTCTGGTTTATTTTCCTTAGCACAAGGCCCTCAAGGTCCACCCATGTTTTTGCAAATGGCAAGATTTCCTTCTTTTATGAGTGAACTAGAGGCCCAGTACATGAAATTTGTGCACTCGAGAGGGTCCCTCAGCCCGGCCTGTCCCCTCTCGTCATCCAGGACCCCAGTCCTTACCGCCCATCTGCTTTCTGTTCCTTACCGCTTGGCTCACTTCTCCTTAGTGCTGTTGCAGAGGCAGGAGGCTCCTGCCACGGCTGCTGTGCTCACCAGCCATGAGCCCAGCTTCTGGCTGAGCGGCACTCCCCCTGTGGGAGTGCACTGACCACCAGGAGTCAGCTCCTGAGTTGAGCATCTGCCCCCTGGTGATCAGTGCACATCATAGCAACCAGTCATTCCGCTGTTCAATCAATTTGCATATTAGGCTTCTATTATAGAGGATAGTATTCCATTGTTTACATACCATATTTTCTTTATCCATGCATCCACTGATGGACACTTAGGAAACTTCCATGTTCACAATATGATCTTGTCACATTAAATCTCATTTGTTATTCCATTTTACAGACGTGATGATCAAGATACACTTTCTAAGACCTGAGTCAAATAATCTGAGCTATAGTAGTAAATCAAGAACATAGGAACAGGATGTTAAAGAGATGTTTTAAAGAAAGGCTTAAGAGGATGCATGTGAGTGAGGTTCATTCTCAGAGACAAGGTGTTTGTAAGGCTTCCTTCAAAAGAAAATTTTTTTCATCTTCTCAATGCTCATATTCAAACTGTTTCATAGAATATACGGTTCCAGGGTGCCTGTGTGTTCTCCCCATGAATATCAGGCTCAGATTAGCGTAATTTGTGGATTAAAAGTAGCTTCAAAGCTGCTCAACTCAAAAGGATTTCCTGGGCCAGAGACTGAAACTGTAGAATTGACCCTGAACAGCAGTTATTCATGAGATCAGAATGGCTCCTCCATTGCATTGGTGACTTGGAGAGCTAGGAGTTGGTGGTGAGTATTTTCACAGGCTGTGAAGAGAACAAAGAAGAGGTTTCATCAAGGCTTTCCCTACAAAAAACATGTCAGATTTTTTATCCACTTCCTTGAGCTCCAAATCAGGCTCTAAAACGAGTCATTTGAAAAGCCAGAGTTGGCGCTAACATTCTCCTCAAAATCATATTCTGAATAACTGAAAACTTTCTATCTATACAAAACATTTACTTTTTGCCAACCTAAACACGTGGTTTGAAATAAGAAGAGGGTTGCCTTATCTTTCCATTTTTTCCTCCATAAGGTATTCTGGTCAGGTCATATTTCTGACTGCAACAGCTTTTCTTTAGAGAGTGATGAGCTTTTAGAAGAATGTCCCGCTAAAACCACCCACCTGTAAAACTTAGAGCACAACCAGAGGAGGTTGGCTTTCTTGGATAGAAAACAGGTTGGTTCCCATGAGTGTTGGGGATTAGAACCTGACTGAGAAATGTTCCAGAGGAAATGGGAGGTGAGAAAGTAGGGACATTGAAGCCAGACAGTCATTTTGAGGAGTTTTGCCATAATGGGGAACAGGGTAAACAGATCAGAACCTGGGATGATTTATAACACCCGGAGTGAGGGTTGATTTGTTTCTAAAATCAGAGATGGATGCAGATGGGGATTACAGAGCTAATGAGAGTCTTTGTGGGTTTTAAGCTATAGCCCTTTAGTCCCCAACCCATGCTTCTATAATCTGCATTTTAAAATTTGGAGACTCTGCATACCATAATTTTCCATTTCCGATGACTCTTTGTTCAGTTCTGCCTTTAGGGGGCTCTAGAATGAGTCTGGAAGACTGGAGGAGAAGAACGGGCTCATACTCCTTCCTGTTTCCTACTGTTCCTATCAGCACCTCCTCACCAATGCTTCCTTGTTATGGCACTAATGGCTCCCAATAGCAGTAATTGGTTCGAATGAATATGTTTTAACTTCACTCCTAAAATCAGCATAGTTGCACCCCCCCATCAATATCAGAACCATGCATGTGGCACTCCCTCTTCTGTGGTCTGAGTCTTGGCTCTGCTGGGCACCAGGATGGGCAACAAGTCACCAGAACCCTCTAGAGAAGTCTCTGTGAGGGCCTCTCCTTCAAGCTTCTAAGTTCTATTAGTAAAACCCCAGCCTCTTGCCTTTGTTCTCCTACCCCAGAGGCTACAGCTGCTTCCCAGAGTCCCAGTGTTCCATGTTAGGCTTTTCCACATTTCAATAATATTTAACAGCTTCCCTAAAGTAAATTATCCCTATTAAAATAACTTCGTGGTTCATGTTTTCTTGATTGAACCCTGACACAGAGTCAATCAGGATTTCGTCAAGATGCACAGAGGTCAAAGCCCACCTACACCCTCCCAGCTATGCTATGCTGCATGTCCTGATTTTACTATTTTAAAAATATTTTAACAGAAATACAAGTAAAGATTTACTCTCCATAAAACTAGAGTTTTTCTAATACTAGGGTATCAATTGACAATATTCTAGACCTTCCTCCTGCCTCTGTTTCTCCATCCTCTTCCTTACAACCACTAGATCTTTCTTTGTGTCCCAATCTTGTATTATAATAGTTCCTCCTAGTGTTTGCCTTTTGAGGTCATACTATTCTTTTTCTTCCCATTGTTCTTTGCAATTCAGATTTTTGATTTCATAACCCATGTTCTGTGGTTGGCCTATGGGTAGAGAACTGGTGTTCTAACAACTTTTGGAAATCCATACCTTGATATGAAATTCACATTCTTGCAATGAGCACTAAATTGAATGTTGGAAGCTTAGTGTCAAGCTTCTGCTTAGCAGTAGGCTCAATCACATGTAGAATTAACATCATCTCTCTAGCCTTGGCTTTCTCAGCTGCCAAGTGAGGAGGTTATAGGAGATGCTCTCTGAGACACTCCTAGCAGGCTTCCAGAACTTGCCCTGTCTTTTAGCTCTCTTCTTGATCCTGAACTTTGTAGCTAATTGACTGTTACTTGATTTCCTAGCACAATATAAAATTCTATTGAATTGGTAACAGTCATTTGATTTACTCTACAGCTTTCATCAGCCCTTAGGAACTTTGCAATCGAATCTCTTCCAGTCCCACCTTGGCTCCTGAAATGTCTTCAAATTCTACTATAGCTCACTGAACTCTAATTACTTTTCTCCTTTTCTTCATCGTTGCTTAGCCTTCATTCCTGGTTTCTCTTTTGAGCTCATCCAGTGCCCTCCTTCAAAGAATTGCTTTTTTTTTTTTTTCTTGACTTTTTACTTATACTGACACACATTATATGGTTTTGGTTTTTGTTTTTTCAAAGTCCTGGAGAATGTGATTGCTAATTCATATAGTGCTAGTGGGGCTTCCTTTTGAGAAAGGATGCCTAACATGTAAGTCAGCTGCGAACTGTCCAAACCAACAGCCAGAGGAGTGGAATCAAATCCCAGCTCTCTCGCTTATTAGGTGGCTGCAAGGACTTAGAAAAATGACCTAATGTCCTTGGCCCAGAGCAGCTATTTTCAACCAAAGTGCCACAAGAATTTTTAAAACATGTAATACCTGACTATTTAGTCAGGGGCACTGACCTCTTTCCCTTTGGATTGTCAAATTTAAAAAATGACAACAGCCAACACAACAAAAGTCATCTGGTATGACTGAATTGAAATTACACCTCTTTTTTTTTTTTTTTTTTTGGTCAGGTCAGCCAAAAATATATTTTTTGGTGTGCAACAGAATTTTAATAATGAGTTTATGTGCCATGAGATGAAAAAAGTTGAAAATTATTGGCCATATAGACACAATAATAATAGTCATTTATCTAAACAATATTTGTGAGATGATGGTATACAAAGAGTATTAGTTAAAATCTTTATCCTCTCCTTAACACATTATTTTTCATGTGCTCTTCTATGCCAATCTCTGACCTCATTTCTTTGTAAATAATGGTCACTCTAGGCTGTTAGCATAGGTAGCTAGTTAGTGTCAATAAAGGAAGGGAGCAAAGGGAATCAGACATCAAGCCTAATAAACTAGGGAGCTGAATTAGACACTAAGCTTGCTTCACTAGGAAGTTACAGCATCCATAGTTTCCCAGGGAATCACAGCATTGCCCTGCCAAGAGGATGAACACCCTTCTCTCCCCTGTGTAGGGAGGAAGGACTGGCTTTCCAATCTCTCAGGGTACAGCCAATTTACTTGCCCAGACTACAAGAGGAAGGAATAAATACTAAAGGGAAAATTCCTGTGCGGGGCTCATGCCCAGTAGAAGCCAAGGTGGTGCAGGGGGAGGTCCTTATATGAGGTAAATGCAGTAGGAACTAAGAAGGTAACCAAAAGGGGAGGTACTTAGCCTGGGAAAAGGATCAGATTGGATAAGGGACACAAAATCCCAGAAGATCTTGGACATAGATTGATTAGGGAGAGGGTCCAACACCAACCTACGAAGGATTGAGAAGTTGATTGGTTAGTTTGAAAGAGCTGCTGGTCCTTCCCAAGTCTGAGATAATATAATCCAAGCCTAACAAAGGCCTCTCACTGGGTAACACAC
This sequence comes from Myotis myotis, assembly GCF_014108235.1. Taxonomy (NCBI): domain Eukaryota; kingdom Metazoa; phylum Chordata; class Mammalia; order Chiroptera; family Vespertilionidae; genus Myotis; species Myotis myotis. The sequence continues at coordinate 61,308,852 of NW_023416324.1, forward strand.
ACTCCATCAGACATTTGCTGGTGCGCTCACGGGTTCTCTCTCCATGAGGGAGACAGGCCATGAGGACCTAGCAACTGCCTGGGGTTGGGAGCTGCATGGACCCAAGTGCAGGCTACAACCATGAGCCTGGATAGGACAATGCAGCATGAACCAGGGACACAGATTACACTAGCCAGACAGGGACAGAGGCTTAACTAGATTATGCTTTGGCATGGCACAGAATTTTTGAATGCTGGTCTGCCTTATGGGCTTGATGAAGACAAGCTGGACTCTTTCCACAATGGGGCCCACAGAAATGAGACACCAGGAACCTGGGGGCAGCCACTACACCTAATCCTCCCATGCACAGGTCACCAGAATTGCTTCTCTCTCAACTCAGTAAAAGGACCCCATTTCCACTGGCAACAAATCCACCATTCTTAGTGTCATCTCTTCCTCCTCCATTCTTTCTCTTCCCCTTCTTTCATAATTTTCACCCAATACTTATTTAATTTTCTACTTTAAGAATCAACTCAGCCTATCTCTGGAAGTGTATCCCCGCTGTTCTCCCACCCTCCAAGCATGCTAAATGGCCCTTTTCCCACATTCCCACAGCCTTTGGGGATGCCCATCCTTTCTGTCTCTGTGTGCTTGGTTTATTCATTGGTCATCTGCACTCAACTCACTTCCTTGTGAACATGGAATTGATTAATCTTTATACCCTCAAAATATAGCAGCACATAGTAGACCATCTAAAAGTGCTAACAGAAGAAAATGTGATTTTTCTAGTTCACAATTTCAGCCTCAGACATGTATTTCCTCCATGTTTGAGGATTCTTTTTTAGCACTCAGAACCAAAACTGAAGGTCTTTTGTAAACACAAAAACATACTCATCCCAAGAAAAACAGCAAGGAAAAATATGTATCCCTGTATCTCATTAAATAGAAAATATCCTAGGGGGAATATAGGAGAGAAAAAACTGCATTATGAAGGTAGAGAGAACACCCCTAAAGAAGTTTTTGTTATTATTATTATTATAATTAATGGAAAGGAATTTGGCAAGATCTGCCAATTTTAAGGGACCAAGGAATGCCATGGGACCACTAGTAGCATGAATCCTCACCTTCATTTCCATCATACTATTCAGTCAGCCAGTAAAAATACATCAAATATATATAGGCACCATGGGGATGGGGACAACAACTTGTGGTCAAAGAATTCTGGAGGAAAACCTGGAACCTGGATAAAAGGCCAGTAGATTAATGTTAAAATCAAGAAAGGAAGCAATACATCTTTCTTCTTCTCTTTTTCACAGAAGACAAAACATCCCCAATCTCTGCATTTCTACTTATTCTTCTCTGGTGATTGAAAAACAATGACTTTACTTAGAAGGAATTTTCAGTAATGTGCGTACACAGATGGACCAGGTATTCTCAGAATCACAATGTAACCTGAGGCCTCCATGCTGGGCGAGGCTGACTTTGCTGCAGCCTAGAAACAGGAACAAAATAATGTACAAGAGCCTGAGTTGGTTCACACACATCACAAAATCATTCCATGCGGTCAGCAGACATGCTGGCTGCCCTAAGATATTCCGCAGCATGTGAAAGCGATCCCTTGTCCTGGGTGAAGGATGCCAAGTCTAGCACAGTAAAACCAAGTTTACAAAACAGGACCAGTGAAGAAAAAATGGCATATTTGAGGGTATAGACTGAAACACTTGAATTTCAACAAGCCAGAAGTTATTTCACTTTGGGCAAGTTCCACACCAGTCTCAGTGATCTCCTCTCACACCGTCTCAGGTTCCAGCCACCACAACTGCTCTTCTCTGAACATACTTGACCCATCCAAGATCCTGTTTCCTCTCCCTGGTTTGTCTTTTTCCTCTTTCTTCTTTTAGTTCAACACCAGTCTCTGCTGACTCCCTTAGGCTCCCGTAGAATTCTAAGCACAATCACTATGTTCACCATATTTATTGAAATTATATGTTTATGAGCTTGCCTTGCCCACTAAGCACAGAGACCCTGGAACAGTGATCATGTTGTTTCATTTCTGAATCCTAGTGCTTAGCACTATATCTTAAATATAGGCTCTTATGATATGTTTGCTGGATGAATAAATGTCACTTAATTATGCCTCCATTCCTTCAAATACAAAATGTAGAAGTGAAACTACTCTGTCTCTAGGCTTCTCCCAGCCCCAATAGGCAATGATTCCACAATGCTGCCTCAAAAGCCACAGAGACAAAGAACCTAGGGTTTTAGACCAAAGCAGAAACAAATGCTTACTGAGTAAAGCTGTTTAATAAAAAAAAAATAAACAACTGTTAGTTTGTATTTCACACAGTTCTACTTACTGTGACATTCCCATGAGGGAATATTCCCTAGGGTTTCCCAGCTGCTCTTAGGACCGCATCTTTCTCACACAATATCCTGAATCAAGGACTATCTTACATCAGCTAGCTCCTTTGAAAATAATCGAGACAAATGGACCAAGTCATATGAAAGTTTGCTTAGTAGCTATGTGACCATTATATGGCTCATGTCCCTAAGCCATGGTCCAATCATGGCATCACAGTCGTAGGAATGGAGAGTATAAAGAGAATCGGGGGTTAAAGGTCAGGGAAGGACTTTGGGGTCAAACAGATGAATTATATTTGGGTCCACTACTTGCATACAGTGTGGTTTTGAACAAATTGCCCAATCTCTCTAAGAAGTGTTGTCAGTAAAATAGGTATAATAACTATACCTCTCTTCTTGGGAGTGCATAAAATAATGTAATCCAATTACTTAGTCTAATGTAGAGATTCTTAGCACACTGTGGGTATTCAATAAATGGTATGTGAATTTCATCAGATTATTTTCTGGCCCAATCCCCTCATCATAAACAAGATAAATCTGAGGAGCAGAAAGTCATAGAAAATTACCTAAGCTCACACAACTCGCTGGATCCAGATTTCTACATCAGGATGTCCCTGGTTCCTAATGGTATCAAGAAGTCCTACAAAGGCTAAGATTCCCATCACCATGTCAGTCCCAGCAGTAATATTTTATGCTGTGCTTTTGAATCACACTATCCAGTGGTGCACAGGAAGGCACGGAGATCGACCAGGTGATGTCTGTCCTCTGTCCCCGTACAGCTTAAAGGGAATTGCACAGTATTTCTAATCCCTTGTCTGACACTGGATGGCTCATCACCTTGTGCAAGTCACTTATATTCTCAAAACTTCAACTTCCTTGACTGTTGGCTGATGATGCATGTCTGCTCTCACCATCCCAAAGATTTACTAAATGTTGTGGTCGGCTGATAATGGCCCCAAAGAGATCAACTCCTGATTCATGGAACCTGTAAATACCTCATTTGGAAAAAGGGTCTCTGCAGATGTGGTTAAGGAAAGGATCTTGATAGAGTTTATCCTAGATTATCCAGGTCCGCCCTGAATGCAGTCACATGTATTCTTATAAGAGCAAGACAGAAAGTGATTAGACACCCACACAGAAGAGTGGATGATATGAAGACAAAGACAGAGGGATTTGAAGTTGTTGGCCTTAAAAACTAAAGTGATGCAGACACAAGCCAAGGGATGCTGACAGACACTAGAAGCTGGAAGAGGCAAGAAACAAATTCTCCCTTATAGTCTTCGGAAGGAGTGTGGCCCTGCTGACACCTTGATTTCAGTCTAGCAATACTGATGTCAGACTTCTAGCCTCCAAAACTGTGACAGACCACATCTCTGTTGTTTTTAAGCCATCAAGTTGTTGGTAATTTTTTTACAGTAGCCACAGGAAACTAACCCAAATACAAAATGACAAAGTATCTGAAAGTTGTTTTTTTTTTGTAAATTATAAAATATGGGGGAAGAGGAAGACACCTGGGGGGAAACAGGTATGATTCTGACACCTGCTTGTACTACTAGATACTACATTTAATCTCTATGACAACAAATTCAAAATCATATCTGAGTATCACTGGACACTAAATATTAAGTAAGGTGCAGTAATATAGCAGGTTTGCAAAACTGAAAAAAATATTCCTCATATCCATAGTTCTTGGGCACTGTAAGTGTGAGGTCTCCCAAGGCAACTCAATATTCCTTCCATTCGTTGGGCCAGAACCATGACCTCACCCAACCACAGGTTGGACAGAAAGTTCAGCCTCTTCTATGTCAAAAGAGAAAAAGACCAGGGAATATTCATAGCAGCACAATTCACCATAGCTAAGATCTGGAAACAGCCTAAGTGCCCATCAGTAGATGAATGGATTAGAAAACTGTGGTACATCTACACGATGGAATACTATGCTGCTCTAAAAAGGAAGGAACTCTTACCATTTGCAACGTCATGGATGGAACTGGAGAGCATTATGCTAAGTGAAATAAGCCAGTCAATGAAGGAAAAATACCACATGATCTCACTCATTCATGGATAATAGAGACCATTATAAACTTTTGAACAATAATAGATACAGAGGCAGAGCTGCCTCAAACAGATTGTCAAACTGCAGCAGGAAGGCCGGGGAGGGTTGCGGGGCAGGAGGTAGGGGGGTAAGAGATCAACTAAAGGACTTGTATGCATGCATAGAAGCATAACCAGTGGACATAAGACATTGGGGGATAGGGGAGGCTAGGGGACTGTCTAGGGCGGGGGGATAAAATGGACACATATGTAATACCCTTTGTAATACTTTAAGCAATAAAAATTTAAAAAAAAAAAAAAAGACCAGGGAATAAAGACAGCACTAGTGACAGCCACAGCTGACTGCAATCAACAAAAGTAGGAAACTCATACCCATAGATAAGTAGTAATCATAAGGTAGTCAGGCTTTGAGAATGTGGCTTTGATGAGTTACAGAGTCAGAGGAAGGATGGCAAAATAAGTTCTCACTCAGACAGGCTGGTAGTTATTTGCAAAGTGACCTTGTGCTCTGGTTTGCCAGGGTACTCCTGATTGATAAGAGTGCTATCAGGGTAATTATTTATAGTACCTACTTTCCCTCTCCAGAGTTTGAATGAAAAATGTTATGGTCCTCCCTACTTATGTAGCATGCATACAATTGAAGCCCTGATATTTTTTGAATGACCCTAATGCATGAATGAATGTGCCTAAGAATCATCTGGGAAGCTTGCTGAAAGGATGGTCCCTGGGCCACATTCACCTAAAAGATTTTCTTTTACTAGCTAAAATGGGACCCCTGAAATTGGCACACAAAGTGATTCTGGATATAGTTGGAAGATAGATTACACTTTAAAGAATCCTGCTAAATCTTCCTTCACATTCGGGCAGAGCTACTCAGATTTTTAGAGTTAGGTGCATCTATAAATGAGTATTCTCCAGGGTATGTAGATCATAACTTTCATCATGGCAAACACACAAACACAAGGTCCTTGATTATCCCATTTCAACTGTATTGATTATTTGAAATAGTAAAATACTTTGGTTGTGAAGCGTGGGGTGCGGGGAGCAGATCTCCCCCTTGCAGGTTCTTGTCTCACGAAATTTGAAGAATAAAATTTGCAGACTAAAAGGACTTATTAGTAAAAGGGTGGAAATTTATTGGAAGCAATTATTGGAAGACTCCCACATAGGGAGAGGTTCCCAAGCGGGTAACCCACTAAGCTCCTTTTTTCTAAGGTTTATAAAGGCTGTAGTTCTTTGTCTCTTCATGCTCTCTTCTAATTGGACCCCTCCCCCATTTTATGACTCTGTGCTTTTCTAATTGGTCAGTCTTTTTACAGAATATCAGCTTCAAAGTCCAAAACCCACATGGTGCCCCCCTCTCTCTTTCCCCTTATCTTGCAACATTCCTTTATCTCCTGTGAACATATGTTTCCCTCCTCCCAGCATCTCTGTCCTCTGTGAAAGGATGTTTCCTTCTTCCCCACACTCTGTGACTTTTCCTTATTCTCTGTGAATGTCTGCCTTCTGGTGGCTCCAATGCAGTCCTTCTCCATGGACCCTCTTTTTTCCTAAGACTCCCTAAACCTGCCTATTTTATCCCTAAAATCCCTTTCAGTTGCATTCCCAGATTCATGAACTGTGGCTCTTGAGTATTTACTTTTGTTGTAAAATGTACATAGGCATTCATGCCAAGTAATGCCTCAAGGTTTTAGTCTTAGACTTACTGTGAAGATCAGAAGGAAGTTTAGGAGAGATGGGATAAGAAAATTTCTGAAAGCAGTCTGGACACCTTAGCAGCTTCTCAAACTCACATTTTAGAGGACCCCCCCCCCCTTTACAATGAGATCCATTTGGGCCAACTCCCCTCTTTGAAAAGGTAAGGGAATGTTTACTTGAGGCCTCATTCACACCTTCATGTGAATTTATCAGCTTTCTGCGATACTCACCTTTTGATACAGCATGGAAGGGCCTAGAGATTATTATGCTAAGCAAAATAAACCAATCAGAAAAAGACACGTATCACATGATCTCACCTATATGTAGAATCTAATAACAAAATAAACTGATAAAGAAAATAGATCCAGAGGCATTGTAGCATGCAACAGACTGACAGATCTCAGAGGGAAGGAGGGAGGAAGAGGCAGGAAGAGACTAACCAGAGAATTTATGTGCATAAGTGAATAACTCATGGACAGACAAGAGAGCAGTGAAGACCTGGGGAGGGAGTGGGAGTGAAGTGGAAGGGGCTGATGGGGGAACAAAGGGGAACATCTGTCATACTTTAAACAATGAAGATAAATTTAAAAAAAAAAGAAAAGAAAAAAAGAATGGCACTTGGATTAAAGCAGGCAGGAGTAGTAAAAATTTCAGCAGTCTAGAGAGCATTTCGTGAAAGGGATAAGACTCCCTCTGATATTTCAGGTACTGAAACAAAGGGGAAGTAAGAAAAGGGTACATGCATGCAGGAATAGAGCAACAAGAATAAATGTCCCTGCTTCACAATTATGCCTAGGATCCTAGAGGATGCCTGGGAGCCACTGAGCTCTGAGCTGGTATCAGTGGCAGAAGAGTGAATCCTAACCTGTGCTAGCCTTGGAGGTGCACAGACTAATAAAAAGCAATTACCGTAAACACAGCTATTTATAGCAGCATGATTCATAATAGCCAAAGGGTGAAAACAATACAAATGTATATCAACAAACAAATGGATAAACAAATGTGGCATAGTCACACAATGAAGTATTATTTAACCATAAAAAAGGACCAAAGTACTGATGATATACTAGTATACCACAATATGGATAAACCTTGGGAACATTGTGCTCAGTGAAAGAAGCCAGTTACAAAAGACTGCACATGTTCCATTCATATGAAGTTCAGAAAGGGAATCTATAGAGACAGAGGATAGATAGTGGTTGCTTAGCATTGGAGGGGAGTGGGGACAAGGAGGCGATAGCTAAAGAATAAGGGGTCTCTTCTTCAGGTAACAAACACATTCTGAAATGAACTGCAGTGATTCTTGCACACATCTTCATATAAAGTAAACACCATTGACTTGTATACTTTAAATGTATGAATTGAATGGCATACAAATTAAATTGTAATAAAGCTACCTTTACAAAATAAATAAAACCAACCATCACCATCTTCAGGGAGCTCCTACAGCCTCCCCTATACTAGTACTAGAGAATGAGTCACAACCAGCTGAGTGCAGCTCCAGGTCTTTCCCAACAAAGTCCTGATTTTCCCTGGAAAAGAAAAGAAAGGGGCCCTGGTCATTGTGCCTCAGTTGGTTGGAGCTTCATCCCACACACTGAAAAGTCGAGGGTTTGATTTTGATTCCAAGTCTGGGTGCAACTGATTGATGTTTCTCTCCCCCTTACTACCTTTAATAAAAATAATTATCTGATTAGAGAGAGAGAGAGAGAGAGAGAGAGAGAGAGAGAGAGAGAAAGAGAGAGGTATGGGAGGTTTGGGGAATGATGCCTTTACCTGTCACTGCCATCCCAGCTTGTATATTGTTATTATTCTTAGCCACATATATTCTCACAGGGACCATCTGAATGTATTCCTCATAAATGCTGAGAGCCCACATAGGTGTCTGCTATCAGTATAAAAAAGTACCACCAGAAAGCCAGATTTTTATCACTTTTTAATCCCATTGCATCCAGGTAGACACTTAGGTGAGTTTGTCTATCTTAGTTATTTCACAAGGACAATGCACTTTGGAAAACACTAAAAAATGAAGAAAGTTTACTCCTAGTACTTCAAATCCAGCATGTCCAGAAATGAATTCATCGCCGCCCCCCACCCCCCCGACCCCCCAAACCAGATCCTCCTTCTATTGTCTTTATCAGCAACTGGCTCAGTTAGTTGCCCAAGCCAAAGTCAGGCATCATCCTGGATTCTACTCTCCCTCTCACTACTCTCATCAAAATGATCACCATGCCATGTCAGCTATCAGACCTGTCCATTGCTGTCTATCCTCTTTGCCATTCCTCATCCTCCAGGTGGGGCCACTATCATCTCTCACCTGGATTGCTGCAAAGTCTGCCAGTTGGTTCTACTTGCTCCCATCCATTCTCCCCAGCAGCCAGCAGGTCCTTCTAAAAGAGAAATTGGACCATGTCACTTTCTTCCTTACTTCCCTTCAATAGTCCTAAGAGTCAAGTCGGGAGAACCAAGATGGCGGCATAGGTTAACGCCGGAGATTGCTGCCTTGAACAACCAAATCAAAACACACCTAAAAGACGGAACGGACATCATCCAGAACCACAGGAAGGCTGGCTGAGTGGAAATTCTACAACTAGGAGGAAAGAGAATATCATACCCAGACTCAGAGGAGGCGCACTGCTGAAGTGAAATACTCAGGTACTGAGTGCGCGCAGAGCGGGCTGGCGGCGGAGGGCGCGGTTGGTGCTTTCAATTGGGAGGGAGTCTCAGATTCTGAGCTCCAGATCCGGGCGAGTCTCTAGGGACCCAGACTCAAACAGGAGAAGCGAGACTGTCTGGCTTCAGTCGGAACTCGAAGGCAGCTTTCCCTCTGAGGTTTGCAGCGGTTGCTGGGACTCTGTGAGGCAGAGCCCCTAGGGACGGAACTGAGAGCCGCCATAACTGCTCTCTCCAGCCCACCCTGTTGATCCCTAGCCCAAGCGACCCACCCGCCCTGCCCAAGCCCTGCGCAGAGCCATTTGCCAGATAGCCTCAGGCAAAGGCTAGATTAGCACCTCCCTAGAGGACAGAAGTTTTCCCACTGCAGACACAGCTGATTCTCACAGCCAGCTGGCCTGGAGGTCAAATCCCCCTAGTATTAACTACAACAATCAAGGCTTAACTATAGGAGGACTGCACACAAAGACCACTAGGGGGTGCACCAAGAAAGCATAAGAAATGCGGAGACAAAGAAACAGGACAAAACTGTCAATGGAGGATATTCAGTTCAGAACCACACTTTTAAGGTCTCTCAAGAACTGTCTAGAAGCCACTGATAAACTTAATGAGATCCTCAACAAATCTAATGAGACCCTCGATGTTATGATAGAGAACCAACTAGAAATTAAACATACACGGACTGAAATAACGAATATTATACAGACTCCCAACAGCAGACCAGAGGACTGCAAGAATCAAGGCAAAGATTTGAAATGTGAAGAAGCTAAAAACACCCAACCGGAAAAGCAAAATGAAAAAAGAATCCAAAAATACGAAGATAGTGTAAGGAGCCTCTGGGACAGCTTCAAGCGTACCAATATCAGAATTATAGGGGTGCCAGAAGATGAGAGAGAGCAAGATATTGAAAACCTATTTGAAGAAATAATGACAGAAAACTTCCCCTACCTGGTGAAAGAAATAGACTTACAAGTCCAGGAGGCACAGAGAATCCCAAACAAAAGGAATTCAAAAAGGACCACACCAAGACACATCATAATTAAAATGCCAAGAGCAAAAGACAAAGAGAGACTCTTAAGAGCAGCAAGAGAAAGAAACTCAGTTACCTACAAGGGAATACCCATACGACTGTCAGCTGATTTCTCAACAGAAATTTTGCAGGTCAGAAGGGAATGGCAAGAAATATTCAAAGTGATGAATACCAAGAACCTACAACCAAGATTACTTTATCCAGCAAAGCTATCATTCAGAACTGAAGGTCAGATAAAGAGCTTCAAAGATAAGGAAAAGCTAAAGGAGTTCATCACCACCAAACCAGTATTATATGAAATGCTGAAAGGTATCCTTTAAGAAGAGGAAGAAGAAGAAAAAGGTAAAGATACAAATTATGAACAACAAACATGCATCTATCAACAAGTGAATCTAAGAATCAAGTGAATAAATAATCTGGTGTTCATAATAGAATCAGGGACATAGAAAGGGAATGGACTGACTATTCTTGGGGGGGAAAGGGGTGTGGGAGATGCGGGAAGAGACTGGACAAAAATCGTGCACCTATGGATGAGGACAGTGGGTGGGGAGTGAGGGCGGATGGTGGGGCGGGAACTGGGAGGAGGGGAGTTATGGGGGGGAAAAAGAGGAACAAATGTAATAATCTGAACAATAAAGATTTAATTAAAAAAAAACTTAAAAAAAAAGAAGAAAAAAAAGAGTCAAGTCCAGTGATCTGAATGTGGTCTACAAGGCTTTTCATGATTTTTCTAGCCTCCGCTCATCACTTACCATTCTAGGATCATCCTTTCATATTTGCCACCATCCTCACTCCTACCCTTCGGACCATCCTTGAGTTTGTTACATACCCCAAGCTCTATCTAGTCTCTAGGCCTTCCCAGATGCTATTCACTTTGTCTGGAACATGCATGCCTCCTCCCCTCACCCTACTCCTTTCAATTTGCAACCTGTGGTCTGACTCACCCCAAGCTATCCTTCTCTCAGCTGAATGTAACTTTCTCCTACACCCCTATTTCACCCCAGCCACAGGTTATATTTGATGGCTTTGTTATATGTTTCTGAAAATGTCAAAACACTTATTACACAGTATTTAATTTATTGTTCATTTGTCTGTCTTCACCTACAATGTGTGATCTAAGACAAGGAAGCAATTTGTCTTATTCTTCATTCTTTCCTCATATCCTAGCAAAAGCTTAGCACATAGTAGGCACTCTGTAAACACATGCTGTTTTCAAGGGTCTTGATTCAGTTAGGCCGGTGCCTGTCTATACAAAGCTATGAAATGCAGAGCATCTATTATTGGCTGTGTTCATAATTGCCACATATACTTGGTAACAGAGACAAAATATTATGCATAGAAAGAGCCAGTGTTTTTTAATGTAATTTTTAATTATATGTATGTGATTATAAGCCTCACACAAAAATGCATTTTCTGAATGTACTCAATTTAATTTTAATTTTACAACAAAAGCGTCCAGGGTTGTTAAATAGTCCCATGGAGTTTTGCCTTGATAATATCATTGAGACTGTGTAGCAAACTTCAAGGAAGAAAAAAATCCTTTCATTGATTTCTCTTATGTGTTTATTTTAAAATGCAGGACTAACTGACACCAGGGGGAGTGCATTAACATTTTTTGGTGGACACTAAGGGACCTTTCATGGACACAGTACTGGGTTACTTATTGCTGTATTGAGTTTCCAAGCACATGGCTCCTTAGTGATTTCTGGTTCTTAGTGTATTGACTTTCTACTTGGGCCAGAGCTTACAGAATTCCATTTCACCTAGCACCATACCAGGTTACCCTACATTATACAGTTCTACATTCTATAATATTTCCAATGAGGGGACAACTCGAGCAACGTGCACCTTCCTGTCATACCCTGTCTCCTAAACAGTGAATTATTTGAGAAGAAAAATAGCATATGCTGACATCCAGTCACTGTAAAATATATATTAAATGAATTATGGAGCACATTTTCTGAAAGATGAGCTCGTTTGACATGGCTAGCAGGCAGGGGAGGTAAGGGGAGAAGCCAGCCTGTTAGTTGGATAGAGGAATGGGTTCAAATTCTGTCTCTGTTTCTTGTTAGCTGTTTGAACTTACAGCTTATGCTCTGAGTTTATTTCCTTGACTCCAAAATGGCTATAAAAATATTTACCATGGATGAGTTTAAAAACCTAGCCTAGGTAAAAGAATCTAGCAAGAGTGGAAGCCTGGTGGTAGTTATAAAAAGCTAAACATGTGTATCCCCCAACAACTCAAATATGGGAAAATTAAATGAATTAAAATGTGCCAAATGCATGGATCTTAAAGGTGTTGAATGATTTTTCTGCCTTTCACTTTCTTTCCCACCTCCCAAGACATTTTTCATAACTTACACAGTATTAAAGTGAGCAAGTCAAGTTCCCTAACACCATAGATGTGACCACTAGTGCCCAATGTGTTGAAAAGAAATTTACAATGCTGTCCTATATCTGATAAATTACAGGTGATAAGAAGAGTATTCATATAAGGTTTGGCTCAATGTTAGCAAAAGTTGACATAGACAGAACTTATAAATAGCTGTCATAGTAAAAAAAAATTATAAGATCAGGAAAATGAACTGTAGGAAATCACTCTAAAGTATTAAATGTCTATGAGGTACAATTATTAAAATCACTCAGAAAGGCAAAAAGTAAACCATATATATCACACATTTCACCACTTCAATATATGCATGTCAGCCCTCAAATTTTTTTAAACCAGAATAAATTTTGCCTTTGTTTGAGTTATCCTATATAATAAAACCCTAATATGCAAATCGACCAAACAACAGAATAACCAATCACTATGATGCACACTGATCACCAGGAGACAGATGCTCAACACAGGAGCTGCCCCAGACCTGCATTGAGTGTCTTCCCCCCACAAGGGAGGCAACCGGTGGTGGTAATGGGGGGGTGGGCGGGCAGCCAGTGGGTGAGCCCTGCTCACCGGTGGCCCCACAAATGGCCCTGATTTACAGCCAGGCCTACGGACCCTATCGCATATATTGGGAACAGTCTCTTAGATTTAAAAATTAAAACCTGGCAAGGCTACTCTACCACTGAAAAAACAGGATGATGCAGCGATGACATGCATGGACTCTGGCTTGCACATTTTGTGGTCTACCCTGATTCTGACACTTATAACTGTGTGACAAAGCCAATTACTTAACTTCTCTCTGCTTCAGTTTTTCCACCCATAAGATGGGGAAAATGGTACTATTGCCTCAGAAGGATCATGTTATGTACTACTTTTTATAATCCGGGCAAAAAAATGTAGCTGCCCATACAACAGCAAGATGCCTTTAACCTGTATGAAAACTATGGTCACTGGTGCATGCAGTGTCCCAGATTGTGAGAGGGATGTCCGACTGCTGGTTAAGGCCCAACATCCCCAGAGGGGTCCCAGAATGCAAGAGGGTGCAGGCCAGGCTGAAGGACCCCCTGCCCCATGCATGAATTTCGTGCACCAGGCTTCTGGTCTACTCATAAGCTCTAGTGAGTCAAAAGAAAAACAGCAAATACAGTTTTATGTTCATCTTTCTAATTTTGCTTCACACCTTGGAATCAAGTTACCACAGTTAGACATTCGGACATTCGGAGTTGTCTTTTTTTAAGTCAGTGGCACTTTCCTTGGCATCTTGCTGTAGTATTACTGTTCCGGTGTTATTCCTATCAATGACCATGTAATTCCCCTTGCCATTTCCTTTATTCTTTGTGTTATTTGTGAAGTTAAACATTCATCTATTAGAATTTCCCCTCAAGTCCTGGCAAGTCAAACCATTGCTTTAAGAAACTATCGATGCTTTTGGATTTTTCTTTCAGTGTGGCAATGTTAAAAATGCCCAGCTCTTTGCCAGGCCAGCGTGTCTCAGTGGTTGAGCAGTGACCTATGAACCAGGAGGTCACAGTTCAATTCCGGGTGAGGGCACATGCATGGGTTGTGGGCTTGATCCCCAGTGTGGGGGTGCAGGAGGCAGTCAGTCAATGATTCTCTCTCATCATTGATGTCTCTATTTCTCTCTCCCTCTCCCTTCCTCTCTGAAATCAATAAAAATATATTTTTAAAAAAATGCCCACATCTTTTACAAAAATTTAACCATTTTCTTTTAAGTTAAAAACTCTGGCCATGTCAAAAAGGCTTTGAATCAACCCAGAGTCTCCTACTGACCAAAGAAGGAGTGATAGACTATGGATTTTAGATTTAGAATCTCTAGTAATAATAATAAAACAATAATAATAATATTAATAATAATAATACAACTAGATCATGGTCATTGATGGGAGCTAAAAGAGAATTTAATAATAATGGATCAGCCTGACAACAAGTAAATCCATTCATCAAGTTTACCATCACCCAAAGAGAGGCAGGAGACAATATGTGCCTCCTGATGTAATACAATAAATAGGATGTTCTACACCACCTATGAAATATTTCTGCCAAAAAATCAAACTTGAATCTGATGAAGCTTCTAGATCAATAGTTTACAGGAAATATAGGTTATAAATAGGGAAGGCAGAGATACATATCTATATATTAAAACCCTAATATACAAATAGACCAAATGGCAGAACCACTGAACAACTAGTTGCTATGACGTGCACTGACCACCAGGGGCCGTGCATGGAACATGGTGGGCATCGGCTGCAGTGGGATGGTGGAGCAGGTGAGTGGGTGTGCCAGACCAAGGTGGGGCACCAGACCATGATGGGGCACTGGTCGCTGTCATCGGGGCAAGACTCTGGTGGTTACTAAAAATTTTTTGTTCCCACGTGCCATGGTCCCATAGGGCACTCACACCTACTGCCAGCGCCAGCTCCTCTCACACCTGCTGCCGGCACTGGAGCCGCCACCCGCACCCACTGCACATGCCTGGCGCCGTCCCCAATCGCTCAACACTGTCAGCGTCTGCTGGCCCTGATCGCCCCTGAGGGCTTCTCCACTTCCCCCTGCTCCTGAGGTGCGATCGGGGCAACAGCCTCCACTCACACCCACTGGTGGCGCTGGCCCCAATTGCTCCACACTGTCAGCGGGTGTGAGCGGGGGTGACGCCATCAGTGTGTAGGAGTGGGGTTGCTGGCAGATAGGGGGGCAGGGGGTGCGGAGGATGGGCCAAGACCTGCCCCTGTGCCCACCACAGCCCCGTGGCCCACAGTTCCTTTCAAGGTGCACAAATTCGTGCACTGGGCACCTAGTTATGTTATATTATAGGATTCAATCAGAACATCAAGAACATGAAAAGCTCTGCAGGCCAAATTATCTAGCTCCTTTAACATATAAATTGCAAGGTTAAAAAAGCAAAGGGTTAGGAAACTTAAGAAATATCAGTTATACTAATGTTTGGACCTTATTAAGATTCTGATTTGATCAAATGATATGATCAAGGAAATTTGAGTATTGTTTGGCTATTAATGGTATTGACAAATGTGTTTTGGGTATAATAATGGTGTTTAGCTAAATTGTAAAAAGAGCACTTACCTATATGAATTTTCAGATGAAATGATATCCTGGGTGTCCTTCTAAATGCAATAGGGTTTGGGAATAATAAGGGTATAGATGAAACCACTTTGTCCCTTTGTTGGTGATTATTGAAACTGGGTGATGGATGCATGTGGATCCATTATACTGTTTTCTCTACTTTCCAATATTTTGGAATTTTCCATAATAAGAATAACAAAATTTTAAAAGCCAGTACTTGGGAATCTAGGAAATGGCTTGTATCTCACTCCGTCCCTCCCCAAGCCATACCAAATCTCCAGATCCAAACACACACATAATTATACCACTTTATTTGGTTAAAATCCCAAGA
Organism: Myotis myotis; assembly: GCF_014108235.1. Lineage (NCBI taxonomy): Eukaryota > Metazoa > Chordata > Mammalia > Chiroptera > Vespertilionidae > Myotis > Myotis myotis. The sequence continues at coordinate 61,324,464 of NW_023416324.1, forward strand.
CAAACCTAAGATAAAACTGGTGTCCTATACACTTCTAGAAAATTTCTCATTGTCTAGGGCTCCCCTCCAATTTTTTCCTTATATTCCATAAGGAGATAGGTGGGTCATACATAAAATGTCAAAAGGAATCACCTTCCTTTGCAATCACTTCCAACTTCCACTCAGTACAAAAATACAAGTGGGTGCCAAAAGGGAAATGTCTTGTGACAAGGGCAAGCTAGACAGATGAGAAATATGGCTTGTGATGAAAAACTAACAGGTGCATGTTTTATTGGCATGATAAATGCAGGAAAACCAGATGTGGATTCCCATAAAACATTATACTAAACGTTTGAAAGTATATCTTTTCCCAAAAAAGCTTTTTTCCCCAGCTCCTATTCTTGTCATTCTCCTTGCAAATTATGTGAACCTCTTAGGGACCAGGACAAAAGAGTTCATGGAGATTCTATTTTTACAGGAAATGTGTAGAATCCTGCACTGTGACCCTTGTTTAAGTGAGCAAGCCTATTTGTTCCTCGGGAGTAGAGAGGCCATGATGGGACAGACATCACCCTAGGCTTCTGTGCAGGACGAATGAGTTTGTGAGTAGCTTGCAAGCGCAGTGCTAGAGCAGAGTAAAACTGGCCCCACCTCACTAGAAATATGGACAGGTACTGGAAGTATTGTAAGCAAGGTTGAGGAGTTTTTCTTTAAGTTGCTTGTTTTTGTTTGATTCGTTTTTGCCATGAAGACATGCCCTCCCTCACTTCTAGGAAAGTCCTGAGTAACATAATGAGGAGATTAAATGTATGAAGTGGCCATTAGTCTCATTTGCAAAGCTGTAATGCAGAGCTATGAATAGACTGTGAGATCCTATAAGGTAAACCATGTGTTTTTGCAACTTCTGTGTCTTCCTTTTCTAGGAGAGTATCAAGAACTTTTTGCTCAATAGATGGAAAGAATAATTGAACTAAGGAGGAAGGGGGAGAGGCTGCTATATCACCTCTATGGACAAATTGACAGGAAAATGTGTGTTTTAAGGATCCATGCCCAGATGTTGAGATTGCATACTCTCACAACTTTCATCCAACTGCTTGAGGAGTCCACACAATTAAATTCTGGTATAATTCTTCTTCTTTTACCTAGACAATAAAAGTTCATTGACTCCTGTGATACTTAACATTTTTGTGCCAGCATGGCAAGGCTGTGGTACTCAGTCATTTGGTTAAACACCAATCTAAATATTGTGAAGGTATTTTTAAAATGAAATTAGCATTTAAAACATTAGACTTTGAGTAAAGCAGATTAATCTCTGTAATGTGAATAGACCTCATCTGATCAGTTAAAGGCCTCAAGAGAAAAAAGACTAAGGTCCCCCAAGGAAAATAGAATTCTGCCTCCAAACTGCATTTGGACTTGAACTACAACATCAATTCTTACTTGGGTCTCCAGTCTGCCAGCCTACCTTTCACACACACACACACACACACACACACACACACACACACACACACACAGTCATTATAATCCTATTTCTCTGCAGAACCCTGAGTAATATAGCTGTGAACTGCTCTCCTATCTCCAGGCCTCCTTCCCCACTTCTCCCATCTACTCTATCATCCATACAACCCAGAGTGATTCCTAAAACCCAATCTGATAGCACCATTGCCCATAAAGTACCCGCCAGTGGTCCTCTATCACCTCCACAGGTACACTAAACATCATTCCTTTTTCTGAAGCCCCTAAACAAGCCCTACATGAATCAAGTTCAACACTCATCACCTGGGATTGTAATATTGTTTACTTGAGTGCCCTTCCCCTTGTCACATGTCCATGTGGTATGAATGATCTCTGCCAACTGAGCCTTACAAGAAAAACTGAGTGGGTTGACTTAAATATGTGCTAAGATTGTTCTTTAGCCAATGAGTACAGCACTAATGCCACCAGTATTTGATAATATTAGATTGTTATCCTCAAGAAGAAAAAAGAAAATTAAGCTGACTGAAGTAACATTGAAGAAAATCCTGTAGTGTTAAATTTTAAAAAGATCCTGCTAAGATTCATTTTAATCAAGACCTAGCAAAAATGTGTTCAAGCTTGTGTATTTGTCCTATTTGTCAGTACTGATAAATTTAGACTCTATTAGCTAGTAAATTAACCTGGAAGCTCCGAGCAGCTCATTAAGACCCTGAGACTTGATGCTGTCTTGGCATTTATAGACAAAGTCCACGCCACAGTCATACTTCAAGCAGAGACAGGTTCACGCTGGTTCACTGTCTGGGAATGGATACACTCAAAGGGCGAAGACCCAAAGCACAGCCTTTCACTGAGCCAGGCAGGGCCCAGAAGACAGAGCAGGCCCCGAATGGCCCCAACTGGGGAGAAAGAGAAGACAGAAAAGGTGAGGAATCAGCCAGCACAACATTGTCACTCCTCCCCAACACAATAAAACTCAAAATCTCCAGAGTCTTCTTACCCTAATTCTTTCTACAATTGTCACAGAGAAACTGCCTATTGTGACAAGCTACTTATCTACTCATATACCTTTAACCTGTTACTGCTGATTACAAAATAAAGCTTTATAGTTCTCAGTTTGATTTTCAAGACTGTGTACTTTCTCTTCTCACCAGATTTATCCAACTTTATCTCCTCATCCCAGAGCATATCTCTTCTTCAAGATCTACCACTTTTCCATGAAGCTCTTCCAACATTCCAGCCAGTGCTATTTTATCTTATTTTTGAAAATGTCACATTCATTTTACAATGGGCGCATAATTACACACTGTGAAGCAATGTGGAAGAGATTAGTGTGTGCATGCAGATCTTAAATAACATCTAAATCATAAACTCTTTGAGGGCAAAAGCCTCAAGTGAAAAGAAGACTATGTTAAGAACCAACCTAGCCTATCTCTGTCACTTACAGTGCTGTACCCTTAGACAATTTATGTATCTGCTCTGAAACCTATTTTAGGTTTCATATTTCAATATCATGCATATCTCAACATCCCTGAGTTACTGACGATCAGTTTAGTTTTTAAAATATGCTGAAGTACTTTACTAATAAAAATAAAATAAAAATACCATATATTTCTTTGAGATACTGGTATTAATGGTACATACATACACACATATATGTGTGTATACACTTACATATAGATATATACTTACATACAATATATTAGTATTACTGTATAGCAAACTACCAAAGAGCTAATGTTATAATTAGTCACATGTTGTAATATTTTTTCAGCTTCATAGCATGGGAACATCACAGTTAAAAGTAAGTTTCAGAATATCAGAAGTGCATATTTTACTTGACAGAGATGATTCCTGATAAATGTTTGATGAATAAAGGAATCCAAATGTAGAAGAACTTAGTTTATTACAGTGCTCTGTAATGTTCTGAAGCCATAAACACTACTGGTAAATTCTAAACCATCTTGAAGACCTTGTGAAGAGCCAGGGCCTAATTATCTAAGAAACTAACATTATGTACCATTTAGCACAAAAGAAACCCAATACCACTGTTGGGAATGGAGAATTGAAATTGCTACTGCTCCCACTTCCTTGAGAAAACAATGACAGATTACATCGAAGAAAATTCTATCAATAGGCCAGGATGTCCTTTGGGAGGAAGGCTGACAAAGCATAGTGTCAACATGGCTTCATCTCCATACTCAGATTAAAGGTCAATCACATAGAAATTGTGTTCAGTGTGGTTTATGGCAGTGGAACTGGATGCTGCCACAAATGATACATATAGCTTCTTCAACAATCTCATCACAATTCCCCCTTGTGCCATAATCCACATCAAGTATAAAGTTGAAAATGGCAGCAACATCGCCCTAGAGTCAACACAGTCTGATCTCATTTAAGTCACTGCAACTAGAAATGAGACCCATTGCCCTAGACATATGCAGAAAGATAAATGAGCACAGGATGACCTCAAACAGTCCTGGAGAGCAAGCTGAGAGAAGGCAGAAGTCCTAATGTCTCCTAAATAAAAAATGCAAGCTAAGTAAGTATATGTTCAGTGCTGTTTGAAGAACATATACCAATGCATTTTACTCCTCCGATCTCCACTCCTATCCTAAGAGTTGATTCACTGTTAGTATTCTCTTTGCTGTTAGTATTCTGCTTACAGGGTTGACCGGTAGTCTCCAAGCCCTGCAGGAGTCAGGCAGATGTCCTATTCCTTCAGAGGTTGAAACGAATGCCACATGATCCAAAGCCCTCATCATAAGTCACAAATCACACTGTTAGACTATCTGGTGGCAAAAGGCCCTGGACCAACAAAGACACTCCTGTGAGGCAGAGCATTTCAGCAGCCTAGAGATAAACCTCCATAGCCGAAGGCAAAGGCCAGACCTCTTTGCGTTAGATAAATCCTCTCTACACCTTGGTGCTCTGAAATGATCATGGAGACAGACCTGGTAAGCATGATGCCCAGACTGGAGCAGAGGGAGGGATGGTTCTAGAAGGGAGGACACTGAGGAAATGGATGACTTCATACAATGCATTGTACATCAGAGACACTGGAAGACCTTAGAAGTATGATAAAGGCAGAGAATGCAAGAGGAGATATTCTGAAGGGGACAAAAAGTCAATTAAGAAAGACTGAAATATGGTCTCTGTTGAATTATTTAGCAGTAAATAAACACATGGACTTACAGTCGTGCTCCGCTTAATGACGAGGGTACATTCTGAGAAATGTGTCATTGGGCAATTTGGTCACTGTGCAAACTCTATGGAGTGTCCTTCCACAAACCTAGATGGAAGAGCCTACTGTAATTGTGTGTGCTGTGCTTTTATAGGACTGGCAGTGCAGTAGGTCTGTTTACACCAGCATTGCCACAAACATGTGAGGAATGCATTGTGCTACAACATTGTGATGGCTACAGTACTAGGCAATAGGAGTTGTTCAGCTCAGTATAATCTTCTGGAACCACTGTTGTACATGTGGTCAATTGTTGACCAAAATGTCATTTTGAGGTGCATGACTATAATAGTGCATGCTACCAATTGGTCTTCAATACACAGAGTTATCCTATAAAGGGGAGATTAATTTTTGGTTATAGGACAGAATATATATGTTATCAACTTTTACAATGTAAAAGTAAAAAATGCCCTTGCCGATTTGGCTCGGTGGATAGAGCATCCGCCTGCGAACTGAAAGGTCCCAGGTTCGATTCCAGTCAAGGGCACATGCCCGGGTTGTGGGCTCAATCCCCAGTGGGCGACTTGCAGGAAGCAGCTGATCCATGATTCTCTTTCATCATGGATGTTTCTATCTCTCCCTCTCCCTCTTGCTTCCTCTCTGAAATCAATAAAAATATATTTTTTAAAAAAGTAAAAAGCAAGATTTGGGTAAAAGGTAGAAGACAGGTAAAGGAAAGTGTGGGGGCACTAATATATTTCCTTTATAAACTAGGAAGTTGAGAAATTATCTATAATTAATGGAGCAAGAAATCGAGCTGCAAAGGTAATCAGCAGAGAACTAAAGAGCAATGTATTTATTCACAGGAAGCAGGGAAAAGAAATGGGGATAAATGTGAGCAGGAAGACAATGAAAATGTCTAAATTAGATAGAGTATCAGAAACATGGGCATAACCATTAATTTAAGCACACGGGAATGATTGTTAGAAAACAAACACAGAAGTCTCAGCCTCTAGGTTGGTACAGGTACCATGTAATTTGACATTTAAATCAAGATACTTTGGAGTGAAATAATACTATTTTATACAGGGGATAAGATATAAATCAGGTCTGCTCAGGATGTGTAGTCACCCTTATTAAAGGGAAATATTTTCAAGAGCTTATTATTTAGTAGAATCCTAACAGGATTGTGAAAACTCACAGCATAGAGGGGCTGGGAATTTTCTTAGTATTTGATATTTTTAATGATATATATATGTATTATTTCAATAAATACACAAAATACTTTAGAAACCAAAAGCAGGTTTAGGCTAAGGTGTTAAGGGTTTACTAGAGCATCTCTCCCAGAAATGTGACATTTTAACAGGATATTCAGTGAGACACAGGATCTTAAACAGTAGCCCTGCTGTCTCCAAGTTAAGCTTGGCTGGTGAGAGGTACACTCATCACAAAGTAAACATAGACACTGACAGATACATTTTACTCAAAAATAGCATAAAACATTCTTTTCATAGTGAAATATATATACATATACATATATATATACATATACATATGCATACATACACATATACATGTAAATTTATAAGAATTTTTGAAATAAATCACTGGGCTTAGGGGGAAAACTTGGAGGCAACTACTGAAGATAAGCACTTTCTCCTTTGCTTTTAGGTGTACTCTCATGGGGAAGTTTGAAAAGCCCTGAGTGAACAGATTAGAAGCATCTGCAGCAAAATGGCAGAGACTAATTATAATACAAGAGAGGAGGGCAGGTAAACATGTTATGCCTCTTAGATACCACCATGAACTTCCCTGTTATGCCTGCTTCTCAGTTCACAGAATGGTGCTGCCCGTCTCAATGTGAGCATGAATGAAGGTAACCCTTACTGGAATGCTCTACCTGCTGAATTTCCCAAATGTTTCTGGACCCTCTATGATTGAAATGACTCCATCAGGCCACAAGTTACTGTTGAAGCAACAGAACTTCTTTTGGCCAGTATGAGGGGAACCTGAATCAAAAAGAAAAATTTTATTTGTAAAAGTGTCAAGAAAATTAAGACCCAACAGTTTAGTGTAAAAAGGATTTAGCAGCCTGGGAAGAAGGCCCCCAGGTGTCAAGTTGGAAAGTAGGGAGGGCACCCAGGAGAATTAGGAGCCATCAGATTATAGGGGGCAATTCTGCTGGGGCCTTCCCCCTGATCTGGGAAGTTCTCAGCTTCTTGCCCCTCTCTGTGGCCCTCTCTGACCTTCCATCTCTCACTTCTGTTTCCCTATATGTTCAGCTTACTGTCCACAGGCTCTCTCCATGTCGTAAAGAATATGCTGGGAAGCAGTCCTGGAACTATAACCTTTCAGTGTCATAACCTTCGCTGACAATGTTGTTTAAAATTACTAGATCAAAGATTGCTCAACTTAGACAAAATACCCAACTTTGGACTGATCCCCAAGGTCAGGAAGGTTAAATTATTATGAATGATCTCAACGTTTAAGGTAGTGGGGCTTGTCAGTGTTAGATAACACTGACACTATTGTGAGCTAGCAGCAATTCCGATTTAAGCATATTTTTACATTTAGTTTTATGTTCTGTATTTCATGATATCCATACTCCTATGGTTAGGTCAAACAAATCTTTTTCATCTAGTTAGATCTAAAAAGAGAATCTACTACAGGAATACTCATCTTAGCTGGGAATTGAAGAAAATACTCACAGCAACTAAATCCCCACGTTTCACAGAGATTAACTTTCTCAATATGAATTCTGAATTTCTGGAGAAGAAACCCACTCTTGGTCCAGTCACCTACAAAGTTAATAGCCTGAAGAAGTCAGCAAGGAAGTAAAGCCGGAATGCCTAATAGCCATTCATCTTCTCTCAGGTATGTTCAGCGACTGACAGGAAGCTCGTGATTTCACAAAGTAGTTCAACTCACAATTCGACAATCCTCTTGTCAGAAATTTCCAGCTTAGTGGTCAGGAACGAGGGCTTTAGAAGTAATTCTGAACTCCTATCTTGAATGATCTGAGGAGCTTAGATTGAACACTTTTTCTCTTTCACACTTCATCTGGTTCCACTGCTATAGTCATCAGTGTGGGTACCATGATCTTTGACAAGTTCTTTAATTTCTGAGACACAGTTTCTTGACCTACAAAACAGGGTTAATAAGAGTAACTCTGTCACCAGGAGGTTTTTGTGATGAGCAGATGAGATGAAGAGCCATGACACAATGCTGTGGAGGACAGTGATTGCTGGACATGTTATAAATCTGATGAAGACAGAGAACATTAGGATTCTCTTATTATCTACGAAATTTACCCATTCTATGTCCATTCCTTCGGGGCTCTGCTCTCAGTTGAGAACACTTTCATAATGGCTGGTTAGTTTGAAATGTTATTACTCCAATTAGCATCATTGCATTTTAATTAGAATATATATTGATAGCTACTGCCAAGACAGGAGGAGGATATTGGAGGAGATGGGGAGAAGCAGAAATAACCAAGTTCTTTCTGTGTCATTCTGGGGTTTGCAGATATTGTTTTACATCAGAACCACCTGACCCAGTAGGCAGGGCTAGAATCTTCTTTAGTGATTATGATGGAAACCAACATTTGAAAATCAGTGTTGGAAGTAAGTGGTTCTCAAATTCAGTGGTCCAGTAAGAAATCTGCAAAGGTTAAAACACTTCTGCCAGGCATCACCTACAGAGATAGTGCCCATTGGTCTGGGTGAGACCTGAGCAGAGATGTTTTTTAAAGTTCCCCAGGAGATTCTAATGTTCGAAAGCTGAAAATCACTGATGGATGTCTTTCTGCATCCAGCTAGGTCAGGATGAATGATAGGTGGGGACAAAGAAGTACAATTCTCCCAAATAGCTGGACCCACCTGTAAAGTCAAACTCCCTTTTGAAAGAATGTTCCACCTCTCTGTTGTGAGTGGCATATGTACAGCCATTTTCTCTGTTCATTGCCAGGCCCAAGGCATTGCTGAGTTCTGCAGTATAGCTGCTATGCTTCTCTCCAGGTGGGTAAAATCGTTTGAAATATAAATTTCAGAGTACAGTAAGTCAGAATGCATTATATACTAGTATGTATAAATTAGTACGTCAAAATAAAAATGAGGCTTCAGAAAGCACTTACTAATAATGGTTGACTTTTTAAAAGGCCAAAATAGCTTAATTTAAGGGTATATTACCACCCTTGTGTCAAGATCTGCTTGTGTGGCTTCTATTGATGACAATGTGAGTTGTGAAATCTTATTCAGTAGGTGTGGTAATCAAATATTACATTTAAAGGGGTATTTTAATAGTGATTCTCATATCAGCAACATTTTGTTTACAAGGATCATTCACCTGAATTTAAATACTAAAGAACTAAAGTCAAACCATTTCAGATTTTTCTAAATTCAAATCAAGGATATTTGCCCTTATTCTTCTTTGTATTTCTGAAATTTCCAGGTGAGCAAGGCAGAGGATGGATGGTCTACTTCTTTTATAAGTTCAATGTACTTTGCTACCTGGACTCATTAGGATGCTAGAAGCAAAAGCTCAAGGTGTCTTAAGTGCCGTGGGTGAGGTAGGAACGGAATCATAGGTGTTTTCATGATAATAGGGCAAGAGACTCAGTGGGTAGTCAGGTCTCAAAAAAATAAAAAATAGATCATAGAAAGTTGAACAAGCAGGTTGCCAGGAGAGAAAGCATATGGTGCTGTTCTTGCTGAGCCAGGCAAGTCAGGAGATTGGATGGTTCCTCGGGATCCAGTGCCACTCTACAAATTGGTCATCTCTTCAGGCCTCCTCCTAGTGATGTTCAGGTGCTAAGAAAATTCCTCAGGCTGGAAGAGCAGGCTCCCTCATCCCACCGATAGCAAAGGGGCACAGAGGGACTGTCTACCCAAGAGATACATGTGGACTGGATGGAAAAGCCAGGCCAGAGCAAGGCTGCTCAGGACTCAACTTTGCTTGTTCTCTTTCTCATGAATCTCTGCTTTTTCTTCAAGTCTGTTCTATTCTCTCACTGCTGACCTGCCAACACAACCCAAAATAAACTGCCTGATTGGTTTGGCAATGTTATTATTGGTTATTATGGTGAGATCTTCATACCATAATCCATGAACTACCTGCTACCCTGCAGACGGGGTCCTTGGTCCAATTCTGTGACGTTCTCTGAACAAAGAATGGACCAGCCCTGCTTCCTGAAGCATGACTCCACCTGTGGATGAGGTAGATTCATCTAGAAGGGGAAGTTGGGTATAGCAGGCACATGTTGAATCCCCTTAAATCCATTAACATGTTTCTGCTAATCCTGCTACTATTAACCAAAGATCAGTGTATCCTGTATATGTCTTCAGATTCTTGTTGCACATGGCTACTACTGTCTTGCTGGTCTTATTGTGTGTTTTCTTTTCTGAAAGTCTCTCATAATTTCTTTCCTGTCTCTCAGCTAACGTTTTCCATATCAAACTCTTGATAAAGAGAGTCTTTTTGGTCCAATTTGCAATTATTGGTCCTATTTCATAAATGTCTCTTTTAAAGCCACTCCTTAGGTTACTAGTCAACCAATCAATTTTCCCTTTGGATCAGGTGTCCTCTGCTGATGCAATCAGTTGTGTCCAAAGTGGGGTGGACACAACATCATCACATATTTATACCTTAAGATGTTTTCCTTTAACTGGACTCCTGTAGAAGGAACACTCATAAAGGAACTATAATAATAGTTTTTATTCATGGGCAACAAGATCTATCTAATTTAGGGTTTTTAAAAAATGTTTTAGTAGAGCCCTGGCCATTGTGGTTCAGTTGGTTGGGCATCGCCTGGTGCACCAAAAGGTTGCTGGCTTGATTCCCAGTAGGGGCACATGCCCAGGTTGCAGGTGGATCCCCCATAGGGGGCATGCAGAAGACAGCTGATTGATGTTATGCTCTCACATCAATGTTTCTTTCTCTCTCTCTCTCTCTCTCTCTCTCTCTCTCTCTCTCTCTCCCTCTCTCTCTGAAAAAAATCAATAAACTATTTTTAAAAATTCTCAGGTAGAACCAGAAAACCATGCTCAGATGATTTACCATCAGGATCAGAACAGCTTGGAAAAATATCCAATGAAAAAAATTCAATCACTGAGGACTATTCTGGAGAATCACCACTGTTGCCGAATCTGCTGCTTGGTGCCACTTGATAATAACTAGAAATTCTACCCTGGCTTTCCTATAAAACCAGATACTTCTGTCATTGGTCTTTCCTGGTGATTGGGTCTCACCTCTGGCATCTGCTGCTTCATGGATCTCATCTCCACTTCCAAGTCTCACAAGAGTGCCTCCATTCAGCAGTAGTTAGTAAAACCTTAGCTACCAAGGATTTGGGGACATGTAAGTTTTAGTTTTCCAAGTCTCTGTGATTTAAGAATCAAATTAGGAAACAATTTCAAATGGGTACTCAAAGAGCCAATGCGGAGTCCACCCCAAGGGAGTTCTGAGATTTCAACATTCCAGTTATCTCTCATTCATTCTTTAGAGGGCACTGTGACATGCCTTATTAGGTAATCAGTTGTCCTTGTTTGGGTAACATTCAGAGAAATACTCTCTTCCTGGTCTCCTTCTAACAAATGTGGGTTCCCTTCATTAGCCAAGTTAAACTTCTGGTTCAGTCACTTCTTTCTTCATGCCTTTGCTGAAATCTTTCTTCCATTCTTGGAAAATGACTCTTCTTTACCACAAATATGTGTGCAACCCCAGATTTCAAGAAATATTATATTGTGATCATTCCTTTAATCCAAAACTCCTCAATCTTCCCCCTTAGTAAGTGATATTGGGTTTACAAGAATTTACTCTTTTTTCATATACATGTTACATTGTTCTTGTAGCCCCACTCTCACAATAAAGTGATGTGTAGTTCTCTTTTACAATAGATATTTATCAAGTAAATAATGATGATTTCAAATGCAAGTAAGTAAGAGGAAGAGGAAACTTCCTTTCAGAGTTTACAGGAAATTAGAACATTTCCATTGGCTGCGCATCAAATTTATTCAGTCCAAATGGAAATCTTTATTATGTTTTAGAAATTTGGGGTAACAGGTTAGCTATTTACAAATTGAAACACTTGACAAATATACAGTAAACTGGCCTGCCTTTTCAGTAGGTTTCTGAGAACATTTAGGAACTCTTCTGTGAAAGAGAAAGAGCTTTTTATGGAGATGAGGGGCAGGCGGAGGATAGGAATATGAGCGCCTGGGAAGTTTTGGAAAATGGTCTCATTTAGGACAACACAACTGAATCATTAAACATGACAAGACAACTGAGAAATATCAGTATGTTCAACCCTTTGTCAAACTTTCCGGGCCTCTCTTAGTGCAAAGGAAACAACATGCATCTAGAGAAATAAAAGTGGGTGAATGCAACTGAGGTAAGGACAATGAGCAGATGGACTCTATCATCTATTAAAATAATCTGCCCATAGCCCCTCCCCTAGAGACATATACATACCAGGTGACCGGTGCATATTGATTACTTCATGAACATAAAATTTGTCATTTCCATTCAGAAATCAGAAAATGTTCTCTATAACTAGACTGAGCAGTAGAAAGTCATCCAGTATGATCCCATTCATGCATCCCTCATACATATGCATCCTCACTAAACTCTTCCTGCTGTTTCTGCTACACCAAGTGCCCCACTCCCACTCCACCTTCCCAAGCCAGGCGCACCTGCTACCCTGGGCGCTCACTGCTGCTGCCATGTCTTGCTGAGTAATACCATTGTCAACCTCCCTGCCTAGCGCGCGTGCCATTCTCCTCCACTGGAGGAAGGAATGTTTAATTATTTTTAATCAGTGGACATGGCATCTTGCTAGACAGCAACACTTGGGGGATCCAACACCATCTGCCTTCCACCAGGCGCCAGCTGCTCTGGTGGATGTCGGCAGAATACCTTAGGACATGGCTCTCCACTGCCAGGAGCCTGCCAGCGGCTGCCACTCCGCAGTCTCCCATGCAGAGCTGCCACTTGGGCTCGTTCCCTGCCGTGGTTCACCCCTCACCCCTGCCACCCTCCCACGGAGGCGCTTCACAGCTCCTGCTCCCAGAACATTTGCCAAACAACAAAGAGTCCGCCCAGAATCATAGGGTGTCCAAACATAAAAGTCACCTTAACCCAATGGCCACTGATCCTTCAGCCCCATTTGTCAGCCTAATGGATCTGCTGACTTCAGTCCCACGGAGAACGGGCTACTGACTTCGCAGCCGGCCAACCCATGGAGAGCAAGGGCCGGCCAGCTCGGGAGTCTTTCAAAGTAAGAAGAAGGGCGAGAAATGCCTCCGGGATCCGGGCGTGCGGTGCCCTTCCTTGTACGTGAGCTCCTGGCCTGCGTGCTCTGCGCGCTCCTATCGCAGACCTGTCCCTTCCACCTCTCACCCTCAGGGCCGTTTCTGAAGCTCTCCCAGCTGTGCCAACACTTTCGCTCCCGCAAAGTACGTTTCGTTTGCTGCCCTTGCTGAGCGACACGGCGCGGGCCCTGTGGGAGCGCTCGCCACCTCCTTCCCTAGGAGCCGCGGGACTCCCAGCCTGACTCCTACTCTGGGATCAAGCCCCCAGGTTCTTTCCACCCCCACCCTCGCCCCCCGCTCTGCAAACAGCCCATCGAAGCTGCTGGAGCCTCAGCCTTCTTTTCATGCAAAGTGAGAGGGATCAGGGCTGGTACTGGCTGAGGGGCAGATAAAAGCCCAGCTGTGATTTCTCAGCGTCAGTTGCACCTCCAGCGGTAAAGCAAACTGTCCCTGTGCCCGAGGGAAATCGCGGAGCCTCACACTTTCATCCGAGAGGGACAAAGGGGAGGTCAGGTGCCGCGGCTGACAGAAGTGGGGACGTGCGAAATGTGATTAACCCGGGAAGGAGCCAGACAGAGCCGGCCGGGGCCCCTCCTGCTCCTGTGTGTTTTGGCACCAGGGTCAGAAGCAGGAGGTGAGTTAACAGAAGCATTCAATAAATATTTTCCCATTTAACCCACGTGTTAATGCAGATTTTCACAACCTCCACAGCACTGACCGAATCGATAGCATTAGCATAAATAATGGAGGAAGTAGTGTATTCTTAAATTCTCTTGTGAAAAGAAAAAAAAAAAGGCAGAGGTGTGTGTATGTATGTGTGTGTGTGTGGGGGGGGGCGGGGGGCAGTGGGAGAGTTTCCAGAAAGACCATGTAGTCACATTGTACCCCGATCCATCCAAAGCATGCTAAACCTTTCTGGGGCCCATCACATAAGCTCGCTTAATGTTATTTCTCAGGCTAAATGCAAACCACCGTTGCCCGTAGAATTAAAGCCATCAATAGCCGAGCGCTCCGCATTTACAGGAAGGCACAAATGAAATATCCCTACTGATATGCCCATCAGAGCAGGAAGTTCTCTCTCCCTTTGCAGACTCTCTGTGAGAGCTCTGTGTAGTAAATGAATCTGCAAGTACATTTGTCTCTCTGTCTAAATAAGTAATGCCAATTTCATTTGCAAGCCGTACCCTTGGACTGCATTCATGATTGCCTTCGGGTTTTGTCTCCACCAAACCAGCCCTCCCTGGTCCCCCTGCTTGGACAACCTGTCTCTGGGTAGAGATGAATGCTGAAAACGGATACTGTTTGAAATTGACTGGAGATGTACTAAATAATTACAAGAGAAACTCCAGTAAAAATAGAGTCAATTATCAAAAGATTACCACGTTTCTTTGTTCTGTTCAAAAAAACAAAAAAGAGGGGAAGGAATTTTCAAGACAGGCAATGATACATTAAAAGGATCCTTCATAGGTGAATTATTTAATCCTTTGTGACTCAGGGAATCTCTGTGTGCAGTGCGAGAGGAGGAAGCAGAAAGGGAAGATGTACAATATTGAAAAGTGAAAATACAATGTGTGACACACTGAGAACGTGCAAGTCAGAAGGCCTGTCGGGTGGTGGACACCTGAATCAAATCCTGATTCCTCTCCTATGGGAAGAAACTGCCGATATTTTCTTGAATATCCCTGACGGATTAACATAATCAGCTATCAAGTGCCTCTGCAGCTACTTCACAAAAATGCAGTTAAGGCGGCAGTTATCTGTCAGTGGGAAACTCAGCTCTGAGAGACGGCACTTCATATATTAAGGCTTTAAATAGTGTTTTAGGGCCCTCTTCAGTGAGCAAGAGCGGCTCTGGGGTCTGGCATCCACCAGTGTTATTCAGGCAGAGGCAGAGCAGTGGCATCCGGAGAGTCCCAAGCGTCTGAACAGGACTGACAGTTAGGACTGAGAAGCAGTTTGCCTCCAAATAAGCTCCCACCTGCTTCCCTGAAGGACAGGGGTGGCTGAGAGGCATAGAAACAGGCTTCCAGAAAAATACAGCTCAAATGGGATTACCTTAGAGAACAGCCAAGAGAGTCACTAATATTGACCTTCACAGTGGAGAAGTGCCTATGTCCATGGGGAAACCTCCACAGACCCAGACAGGATTGCTCCTGATCGATACCCCCTTTTTCTGTAGGACTCAACTCCAGCCACGGAGACTCTACGAGGGCTTTGCACTAGGTAGCGTTCACTCAAGCAGGGGAATCAATTGGCTTACGTTAGCAGAGGAGCTAAAAGGGCTCATCCCTATAAGAAGGTTCTCTCATCCCTGTAAGATGGTCCACAGATGGGGCAGAAGCAGAACCATCAGGGGGCTCGGCTGGGCTAGACTGGTTTGGAGTGGAAAGAAGCATGCTCCAAGGAACAGAGAGACTTGAACTACCTTTAAAAGTTGGACTGCTCTTACTCCTTCTACTCATTTTATGAGCAATATATATTCTGAGTGATCGTCATACATATTCTGTAATTTTTCACTTAGAAAAATAGCTTTTGCATTTCATACAGCTTCTAATTCCAAAATTAGTTCAACATCTAGCAGTGAAAGTAGAAATATATACCACACCTTTCAGAGACATACTTAGAGCTGGTATTGATTTATGCTATATCATGATTTTAGTCTTATAGGATAATCACCCTGTCAAGGCTATATTTATTGTTGTGACTATTAAATCACACAAATTCCTTGGCGATTACACAGAAGTAAAGCATCCACAAACCGCCACAGTGACAGAATCCAGTTTTCCTTCCTAAATAAATTCCATGCAAAGATAGCCATGTCCTACTTTTTCAATGGCATTTCACCTTTTGTTTTGTTTTTCTCTTTTTGCATATCTCACAGGAGCATTAAACTCAGAGTTGCAGCCAGCACGTTGCCATAGATTTGAACTCTGGTGGAAAAGCCCCTTGAGGGAGAAGGAGCCCGTTGGAGACAAGTGCTAATGGAAGCACAGCACACAAGCGAATGGCCCATCAAATGGGACAAGTTAGTGTTATGGAAGAATTTGCAGGGGGGAAAAAGCGAGAGAGAAAGCAGAAATCATCTAATACCTTGATTTAGGTGGATCCCTATGAGGATGAGGATTCTCTCTGGTGCTCAGGGAGCTTATCGTAACACGTGCAGACCCAACTAGCTTGAAAACACTCATGGTGTCTTAGCAGTATGCAAGTGTGAAAATGAGGACTGTGTAGGGAAGTGGGTGTAAGCATGGTACCTCATGCTTACACGGGATATGAAGGTGTGCATGAGGCCCATGCCAGATTCACACCGCATCCAAAAGTGTATCTCACTGTTTGGGGGACTCAAGCCTAGCAGGTGGCCCTACAGACCCTGCAGGTAATTGGCACCTGGAGATAGTCTCCACTGAGGGGGCAAGTCTCTGTTGCTTCCACTCAGCACCCTGCTCTACCACACTGACAAAGACCCAGTACCCGTACCTGAGTATTCCGGCTCCCAATAAGAAATTTCTAGGTTGAAGGTTGCTGACTCTCTCTGATTATTTAAAAAGAGCCTGCTTGTTTTATATTTTTAATAAAAGGTCAAAAAGAATTTCAACCAAACTGGCTCAACCTTCCTTTCTGCCTGGCATATTGACTTTTGTCATTAATTTGGAGCAGGCTTTTAGCTTGATTGAAGCCCACGTCCATGACCAAAAGACTTTTTTATGTGCCTCTGATGTTCTTCATTTTTATGAACACCAAATATCTTTCGTCTACAACCATGCCTTCGCTGAAGTCTCCTAGCCAATGAGGAGAGAGAGAATAACGAGGAACAGGAACAAAGCACAGGGGTTGCTCGGGACTCTAATTGTTATTGGCTCATTTTGGACTAGTGAGCTGGACCAGGCTCAGTGATGCACTAAGTTTGACTCCCGTAGAAATGATAATAAGTGAGTTAAGAAATGTAGATGCCGCCACCGTAACAACATATTAAAACAGTCCTAGAAATGGAAAAAAAAAAGCAAGCAAACAAAAAAACCTCATTGACCCATTATGGATTTTATAAAAGAGAAAATGAGTAGCTGGTACCTCATGCATCCAGCTAGTTTAAATGTTTCCTCTCTGTTTTTTCTTTTAGAAAGAAACACAGAATACCTGAACTGTGGAATGCATGCTTTTGTTCTGCCTCTGTAGCGCTGATGGAAGTAGCAGACCGAATTTTCCGTGAAGAGGAGTGCATTTCCCTAAGTGTAGCCATCTTGACAGTAAACTGCTTGTCCCTGAACAGCACCCAGCAGGTCTTCAAACCCCACCCCCACTCCCTCTACATCCCCCATCTGCTCTGCCCAGACATTTCCTCCAGGTCACCTTCCCATTTCCACTTCCCACCTCATCAGCCTTCCCATTCACAATTTTACAGTGTGCCCTGACTGAAAGGGCTTCTTTTCCCCTCTTAATTATCTAATAGATGCATGACTGATCTCTGAATAGAAAAGCTCTAAAACAGAGTTCCCTACCAACAGGCCTCACAGAGCTGGTGTCACTTTTTACAAGTATTTTTCTCACCTCTGCATCATGAGGAAACTGCTTAGAACCCATCTCCCTAGTGATGTACTCCTCCCAGATGGGCCCCAAACCCCTTTAAATCATTGACTTTAGAGACCATGGAAGATGTTTGTCAATTTCCCTTCCTTTCCTGCCTGCCTAATCCCAGATCCGTCTCTGAAATCGGACCCTTTCTTTTTTCCCCCTAACTTCACTGTTTTCCTGTTCTCTGGGGAGTGATACGGTCCTTCCTCTACTTAATAATTTTCCCCTCGGTGGCGAAAAGCAGATTGTGGCGCACTGGCATGCTGTCTCTCTTATTCTCTCTCTCACCTAGTTTTACATTTTCGCCACCTGTTTTTCTTGGTACTCAAGTTTTCCAAGAATTCCATGAAACTTTCACTCAAGCTGTTCAAGTGTGTATTCCTTCAGTCTGCCAAACGGTCCTCTCTAGGTGGCTTTTCCCCAAGTCCCCACGTACTTTTGCTAACAAAACTGCTGAACAGGAGCTAATTTATCACTCTGTTATCACTGTAGTAGAGCAGGAGAGAGCCATTCCCCAGAATGAATTATGGATCCATCCAGTGTCCCGTGCATCCTGTACATCAAGGTAAGCAAATGCTGTGTTGTGTTAACTGTCAGCCTCGGAAACAGCTGACATTTGTTATTTTAATTAATAGTTTACTTTGCTGAAATAAGCTTCTGTGAGGAGCTATGACTTTTTTTATTAAATCTTCACTGCAGCATTGTTTTCCCCAGATTGGGAGACAAAAGCTCATTTTCAAAACTGCTTCATCCTGCAAGGTCACAGTCAACAGCTTGTGTGCACATGTCAGGGAAACATCTGCTTCTGTGCCACAGATATAAGTAAAATTTGCTTTATTTTGAAATTTAAATGTACTTTTACTCAGAGAAAAATGATGAGTCAGTCATTAAAGAGCCATTAAGTGATGTTGATGAGGAAAGACTTTCAAACCAGTCATTTGGTCTCACCACGGACGCTGGAATTTCCCTGGCCTCAGCACTCCGCTCAGACGTCGCAGGGAACTGTGGTCACTGTCACATCTGGATCTGGACCAACTTGTCTTTTCATTAATGCAGATCATTATTATGTAATTACTCAGCCTGCAATGTAGAGCTCATTGATTCCTTTTGCCCAGTAGCAGTATTTTTAAGTCACTGATGACAAAGAGAACTTTCAGGACAATCCAAACTGCAAATTAGCTCCAGTTCAGGAAAGGCAAACGGACTTAAAATGTTCCAGCACTAAATTTAGCCCCGAGATTTTTCTCTTTGCTTGGAATAAATTAAGCAAGGGAAACTGGTTCCTTCATGTTGTTTTAATTACTTTTCTCAATGCATTTTGCTCATCACATTTTCAAGACAATAACACGTTAGTGCTGTTTCCCCAAATGGACTTGCGTTCAGCCCCAACCTGCCTTCCGGTGTCATGTCCAGACTCTCAGGGGATGAGGCACTCTCTGAGCACGCCAGTAACTCCTTCGGAAAGAGGTGTCCTCTTGTCTCGTATCCCTTTGATGTTTCTGGGTCTTGTTTCTTACGGCCCTCGGAATGGACCTTGGGCCTAGGACTCCCTGGGCTAAAATCAAGGACCGAACAGCCTGTGTTCCTTCTGGGGGCTCTAGGGGAGGATTATTTCATTGCCCTTTGCATCTTCTAGAAGCTGCTCCCGTCCTCCATTTTCAAAGCCAGCAAAGTGGGACCCCTCCATCATGCTGCCATTTCTCTGGTTCCCTGCAGCCAGAAAAGGTTCTCTGTAAAGATTTACAGGATCCCAGGATCCAGGATAATCTCAGCTCAGGGTCCTTAACCTTAACCACATCTGCAAAACCCTTTGCCAGGTAAGGCAACATACTCACAGGTTCCTAGAATTAGAGTGGACACATCTTTGCAGGCTATTCTTCTGTCCACCGAGGGTTTTTTTAGCCTCCACCTAATCTTCCTTCGTTCATAGTTAACATAACTCCCCACCTCTCCCCACAGCTGAGTGTCGGGCTCAGGGACTCGGAAGCCTCTCTATGTGCTTTGAAGGGGCGTTGGGAAACACTGAGGCCCTGTCATCTGGTTCCTGGTTGTGAAACTAGCCTCAGGGGGACTTGACTCCAGTCCATGAACATCCCTCAGGCCTCGGTTTTCTTACCTCTAAAATGGAAATCTTTATCCTGAAGCACCAGACTTGTGCTAAAATATGAGGATTCTAGGAAAAGGGTGTGAGAGGCACCCCAATTACCCTAAAGGAGGAGAGTTAGGGAGCGAAGCCAGCTGGCGATTGCTGGACACTGACACTGGCAGATGGATGTCAGCAATGTATTGGCCCCCCTCACCCGAGGTACAGAATGAGGGCTTTGAGCTCCAGTTTTCTCCATCCTGTTCTGAGAGGCTCGGCCTCCACTCACCCACTCCTGCGCTGTAGGTAGGTAACGAGGCCCCTCCTCCTGCAAGGCTGTTTGCAGTTTCCAGTGGTTATGAGAAGACTTCTAAGAGTGAAATCTGTTCAATCGGGCTCATGAGTGAAATTAAAGGACCTCTTCACAGACGCTTCTTGCAAGGGAATAACTCAGAGAAAAGAAGATAGAATAGAGTGTAGGGGGTTCAGCTAGTTAGCCAGTCTCCCTCTCTCCACTTTTGTTTAAAAGAAACAGCCAGGAGAACATAACTAAGTCCAAGCAGGGTTTTTGGATTCATTCCAAAACTCAGTACTACTCTTTCTTTGCTTTGAAACCAGGTGATTTCTCTAAGTCTTATTCCAAGCATATTTTATCTTTGGGCCTTTTGAAGAAGTGCTTGGCCATGAAATTTGGTGAGGGCAGTGCACCAGCATCGCTGTAACTGCACATTGTTGGATCTCCTGTGGGGGAGGCAAGACCTGAAGCTCTCAAAAGCCCTTCCTACCAGGGCTTTCTCGCCACAGCATCTGTCTCTGCAGGTTATGTTCCCAGATCCCTGAGTGTGTGAGGATGTTGAGGAAGTAAGTTCTGGAAGAAAAAGAAAAGCCTGCTTTTCTCCCTGATCTCTGAGAGGTTTTGCACATATTTTCTGTGTCTTAGGGACTTGGAATTTTTAGTGTCAGGCTTCTTTTCAGAAGTCATTGGGGTTGGCTCTGTGATGGTTTATTTGTGCGGAAGAGGGAGGCTATTGGTTTTTCCTCATTTATATGTAGGGCCCCTCACAGAAAAATATTTTTAGAAACATTTTTACTTCTCTTCATATTTTTTCCCCAGTTACAATGTATTTGCTCGCGTCGGGGGCCGGCTGCCTGTCTGTATCCCTGTGGTGTGCAAAGTTAGACAGGGAATATTTAAACAACAGGAAGCTTCCGGGTTCCCTATCACAAGGTCAAGTTCAAAGGTCTCATCAGATTGATAACGGAGGGGTCCGAGCCCCTTTCTGAGGTGGCTGAGGCTGCACAGGGAGGCTGAGAGGCCTCTCTACGGTATCCTGCCCGCGCACACTCCTGGGTGAACCTCGCTGTTGACAGGTCTGATTTTCTCTCTGCTGCAGTCAGCTCTATTATCCTGCCTCCGGCTTGAACCTGCAGCAGCGGAAGCTTGTATTTGCTCTGCCTGAGGCCTTAACCTGCTGCTCTTCCCTTCATCCTCTATTTGTTCCTTCCAAGTGCCACCTGTTTGTCTCCTCTGGCAGGGTAAGAAGGCATTCCCGCATATCCACATTCCACCCCTAGTCTTGAAAACAATCCCGGGGGGCCCTCTTCCACCGCGTGTGTGAGCTCCAATCTGCCCCAGCAGCTGTTGAGTTGAGTTTTCTTCAGGCACAAGAATTCCAAAGTCGATTTCCATTTGTTCTACGAGAGAACAGACCTCACTGCAAGGCGTCCGACAGGCACATGAGCACTCTCTACACACTTAAAAGAAAAATTAACAAGCAGAAATGGTGATGTGCCCAACACCAATGACACCGAGAGCCAAAGGCTGTAGTAACATCTCTTTTTAAGTAGGGGCGTGAAGCACGTCTCTTACTGAGGCCAGCAGATGCCATCCTGCCGCCTTCTAAAAGCGCAGCTTGTTATAACATTGTGCCTGAGATCTGGTAGCCCTAGCTACGTGAGGTTATGGAGCCCTTGAATGTGGACAGTCCAAGTTTAGATGTGCCCTCATTGTGAAAAACAGCCCAGATTTTGAAGACTTGCTGTGGGAAAAAAGATGAATGCGAACTATCTAATTGATCATTCTTTTACATTGATTACGTGTGAAATGAAAACATTTTGGATATATTGAGTTAAATAGAATGTGTTACCTAAAATTAATTTCACTAGTTTCTTTTTACTTTTTACAGCACGGATAACAGAGAATTTAAAATTATATGGCTCCTACTACAATTCTATTGGACATAGCTGTTCTAGAACTTGGTTAAAGACGACAGGAGATTTTTGGTTTTTTACCACCCTGATACACTAAAATTGAGGAATATATTATTCTTTAGTTTCTTTTCAAGATATTTGACATGACACTGGGCCACTAGAAGCAGTTTATATAAAAGTTAGACATGCTATTTTTAATAAACTTAGTTCATCCTTTGTTTTGAAAAGTTGCTTTCCATTTTCACAGACTGCTTTTCTTTTTTCTTTATAAAGTCTGGTTTCTTACCTTTATACACTGCCTTTCCATCCAACAAGCTCAATCTATTTTGAGATAATTTAACATTTATGAAGTGCTCCTAGTTTGTACAAGAAGTTATAAATTAATATACCCCCTACCCTCAAGGAGAACATACCTCTAATGAACAAAAACTGGCAAAGTTAAACTTCCTCTGTTTATAGAATTTTAATAGGCCAAGTTTTAAGTATTAAAAAGAAGAAAGGAGTGTGGTATAGATTATATTTTCATCATGTTTTGTGTATATTTGGGGGAGTGATTTTTATAACAAAGTTGAACCAAAAGGAATACTATGGCTTCACTGCTAAGGATTCAACTCCGGTGACACAAATCACAGATTTGTGAAGCTCCAAAAGATACTTTCCAGGATTTGAAAAAGACTAATAGTGAGTATTTATATAGCACTTACTATGTACTGCTAAATGCTTTGCATATGAGAGTTCATATAATACCCAAAGAAATCCTATGATGCAGGGACAGTATTTATGCTTATGTCACAGATGGAGAAATAGAGAGGCACAGAGAGGTTGAGTAAACTGTCCAAGGTCACACAGCTAATGACCGTGTATGGAGCCCTCATCAAGCGTCCTGGCTGCAAAGGCTAGTTTTTTAACTCTGTGTCACACCATCATTGCCATGAAATAGACAATTCTCGGTAACAGCTCCATCCTGGTTTTGTCTGCTAACCTTTAAAGTCCACCTGAAATTTGAGGAACTATCTCTCCAACTTTCTCCCTTTGATTTTATCCCATTCCATCTTTTACCAAAAATTACTACATAACAAAAGTATTCACCTTCGTTTCACCCTGTTTTCCTTTGTATGAGTACAAACTAATCCTAAAATAACTAAAACACAAGACACAGTGGTACAGAGATGTGGCCTGGATGGTCCATCAAGCATCTACAATTTTCCATTGGTACTTTCTTACAGTTCTTAAGTGAACACAGGCCAAATCTTACCTTCGTTCATGGTTTCTACAGAAAATCCATTAGCATATATGAAAAGAGAATGTGGATTTTAATGATCTTAATGGAAACTAGAAATATGTCATTTTCCTGATAAGTTGTCATTTTGGATTTTCATCTTTCTGGCACCAGAATATGAGCATGTAAATCTATGAACTACTGCCTGTCGTTCAAGAAACTGATGTGACGTTCCTGGGTTTTGCAGGCTGTTCCCACACCTGATTTTTGTACTACATGCTGTTTGGAGTTCAATTTTCCCCTCTGGTTTTTTGTTCTTAAAAGCCAATTTCCAATGTCAGTTCATAATGATTCATGTAACTCTCAACACAAAAGCACATTATTTATAGATTAGACTCCCTGGTTGATCCAGGGATTCTTTCCAAACAAGTCTCTGAACTACCTTTTGAAATCTTTAATAGTATTCCTAGAACCTTCTGACATTATGCTTAATTAAGGTTTACATGTTAATATTGAACAATACAATGAGGATGGCATAATAACACGCAAAAAAGATAGAACCAAGGTAATTAGCAGTGATGATACCTGTTCACTGAATTGTATCATTGCACATATGTATCCTTGCCAATTTATAATTTTTTCAAGTTATTAATTATAGCTTCTGAAGCAGTATCTTTAAAATACCTCAGGAACCATCTCCTAACCATCCTTAGATTTAATAAAAAGCTTGTGATTATTGCCTCAAATAGCAGCAGAGATGCCTCCCAACCTTAGAGAATTCAGTTAATCTCTGATTTCTTGTCTATGAACAAGCAACTACTATTTCTCACATTTTTCTGGAAGTTCCTTACCAACAATATAACTTTGCTTTGTTTGCATATTCCTTATAACTGAAATGGAGTTTTTCTTTGTCTGTAGATTACTTTTATTTTTTTTTAAGAAAACAATACCAATATCTTTTATGGTAAAAAAGAAATTTTTTTAAACCTAACAGATATATTAAAATAGGAAACTTGTTTTAAAATGGGCTAACAAGTAGGGAAAAAAACCCATGGTATGTGAGAGACATAAAAATTATTTTACACATGTCCTTCAAAAAAGTTTAATACATAGTCAGGTCACATTACTGCACATCAAATTCTCTAGGTCTCCGGCTGCCAGTAGCAATTATCTGTGAGAGAACATGTTTTCCCCGGTGACTTGCTATCGGGAATTTTTGAGTATACCTAAGCATAGCCTTGAGCAAAACTCCTAAGGGGCATATTTGGAATACAGGATTTCATTTGGATGCAATATCAAGGTTTCAGTGCAATATGTCTGTCTATATATTTTTACATCTGTTTTAACATATTGATGTGTTTATCTGTTGGCTTTAATTACATGATATAAGTATATATAAATGTAAATAGTACTCCTGAGTTTCCACTCAACTTTTTCCATGAGGTATACAAATATATTTCCCTGGATGCCTGGATGATTTTACATTACAATGATGTCTCTTGAATTTGTATGATTACTTTGCTAAAAAGGTGTTGAATATTTGCAGATTGCTGAGGCAACAGGTCTCATTCTATCTGACCAGGTCACGTTTCATTCATTTCCAGTGTTCAGTGGGTTCTCGGCTAGTAAAATCCTTTGTGTCCATCCAAAATTTGTTCCAATTAATGATGATGTCACCTTTTAAATGCAGTTAAAATATGAGACCGATTTTTTCAGTAATAAATTGGTGTGCCATTTTGCAGAGCTACAGAGAACTGAAAAAAAATAAATGTTTTCAATTGATAATCATTAGGATTCATAAAGCAAGTACAAATACTCTAAGGTTTGAAGTAACACTGCTGTCTGGGAGTCTCAGGCATTGATCGTGCATGCTATGGCTTTGATCAGCATGCTCCCATGATGAGATAGTAGTTCCCAGAAATATGTTTTTCTAACATGTAGATGAAAGTCAGATGTTTGGGTGCCTATTGGGTTAGGATTTAGACAAGAATAAATGGTGTCAACGGGGGATCTAAAGAGGCAGGGCAAAAAAAAAGACTTAGTCTAAAATTAACTTCAATGATCAGCCTACCTCTTAGCAAGCTTTTGAGTAGTGAGTAACAAGCTCTCTTCTAATTTGAGGCATTGAGCTAGCCAAAATGTAATCACTGATTTTCATATCTGTATTCACCATGAGAATCTGAGCCCTTACCCTTGGAGTCCCTGGCTCACTCAGGATCACTCAGGATGGCCTAAAGAGACCACAATCCCACAAGAGCAGTGGAAGCTATGTTGTTTGTTGGGTTAGCAAGGCATCTCATTTGTAAATGGATCACTGTTGGGTCCCTGACATTGGTGAGTGTGGTCTTGCTTAGGTGGGCAGGCAGAGTGGACAGTGTGGTTCTAATATTTGGTGATGGGAAATTTAAAAGGGATCTAACCTTAGCCAGTTTGGTGCAGTGGATAGAGCATCAGCCCAAGGACTGAAGGGCCATGGGTTCAATTCCGGTCAAGGTCATGCACCTTGGTTGCAGGCTCAATCCGAGGCCCTGTTCGATTGCTGCATGCAGAAGGCAACCAATCAATGTTTTTTTTTCTCTCTCTCTCTGTCTCTCCCCTTCCCTATCACTCTCTCTAAAAATCAATGGAAAAATATCCTTGGGTGAGGATTAACAATAAATAAATAAATAAAAATAGTCTACCTGATCAATTCTTCACCATGGGGACTTTCTTGGGAGATTTATGAAGGGTGAGAATCTGGCAGCTATGTTTATAGGTGACCTGGGTTTTATCAAGAATATAGCATCTGAGGGCTTCAGGTGATTTCTTCTCTAAAAATAAAGTTTAGAGCACAAATGTTTCCTGCAAGTCCACATAAGTTGGGGAAAGCTGGAGAACACCCGTTTTTACTCATACGTTATGTTAATGTTTGCTAAGGCCATATAAACCATTCAATATTTTTATTAAGCCATATGCACTTTTATTACTGCAAAAGACAACACTGCTATGGTCATGATAAATAAAATTATTTGCAGGCCTTCCCAGCCCAGGCAATCCAGTGGTACTGCGTTTTCACTTCTGTGGCCACAAAATGTAAATGAAGTTGAAGCAGCAGAAATTTTCCTCTTTTCTACTTGTAGTCATTTTCGCAGAATCATGAACGCCTTTCTTCCTCCTTCCTGGATCTCTCCAAATAGATCCCATTTATCTGATTGGGTTTCTGTCCCATCTTTCTACATATTACAGCTAATTAGTACCCCCTGATGAGAAACAGTCCACTGATGGAAAAAGCAGTTAGATAAGATCTGCATTAACAAATGTAGTTCATTTAATATCATTTGTGCTGCTGCATTATTAATAATACATAATTACCCTGCACAGTCTGGAAGGGAAGAATAAAACTGTTCTTTAATTTCTTGGCCTTTGCAGAGAAACAGTATATTAGAGAGAATAAAACAGCATTGGACTATTGGTTGCCATCCATCATCGAGCTTTATGTGTCACACAATTTTATTAACTTTGGGTGTAGCTAAAATTTCTATATTTCAACACAATCGCAGATTACCCAGGGACAACTGTTTGGTGGAATTTTGAATGTCCAACTTCTTGTTTCAGAATGTTGAATTGGGACGCCCAACCAGTGGCTCTCAGAAAGTTGAGATTTTCCAGCCTGTTATTGAGAAAATTTCACTGCAGTAATTAACAAACATCATTGTGATCAACCACTAAGGCTCACGAAATTTGATTTAACACAGTAGAGGGTCCTGACTTTATTCTTCCCATTCTCCAGAACCAGTGTGCTGATTAGAAAGGCTTCTGGCATAAAGCCTGCGTTAAAATAATAAAACAAGCAGTGGTGACAGCCTCCAAAGAAACATGGCCAGCATTGATTGAATGCCAAGTTTTATGCTAAACCTTTTATATGTATTAATTCTCATAACAACCCTATGTCGGGGTTACTATTTTTATGGTGGAGGTCATTTAAATCTGGCAAGACCTCACACCATCTTGAAAGAAAAATCTCCAGAACAGAGGCCATGCATTTTTATTTTGTTGTATTTTATTTTATTTTTATCTGTTGCATTTATTTTTATTTTGTTGTATTTTATTTTATTTTCTACTTTGTGAAACCAAATCTCTTGAACACAGTTTGCCAGATGGGGCAGTGTAAATGTATGTGGAGCCACTGTAAGCGTGTTTGTTTGCACAGGTGAGGCAGGCCAGGGATGCAGGCCTGGCTGCTGGCTCAGGAAACCATGGATCCTCTTATATCCCAGGAAGGAGGGAATCGGGAAATGGCAGACACAGGGCTGCACATTTGAGGCATGTTTATTTTCTCCAGTTAAAGCTGCCCATAAACCATTCTATTTCATTCATCAGCCCACTCATTCATTCATTAAATCTTTCCCGAACCCCTACTACACCAGACATTTGAAAGGGGAACATTTCTCAAAAGAGGAGTTTGAAATAGTAAAGGGGAAATAAGGACACTTTTCTCTTATCAGAGAGAGCACATGCTTATTGCAGAAAATGGACACAAAAATAAATTATTAGGATTCAGTGTGTTCTGGGAACAATGTGGGCATACGGGCACAAGGAGGGAATGCTCAGCTTGGCTCACGTGAGACAGAAGGTCTGACAAAGAGACAATGAGCGCATTCTTGCAGAATGAAGGCTGGACTGGAGAAACTTGTTTTCCCTCTTAGTAATAGTATTATTATCATTTTAAAAAATAAGTTACAAATACTATGCCAACTAATAGCTGAATGCATGGAAATTCTGTTGCTTATTATAACAAGGCATCTTTCTTCTGGGGATCATGGCTATCTATCAACTTTTCAATATCCCTTTGAAATGCTTTTAAACAAGAAGCATGCAGGAACAGTTAGTCTGTATGCCAATAATCCTGACAAAGAGAGAAGAGAGATGTGTAGGATGTGGATTGGCAATAGGATTTACAACATAACTAGTACAATATTTGTGTGATACCTTTATGCACAGTAAATGTTTTCCCAGCAGATTCACAGATGCTCACAATTTTGAAATACAAATTATTGTTTTGCCTCTCCAAAGATTTTTATTGTCTACAAGATGCAAGACAGAATATAAGTCCTCTGGAAGTCGAGATAACATCTGTACCATGATAACAATTAGTTCAGGTCTTAGTGAATCAAAGCCATTTTATCCATCTGTGATTTCTTGTGTCAATCACTTCCCCAGCTAAAGGTGTGCACTCGGTTCTGCATTTCAGACTGCAGTCACTGCTACAATCTCCGTTGGGCATTATTAAGAGACAGCCATAGTTTGATGAAGACTGCCAAGCGGTCACTAAAAAATGCTTCCTCCTGGTCAGGAAGAGAGATGATTCTCTCAGCCTTCCCTGAAGTTACTAAGGGCATGTGACTAAATGCTAACCAAAGAGATGTGAACAGCACAATGTGCTTCCCTGCAAGGCCCAGCCCATAGCCCCCCAAGGGCATGCTCCATTCCCTTTCCTTGTCTTCTACCTAGATGTAAAGCAGAGGCTCAATATGGAAGGAGCCTGGGCCCCAGTCACTGCAGAAACTAAACAAGTTCAGGAGAGCATCAAACCAAGAGCACCTATTTTTCTTTACATTTTATTTGTTTAAATTTATTTTTATTGTTGAAAGTATCACATATGTCCCCCTTTTTCCTCCATTGACCCCCTCCACCCTACTCCTGCCCCCTCCTCAGGCCTTCACTGCACTATTGCCTGTGTCCATGGGTTATGCTTGCATAAACAAGAAATCACTCTCTATTGTGAAATTTTAACTTGCTGTTTGCTTTGGCAGTTGGCTTACCCTAAATCACATAAGCTCTTCACTGGAATTACCAACATAAGTAGGCTACAAGGGCTTGTAGGGCAGAAGATTTCTAAGAACTTTGCACAGAACACTTTTACCATAATGCAGACGGGAGGCTGGGGTTGGTGACATTCATTCATTAACTCCCACTATCATACAGTGGGAGTAGTGTGTCATGGATCACCACTCTCATGCAGGATAACTAGAGCTTTCTCACTTTAAATGTTGCTTTTTTAAAATTTATCGGGTGTTTTTTGTTTTAGAGAAAGAGAGGAAGGCCGAGAGAGAGAAAGAGGAGAAACATTGATTTTTTGTCCCACTTATTTATGCCTTCATTAGTTGACTCTTATATGTGCCCTGACTGGGGATCAAATCCGCAGCCTTGACTTGTCAGGATAATGCTCTAAGCAACTGAGCTACCCAACCAGAGCCTAAATGCCACCTTTTTTTTTTTTTTTTTTTTTTTTTTTTTTTTTTTTTTTGCCAGCCTTCCCTAATCCCACTGTTCAACTTGTGTCTCTTGTTATATGCTTCCTTAGAATACAGTTGTTTTTCTCCATTGCACTTTATACACATAATTTAAAAAAAATGTTCTTATGTTGTTGTTGAATAACTGTGTTCTTCCCTATGCTATAAACCTTCCTGAAGACCGGGGCTACTTCATTTTTTATCATGTATGTCCCTTGCCAAGAATTGTGTCTGATATATTGTTGGTGCTTATCAGATATCCATTCACTGGCTAGTGCTCACCTTTTCGTTACTTATTCCAGCTTAGTCTTTCACTCTCCCAACAAACAAAAGATTTCCATTTTAGGAGATTACATTCAGTGACCTGTAAAGCCATCTCTAGTTATAAGAGATTATGATATTAAGTTTTCGTTCCCAATTAACACCCACTCAGAGACCCATAGAAAACAAATCCATACTAGTATACATAAACTACCACCACCACAGATACACACTGATATTCTAGAAAAAAAATTATTCTAGACCTCACCCACAGCCAACCTCCTATCACTGGACAGACACAGACATGCATCCAAAGACACATGCAAAACAACCACAGATACCCCAAGACATGAACACACCTCCAAGGACACACCCCTCCACTACTGACATGTTTAGAGAGCTGCACAAATCATTCAAAACCTGTAATTTGGTTCCATTTATTCTATGCTTTCGTCCCTCATCCAACAAAAGAAAAGTGAAAAAAAAAACACATTCTCACCTCTACCATCTATTATGCTTTTGGAGCTGCTTTCCTTAAATCAGTGTCCTCAGTGGGAAGAAGTACATGAGGCATGGAGGGGAACAAATGTTTCTCCCACAGGCTTCCATTATTCTGTCATTTACATTGCAAATGTCATCAAAAATGCAAATATACGTGACATTTCTAATTGTTTTTAGATCTTATGCTACAATAAACATTGGCTTGGTTAAATCATATTTCCAAGAATAAAAGAGCTGAAGGTTTTGTTGTTGCTATTCTCTATATTTAGAAGTGCTTAGTGAATACTATAATAATACTGTTTTTAAAAGTTACCCATCCAAACTATAATATTCCACACTCAAGTGATATAATATTTGGGGTTAAAGAATGTGATAGATAATGTCACAAGTGAATTAGTGATATGAGAGAATTATCCATAAATATTTAGCCCTATGCTGGGGAAGGAAGGAATAGGAAGATATAAAGGATATCAATAATAATAAACAAGTTACGTGGAGGTACCCTTCAGGAGACCTCAGGCTAAACAATGTGTTCTGGTTTTGTCTTTTTATTTGGAAGTTTATAGACACGGCCTCTGCACTTCCATGTAAAAATTATTGCTCCCTTCACATCTCTGATTAGCCCCTGATGCCCAGTCTACAGACAGAACACTATTTAAGACGGTGTGGTCAATCACTTTCAGATGCTGAGTAGGCAGCTATTGGCAACATAAGCAGGACCAGCAGTGCTTGGTCTTTTGCCCCAGACATAGGCTCTTTCTTTTTTCAATGAGTCTCATTCATGCATATCATTAAGTTGCTAGGATGTAGGCCCGAGGCATCCTGAACAGGACATGAATCATATTGTTGTTCTTTTCACCATCATTGCACATTAACACACACATCCACACTTTTTTATGTAGCAAGACCAGGCTACAATGAGCATTGAGGGTGGCATTCAGGCAGGTGGCATATGGGAGACAGATGGTGATCCTACCCTTTGGGTGGTTAGAGTTGGTCTATACAAATGACTCTACTTATTTGAGCATCAAGTTTTAGAGCCACTTTCTCCCCATCTTTTGTGTTTCTCCATTACTACTCAGCAATCTTATTTGCTTAAAATTGTGCCCTCCAGTGGACCTGGAAAATACATATTTGGAGCAATGGTAAGTTATCTGCAAGATGAAGTTATCTGCAAACACTCAAGGAAAAAACAGCTCTTTACTGACAGGACTTTTATGAGGATCTGATGAAAGCTACAGATCCTCTCCAGGAAAAAGATGCACATATCCACACACAAGCATAATTTTGCATTAAATTGCAGAGTGCTCTTTATATTCTTCCTCTCATAGATTCCAGAACACACATCACTGGAATCTCTGTCCACCCACTGCAATAGTTAGGTTCACCACTAAACCAGGTGGAAAGAGCATGGACCTTGGAGTTAGAGTCCCAGATCTACAGCTTACTGACTCCATGAAATCAACTAAGGTGTTTAAATCTTCCAACACCTCATTCTTTCCTTCTATAAATAAATATAACAATAATACCACCACATAGGGCTATTGTGAGTTCTATGAGAATGGCTTTTTCACCACTATATCCCTGGTACCACATGAGATATATAAGAGGCTCAATGAGTGATCCTGACTGAATGAATATATATAAATCCCAAGTATAGTGCATGGCATTGACAAGGTACTCACTTAATATTTTTTTCCATTTCTTTACTGCAGTCACAGGAAATAAATCCTGAACCCAGATGTTTTGTGATAATAAAACTCATCATTCTCCTTGGTCAGCCACTCTAGGGAACATTTCCCCAGTGGTGATCTAACAGCTAAAAAGAAGGTGTCAGAGGAATTCTTAAATGACATCATTGTTAATTGCACCAAGATATTTTAAAAAATACTTTCATATAATATTTTCATCCCCCATATACCCCATTATTTTGTGAATTCCCCTCATTAAATTAATACTTACCCATTCGAGGGTCATCATTTCAAAACTGATTTATGTTTTGAGTCAATAGGCTGGAAGTAGACTTGAGAATCAAATTTATATGGAGAGAAAAAAGAATCCTGATTTTATTAAGTTTTCATTAACATACAAACAGAATCAGACATAAGCAACTTGATAAGAGTTTTACTCAAGGGAAGTACCTTCCAGAAATTGAAGAAGGGAGATTATCCCCTTTGGGCAGGGTTGAAGGGAATAGGAGACCGGAAGTAGAAGCTAGCCATGGGAAAGGCATGACTGAAGGTTGACATTTGGGAGGGGAGTGGCATTACACTAGATTGTGGGGGAAGCTAAATTCAGGCAGAAGATGGACTTTTGTCCCATTCTCAAAAACTGCCCCAGCCACCTACTAGGACAACTGCCACATGGTAGACAGAATGAATCTGAGTTGACACTCCTGGCTGCCTGGGCTCTCCTGTGGCCTGGGAACAACAAAACAAACAATGGCTCTGATAAGGATCTATTTTTTTGCCAAACTGTATTCTTATTCCTTTACATATTAAATCATTCAATTTTTACAAGAAACCTATGACGGAGTTATTCCGCTCTTTGTTTCACATACGGGAATACTTAACCAGAGAGAGTTTAAATAACTTGCCACATCCTATTTTCTAGTTTTCTACTAGCTAATACTTTACCAACCATGTACACTGTGCTTACCAATCACAATTCTAAGCACTTTACATATATCAACTCACATAACCCTCACAAGGATCCTACCTAGAAGATAGGCATAATTTTTAACCCCGTTTTATAGATGAGCAAATGAAGTAGCTTGTCTGAGGTCACACAGCTGGTAAGTGGTAGTGTTGGACATCAGACCCAGAGTCCATGCTCTTAATCAGAAGTTTCTTCAGTTTCCCCAGTAGGGAATCTAGAACTTAGCAGAAAATCTCAGTGGGGATTGAGCAAAAGGTATACAGTGACCCTGTGGTCAAAGGGTACAGAAGGAACCTCTGAAACTGAGACCCAATGGGAGTCAGAGCTAAATCTTACAAGGCCCACATAACCAGGATGGAACAAAGTGGGTCCAAGTTGGCAAAGGAAGTAACTGAGCTCTCAGAAAGGTTTAACTCTGAAGGAGACTGGACATTGAGTTCCATCAGCCATAAACACCAGTGTGGACAACAGCAGAGGGTGGGACTAGGGCTACTATACCACAGCTGACAGCACCACGGCACACTCAATGAATTGAGCACCCACTACCACCACCACCACAGTGGAGACCAGTCCAAGGACTAGCATAAGGTTGCAGAGTCCACATGCCCACCCAACCCCCCACCCGCCAGCAGCCCATGTCCACAAGGTCACTTAAGCTACCCAGGTACCATCTGGAAGAAGAGCCGGGGAGGAAATCAAATCCAAAAAGTTTACCCCCTTTAGGCTGAGTTCAAAACAAAACTATTTAAATTCATAAACTCTGAGATATGTTGGACTGGAAAGTTTAAAGTAAAGCTATTTTTACCTGCAACACACTGGGGTGGGAGGCTCGTAAGGAAGATTAGATCAGCTATTAGAAATAACCTACATTTCTTTTGAACAGCTGAGTGTTGTGTGAATACACGTGCGCTTACAACTCCAAAGGACTCCAAGAGTCTAGCTAATGAAACACCTGCAGTATATTTATTAACAATCAGGATGAGGAAATGGACAACATACTGATCAAATTTGTGGTTGATTCAAAGCTGAGAATTATAGTGAATGCATTAGGTGGCAGAATTAGGATCTGCAAAACTAGCCACTGGCTGGCCCAGTCAGACATGTATAGCCAGAACAGATCCAATCTGGATAAAATTAATTAAACTAAGGCTCAGAGAAGTAATTGTATAAAAACACTAGCTGAATAAGTGTCACAATATTTTAACTTTTACTCTATATAAGATGTATTAGATTATGACGTCCAAAGGAAAAAGAGTAATAACCATTCTTGAGTGCTTACTATGTGTCAGGCATATATACCAGCTTACATAATCCTATGAAGTATATTTCTATTCAATCACATAAAGAAATTGGGGTTCAAAGCTCAAGGCCACACAACTGGTAAATAGCAGAACCACTGATCAAACTCATGTCTGTCTGAATATGTTAAACTGCCTCCCCAACATATGGCAATCAACCTAAGGGGAAACAATTCTAGCATTCAGAACCTTTCTCTGAAATTTAGCTTGTCTCCCAATATTGCAGACAGTGTGGCCAGCTCCAGGGTGGGATGTGGAGATATAGGAAATCAGATGCCATCAGCAAGACTCTTCCTTAATTCTAAGCTTTTACAATTCCATCTCTGGAAAGTAGAGGAAGCATGGTCCCTGTATTAGATAGTTTTTCCCACAGTAAAATACAATCTCAAATCTTAGTGCCTCACAACAACAAACCTTTCTTTTTAACTCATGACCATTTGTGGCTGGGTGTCAAGTCAGAGTCCAGTCAGCCTCACTTTGCTGTTCATTCTGGGACATAGGTTCAGGAAGCAGCCACTAGTAGGGTGTGTTGTTCACACACAAGGGCAGAAGCTCACAAGCACGTGTGAAGCCTCTGTCCAGATGTGAACATCTTTGTCTTGCTCACATTCTGCTCTCTGCTCCAGCAGATTCTGTGCCTGCTCACTAGCCTACATTTGAACTTCATCAGATCTCAACCATTCATTCCCCTGTTAGGGAAGAGAATTGGTTCTTCAGAATTCTCCATTACCCTCTGGATGATACTTCTTTATTGAGAGTCTGCTTCCTTTCACATTTTGCTTGTTCATTTTGTTTTGCTTTTGCTTTACCTTTGAAATAAACTATCAGAGGCAATGGCAACCCCAGATCAATCCAAAATAAAGGGGTGAGTGGAATGAGGTCAATGGAAATACTCCAAATCTTCCCATAGCTTCTATGCTACGATGAAAGGGTGTAGACAGTTATGTGATTGCACCTTTAGCCAGGAAGCTTATTATTTATTTCTTTAAACGTTGGATACTTTCCTTACATATAAGCCTCAGGATACATTTACAAGCACTGTTGGGAAAAAAAACACACAAACAAAAACAAAAAAAAGATTGAGAAAGCTGTTAACTATTCCAGGGCAGATTTACTTCATTTATTTATTTGTTTATTTATTTATTTGTTTGATTTATACAGCTGGGTCCAGCTCAAGCCCCTGGGCATGCTCACATCAATTAAAACCACAGATAGAAGCAGAATGCTGAATACAAACAAAATCAACAATTAATGGACTGTCCCCAACTGTAAAGCACTTCAGCAGAACCTTCAAATCATTTCTCCTCACTAACCCCCTGGGGCAGAAGACTGGGTTAACAGATGGTTAAACAATGTTAAGAAAAGAGAATACAACATTAAGACTATAGATGGAGAATGAAAGAAAGACAGTGTGTGAAATCCAGTGCATTATTCATCAGGAGAACTATAGGTTAAATTGGTGAACTTGGGGCTGGAGTTGGGTATAGCAGTAATCTAGCAGAAGTGAGACGACTCCACAATTCTATTGATGAAGGGAGAAGAGGCTGAGAATGCCTGTGTAAAAACCAGACATTAAGTAAAACAATGTACATAGTAACACCCCATTATCTGGACTTAATGGGAATCTGGCCAAAGTAAGTAATCTGGTCTGGATTATTATGTCACTATAGATACAGTCAAGTTTTTGACTAAGCTACAACTTGGCTTTCCTTAGTCACAAGCTACTGCACCTGAGCAACCCTGTAGCTGCTATACACTAGAGTGTTATTCTGAAATGACGAAATGACGAATAGGATAAGACAGACAATTTTGATCTTTGGTAGTGTGTATTAGTGAAAGTTTGTAATATGAGATTAAGAAAAATCCAACTTTTGTTATTGTTGTTGAATATGTTATATAGTAAATACAAAAATCTTAAGTAATGGGTCAATAAATTTTTACTTATATGTCATGTAATCACCACCAAGATAAAAACATAGAACATTTCCAGCATTAACCAAAGCCTCCCTCATGCCCCTTCACAGTCAATATTCCACCCCCAGAGACAATTACTATTCTGATTTTTTGTCACCATAAGTAAGTCTCGCCCATTTTTAAACTTCATAAAAATCATACACAGTATGTATTTTTTTGTATCTGACTTCTTTTACTCAACATTATATTTGTACTAGAGGCCCGGTGCACAAAAATTTGTGCACTCGGGGGGGGGGGGGGGCAGACCCTCAGCCCCGCCTGTGCCCTCTCGCAGTCTGGGACCCCTCGGGAGATAACGACCTGCTGGCTTAGGCCTGCTCCCAGGTGGCAGAGGGCAGGCCTAATCCCCAGGTGCAGCCCCTGGTCGGGCTCAGAGCAGGGCCAACTGGGGAGTTGGGGCGCCGCCCCCAGTCATGCACAGAGCAGGGCAGATTGGGAGGTTGTGATGCCACCCTCAGTCAGGCTCAGGGTAGGGCCGATTGGGGGGTTGGTGCACCGCCCCCTGCCACACTCAAGGCAGGGTCGATGGGAAGGTTGCGGCGCCACCCTCTGTCATGCACAGAGCAGTGCCAATCAGGGGGTTGGGGCGCTGCCCCCTGTCACGCACAGAGCCGCAGGGCAACCAGGGGGTTTGGGCACTGCCCCCTGTCACACTGATCCCGGTGCCGGGAAGCCTCTCGGCTCCGCTGATCCCGGTGCTGGGAGGCATATTACCCTTTTACTATATAGGATAGAGGCCTGGTGCATGGATGGGTGCCGGCTGGTTTGCCCTGAAGGGTGTCCTGGATCAGGGTGGGGGTCCCCACTGGGGTGCCTGGCCAGCCTGAGTGAGAGGTTGATGGCTATTTGCAGCTGGTCACACACCTTTCAGGGTGGGGATCTCCACTGGGGTGCCTGGCCAGTCTGGGTGAGGGGCTGAGGGCTGTTTTCAGGCTGGCGGGTGACTGAAGCTCCCAACTTCTCCTTTTTTTCTTTTTTCTTTTTTTATTCTGGGCCAGCTTTAGCTCTGAGGCTTGGCTCCAGCTCTTAAGCTTCTGCTGCTGAAAGCAGGTTTCTGGCCTTTGTTTACCTTCTGTATTTGAAACAATGTTGCGATCCTGATGGCTGAAGCCGGGTGGACTAAAGCAGGTTTCTGGGGTTTTGTTTAGCTTCTATATTTGTAACATAGTTGCTTAGAGTTGCAGCTCAGAGGCCTGCAGTGGCAGGCGGGGAACATTGGAGTCCTCCGTCACTGAAGCAAGCAAGCCTCTTATTAGTTTCAAGCTGCCTGGCTGCTGGCCGCCATCTTGGCTGACAGTTAATTTGCATATTGCCCTGATTAGCCAATGGGAAGGGTAGCGGTTGTACGCTAATTACCATGTTTCTCTTTTATTAGATAGGATTACTTATTCACATTGTTGCAGGTAGCAATAGTGCATATTTGCATTGCTATGTAGTATTCTATTATATTAATACTAGAGGCCTGGTGCATGAAATTCAGCCCAGCCTGTGCCCTCTCATAGTCCGGGAGCCCTGCAATTGATCGCCCCAAAGAGGTAGACCTCGCCCACCTGGCTGGGGCTCCATGATGCATCATCCCGCAGAGGGAGGCTCTGCCCACCCTCCACTGCCTGCTGGTTGGTGGCCTGGACCTCCCTCTTTGGGGCAATCATGGAGCCCCTCTGCCCCCCAATTGATCGATTGCCCTGCCGGCCTGTGGCCTGTGCCTCCCTCTGCAGTGCGATCATGGGGAGATGGCCAGGCCCCAAAACCAATCACATCACACCCGCCTTGGCTGGCCTGGTACCAATGGGTGTTATAGTGTGGTCGTCTGAAAGGTGGTCCAGATGGTCATTCTGCTGTTCAGTCATTTGGTCAATTTGCATATTATGCTTTTATTATTATAGATATTACAATCTGTTTATCCATTCAATTGTAGGTAGATTTTTGGGGTTGTTTCTTGTTTTGATGATGATGATTTATAGAGCTGCTATGAATGGTATATATAGTATATTACAGTTCATGTACTATAATACAGTATAATTTTGGGGCATTTAACTAAGAATGGAATAGTTGAGTCATAAGATAGGTATATAGTTAGCTTCAATATATATTGCCAAAATGTTTTCTTACATTGTAAATGACCAATTTACAGTCCCATTAAAATATAGCCCAGCCTGTGTGACTCAGTGGTTGAGTATCGACCTATGAATTGGTAGGTCATGGTTCAATTTTGTTCAAGTCACATGCCCATGTTGAGGGCTCCATCCCCAGTAGGGGGCATGCAGGAGGCAGCCACTCAGTGATTCTCTCTCATCATTGATGTTTCTATCTCTCTCTCCCTCTCCCTACTTCTCTGAAATCTATAAAAAAACCCAAAAACATATTTACAAAAATGAATGTTCCAGTTGCCCCATATCCTTGTTATCACTTGCTATTGTCAGTTTGCTGAACTGTAGCAACTGTGGCATGCCGTGGCATTTCATTGTGGTTTTGATTTGCACTTTGCCGATGATAGTGCCCAACTTTCTAGAGCCCTGTTGCCTCTGTGATACTCTCATTTGTGAAATGCTTATGTGTGTGTTTTCACGCAGCCCTTCTTTAGGTTGTCTGTACCATTTTTAAAAAATGGAATATGTAAGATTTTACTTGTATCATGGTTACAAGTCCTAGTTGAATACATATATTGTCAATTAATTCTTTTTGACGCTTGCAATTTTACTCTTTTCATGGTGTTTTTTTTTTCTTTTTTAAAAATATATTTATTTCAGAGATGAAGGGAGAAGGAGAGAGAGAGAGAGAAACATCAATGAGAGAAAATCATTAATTGGCTGCTGCCTACAAGCCCCACACTGGGGATCAAGTCTGCAACCTGGGCATGTGCCCTGACCGAGAATCGAACCGTGACCTCCTGGTTCATAGGTCGACGCTCAACCACTGAGCCATGCTGGCTGGGCTTAATGGTGTGTGTTTTTTTTTATTAAAGGAGTTTAAAATATTATTGAAGTCCAATTTATCAATCTCATATTTTTATGGTGAGTATATTTTTGTGTCCACTTTAAGAAATAATTGCCTATCCCAAAGTTGTGAGATTCTACTGTGTCTTCTTCTGGAAACTTTATTACTTTACCTGTTACATTTAGGTTTATCCATCTCACACACAAAAATATTTGTGTGTGTCCATTTAGATATCCCACTAGGGGCCCAAGGCACAAATTTGTGCACCTTTAAAGGAACTGTGGGCTGTGAGGCTGCGGTAGGCACAGGGGCGGGTCTCGGCCCATCCTCCATGCCTCTGCCCAGCCCCTCCTGCTGCCTCCCGCCCCACCCCCCCCAGTCACCTGTCTGCCAGCAGCCCCGCTCCTGCTGCCACTGCTCTCACGTGCTGATGGCACTGGCCCCGCTCACACCTGCTGAAGGTGCAAAGCAATTGGTGCCAGCACCAGCAGCAAGTGCAAGCGGCAGCTGCTGCCCCTATCACCCCACTTACACCTGCTGATGGCACCAAGCAATCAGGACTGGCTCCGGGCACCAGCAGCAGGTGTGAGTGGGGCCGGCGCCGGCAGTGGGTGCGAGCAGCAGCTCCAGCACCAGCAGCAGGTGCAAGCGGCACCATCACCAGCAGTGGGTGTGAGCGGCGGCTGCCAGCCCTGATCTCCCTTCAGGAGCACAGGGAGGTGGAGAAGCCCGGAGGAGCAATTGGGGCAGCAGCCGCTGCTCGAACCCGCTGACAGTACCAAGCAATCAGGGATGGTGCCAGGCGCTGGCAATGGGTGCAAGTGGCTGCTCTGGTGCCAGCAGTGGGTGTGAGCAGGGCCAGCGCCAGCATCAGGTGCAAGCACGGGGGGGGGGGGGGGGGGGGGGGCGGGGACCGCGGTGCACAGGAGCAAAGAATTTTCAGTAACCACCAGAGACTTGCCCTGATGACAGCGATTGGCACCCCACCTTGGTCTAGCACCCCCGTTCACCTGCTCCACCATCCCACCATGGCCGATGACTGCCATGTTCGGTGCACGTCCCCTGGTGGTCAGCACACGTCATAGCAACCAGTTCTTCGATTGTTCAGTTGTTCCACCGTTCCGTCTATTTACATATTAGCCTTTTAGTATATAGGATTACACCTTTACCAAAAAGACTATCCTTCCTCCCTCTACTGAATTGCAGTGATATTTTTGTTATAGATCAGGTGACTATACATGTGTAGGTATGTTTCATGATTCTTTACTCAGTCTCATCAGTCTATTGTCCACCTTTGCGTGAACATCACAGTCTAAGCATTGCTATTGCTAGTATAACTTGAGTTCCACTAATTTAAAATCTATTTATGATTATCTTTCTCCCATCTTTTGTGCTTTGGTTAGTATCTCTTTTTGTCTCTGGATCTGAGTCTTGCTTAAATTGATTTCTAAAGTTTAACTATTTATCTTCTATGGCTTTATTTCTCTCTTCTTGCCATGTAAGGGGGTCCCTCATGCTACACAGTACAGATATAACATGGGGTTTATTTAAGAAAAGCTCAGAAACAGATAAGCAGCAGAATGCACACTGCTCCCTGAATTGTATTATTTCATAACATAGGCTGGGTGTAGGCTTTGTAAAAGTACTATGGTCATAGTTTCAGCAAAGAAGGGACAGCCTCAGTCAGCAGGCTGGACTTGCTCCTAGGAGCACAGCCAAAGAGAATAAGCTTTCCTGCCCTGTACTGTGGCACATGTTTACAGGTTAGCTAGACAACACCTAGCTTCTCTAAGAAAGGTAGGAAAGGAACTCTACTCTCAGAAATATGGCTAACGAGTCTATGGACCAAAGATCGCAGTCTTCATTCGAGGTCCCTGGGAACAAAGAGCTTTGCTCTGCAGGACCACTGGCATCAACCAAAGCCCTTTTCTCTCAGCAAGCTGAGCCTGCTCTCTGCTAAGATACCCAAACGAGGAAGAAAATGTGTCCAGGGCCATCCAGATTTGTCAGTCCAATCCCATTATTTTTTATTAAATCGTGTTATTGCACCAACATTTCTTGAGTGCCTCCTATGTGGTTGACACTCCACCAAGCCTCCCAGAGAGTTACACAACATAGTCACTGCCAGGAAGGAGTTCACATTCCCATCACCAAGCACAGTACAGAGAGATGTAAGTGTGGTGATAAGCAAGTGCCACCAGGCTCCGCCCATCTTTCAGTGTATAACAAAATTCCATTATTCTAGGAGCTCAGATGTATTTATGGCTTGTACCTTTGTAAAAATAATATAAGTGAGTAATTTTTAAATTACTTGTTGCATCATATTTATGTCTGCTAGTTTTAAAAGGAGATGTATCTATCATTGTAAAATTTAGAAACACTAAATATCCAGTAGAAACTGAATAATTAAATAAATTACAGTAAATTAATGAGATGGAATATTGCTAATATAACACTAAAAGTGGTCACTAAAAAGACCAAG
Source organism: Myotis myotis (assembly GCF_014108235.1). Classification (NCBI taxonomy): domain Eukaryota; kingdom Metazoa; phylum Chordata; class Mammalia; order Chiroptera; family Vespertilionidae; genus Myotis; species Myotis myotis. Next base: position 61,365,871 of record NW_023416324.1, read on the forward strand.
TAGCAAAACAGAAAAGTGTTCCAAATTGTGTTTGCAAAATACTAAGATTTATGGACAAAACATGATAAAAATGGGAAACATGTTGAAGTGATAAAAGTTTGGTAAAATATAATTATTTTCTCTGAATATTATTGTTTTTATAACAAATCTAGGAGAAAAAATAGAAGTCAGTCTTTTTCTTATTTCTTTCTTTTCCCCATATCTTTCCACTATTATTGATATATACACAAATAAGCATTTTTCTTTACTTGCGTGAATATGTGTATAGGGATGGAGGTTCTCCTTCATTGAAAAGCATTCCCATCAAAATGGACACAAGAGCAGTCCAGCTCAGGAGGAGTAGCAAAGGAATTCATCCTGGAGTTCTGGACTTAGGCACTGAAAATTCGTTTTGCTTTCGTGCTTTCCATCCCAAAGAGCGCAGTAGGTCATGCCACTATTTCTTTTGACTATACCTATGACAGAGGCGAATGCCAAAGCACATCAGCTACCCGGTAGTAGTGGTGAGGGCCTCCCAGCCACGCCACTACTCTGGCCTCCCCAGCTCCTGAAACCAGAAACTGGGTTCTATAGTTGTTCTGTGAGCAGAGAAGAGTGGGGAGATGCTGCCTGGTATTCCCCTCATGGGGAGGGAAGACCACAATGGTAAGCGCCCTGGTCTCTCTCTGCACACCTCACTCCTCTGCACTCTCTGCACTCCCCACTCCTCTTCATAAGAGGTGCTTACAGGCAGAGTGCAAGGTGCAAGATCTGGGCGTGAGTAGCCCTGCCCTCCCCACTCCTTCTTACTGTGCATTTATAAGAGCAGGTTTTGTGTCTATGGGGTCATTCTTGTCCACCTTAGTGCTGTTATGGAGATAAATGAGTCCAAATCTATTATTTGGAGGAGGCAACACAGCCCATGGCTATATGTCACATGTTTTCAGTATCAGGCTTTCCAGTAATAGCTGATATTTAGGTTCCCAATATCTCTTATTCTTTTGTCTTATTTTAGGAAATGCTCAGAATTCATACAAGGAAGAAGAATGTCATTTACAGGGCTCCCTCGAACTCCATGGCCTATTAGTTTCTCCGGGAAGAAGCTGACTCTGACACAGAGATTAGTGACCAAGACGTTTATTAAGGAATTCTGTTGGGATATCATCAGTGGTGGGAGAGAGGAAGCAGGATAAGGCAGAAGGAAATCTAGGCAGTCAACCAACTATATTAGGTCTAAAGGACTCAGCCAACTATAAGAGAAACTCTGGCCTTCAGAGCTGGGGTGAGGGACAGGGGCTTTTATTCTCCCCACTAGTTATCAGATGTTATGAAAGGGGAGAGGGGGCTACCTTGAAGTCAAATGAGTGAAATCATGGGCAGAGTCTGAGCCAGAGGAGTGAAATACACAAAAGTGGGGAAAGCACAGGGTATATCCACTGATGCTGCAGCCTGCATTTCACACAAGGCAAGCCTCTGAGTACATTAGGCACCAATTCAGAACAAAGGGCATGACGAGCTTCAAAAGAACAAAATGGAATACCCTGGCTCTGATGTCCAAGCAGCTTTCTTCCAAGGCGGGAATCCAACCATCATCCTCATGAAGATTCCTCTCGCATATGTCACAGGAAATATTTTCTTCTTCAGTTGCACCTAAATTGTTTTCTAAATAAACATGAGCAAGTTCAAGAGGTGCTGGGCATGAAATTTTGGAGGTTCCAGGTAATGCGAGGACTTGGCATGATCCAACCTCTGCACAAGTAGATTCAGCAGGAAGCTGGCTGGTCACAGAGAGAGAACCCTGGAAGAATTCTCTGAAGAAGGAACCAAAGGAAAATCAAATAGGGTCCGGCTCACTGAGGGGCCATCATGAACTCTGTTAACTGAGCACAAAGTTGAAAAAGGCAAAGGAAAGAAACTGGAACACCTGAAAGAATGTCCCAAACTTCCTACATTTTCTAGCCAAGTCGTTGACCAGAGAGTTTGAAAGTTGAATGTTACTTTTCAAAGGCGTTTAGCTAAATGACTGTTAGATTATAATTCATTGAGTTTAGGGTAAACATGCTTAAATATTTTAAAAATATTTTAAATTTAAGGCCAAAATTAGATAATTGCATATATGGTAGAGATCCAAAGAGAATTAAGTCTAGTTATCAGAATTGAGTCAAAACAAAATGAAAGAAAATTTAGCAAAGCCATGCTCCTCTTCCAAATATAATTTCTAAAAAACACATTTTCATGACCATTTTTAGAAACTCCAATCCATTCTTAGCTCCATGCTTTTGGGAGTTCTTATAGATTTGGGTTCACTGTCTCCTCTCTGATTATGTTGTTTTTTTAATAATATTTGTGTATATATATATATATATATATATATATATATATATATATATCCATTCTAATCATTTTCATTTACTAACAAACAATATGTTTCAATATTCTTATCTGATAAACTATTACCAAAGAAATGCCATAGCTTTTCAAACATTTTAGCACAACTACCTTTAAAAATTAAATCCTCCTATTTTACCAAACTTATAAATCAGAAAGCAAATTTCTCAGTTGAAAGTGGGGCTCAAGGTGGTGAGGAGTGGGGTGTAATAAGAATGTGCTTACTTAGGGTCCCCTTTTCCTCCAGAAAAGCTTTTGGGTACCTCAGAATCCTCAGATTAATGTTTAGAAGCCACAATGTGGCAGAGAGAGGCCTAAACTAAGAATTAGAAAAATTTGGTTATAGCCATTGTTCTATCGCTAAGAACCTGTCCATTTAGCAGCTCTCAGCCTCAGCCTTCACCATGTGATATAAAAAAAGTTGAGTACACTATTTGGAAGTCTCCATTCCACTAAACAAATCTGAAAATTGAATTTTATTCATTGAGATAAATTATGCCTCTTTTAGTAAAAAGTTATACATTAAAATTTGGGCATGTCAGAAATACTCTGTTCTCTGATTTATTCTTAGTTTCATTTGTAAAGTCTCTTCATTCTCTAAGATCAATTGAAACTACATAGTTTTTATTCACAATAGCAAACTTATGGAAACAGCCTATCTATCCATCAATACACAAATTAATAAATAAAAATATATATAAAATATAAATATATATAATGGAATATTATTCAGCCATAACCAAGAAGCAAATTCTGTCATTTGCAACAACATAGATTAACCTTGAAGGCATTATGCTCAGTGAAATAAGCCAGACAAAGACAAATATCACATGGTATCTCTTATATGTAAAATCTAAAATAAATATCTGAATATATAAAAGTTAAACTCATATTGGAATGTAGTTGTGAGGTTACCAGGGGCTAGGGATGGAGAAATAGGGAGAGGTTGGTAAAAGGGTACAAACATTCACCTTATTAACATGAATACGGTCTGAGGATCTCATGTATAACATGGTGTCTATATTTGATAACACTGTACTGTGTAATTGAAATTTGCTTAGAGAGTAGGACTTAAATGTTCTCATTAAAAATAAAGGTAAATATATGAGGTAATGGATGTGTTAATGAACTGGGTAGAGGGAATCATTTCCTAATGTATATGATATCAAATCATCACATTATACACTTTCAATATATTACTCATTTGTCCACTCAACCTCAATCAAGCAGGAGGAATAGAGAACCTCACCAATTAAAATCCCATTATTGAATTTTTTTCCAGCTCTCTTAAACTTTCTTTCTTTTCAAAACGTTGCTGTGTAATTAAGCTTCTCTGTTCTCCTTTCCTTTCAAAAGGCCAGTTTTCCTGATGTTCAGGGGACTGACCTGATGAGGCCCAACCACCTCACTCGTGATCAGTTTAAGGTGAGTTGGCCTGGATACTTGTCCTCCCTGGATTCAATCATTTCCACTTTGGCAACCAATTTCCTCTTGAGGTTCAGAATTAGGACCAGACTAACAGTTTCCCTATTCCCTTTCTCTACCTTAAGATAATAAATTATCAGAAACTGTGCCTTCTTTAGTCACATGGTTAGCGAAGCCAAAACCCATAGTCTCCTGGGGCTTCAAGTGCCTCAGTGGCCACCCCTTATCAGTTTAATGGGAAGGAAAATTGGACAATTTCTATCTCCTGAATTCTCATCAGGACAAATCCATTAAAAGCAATAGCATATACAGTGGGGCTTGCAGGAGTCACTCCGCTGCTGTCCCCTTGCCCTCGCGGATGTGCTGAGGAGGTTGTCCCACGATGGTCCTTAAACAGGACAACCTCCTTTATTTAGAGCCTCTTATGTAATCCCTACTCTGCCAAGCATTTTTTCTATTAAATACAAATGGATGAGGACAAATAAATCTGTGACATTTAGGAGAGATCCACAGGGGTAATGACTCCCAAAGTTTTCACCATGTCTTATTTCTTATCACCTCAGAGTTCCAAATGGAATCTCCATTTGGATGTCCCATGTCATTTCAAATATACCATGTACAAAATCAATATTTTCTTTCCACCAAAAATAGTCCACTTTCCCAAACTCCCATTTATGTCCCTCTTTTTCTTCCAACCTCCCATGCTAGAAAATTTGAAGTCACCTAAGGCTTTCCTCTCATCCATTACCTTCTAGTTAAAACTCATTTATTTAGTACTTAGTTATGAGGGGGGGGGGGAATCAACCCACTCTAACTGATTCTTTAATTAATTTTAATATTAAAAAATGTGTAAAGTGGAGTGAAAGCTAAGGAAGGTTATTTTGACAGCTTATTTAATTTCTCATGAGTTCCAATGCAATCTGAGGGTTCAAGAATTGTAATTACAGAGGTTTCGTGATAAAATGCTTTCTCAGAGATGCATGTTTGAGTGCCCATTTGTTAATTGGTTTTCCTTTCTATGCTACATGCATTGAGTTTGCTATATTTTAAATATAATGTAGGCAGGTATAGATTCAAGAGAACAGTAGACGATATGAAAGTTTTGACCCTTGTTTCTTTTTTTTTTTTTTAATATATTTTACTGATTTTTTACAGAGAGGAAGGGAGAGAGATAGAGAGTTAGAAACATCGATGGGAGAGGAACATCGATCAGCTGCCTCCTGCACATCTCCCACTGGGGATGTGCCCGCAACCCAGGTACATGCCCTTGACCGGAATCGAACCTGGGACCTTTCAGTCTGCAGGCTGATGCTCTATCCACTGAGCCAAACCGGTTTTGGCTTGACCCTTGTTTCTGATAAGTTTTTATCACTAATTACTTTCTCTAAGTTTATATTCCTAGCATCCTGCGCCAAACCATAGGCACTGCCTAGCATCTGGTCGGGGGGCTACTAAAGGATACAGACAGCACAGGGGCCCGCATGCCAGCCAACCTTCAAGGTGCTCAAGTCCATCTGTAAGAGCCTCCTGCTATATTTTTCCAACGGAAAGCTGAATTTTAAACCTCACACTAGGAGAGCCACACAAAATAAGGAAGACAAAAATCAACCCAGGAGCAGGAGGTAAAGAAGACTGCAGAAAAAGGAATCACACTGTGGATCCAGGCCTTTTCTTTGCTGCCTGGAGTCACTGGAGAAAGCTTTCGGAAGGGCAAAGCCTCTTTTGGTTGCTAAGCCCAAATTCCAATGCAGATACAGGCCCTCAATGGGAGGCAAGGCAGAATTACTGGAATAAAGTGAGGTTTCCAATGCTTGAGTAAAATGTGAACTTGCTTTTGTGAGAATGATCAGAATGAGATCATTTGAATCAGCGGAGATCTGGTGGACTCCTAATTGCTGGGCTCAAAGTAAGATCAGAACTGGCGAAATTACTTTTAAGGCCCAAAGGGAACGTGTCTTTAGGATGTGTCACACAGCCAGACCCCACACTGCTGGCAGATTGTGGTTTAATTCCAGAGCTGTGCCTATGCACCCAACAGACATTTCTTTAAAACAAATCTCCATTGGTATGGGCCTTGGCATATTTAATTTATTGTAGTATTATCTGTAGGTTACTTTTTTGGTGTTTTTGGAGGGCTGGGAATGGGGATCAACTTTGGGGCTTGCTGTTTTTCTCAGTTGTTGTTATTTAGAGGCATAATAGCAAACTGCAGTATTTGTTCTTCAGAATGTTGGAATGACCTCATCTCTGAGATCTAGGGTATTTTTCCTTTTCTCAGCAGTGACCACATTCCTCTGAGGTAGCAAACCATGCCATTAGAAGAACTGAATATTTCTTTGTACATTACATGTCTTTTTATTAGAGTAAGGGTCAATATGGACATTAGGTTAGGTGAAGGCTCTGTGAGAATAACTTGAGAAAATGTACACTCTAATAGAAGAGGCCAAAATTTAGATGGAGAAGATCAGTCTTTGGTTCTGTCATCTGTTTTTTTGTTTTGTTTTGTGTTCTTGACTTGTTTTTTTGGGGGGAAGTGCGGGGTGGTCTACCAGATGAAAGTGGTAATAGATGCTGTGGGTGTTCTGCCCAGATTTCCTTTACTGAGTCCGTACATCCATCCCAAGTTGCTGTGCTGGTTGCCTAACAACGATTCACAGCTATCCCCCTTTTAAAGAAGTCTCCTTAACAGTCCAAGAGATTACACTCCCCTCACCACCTCCACCATCACCACCATGGGACAACCCACAGATAAGGCCTGGATGTGAGCAAGGTTGGAGAGAATGGTCTCCTTGCTCAAGGCTGGACCACTCTGCAGTGATTTATGCTTCAGAAACCCCAGAAGATCAGGTGGCCAAGGCCAGGCTTGCTTTCCCCTTTCTCTGACCCTCACTCTCTCCCAGGATTTTTTGAAAGCACCCTCAAGTCAAGAGCACAGGATCTATGTCACAGTCCCTGCTTCTTGGAAACTCAAACTGAGACAAGTGCTGTTTTCCATCTTGCCATAGGTTTAGCAATCTCTATAATGTAGGCAAATTGTTTCATGATGATGAAAAAACTAAATCAGATTATTAACTATGCAAGAGCTTCTTGATATGCCAAATCACTGCTTTGGGCCCTGTAGGAAATCACTGTAAGAGGCCGTTCCAGCCCACAGAGCAGTAACATTTCGTTGGGAAAATACATCATGGTATAAACAAATCAAACAGTGAAATTTAAATAGTTGAAGATCACATCAGCCATGTCAAAACAGTACATGGTTAATCACCAAATGAATTGTGAAGACAATTGCTACAGAACTGTTCCCACCAAAAGTCAGGCAAACCAGGTTTCATTTTGCTTCAACTTCTCACTGACTATAGAAATGGGCACGTGTTACTTGATCCCGCTGGGCCTCGGTTGTATCAGTAAAATGAAGGTTAAGGACTAGATAATCCCAAAGGTTCTTCTCAGCTCTGAATTGTCTTGAATTTGTGACTGTGCTGCCTGGGGCTGTGGTGGCTTCAGGGAGGAAATCCCTGTTGAGATGGCTGTTTTGCAAGAAGGACGGCATGAAATTCAGATGAAGAAAGACCACGTGCATGAGAGCAGAAGTGGGAAAGTAAATCCACGTGGGTGGTTGGCAGTGGAGCATACTGGTGGAGCATCTTGGGACATGGTACTATAGGTGGGAACCAGATGGTGAAAGTGTTTGAGGACAAGGCTAAGAAATGTAGCCTTTATCCTATAGAATGAAATGCAATCTCATTGGCATGGCAATGATGGCACCCAGGTTCTTTCTTGTTCTGGACCCTACCTACCTTTTTTATAATCCCTAGGGTACCTGCATATACTTTGCAAAGTCACAATCAACTATCTGCAGTTTCTGGAAAATACCAAGACCTATCACATGTCAAGGTCTTTGCACATGCCATCTATTTGCCAAGAACATAGCCTCCCTCATTAGTTCCTTATTAATCCATCTCATTTCTCAAGACTCCATGTAACTATTATGTGCTATATCAGTGGTTCCCAAACTTATTTGGCCTACCGCCCCCTTTCCAGAAAAAATATTACTCAGCGCCCCCTGGAAATTAATTTTTTTTTAAATTTTAATAGCAATTAAACAGAAAGATATATGTATTAATGTTTCTACCTTTTTTGTAAAATATAGTAAAGAAAGGTGTAAATTAGAAACATTGAAGTTTGAAATTATGAAACTATTTATTGAACTCAGAATAGAAAGGTAATACAAAAAAAGTTAAAACAAATGCACCTGTGGCCATCACAGCCCCCCTGGATCGCTGCAGCGCCCACCAGGGGGCGGTAGCGCCCACTTTGGGAATCACTGTGCTATATGATCCTTCCTTCCACCAGTGCCACCAGGCAGAGCTGGTCACTGCCGCCTCCGTACTTCCTATGCATCTTTTCCGTATCTAGAATACCACTCACCACACTGCATTGTAACAATCGATTCACATCTTCTCTCCACTAATTAGGAATTCATGAGTTCCTTGGGGACAAAAGCTGGGTCCTCTTTATTTTATCCAGTCTATCACTTTACTCCACTTTCCCCTGTATCCGACACATGAACCAGCTCTAGTACAGTCCCTGACAAATAGTAGGGAGCTCAGTAAATCTTGTTAGAATGACTGCATGGGACTTGGGCACTTTTGCTTTTGTAGGCCATTTTTCTTCATTAATTTTTTATATTATATTTTATAGATGTATTGATATAAAGATGAATATATATTATATGATAAAATATTTAATACTACATGTTAAAAACATATAATGAACTTTGACCTCAAGTGTTTTTCTTTCTGATTTTTAAATAAAACATGCTCATGTGTACCTAAAAGCATTGTGAAGCCTTCACATTATGCCTATTGAGCTTAGTAGATAAACCAGTCCTGGAATGAATACTTAAATGTATTAATCAATGAAACTCCTCTTACAAGTATTTATCTTTACTCACATAGATGATTTAGGTTTATTTCATCTGTTTTAAGTAAGATATAAAATGTTTGATTATATATTCCTTCAGCTTTTTTTTTAACCACTGTAGTTACTTATTAATCATAAGTAACATCATGGGAAATTTAATAGAAATGTTCATATGAAACACTACTCAGTTCATTTTAAATAGCAATTTAAAATGACTGGTCAAAATTATCACTAGGAGGGCACCCTACCGTTCTTTGAATAGAACAAGAGAAATGTATTAAAAATCAAAAGGAAAAATTAATTTCAAAGTATAACATAGGAATGATGATTTCAAACAGCACTGTATATTATTAGTTCATAACTACTATCTACAAAATATTACAAAAATTATATTTCAGATGGTAAATGAGGTTTGTCTCACTGAAAATAAGGGTTTTAATAAATGTTAAGCACAAAGTATTTGGGGATGATAAAGATTTGCTAATTAAGCATTGAACATGAAGTGATCCATTTGACACCAAATAATTAAAGACACAAAAAATTACTCAGCTAAATGCAACTGCCAAGAGGGTTGAACTCACTATTTTTGTGCTCTAAAGAGTGATAATTCATCTAATAGCAAGTCTTTCTTCACCACTTAAGAGTTGTTAGAAACACTGCATATTAGGAAGAAAAGGGATTTTGAGATGCAGATTCTTAGAAACGTGGTAAATTCTTAGCGACCCATTTCCTTGTCTGGATAGAAATAAGGTCTCCAGCAATATTGTAGCCGTTACTATAGTTAAATAGTAACGGCTACAATATTGTCAGAGATGGGAGCCTCATTTCAAACAAAGCGGTCTGTTCTGCTGCTGTATAATTTTCACTTTTTAAAAATTCTGCTCATGTGGAGCAGAAAATATACTTCTTTCTCCACCAAAAAGTCCACAAAGACTAACACTTTAGTTACCTGATATTTAGGAGGAATAACAGGTAACACAGGACTGATTGGGTTTCCACATTAGCTAATTATACCCTTAGGCTCTAAAGCATAGTTTGTTTTTTGGGTGTTTTGTTGTTGTTGTTGTTTACCAAAATCAGCTTCCATGGCATCTTTCAGGTAATATGGAATGGTGGACAGAGTGGTTTTCAATCAGAGAAATCCGAGTTTGGTCCTAGCTCATATACACTCATTAACATCGCTATGACCTTAAGAAAGTGGCTTAAACTCTGGAAGTCTCGTTTTTCTCTCTCCAAAACCTCAGGATTAGAAATAATGTCTGTAAAGCACCTAGCACAGTTCTTGCTACAAAATAAGTACTCAAGATATGCCTGCTCCTTAACTGTGCTGGCCTTATTTTGACATATTAATGATTTGGGGGTGATAATTATGAGCATTATTTATTGCAGAGCACTCTGAAACAGGTCCTAATGTTTGTTACCAACTTAAAAGTGTCCAAAACACTGTTCTCTCTGGTTCCTTGGTTGCCTTTCGATTTCTTCATCATCCCTTCTTGCTGTCAGCTTGTTCCCTGTGTGTCAGCCTCTCACCACCATTGTTCAGTCTCTCCTCTGTCCGCTCTGGTCTTATAAATAAAAAAAAAAATGTACCAAACCAAACTTGTTAGCAATGTGTTTAAAATAAGGATCCATAGGTTCTGCATAGAAAGTCTGAGATCCCCTTAGAGAGTCCAGCATTCCTACGTCAGAGTCTGTTTTAGTGTCTTTGGCAGCTATTTTAACCAATGCTGAGAATCTTTTGCCTTAACTTTTGGGCCATGACTGCCTTAGAGAGAGTTAGAGAGTTGAAATGATCAGATAGCTTACCTTTAGATAAGTACAGAAACTAGATGGATGGGAAGGTAGATGGGTGGGGATAGGAGAGAGAGAGAGAGAGAGAGAGAGAGAGAGAGAGAGAGAGAGAGAGAGAGAGAGAGAGCTGTTTTATAAGATATAAACTAAAATTATCCAATTATTGCAATGAGATATGGTTTAGTTTATCTGTGTTCCCAAGATGGTAGAGCCAAATCTCTGTTTTTCATCTGTAAAATGGGGCACAAAAAAATGTAATCTCTACTAATTCACACCTATGAGGCAGCATAGAATAGATATGACAGCTGTGAAAAAGCAGACAAGAAAACACCATATACATTCAATGTATTAATGCCATTATAGATTTTGTGCCTTATCTTTAAAAACTGAGGATGATGAATTCATTTGCAGTTGTACCTAGTAGCATAAAAAGTTAAATGTCTGTTTTCAGTTATATAGATCCTTCTTTTCTTGATCCTTTCATTATGCTTTCTTCTAACCCCCTTCTGAGCAGCCAGCGTTCGGTGCACAGACCTCATTTGTGAGCCTGGATCCTACATTATGCTGTGTTGGGCCTTAGTTTTATCCTACATTATGTTGTGATTTATTACTGTGGTTCTCAGTGTTTTTCACAATGTCACGCCATGCCATGCCTGACTGTTTTCCTAGTGGGTAAAAATAAGATACCTTTGCTTATTTTTTATTTTATTAAGTCTAACAGCATTTCACCCAATGATTCTACTAAGCAAAAAATATATATATTAACCCAGCTGATGTGACTCATTCATTGGTTGAGCATCAACCTATGAACCAGGAGGTCATGGTTTGATTCCCAGTCAGGGTGTATGCCCAGGTTGTGGGCTCAATCCCCAGTCCCCAGTAGGGGGCATTCAGAAGGCAGCCAATCAATGATTCTCTCTCATCATTGATACTTCTCTCTCTCCTTCTCCCTTCCTCTCTGAAATGAAAAAAATATATATATATATATATATTTTTAAATTAAAGTCATCCTCTGATTAGATTTCCTCTTCTTTTTTTAATGGCATATATATATGAGTGCAAAGTCCTTAATAAAGAAATAAAACATAGATTTCCATTATATTATTAAAATACTCGAGTTCAATGAAGTGCAAATATCCCTGTGCTTAGAAAAACACACATTTGTTCCAAGTTGGGCATAGTACTGATGTATTGCTGTGTGACAAATTACCCCAAAAGTTAGCAGCTTAAACTAACAAACATGTATAATCTCTCTTTTTTGTGGGTCAGGAATCTAGGTGCAGCTTCACTGAGTGCCTCTGGCTCAGGTTTCAGTCAAGATGTTGGCTGGGCTGCAATCATGTCAAGATTCAGCTGGGGCTGGAGAGTCGCTTCCAAGCCTGCTCATGTGGCTGTGGCAGCATTAGAAGATCCGCTTCCACATCAACTCACTCACATGGTTTCACATCACGTGGGCCTCTCCACAGACCCCTGGGTTTTCTTTGCACACAGCATCTAGTAATGACAGAAAGAGACAGAGAAACAGAAAGAGAGAGGGGAGTGGGGGGGATGGGAGGGATGCTCCAGAGAGTGATGGAGACAAAAGCCACAGTCTGTCTGTAACTCAGTCTCAGAAGTGTCATCCCACCGCTTTTGCCATATTCTGTTTGTCGGGAGGGAATCACTAAGTGAGCCCATGTTTAAGAGGGCAGAGATTAAACAAGAGGGTGAACACCAGGAGGCGGGGGTTATTGACGGACTTGTTAGAGGCTGCCTACTGCAGTGGGATAAAATATCTAGGCTTGTCATTCCTCAGTTTTTCTTTACCTTGATAATTTGGACATGACATACCATTTTTAAACGTTTGTTTTTTAAATTTTAGACTGAGCTAATGATTTCCTATAGAATTGTGATCTGGGTGCCTATTTCTTACAGAAATATCCTGGTAAAATTCATACCAAAAACACTCAAGCAAACAAACTCTTTTGTTATGTGTGGTGGCACACAGCCCTCATGGCACTAGATAATTCTAGTGGAATTATCTGTATGTATGTCTGCCTCTATCTGAGAGAGTACGGCCCCCTGAATCCCTCAGGACAGTGAGGGAAAAGGGCGCCAACGTTTTACTGAGCTCCTATGAAGGGGCAGGCCCTGTGCTACACCGTGCACATAGATTATTTTAATCTGCACCCTAACCTGCCAAGAAAGCCCTCTTGTCTTCAATTTATAGAGGAAGAAACTGAAGTCAAGTGATGAACTCATGGCTACACAGTTGAAAACTGGCAAAAAACTTGGGATTAAAACCCAGATTATATTGGAGCTTTTTGTAAAAAAACAAAACAAAACAAAAAAAACAACCCCAGGTTATAGGGATCCAAAGCCCATCATGTCCATTGATACACCACACTGCACCCTGCCTTATCTCATTGTCACAGGGCCTTATAAATTGTGAACTGAGGGTTTCCTCAAAATTCATATGCTGACGTTCTAACCTCCAATACGTCAGAATTGTACTGTGCTTGAAAACAGGGTCTTTAAAGTGATGATTAAGTTAAAATAAGGCCATTAGGGGTGAGCCCTAATCCCATATGACTGGTTTCCTTATAAGATAAGGAAATTTGGACACACACAGAAAAACACTAGGGATATGCATACACACTGAGGGAAGACCATGTGAGGGCCTGGAGAGAAAGCAACCATATACAACCCAGGGAAAGAGGCCTCAGTATAAACTAAATCTGCCACTGCCTCAATCTTAAATTTCTCAGCTCCAAAACTATGAGAAAATAATTGTCTGTTTTTAAGCCACCCAGCCTGTGATATTACTTAACGACAACCCTAGCAAACTAATATAATATTATACATACACACACATACACTCATGCATATATAGGGTGTCCCAAAATACTGCAAACACAACTGGATTAAATATGGAAAGAAAGAAACATCAGGCTCTCTGCTCCTCCTGTTCATCAGACAGCCGCTCTTTCTGCACAGTGCCAGCCACAACCCTGAGACAGGATGGTGAAGGTTGGAGTGATCAGATTTGGCCACATTGGGTGCCTGGTCACCAGGGCTGCTTTTAACTCTGGCAAAGTGCATATTGTTGCCATCAATGACCCCTTCATTGACTTCAACATGGTGTACATGGTCCAGTATGATTCTATTCATGGCAACTTCAAAGACACAGTCAAGGCTGAGAATGGGAAGCTTGTCCTCAATGGAAAGTCCATCTCCATCTTCCAGGATCGAGATCCTGCCACATCAAATGGGGTGATGCTGGTGCTGAGTATGTTGTGAAGTCCACCGGTGTCTTCGTTACCAGGGAGAAGGCTGGGGCTCGCTTGAAGGGTGGAGCCAAGAGGGTCATCATTTCTGCCCCTTCTGCAGATGCCCCCATGTTTGTGATGGGTGTGAACCATGATAAGAATGACAACTCCCTCAAGATTGTCAGCAATGCCTCCTGTATCACCAACTTCTCAGCCCCCCTGGCCAAGGTCATCCATGACAACTTTGGCATTGTGGAGGGACTCCTGACCACAGTCCATGTCATCACTGCCACCCAGAAGACAGTGGATGGTCCCTTTAGCTTCCACTGGTGCTGCCAAGGCTGTGGGCAAGGTCACCCCTGAGATGAATGGGAAGCTCACTGGCATGGTCTTTGGTGTCCCCAACCCCAATGTGTCGGTTTTGGATCTAACCTGCTGCCTGGAGGAAGCTGCCAAATATGATGACATCAAGAAGGTAGTGAAGCAGGCATCAGAGGGCTCCTTCAAGGGCATCCTGGGTTATACTGAGGACCAGGTTGTCTCCTACAACTTTAACAGTGATACCCACTCCTCCATCTTCGATGCTGGGGCTGGCATTGCCTTCAAAGACCACTTTGTCAAGCTCATTTCCTGCTATGATAATGAATGTGGCTACAGCAACAGGGTGGTGGACCTTATGGTCCTCATGGTCTCCAAGGAGTGAGAGCCCCCTTAGACTACCAGCCCTAGCAAGAGGAAGAGAGGCCCTCAGCTACAGTGGAGCCCTTGCCCAAATCGATCCCCCAACACAATGAGAATCTCCTGACCTCCAGTTTCCATCCCAGAATCCCTAAAGAAGGGGAGGGGTTTAGGGAGCCCTACCTTGTTGTGTACCATCGATAAAGTTCAGGGGGAAAAATAAAAAGAAACATCAATTGCGCTTTCAGCTGTTGAATTGTATATATATTTTTTGGGATACCCTGTATATGGTAATATATAAAAGCATATATACAAAATAAATATATATGTATATGTCATAAACCCTTAAAATAAAATTTTATACTAAATATGTTCCATGTTGGGAGTTTGCATTAAGTTAGCTATCTAGGTACTATACTTGATTTCTTCGACTATCATTTTCCATGAACTTCTGAGGATTTCTGGTGGGTGACAGGAAAGAAGGTAGGGTATAAACAAAGAGAAATAGACTCATACTCAGACAAACTGGCTTTAAGTTGGGTCTCTGTCATGTATTTTCAGCTATATGACCTTGGGCAATATGCTTAGGCTTCCTTAGCCTGTGCCTCCTTATTTTTCCACTTCAGCTAACATTCCTTGAGTATCTACTCCAGGCCAGACTGTGCTTTTGCATAAATCATCTCAATTGGTAAAATGTGGTAACAATGCCACCTAGCAGGGTTGCTGTGATGATCAAGCAGAATAATACACATGAGAGGGCTTTGTAAACTGCACAGGCTGATACAAATATCAGGGTGTGTCATTTTTCTGTTTTTCACATCAGTGCTTCCAAAAGATAAAACTGTAATTCTGACCTTAGAAACGATGGCTCATTTGGTTTTCTTCTCTAGCTAAATGACCCAAAGGTAATCTAAGAGTTATGTTAACCTTCCCAAACCCAGCTTTAAACCTACAACTCCCCTGCTGAATAAACAAATAAGCTTCAAAAACTTGAATAATATCCAAAATACGTATATGGTGTATGAATGTAAGGTCTCAGCCTTAAGCTCCCTTTCCAAATTTATTTCCTGTTGAGCATTCTGCATCAGATTTTCAACAAAGCAAAATGGCTAGACACTTCCTGAACTTTGTTTCTTTATGTTCGATCGTGAGGATTCCCTCCGCTGGTCCTTGCAGTTGCTGAGACATGTAATGCACTTAGCACACAGCCTGGAATGTAGTAGATCCTCAATAAATAGTAGCTGCTATTATTTTATCCCCTCTGGCTATCATATAATTTACTTATTATGTTAATTGTTAATTGGTGGGTTTTCCCTTCTAGTTCTGTGTGACCAAGGAGCAGGGACATGTTTTGTTGTATCCTATGGACCTAGAACAGTGTGTAAAATAAAGTAGGGGCTCAATATTTGCTTTACTAATTTCTGTACCCTCAGAGAACCTAATACAGCACTGCACAGCTAAGAAGTGTTGAATAAAAGTTTATTATTAAATCACTTTTAGTCTTTTAAATAATATATCTAGTATTTTCAAGGTGCCTCGTTGTTCTATGATCCACTTCTATCTTTTCACATTTCTGGTAGAATATATTTCAAACAAATATTGTGTGTGTATGTCTGTGTCCCTATTTTATATATATATTCTATGTAATAAAAGCCTAATATGCTAAGTGTCCAGTCATCCAGTTGCCGTTCAACCAATATAAGTGTAATATGCTAATGATATGCTAAGACCACTCAATTGCTCGCTATGATGTACACTTACCACTAGGGGGCAGACAGTTGACCGGTCACTATGACATGCACTAAACACCAGAGGACAGACGCTCCAACCAGTAGGTTAGCTTGCTGCTGGGGTCTGGATGATTGGGACTGAGCGAAAGGGGCCGGACATGCCCTGGAGCCCTCCCACAGTCCCTCCGCAGCTGGCCAGCCTCCTGCATCCCTCCCTAGCCCCAATCATGCACTGGTGGGGTCTCTCGGCCTGGTCTGCACCCTCTTGCAGTCCTGGTTCCCTCAGGAGATATCGGAGAGCCAGTTTAAGGGCAATCCCACAGGCCAGGGTGAGGGACCCCACTGGTGTATGAATTCGTGCACCAGGCCTCTAGAATGTGTATATATATATATATATATATATATATATATTAGAGGCCCGGTGCACAAAAATTTGTGCACTCAGGGGGAAGAGGGGGTCCCTCAGCCTGGCCTGTGCCTTCTCGCAGTCTGGGAACCCTCAGGAGATAACGACCTGCTGGCTTAGGCCTGCTCCCGGGTGGCAGAGGACAGGCCCAATCCCTAGGTGCAGCCCCTGGTCGGGCTCAGAGCAGGGCCAATTGGGGAGTTGGGGCGCCACCCCCTGTAATGCACAGAGCAGAGTGGATTGGGAGGTTGCGATGTCACCCTCAGTCATGCTCAGGGTAGGGCCGATTGGGGGGTTGGGGCACCGCCCGCTGTCACACTCAAGGCAGGGTCAATGGGGAGGTCGCGGTGCCACCCCCTGTCACGCACAGAGCAGGGTCGATCAGGGGGTTGGGGAGCTCTCCCCTGTCACGCAGAGAGCAGGGCTGATCAGGGGGTTGAGGAGCTCCCCCCTGTCACTCACAGAGTAGGGCCGATAGGGAAGTTGGGGCACCACCCCTGTAACACACAGAGCAGGGCCCGTGGGAGGGGGGGTTGGGGTGCCGCACCCTGTCACACACATAGCCACAGGGCGATCAGGGGGTTGGGAAGCTCCCCCCCATCAGGCACAGAGCAGGGCTGATCAGGGGGTTGGGGCACCTTCCCCTGTCACGAACAGAGCAGGGCGGATAGGGAGGTTGTGGCCCCACCCCCTGTCACACACAGAGCCGCAGGGCGATCAGGGGGTTTGGGCACTGCCCCCTGTCACGCTGACCATGGTGCCGGGAGGCGTCGCTGCTCCATTGATCCCTGTGCTGGGAGGCATATTACCCTTTTACTATATAGGATAGAGGCCTGGTGCATGGGTGGGGGCTGGCTGGTTTGCCCTGAAGGGTGTCCTGGATCGGGGGGTGGTCCCACTTGGGTGCCTGGCCAGCCTGGATGAGGGGATGATGGCTGTTTGCAGCTGGTCACACACCCTTCAGAGTGGGGGTCCCCACTGGGGTGCCTGGCCAGTCTGGGTGAGGGGCTGAGGGCTGTTTTCAGGCTGGCGGGTGACTGAAGCTCCCAACCACTCCTTTTATTTCTGTTCTTTTTTATTCTGGGCCAGCTTTAGCTCTGAGGGTTGTTTCCAGCCTCCAGCTCTGAGGCCTTGGCTGCTGAAAGCAGGTATCTGGTTTGTTTGGATTCTATAATCGAAACACTGTTTCAACTCCAGCTCTGAGATCCCGGCTAGCTGAAAGCAGGTTTCTGGGGTTTTGTTTAGCTTCTATATTTGTAACAATGTTTCAAACTGCAAGCTCAGAGGCCGGCAGTGGCAGGCGGGGAACGTTGGTTTCCTCTGTCACTGAAGCAAGCAAGCCTCATGTTCGCTTCAAGCTGCCTGGCTGCCGGCCGCCATCTTGGCTGGCAGTTAATTTGCATATCGCCCTGATTAGCCAATGGGAAGGGTAGCGGAGGTATGGCTAATTACCATGTTTCTCTTTTATTAGATAGGATATCCTATCTAGTAAAGAGGGAATATGCTAACTGACTCTCACATTGTCACAAAGATGGAGGCACCCACAGCCTATAAGGATGGAATATGCTAATTGACTGTCATGCCCTCAAAGATGGTGGTGCCCACAGCCACAAGATGGCAGCACCCAGTCCCCTCTTCCCCACTGGGGCAGCAGGTGCATGGCAAGGTGGGCTCAGCCATTTCACATGCCTGCCTCCAGAGTCCCCCAGTCCCCTCAGCCCCCCAGCTGCACAGGGCTGGCCTGAGGCACAGGCAAGCCTCGGTTGGGAGCTGCCAAGGGCCACCCGAAGCTCAGGTAACCAGGGCTGGCCGAGGCTTGCGCTGCTGGCACTGGCAGCAGCCGAGGTGTAATGGGGTGTCACCATCCCCTGATTGCCAGGTCGCCTCCCACCCCTGAGGGCTCCCGGACTGTGAGAGGGGGCAGGCTAGGCTGAGGGACACCACCTCCCTGACTCCAGTGCATGAATTTTCATATATATAAACATGTTAAGTTTAAGGAAAAGTTTTGCTCTTAAGTTTTATAAAAGTCATCAAAATATCCTCTAGCTTCATGTTTTTCGTTTTTGTTTGTTTGTTTGTTTGTTTTTACTTAAGTCATTGACATACATAGTGAGCATTTATCATTGGTAAAGCAATATATCTAAAAACATATTAGAGAGGCAAAGCCAATTAAAGTGAGCAAATAATTAATGAACTTCTACAGTGTGAAACATTTTACAGCTTTTACAAAGAAGCAAAAAGCACTTCTGCTCTAAAATTGCTTATAACCTCTAGGTAAGAAAAACATATGGACAACTCACTAGAAAATAAAGCAGAAGAACCAGAAGAAAGAAACAAAGTAGTATGAGGTGAATCTTTAAATTGTGCACATCTGAAAAGAGGCATTCACCTCTCTGAGCCCTTCAGCCAAACCCCTGCCCTAGGTAAATAGGTTAACATTCAATTAACCAGAAAGTCCGTTACTCAGAATGCTTTGCTCCTCAAACTTGTCCAGGAACAAAGGGTTCGGTGTTCTTTCATTTTTGTGTGCATCTGTGCTGTGTTTGAGTAGTATGAGAGGCAATGTAAGTAATAACCCTGAAGCTAGACTTTAAAGCTGATCACAGTTATTTAGCAACCTGAGCCCCCTTCCCCCAGCCCCCCTCCCCCTCCCCCTTGATGGATTTAGACAGGGGCTGCTCTGAGTTCCTTTGTGAGAACTTATGCTCAAGATGACTGATTGACAAGTGGAGCTTTTTCCCTTTCTGGGAGAAAAGAAATTTCCAGGGTCGTGCTCCTTGTATTTGCAAAGAGCTCTAAAAGCTCCAGAGAGAGAAAAGAGTCAAAATTGACTTCTTGCTGATGATCACAAACTTCATGACAGGGAAAAAGGAGAGGGACAAAGAAAAAGGGAGATTGAGGCTGTGATGCAGAATGTCAGGATAACTACCAAGGAAGATGACTGCAAAACAGGCCTCCGGATATATAGGAAGTTAGCTACTCAACAAAAAATACAGGCATTTGATAGAAGGAGCAGAGGTTGAAGAACTTCAACCCCAATCAAGATGGGGTCTGCAACAGCAGCCTGACAAGAGAGAAGTGTGACATCTACTATGTGGACGGCTTTTCCTAAGAAAGACGGGATGCTCACCGAGTTTCTGTGGACTTGCTATTCATTTAGTATTATACTACATATGTCCTGGTACATGTTGTTCCAGGAAAAAACAAGCTATATTTCTATTATCCATATTCATGTGACCATAAACTCTATCTGTATTCTAATACTCATCTTGATTTATTCATAAGGGCCTGCAAAATTCATGCTTTAGTGAGGAAATGTTTTAGCTCTTCATATTTCTTTTGTGGTCATTTTCAACACTAAATGACTAAAAAGTGGGATTTTGGGGCCCCATTCGCTCCTGGGAGTAAAAAGAGTCCTATATACATTAGATCTTCTTTTCTGAAAACAAAGTCCTGGATTTTGATGAGGGATATTTTTATCCCCAGGAAATAATCTTCTTTTAAAGAAATAGCTGGAAAAAAAACTAGTTATATTGGTATATGTTTAAGCCTTTATATTGAGAAGAGAGATTATTAGCATAGTGGTTTGAGAAAATAAGTAGGATTCCTGTTTAATGAAACCCATTTTCATTACTGGTTGGCTTCGTGACTGGGTAGCCAAAGGCAGCAAGGGTGCAGAAGCTAGTGATGAATGGAGTTGTTTTAGAGTCTGAGAGAAATGAGCTGATTCTTCTGAAGTCATAGGAAACAAAGTGAAAAACTGGTGTTGTGAAGTGGAAGGACACAGGGACCCGGAAAGTTGTAAAGAGGGACTCTGAGACCAACCTGAGAAAGGCATCAACTCCAACATGTGCCAACCATACATCTTCCAACATCTGGAATGCTTTTCTGACTCAAGCTGCTGGTTAAGATTCAGATGCATTGCCCTTTCCATAATTTCCTCACTAACAAATATGACTTATTCACCAATGAGAATGAAAACCATTATATTTCATGCTATAAGATTCCTAAGAATTTGTTTCACCTTGGAAAATCAAGTTTTACGATCAGAGCTCAGAAACAAACAAACAAAACACCCATGTGTTTGTTTAGCTTTGCACAAAGAAAGTACCAAATGCTTAGGAATCATGAATTGTTAATGAAAGTGTATAGAGGCATAAAAAGGGGACATTTCTTTTATGAGTGTCCCATTTAGGGAGTAACCTTTAACCAGGGATGCAGAGCATTTGTGTAAGATCTGACTCTTCCCCCAAGAAAGACGGTTCAAATCATCAGGGCTCTGTCTGCCCAAATATAAAATGAAGAGTAAATACACACTTCCCATTTGCCAGAAGAATATTAAAAGGTTTAATTCCATAATTGACATAAAGAGCATTGGGTTATTTGAGAAAATAAATGGGAAGTATCATAAACTTTCACATCCATATATCATTCATGATCCCCCAATTGTCCAGCAAGGTCTGTACAAGATGTATTTTCTCCATAAATCATTTTCTGAACATGAAGTTAAAAACCCCAGTGCCCTGGAAAACACAAGGAAGATCTACACTATATAATTAGTTGAGAATGGAGTTGTGCTAGTCACTCCTCCAGTACCAACACTGTCATCCAGCCTCTGAAAACATTCAATCAAGTCATCCTATTGTTTACAAATCAGACGCAAACCCAATTGCTACAAGGTTAGCCTGTTCTTCAAATAGTTATACTTCTGGCATAATATCACAGCAAAGTAGAACTACAAGATTCAGGAGATTTCCCTGTTGTTGTTCCTCTTTCCACTCCAAATTATGCTGCTGCTTCTGTAGTTTCTGCTGCATTTGCTCTTTTTCTGGTAGAGCTGACAATTCTGAGGTCACCCTGGGTCATCAATGGCAAGCTGACAGTAGGACATGGCTGTTTGAGCTAAGTTACTAATAAGTGAACCCATGGAGTGCCATTTCATTAGCGAATGTATCATTAAAAGGATCAACTCCATGACTTACTCATTGTTCTTTGCCCCGCCTTGCCCCTGCCTTGAAGCCTTAAACATAAAGAAACCATGCTAGCAGAGTGAAGGACTGGAACCAGCTAATTAGTGGCCCCCTTCCTGCATAGCCTCTTATCTCTCTAGCACAGAGCAAGAGCACCTCTCTCCCCACCCACAGCTAACCTTATCAATGGATTTGTTTCAGGGAAAGGGAAGAAAAAAGATAGGAAATAGTAAACTAAAAAAAAATAAAATTAAAATAGAGTATCTATGGGAATTTCAGGGGCCTGGGACCCATTGACTATATTGATGGCATGTTTTGGTTGACCTTACAAGTTAATATTGTAGTCAAGCAGCCCCGAATATAAACCCCACCTCAACCACTTACCAGGTCTATGAAATCAAGAAAGTTACGATGTCTCTGAGCCTTTACGTTCTGCATTTATAAAATAGGGACGATCAGAACACCTGTCTCTAGTGAGATAATACAGGTAAAGCACTTAATACAAATGCCTGACTATTACAATTATTCAAACTTTGGCATCAACATCTCTAAAAGTGGGCAATCATTTCTTCCCCAGGAAGTGTACTGGGACATTCTCCATTCTCCATTCCCCAATGACTTCATTGTCAGTCTGAGGTCAAAGGCTTCTTTCTCGCAGTACTTACTAATCTGTGTTATCTCCTGTTCAAAACTCTAACACTTGAGGACAAACACAGCTAGAAACAAAGTCACATATTTTCAAGATGGCTTACTAATGATGTTACCTATGAGACAGGGAAGTTGTGTAGGATATGAAATAGAGAGAAACTTGACCTGGATTTATTCTTCAACAAATACTTATTAAGAACATACTATCTACCATGCACTAAAGTAGAATGGTGAACAAGCTATAGATTCATTAAAGTTGTGATAAATGTCAGTATTGAGCCATAGTTATGAGTTTATGGGATGCTTGCCTTAAGGAATGATGTAGGCAACTATGACTGCAATTAATGCTGCTTAATAAACTACACCCAAAACCTAGTGGCTTTCAATAACAAACTTTTTATACTCATTCACAAGTCTGAAAATTATTTAGGTCAATTCTGCTTCAGACTCTGGGTTGCTAGGGTTGGCTACAAGCTTCCTGTCAGGTGCATCTGTTTTGTGTGTCTAATTCTGGAGCCCAGGGGAGAAAGCAACAACTACTTAGGACTTGCTCTCCTCAGGATGAGCAGAGGAGCCCAAGTGATCAAGCCCAACCCCACAAGCATGCATACTTAAGGTGTTTGCTAGTGTCACATCCCCTAATATTTCAATAGCTTACAGCAAGTCACATGACCAAGCCTAGCATTAATGGGATGGTAACTATACCCCATCTACTCTAGTTCTCATGACAATGAGTCTCTCCTTGACCAAACTTTTGCCAGGCTCCTCTGAACTCTGTTCTCAAGTAGGCTTTGACTCTGGGGCTTCTGTATTCATCTCTGCATTGTCCAAGTTCAGCAATAATGACACTATGTCAGCTTAGCCAGAGTCCCTCATTCTCAATATCTGAACCTTAATATTGAATTGGGTCCCTCATCCTCTACTGTCCTTCAGTGATGTTTGATTACCTGGGCCTGCCTTCATCAGGAATTCTGTTAGGTTGATTTAGCCAGAATCTTCCCTTACCACTGAGATTTCCTCCTGGTAATTTTCTATCCACTCACCCCCACTCTGTTCCTTGGCT
This sequence comes from Myotis myotis, assembly GCF_014108235.1. NCBI lineage: Eukaryota > Metazoa > Chordata > Mammalia > Chiroptera > Vespertilionidae > Myotis > Myotis myotis. The sequence continues at coordinate 61,389,120 of NW_023416324.1, forward strand.
ATCCATTCCCACTTCTTATTGTAGTTGGAGTCAAGCCCAGTCTCTCTCCCCTACTGCAAAACCCCACTGTGGTGGTCCTTATACTTATCACAATAGTTCCCCTGAACAAGGTCTGACTTTCCATTCCTTACAAGGGTCATGAATAATTTTTCTTTAACCCTCTGCAAAGTCACATGGCAACAGAAATAAATTGGGGGAAAAAGAGGATTATCCAATGTATCTCAAGTGATAATTATACTAAAACTTCAATTATAAACCAACTTTAGCCAGGCAGAGGAGTACTCACCAGTACTAACATGAGTTAGTTGTTCCTTCAGTTTAGAAGATTAACGGTTATTCCCTCTTTATGCCATATTTCTAAGAGAGTAATGATAACTAACCTTCTCTAGTTCCTTGGTATGTTCCTTGAAGAGATGGGCAATACACCCCAAAAGTTGCATGAAGGACTTTTTTTTGTATTCCTAATAAGAGTTCTTTAAACCCTAAAGAACTATACAAGACAATATGAATACATGTTACAAATGGTAGCACTTACTCTCCTTAATTGAAATGTATGAGTTCTGTGGAACAAGAGTAAAAGTAGGATTTGTCTATCTATCATTGTGACAAATGGACAGTTTATCGCTTCACATTTGCTCAGCACTACAGGAAAAGGGTATAAGTTCAGAAAAATCTATTTCCCACAGAGCAATTATCAATTTTAATATTAAATTTTAAAATGATTTTCAATTTATCAACTGGTCCTTGAATTCAGGGTTGAACTGTCAGATCTCTGCCTTAGATATTAGGCTGATGATGGTTCATATCCAAAGTCCATAGGTAATAAACATTTTGTAAATCTGTAATGCAGGGGTTTTTTTTGGTTTGTTTTGTTTTGTTTTTCATTGTAAATTAATTGACCTTTTTGGACATTAGAGAGATGATCAACTTCTCTACATTTCTGATTTCTTCATTTCTTTTTGGTTAAAGTGCAAAGCAAAACATACCAAAATAAAACTCAATTTTAATTAAAGCTTCCCTGGTCCCTGAAAAAGCAGAATCCTCTGGCTTCACTGAGATTTTAAAGTTTCCTGCTTTGATGCAGTGTTGAAAAAGCAATAAAACAGGGTGAGCAGTCTAACATGACAAGTCAAAAAAGTATTGGTCTCCTTTTGCCCTTTACTCTCTTGGCAGTAAAACCTCCCTCTGGCCCATTGTTCAGTGTCCCAGAGAAAACTTGGATTCAGTAAAAACATAGCCCCAAGTCACATACTGCTCAACAAATCTTACACATGGCCAGCTGAGGCTGTCACCAAGACCAGAGGACCCTACTTAGCTCTGACCTGGAGCACAAAATTCAAAAGTGTTTGAGGTGGTCACACACTGAAATGTTTAATTGTATATTTAAGTTAACAAAAGTTAACTTTTCGCCAATGTTTAAAAATTATCAACATCCTATCCAGGTCTAAGAGAATAGACATAAAAAAATGATCTGACTGAGAAACCAATATACTATATTACTATATTACATTAATTCCTAGTCTTCCACATAACTTTTGAAAATCTGAGTATACCATGACTGACTTTTTTTTCATCTTTCCAAACTATTCTAATATCTCTAAAAACCCATTGCATGGAAGGAGAACTGAACAAAAGAATTAGTAGATTATTGTCAAAATTAGTGAATCTGAAGGTAAGCTCCTTATCACACTATCTTCCTTGGTGAAAATATTCTTATCATTTTATGTGGAAATGAGAACAACCAATTGCACAATAAATAGTAAATATAATTTTCTCCTCAATTTAATGGAACCTGATAAACCTAAAATCCATGAACGTAAGTGCATCTACTGCAGTCATTGTATAGTCTCAAAATATTCCATGAATGAATAGAGAAAATATTTAAGTATATAAATGTATGGATGGAGGTATAAATTACTTTCAAGCCAGCACAAGCCTATTTAATAACACAAATAACCCAAATCAGAAGAAGAGAAAACCTGGTTATCTTGTAAAAGGTATGATGTGATATTTTTCCCCAAAGGAAAAATTTCAAGACTCCTTTTTTTCCCCCTGAGGGAAAGGAAAGATCAATGCCAGCAGCCCAGCAGGCATCAGCAGTCCCACAGTGAGTGCAAGCCTGATGGAAGAGAGAAAATTGAGGTGAGGAAATAGATTTCACTTTTGAGCTTTAAAGTAGTTATTATAAGCAATAGGGAAGAAATAATTATTTTTTTAAATGATAAGCTCTACCCGAACAATGTGACAATCTTCTATTAAAATGTAACTTTGTGAAATGGGGCTATTTGGTGGTCAAGAACCAAGCTCTGCATACTGAATAAAACAAAGTGGAAAGATGAGTTTATTGCAAGGCCTTTGACGTGCAAGCTGGGAAACTCCAGGCTATGCATAGTGGGGGCAATGCCTTCTGAGTTGCTCACACACCGAGGGATTTTTATGGGAAATACAAAAGTTATTTGGCTTTTTCAGCTAATTGGCTACCTAGTGGCCTTCTTTCTTATTTGCAGTAGCCAAGTGTAGGGGAAGAAAAGTTTTCCCTTCTAGTTCTTTGGCTAGCCTAATAATTAAATTGATATAGGCAGATTAACAGGAGAAAAACAAATTCAATTTCATATGTACAGGAGTTCATAGAAATATAAGACTCAAAGAAGTCACCAAAGCAGTCAGCTTTTATACTTTTCAAACAATAAAACAGCTATTTGTGAAGAACTGACCAAAGAGTTGGGGCTTGGGGTAGAAAATTAATGAAGAAGTAACAAAGCTTGTTTATACAGCCCTCTCAGCCCTGAATTCCCTACCTCTGGCAATAAGAACATCTCTCATTCTCCCGGTGCAAGAAAGGTATCCTTCACAGGGGGATTTATTTCCTGCTTTTAGAGAGACAAAGGTGGGTCAGACTGTCTTTCTTGGACCAGGTGTTTCTTAAGTAACTTTAATTCAAAATAATCAATAAGCCAAAATGGCATGTTTGTAAGCAGCTAAACTCCATCGTGAGTCAGGGGATAAGGAAGTCCAGAGATGATATGAAGAGACTTGGTCTTTGGGTATTGGCTGGTATCTTCTGCTGATTTCTGAAAAGAGCTGTAATTCCTATAAGGTCAGGTTAAGTTTCTTTTAGGCACCTGTGTTGATCATTTCCATGTTGTGCCCAACATAAGGGACTCCATTTTAGTTTTGTTCTACAGTGTTTATGCTGTTCTCCCACTCTGGATGCCTTGAATCTGTATGAAAAAAATAATGTCAAGAGTCAAATCATATATCATGCAATGAATTGCTTGCTGTTGTCATTTTTTAAAAAGCATAATAGAATTACCTTTTGCCCTCTTCCGATGACAATGATGACAACAATAACTAAACGGATTCTGACTCCCTTTATGCAAAATGAAAGTGGAAAGCCTTCTCTACATCATGCCTTTCCGTGGTCCTTTTAGTTTGTGTGGGTTTTTTGTTTGTTTGTTTGCTTGCTTGTTTGACAACTTACAACCGCTTCAGTCACAGAAAGAGAAATTACCAAGAGATAGCATCATCAACAAGATTCTACCAGCCCAGGAAACTAGATTCTGGCCTTCTTTTCCTGAGAAAAAAATAAAAAATAATAAAAAATAAATAAAAATCTCTAAATTCCAGACCCTACCATTTAATGGAATCATTCTCATCTACCCATTCTCACTACCACATTTCCCCAGCCCGCATTTTTATTTCAGCACAGAGCTCTTACAAAGAAGATGAGGAAGAGAACCAATGATCTCTCTTTATGTGTCTTTCCAGCTTTGCCATCCCCTTGCACCAATTATAACTGCTACAGCAGACCAGAGCCCTCAGCAGTCTCTCTGACTAGTCAACCTGAAGCAATGAGGGGCGAGTCCCAACAAAGAAAGGCAGAAAAGGTTTAGCAGATTAAAGGAGACCTGGACTCTTTTTCCTTTAAATCTACTGGAGCTTGTTTACCAGAATCTTAGTCGTCAATAGAGTTGACTTCAGATTTTATGGGGCATGATGACCCTTACGCACCAAACAATCGGGGCCATTTAACATGGAAGAAGAACTGCATCTAAGAAGCCACCTGGGGATTGCAATGACAATTTACCATTCACATCGAGCCAAAGATCTGGAAATGGGCCTTCATTCAGACAGGGTTCAGTTGAGTAGAAGTGGCCTTGGAAGTAATTATTAACTCTTGCATTTAAAACAAAGTCCAATGCAACTAAAGATTTATAGAACCAAGGGCCAATGGTATAGTCATGGGGCCTAGCCAGCCTCATAAATATGGAGCAGAAGCTCTTATGCATTTCTTGAAATAATTCGCTAATATGTAAATATATAAACCTACATATGTGCTGATTTACATATATATTTTTTTCTATTCTCAATCTTAAAATTTAGCATTCTTAAGTTAGTTTAGCAGAAAGACTGAGTTTGTTTCTTTTGCCTCCAACTGCTTCATAAAAGCTCATAAATGTACAAATCAGTCAAATATCCAAACTAACAGCATTTCATCAATCTTACTTCACCCTTAATAATTCATCCCTCTTATGTTTACTCTAATACTTGTGAAGCATAAATATGCATGATATGCGGCTGTGTATGTTCAAGCACTTTCATGGATAGACTTAACAGCGGGAGACTTTTGACCTTGGTCGGAAGAGGAAAAAGTTACTGCAATAACTAATGACAGAAATGACAGTCTCATACTTTAAATTAAAGGGAAAGGGGAAGAAAAACATTCCCAAGAAAGAATTCCTTAATAGCAATTTAGATTTCAGCCTAGGAGGTACTTTTTGTAAATTACATTTGAAAGCAGTTGCTTTTTCTACACTGGGTTTAACAGGGATAATACCTATCCTCTCACCAAAAACCTTACAGAGATGTTGTGAGAAATAACAGGAGAATGTCTGTGGAGCCTTTGGGCTACTTGAAATAAATATGGTAATAAATACAAAGACTTCTTATTAATTCTAGTAAATATTGAACCAGGAAAAAAAACAAGCCACAATAAAAGTGAGATTTGGATAAAATCTACTAACTCCTAATTAAATTATTCTAAATGCTTTGCTTTTTTGTTTTTGTTTTTTTTCTTTTTTCTAACTCCCATTAATTTTGTAAGGAGAGTATTGGGTATTTAACATCTCATTTCCTCACTATTTTAAGGATTTTCAATATTTTGGAAAATAGTCAGATATTAACAAGAACCAATTTAGGATCCATAGATTGTTGGCAACTTGGCTTCAACACTACAATCAAGAAACTATGAAACATGAAGATTGAGACTTTGTTGTTGCCTTTGTTGTGTACCACATGCTTTAAACCTCAAAGGGATTTTTCCAGATGTTTCAGCCAGTCTTCTTGGTGTGCTTAAAAACTATGCTCTGTTTTCTGAGTCCATTTCCCCTAAATATACAAACTGAAATGCCCAGGCTAAAGTGAACTCAATCATCCTTTTTTTTTCCCCATTTTTCAATGAAGCATTCTGTTCTGTCATCAGGTGAAAAGGAGAACAATACCTTCAAGATCTCATTTACAGATATAATATTATGAGAAAACTGACACAGATTTATGTACCAGCTAGTAATGGCACAGTTAGGATCATTATCTGTGCAGGGAGACGTAGGCCAAAAGGCATTTTTCATTTTCTGAATGAGCACCAACCAAACTTGGAAGTCTGATGAAGTTAAAGAAGCAGGACATTGGTACATTGACAAGTTTTACTTAATGATGCTTTTCCTGGGCCCAGAGAATGACAGACTCAGAAAACGCCATTCATCCTAACAGGGATTCCAAAACTATGCTACAGGTATTATTTATGTTGCTAGGGTCACAATTAGCATTCCAGATGTGCAAAGAAAAATAAACTTCTTTATTTTCTACAAGTGATAGAATCTTCCTCACAAGCTCCCACCCTGCTAGGAAACTGATGGAGGTAAAGGGTGAGGATCAATAGGCTTTAATTTTAAATTTATCTCTTAATGATGTTTCAGTTCCTCTGGGTTACATAGTCTCTTTGGGATAATTTTTTTAGCCAATTCAATGTTCTCTCCCTAATGGAACTGATCCTCTCTTTCCCCTCTTCCTTCATCAAATCATGCTTGGATACAGGAGATGACTCACAGTCCTCATGATTTGGGGATGGAGAGGACCGTAGTCTCATGCTGGTCCCTAGGCAGGGATTCATGATAAGCTCATTGATCTGGTCTTTGAGGGTGTCCAGGCTGGACATCTTACTGTGTTCACCTTTGAAATGAACAGCTGTAATCAGCAAAGTCCTTGGAGAACTAGGCCATCTGCCTTGATGACTGACTCCAAAATTGGGTCTCACTAGCCAAACATGAAGCTACTTTGGGGTCTGTGACTTACATTTGGTGACCTACCAGATCTAGATCAGCTCTCAAAATAGGTTTTACCATTTATTTTTCTACTCCCATATTTCCTCTTTCTACCATCCCACAGGATAGAAGATGCAATCTTTCTATTTTCTCTTCCTCCATAACTGGGACATCCTTTATATCATTGTCTTAGACAGCTCAGGCTGCAGTGACAAATTACTGTAGACTAGGTGGCTAAGACAACAAGCATTTGTTTCACACAGTTCTAGAAGCTGGAAAGTCCAAGATCAAGGTGCTGGTTAATTTGGTTCCTGGTGCGATACCTCATCCTGGTTTGTAGACAGCTTTCTTCTGAGAGAGAGAGAGAGAGAGAGAGAGAGAGAGAGAGAGAGAGAGAGAGAGAGAGAGCTCTTATGTTTCTTTATATAAGGGCACTAGTCCTATTAAGACTCCATTCTTGTGGCCTGATTTTCCTCCAACTCTAAATACTGCCACATTGGGATTAGGGTTTTAACATCTACATTTTGGGAGGAAAGAAACATTTAATCCTTAGCAATCAGAGTTTTGATTTATTTGTTCTGGTTAGTACATCCTTGAACCCATACACACCTTCCCAGAAGTCACATGATTCATGTTCAGCCTTGGATGTAGAATGCTTCAAAGGTACAAGATTTAAGGGTCAATCAAATATATAGTTTAATATTTTCACAATATTTCTATTATAAAGCTAAAAGACATTTAAAGGTGCAGAGAAATTAGCAATGTCTATACGTGTGTGAGCATATGTGTGAGTGTGTGCACACATGAGGTAGGGGTCTGTAAACAGTCGTAGGAAATGCAGTTGTCATAGCCTATGAGAGCAAGACTCTTTTGAATTATTCCAACCTTCACTAGCTCAAAACTTACAGAGTATTTCATCACCTGCCATGGGTAATGGTGCCTTGAAAATAGACATGAGCTGTTAGCCCAAAACATACTCCCCTCTAGGAACCTAACTATTTCCTCCAGGGGTATCAGGGAAATGTCAAATCACTGGCGACTGCCTTTTCAACCCCAGGTGGACTAGGCCTGGGATAAAATACATGTTTCCTGGAAACACCTCATAATTTAGACTCTTCTGGATTTTCCACACAATATTTATTCTGCTCTCCCTGACTTTCTCGTGGAGAGGAGATGTAGTGCTTCTACTCCATTCTATGGATTAAGCTGATGTTTAGACAATCTTTTGTTTTCCCTTCAGAATAAAGTCTCTCCCAAATAGTATCCCAGGAGTTACCTTTATGTAGAATCAACCTTATGAAGAAACAAAGTAAAGAGAAAATCAAGTAAATGAGCTTTCTTAGAGGAAATTCATCTGGTAAATAATTATGAGCCATAAACTCTGGAGAAGTAAGTTTACCCAACATGGTAATCATCACACCTCACTTATAACCAGTCTCTTTTTACAGCTGAGAGTATAGTCTGATGGCAGATTTCAATTAGTCACATATTACTTATGAATTTTATCCACATGAAATATGCAGGCAACCTGCTTTCCCCATAACCTTTCTATTGCTGATAATTGAGAAATGAGTATAGTTGAATTCACTTTATAATGCACTGCTCTTTTTATTTTTATTTATTTATTTATTTATTTATTTTGCTTAAAAAATTCTGGGACTCAGGTTACTCTTCTAAGTAGTGTTATACAAGAAACCATGATTTGTGAAGTTAACACTATGGTCAAACCCTGGCTTACTATGAACGTTCTATTTTAGGGGATATTGCTTTCAATCTTATTTGATCATCTGTATATTGAAAGTAACAATATTCACAGGATAATTAGAAAAACCAAGTGAAATTAAGGCTGTAGTAACTAACTGAAGCTATTTGGGGCATATTTAGAATAGTTTTTCTTTCTGACCCTGAAGACCAAGTCTAATAGCAATATTTAGGGAGGAGAGAAGCCATGGTCAGATAAAGAAATATTCAGCCCTGACTGGTTTGGCTCAGTGGATAGAGCGTCGGCCTGCGGACTAAAAGGTCCCAGGTTTGATTCTGGTCAAGGGCATGTACCTTGGTTGCGGGCACATCCTCAGTAGGGGGTGTGCAGGAAGCAGCTGATCAATATTTCTAACTCTCAATCCCTCTCTCTTTCTCTCTGTAAAAAATCAATAAAATATATTTAAAAAAAAGAAAAGAAAAAAAGATTCATATAGTTCCCCTGCATGAATAAGTTTCTTCTGAGCCCTGAACTCTGGCTGAGGCACCTAAATTAAAAAAAATGATAAAAATAAGTGAAGTAGTATAATAATGCACATAAAGAGGATAATGGATGATCAGGAAAGAACAGTTGCTGGCTCCAGAGGACAAAGCTCCCAGAACCCAGGTTCCATGTGCAGCCAACCCTATGACATTGTCAACAGACATGTCTCTTCGCTCAATATGCCTTGTGAATGGAGGTGTTGAGCATTGAGCTAGGTAAGCTGATATAGTGATGAACAGAGTGTTGTTGAACTCAAAATGCTTATCATTTAGTTGAGGAGTCAAGAAGTAATTCTGCAATTCCAATTTGGTGTAGTAACTGCTGTCCAACACGTAAGTACTGGATGTCATGAAGGAGGGTTTCACAGAGGGTGTAGTACTCAAGCTGCAATCTAAGAACAGGGATGTTTCTAAAGCTCTCAGTGCCTGTCCATACACATAAAAATCACCTACTTTGTTTTCTGTATAATTTAATTCAAACTTTCTGCTCTTGTTATGTTCTCTCACTCTTCAATAATATTGAGCTGAGCATAAACTATTTTTAGTCCTAGCCAGTTTGTTTACTTTCCCAATTCTTCTCAGTTGCTTATGAAGTAAGTTATTTAGTTGAATTCCTTAGAAGTCATTGGATTCTGAATTAATTGAATATTCACCTGAGTGCAAGCTATACAAATTGCTATTATGGTGAAGTAATGTCATGCACATTTCATATCACAAAGCACTTATTATTTTTAATGTTTTCAAAGTTAATACTTAATAATACTCAGTTTTAATGGAGTCAAATGGCAAGTTTCAAAATACAATTTTAAATGGCTAAAATATGTTCATTTTTCTCCTTTAAAGCTTCCCTAATTTTTAATTTTACAAATAAACTTGGAACATGTTTGCTTGACTAACTGGACCCTTTTTTATGTAATATATAGAAACCTAATTCAAATAAAAGATAATTTTTCAAATTTTCAAACATAGTTGGATCCAGGTCCTCAAACTCTGTCATCAGTGCTTCTCTCTCTCTCTCTCCTTCCTTTCTTTCCTCCCTTTATCTATCCATCTCTTGGATCTGCTTTCTCTTTGTAAATAGTAGTTTCTTCATATCTAGTGCCAAAAATAGGCCCCAGCAAATCAACTCAAAGCTTCTGTCATCTTTACAGCTAATGACAAAGATAAGTCAGGGCTTCTTCCCATTAAAATTCCGGAGGATGACTCTGATTGGCTAAATCTGGGTTACATGCCCATCTATGGAGCAGAAGGTAGTAACCTGATTGGCCCGGATTAAGTCACATGCCCACCATCATGGCAGGAGAGGCAGCTGTTTATGACCAGCATCTTCATCATGTTGGAAGGAACAATTACAGAAAGAAAAAGATGGGCAGACAACATAACACAAATTTTCATTATAACATGAAACTTTCAAGTGTGAGACCTTTTTGAGGTAACCTAGTAAGATGTTTGAGTCTGTGAGCTCTTCCTGCTGGTTCATCTTGCAAAAGTGTCACCGCTGCTACAGAATGAGTAGGAATTATCCCTAGAGCCTGCGTAGCCTGCATATACTTACATCTTATTCCAACTTAAAGAGAGAGAACCTTTGAAGAGTTAAACCTGAACCACAGGCTGAGGCTGACACAGAAGATTTTAACTCTCTAGGAAAATGACACAGGAAATTCAGAGAAATGTCACCTGGAAAGAAATATCTATGAAACGCATATGGCCACCTAAAGGAGCTGGGAGGCAAGTTATGGCCTCTGACACACAAACATGATGCATGAATACTGCATCTATAGGAATTCCTTAACTGGTAATTTAAACATCCAGATAGTAAAATACTAAATGTTGATGTGAATTCTGCATTTTACTAGGATTAAGGGGAAATTAAGACAGCTCCAAACTGTAGCAGTACAATAGAAATTTACAGTAAAAGATTAGGAAAATATGGATTATTTAGTGGATAGAAAAGAAAAAAAGCAATCTCTTCACTTTCTTTTCAATTCCCTCAGAGCCCATGTAACAGTTTAATTGTAAAAAGATGCTTTAAGCAAACGTCAAAAAACATTAAGCTGCTCTGTGATAAGAATTGTGCTAGGGGCTTAGGGCAAAACAATAAATGAGGCATGGTCTTGCCCTCAAGGAAGTCACTGTTTTGTAGGGAAGAAAACCCCTTCAGCAGACTATTAAAATATAATCTACAATAGAGGTTTGTAAAAGGGGCTATTAAAATATATCGTGTGAATTTAAGGGGTCGCAAGTACAACTCTGCCAATAATTATGTTCTTTATTTCTTTAAATTCTATCATTAGAGGTTGATATATCTGGATTAGAAGATAGTTCTTTTAAATTTCAAATAGCCCTGGTAAGAATCTCACTTTAATTAGGATTGTCAGTTTTTCATGCTTAGTGTGAATTAATCAATCAGGTAATCTTTCACTAAATCTCACCTCAAATCAGTAAATACAGGAAATGGGTTTTTGTGGGGGAGACTTGAGGAGCAAAGGCAATAGAAGACGAGAATGTTGGATATGCAGGATTAGAGAACCCCAAAGTCAGACTGAACCAGGGTAGCTGCGTTTACTCCCTTGATGTACTAATGTACTGTGTCAGGAGATTTAATAACACTTACTGCTGTAGATGGACAATTAGCTGATTGTGTCTTAGTTGACTGCCGCTAGGTTCATCAGAAAGAGCTGAAGTAAATGTCAGCCCTATTCACCTCCTGTATCCCCAGCCAGAGCCACCAGGAATTTGGGTCCTCACCGTCTGCAGGAAGTTGTCAGGTGGACATGGACCTTGGCAGACACTAACAGGCCTAGGTACACTAATGGAGTCAATTAAGCTGTATTTGTCTGAAAAGGTACTCCCATCCACCCACCATACCAGAGAGACCTTGGTCTGAAAATAGGATGAGATTTGCAAGTTCTGGGAGGGTCTAGAGACTTTAAACCACATTTGAGAAGACTTCACAGTCCCGGGCATAAAGCACAACAGTGAGGTACCCTGCATTAAGGCCTCCCTGCATCTCCTGAATCTTTATAAATGCCAGGATCCCTATCCATTTGCATGAGAGAGGGAAAGAAAGCCATGAACAGTGACTGATAGAAGACACCTCACCTAATCTTGAGGATAGGGTTCAACCAGAATTTATTTTGATAAAGAAATGAAGCATACTTATACATAGGGTGGCATGAATAATCCAGTGCCTACTACAGAACTACTGAAAAGTTATAATTTCCATGGGGAGGTTCAAGATTAAAATAGAAGATATTTAAAGGAAAGCAGGGCATGCATTGTATTGGACTCTTCAAAGTCCTTTGTACAACCTTATCAGTAATTGGATTAAGATTGGCATCTGATCTACTATGGACAATGAAACATGAGGGGATTTCTGTGAAAGGATTCCTTATTCTTAATAAAGAGACCTAGAAAAAGAGATGGTCCTTTTTTCTATGAGTATCGTATATCTAGATGAGCCTGCTAGACTGCTGCAGCCATGTTGCTGTCAGCCCAAGGACAAAGTCAACATGTGGAAGATAATGGCTGACAAGTGGACCTGGAACCCCGACTGACCACATCAGAGCCACTGATTTCTGAATATGTTAGATGAGATGATGAGTTTCAGTTTCCTCCCATGTGCTGCCATGAGTATTTGATATGCAAGGTGTGACTGTTTTGGTGTAATCCCCTCATACTTAGCACAGGCAGTTCATTACAGTTCAACCAGGACAGTGGATCAATACATGGTACGATGGACCCTTTTGACCCCACTCTACCTATTCTCTACCCTGTACCAAAACGCCATCACCCTAGAATAATCCAGCCAGATCATATCTCTTTTTAAACATCAATACGGGCTTTCTGTTTTCCATAGGGAAAACGTTCTACTATGGCAGACAAGGTCTTCGGGAATCTGGGCTTCACTTGCCATTCTGCTAGGCTCCCACTGAAACATGGGGTTTGGGGTGCAGACTTTTCTTCCCATGGGATCTTGTCCTCACAAAGTTTGAAGAATAAACTCGTGGACAAAAAGGCTTCTTTAATTAAAATGTAAAAGTTTATTGGAAGCAGATACAAACTCCATCTGGGCAAGGGTGGACCCAAAGGGGACCCCATGGGGAGAGGCCCCCCACACACACACCAATGGGAAAGGCTTGCTCTCTCTCTAGTGGGAAAAATAAAAAAAATCCTGCCTCGTGTCCCTTTGTCTCTGGTTTATACATGCTGCAGTCCTTTGTTTGAATCTGACCTTTTCTTATTGGTTCCTTTCCTTTAATATGGAGCTCCCATGTTTCCCTCATTGGTCATTCTGCTGCATAGAATTAGTTTCAAAGCTCAAAACCCACATGGTACTCCCCACCTTCTCTCCCTCTTATCTTACTGGTTGGAGTCACTTTTGATTTATCTTATGGTTTCCTCCCAGTTGTGCTGGCAGAGAAAGCCTTATCTTATAGCTCTCCCAGCTGCTCAGGGCAGGGCTACTTTGGGTCTAACTTATGGTCACTTTAATTGCTCAGGCCAGAGATACCCCTGTCTGTCCTTGGTTTATGGCTGTTTTAATTGCTTAGGCCAGAAATGTTTCCATCTGCCTGTGGCACTTCTCGACCCTCTGTACAAGTAAGATACACATTTTGACACCTTCAAGTCTCCATCTATGCATTCCTCTCCCATGGACCCTCTTTATTCCTAAAACTCCCTAAACCTGCCTATTTTGTCCCTAAAACTCATTTCACCACCACTTCATTCAACACACCTGGCATAACATTCTGGCCTTCCCTATGTTCCCCAGCACATTGCCCTTCTGTGTGTCTTTTGGACCAATCATGGGAAAGTCATCTGCCAAAAATACCCTTACGCATCTTTCCTGTCTGCAAATCTACTTTCCCATCCATACCAACCTCTGTGAAGCTTTTCCCTGACTTCCATTTCTTCTGTGTTTCATAGCACGTGTGTCCTATCTTCTAGGGCTTTTTTATACATCTGTTTATTTTTGTCAATGCTCCCTACTAGCCTGTATGCCCCTTGAAACCATCTCAGTGACCTCAGCACCAACTTCCGTACTAGACCCATAATAGGTGTTCAATCAGTGAAACAAACAAGCTAATGAATGAAAAATAATTTCAGCACCCCCAGGATTTAGAAAAATTACTTTCAACAATAAAGATTTAAATGAATAATAGAAGCAAATTATATAATATATAGATTTCTTCTACTGAGTAAACAACCACTTCCCATACCTCTTGAGAGTATGACAGCTAACCAGCCCATGCGGTGAGTTATTCTTGACTACTGCTTACTCAAAGGGCTGATCACTGTGGTGGGCATGTCTTTCTTACACTATTTTAAGTGTGAATATGGAAAACTGACTTCCGGCCACGACAGGGTTATTTGGGATGGTTGCTTAACACATGCATGACATTGTGTTTTTCAAAAACTAAATGAGAATCATGTGATATAGTGACACAGAGACCAAAACAAATATCTTGTACTAGAGGCCCAGTGCATGAAATTCGTGCATGCGGGGGGGGGGGGGTCCCCCTCAGCCCAGCCAGCACCCTCTCCAATCCGGGACCCCTCGAGGGATGTCCTGGGGATCGGGCCAAAACTGGCAGTCAGACATCCCTCTCACAAGCCGGGACCACTGGCTCCTAACTGCTCACCTGCCTGCCTGCCTGGTTGCCCCCAACTGTCCTCCAGCCAGCCTGGTCTCCCCTCACTGCCCCCTCCTGCTGGCCAGGCCACCCCTCACTGCCCACCCACAGGCCTGGTTGCCCCCCAACTGTCCCCCCCCCCGCCAGCCTGGTCACCCCAGGCAGCCTGCTGCTCAGTCGTTTGGTTGACCCTCACTGCCACCCCCTGCCAGCCTGGTTGCCCCCCAACTCCCCCCGCCCCCGCAGGCCTGGTCGCCCCACACAGCCTGCTGCTCAGTCGTTTGGTCGCCCCTCACTAACGCTCCTGCCTTCCTAGTTGCCCCACGCAGCCTGTTTGGTCATCTGTTCGGTTGCGATGGTAGTTTAGGCTTTTATTATTATAGGTATTTTTAATGAACTGGCTCCTAAATATATTTCCTCATTGATCAAATACAAAATACATATATGTATTTTATATAAGAAGTATTTTCAAAAAAGAAACATGTTGGTAGGAATTAAAATTGGTTTTTATGCAAAGTATCTAATTAGTAATATTTAGGCATGAGTCAGTATGAATATTTGTTGAGAGACAATAGATGTATTCAGAAAGATATATATAATCATGATATATTCAGGCAAGAACACAGACTAATGAAACTAGGCGTTATGCTGATGCAATTTGTCTCCACAGCTCTTTGTCAGCTGCTTGCCACTAGGACCTAAACCATGGCATCTGGGGGTCTAAGCCCCACTGGTCTCTGGCAATTTGGAAAGTTGGCTGCAAATGGAGATTTCCTCAAGTGTCTGCTGGTGGCGCCATGCTGGTGGCATTGCATCTGTGCCTGGGAAATACCAATAGCTAAATGCTTTCCCTATTTCATTTTCTAAATCCCATAGCCCAATAACAGCCAGGCTGCAGACACTGTATTCTGAAAGGATTATTGCACTTCCTGAGATGTTAAAGTCACTCAGCTTTTGCCCCTGTGGCTTGGGACAAGCAGCCGAGACATACTATAGTCACACAGCTGCAATTGGCTGTCTCCGGGGGCTTCCTGCTTAATGATATTCCAAACATCAGTGCTCCCTTCTATTATGTAAACGCTTTGCCACCAACTCCCTTTTGCTACTTTTAAGGCTTTTTCCATTTTTGTGTTTACCTTATTTATCTTACCTTCACACTTCCCTGACCTGATTACCCTTAGACATAATCAACTCCTGTTCTCTTTTATGTATCAGTGGCTGCCGCTTGATATTACACGGGGTTATTTTAATATAGTAACGGAAAATGATAAAGGCCAATCAATTACTTTGTATTATCCATTGTGTTCCATTGGGATTGATTTTCCTCTCTGTAATCATGTTTGCAGCCATAAAAACAAAGATTAAAAAGGGGTTTCTTTCTATTTTTCATATTCAAGGGAGTTGCATTAGCATTCCTGCCTCATAATGTTGCTGCCAAGGAAGCAACACCTGGAGAAATGGAGCCCCTCAGAGGTGGCTAGAGCCGTGGGCAGGACCCGCCACTGGCCCTAGCACGGCAGCCCGTGTCCCCAGGATTCATTTTCCCTTCTGCTCTTTAGAAAACTCTGGCATCACATGTATTCATTACTAAACGAATGTGTAGTAATGAACCCTGTGTCTGCTGCACGTGTTTATGTAGAGGTTTCCACATTATCATGTGGTCTCACCACAAAACTGCTTAAAACCTCCCATGTCAAGGAGCCTAGAAATGGACCCATCATGCCTCTTCCCCAGTATCTCAGTGCCATTCACTCACTTAAACGTCATGCCCCCGGGCTCCCCGTCCTTGAGAACAAATACCCACTAGATGCAAGCAGGGCACATACACTGGCCGGGAGATAACACAAAGCAGGGCAGGCAACTCACAGGAGATACCTGCAGAAGACTCCCAGTCCTTACAGCAGGGAGATGCTCTGAGCCAGGAATCAGCTTCAGAGAGCCGAGCTAGAGAGCTGCAGCCCTCGATCGCCAGACTGGCCTGCACTGAGATGGACACACTGGTGGGCAGCCCCGAGCGGCAGCCTTAGACATAGACACCACGGAGAACAGAACACAGCTCTCCGCAGCCCAGCTCGGCCGCCAGCGCTGCCCGTCCTCCCTGCTATCCCTGTGGCCAAATGGCTTGACTGGCCATTTGTCTTTTGTTAGGTCTGAAAAGCCAAAAAGGTAACCCTGCCTGCAGGACTCTGAGTTTGGTCTGACCTCACTTTCATTGCTGGGGTGCTCCAGACTCTCTTTGCCTTCCTCTGCCCCCTCAGCTGACTTTTCCCCTGAAATACGCACAGTGCATGTGTCAAAAACCCTCCCGGGTTATGGGGGGACCTTAGGCGAGGGTGGGGGTTGGTGCTGCCCCTTCCCCTGCAGCCTCCAGACACATCGGAGGCCTCCTGGGGGCTGGGTTGGCAGGGCTGCCGGCTACTGCTGGCCTGGTTTGTCCTCTCTAGAGGCCTGGGAGACCCTGCTGCCTGTGGGCCTGGGCTCTGGAAATTGCTGCTCTGCCAGTTGCCAGAGTTCCGATGCTGTATTTGAGGAGATGATAGCAATCACATCTGTGCCTGTTTAGGTGAAAGTGCGCTTGATATCAAGGAGACAGAGAAGTGCTTTGTACGTGTCTGCATTCTGCTCAGCCCTGCCTGAGGTGTCTGAGTTGCGCTCACCCCTCTCCAGTCCTTGAGCCTGGATTCCCTTTTCAGCTGCCTCATCCTGAGTCGCCCAGGGTCAGTGCTGTGGCCTCACCAGCAAATGAAGCCCGAGGGCGTGAGGAAGGCCTGTCACAAAGCCGCCCTCCTCTCAACAGAGCTCCAAGCTCCTGTTTGCTCATCTGGTGAAAACGCAGTCTGCGGCTGCCTCCCGCAGCACCCTCCCTTGGAGAGTTCATTCCCAACGCCACCGAGGAATTTTTATGGTAGAACACACAGTTGCTTAAATAGGTTGTCTCCGAATGGCCATGATCGCCCCCTCCACCTCCACCTGCCACAAATCTCCCGGGCCTCGCAGCTGCTGTCAGGCCTGCCCACAGCTCCACAGCCCTCCTGAATGAGCTCCACGGGCAGATGCAGACACAGGGGCAGGCGTGGTGGACGGATCTGGAACTTTTGAGAAAGCATTCCAAACGCTGCGTGGCACCCTTAGCGCTTTGAGAGTAGGGAGGCTGTGGGAGTGGGGTCAGCTTTCTCCCTCCGGGAAATGACTCCAGTCGGTGTTTAAATGTGTACTCTGTGTCGTGATAATAAACACACATAAAATGTACCTCCCAAACGCAGTTTCTTTGGCTGGCTCTGTGCTCCAGAGGTGGGCTCCCCCTACTGCTCGTCTCTGTTTTGACAGAAAAATGGACGAGAGTCCTTTTCCAGAAGCCGCTCCAGCCTCCCCACCTCCCTCCTCTGCCCAGTCCCACTTGCATGCCACCCGCCCTGGCTCTAACGAACTGTCTTTCTCTGCGGACCCCATCACTGGCTCCCTGTCCTCCTTCTTTCTCTCCTTTGGTTCTCCAGCGCAGGCAGAGAAGCCGCGGAATCAAACGCAGCTTCACTCAGCCATTAACAGCACCCTGGGTCCCATAACAAAGCGCTGCCCCTGCTCCTCATCCTATGACCTTGGCGGTCCCCAGCCCCACTGCACCCCACGCCAGCTCAGACCTGTTTGCAGCACCACCCAGAACGGTGACACCATACAGAATGAAGTTTAAACATCTACAGTCCAGGGTTCCAAGTCACCTGTGCAATCACGTAACCAACCTTTACCGTATTATAGAATAGCATCGCTTGGGGTGAGCTGTGGGGGTTGCACTAACGGGTGTTTTCCCCTCTTTTCCAATCATAACCTCGCTGTATTGCAGAGAAGACATCGTTCCGTCCTAATGCATCTCATGAATTGTGTCCAAACACAAAGAAAGCGACGAGTTTTGAAATATCAACATCTGCCCCATGTGCTTGCTCCTGCATGATGGTTCTAATTGCACTCCAAACAGCCTATTGTTGCTGGATTCCCTCGAGGTCTTGGAAAAACTAGTGAACAGTGTGGAATGGATTCCGTGTGTGAAATCAACAGACTTTTTTTTTTTTCTCCTTTGCTTTAAATATTAACTTAGAATATATAACACTCCATAGCCCATATGAAAAGCATTTCAAGCGAAATGGATGAAATTATCTCCTGAAACTAATTTCTCACATAAAAATTGAACTGGGTGAACCCTTCTCATCAGCAGCCGACGGGTAAAGAAATTCAGTAATTTAACTTCAGTTTGGGGATATTCTTTACACCAAATATATTCTTTGAGTAAACAATTTGAAGCATTTGTTAAAAAAGCATTTTAAAGGTGCATGTACCTGAAATATTTGGCACCTATCTTAAATTTCAGGGCACAGCATTGCATGTGCAACATATTCTCATATCTGCCACTATTTAGTGTTGTCATCCGAATAATATAATAAGGATGTCTCTGTAGATTTAAAAAACAAAAGCAGGTCTTGCTTAAAGCATTTATCGTTGTGGAAAAAGGTCTTACAATTCTTCCCCTTAACAATATCTTTAATGCTTAAAATGTGCTAGGTGCTGTGTTCAGCACTTTATATGCAATGTGTGTCCGCCTCTCACAACCCTTTCAGGAAGCCTTACTCCCTCCAACTTACAGGTAGGAAACCAAGGAGGTGAAGAATCATGCTCCAAGGGACGTGGCAGAGTCAGAACTGAATGCAGGTCCAGCTGCCTATCACAGAAGCCTTATTAAAACGGGAGGACACAGAAAGGATTTCTGTGGCTGAGGACTGTTTTGAATGTAGGCAGACTTTATTGACCGTGGAAGAGCTGATGTTTGAACATTGTTAGAAAGGATCCCGCAGGAAAGAGTAGTGTGTGCAAGGAAAGTAAACTTTTATTCCTGTGTTGTTTCAGAAGACTTGGCAGCACCAGTTGCTCCGACAGCTCGCATGAACCGCTCTGTTGCTTAATCAGTACTGTACAGCGTCACTTAATCCTTTTTACGGCGTAGCTTGTCTTGCGACGTACTGCTGATAAACCCACGCTCAGGAACAATGCACTTTCAAAAAAATCAACACCACGCTCTGTTTTTAAAGCAAGGACACTTTATTTGTGGAAGTTTCTATTCTATCACCGCCTTCATCACAACACAGACACTAACAACAGGGTTACCCGAGAAGGACCTGACGGAGATGAAACCATCTGAAGCGCGTTATTTATTGCACTGTCCTCTGAGTTCTGATGATAGGGCATGAGTCCTCTTGATCCCTGGGTTAAAAGCATCCAGATTGAATTTTTATCATGCTATGCATCAAATACTTCAACAGTTTTAACAGAAGTAACATTTTTTTTTAAATGGAAGAAGCATTTCAATCCTGAAAATTTGCACAGATTTGGCAGGTGGTGGAGGTGGGGGCAGCTACTTAAGGCAATATTTATTATCCTCTCTTCTGTAAAAGCATTTTGCAGTCAATATCCAGCATAACTAGCAGTTTTAATTTCAGCAAAATGAGCATCTTAAATAAATTGAAGAATTTTTAACATCGCATCAGAGTGACAGCATCAGCCTGCTTCCCTTTGAGAATCAATTAGCAGCTAAACAACTCTACAGACTCTGTAATGATACATGTCGGTGGTATTTCCCCAAATTACCTGGAGCAAGGTAAATGGCATGAGAGCTTCAGTCACCAGGGAAAGCATGAAAGGGTACACCACCCCAGCATGAAGTTATTCAGGAAAAATCTGTAAAGAAAAAATAAGTGTCTGAGGCTACATGGCAGCTGTTTCAAATAATAAAATATTTGCATCTCTGCTGAGGATTTTGGTTTTGTGGGCTGGTTGTGACCCATGCATTTTTTCCTGAACCTGCTGCTCATTCTTTGAGCTTAACCAGTTACAATTAAACCATCAAGGAGATACACTTGTTTGTTTCGGGAATATGAGAGACAGTAAAGCTTCACTTCAGACAGAGGCGCCCAAGAGGAAGAGGTTAGAAAGTGCTGTGCAAAGCTGTGACACACTGGCTAGCAATTTGAATTGGAATCAGACAATTCAATGTGATTAGGAAAGGGAAAAAAACAAACCCTCACATATAGAGAGTATGCAGTGGAATGAGTGAGGGACAGCAAAAGAGGTTTTATTTTTAGAAGTCTTTGCTACGTTCTTTATAAGCATCTCAATCTTTGTTAAAAAGAAACAGCAGATATGTGCATTTTCCTTAGGGGAGCATTTTTTTTTTCATATAAAATTTTAGTATTTGGCTGCCTAGTGTGAGGCTTTTTGTAACAGAATATACAAATTGTATTTTATATGGTTCCTTATTTATAGTGAAACAACCATTTTAATAAAATGATTCACTTAGATTATTTTACTGCTTTTCATTATGGATCTTTATACTTTTTCATTTGTTCTTGTTGTTCTCCCAGTTCAAATTAAAATGTTTGACTCCATGATTAATCCCAACTGGATTTGATTTTTGAAGTTATTCTTTCAAAAAACAAACAAACAAACAACAAAACAAAACACTTGCTAACCTATCTTTATACAAAGATCAAAATCAACACAAACCTTTGGCTGCTCAGGTAAGTCAACCCAGGGCTGAGTTAACTGTTATTCGGAGCAAATATCTAGCATTTACTTATTGGGAAGAGGGGAAATGAAGCAAACTTAGTACCCTAGAAGGAGAAGACTGCCTTGCCTCTTCCAAATTATAGAATCAATATTGATACCTACCCAATGCAATTTTAAGGGGTTTTGTTTTGACTTGTTTTGTTGGAGGGATAGAGATGGCTTTTGTTTTGTATTTGAAACATCGTAATCTGAAGTCTATTCTATAAAAGGCTTTTTCATGTGGTATGTGCCATCATTTATCTTAAATCATACTGGAGAAATATTGTATTCAACATCGTGAATAATGTGAAAGAAAATTCTTAGGATTTTGCATCTGGATTCCAGTAAATCCAGTTTAAAGCAACAGGGCTTATATCTGTGGCGATGAGGACGGTAAAAATGTATCCCATTATATGAATACCTTGTGCATGCCTGTTAGCAACCTAAGGGCCTTGTTACACTCAACTGTAGGTTTCTTGGTCTACAAACAGAAAATGTTGTGTCAATAGAAATTATTTCTCATCTTCTTTGAATGGTATGATTCAAATTGATGTTAAATAGAAATGATGATATGACATGAAATTAGACTGCCAAGATGAATTTTAAATGAGGTATTTTAGCTAAAGACTGGAAAATACAAAATCACATTCCTTTTGTTTTTAGTGTATTATATTGCTGGAATGTTTCATGTATTACTCTGACAACATTCAGTGAGCCTAAAGATTTGTAAATAAAATAAGATTTCAATGAGAAAATATGTGTAAAGAGAAATGCTGCTTGTATTATTAATATATATGCTCACAGAACTTGTAGCTTAAAATGTAAAAATACAACCACACACACACACGCACACGCAAGCACACACAGTCTCTCCTCTACCTAATTTGCTGAGTTAATGTACCTTCTCAGAAAATATATATTTTGAATAAGATGAATTAAATATGTGGGTTGGGTTTGGAATGCAATAAAATGATTACATTAAGAATGACCATATTTGAGGGGAAAATAGCGAAGTTAGGCTAATTTATTATTATTACTCGTTGCATTTAAAGAAACTTGGACGAGAGATCAAAGTGCATTTTGATTTGTTTGAAAATTGTAAGTGACCCATTCCCAGATTCCCAACCCCATAAAGTCAGAAGGCAGTCTGCGAGTACTCCCTGTTCTAATCAAGAAGGAAAGGACTTCAGCTTCAAATGTCAATGCTGTAAACATGGTCAATCTGGAAAATATTTTCTAAGCAAGCAACCATGTGTTAAATGGACCGAACTTGTCATGAAAGGGTTGCAGCTGCAAACCTGCAAACTTCTCACTTCCATGAAGACTCCAGATGCTGAGACGGGCAAGCGGGGTTTTCATCTTGGCTCCCCAGCTGTCGGTCGCACCTCAGAACTGTGCCTGCCTCCATCGTTTTAAACAGCTTTCACCAGGGAAAGAAGCAGTGACCGTGGAATACCAGGAAGGAACAGCGCAGTCTTGCTGCAGAAAGTGCTCCATGCCATGTCATTTACTACCGCATCAGCAACCAAGCACTCAACCCTAGATTACGGTTTGCGACCCACCCTGCTGGCCAGCTACACTGAGTTAGTGTAACAAAAGCTTCCAAAATGCGCAAGGAAAAGAATCAGCTAATTAGAAAATTAGGCAATTGTCATGTGCTACTGCCGAAGAGGATGCCCATTAAATTGCACTTATGCATCATTTTGTGAAAACTTTTTTCTAAAGCTGTGTTTGCGGCTTAGCACTGAAAACATCTTGGGATACATTTAAAACTTTGCTTTACTACAGAAATATAAAACCTGCCAGATATCATCATAAACAAAGACGATTTGATGAATTTTTAAAAATTACTAACACTACTTTTAACACCACGCGCATTATATGTAATATTTACAATATGCAATCTTCTTTTATAATGTAAAGTGTTTTTAAAATGAAATCTGCACTTAAATGCCAATATCCTCTCCTCCTGGCTTCTCACTTTATGACACTAACATAGGATCTCATTCACAAGCCAATTGAAATTTTAATAAAAGAAAGCAGGAGTTTCTAATAAACTCCTGCAGTGAGCTGATAATACTAAACATCTTTAGCAGCATGGTGTTTTTTATTATTATTTTAGCTGTATATTAATATGCTAGTATTTGTAAACTCCCCAGTGCCACTAGATTTATTTCAGAAGCCTTCACTACATTCTTCTATTGTGAAAAGTTTATGAGACAAAGAAAAAAATCTTTTTCTGTGGTTTACCATCCAACAACTACTTGACAGGAAAATATATAATTGACAAATGTATTGCGAATACTCATTCAGTTGGTGCCAGTTCTGGGCTAACCAGGAAAACTGGCATAATTCATAACTGCAGGAGAGGCATTATTTTGGCTTTTGTTTGTGATTTAGCAAACCGTACTGACCTACATTTCTCATAACCATACCTCCATGCTAACTTTTTTTATTCTTTCCCCTCAATTCCTCCACCCTTAGACCCCCCCCCCCCACCCCCTACTTCCCAACTAGACCACCACCACTCTGCTATCTGAGCAATAGGGGCCTGTGACTGCATAGCTTCTACTTAAAGCATAATATAAGAACCCATGTTTACAAGGTAGTTTGGAGTGTGGAATTCCAATAAAACCATGGGGGATGTTCTTTTATGACACTGGGTGTAATGTGGAACTGTTACTGTCAATAGGCAATGAACTTCAACATATATTGTATGTGATAGGGTTGACAATTAGACAGTGTTTACTATGTGCCAGGAGCTGTTCTAGGCACTGTGTGTGTGTGTGTGTGTGTGTGTGTGTGTGTGTACAACATGACACAGTTTGATGCTTTCCACAGCTCCTTGTGGCAGATACTATTATTGTTCCCACTTTATATATAATAAAACTAACATGCAGGAGAGTAACTGGCCAATATCACTCAGCTAGAATAACTAAAAGAAGTCTGGGTACAAAGGAGGTAAAAGACCTGTACTCCAAAATTATAGGACATTGAAGAAAGAAATTGAGGAAGACACAAATAAGTGGATGTTTATAGATTAGAAGAATAAACATTATTAAAATGTCCGACTACCCAAACCATTATATAGATTCAACACAATTCCTACTAAAATAACAATGCATATTTCACAGATCTAGAACAAACATTCCAAAAATGTATATGAAACCAAAAAGACCCTGAATAGCCTCAGCAATCTTAAGAAAGAAGAACAAAGTTGGAGGTATTACAATACTTGGTATCAAGCTGCATTACAAGGCCACTGTAATCAAAACAGCCAGCCACTGACATAAGAACAGGAATATAAATCAATGGAACAGAACAGAGAGTCCAGAAATAAACCCATACCTTTATGGTCAATTAATATTTGACAAAGGATGGAAGAGCATGTAATGGAGTAAAGACAGTCTCTTCAATAAATGCGTTGGGAAAATTAGACAGATCTATGCAAAAAAATTAAACTAGACCACCACCTTACACCATACAAAAAAATAAACTCAAAATTGGTAAAAGACTTAAATGTAAGTCTTGGAACCATTAAAATACTAGAAAAACATAGGCAGTAAAATCTCAGACATTTCTCATAGCAATACTTTTTCTGATATATATCTTCAGGCAAGGGAAACAAAGGAAAATTAAACAAATGGGACTATATCAAAACAAAAATATTTTACAAAGCAAAAGAAACCATAAACAAAATGAAAAGAGAACCCACTGTATGGGAGAATATATTTGCCAATGATACATTTTATAAGAGGTTAATTTCCAAAATATATAAAGAATTTATACAACTCAACACCAGGGAGACAAAGAATCCAATAAAAAGTGGGTAAAGGATCTGAATAGACAATTCTCCAAATAGGACATACAAATGGCCAAGAGACATGAAAAAAAAGCTAAACATCACTAATCATCAGAGGAATACAAATTAGAAGGGTGGGTGAGAATGCAGACTGGGGCAGCCACTATGGAAAACAGTATTCCTCACAGAATTAAAAATGGAATTGCCATTTGATCCAGTGATCCCACTTCTAAAAATATATTCTAAGAAACCTGAAATACCACTCAGAAAGAATGTATGCACTCCCATGTTCATATCAGTGCAATTTACAATAGCTAGGATCTGGGAATAGTTCAAGTGCTCATCAGTAGATGAGTGGATAAAAATGATGTGGTACATCCGCACAATGGAATAGTATGCAGCTATGAAAAAGAAGGATCTCTTACTCTTTGAGACAGGATGGATCTGGAGAGTATTATGCTAAGCAAAATTAGCCAGTCAAAGAAAGACAAGTAAGTATCACATGACCTCCCGCAAATGTGGAATCTAATGAACAAAATAAACTGACAAACAAAATAAATCCAGAGACATGGAAGCATGAAACAGACTGAGAAATCTCAGAGGGAAGATGGAGGAGGGTGGGTGGGTTAGTGGAAAGAGATTAACCAGGAAACTTATATATGCATAGTCCATGGACACAAACAATTAGTTTGGCGAAGGCCTGGAGGTTGGGGGAGGCAGGATAGAAGGGGTAATAGGGGGAAATGGAGACATATGCATTACTTTCAACAATAAAGATAAATTTTAAAAAATGTAAAGAACCCCAAAAACAAAATATCAAATAAAAACAAAAAACAATCACCTCATAACTGACAGACTGGCTATCATCAATAAATCATTAAATGACAAATGTTGGTGGTGATGTAGAGAAAAAGGAACCCTTGAACACTGTTGTTTGGAATGCAGATTGGTTCATCCACTGTGAAAACAATGGGGAGTTTCCTCAAAAAATAAAAAATGGAACTGCCTTTTGACCCAGCAATTCTACTTCTGGGGATTTATCTGAAGAAACCCAGATCACTGATTCAAAAGAATATATGCACTCCTATGTCCAATGAAGCATTATTTACAATAGCCAAGATCTGGTGACAGCCCCAGTGTCCATCAGTAGATGAGTGGATTAAAAAAAGCTGTGTTACACTTACACAATGGAATACTATGCGGCCTTAAAAAAGGACATCTTACCTTTCACCACAGCATGATAGACCTGGAGATTATTATGCAAAGTGAAATAAGCCAGAGTAAAACAAATAGCACATGATCTCACTTGTATGTGGACTCTAATGAACAAAATAAACTGACAAACAAAATAGAAATAGAGGCGTGGCTATATGGAACAGACTGACAGCTGTCGGAGAGGAGGGAAGGAGGGGCGGTGGCTGAAGGAAGGTGAAGGGATTAGCCAAAGAATATATAGGCGTAGCACATAGACACAGACAACAGTGTGGTGATAGCCAGAAGGAAATCAGGGTGGGGGCTAGGTGGAAGTGGGCAAAGGGGAGGGAAATGGGGACGGAAAAAGACTTTGCTTGTGGCAATGGGTGCATGATGCAGTGTACAGATGATGTTTGTATTGAGTTGTACTTGAAACTTGTATGGTTTGGGGACCCAATGTCATTCCAGTAAATTCAATTAAAAAATAGTCTGAGGGGTGCATATGTTCTTCCTGATTGGTGTTTCAGGTTTCTAGGATATATCCCTAGAAGTAGGATCACTGGGTCAAATGGCAGTTCCATTTTTTGAGAAAACTCCATACTGTTTTCCATAGTGGCTGTACCAGTATGCATGTCCACTAGCAATGTGCTAGTATTCCCTTTTCTCCACATCCTTGCCAGCACTTGTCATTTGTTGATTTGTTGATGGTAGCCATTTTGGCAGGTGCGAGGTGATGCCTCATTGTCGTTTTAATTTGCATCTCTCTTATAATCAGTGACTTTCAGCATTTTTTTTTTATATGTCTCTTGGCCTTCTGTATATCCTCTTTGGAGAAGCATCTACTTAGGTCATTTGCCCATATTTTTATTGGATTGTTTTTCTTCCTTTTGTTAAATTGTATGAATTCTTTATATATTTTGGAAATTAATTCCTTATATGATGTATCATTGGCAAATATGTTCTCCCCTACAGTGGTATCCCTTTTTATTTCATTGCTGGTTTCTTTTATGGTGCAGAAACTTTTCCTTTTTTAAAAAATATATTTGTATTGATTTTTTACAGAGAGGAAGGGAGAGGGATAGAGAGTTAGAAACATCAATGAGAGAGAGACATTGATCAGCTGCCTCCTGCACACGCCCCACTGGGGACGTGCCCGCAACCAAGGTACATGCCCTGGACTGGAATCGAACCTGGGACCCTTCAGTCCGCAGGCCGATGTTCTATCCACTGAGCCAAACCAGTTAGGGCGAAGCTTTTTCTTTTGAAGTAGTCTCATTTGTTTATTTTTCCTTTGTTTCTCTTGCCTTAGGAGATGTATCAGCAAACATATTGCTACTAGAGGTGTCTGAGATTTTCTGTCTATGGTTTCTTCTAGGATTTTTATGGTTTCACAACTTACATGTAAGTCTTTTATCCATTTTGAGTATATTCTTGTGTATGGCACAAGTTGATGGTCTATGTTTACAGCAGCATTATTTATAATAGCTAAGATTTGGAAACATCCCAAGTGCCCATCAGTAGATAAGTGGATAAAAAAGATTCAGTACATTTACACAATGGAATACTATGCAGCTGTAAAAAAGAAGGATCTCTTACCCTTTGAGACAGCATGGAGGGACCTGGAGAGTATTATGCTAAGTGAAATAAACCAGTCAGAGAAAGACAAGTATCATATTATCGCATTTATATGTGGAATCTAATGAACAAAATAAACTGAGAAACAAAAATATATCCAGAGACATGGAAGCATGGAACAGACTGCAGAATCTCAGAGGGAAGGGGGCATGGAGGCAGGAAGAGTTTAACCAATGAATTTATAGGCATACTGGAGGCCCAGTGCATGAATTCATGCACAGGTAGGGTCCAGCTGGCCTGCTCCTTCCCCTCATCAGCCGGGCTGGCCAAGGGGAGGGGCCGAGGGTGGTTAGCCAGCCGGCCCCATCCCCTGGTCTAACTCTTGGTCGAACTCCCAGTCAAGGGGACAATTTGCATATTAGTATTTTATTATATAGGATATGCATACCCATGGAAAGAGATAATAGTTGGTGAGGGCCTGGAGGGCATGAATGGGTGCAGAATGGAGGCGGTCAATAGGGGAAAAACAGGGACATCTGTAATACTTGCAACAATACAGATAATTTTTTTAAATTAAAAATTTAAAAAGATTTAAAGGCTGGGCACAGAGTATGGCTATTATCACTCTACTTCTGTAAACTCTGTTGTATTAAGAATAAAACTGTCTTAAACAGGGGTTCTCAAACTTTTTAAACAGGGGGCCAGTTCACTGTCCCTCAGACCATTGGAGGGCCGGACTATAGTTTAAAAAAAAACTATGAGCAAATTCCTATGCACACTGCACATATCTTATTTCGAAGTAAAAAAAACAAAACGGGAACAAATACAATATTTGTATTTGCATGTGGCCCGCGGGCCGTAGTTTGAGGACCCCTGGTCTTAAGAGTTGGTTTTAATTGGGGTGGCTTTTCTAGATGGCACCCATTCCACTGCTTCTTTGTACCCTGTGCTCTAAGTAAGCAAGATATCTGGTTTCCTTAATCTTAAATTCAGGAAAGAAAAAGAATCCTCTCACTTTCAATCAATACTACCCCATCCTATTTGATTAGGTAAAAACAGTAAAAAAAAAAATAATTGTTGGTGTTCTTAACACAAGTTGAAAAGGAGACAGAGCAACCCGGGCTGTGCCTACCCTTAGGGGTCTTCGTGAGGTTTTGGACAAAGTTCAAACGATGTATCACTTGACAAGTAAGGGATCCTTACACAACATTTTAAAAGACACCCTTTCTTTCAGGCTGTCAGAGCCAGCATACAAGGCATGGTGAAAGTCAGCCATTAGCAGTGAGCATCCTACACCATGGCACCCATGGTGATCCTGAGACCAGCTTCAGTTGGGCTGGCCCAATGTGGAAAAAAATAGATGCAGGTCCTTGTGACCTTGCCTGGAGAACCCCGATGATAAGAATACACATTTTAGAAAAGGAAAACTTTGTTTCTTCCAAAGCTGGGATAGTGAATCAGTTCAACAAGGCAATGGCTGCCCCAGCAGATGTACACAATGAATCACAGTGGACCCGCCCAAAAAAAATCTCAAGTCTACTTTTCTCCCAAAGATTCTTGTCTCCATCATAAGACCAAATATTAGTTTTGAGTAGTCTGCCATTGAGGGCAACATCACGCCATTTCTTGAATCATAACTCAGATGTGTGGACATTAGATTACTGTTCAATATGGCTCACAGTATTCAATCATTTATTGGTCATTAGGTGTTGCACAATTGGTTTCTATAAGCAGGCTACTAGAAGCTATAGGCACATTTTTAAAAATAAGGTAATATTTGATGATAGAAATACTTTATATCTTTGTTTAGAAGTAGAGACTTCTATTAAATTTAATTACTTCCCCTGTGGCTTAAATCAAGGGCAGCTTCTGTTAAAGTTAATTACTTTCCCCTGCGGTTTACATGGCCAACGTGTCATTACTATTTACCCAGTGCTTGTGGCCAGAGTGAAAGCTTGGGCATGATTTGTTCCATTATACCAATGTCTTCCCTCATAATTATACTTTCTCCCTTTATCCAATAGCACATCTTTGTGGACATTTTGTTCATGAAATCTGCCTTTGGTATCTTGAAAAGTATTCAATTAGTAGCCTGTGATTGACAACTGAAATCTGAAGAAAAAAATGTTTGATAAATTTCAACACAAAGATAGGCCGAATTTATTTTACCACTTTATTGTACTAATGTTTGGTTTATGTCACGCAACAACACATTAAAGTTATCATTATACAGAAATCTGCATAAAGAAATGCTTTTTTAAGTTTTCTGAATGTGGTAGTTATGATCACTTTTATTTTAATAGTTGCATGCCCAAGCTAACAATTTTTACGACTAATTATGTCAACACCAATTCCAATTATTCTTCTGCCCCCTAATTGTCCAAGTTCACATTCGAGTGTCGCTCCTTAACAATGTTGCCCTTTATTGAGTTGCCATTGAAATGTATTCACAGATGTGAATTCCTAAAAGTTTGCTTCTCTCAAGATGAAGTGGATCTTCATTAACATTCTGAAAATGAAATGCAGCTTCATAAAAAAATAAGGCAGCTTTCAGACCATTTTAGAATTTCAGAGAAATTTTGCATTATCTTTCCCATGATTCTATGCTGATGTCAGGTTATATTTCAACTGAAATGACAATGAAATCATTTCAATTCCATGCAATGTGCAAAAAAACAGTCAATTTTTCACTTGGCAAGCTGAAGTCTAAAGTAATTAAGCACTGCTGTGTGGGAGGCAGCTTCCTGCTCTGAAGTCAGCCTGAGATAATTACCATATTAAAGTCAAAACATCATGTGCCGCCCTGATAGATGGATGGAGAGATTGGGCATCTATTAAATGATCCATTTTGTTATGCTTCCTGGGAAATGTGCCATTGATGCCAATTAAGAAATATATATTCCAAGTGAGTATTTCTAAGTGACAAAACTTCTATCCAGTAAATTGAATTTATTATTTACTGATCATGAAGTACTTAAAGTCATAAAATCTAGACAGAGAGGCACCTATGAGGAGAATTTCATGCTCTGACTCGGTTTACAAACCCTCATTACCCAATTGCCACGTTAGCATAAAGTTCTTCATGATAACATTTCTAGCCAAGGTACTAAGTTATTTCTGTCATGAAAACTCTAACTAGAATAATATGATATTGCAGATAAAATGTAAGCATTCAGAAATTTCAAAGGCACAAACAAGTTAAGTGAAAAATTCATTTTTATATGCTGAAAGGGAAGGTAAATGAAATAAACTTCAAAAAAATAATCTATTTAAATACCTTTAAATCTCTTCTTATGGCCAAGGAAAAATGAAATGACACCCCCCCCCCCCCCCAGATATCACAGTCAGATAGTAATTTATTAACATAATTCAACTGAATGCACTGCATCAAGTTAAATAATGTTAAAATTCTTATCAGTCTCATTTATTAAAAAGTTAATAATGTATTAATATTCCTATATGTGATTATTTATGCTTTCATAATGGTACCTGGTTAATAATATACTAATAAAGCATATTGGTCTATGATTGAAATCTACCCTCCATTCATCACAAAGTTCACATTCAATTGTAGCACACAATAAAAGACAGTTTATTTTTTTGTAAATATTAGTGAAAGAAGAAAAAAATATGTTGGCTCTCTGAAAGAAGAGGGCATCTTCAAGTCAGGATTTTTGTTTTTTAAGTAAAGAGGAATAGGCACCTCTATGTCTGCAGTGAAGGTTATGTTTGATCTTTAACAGCATACTTTCTATGGGATTTATTCACCACCATTTCCACTAGCTTATTGATACCATAAAGTATGGAGAAGTAAAGCAATGTCCCTTTAAAATCAGAGACAAGAACTTTAAGGATCGCAAGTAGTATTTCTTTTGTTGACAATTTAAAAAAAAAATACAAAACTCCACCCATGTAAAGATTAAACAATAATTAGTTTCCCAAGGAGGTAATCTACAGAATCAATAGTCTATCTTAATACCAGCTTCCGTCCATGCCCTCTGGCGCATTACTTGATCAGGAGTCCCAGTGAGTCAGGCAGTCACCTGAGCAAGGCTGCAATTGCTAAATTCCAGGCTATTCTGATAGGCTCTTTCAGGCCTTTGGTTCTGTGTGTTTCAGTGAAAATTCTAAAATAAATGCAATTTTAAATTGCCTTGTGGGTGGCTGGAGTTTTATTAGGACTTGTTTCTGTGCCCTGGTAGAAAAGAGTAAATATTTCCTTTGATTATATATATATATATATATATATATATATATATATATATACACACACACACACACACACAAAAAAAATATATACAGTAAAAAATTTTCATTTTAAACCAAGAAGGAAAACCATCTAAATTACTTAAGAATGAAAATCAAGATGCTTGTTTTATTTTGTTCTTAGCAGGAGTTAACATTCCTAGTGAACTTAAAAATTTTATTTCCTCCCTTCTTTGCTTCTACTTTGAAAATACTCTACAATGAAAATATACATAGTTGAAAAAAATGATTCCACTTTTATTTTTAATTTAGGAAGAAATATTTCATCATCTTACGATAGATTCCTAAACAAAATGAAGCATATAGGCTTGGGGGCGAGACTGCTTTGCAATGGATGGTCCTGATGAGAAAACAGCAGGCATGGGTCTCAGCGGCCAGCAGCCCTCCTGGAGACGGAACCAGCCCAGGCCAGTTGAAGAGCCTAATAACCCCAATCAGTGCGGGGGCTTCTTTGGTCACTTGGGGTCCATTCTGTACATGCAAATCAACAAACAGATTTAGGATGGACCAGAGAGTGGGAATGTGGTTTAGTAACTAGAGCTCTGGTCTGGGAGTAAGATCTGCTATAGATTTCTATTTCTGACCCTGCCACTGAATCGCTTTGTGAATCGGGGCAGTTTAGAACGTCACTCTTTCCTTTTCTCCAGCTGTAACGTGGAGGCAATATCATGCCCAGCTTCTCCTTTAGCGGAACCGAACTAGCAAATAGAGAAAGACAGTGTGTGCATGCAGAGCACGGTCAGTTCTGGGAGAACTTCAGTGAACTCCCGCATCATTTTCAGCTGCCAAAATCCAGGTGCTATTTAGGGAATTCAGCCTTCAACGTTGCATTTATTTTCTGCCCTTTAAATGTCCGTGGTTTTGAGGTTTTTCTCACCATTTTAACAGCAACAGTAAAATTAGATTATTCAGCTGCAGTTTATACTCCATTTCATTCTTTAATTTCTGTGCTCAGAGATGATGAGTTTGGGTTTGCATTCACAGTGTTCCAGAAAACTAACAGATAAAATGGGTTTTCATTTGAACTTCATGGAAAAAAAAAAATCTGCACTGAGCATTGTGAATATAAATAGAATCATACATGGGAAAGCAGTTTAAGCTTTTCTAAGAAGAATGGTCCCAACTCTCAGCCTCAGCCCCACCCCAACACACACTTTTTTATACAGCTAAAACCGGCTGAAAGCCACCTTCCAAAGGCTATTTAAATATATTCTGATTATGCATTGAAAAGTACATTTTTAAGAAAGTTCTCCTAACATGCAAAAAATGAAACAGATTAATTTTATCTTAAACTCTTAAATCAAATAAACAAGACATCAATGCATGTAACTTTTCATTCACACTTCATCTACCACCTCATTCTTTACTCTCTTGCACTTCACCCATGGTAATCTTCCTTCTCTCAACAAATGTCATAGCCAGTAAGGCAATCATACATCTTAATCGAAAGCAATCAGGGTAGCACCCGACATGAAAGAGCACCTACATAAACATAGTCTGTTGTGCCTTCAAGTCTCTCTCATACTGACACTGTTAACACAAGACAGCACTTCTCATCCATGGAAACACCCCCCTGGATTTGTTAAGTGTTCAACACTTTCTCTAACATTACGGAAGGACAGCCAGCAGCAGCAGAAGGTTAGACTTCAGAATTAAGAAGAGATAAGAGAGTGTTTCTTTCATTACTAAGATAGTTCCCTCAAGTTACTAAAATAATTACCTGACCCTGAAGTAGTATTTTGATATATAAATTGTCCAATCGGTCCTGGTGACTGAGGTGATAAAAGGAATTCTCTTCTGTGTTCAGATTTCAAACCAAGGCAAAGAAACAAGATGTTTTTGATGGGCTATGCTAAGTGATTTTCATCAGATGTAGTTTCCTGCCATCACCTTGGAAAGTATGACCATTTCCACCCTGTGCCTGGGTGGACTAAGAAATACAGCCATTCTCTTCACTCTCATAATTGCACGACTTTATTTGCTTCCTAATATTGTAGTAATGTTACCCTGATGGGACCTTAATATTCTAGGGTACAGACAGATGAAAGGCAACTAACGTACTCTGAACCCCTGGTGCAAAGCAGACACTGTGCTGCTTTCACATGCTTTATGTCAATGTCAGTTCTCACACCAGCTCTGCTAAACCAGTGTGGTTTCTCCCTGTTTTTACAATGAAGAGACGTGCGCTGTGTTAAGCAAGTTGGATCACAAGGTAGAAAATGGGAGTGTCAGGTTGGATTACATGTAGCAGGTTCTCAGTAAATATTTGTTAGTAAATGTATGAATTCATTTC
This sequence comes from Myotis myotis, assembly GCF_014108235.1. Lineage (NCBI taxonomy): Eukaryota > Metazoa > Chordata > Mammalia > Chiroptera > Vespertilionidae > Myotis > Myotis myotis. The sequence goes on from NW_023416324.1 coordinate 61,423,038, forward strand.
TAATTATGCTCTACCCTATACCAGAGAGAGATCCTCTAAGTATAGGAATAAAAAAATAGGATTTTTAACCTAAATGGCTCAGGACTTTGCATTTAGTTTCAGTAAACTGTGTCTATCAAATTACCTTCTATAAACTAAAAGTTGGATATATTTACTCCCATTGTACAGATGAAAAAATTGAGGTGCAGAGAAAATATATCCATATAGCTTAGTAAATGTCACACTTAGTATCAGGATCACACTTAGATTGCCTCATAGATTATCTCATAATTGAAACCTTATGGGGAAAAATACACAGAGAATTATCGACCCTGGAGAGAACAATGATGTTTATAGTGAATCTGTAAAATGTTTTTTCAGTCTGTGTCTCTCATGGACTTGAGCACACTGAATGTATGGTCAGGAGATTGGTTCCAGTCCTAGAGACATTACTTATTGCCGAGCCTCAGTTTTCTCATATAAGAAATGCGAAGAAAAAAGTTTCTATCGTTGAATCCCAAGCATCAGTACCTGGAACAAAGCAAGTCCTTCATAATATTTGTTGGATCAATAAATGAAATGAGTACCTATGGTAAGTATGAAGTTCTGAGTAGATTTGGGGAATAAAAATTCCAGTTCTCTAGGCTTGGTGTGTGTGTGTGTGTGTGTGTGTGTGTGTGTGTGTGTGTGTGTGTGTGTGTGTTCACATTGAAAATACAAGTTTCTAAATATTTATTTGTAGAATTAAGCTGCCTTTTAAGTAGGTCAACATTTTACATTGTATAAATAATCTGTTAGTAGTTCATTTGGGTTGATATTTACACCAGCCTTCATTATACATTAAGCTGGTCATTGTTTTTTTACTATGGACTATGCAAATATTTAGGTCAAGGGTCAGCAAACTTTTTCTGTAAAAGATCAGGTAACAAAATATTTTAGTCTGATAGGCCATATGGTCAATATCGTCTCTGTCAAAAGTACTCAACTCAACCATTGTAACACAATACCAGCCAGACAATGTGCAAGTGAATGAGCTTAGCTGAGTGTCAATAAAACTTTATTTAAACAAATAGATGGCAGGCCAGATTTGTCCTGTGGCCTATATAGTTTGACAACCCCTGATCTAGTATCTAAGTGACCACCAGAAACGGCATGTCTTAATCATCATATTACCTCAAGTGCTTTGTTAATACTACTTTGCTGAGATAAAAGTTCTTAAGTTGTGTTAGGTACTCAACTATGCACATACAGAGCATAAAGGAAAAGACGGTGATCTAGATTGCTTAGATTCAATAGCATACCCACATGAGAGTTTATCAAGAAGCACAACCAGGAGGGCTCACTGGTGGACTGTACTGCTTTGATAGTACCAACACCTGGCAACTTTCGCATTATAACAGGGTGTTTCTTTTGGGTTTGGAGGCACGTTCATTAATCTACAACATATTTGAGTTTCTGCAATGATGAAGTGTGAGCTATAATATCACACCAATGACAAAATGAGAAGAAGCACACACGAGTGCTCTTTGTCAAGTCGAACATGCCAAGAAAAGCTTTTACAGGAGCCAGTTGCAGAGCTGGTTTTTGAGAGCGAGGTAAGTAAAAGGTAAGAGAAAAGAAAAGGCATCCCAGGTGGGAGGGAAAACATATGCAAAGCCACAGAACAAGGCAAAGTAAAAGACTCTCATGATTAGCTTACATGAAACCATGGGTGAATGACAAGAAACACTATCAAAGACTTATAGGAGAGCTTGCTCACTCAAAGTAACTTTTTTGTACACATTGTTTAACTTGAGAACTGGAACTAGTGTGACAGAAAGTTCTTTAAAGCTAGCTATCTGGCTGTAGCCGGTTTGGCTCAATGGATAGAGCGTTGGCCTGTGGACCCAAGGGTCCCGGGTTTGATTCCAGTCAGGGGCATGTACCTTGATTGCAGGCACATCCCCAGTAGGGGTGTGCAGGAGGCAGCTGATTGATGTTTCTCTCTCATCGATGTTTCTAACTCTCTATCTCTCTTCCTTCCTCTCTGTAAAAAAAAAATCAATAAAATATATATATTTTTAAAAAGCTAGCTCTCTGGAATGAGATGATTTGTGGAAATGTATCTCAACTAAGTACATCTGCCAAAGGCGAATTTTATTATGTGATGGGTAGTAGATTAATAGCAATAAAGGAGATGAACTCTTAAAGAAATTTCATGTTGTTACAATATCTTTAACCAACCAAAATTCTGTTAAGTAAAATCCTACCTAAGGAGAGAAGTAGCCCACGTATAAGACTCAAGCACAGCAAGACTTCCCCAAACCTGCCACCAATGCAGTTACTTTCATTCTGGAGCACACACCTGGTTGCCCTTTGTCCAATCTTGAACTAGCCGTACTTGCAGCAGGCACCCTCTGTCAACATGCCCCTGGCTTTTGTGGGCAAGTAAAATTCAGTAGGCAAATATCTTTTCATATGTTCACTTTTATAGAAAGAAAAGTTAGTTTTAATGGATGGAGGGAATTAGCTAGCCCAAGTGCCCTCTATTTGGAAAAGCCCCCTGTTTGCCCTGGTTAGAGCTTTGGCCTTTCCTCATGAAAAGCTATTCTCACGGCTGGGAATACTCAACCACCTCTCAGGTCAAAGCAAAAGCAACTCATATGGCTTGGAAATAAGGCATCTCTGCCATTTATCCCAGAAAAACAAGTGTTAGGGTAGAAGGTGGGAAGAGGGCTTGATTCAGAGATTCTTATAAGAATATAGTAGTTAAAAGAAAAATTTGGTTCCCAGAGACTGCCTGGTGAATTACACATTTCATTTTCCTAGCAACGAAAGTTGGCCAGAAATCTAGTTCTGTCGAGTCTCCAAGTGCATTAACTGGAACAATAAAACTAAGCAAGCCTTTCTCAGTGCAAGTTAAAATTTCAAAACAAAGCAACGAAACAAAAACAAATGGACAATAGCAAGGCATATAATTTTATATGGCAACAAATTATCTCCAAGATTCTCTGTGGTCCCATAATCTACAACGCACCGTCGCTTTAAAAGCCAAAGTAACCCATTACCTGGAATGCTTGAAGAAGTGGATTGAAAACACTTCTCAGATTGATATGAATTACAATTAGTAGATTGCTCAATTTCTTTTAAAACACGAGCTTTTTACTGGCCTTTTACTGGAAGACTGTGATGGAATTTCTCTTTGATGGGAAACAGAGAAGCAAGTGCAGCGACTGGGCAAAGGCGCCCAGGAAGCACGGAGTCTCTCATCTCTCACACAAGATCCGCAGCGTGCATTCTTGAAGACAGAGTGACATCTAAAGGGATTTTGAAATAGCCAGGGCTGCTAGATGACAGCCAAACTGACAAAGTCAAGGGCATGTCATATTTTGGAAAACTGATGAGTTTTCAGGTTTCCTGTGCTTGATTGTCCCAAGTAACCATGAAAAGAGGATCAAATTCCGATTTTAATGACATGCCTCAGGGTGCCCTCAGGACAACTGCCATTTTTATCTTAGATTCTGCAGGTCCTCTGTGAACAAGAGGGGGGAAAATCAGCTTTGAATAGATTCCTTACGCTCTTGTCAAAAGTAATCCAACTCTGAATATCTATATCCCAAAATATCATCACGCGGGCAGTCTTTATTAACCTGAAGAATTAATAGAGCAGAATATTTAAAATGGGGTTTCAGTTATTGATTCTCCAATTAGATCGTGCGTTCCCTAGGTGCTGTGTGTAATAATGGGTTTTGCTCAGTCTCCCACACTCCCTAGCTCACTCTTCCTCTCTCTCCCTTCCTCTCTGTGTCTCTGTGTTTCTCATAAGTATGCATGCTTTGAATACACATGTGGTGCATAATGACCAGATCTGGGAGGCGAGGCTGCATCTGTGGATCCCGATTATGCTTCTGAAAAAAATATCCAATCCCCAAACTTAGTCTTTTTCAAGCTTAGCAACCCCACTCTCCTTCCTTCTTTCTGCACAAAATAATTTTTATTTTGGAGTTGACTATCATAAGCTGCCAGAGAGCAGGGCCCCTGTGCTTGTTAACAGCACCCTGATGTTAACAATGAACTAATTACTTTTACTACTGATGTGCTCTGGGCCATTATTTCCTTTCTGTATGCTTTCCTACCAAACTATTGTCATTACTCAATCAGAGGACCGAGGAAAGCAAAAGCAAAAAGCAAAAAAAGAAAAGTAAATGCATTTTCCTCCGCAGGGCTGAAGCCAGATTCCCATTTCCTAGGTCTTGATTTTCTCCACTTTCTTTAATTGTGCATTCCTTGGGAAGTGGGAATGCCTTCTGATGCATTTTTTACTTATTTATGAAAAATAGTCTAAAATCATGCAAGGCTCCTGGGATACTCTAGCACATTTATAACCATGATGCCCCAGTGAACTGCTTAAGCCCGGCTCAGCTGCCGACCGAGACATTAACTCTTTCTTCTTTACAGAAGCTGCATCAAAGTGGTGGAACAGTTTGTGGTGCATTCTCTTTTTGCTAAAAGTGCCTCTGGAAAGGAGAAGTCTGTGTGTTTCTCAATTTGCACAATAGTGTGTCTCGTTTTATTGGAGTTGGGGGGGGCAGGCATGGGAGGGGAGCAATGAGAAAGGACCACATTAGCCCAGAGAAAGCTACACTCAGAGATCATTTACGGTGGGATATCATTTGTGGCAAAAGGGTTATTTTGCCCGAAGATAGAATTTGCTCACACAACTGACTTTCTGTGATTGTTTTTTATACAAAACAGCCACCCTAGACCCATTCGCACATCTACCCAAAACAACAATATTTCACTTTCATGTCAAAAGACGTTGGCATAGAAAATTCAGAACAAAACAAGGAACCTAAGGCATCAAAACACTAAATGACAGGACCTCTCAGCTAGTATTAATAAAAGAGATTAAAGCAACATGTAACATAAGATGTACGTTAATCAAACAAGTAGTGAAAAATAATAAATTGACTACTCAAATAATAGATGCATATCTTTACATTTCAATTAGTCTTTGGCTGGTGCTGTCTTTTTTTTTTCTTTTTCATTCAAACTATCTCAAATAGAGCAGGAATTCATCATTGAATGTTCAGACGCTGCTCAGTTTCCCAGAGCTGTCAGTGCCCACAATCTGCCTCACAAGGTTGGAATTCCGATAAGAAATCAGAAATGTAAAGACTGGGATGAGAAATCTTGGGGCAAGGACAATAATAATTAGAAAAGTCTTTATTGGTTCACAGACTAGTGTTTAGGACCAGAAAAGAAAATCAGCTTCCTATTAGTAATGCAGTTTCAACTTCCAAAATATTTTTTCAAGTGTGAGTCAGAGATTCTCCTTTTGCTTCTTTTGTTCTTCCAGCAGTTATTTTCACACTAAGATGTTGAATGTGTTTAGCTGTTTTCCTGTAGAAGAGAAACTATGCTGATAGAATAGGTCTTTGTTCCTGCTTCCTTACCGAGTTGAACAATAGCAACAGTGAAAAGAAACAGTAGAAGTAAGAAAGTAGAATGGTGGCATGTTCGGCTCTTACGCTGCATTCTCACCACACAATTTATAAGTCTGGTTTAGCTCTTTGTTCTCATGTAAAACTCTAATTTTACATTGCAATATCAGAGTTTTAGGAAGTTGTTTTTTTTTACAAAGGAAACATCTTGAAGGTAGACTTATAAGAGTACAACAGTAAGCAATGAAAACTATATCAGATAAATATATCTAAAAAGGATTATGCTAAGCTATAACATTGAGGCATCTTTCAATAGCTTTAGATAGTATCATAAAACTAAAATATGGGCCAGTGCAGAGATCTAGTAAAATAACTCAATCCTAAACTATCTCAAAATGTAAAATCAAAGCATTACCAGGAGTATGCTGGCTTTGTATTTTTAAAGGGGGTAAAAAGCTTATCATTAGAAAAGAGATAATTTAAGGCTGTTAAATTAGTCTATTCCAGCAAGAGAGGGGAGGGGAGAATGCGGACATTTGGGAGTAAGGCTGACAATTCTTTCCACAGTGGTTTTATTACTTAGCCTCTGCAGGCTTTTTCTTGTATTATGTAGGTGGTAGACTTGATTTAGATATAAATTGTTTATCTTGGTAAATGAAGTAAGGCTTGAGCAGTACAAAAATTCAAATAGTGTTTTGAAAAAGATTTTCTCAGAAGTTTCTTTACAGATTTATGTTTAAATGATTTAGTCTCAATCTGTACTTCCTATTATGGAATATATGTTTTTGCTAACATTAAAACAATAACTCCAAATATTCCCATATATCCTATGTAAGTTTTTAATTGTATATGATTCAGGGGGAAAAAATGGTATTGATGCCAAAACGAAGAGAAGAGCTAAGCAATTATCTAGATGGGTTTAATTCCATGAGCCTTACATGGCCAAAAGCAGGGTCCCGTGCACTAATTTCTCCTTGACAGGCTAACGTTTGTTAATGACTCCAGGAGAGTATATAAGAAGGCTTAAATGAACAGACTGAGATCAGCTTATGTCCTTATAAACTGAATGATGCAGACATTGATCAATTCCATAGCAGCCGTTCCCACATATCCATCCACACTGTGAATAGAAAATTTAAGATATAATTACAATGTTGGCTGAGCTTAGCTGAAACATTTTTTATCCTCAGTTACCAACAACGTCCACTCCCTGCTATACAACCCCCAGCACCCAAAAGGAGAGTTTCTTTTTTTTTCAAGTTCTAATTTTAACTTGAAAAATCACATCTCGGGAAACTTAATATCCTTTTTAAGAGAAAGAACAATCAAAAAGCTGTATAATATATTCAGTTCAAAGCAGAGTGAATCATTGAGGCAACTTCCAAGATATGAAAATGTATCTGTTAAAGCTTAGATTTGGTTTTGTCAGAAAAGTTGTATTAAAAATAGCAAGCTGATTATATAACTGGGGAGGGAAAAGTAAGGCATGAGCAAACAATGAATGAAGGAAAAAAAATAAATCTAAATACCATCTTTATGAATGTGTAAAGAAATGAATTGCACTAGAACAAAAGTATAAGTTTCTAGCCAATGAGTAATACAAAAGAAGAAACATGCATTTCGGAGGGAATTAATGAAGCACAAGTTGCTGATAAATACTTGCAATTACCTGACACCTTCTCTCAAAGCATCACCCTAGGCTACTGTATTTCTCATCATGACTGTGGACTTAAAAAGAGCAGGTATCATTAGCACCAGTTTGCAGAATGACAAATCTGAGCTTATATTTAATTCTCCTCTTTTTCTTAACATCAAGTCAGCTCTTTTTTATCCTTTTTTTATACCTGAAACACCTACCTAACATATAATATACAATAAGAGTTGTGTGTGTGTGTGTGTGTGTGTGTGTGTGTGTGTGTGTGTTATTGATTTTAGAGAGGAAGGAAGAGGGAGAGAGAAATAGAAACATCCATGATGGAAGAGAATCATGGATCGGCTGCCTCCTGCAAGTCCCATACTGGGGATCAAGCCTATAACCCGGGTATCTGCCCTTGACGAGAATCAAACCTGGGACCTTTCAGTTCGCAGGCCAATGCTCTATCCACTGAGCCAAACCAGCTAGGGTTATAATAAAAGTTTTCTGAATGTCTATTCAATGAGCAAACAAGTGGATAACTAACTATAGACAAGGATATGTAAAAAAGTGACTTCTCAAAGCCCATTCCAAACTTCTGCCTCAATTATTTTAATTATGGATGCTACTAGCAATCACAAGACTATCCCAGATTGGCCCTGGTGTTTATTTATTCAACGGATATTAATCAACCTCTGTCACGTGACATGCATGTAGCCCCAAAGATTAATATAACAGTTTCTGTCCTCAAGAAATTCAGTCTAATGGACTGCAAGACTGTGTCCCTATAAATATAAAATGATAAGTGTGAAAATAAAGGCAATCTCAGAATATTACAATAGTTCCAGGAAAGATTACCAAATGCAGCAGAATGGTGTGGGAGAGATTCAGAAGCAGCTTCCTGGAATAGGTTATCGGGTAAAGAAGGAAGGAGAAGAGCAGAGGAACAGATTCTAAGCAGAGGGGATATGTCAGGGGCCCCAAAGATTACCCCCAGTTTATGATTCTCTAGGAGGATTTAGATGCAGTATATACTCAACGCTATGATTTATTACAGTGAGAGGATAGAAAGTGAAATTGGCAAAGGAAAAGGAACACAGGGCCCAAGGGAAACCACAGGATGCACTTAATTCTCCCAGCAACAAATTGTGATGACATGTGTAAATTGTTACCAACCAGAGACACTTATTAGAGACTCAGAACCCAGGGTTTTGAGGGATAGTCATGTAGGCATCCCTTGCCTCAAATGTACCAATATTCCAGATTCTCAGAAGGAACACAGGTGTTCAGTAGAAACCATATTATTTGCATAAACAGTTTAGTCACTCTTATCAATTTTAGAAATGATTAGAACCCTTCTGAAATCCAAGCGCCAACCAAGGGTTGTAAGCAGGGCTTCAAAAGATAGCTGTGTGTTCTGCTATGCCTACTCTTCTTTGCATGGGGGGTTAACACGAATAAATTCAGGTAGGCAAAAATAAATAAAATAAAAAACAAAAGACCTAGAGGCTTTCAAGAGTGAAAAAGGATCAATTAAGTAGTAGGCTAGGACAAGAAATGTCCTGAGTGTGGACAGGTGAGACAACAGTTTGTTGTTGCTGGAGAGCAAGAGTCAGGCAAACGTTGGCTGAGGCTAAATCATGAAAGGCTTTGAATGTTAAGTTTAGTCTTTATCCGTGGGTGGTGGTGGTAAACTAACGAAGAGTTTTAAGTAGGAGAGCCAAAAGGTCAGTAGTCATCTGGAAAATTTAATCTTTTTTGTTGACGGAGATCTCTAAGGAGAAACGACTTCTTCCTTCCCCTCATGTACCAAGGCAACATAATGGGCAGTGAAAAGCATAAACTTAAGCCCCCAGACTCCTTCTAATCCCAGATTTGCCACCTACTAGTTGTGTGACCTTAGACAAGTTAATCCCCCAGGCCTCTACTTTCTCATCTCTAAAAATAGATAATGATACAATTTGAGCTTTTATGTGAGAATTAAATGAGTTATCTATATTTCATTATAGTAAAGGTATTGTAACTATTAAGATATATTAGAAAAAAAACTGACAAACTGTGACTCGATGCCTTCTCATCACTTAAATTCATTTTAGCTATGATTTAGACATAGCTATTCTCTATTTATTACATAAAAATATCAATAAAATATATTGGTTGCTGCTTTTCAAGAAGACATTAAATTATGAGCATTTCTCCTAGACATATGCTTCACTAATGTTACATTTGGCTGTCTTTTCTTGCTTTTCTGAACATACCCGATCTTTTGGTTTAGTGCTGAATCATAATGTAATCATTTTAATAATATTTTAACACTGAAACTCAACAGAGGCACCAAAAATGCATATGACTCAACTGAAATGACAATATGAACAATTGTAGCCAAGCTTGTGCGTACACAGGCAGTGATTACTGTGTCCTGACTTCCGCCTGGCTAATAGCAACTATAAAGTGCAGAGCTTATCGGACATATTCCATTTTCAGAAGTGCTAAAATGTGGGGGGGAAAAGTGAGCATCTTAAAATAAATGAAATGTAATAATAGAAGAGGTAGATTACTTGTGAACCTAATGGAGCTAAGCTTCAAGGCCTCTCATTGCATAGGTCCTGTGAGGGACCTGAGTAATGTATTCACATAGTCGCATGGTTTTGCAAATAGCTTATATTAAAAAAGAACAATAGCTTAAAATTAATGACCTAAGGTTCTACTTAAAGAAGCTAGAAAAAAGAAGAACAAATTAAACTAAAAGGAAGGACACAATATAATAAATAAGAGAGGAAATCAGTGAACTAGAAAATAGATAAACCACAGAGAAAAATTAAACTCCAACATTGGTTTCTTAAAAATATTTATAAGACTGATAAACCCCTAGTAAGACTGATATAAAAAAAAAGGAGAGAAAATGCTGAGCTATAATAATAAAAGGGTAATATGCTAATTAGACCGGATATCCTTCCAGATGTCCCTCTGGGATGAAGCCAGGGCTGCAGCCAAGGGATAGAGGCAGCTGCCATGGCTGCAAGGAAGGGATCAGGCAGCCGCTGTTACGAAGGCTTACACTTGCATGAATTTTGTGCATTGGGCCTCTAGTCATTAATATTATATTAAGAATGAAAAACAGGATATTATTAGACAAATATTTTTTAAAAAAATAATAACAGTATACTACAAATTACACTATGCCAGTGGTTTTCAACCTTTTTCATCTTATGGCACACCTAAACTAATTACTAAAATTCTGCAGCACACCAAAAAATATGTTTTTTGCCAATATGGAAACAGTAGGTATAGTTTTGATACATTCACACTGGATAGCTATTGTTGTGTTGGCTATTGTCATTTTTTATTTGACAATCTAAGGAAAAGAGATCAATGCCCCTGACTAAATAGTTTTGAAATTTCTGGCAGTACACCAATAGGAAACAGCTGCTGTAGGCCAATAAGTTTGACAACTTAGATGAAATGGAAAAATTATTTGAAAAACACAACTTACCAAAATTAACATAGGAATAAATAGAAAATCTAAAATAGCCCTATGTGTAGTGGACAGACTGTAACAATTATCTAACCATTACAATATCTCTACCTCCCAGTATTCATGCCTTTATGTAATTCCCTCCCTTTGAGAGACTTGCTTCTAATAATATAAGGCATAGTGGATGGGATGTCACTTCCATGATTATGTTACACTAGAGGCCTGGTGTACAAAATTTGTGCACTTGGGGGTGGTCCTCAGCCTAGCCTGTGCCCTCTTGCAGTCCAGGAGCCCTTGGGGGATGCCGACTGATGTCTTAGGCCGGTCCCAGTGTGGGATCCTGGCTTCTGTCTGAGCAGCGCTCCCCTGTGGGAGCACACTGACCACCAGGGTATAGCTCCTGCATTGAGCATCTGCCCCCTGGTTGGTAGTGCGCATCATAGCCACCGGTTGTTCTGCCATTCGGTCGATTTGCATATTACCCTTTTATTATATAGGACTAGAGGCCTGTTGCACGAAAAGATTCATGCAATAGGCCTTCCCTTCCCCTGGCTGCCGGCACCAGTTTTCCTCCAGCACCCGGGACACAGGCCTCCGCTCCGGCCAGAGCCGCCTTCAGTCTTCGCCACTCTGGCCAGAGCCGCCTTCAGTCTTCACTCTGCTGCTTCGTGCCTACATATGCAAATTAACCGCCATCTTTGTTGGTGGTTAATTTGCATATCTCACTGATTAGCCAATGGGAGGTGTAGCAAAGGTATGGTCAATTACCATGTTTGTCTATTATTAGATAGGATAAGATTGTAACTCCCATCTTGCTATAAACATTCTTTCTTGCTGGTTTTGATGAAATTGCTATGTAGTGAGGTTCACATGACAAGGAACTGAGGCAAACCCCAGGCCAACAGCCAGCAAGGAAATGAGGCCCATAGTTTCTGAAAAAGACTAACTTCCATCAATAACAAAATTAACTTGCAAATAGACCTTTCCAGAGTCAAGCCACAGTTGAGACCCCAGTCCTGACCAACACCTCAATTACACCCTTATGGGAGACTCTGAAGCAGAGAACTCAGCTAAGTTTTGCCTGGATTCTTGACTCCCAGAAAGTCTGAAATAATAAATATGAGATGTTTTAAGCTTCTAAGTTTGTGATAATTAGTTACACAGCAAAAGATTAATAAAGGCTATTTTTATTAAATGTGCAATAAATGATGTTCTCACAAAAAAAACTTCAGGCCCTAACTGGTTTGGCTCAGTGGATAGAGTGTCAGCCTGTGGACTGAAGGGCCCCAGGTTCAATTCCGGTCGGGGGCATGTGCCTTGGTTGTGGGCACATCCCTAGTGGGAGGTGTGCAGGAGGCAGCTGATCTATGTGTCTCTCTCATTGATGTTTCTAACTCTCTGTCCCTCTCTCTTTCTCTCTGTAAAAAATCAATAAAATATATTTAAAAAAAAAAAAAAACTTCAGGCCAGAAGATCTCAATGGCGAATGCTATAAAGAACCAAGGAGGAAATAACACTAATCTTACAAAAACGTATTTCAGAATACAGAGGCGGAAGAAGTACTTGCCAACTGATTTTATGAGGCCAGCAAAACCTTGAAATCAAGATCTAACAAAAAGATCACAAGAGAAGAAAATTACACTAATATCCGTCCTGAAGATGGATATAAAAATTCTTAACAAAAGATTAGCAAATCAAATCCAGAAATATGTAAAAAAGAAAAAACATCATGACCCAGTTGGTTTATTCTATGAATGGAAGGTTGGGTCAACATTGAAAAAGCAATCAATGTAATTCACCACATTAACAAAATGAATGAGGAAAAAATTATCTCAATAGAAGAAAACAAATTGACAATACCTATCTAATAAAAATCTCAGCAAACTAAGACTATCAGGGAATTTTCTCATTCTGATAAACACATCTAAGAAAAGCCTATAGGCAACATTATATATATATATATATATATTTATACCCTCACTTGAGAGAGTGGGGATTTTTTCCATTGCTTTTTAGACAGAGTGGAAGGGAGGGGGGTAGGGGAAGAGAAACATCAATGCAAGAGAGACACATTGATTGGTTGCCTCCTGAATGTGTTCCAACCAGGGATAGGGATCAAGCCTGCAACCTAGGCATGCTCTTTTGACCAGGAATTGAACCCATGACCCTCGGTGTGCAGACCAATACTCTAACCACCCAATGTGACCAAGGTGGCAACATTATTTTAATTGTTAACTCTTACTTAAGAGTTGAGGCAAGGCAAATATGACTGCTCTCACTCCTTTTCAACATTATATTGGAAGTTCTAACTAACACAATAAAGGAGGATAAATACATTACAGACATAAATATTTTTTAAATAGTAACATTGGAATTATTCAGACAATATGATTGTGTACATAAAGAACCCTAAAAGGATCTACAAAAAAGATAATAACTGATAAGTGGATTTTGCAAAATACAGAATACACGGGCAATATTTAAAAAGAAATTTTATTTTTATATACTAGCAATGAACAATTGGAGCATGAAATTTAAAAAAAACAATTTACACTAGTACTAAAATATTTCAAATACCTAGGAAAAATGTTAATGAAGATGTGCAGGATGGCTACACCAAGTACTATAAAACACTGGTTAGAAAAGTTAATGAAGACATAAGTAGATGGAAATATAGATCATATTTATGGATTGAGAGACTCATAGTGTTAGAATGCCCAGTCTCCCCACATTGATCTGTATCTTCAGTGCAATCCCTATCAGAATTTCCATCAGGCTCTTTTGAAGCAATTGACAAGTTAATTCTAAACCTTATGTGGAATGCAACAGATCTAGAATGGTATAAGTAATATTGAAAAGAATAATAAGTTTAAGGACTTACTTACATGATCCCAAGACTTACTGAAAACCACAATAGCCTTAGTTGGTTTGGCTCAGTAGTTAGAGCATTGATCCTCAGGCTTAAGGGTCTCATATTCATTTTCTGTCAAGGGCATCTACCTTGGTTGAAGGTTCATTCCAGGCCCCAGTCAGGGTGCATGCAGGAGGCAACCAATTGGTGTGTCTCTCTCACATTGATGTTTCTCTCTCTCTGTTTCTTCCTCTCTCTTCCACTCTCTCTCTCTCTCAAAAAAAAAAAAAAAAAAGTCAATAGAAAAAGTATCCTCATGGGAGGATTGACCAAAAAAACACAATACAGTGTGGTACCAACATAGGATATCAAATCAATGGAAAAGTGAGTAAAAAAATATTACCTCACATATAAGGTCAATTGATTCTTTAGCACAGTACCAAGTTAAAGGGTCAAAGACATCTTTTTTTTTATAACTAGATAGCTGTATAAAAAAATAATAATAATAAACCTGAATCCCAATTTCACTCCATACAGAAAAAAAAATAATTTTAAGTAGGTCATAGATTTAAATAAAAATCCCAGAACCGTGAAGCTTCTAAAAGAAATAATAGGCACAAGAGAATGTCATTGTAACTTGAGTTAGGCAAAGATTTCTTGGACAGGACACAGAAAGCAATAATCATAAAAGAAAAACTGATAAATTTGACTTTATTAAAATGAGGTTTTTTTTCTGTTTATCAAAAAAACACCATTAAGAAAATGAATATGCAAATCACAAATTGGGAAAGAAATATTTGGAATACATATTTTGAAAAAGTCACATATGAAGTAAATATATAAAAAATTTATAAAGAACTCATACAAATCAAGAGTAAAAAGAGAAATAACAAAAAGCCAAAGATTGGGACACTTTATAAAAGAAGATAAACAAATGACCAATAAGCACCCATTAGTGCTCAATATCAGGAAATTAAATCCACAATATGATACTACTTCAAACCCACTATGCTGGGTAAAATTTAAAAGATTGAAAATGCTAAATGTTGGTGAGATGTAGAGCAATTAGAACTCTCATACTGGGGGAATATAAAATGACACAACTATTTTAAAGAACTGTATTGCAGTTTCTTGTTAAGTTAAATATACATTTTTCCTTCAAACCTGGAATTGCATTCTAGGTATTTACCAAAAGGATACAAAAATTATGCACAAAAACACTTGTACAAGACTGTCAATAGGCCAAAACCTGGAAATAACTGAAATGCCATCAATAAAATAATGGATAATTAAATTGTATTATATTCATAAAATAGAATACTACTCAATAATAAAATAATGAAGTACAAATTCAAGCAACAAATGAATTTCAAAACGTTAAGATGAGAAAATGAATCCTGATGCAAAAATACACTGCATGTTTTCACAAAACCAGAATATATAGAGAGAAGTAGGAAGTGGTTGAATTCAGGTATGGGGAAGAGATTGACTAAGAGGCAAGAGAAAACTTTCAGGCTGGTGAAAATGTTTTATTTTATTTTATTTTATTTTATTGGTGCAAGTAATGATTACAGGGTTGGAAAGAACTGTCAAAACTCATCAAATGAATAACTAAGATGTGTTCATTTTATTGTATTTTAATTATATGTTAATTAAAAATTTTCAATTTCTACTCAACAAGCATATATTGAAAACCTACTATATAAAAATACTACACTATATTATGAAAATGGCACATTTTAAAAATCATAGCCGGGTAGCCATATTCCTGCTAGCATTGATTAGTTATAGAAGTTTCAACTTTGTATAGTCAAAACTAATGCACAATGAGGGAATAATTTTGTTCTTAAAACTCCAAAGAAAAAACAAAAACTAGAATTATTCTTAGGGAATAAGTGTAAACCCTTGCAAAAAAAAAATAGTTTCCTTGAAATTAAAAATCAGGTGAAAAATATCAGAAGTAAGCAAAACGTAAGGATTAAGAGGGTAAGTTGATCACACAAGGCCCTGTGGCTAGGATGCCCTGTGACCTCTTCTAGTTATAAAGTAACTGACTGACTTTATAATTGTTGTCACTCATTGCACCTAGCAAGTTTTCTATCTCAAAGAACATGGCCTAATCCAATTTGCACTCACTTTGCAAGTTGTGGTATTGTGATTTATATATTGGTCATATGTGTTTGGTCTTTGTCCATGGCACCTGGCTTACAGCTCCCCAAACCCAAAAGACTTGGTTTCAGTGAAGTGAGATTTGCTAGAATGACTCTGGCTCACAAAAACATGTGGTTTGGGAAGAGAAAGAATGAAAGGGTAGAGGATGAGACGCTTTAACTCTGGAATGACCACATAGTCACCCATATTATGAAGCAACTGCTATGTGAAGTCAGTTACTGAAGGTGAAAGTTACCAATTTAGAGATGGATCCAACTCCTGTGGAGTGGGTTCACTTAATGCATACGAAAATAAAGGCTAATAAGAAAAAAGCAAAATATTCAATCCATTGGTTATTGTTATCTGTAATGGCTAAAATGAAAGTTAAAGAAAGTACAGAATTGGGGCTTGATGCTAAACCAAGATGCTAAACCGAGATCAGACTTCGGTCAGTCTAAGCAATAGCCACTAGCCTCAAAACTGCATAGAAAGATAAAAATTGTGCACACAGCAAGGTATAAACCAGTGGTTCTCAACCTTCTGGCCCTTTAAGTACAGTTCCTCATGTTGTGACCCAACCATAAAATTATTTTCGTTGCTACTTCATAACTGTAGTGTTGCTACTGTTATGAATCGTCATGTAAATATCTGATATGCAGGATGGTCTTAGGTGACCCCTGTGAAAGGGACATTCGACTGCCAAAGGGATCGCGACCCACAGGTTGAGAACCACTTGTATAAACCAAGCCATCTAGTCACCAAAAAAGGTAGTCAATGTGGGAGGACGGACACAACTAAGAAATTACTGAGACCAAGGAGTATAGTGTAAAGGAGTTGTTTTCTTTTGTAGATCAGTATCTTCAGCTTTCTGAAGAACGTTTACTGAAATGGCATTTTCATTTCTTCAGACAGAGGAAAACACATATAATGTCCATCAAGGGCAGAGAGGTATCCTCCTCAGAGTAATAGTCTTAATAAAAAAATTGGAACAGGCAATGAAAACCTTGGTTGTCCAAAACAAAGGGGAAAAAAGCATAAAGGGCTGGCTTCCCTGCCTTCATGAGTAGGCTCACACTCAACATGAACATGAGTGGGGAGAAAGAATTGTCCTACTAGAGAGATGTCTCTGTGTTTCTAGTATGTGTGGGGAAGAGGGGTGGGAAGGTGCTAATATTCTTTCTTCCCCACATCACCTCAACATTTTTTTATCCCTACGTGATGCAATGATCACAGGATCAGGGCCACACTCCAAGGACTGGAAACGAGGATGCTGTAACTGTGTTTTTAACCTTCATGTCAACATTCCTAAAATATTCGAGTCAGTTTTATATGTATTTTGTGGATTTTTTGCTGCTGCTTACTAACTTAAGTATTTTGTTTTAAACCATCTGGCAGAATTGGAATTAACAGTGAAAGCAGTCCTGTTGCCAGGTGGTAAAGACAGCCCATGAGTTCTGCGCCCATGTAACTCGCTTATCTCAATAGAAAGAGACTGAAGGGAGCACTTGCTAGACTAGTATGGCGGCCAGCAATGTAAACCAACACAGTGGTTGAAACCAATGTCCCTTCCAAAGGTGGAAAAGTATAAGTGCAAATAGAGAGAAGGAAAAGCAGTAGGCATGGGTAAAAATGAGGATAAATGCAATAGGTAATAAGGGAAATCCAATATTACGTTAACACCTCCCTCAAAAGAAGTTCAGAGCAAGAGATGATATTGTCTTTTAGCTTCATGATACCAGGTGCCTGAAAGGGCAAAGTCATACATTGCTGACAGCACCCCTGCTTTGGGAACCTGGCAAGATAAAATACAAGCCTGAAAACCTTGAGTGACCTTACCCTGGGAGACATTTCCATACAATATGATGATGGACTGGATAGTAATAATTAATGACAATGAGATTCTAGTATCTTCTGACTTTTATGGTTGTTTTTCTGATAAGGACTTATTCAAAGGCTGTGATATTGTGATGTATATATTTCTCATATATATTCGGTCTTCACACACAGGTCCTGGCTCACAGCTCCCAAAACCCTTGAAATTTCTAAGTGCTGAGAGTGCTAAAGGTGTCTTTTGTTATGTTGATGCAGAGACTTTTGAAAAAATGCCTAAGAATGTGTCAAGTCAAGTCCAAACTTGTGATTAGAGGATTAAAACTTTCAGTCCCACCCATTGTCCCTCTGGGGAAGGGAGAAGAAAAAGAGGCTGATAAAAACTCAGAAAGACTGGGTTTGGAGAGCTTCTTGGTAAACACAGGGAGATTGGAGACAGTGGGGCACCTGGAGAAAGCATGGAAGCTCATTACCCTTTCCCAAACCCTGCCCTGCACATCTCTTCTACCTGCTGTCCCCTGCGTTATGTCCTTTTATATAAAAACTGGTAATCTAATGAATAAAATGTTTCTCTGAGTTCTGTGAGCCGCTCTGGCAAATTAATCAAAACCCAGGAAGAGGTCCTCTGATTCATAGCCAGTGGGTCAAAAGTGCAGGTAACAACCTCGATTTACCACTGGCATCCTGAGTTGGAGGGGGGCATTGGATCCTCTGATCTGTAGCTATCTGGTCAGAAGCACAGGTATCAGCCTGAGCTTGTGGCTGGAATCTGAAGTGGGGGCAGTCCTGTAGGACTGAGCATTCTGTCTGTAGAATCTGACACTATTTCTGGGTAGACAGGGCCAGAATAGAGTTGAATCCTGGGACACCCTGTTGGTGTCTGAGAATTTCTTAGCTCTATGTGAACAGTCTCTCCTACTCCTCCCCAACACACGCATTGGAATTGGGTCCAGGAATCAAAAAAAGTATAAGTAAAATATATAGTGGGAGACCCTATTCAATATACTTTCAAAACTCTGCACCAGGTAATTTCATTTGATCTTCACTGATTTAATTATTGCAATGAAGTTGGGGGTATAGAAGAATTTGAAATTAAGTATGACAATCTAATCAGTTTTATATGTATTTTGTGGACTTTTTCCTGTTGCTTATTAACTTAAGTATTTTGTTTTAGAATTGAATCAGTTAATTTAAATATTTTCGAGATCAAGCCTAAAATGATCATTTTCCAAATACCTTTGCATTTGTTTAAACATCTATGTCACCATTTATTGTCACCATTTGTTTCTAGAGGCTTTCTTTGTTTGAGAAAATATTGTGTACTATTTTAAAACCCACCAGCGTAACCATGGAGGCATATCACTTGGTATACAATACATAGGTGCTCAATGAAGATTTCTTGAATGAATTAATGGACAAATTTTATGCTCATAATGGGTCAGCATTTCATAATGTCCTATCCCAAATCCAGAACTGAACATGGTTCAAAATAGTGTTGTATTTCAGATCATGGGCTTTGGAGTCAGTCTCCCAAGTCTCGAGTTATAGGTTCTAACATTTTCATTTATGAGATTATGGGCAAATTTCTTAATTGTTCTAAGTCTCAATTTTCTCCTTTATAAAATGAGGATGAAAACTATTTACACCTAATACAATTATAATAAAGATCATGTGAACAAAGCCTTTTGCAGCTGGCCTATAAAACTCTCTCAACAAGAATATGTTGCTGTAATTTTTAAGGTGATTTTTATTACTGTTTTTACATTATTATTGTTATAGAATAATAGTAGAACAAAAATTCTGGAGCTAGCCCTCTGGTCTTTAGTTTTCACATCTAAAAGATGGTGATGATGATAGTAACTACTGCAAATGGTTGTTATGAGAATCAAATAGGTTAACAGGCGACATATCAAGAACAGTAAAAACTTCAGTAGGGTTAGTAGTTCATATTTTTGGCTGATGTATCCAACTGGGTAAGTGTGTTTCCAAGGTTAAATGGGTTTGAATTCCAGCCCTGCCCATTATTTATTGTGTTCTTATCGTTTACTGTGTGTCGATTAACCATTCTGTGATTCAAGTTCCTCATGTGCAAAGATAAAATAATACTACTACTGTCACATAAAATTAGAGTTAGGATCAAATGAAAGAATAGATGTAAAGCTCTTAGACTAGGTCTACAGGGAATAAGCAAGTACAGTGGGCTCTCCTCTTACCTTCCAAGACCCCAAGTGGATACCTAAAACTGCAGATAGCACCAAACCCTATATACATTATTTTTTGTTCTATACTTAGGTACCTACTAGAGGCCCAGTGCATGAATTTTGTGCACTGGAGGGTTGTCCCTCAGCCCAGCCTGTACCCTCTCCAATTTGGGACTCCTCGGACATCCCTCTCACAATCCAGGACAGCTGGCTCCCAACCGCTCGCCTGCCTGTCTGCCTGATTGCCTCTGACCGCTTCTGCCTGCCTGCCTGGTCATCCCCTAACCACTCCTCTGCAAGCCTGATTGATGCCTAATTGCTCCCCTGCAGGCCCAGTCTTCCCCAACTGCCCTCCCCTGCAGGCCTGGTCCCCCCGAACTGCCCTCCCTCCCCTGCAGGCCTGGTTGCCCTCAACTGCCCTCCCCTGCTGGCCTGGTCCCCCCCAACTGCCCTCCCTCCCCTGCAGGCCTGGTCCCCCCCCATCTTCCCTCCCCTGCTGGCCTGATCTCCCACAACTGCTCTCCCTCCCCCGCAGGCCTGGTTGCCCCCAACTGCCCTCCCTTCCCAGCCTGGTTGCCCCCAACTGCCCTCCCCTGCCGGCCATCTTGTGCCCACATGGGGGTGGCCATCTTGTGCAAGGGTGTGACAGTCGATTTGCATATTACCTCTTCATTATATAGGATGATAAAGATTAATTTATAAATTAGGCACAGAAAGAGATTAACAATAATAATAAAATAGAACAGTTATAACAATGTACTGTAATAAAAGGTATGTGAATGTGATTGCTCCTTCTGGGGATCCCTGACTGAAGTCTCCATGTAGGTTCTGCTGTAATATGTTGCCATCAGTTGGAACACATTTTCTGTTCATGTCTCTACCCACAAATGTAATGCTTTTCACGAATTTCTTTTTTATTGTTCACAATTTCATAGATAGATGCTTCATTCTTACCACAGGTCTTAGCAACCTCAGAATACAATTTTTATAAGTCACAAACTTTCACCTTTTAAAGGAAGCATTTCATGACTTCTCTGTGGCCTATTGGAATTGACAGCATCATTCTCTTTGGGCAATTATTAAGTAAAATAAGAATTACTTGAACACAAGCACTGTGATACCTCAACATTCTATCTCATAACCAAGAGGGCTACTAAGTGACTAAGGAAGGGGGAAGCGTATAAGCATGTGTACACACTAGACAAGGAGATGCTTCATGCCCTGGGCAGGATGGAGCTGGAAGACACAAGATTTCCTCACCCTACTCAGAACAGTGTGCAATTTAAAATTTATGAATTGTTTATTTCTGGAACTTTTCATTTAATATTTTTGGTCCACACTTGACTTTGGGTAACTAAAACCATGGAAAGCAAAACATGATAAGGGGGGATTACTGTAATGAATGTACCCTATATTATCAGTGTACTAGTTATCACCATCAACATCATCTCTACCAAATAAATTCTTATTTATTGCCTGAAAATATAAACAGATAAAAGCCCTGTATAGAATGAACATGTAAGCACACTTCTGAAATACCATTGCTTTAGTTCACAATTCTTAGAGTTCACTGTTTCAAGGTCTTAATTCTCTGATCTGTTCTTTCATTTCCTCTCCATCTAGATAGTTCAAAATCTCCCACGATCAAAAGCAACTCTTCCTTATTAGCTTTAGAGGCCATTTTCTCACTAATTCAGTTATTCCTTTAGAACTAAAAATATATTAAGTACAAATTCTGTACCACGAAGACCAAAATATGTTACTTCTGTTCCTGAAATTGCCACTAAGTTGGATGTCCTTGGCTAACTCTTCAGTTCTCTGAGTTGAATACATTCTTCCTCAACAATTGTGTCCACAAGCTAACCTGCAAACTTATATATAGCCCAGGCTGCATGTAGAGCACAAACTAACTCAAGCCACTTAACAAATACTCTAAGTTAATTATAATTATCATCATTAAAATTCCACAAAACTGTATCAGAGATACAACTGTAATTGATTCTCAGCATTTCTGGCCAAAGTTGACCATGAGAAATCCATGCCCTCTAACTCCAGTGGGCAAGCATTATTCAATAGCACAAATAAATAACAAAATTAAAGGACTTAAAAGATTAATTGGAAGAAATATTAGAGATCATCTGATTCAACAGCTCATTTTATAAGAATAAAAAATAAGAGTGAAATATGCTAAATACTTGGCCAAGCCCATAAATTTATTTTGTGCAAATTACCAGTAAAATAATAGTAATCATAATAAGAAGAATACCTTACATTCAGAAAGCCCTTCACACTTTAGAGACCACTTTCAGGTATTTTATTTGACCCCCATCCAACTCGATGTGGTAGAGAGAAGTATTATTATCTATATTTTACAGGTAATGAAACAGGCTTAGAGTGGTGAAATGATTTAACCAAAGTAACCAGCTTGTGTATAGAAAAGCAGAGATTAGAAACTAGATCCTTCTGGATTCCCATACCCTGCTTTTTTCTGTAATATCACATCATTTGACAGGAGAAAAGATATGTGCTATGGTCTGAATGTGTCCCCTCAAAATTCATATGCTGAAATCCTAACACCTGAAGGTAATGGTATAACCAAGTGGAGGCTTTAATCTTAGGTCATGAGGTTGGAGAACCCATAAATGGGTTTGGTGTCTTATAAAAGAGGCTCCAGAGGGATCCCTAACCACTTCCACCAGGTGAAGACATAGCAAGAATCCACTGGCTATGAAACAAGAAGATCTTCACCAAAACATGACCGAGCTGGTGCCTTAATCTTAGACTTTCCAGAATTGTGAGAAATAAATTTCTGTTGTTTCCAAGCTACTGAATCTATAGTATTTTGATATAGAAACTGTAAGACTAAGACATTATGTTTTGAGTGTGTGACATTACAATTTGCTTTGTGGTAGGAAGAATGTAGAATGTTTCTTATGCATTTTCCTCGTACAGAGACAGGAGGACTTTGAGACTACCTGGTCCATCCTCCTGTATTACAGGAGGACTTCACATAGGTCATCTCTGGCAGACCAGGCATTTATTGGAAGATAAAGTATTTTTCAAAATCTTCAAAGAGTGTGGTTTCAACCACTTCATCCACAATACATTTTTTACTATGTAATTTGACCAACTGCCAAGTCTTTTATGCTTTACCTAGTGTTTCATGCAATTAATAAAAAACTAAGATTTCTTTTGTATTCCAACTCAGAATAATCTGACGATTCTAAAAGTGATGTTTAAGTACCTATTTATTTTATTTTAAAATAACAAAAATAATTAGTAGTTTAAATACTTATAACAAGTCCTGAGTAACTTAATCCTATCAGTGAAACTCATCTTCCAGGCTACAATGATTGAGTCAATGATGGGCACCTAACCCATATTGGCCAATGAGACAACAGAAGAAGGTTTCTAGGGCTTCTGGGAAAGGAAAAGTATTTTCACTCCCTGCTGGATATAGGAGAAAAAGTATATTGCCTCAGAATCTGTCCAAAGTAAGTTTTACTCTGCCAGCCTTGGCCTAAAGCCAACACTGTAAGTTAGGAAAATAACAGCAAAACCAGGTGTTTGGTGAAATGTTTGATGCATTGTATACAACCCTATTTAAAACACATCCTATTTATTAACCTTTAAGCTACTTGAGCCAGTAATTGCCCTTAACTTTTTAGCCATTTTGACATAGGCATACCTCAGAGATACTGCATATTCGGTTCCAGACCAAGAAAATAAAGCGAATATCTGAATAATGCAAGTCACACAAACTTTTTGGTTTATCAGTGCTTCCAAAAGTTATGTTTACACTATACTGTAGATTATTAAGTGTGTAATAATGTTATGTCTAAAATCAACAATGTATATATCTTAAATAAATAATACTCTAGTGCTAAAAAATGTTAAGCATCAACTGAGCCTTCAGAGAAGTCATTACCTTTTTGCTGGCGGGGGGTGGGGGGAAGGCGATCTTACCTTAAATTTGTAAAAAAAAAATAAAAAGCAGTATCTTTGAAATGCAGTAAAGTGAGTCACAGCAAAACAAGGTATGCTTGCACTAAATTCCAGGTTTGAATGCAATCCATGCAGTGTGTGTGTGTGTGTGTGTGTGTGTATGTGTGTGTGTGTGTGTTTAGCAGTCAGTAGAATACTGGTCCTTTCATGAGGCAGGAGACAGAAGATAGAGGGATAAAACTTTTCTCTGGTCACAGACCACTGACACATTGCAGTACTGAGCAATATATCTTGTGACCTGCCTGGCAAGAGATAGCCCATGAAATACTGGCAGGACCCAAAGGGAATGGGAATGTTGCCAGCCTCTCTGAGGAGCCTTCTCCTTCGCTTGCCCAATAGTCTAGTTATTTTACTAGTAAAATAACAGGTAGAAACCCCAGTCTTTGATATCAAGACCTTTAGGAACTAGCAGATCAGGCTACCCAAACCTGACAACCACCATGACCTAGAGACAGAAAAAAGCCTCTGCTACTTACTCAGACCCAAAACTATTAATGCCTAAGGCTGAGATGTGCCTTCAGCTATTCCTTTACTGCAATGGAAAGGCCCCCATCACCCAGGGATGACCTCTCCAGTGAAGTGCCGCCCACCCATAGAAAGCTGCCAGCTCTAGCCCTTCCAGAATCCACCGGAAGGGGTAGTGTGATGCAGTGTCCAGGTGACTAGTCCTGCATCAGAGATGAGTAGTCACAGTCGGAGGGGCTTGAGGAGGTGTAAAGACCAATTTTTTGGCTATTTTACTAGCTTTCCACTCTGCCTTAAGCCCCTTGCCTCTCTCCTGAGATATCAGTAATCCCAGAAACCATAGCCACCAAGCTGGGCATGCCAAGAAACTGGTGCTTTCCATTACCTGCTGCCCATATACCCCTTAGGTTTCAGGCCTTTATTGTTCAGAGTTCCATGACCCATATTCTGGCAAACCCAAGATTTTTCTTGATCTCAGCTCTCTGTTGCCAGCACTGGCTACCTCTTCTACTGAGCTCTATTGCCTTTGGTTCTAATGCCAATTCCCACAAATTCTTAGGTAGGTTTCCTAAGCAATAAACTTGAGGAGTTGGCTGCATATTGCAAATATGATTATACAAATAATATGAAATTTACTTTTTATGCCCTTGTCCCTTTCCAAATCTAAATATAAGGTATTCCACAAGTATATGGACACCAACTCAGAGTAGGAGGTCATTAAGTTTTCTATTCACCCTATCAAAATCCCAGATCCTTTCTAAAGAATGGGTTGTTTTACTTCTGCCAGAAAAAAATACAGTTATCCATGTGAATGTTACCTGTATGAGAACACTATCAGCTCTCAATGATCCAGATGCTCCAAACAGAAAAAGATATAGTCTATACAAAATGAGACACCTGGGACACCTACAACCTCATCTGTACCTGGTGATGAGTAAAGCTAATCTTTTAGGTTGACCACCATCCAGAACATCATCTCACTGAACACCATCTCAAATGGTCAGTCAAACCAAGGAGACATGGCCAAATACTATGCCAACATGCAGTGCTTAGTTGATACTTTATGAGCCTGAGCATTTATCAACTACCAGATGCCACCACCTCTAAGTCAACTCTAAGATGTGAGCATTTGAAAATGCTAAGGTGGAGTTATGGGATATAATCTGTCCATCAAAATGTCTGGGGAGAATTCTGCCCCAGATATCATTAGCAGTAGAGTAAGTGACATCAGGGCAACCAAAACACCAGCTCACTCCAGGGTTTATGAGTCTCTATCTTCTAACTACTTACTCTCCACTGTTTTGTACAATTTTCTCTAATTTTATGTTTTCTGGTTTGGCCCAAAGGCCCCTGATGCATCTTAGGAAAGGAAGACCTTATTTTTTTTTATCCCAATGTCATGCACTCTCCAATTTGGTGAGGTGGGTCTGGGGAAGCTCAGAACCAAGGACCTCCATTTCCAACTGAGTTGGTATTCTTTTGGATATCTGACTCCTAACCATCTCATATTGTCTCTTAGCTTATCCCATTGCAGGCTGTAAGACTGTGGCAGGTAAGATGGTCCTGGAATCCTGGGCGGGGTGGTGGGGGGGAGCAGTTATCCTTCCTAAGCACTTTTACTTTTCTATTTCACGAGTACCAGGTGCTCCAAAATAGTGGGTAAGAGCCCTATTTTAGAGACAAGAATATGAGAGAGACTTTATCTCCACCAACCTCTCACTGCCTCCCCTATATAATGAAGACATTTTCAGCTTCTGTGAACTGTCATGCTTTAGGAAATTCAACTGCTGCTTCTGGAAGGTCTTCAGGCTCTTAAGGGAACTTTACATTTTTCCAAGTTTTGATCTACCCAGGTACCACTCACCATCCTCAGACTAACAATCCATTACTATACATCGGATCCTTGAAGAATAACTGCACAGCCCAATTCCTGCAGTCAGCAAACCTGGCCACATCTTTGGCTTATATAACTCACTGCACATCTCAAACCACAATGCTCCCTTTAACAGCAACTATAACTTACAACCTTATGACCCGCTTCCTTTCCTTGTACATTCCATGCAGTAGGAAATAAACATCCTCAGCATGACCTTTATGAAATCTTTGGGTAAGCTAAGAAATGGGATCATCCTTTAACAGAAAGAAGTTCTTGGGTAAGATGTTTCCTAAGAGATAGTTTGGCTTTCTTTAAACAGTACATACAAATAAGCCTCAGAAAGAAGCTGGGGGAGAGATATATGTGGTTTTTGTAAATGTTTTTGGTTTTCCAAGTATAGTTGCTTTTTTCTTTGAACACTCTCCTCATAGGCTGCTTACCATATTCTACTTAAAAATGAGAGTTCTGAGGAATGAAGTATTAGCGTCTTGGTTCATTCGGGCTGCTAGAACAAAGGACAATGGACTGGGCAGCATATAAGCAAAAGAAATGTATTTTGCATAGGCTAGAAGTCTGAGATCAGGGTGCCAACATGGTCAAATTCTGGTGAGGGCCATCTTCTGGGTTGCAGATGGCCACCTTTTAATTGCACAGAAAGCAGAGAACAGAGAGGGGAAGCCAGTACTAATCCCAATCTCCACCCTCATAACTTCATCTAAACCAAATTTACCTTCAAAAGACCTCACCTCCTAATATTGTCATATTTTCAGGGAGTAGGCATAGGGTTTTAATATATGATTTGGGGGGAACACATGCATTCAGTCCATAACAAGATACACAGAGATGTTTTGACCAGCTGTAATATTTGGGTCTTTGGTAAGAATGTAGCCCAGAAAGCCAGATCCAGGAATTGGACTACTACTTTCATATCATTTCTTATTAGGTCTTAACTCTTGGTAAATCAGGAAATGCCAGTCCATTTATCTCAACAGCTACACAATTTTGGCTTCTATTTTCCCTAATATGTCCTATCTTATTTCTATAATATATATAAGATAGTTTCACCTGTTATTCAGTGTGTTCCCTAATATTGAAAATGTGGTCCCAATCAATTTTTCTGTGTGTGTTAACTGGGTTATGTAATTTCTAACTGATGTTGTCTAATTTAAATGGTTTCTTTTTCTCTGTAAAAGCAACAAAAACATTTTGTGGTTTGGGGCTTCAATCAGACTACCTCTTAGTTCATAAGATCCATAGCTATTTTTCCAGTGGAAAGCAGGTGGACACTCAGAGGAGCAGAATAGATAGTAGACATGGATGCGTTTATGAGCCAAGGCCTTGGCAATGAACGGCATGTAAATAATTGTATTAGTATGTGAACAACAACTTTAGAGAATCATAAATTCTCTCTATCACATAAGCCCAGAGCAGTCTGGCACCAAGGAAAAATATCAGAGACCCTTCTTTCCATTTTACTATGATTGTCTTGCAAATGGCATACCCACTGATGTTTTTGGAGGACTAAGTTATTAGTATGCAATCTTAGGAGGAAAAATAGACTATAATATTAAAGTATTAATTGATAGTTTCCACTGTATTTCCAGGAAGAAATAATCTTTCTCATGCTCAAAAATAAAACTAGAATGTTTTATTATTTCAGTTAACAAAAATTAAATAGTTAAGGCCATAAAAGGAAGCAACATACTCTTTCTGCTCTTAAAAGAACTTCAAATCTTCTCAGGAAAATAGAAAAGGCATCTAAATGCTAGAATATGTCTGATTGTCTTTAAAAAGAGAATCACATACATTTGAGACCAACCAAAAAGGTCTTAGGCTTTATGGAGATGCCAACTTCCAATCAGGACTTGAGAAATTAGCTAAGATTTCCAAAAGAAGCATCTGAGAAGAGTTTAAATTAATCAGTGAATACGTAAAAATTCATTGATTAAGTTATGTGTTAACAACTGAACTAAGAAAATCTGGAATGAGAGAAAAATAAATGGTTGCTTAATACATGACATTTTTCAGCTCTTTCACTTGGAAGGCTGGTGCCCTCAACAAGAACACTTGACGTTACCTCTAGCAAGATACAGCTGGAACTCTGAAGTTGAGTACTGGTGGTTTAAATTAAGAAACATTGTGTGATATTAAATTTAAGACACTTTAGAATAAAGCAACAAGACATATCACAAACTTCACAGAGAGAGAGAGAGACCCTTTCATATGGTTCAGCAAATACAGAGGTAGAGTTCTATTTACTTACTCATTTAATATGCATTCATTAGATACCAACTGTCTACCCCATATAGCACTAATTGCTACAAAGACGTAAAGAAGGTGTGGAAAGAGTCCTTGCCCAACAGGTAGCCTAATATCCAAGAGGTGAAATAAGATGTGTAAAAATAAAGTAGGAGGAAGTTTCTGAACAAAATATGAGAAATTGAGAAATGGAAATGCTACCTACAGTTTTCTTCTCTCCCAGGGGGCTCAAAGCCCATCACAATTACCTGGCAGAGTGTATCATTCTCATAAGCATTTTACAATGTGATTGGCAGGGATGCAGAGAATCTAAGTGATCAGCATAAAAACCAGGTGAGTTGAGTGGGAGAACTAAAAATTAGTTTTCTATATGGGATATTACAAGAAATATTGGTAAGTCCAAAGTCAGAAGTTCTCAAGGTTATTTTTCTGTCTGTAGGCCTCAGATGATTCCAGGAAAGGTATTTAACATCTCTGAAATAAGGTTTTTTCATCTGGGGATGCTATCCTGGGACATCTACCTTTCCTACCTCACAGGGTTCTATGTGAATTGAGTGAGTTGAGGGAGGGGGAGAATTTTAAAGAGCTTTGCAATGCACAAAGCATCTATAAGTATACGATAGAATGTCATTATTCATTTATTTATTTATTGTGAGCCTATACACAATTTAGGTGACCGGTGATGGGTGTGTTATGTAAAAAGACTGAAGATACAGAGAAGTCTGTTATTTCCATTGACTTCCATTGATAACGGCTCCAGTAGGCACCATGCAAAATTTTGGGTGGCTGAATGATTGAAAAGAGGAGCTAAAAAGCAGATAAAAAACCTCAGGAGCCCAGACACAGATGCTGGAGGATAACAGAGATAGCTGTGGGAGTGTCTGGGTTGCAGGGGATTTGTGTAGCCCCACTGCAACTCTCTCAGCAACCCAACGCAGTAAAGTCTTTCTATCCCCCAAGATGGGTTCATAAATAAACTGAAAAAGAGAGAAATGCAGCTGGCCCAAATGTGACTCCCTGGTTGTCACAAAGAAATGCCACAGGAGAAAGCAGCAAAGAGCATAACATCAGGGACAGTCTGGAAAGATGGGGATCTATCTGCTTGGTGCACACGAGCATGGAGAAATGATTGTGCCAGACAACCTGCTCCAACAGGGACATACATCAATAATGGCCAATTGACTTACAGGTGATGCCATTAAAATTATGCAAGTCCCTAGGAATTCTGATGGCAGGAAAATGAGGTGGAAAGTATAGAATGGCAAATTAGGGTTGACTGAATTTCCATGTAAAATGACTAAGAAAAACATGAAGTGACTGGGGTCTTCTAGAATTGACTAGGAAAAGTTTTTACCATTAAATACTATAAGAAATCTGACATTGAAACTATCCTATATAATAAAGAGTTAATATACAAATTGGCCATCACTCCAAACACACAAGATGGCCACCCCCATGTGGTCAAAAATGGCCTGCAGGGGAGGGCAGTTAGGGGTGACCAGGCCAGCAGGGGAGGGCAGTTAGGGGCAATCAGGCTGGCAGGGGAGTAGTTAGGCACCGATCAGGCTGGCAGGGGAGTGGTTAAGGGGTGATCAGACTGGCTGGCAGAAGCAGTTAGGGGCAATCAGGCAGGCAGGCAGGCGAGCAGTTGGGAGCCAGCAGCCCTGGATTGTGAGAGGGGTCCCAGATTGAAGAGGCTGCAGGTTGGGCTGAGGGAAACACATCCCACCCCACCCCCATTCCCACCCCCCTTGCACAAATTTCATGCAACAGGCCTCTAGTGTTCTATATACAAAAATAAAGTTATAGCTCTGGGCTAACTGATGTGATAAGCTGAAAATATCATGTCTGCTGCACGATTTTATCCAGTAGATAACAGAGAGGCCTGGAAAAATTTTAAGTAGAAGAGTGACATAATCAGATCTATGAGCCATAAAGAAAGGTGTGTGGAGCCTGTTGACAGAGGAAACGGATGGCAGAAGTACACTGGATGGCAGCCTGTGGTAGTCTAGCTCAGTGATCCTCAATATTTTTTAAAAATATTTTTATTTATTTCAGAGACGAAGGGAAAGGGGGAGAAAGAGATAGAGATAGAAACATCAGGCTTTGGGGAGAAACCAAGATGGCGGCATAGGCTAATGCTGGAGTTTGCTGTCTCGAACAACCACTTCAAAAATACAACTAAAAGACGGAACGGACATCATCCAGAACCACAGGAGGGCTGGCTGAGTGGAAATTCTACAACTAGGAGGAAAGAGAATATCATACCGAGACTCAGAGGAGGCGCAGTGCTGAAGTGAAATACTAAGGTGCGGAGTGCATGTGGAGCGGGCTGGCGGCTGAGGGCGCAGTTGTTTTCAATCGGGAGGGAGTTTCAGACTCTGAGCTCCAGATCCGGGCGAGTCTCTAGGGACCCAGACTCAAACGGGAGAAGCGGGACTGTCTGGCTTCGGTCGGAACTCGAAGGCAGCTTTCTCTCCGAGGTTTGCAGCGGTTGCTGGGACTCTGTGAGGCAGAGCCCCTGGGGACGGAACTGAGAGCAGCCATAACTGCTTGCTCCGCCCGCCCTGTAGATTCCCTGGGACCCCACCCGCCCAAGTCCTGCACAGAGCCATTTGCCGGATAGCCTTAGGCAAATGCTAGATTAGCACCACCCTAGAGATCCAGCACAGAAGCTCTCCCACTGCAGACACAGCTGACTCTCATAGCCAGTTAGCCTGGAGGTCAAATCACCCCCGGTATTGCTGACAACAATCAAGTCTTAATTACAACAAGATTGTGCACAAAGACCACAAGGGGGTGCACCAAGAAAGCATAAAAAATGCTGAGACAAAGAAACATGACAGAAATGGAGATATAGAGCTAAAAACCGCACTTTTAAGGTCTTTCAATAATTTTCTAGAAACTGCCGATAAATGTAGTGAGATCCTCAAGAAGTCTAATGAGATTTCTTGTTGTGATAAAGAACCAACTAGAAATTAAGCATACACTGACTGAAATAAAGAATATTGTACAGATACCCAACAGCAGACCAGAGGAGCACAAGAATCAAGTCAAAGATTTAAAATGCGAAGAAGCAAAAAACACCCAACCAGAAAAGCAGAATGAAAAAAGAATCCGAAAATACGAAGATAGTGTAAGGAGCCTCTGGGACAGCTTCAAGCATACCAACATCAGAATTATAGGGGTGCCAGAAGATGAGAGAGAGCAAGATATTGAAAACCTATTTGAAGAAATAATGACAGAAAACTTCCCCCACCTGGTGAAAGAAATAGACTTACAGGCCCAGGAAGCACAGAGAACCCCAAACAAAAGGAATCCAAAGAGGACCACACCAAGACACATCATAATTAAAATGCCAAGAGCAAAAGACAAAGAGAGAATCTTAAAAGCAGCAAAAGAAACCCAGTTACCTACAAGGGAATACCCATATGACTGTCAGCTGATTTCTCAACAGAAACTTTGCAGGCCAGAAGGGAGTGGCAAGAAATATTCAAAGTGATGAATACCAAGAACCTACAACCAAGATTACTTTATCCAGCAAAGCTATCATTCAGAAGTGAAGGTCAGATAAAGAGCTTCACAGATAAGGAAAAGCTAAAGGAGTTCATCACCACCAAACCAGGATTATATGAAATGCTGAAAGGTATCCTTTAAGAAGAGGAAGAAAAAGAAAAAGGTAAAGATACAAATTATGAACAACAAACCTGCATCTATCAACAAGTGAATCTAAGAATCAAGTGAATAAATAATCTGATGTACAGAATGCACTGGTGATTATAATAGAATCAGGGACATAGAAAGGGAATGGACTGACTATTCTTGCGGGGGAAAGGGGTGTGGGAGATGCGGGAAGAGACTGGACAAAAATCGTGCACCTATGGATGAGGACAGTGGGTGGGGAGTGAGGGCTGAGGGTGGGGCGGGAACTGGGAGGAGGGGAGTTATGGGGGGAAAAAAGAGGAACAAATGTAATAATCTGAACAATAAAGATTTAAAAAAAAAAAAAAAGAAACATCAATGTGACAGAGAACCACAGATCTGCTGCCTCCTGCATTCTCACACTGGGGATCCGGTCCCCAACTCGGGCGTGTGCCCTGAGGGAATTGCACCATGACCTCCTGGTTCATAGGTTGACGCTGGTTACTGACCCATGCCAGCCAGGCAATCAATCTTTAATGTACAGACAGATCACAAGGGGGAGTTCGTTAAAATGCCAATTTGTCCTGGGGCTGAGGGAGCCACTGAATTCTGAATGTCTAACAAACTGGTGAATCAGATGCTCCAGTCCTCCAAGCAAGTGTCTGAGTGACAGGTAACCTAAACCTGAATTAGGCAGTGACAATGGAAATGCAGAAAAGACATGGCTGAACAGCAGTCAGGAAGTAAAAGTGGAGAGACTCCGTGGTCAGTTAGGGTAAGAGGAAACATTTGTGATGACTTTAAGGTTTTCTTGGCTCAGACAAATGGGCAGATCATGGCACCATTGACGGAGTTCTTGGTAAACAAAGGTTTATGCAGAAACACCACATTTTACCAAGTGATTGAGAAATACTCCTACTGTGTGAGGTTGTTATTGAGCAACTTTGCCCACTCAGGCAGAGTTCTTTGTAGCACCACCTGCTTCTCAGCCCTTTGGTGTTACTGCTTAGCACAGTGAGCCTTCCACCCCCCGAACAGTTTGATATTGGAACCCACTTCTCTTTGCTCAGTGGGTTTGGGCTGCTTTGTTTTCTTTGCATGTTGTTAATAGTTTACCCCTGAACAAACTAAAAATACGCCATTGGGGAGATTAGCAGACATGAAACTCCAAAGAACTGAAAAGTACTTTAGTGTAGCGTGAGGATTATAAAATGAGTTATTCCCTAAGTAAGGAGGAAACCATGGCAAACAGGTGTTTTAAGATTCCCCAAGTAATAGTCCAGAGAGGGCCCTGGAACCCAGCAACCATCGACACTCGTTGTGTGAGTCTGGCGCTGCATCTGAAAGAGAGAGAGAGTGATAAAGAGATCAGGAGGCGCCTCTGCTTCCGCTGATACCCAAGAGTCATTATTACAGGTGAAGCAGAAAGTCAAGAGGGTCCATGCTGTTGCCAAAAAGCGTCCATGGAGATGAACTATTGGAAATATCTGTGCAATTTCATTTCTCGTTTCAGATTCTTATTGAAGTGAGACCAGACTCAACTCCAACCCTAGTGTGTGCTATTGGAGGAGAGAGGGGTGTGAAGGAGAGAAGGGGGTGGAGGGGCCTGGGAGGGACCTGCATTGTGCTTCTGTGGACTGGTTTCCATCATTGGAGGAGGTAGGGCTTAGAGCAGTTCATGGCTTCCCTGGGAAACCATTCTAAGTGGGCCACGTGCCCAATGGTTTCCATCCCAGTTAAGTAAATAAATGAAATATGCTAATTAGCACCCTATTAGCTCACAGCAGGGAGTAATCCATGGCATTTTGATTGGAAAGAATCCTGTCATCCAAAAGCCTGGTCTGTAACAGAATGCAAACCGGCCCAATTTCCTCCCTCCCTGCCTTGTGGCAGCCATCCAAATGTCTGAGAAGCAGACCTCACAACTGCGTGCAATTCCGAGGGTGTCACTGCGCACCTCCTGGCCTCCATGGAATCTGGCAGCGGGCCCCACTCCCAGCATGGGTTTATCCAATCCAGAAATGTGGACCGAAGCTCCGAAACACGGATGGGTGTGGGAGGATCTTTCTGGGGCTGCTCTTATGTCTTTCACTCTGAGAATACCCGCACTTTAATTCTCTGGCCCTCCCAGACTCTAATCCAGAAGGCCCTTCCTTAACACAGGTGTGCAAGCATGCCACTGCTGAGCCATTCCTCTGAAGGAGGCCTTCTTCTAAAAATGGCAGAGCTTTGGGGTTTAAATTGGGGAAAGGCAAGCTCATTTCGTTTCACCTCTTTACAGTTTTATTGTCTCAGCAGCAGGGAAACACCATCTAGCTCCTGCTTCCCCATTACTATTTAAAAGCCTAGATTTACATCTTGCCTCTCCCCCTCGTCCTTTGCAGAAAGCAGGGGTTTGTAGGCAAAATAGACACAGTACGAGAACAGTAGGTTTTCCAATCTGCTCTTTGGCAACATCCACTCTCCAAGGGCTTTGGGTGTTTAAAGGGCTTAGATGTTGTGACACATTTGTCAGGTTACATCAGAATGTATCAGAAACCCCTGTGAGAGTGGGGCAACGAAGCTTGATTATATCATGGATAGGCTTGTAACACATGTTCTGTTCTTTTTTTCTTTTTTTTTTAAATTTATCAATTACTATAAGGAGCGGCTCTAGAGTTAAGCCTCAGACTGACCTGTGGCAGAGCCACAAACAAGTCCTAGCTTAGAGGGCAGAGCTCTCTTAGCATAATTAAGCTTGACCTTATAGGCTCCTTAGATCCTTCCTGGGTAGCTAATGGGCTGTGGGAGGTGCAGCAAGTGCTGCCAAAACAAGTGAAACTCACAAGAACATGGTAACTATGTTGACCACTACCTTGTTTTCCTCTGACTATAAAATAAATCCTCAGCTTGCTGGCTGGATCCCTCTCTGTGGCCTCATCCAGGCACAGGAGATCCACCACACCCCAGCTATATTCTCTTTGTGTCTTTTCTTTAATCCTTTGCCCCTCTGCCACCCCCCCCACCCCCCAATCTGGCTCACCTAACCTTTGCCTGTGCTGGCACGGCACAAATTACTTTATTTTAATTTATTGCTTCTTAGAGAGATAGAGGAAGGGAGAGAGAGAGAGAGAGAGAGAGAGAGAGAGAGAGAGAGAGAGAGAGACAGCAATTTGTTGTTCCACTTATTTATGCATTTATTGGTTGATTCTTATATGTTCCCTGACCAGGGATCAAACCCACAACTTTGGTACATGGGGACAATGCTCTAACCAACTGAACTACTGAGCCAGGGCACATGTTCTGTTCTTGATACCAAAAGTTACAGGGATCACCATATATTTCTTGATGACTGTCTAAAAAAATGGATGAGGGGACAAGATTTTTAATCACCTGAATGTTATAGAGGTAAGTTTCCAGTGGGTTTGCTGTCTCAGGTTTGGTCTCTTCTTGTATGACCTACTTAAGCCAAATAGATACCAAATGCCTAGGACAATGCCATTTGAAAACACTTTTCTCTGTAGGCTGTTATGTTTCCTCCCTGATAAAGATGTGATTAATATATTTAAAGCTAAAATATATTAAGAGAACATATTGGCTACAAACACATTACTCTTTTTTCCCCATACCAGTTTTTCTTTTACTTTTAAAGAAAATCTTTTTATCTTGATTAGATACAAATTCAAAACAAATGCTGGATACCAGCTGTTGTATCAGCAGCATTTTAAAATTCAACTTTCAATAAATTTTTCAAGAAAGCAAGTCAAGAAAATACTTCATAGTAAAATTTGTGTCTTATTCACTACCATTACCAAACCACATTGACTGCTGTACCTGATGATGTCTCTTCAGAATGTTTCTTATCCTGTATTGGAAAATAAAGCATATTACCTAAATGACTCAAATGGCAAGAACAAACGTATTCCTAAAAGCCATCTGCGAACTAGCATATGTGCTTCTGGAACCCAACATCTTGGTTCTATATGTGAATCAGAAGAAAAGGGGAAAAAAGAAAAGAAGGAATGAAAGGAAGAAAATGGGTCCCTGTCTTTAAATATAAAACAAGGAATAATTTTCTTCAATCAAGGGAACTTCAAAGAGGGAAGGTATTTATGAGAACGAAGCAGTCAGTTAGACTTCACAGCAGCTCTATCCAAAACTGATACCAAGAGCAGTCACAAAACTTTGTCAGCCAAGACCAGATGCTGCTAATGAAAAAATGTGCAAATCGAGGCATATTCAACATGCACCATGGGCTTTATTGTTTTGGCAAATCTATCTATTTTGAACTAGAAAACAGTTCAGTGAGGAATTAAGAAAGAAAAGATGTAAGTGAAAAGCAAGAAGCCTAGAAGTGGTAGCAAGCATTAGTGAGTCTTAAAAGACCCTCATTTATACCACCTATTAACCCCAATCCAGTTGGCAAAGTGGAACTTTGCAGCTTTGTAAAATCTGAATGTCCAATTTTGTGTATATGCCTTGAATATATAGGCTGATCTAATCTGACCAAATCATGTGATAGAGGAATGATGCCTAAATGCTTTTACATATTTTCATTTTCTGGTTAACTTTTTTTTTTTTTTGAAATTCACATGTTCCAAATATCTGTCTGACTTTGAGCTTGGATTCTCAAGGGGAAACTCACAACCTGGCAGTAGGAATAAAAGACAGAAATAAACTCTATTGACACTTTAAATTAGACATGGTTGCAAGGCCACTCAAGATGACAATAACCCCCCACTGCAGCCATTATTGACGGATTACAAGCAAACACTGCCTGCTACCTGGTAATTCTACCTGCTAATTACTTGGAAAGGTTCAGATTCCCAACGACTGACCTCAGTGTTTTCTCAGGTTTGAGGGCCAATTAGGGAGGGGTAGGAATGACTTTAGAAAGCCACATAGCGAAGTTGACAGTCAGTGAGGAGCTGCTGAAATTCTATCAAAAATATTCTTGCAGCATAATGAAGCTTTTTAGGCAGCCAATCTCCCTAGACACTTGCCTTTGCCAATAGTTACAACAATAAGGAAAATTTTATTAGTGGTGTGGCTATTTTTTTATTTTTATTTTTTTAGTGCTGACTATAAAAACACCCACTGAGTTATTTGCAAGCTCTGCCAAGTGGCAAGTGCAGAGTGAATTTCAGATAAGAGAAGATTTTGGACTCCAGCCCTAAAATGATACTTGGGAAATGCATGTGTGTCTTTCTGGAAGAGAGCAGATGGCTATTGGGGAGGGGGGGTTTTGTGTGTGTGTGTGTGTGTGTGTGTGTGTGTGTGTGTGTGTGTGTGAAGCAGGAATGATGATGATGACAAGAAGCAGATGAAGAAACGCTGAGACAAGCTAAGGCTACTTCTTTTGCTTGTTTTTCTTCTATTTCTTCTCCATCATCCCAGTGGGATAGCGTCTAGTGAAGTCCTGGGGCCTCTCCAGTGATAATGGCAAACATCAGTGCTGCCGTGGCTCTGCCTATGAAGAACTGACCCCTGAAGGAATTCCTGTTGAAGGAGCAGCACTATGACAGGCAGAGTGGAGAGATCCAGATGGTGAATGACTTGCCAAGGGTCATGCAAGTCACCATTTAAGGTAAGAGGAATTAGCTCATTCATTCAATTGACATTTGTTGAGTGCCCATTATGTGCTAGATGGTAGAGATACATGGCCCCTATATGGAACTTAAGCACAGCCATAGCTACCATAGACTTTATTCACTAGAAGGAGAAAAAGGCACAGTTCCCTGCCTCTAGAAAGCTCACAGTAAATAATAACTCTGTTAATATTTTTACTTTGTACTTTGACAAAAGCTGTCTCATTGTATCTGCACTACATCCCTCATAAAGTGAAAATTGCTATCTCATAAATTTATAATTGAAGATAATGAACCTTAACCTTGATCAAGGTCAAACAGCTGTTAAGTAGTAGCCTCAAAACTTACACTCAGGTATCTTGACTCTTAAGTGTCTGGGACTGCAATCCCTTCTGTCTGGGACTTGATGCAGTTGTGAGTTTTAATACAACAAAACTCAACTGAAATTCATGCCTAAGACTCCACTAAGAGTTGCCCATACTCATACTACATGCCAGCCCGCTACCACAAAGATTCAAAAAGAGACAGCAAAAAGACAAGAAAGATCTCAAATCAACTTAACTTTGCAACCTAAGGAATTAGAAAAAGAACAAACTAAACCCAAAGCCAGTGGAAGGGAGGAAATAGTAAAGATTAGAGCAGAGATAAATAAAATAGAGAGATTAGAAAATAATAGAGAAAATCAACAAACCCCAAAGTTTCTTCATTAAAAAGACCAACCAATTGACTAAACTTCAGCTAGATGGACCACTTCTATTCAACATAGTGTGGGAAGTCCTAGCCAGAGCAATCAGGCAAGAAAAAAATAAAACTAAAAGGCATACAAATAGGAAAAAATAAGTAAAATGATCTTTTCAAAGATGATGTGCTGTTTTATATAGGAAACTCTAAATATTGAACAAAACATCCTCTTAGAACTAATAAACTAATTCATAGTTGACACACAAAAATCAATTATATTTCTATATACTAACAATAAACAATCTGAAAAGAAAACAATTCCATTTGCATAACATCAAAAAATAAAATACTTTGAAATTGACTTAACTAAGATGTGAAAGACTTATATAATGAAAACTATAAAATATTTCTGAAAGAAATTAAATACATAAATAAATAGAAAGTTATCCCATGTTCATTGGTTGGGAGAAAATATTGTTAAGATGTCTATACTACCAAAAACAATCTCTAGATTCAATATAATATCTAACAAAATTCCAATAATGTTTTTTTAGAAATAGAAAATATTATCCTAAAGTTCATATGGACTCTCAACGGACTATCCCCAAATAGCCAAAATAATTCTGAAAAAGAACAAAGCTAGAAGACTCACACTTTTTGATTCCAAAACTTACTACAAAGATAGAACAATCAAAAGAGTGTGGTACCCTTGGGTGTGGAGAGAGCAGAGCACCTGAAGAACGGCTCCTCTGTGCATAACACATCCAACAGCAACTTGGGCTTACTCCTCATGGGCGGCAGACTACTATGGCCTTCCTGTGACATTACACCCTATACTGAAAAAATAAATAAATATTACAATGGAATCATTTAACCTTAAAATTATGCAAATATTGACATATGCTACAACATGGATGAACCTTGAGGACATTGTGCCAACTGAAATAAGCCAGTCACAAAAACACGAATACTGTATGAGTCCACTTACATAATGTACTTAGAGTAATCAAAATCATAGAGACAAAAAGTAGTAAGGAATTGGGGATCATTGTTTAGTGGGCACAGAGTTTTATTTAGTTTTACAAAATGAAAAGAATTCTGCAGATGAATAGTCATGATGGACAAACAATGTACTTAATACCACTGAACTATATGCTTAAAAATGGTAAAGACAGTAAGTTTTATAATATGTATATTTTTACCAAAAAATTTTAAGTGGCGGTAAAATAATTGTTAATGATTATATGATTGTGGTAATTATTTACTCTTCTATAGTGCTTACTATACACCACTCTTTTAATCCTTTTATGCATATTAACTCTCTTAGTTCTCACAATTATCCTGTATACTATCATCATGTTCAATTTACATATGAGAAAAATTAGGCACAAAGGAATTGACATACCCAAAATCACATAAAAGAGAGGAGGCAGTATTCAAACCCAGGCAAGTTGGCTGTATGGTTTACATTCTCAGCTGCCTCTCAAAGACAAAGTAAAAATCATAGGAGACAAGTTCATGTACACTTTGATTGAACCTACAGAGCAGAAGCTTCTCTGCAGCAGAGGGAGAAAATGGGAGTAAATAAACCAAAAGGATATTCATGGTGATTGTACTAGTTACCCGTTGCTGTGTCACTAAATTAGCACAAAACTTCGCAGGTTAAAGCAATAAGCACTTATGATCTGCAGTTTACCGCAGGCCAGGAATTTGGGAGTCACTTGGCCAGTTAGTTCTGGGCCAGGGTCTCTCATGAGGTCCCAGTCAAGCTATGAGCTAGCGCTGCAGTCATCTGAAAGCTTGACTGGGGCTAAAGGATCGGCTCACTCACATGGCTAGTGGCAGGAGGCCTCAGCTCCTTGTCATCAATTGGCAGGAAACAGCCAATCCTTACCATGCGGGCCTCTTCAACGGGCTTCCTGGGTGTTTCTATAAAACGACAGTGGCCTTCCTCCAGAGCAAGTGATACAGAGCAAGGAGGAAGCCGGGTGCTGTGACCTAGACTTAGAAGTCCCACATTTTCACTGCCCCCACACTCCATTTGTTTCAATCCAGGTGCTCTGTCCAGCCCTCACGTAGGGGGATGGAAATTAGCTCCCACTTATTGAAAGGAGGATTATCAAAAAATTTATGGGATATAATTTAAAATCATCACAGTAATCATATTATGATGACAGGAATGTGAGTAATTTGTTTTATTAAACAATTTTTGTATTATATTTTTATAATAAAATAACTTTAAAAGATAAATTTGTGTTAAAGAGTTATAAACACTATCTCTATATTTCAATGCGCTCAGCAAACTTTAAAATTTTTATTATTTTTTAATTACAGTTTGCATTCAATATTATATTTGTATAATTATACAGTTTCAGGTGCACAGCATAGTGGTAAGACAATCACATACTTTACAAGGTGTTCTCCACTATTTGCTAGTACCCACCTGGCACCCTGCACAGTTATTACAATACTACTGACTGCGTTCCCTATGCTGTACTTTACATCCCTGTGACTATTTTGTAACTACCAATTTGTGCTCCTTAATCCCTTCACCTTTTTCACTAAGTCCCCCACTCTCCCACCCATCCCCATCTGGAAACCACTAGTCTGTTCTTTGTATCTATGAGTCTGTTTCAATTTGGTTTGTTTGTTTCACATAAGTGAAATCATGTGGCATTTGTCTTTCTTTGACTGACTTATTTCACTTAGCGTAATACCTTCTATGTCCATCCAAACTGCTGCAAATGGAAAGATTTCATTCTTTTTTTTTGTGGCTAAGTAATATTCCATTTCATTTATGTACCACATCTTTATCCACTCGGCTACTGATGAGCACTTTGGTTGCTTCCATATCTTGACTATTATAAATAATGCTGCATTGAACAAAGGGGTGCATATATTCTTATGAATTAAAGTTTAGAGTTTCTTTTAATATACCAGTATATCCAGAAGAGAAATAGCTAGGTCATAAGGCACTTTCCTTTTTGCCGGAAGCCGGTCCATCCTTGCTGCTTGACACAATTGCTGCAGGGAAGAAACATCTGCACAGCATATGTTTCAAAGGACCTGGCGTATATGGCATACTGTTCTTAATATGTTTGCTCCCATTGGTAGCGCTATGTGTTTTAACCACCTCTCTGAGAAAGGTTGTTTCCCCAGGTGGGGATTTTTCCCTGGAGTTAGGGATTAACAGGACTAAGGACGGCAATCAGTAAAACCCCTTAACTAAGTGCCAGGCGGGTAGTTAATCACTTTAACTACAAACAATCATGCTTAAGCTACATAATCTTTACTTAGGATAATCTCCTTCAGTTACTTCCTTGTAGTTTAACAGAACAATAGAGTAGTGACCTTGGAATGGAGATAACAAATGCCCTAAACTTTGGAATAGAATGGATAGGATTAAAATCAAATGGTATAAATACAGATATAACAGGAGAATAAAGAGAGAACCTCGCTATGCTGATCAACTGAACACTGTCTCCATGTCATTCCTTCTTCACTGAATCCATCCACACCTTTGGGAACCCCTGGACCTGCTGGGGCTGGACCCCAACACATTTTTAATTTTTTGAGGAACCTCCATACTGCTTTCCATAGCGGCTGCTCCAATCAACATTCCCACCAACAGTGCACAGTGGTTCCCTTTTCCCTACATCCTTGCTAACACTTGTTGTTTATTGATTTGCTAGAGGCCCAATGCACAAAATTCATGCAAGAAGCATGACCCTTGCAGCTCCGGCTTCATCCAGAAGGTCGTTAGACTGTCCGGTCTAATTAGCATATTATGCTTTTATTATTATAGACTAGAGGCCCGGTGCACAAAAATTTGTGCACTCAGGGGGGCAGGGGAGTCCCTCAGCCCTACCTGTGCCCTCTGGCAGTCTGGGACCCCTCGGGAGATAACGACCTGCTGGCTTAGGCCTGCTCCCGGGTGGCAGAGGGCAGGCCCAATCCCTTAGGTGCAGCCCCTGGTCAGGCGCAGAGCAGGGCCGATTGGGGAGTTGGGGCGCCACCCCCTGTCATGCACAGAGCAGGGCGATCGGGAGGTTGTGATGCCACCCTCAGTCATGCTCAGAGTAGGGCCAATTGGGGGGTTGGGGCACCATCCCCTGTCACACTCAAAGCAGGGTCGATCGGGAGGTTGTGATGCCACCCTCAGTCATGCTCAGAGTAGGGCCCATCAGGGGGTTGGGGCGCCGCCACTGTCACACTCAGAGCAGGGCCAATGGGGAGGTTATGGCTCTACCCCGTCACACACAGAGCAGGGCCCGTGGGGGCGGGGGGGGGGGAGGTTGGGGCTCCGCACCCTGTCACACACAGCTGCAGGGCGATCAGGGGATTGGGGAGCTCCCCCCTATCAGGCACAGAGCAGGGCTGATCAGGGGGTTGGGGCGCCTTCCCCTGTCATGAACAGAGCAGGGCGGATAGGGAGGTTGTGGCTCCTCCCCTGTCACACACAGAGCCACTGGGCGATCAGGGGGTTTGGGCGCTGCCCCCTGTCACACTGATCCTGGAGCCGGGAGGCCTCACGGCTCCGCTGATCCCGGTGCTGCGAGGAATAGTACCCTTTTACTGTATAGGGTAGAGGCCTGGTGCATGGGTGGGTGCCGGCTGGTTTGCCCTGAAGGGTGTCCTGGATCAGGGTGGGGGTCCCCACTGGGGTGCCTGGCCAGCCTGGATGAGGGGATGATGGCTGTTTGCAGCTGGTCACACACCCTTCAGGATCGGAGTCCCCACTGGGGTGCCTGGCCAGTCTGGGTGAGGGGCTGAGGGCTGTTTTCAGGCTGGGGTTGACTGAAGCTCCCAACCGCTCCTTTTTTTCTTTTTTTCTCTTTTATTCTGGGCCAGCTTTAGCTTTGAGGCTTGTTCCAGCTCTTAGGCCTCCACTGCTAAAAGTAGGTTTCTGGCCTTTGCTTACAATGTTGCCATCCTGCTGGCTGAAGCCCGGCGGACTAAAGCAGGTTTCTGGGGTTTAGTTTAGCTTCTATATTTGTTACATAGTTGCTTAGAGTTGCAACTCAGAGGCCTGCAGCGGCAGGCGGGGAACGTTGGAGTCCTCCATCACTGAAGCAAGCAAGCCTCATGTTAGTTTCAAGCTGCCTGGCTGCCGGCCGCCATCTTGGCTGGCAGTTAATTTGCATATCGCCCTGATTAGCCAATGGGAAGGGTAGTGGTCGTACACCAATTACCATGTTTCTCTTTTATTAGATAGGATTGTTGATAACCATATTGACAGATGTAAGGTGGTATCTCATTGTGGTTTT
Source organism: Myotis myotis (assembly GCF_014108235.1). NCBI lineage: Eukaryota > Metazoa > Chordata > Mammalia > Chiroptera > Vespertilionidae > Myotis > Myotis myotis. Next base: position 61,466,343 of record NW_023416324.1, read on the forward strand.
AATTTGTATTTCTCTGACAATTAGTGGTGTTGAGCATCTCTTCATGTTTTATGGCTATCTGTATGTCCTGTTTGGAAAAGTGTCTATTCAGATCCCTTGCCCATTTTTTATTTTATTTTTTTTTTAATTTTGTTTTATTGCTTAAAGTATTACAAAGAGTATTACATTTGTCTCCTTTTTTTTTCTCCCCTTGACCTTCCCAGGCCTCCCTTACCCCCCCCCCCCAGTGTCTTGTGTCCATTGGTTATGCTTATATGCATGCATACAAGTCCTTTAGTTGATCTCTTATCCACCCCCACCCCCCAACCCTCCCTGGCCTGCCTGCTGTAGTTTGACAGTCTGTTCAATGCTGCTCTGCCTCTATATCTATTTTTGTTCATCAGTATATAATGGCCTTTATTATCCATAAATGAGTGAGATCATGTGGTATTTTTCTTTCATTTGCTGGCTTATTTCACTTAGCATAATGCTCTCCAGCTCCATCCATGCTGCTGCAAATGGTAAGAATTCCTTCTTTTTTACAACAGCATAGTACATTATGTAGATGTACCACAGTTTTCTAATCCATTCATCTACTGATGGGCACTTACGCTGTTTCCAGGATCTTAGCTTTGGTAAGTTGTGCTGCTATGAACATAGGGATGCATATATCCTTTCTGATTGGTGTTTCTGGTTTCTTGGTGGGATCACTGGGTCAAATGGGAGTTCCATTTTTAACTTTTTGAGGAAACTCCATACTGTTTTCCATAGTGGCTGCAGCAGTCTGCGTTCCCACCAGCAGTGCATGAGTGTTATAGATTGCTTTGGGTAGTATGGACATTTTAATGATGTTGATTCTACCAATCCAATGAACATGGTCTGTTCTTCCATCTGTTTATGTCTTCTTCTATCTTTTATCAATGTCCTGTAGTTTTCTGAGTAGAGGTCTTTTACCTCTTTAGTTAAGTTTATTCCTAGGTATCTTAGAGTCATACCAATTGATGCAGAAAAATCATTTGACAAAATCCAACAACCATTTTTGATAAAAACTCTCAGCAAGGTAGGAATAGAGGGATCATACCTCAACATAATAAAAGCCATATATGACAAGCCCACAGCCAACATCATACTCAATGGGCAAAAACTAAAACCATTTCCCCTAAGAACAGGAACAAGACAGGGATGCCCACTCTCACCACTCCTGTTTGACATAGTATGGAAGTATTAGTCATTGCAATTAGACAAGAAGAAGAAATAAAAGGCATCTAAATTGGAAAAGAAAAAATAAAACTGTCTTTATTCACAGATGACATGATATTGTACATAAAAAACCCTAAAGACTCCATCAAAAAACTATTGGGCTTAATAAATGAATTCGGCAATGTAGCAGGATACAAAATTAATGCCAAGAAATCTATGGCATTTCTATACACCAATAGTGAACTTATAGAAAGAGAGACTTAAAAAGCAATCCCATTTACCATCACACCAAAAAAATTAAGATACCTTGCCCATTTTTTAATTGGATTGTTTGGGGGGTTTTATGTTGAGTTGTATGAGTTATTTATAAATTTTGGATATTAAACTATTATCAGATGTATCATTAGCAAACATCTTCTCACATTGAGTAGGTTGTATTTTCATTTTATTGATGGTTTACTTTGCTGTGCAAAAAACTTTTTAGCGTGATGTTGTCCCATTTGTTTATTCTTTCTTTTGCTTCCCCTTGCCTGAGGAGATATATCAGAAAAAATATAGCCTATAGCAAGCTTTTTCTAAAGACACTTCCAAAGGTCAGATTCAACTCTATCAACTACTTCTTTGGTCTTTATGATATTCTCTTAAAATAATAGTCACTAGACAGACAGTTCATCCTCAAATGTCTGCCGTACAACTGAGAGAAAGGAATATTCAGGGAGTAAGCCTTAAAGCACAAGTGTCTCATCTACTTCCAGAGGCAGACCTCCACATCAGCCTAGCTACCCTTAATCATTGTCTTAAGTTGCACAAAATCCCTGTGCCTTTAGCTTTCCTCTGTTCTTACAAGAAATAGTCACATGAAACCTATTAGTATAGATTTTATAACTCTGTTTTCAAGGACACTGCATATCATATCTCTTAGTGCATTTGATAGAAGATTCCATTTGGGAAATATCTTTTAGAATGCACTGCCATGAAAAAAAAATTACTCCCTTGAAGAATGAATGTACTTAGTCAACCTCTGAGTTATAAAGCTTGACATGTTTTCTTTCTTTGCCCTGGCTACAAGGAAACTCACAGTAATGCACTGTCTTCTGCAATTAACATAGGTCTTTTCCTTTACATGATCTTGATTTTATAATATTGTAACTTTATTTTACACCAGCCTCTTATTCAGTCATGGAAAGTATTTTTTTAGAAAGAAGCAGATAGAAACAATAAATAGTGTTGTACCACATCATATGCTAATCATTGGCAAGATCTACAGATATACAGTAAGGTCTCCAGTGAAAGGAACTTTTATTTTCTTTTTAAACAACAGGAATGCAATTTGGGAGTGGTTGACAGTTTTTCATTTCTCCAGATAGAGACCTCTGGGACATTTTTTTCAGGGTAGGAGGTTGAGATTATTGTCAGGAAAAATTACTATTATTAATGCTAAACAAGTTTTTATATATAGCTTTTTTGAGGGGGGGAATGTAATGTCACTATAAATTTTTATGATGAAGATATAGACTAAGATATTAAGTGTTTTGTTTGTTACTACAATATAAACTAGAACAAGCTTTAATTATACTATACCTTTGCAGATGTAGAGAAATGTGTTTCCAAAATATGAATTTAAACTGGTTTTTAGAACCCACACATTACTTGATTTGGAATTACTTACATTAGAACAAAACCTACTTTTTTGAGCAACATACTCTCAACTTTCATGATTGTCTTGTCCGGACAATGGAGGTCAGACCATAATGCTGTAGGAGGCGGGAGGATGGGAGTTTCCCCTAAAGGAAATGAAAGTTTCCTCTTTCCGTTATACTCAGATAGGAAATAGCATGGCCTTGGACTGGGGTGGGGTGGGCTACCACCAATCTCACATGCTGAGTACTGAGACCTATAGGAGGGTCAAAAGTGAGGGTCACTGTGAGATCTAGAGATTTTGAGGAGCAGTGAGGCTTCTGCTGCCTGGGAGTCTGTGAGGAGCAAAATAAAGACCTTCCAATGGGGGTCAGAGTCTATAAGCCCCAGAAGTGGTCTCTGTTCTCAGTAGTGTGTATTATCATTTTTATTTATTCACTGAACATTTATTGAGGACTTTCAGTTAAGTGGTGTGATATTCATATATACTTCCAACCCATTTAACATGACTGGCCACCATACTGAGTCATTATATTTCTGTTGGTCTCTAAAAACATTTCCCTCAAAATGAAACAATTAAGAAGGTGGGCATCTATATATGGCCATCTAATATAGTCCCCATGCTGCCATGTGGATACTATCTGAGAGCGGGCGGAGCACACCATACTGATCACTTGTGACCAAGGAACACAGGCGCAGGATGCTGCACACATTCTCAGAGTTGGATGCATTCTGTAATCTTTGCTGCTCTGTGGCTTCTCTTTCTGCCACTTATTTCTGGCAAATAGTTGTGATGATAATGGCTGAAAAGGTAAGCCAAGTGAAGTGTTCATTTGCCACAAAGAATGACAATTATACTAGCTGTTCAAATGCAAGTTTGGGGGCTATTCGAGGATACAGTGGAGCAAACCAAGGGTAAAGATCAGCAAGCAGTTAGGGATCAGTGGGTCCTTGGACATTAGGAAAGACTTCATAAACATCACCACAGAATGGAAGGATGGGCGGAAAATCTTGCAATTGTCAAGAAACTATGGTAAGAGATATGTCATAGCCCATCTGCTCTCACCCTCTGTAGAGTGCTAATTTGTAAGAATACTTCCACTCTGCACTAAATGGGCTACATGCACACTATCTCATTTAATACTCATAACAACCCTATTGTTTTGCAAATGAGAAAATCAGAAGCCCAGAAAGTTTAGGGTAAAAGCTGCCCAAGGTTTTACAGCTAAGAAATTAACCAGTGTTTGGACCCAGACAATCTAACTCTAGAACCCATGAGCTTAATTGCCTTCAGTTCCTGCAATATTTTTTATTCTTCCCTGCGTTCAATTAAATTTTATTAAAGTTGAGTCTTAGCAGTTTTGAGCTGGGGAAAGGGGTTGGTAATGGTAAGAAAGTGACTGGACTCAGATTTAGAACAAACTAAAACTGGGAGTGGAAAAAGCCTTATGAGAAAGTGTCAATCGCTTATACCCAACATCCATTTCCCCCTCTTCCTCAATAATAAAATCACCATATAACCCAGTGCCCAGCTAAAAACATAATATGTCTCAGTTTCTTTTGCATGCAGATGTGGTCATTTGATCACTTTTTGGTGAATAAGATTTAAGCAAAAATCCTTTTATGCACAGGGCATGCCCATCTCCATCCCTCCCCGTTTCCTGCTGTTTAGAACTTGGATAGGTCAGCATAAGCTCTGCAGCTATCAAGGACCATTACAAGGCCTTGTCCATGGAAGCCATCTACTTAGGATAGTAGAGCAGGAAAAAAAGAACTAGCTCTCCAATGTCACTATGAAGTAGTAAGACCAAACCTGGAAGGCCTACTTCCTTTTACATGAGCAGGAAATAAACTTTTATATTTCTTAAGCCAGTGTTGCTTTGGGACTGTCTGTTAGATGCAGTCAGACACTGCCCAAGGCAGTTGCTCATGGTTGTATTGTTTTTTTACTCCCCAAAAGCATCTGGCTAAGGAAGGGGAGTGAGGTCGGGGAGGGGGGTGACGGCTAAAATCCAACCTGAGGTCCCCTCTGCAAACCCTGGATCCTGATATGGGGTAAGTCCACTTGGATAAAAAGGAAATTGTATTCCACCCCATCCAAAGGTATCATCTGCTCATGAAGCTGTGTCCCTGTCTGGAGGAGGCATCCTTTGCTGGTTCACACAAAGGCACTAACTACATGGGCGAGCTGTGGCTTCATTCTAACTAGTTCCAGTCCAGAGGAGTGAGTTATACAATGGCATGAGATTACAAGAGGTACCCAGAACAGAAATCTTTCAGAGGAATGATAACTACCAGGGGTAACTGGTAGAATGTATAAGTCTTTTCTCTGCTATTCCCAGAAATAATTCAAAGAAGGGGGGTCCAGTGGAAAATCGGACTTCCTAGAACCAGTAACATGAGGGCTCAGGGTCATGTAAATATGAAAGGCAACGTGATTTTACTTTTCAATCATGGCCTCCTGTGTATTCATCATCTTGTTTAATCCTCAAAACTACTTTATAATTAGATATTATTGTCCCAGTTCTACAGATGAGAAAACAGACTGAGAGAAAGTAAATAAATTATTCAAGGTCACAGCTAATAAGAGGCAGAGCTAGGATTCTGACCTAGATCTGTCTGACTCCTGAACCTGTGCTCTTAGCCACTACTCTACATCTCAGCCTATCATGTGTTACCATATATCCGAATTAGTGCCATCCTGAATTTACTCGAACTTGTGGAAACTTCAAAACACTTGTAATGTGCTAGCTGATGTGTTAGAATCCCTTTGTTTAAAATAGAGAATTTGGTTCACTTCTGCAGTTATTTCTGTTTCTGAGAAGGGGAGTGCACCACAGATGTGAGAAGCAGCCAGGATTCCCACTCAGCATGACACAGCCCTACCAGCTTCAAGAAGTCAGCCCCAGAACTCCCCATGGGAAAGGGCAAGTCCTCTTTAATGAAATTTTTCCTCTGGAGGTGCAGTTTTCCTCTGCCGCTCAACTCGAGTTCATCTTGAGATTACCCTACCCTAAGTTATTTTAAGGCAGTATTAATGTTTTATGACTCATTTCTTCGTTTCCTGCTTGGGGGGGGGGGGGGGGGAATCACAGCCCAGGCATTCTGTTCTGTCCCAGACACTGCAAATAGCTGATGTGCAATTTGGAAAAGTCTACTTTATGGTAAGTGGGAGGATATGCAAGACAGAGAAAATGATTTTTGTTGGAGTAATAACTGTTCCTACTTCTCCCTCTTATCCTGGTGCCCAGCCCCATCTCCCACCACACACACATACACACCTGGGCTTCTGCAGTGCTCTGCACTGACATTTTCTACATGACTATACATTTTACACTGGAGAGACAAAGGGCTGTTATTGAGCAATTTTTGCCTCCAAAAGTTAACCCAAGATCATTTCAGGGATATGTCCTTGGATTATCTTGCTTTTTTGCAGGGGGGGGGGGGGGGCGGACTCTCTGCATTTCCCCCAGCCTCAGATCTGCAAGTGTGTGTTGGAGGGAGAAGGGGAGGTCATCATTTGAAATAATATATTTTTCTTCCCCTAAATAAAAGCTGATACTCATCAAAAGAACTCTAATAAAATTGCCCTACTACCCAGCTGAGGTCTGTAATGTGTGCTCTTGCATGTGCTTTAAGAGAATTGGCTGTAGTTTAAAAGACAGATGTGAGCTCTTAACATCTTCCTTTGAGTGACACAAAAAGGCCCCGGTCTGACTCTACCCCCAGTGGAACTCTCTCACATCTGACCCCATGTACAGACAAGCCAGTCATTCTGTAGGCCTGTTCCTGGAACTACTCCTCTTACCCCATTCACAGGGGAGTTCTGGAAGGCAATTGGTGCAAGCTGTACTAAAAAGAGGAGGAGTGTGGACAAAACAAAGCAATTCTAAAGGTTCGCTCACTCTACCCTAGGTTGAGGCCTGAAAGTGTGAAGTTGTGTAGCTGATCACAGTGAAAGCTATGAGGACAATTAGAACTGATATTCAAAATGCCTTTTGTAAAGTAGCAGCGATCTGCCAGCATTTTAAATTTACATATGGGCACATTTGTATGAACCTTTGAAGACTGGTATAATGTGAAATATATATCCTCCAGAAAAGTATTTCTCTGTCCCATATTAGAAAATAGCATTTTTGGGGGGGAGAGGGGGGACAAGAACTGCATTTCTTAAGTTCCAAATTCTTAGGGTCCCCCTTTTTTAATGTTAATGATTATTGAGTGGTGACTTTATGCTAATCACGTTATGTATTATTCATTTACTTCTCAAATAGTACATACCTATGATGTAATTACTTAATTATTCCTCATTGAAGGGATGAGGAAACTGAGACTTTAAGTAACTTATCCAAGGCTGTATTCATTTGAACCAGAATTGTCGCATATTAGCATCCAAGTTTTGGAATCTCAAACTTATGTTCTCAGATGTTTGTCTAGATTTGTTTGGCAGGAAATGGAGTGGGGGTGTCAGGCCAGAGTGCTGAGGGATCTTTTAGGGAAAGCGCTAACCTTGTAAGAGGACCTCTTGTGACACAACACCTGTGCTGTATAACCAATAGATGAGAGTATAAGTTTCATGATGCACTACCTCAACCTAGTTAAAAACTGCACGCTTTCTTTGCAATAACCTCATAATGAACTATTTCCACAGACCAAAGTGATAAAATGATAAACTCATGAATGATCACAAACAACTCACAGATTCCCACTCAGCCAGGCACTCTGATGTTCAATAATTTGAGGCTATTATACCGCTGTTGTTCTTGCTCTTATTACGGAGACAAAGCATATCCATGTCTTTAGCGAAAAAGTGGTTTCACAGCCCCTTTCTTTCCAAACCACAGAACAGCCTCAGGGCTAGCCCTTAGTCAATCTATTTCTTCATTCCCTCATCAAACATTTACTGAGCAACTTCTCTGGGCCTGCTGTAGGCCCACTATTCTGGACTCTGCAGATACTGCAGGGACTGAAATGAAGTTCCTACATTCTAGAGAGTCTATGTTCTAGAAGGAGAGACAGGCTCTAAAAATATAAATGTGTTTGTGTGTACAGAAAATAAATCTTGTCAAGGGACAGAATGTGGTGGTCACAGGCTCTAATTTAGATGAGGAACTCAGAAAAGACCTCCCTAAACAGGTGGCGCTTGAACAGAGACTGGAATAACATAGCTATATAAAATGAACATCCAGGCATGGGAACAGGTGGGAAAGTTTTGAGGGACCCTGACTTCTGCATGATGGGACACAGTGAAGAGGCCCAAGGGCTTGGGACACAGTAAGTAAGGGAGAGACAAAGAGATGAGATGGCAGAGTAGGCAAACTAGGTCCCATGGATTTCCCGACGTCCTCGCCGTGGGATGTGAGACCCTGACTGTTACTCTAGGTAACATGGGAAGCCACTGGAAGGCACTGAACAGGAGAGTGCTATGTATTATCTGTCATGTTGTAAAGAATCATCTGGATGCTGTGTCAAAAATAGACCATAATACCTCATGCTACTAATGTTAGGTGACAGCCACTCACTGGTTTAGAAGTGACCATTGTACTGAAGGTCAATTATAGCAGTTTCTAGTATCTTCACCCCAAAAACTGAGGCAATGTAATGCAAACCTGCCCCCATGGAAAATCTTAAAATGAGCTATATGAATTGACCAGAAATGTGAACTTAAATTATGAATGTGAACTTAAAATCATACGTTTTTATTGAAGCCACCATGGTACAAAGTCAGACTTCTGTTCTGTCAGAAGACACCCTAGGGCATCTCCAAGCATCCCAAACCCTCACCTTCCCAATGAGATGGACAAGGAGATGCTGACCAAGTAACAGCATCACAGGAATAGACCAACAGTAGGGTGAGCTAGTGAGTATTTGTTTGCCTCAAGTTAATCAGGAGAGAAGGGGGAGAGGGGAGCAGGCAAAAAACAAGAAAGCCCAGGTGATGGGAGGCAAAGTGGGCCCCTAGAAATTACCACTGCAGGCCTGCCTCTGTACAGATGTGATCCTGTTCAACTGGAACAACAACACTGTGAGGAAAAGGAGACTCAGATATGTTTAATAACCATCCCAAGGTCATGTAACTGATGAGTGACTGAGCAGGCATTTAAGCTGGGCTTTTTTCCCCTCCAAAGTTGTGATTTTTCATGCAACGTCTAGTTGTGCTGAGGGTGTTGGCACAGTGACAGCGAGAAGACTGTCCTAAATAAATGTGAAACTAAATCTTGGGCTATTCATTACACAAGCTTTATAAGCAAGCCATCATCCCTGTGGCAGGATTGAGCAGCACCAGAGAAATCTCCTGCTCATATAAGGGAGCATCATTCTAGTTTATGGTGGCATTACCTGTAGGGTTGGAACAGTGGGGTGTGGGGGAGGAAGTATCCCCAAAGTTTTAGTTAAGTTTTACTTAGAGCTGAAAAAACAAAAAGGGAAACAGAATTCTAGCTAGCAAAAAAAAAAAAAAAAAAAAAAAGAAAGAAAAGGAAAAGAAAAAAAGCTCAGGATGAGCTCTCTGTTGCATTCAGAAAACATTTATCATTAGTTTTAACTAATTTTTATTAAGTCTCTAACTGGTTTGGAATTCTACAGAGAACCCAAATTGCAAAATGTTTTAAAAATATGATTTGCTGCCCAGTCCGCCTCCATAAATACCATCCTCACAGGTGAATATATTCTTTCATACTTTCGTTCAATGAATGTTTATTGAGCATCAGTTATGTGCCAGGTGCTAGGGTAATTTGGCAAAGAAATTCCTAAATCCTGCTGGTATTCTTTCTGAAGCAACCAAGTTATCCTGACACATCACTGATTCTTAATAACAAATACCTGACAGAAAAGTCCCCAGTTAAATTATATAGAAAATCTACTGCCTTTGGAATCTAAAAATTTATACTATTGGAAAAAAAATAGGACATACAGATTATTACCCTTCATTTCTCAGTAGTCTTGCATCTTGTTCTCATTCTCTGAAGTATGGTTATTATTAAGTAGAGAGCATTCTCAACACACTACAGCATATTAATTTCCACTGGCAAAGTGTCAACTAGAATAACTGTTTTCTATGTGTGGTTGGCATGTATGCGTATGGAGGTTGCTAAATCTCTTCGTGTGTTCTGAAACTAAGATGGAGCTGGGTGTGGAGAGACGAGGACCTCATCATGGACGGGTGTTGCCCATCTGGCTCCAACATCATCTCCAGAATTAACATTTGGAGGCCCTCCAAGGAAACAATCGCTGTGGCCAGTATTCAATTGAGCCTCCAGTCATGCTGCTGGAATTATATAGGCCAGGGAGAGCATGGATTTTTCTCGAAGGCCATCACTGTATTGTTAGACCAGGGTGTGCTCCCTCCCCCGGGCTCTGCGTGTCAGAGACACTAATCCTTGTGCCTGAGGAGAATTCAATCAGGCCAGGCTGACCAGACTGCCAAACTAGGCAGCCCCACATTAGTCAGAGACCTCCCTGGGGCACCAGATATTCGGAGCTGAGAACTTTGCAGCAAGAACCACCACAGAGCTGGCGGGGAGCGCTAACATATTAAACGATGAAATCACCGTATGGAATTCTAGAGCTGGGAGGAAGCTACATCAACTTTGCCTTTTACAGATGAGGAGCTAGCCATCCAGAAAAAGTAGGTGCTTTCTCTAAAGACATTCCAAGGTCAAAAGGTAAAGTCAGGCCTGGACTTCACACTCCTGGAACCCCAGCCCCAGGTGTCATGTAGAGCCATGGTAGGCAGACTTCCTGGTGGTGTATTTTCCAGAGCTGTGTTCTCAATGGACCACTAATGTATTAGCTGATAGCATGTTCAGGCCTCTCCATAGGTGCTTTCCCCCCCTAACTTTTTTTTTTTTTTAATAAACTCAAACTTGTATGAAAGTTGTGTATACAGTCCACAGAACTCAAACCATTTGAGAGTAAGTTGCCCAATTAGGTTAATTCAACTAAGCAGAGTCGTCTCTTGTTGGCCAAGTAGTTCTGAGATTTCATGGTAAATAAGAACCATTTTCAGTAGGGAAAGAATTGATGATTTCAAGAGAGGCCACTCATCCAGTCCTCTAACCATGTAGCATTTGGGGCACAGGGTGTGGAGGAGTGAGTGGAAAAATTAACTGCACTTGGAAGAAGACAGCATTGGAACTGGGACTCGAAAGATGAGTGTGATTTCTAATAAGCATATCATATGTGAAAGGGTATATATGGTGGGAATGATGACAAAGGCAAGGAGATGTAAAGCACAGGAAGCTCAGAATGGATGGAATACCCCAAAGAGGGATAGGGCACAGAGGAGACTGGAGGAGCATCGCAGGGCCATGATGGCTCTGCCAAGGAGGAGTAGAGTTTTGTAATATCATTCCGTGGCAAGGTGGGACTTTCAATTACAGAGAACAAGGGCTAGGGATAAAGGGACAAAAAGGAGGCAAGAGTAAATAATTACACCCAGTGAGACAAAGGCAGAGCATGGTCTATGGAAAGATGAGGTAATCAAGTCAGAAATATTGATGTTTTACTAAGTTAGAAAGTATGTAATACAGTCTTCAAATTGTTTCTGAGTTACTTTTATCTAAAAAGTTAGATAACTTGTAAATATCCTATTTAAAATTGCAACTCCACCCCATACTCCTGTTCCCCTTCATTCTCTTTACTCTTTCTTTCCTCCATAAAAACTATTAGTATAACCACTAACATTCTATATAATTTACATTTATGATTATGTATTGTTGATTGTCTGTCTTTCCCCACTGGAATATGAGCTTCATAAGGAGAGACAACTTTGTTTAGTTTGTTCATTGATTATCCCAAGCACCTCACTGCCTAAGACATGGTAGATGTACAACAAATTCAGCGGTTCTCAACCTGTAGGTCACGACCCCTGAATATCAGATATTTACATTATGATTCATAACAGTAGCAAAATTACAGTTATGAAGTAGCAACGAAAATAATTTTATGGTTGGGGGTCACCACAACATGAGGAACTGTATTTAAGGGTCACGGCATTAGGAAAGTTGAGAACCACTGGAAGCACACGCATGCATCGGCACATGCCCAGCAGTGCTTCAAGGTAGACAAATGACATAGCGTACACTAGAGGGTACTTAGAGAGAAAATATTCTCTATTAAAATACCTATACATGTAACTTAAAGGTGAAGGGATAAAGCAAGCAAACAAACAAACAAAAACCTCATATACAGACAACAGTATGGTGATTACCAGAGGGAAATGGGGGTGGGGGGAGGCAGGAGAGGGTAAAGGGGGGATAAATGGTGATGGAAAGAGACATGACTTGGGGTGGTGAACACACAATACAATATATAGATGATGTATTATAGAATTGCACATCTTAAACAAATGTAATTTTACTAACCAGTGTAACCCCAATAAATTCAATTTTTTAAAGAAAAAAGAGAAAAAGAATAAAAGGGTTTCATGATTTGTAAACAGCCTATAACACCAGTCCAGGTGGCTGGTACATATTTACATATTTAGTACATATTTTTTTACATGTACTAAATCCTTCTATTGTCTAGCCGATGTGGTGCAGTGGTTGAGCATCAACCTATGAACCAGAAATTCACGATTCAATTCCCAGTTAGGGCACATACCCTAGTTGCAGGCTCAATCCCCAATAGGGGAGGGGGTGCTCAAGGGGCAGCCAATTGATGATTCTCTCTCATCATTGATGTTTCTCTCTCTCCCTCTTCCTTCCTTTCTGAAATCAATAAAATATATATTTTAAAAAACACAAAAAACCTTGTATGGTACTAAATATACTTGTAGAGTGGGCAAGAGATTGATTATAGGAAGGGTGCTGTAGTTGTGGAATCGTATCATGACAGAGCCCATGACAAGGTTTGCTAAACAATATTTATAACTTGGTCAGACCAGGCACCATGACAAATTTTTAAAACACATTTTATTGTAATTAGTCTTTGTAATAGCACATTAGCACTCTAAGGTATCACTATTTCCATTTAACAGATGAGTAAACTGAGATTCAGAAATGCAACTGACTTGCCCTGTGATATAGTGTGAACAAGTCTATCTGATGTTGATGCCTGTGTGCTTCCCACTATGCCAAGAAAATTCAAACAGTAACAGGAAAAAGAAGATTTTCTTAAGCATTTATTCTGGACCAGACACTGTGCTACTCCCCTTGCAATAAGTCTATAAGACGGTTAACATTAGTTTACCCATTTTACAGATGAGAAACCTAGCCCAGAGAGTTGAAGTAAATTGTTCAAGATCACATATCTAGAAAGTTCTACAACTGGGATTCAGACTCATACTTGACAGCCTTGAAAGCCCGTGCTCATAACCACGACACCATATTGCCAAGTGAAAAGCTATGATATTGCCAGATGGAACAGGCTGAGTTTTTGCTAATTTAGGGAAAAGGGAACTAGCAACGATGGCTTTCCACGAGGCAAGTACAAAGAGATAAACATTTAGCAAATTAATGCAGTAGTTTGAAGGGTAGTTTGAGCAGATGCCATGTGGAAGTTACCAGAGAAAACATCAGTTCTTTAAGCCAAATGGTATTTTGAGAGCATGAAGAGAATGTAATTATAAGATTTTTAATCATAAAAACAAATCCATGCACATAAACACTTAGCTAGAAGAAGAATAGGGCATATTGCTGGGGATAGTACACTAAACATCTCTTTTACTAATTAATAAGATACTGGTCATCATAAAATTACAAGTGCTCAAACACAGTAATTATATTAGGATTTGATGCACAGTCATGGATGTGAATGTTTATAAAGAAAGATGAGTCTTCCCACTCATGTCTCCCAGTGCAGGGTCCTGCGAGGCCAAGACAGAAGCAGAGGATGTCATCTGTGGCCATTGGGGGCCCTCCAACTCCGAGGGCAGAGCCAGAGACTGTGGGAGAGATGGGAATCTGAAGGGAGCTGAAATCAGCTGCCAAACAAGGATGCCATGGCAGAGACCAACAACCACCTACAGCAGATGTTGGGCGTTTTGTGGGAGTCGTCTCTCCTTCTTGCTCTTATCTGCATACTGGGATGTGCGACATCTAAAGTGCCAGGAGGTCAAGGGAAAGAACTTAAGAGTTCACAAAGAACTCTGACATACATGAGTTATCTTCCCAGACTATGAATCATTCAAAGGCTGTACCTAAAGCTAATCCATCTTTGTTTCCCCAGCTCCCAATGTGGAGCCTAACAGGTTGCTCGGCAAACATCTGTTGACTAAATGAGACTAAATGATTGGTCTCATGGATCAACAGATTTGCATTTTTTTTTTTTTCAGTTTAAGATGTGGCTTGTACATGCCACAGGAGAAAACACAATTATATAAATAATAAAACATCCCTTACTATCTAGCTGTAGCCCAGGTCTTTCCTGCCATATTAGGAGATGATTTTAAAAGCCTAAGTTAGTTGGGTTGTAGGTACAGTCTCTCACACTGTGGACTTAGTGGGTGTTTGCGCATGACAGTGTGGAAAGAACATGACACATCTGCGCTGCCCATTATGGAAACTAGAAGCACAGAGAGAGGAGAACTCTCGAAGGAAGAGCAATCTTTGCTGCTGAACAGTGAGGAGCGCTCAGTCTCTTCCCACTCGGTCTGGCTTGCTTACTTTAAGGAATGAAAAGAACGACTGCTTTTCTCATTCTATTGTGTTTATTTCACCAGCAGTCAACAGCTCTGCCACTGCCCTTAGAATGCCATGCTCAGATGGAAGTCTTTGTCTTTTTTGTACTGTATAAAAAAAAAAATCTTGAAGTTAGAAGTGGAAAAAAGCTGCAAACAACAATGGAACCAAAACAAAAAAGCAGAGAAATACTTGACAGAATGCACTCTGACAAACCTTTTTTTTTTCTCTCTCACATTTTGCTAGTCTTTTGCAAGTCGATCTTAGGAAAGTTATGTGTTAAAAAGGCTGTATGTTATCAGGTACATGATACATAATTGGTACTCGGTAAATATTTGTTGAATTAATTAATGAATCCTAGCTTCAGCAGCACCTGCCAGATGTGAAGATTCAGCATCATTGCTAAAGGTCTCCAACTCTGCTCACCTGGCTTCTGTCACACCACACTTTGCTGATTCTCATTTTTCTTCTCTACCGAGTCTCCTTCATTGACATTCTCTCCCTCTGTTCACTCAAAAAGGCTGTATCCCCCAGAGGACTGAACTTAGCTTCTGTTCTTCTTACTGCTCACATTCCACATGAGCATGCTAATGATGTTTAATCTGGCCTTAACCATAGCCTCCATGGTAATGATTCCCATGTCTCCATCGCCAGCCAGGACTGTCCCCTGAGCTTCAATTCCAGAACATTCCCCACATCCGCCATTCCCTCTCTCCTCTCTCCTGCTGTCCTTCCCCAGGTCCTCATCAGGAATAGTGAAGCATCTCGTGTCCTCTGCTTCCAGTCTTGCCTTTCTCAAATCCATGCCTCCCAGCCTGATAAATCATACTAGTTACTCACTTTAAGACTTTTAATCCTCCATCCCCCACCACCACCTATAGGATCAAGCTCCACCTCTTCAGGATGGAATACAAGCATCTCCAGGATTGGTCTCTGCCTACTCTTCTACCCTCATCTCTCCCCTCCCTATCTTGTTTTTTATTTACTACAAATTCAAGCTGCTCCTTATCACCCCCACACTCCATGCTGTTCCTTGCCACCTTTGTCTTCCTTGTTCCCCTACCTCCTACTGCCTTTCAAAGACTCAGTTTTAGTAGCCCCTCCCCCAGGAAACTCTTCCTGACTTCCTCCCTACCTGCTATAGACTAGGTCAGGTCCCCCTGAGCCATGCTACCCTGAGCAACACACTTTGCTATCACTCAGTTTACAACACTGCATTAAAATAAGCTATGAACATTTTTTCCTCCTCCAACAGAATCTGCACTAAAAGAAGAATAAGACCAGATTTTATTCAGCTTTGGGTACTCAGCCTATAAAGTGGTATCTGGTCCAGAGGCTGAAAATCTAAATAAGTATTTGTTAAGTAAAACTGAACTGATGGTTGCACCTGTGTGAATTCATTAGCCTCTCAACAATCGCTGAGTGCATAACTACTCACGCCATAATCCATTATTCCATTTCCTAAATTCCCCTGGGGGGGGGAAGAAGCTTAGTGGCACAATTGCTTCATTGATATTGCCAAACTGGGTCTCAAGTAATGAGAAAAAATTCTATTTTTCTGAGCTGAGAAGGCTGAGGTTTACAAATGGTGCTAGAATCCTAGCCACTTGGCCTTCCACATTTAGGGTCATGCCACCTATTGTTATGAATGTGTTGACTAATTAAACATACCCTGAATGATAGTGTCACAGGCCAGGAGAGCAAGTGGTAGGTTTCCCATTAACCCCACCAGAATTTCCATTTCTCTGCCTTTACACTGTGTGCAAAAATAAATTGCAGATTTTGTTGATGCAAGCACATTCTCAAACAACTAGAAACTACTCCAAACACCAACAGCCATGTGAGAGGGGAAAAAGATGAAATGCAGTCTGTGGGAAGTAAATTCTTGATTATCTTGGAGGTAAAGGGTATATGCTTTGCTGCACTCTCAAGAGCTACAGATAAGAAGGCACAGCAGTGTTTTACTCCTGCGTCAAAGGCAGAGCTGGCAATTTACGGTGCAGAATAAACAGATGGAGAAAAAGAGGAAGGTGGTATCTCTGCTTTTTAACTATACTCCTCATGGGGCATCATGAGGAGAGAAATAATAATTATAGCAACAGGGCGGGTGTTTTCTCGCCTCTTGGAAAGCTTTATAGTCCAGTTGTTTACTGCAAACTTTTGGGGAAAGGCTAGTTTAAGTATATCAAAGCTTTATGGCCTGCGTGGGAGCCATCACATATGGAAGCTGACCTGACTGTTACTTAGAAGAAGGCCAGAGGCTGCTATTCAAGAAATAATAATGTTGCCATTGTAAAGAGAGGCCGGGATTGTCCTAGGAGATCATTTTGAGTAATCAAGGCACTAGTTTTCTGTGACCTCAATATTCAGGGACATTATGTGTGGTGATCCCATTGAAAGAAAGAGAAGGAAAGAATCTCTACCCTGGGAATTGGTGAGTGGGCATATGCATATAGGGTTGGAAACAAGTCACGGCTAGCATCCCTGGTTCACTTTGAGGGCACTGAGTGGATACTAAATAAAACTCACTCAAACCGCTGGATCTATACTTGAAGAGTAGCTGGCATTTGGCTATTTGTTGAACTGTTTTGGATACTAATGGTGGTGAAAGCTGTGAGATCCAAATTTTCTTAATCCCTTCTTCATAACAGTACTCATGGCCGATCCTTCATTTCAATTCCCCTGATCCTACCAGCCTTGTCCTAAACATTATCATTTCAGACTTGGGCTACAGTCTCCTCACTGGGCCTCCTACCTAAAGCCGCCCCCACCACCACCCTGTTTCCAGTCTCCTCTTACAACCTTACACCTTATGTAGGTGTCGCCTTACATACTATTTGGGTAGCACAAACTTCCATGCACTTACACTCTTTTAGGGAACTGTTGTTTCTCTGCTGTGCTGCAGGGTGAGGTGAAGATGCTGACCTAGAGAAGACTAATCATGGCGCCCCATTCCCCTGAACAGCCAGAGTGCATGCTCACACATTTTACTGAAAAAGAATCAACAAAATGTGGAGACTTCTGAACAGGTGGGTTTACTGTAAGGTTTCAGAGGTTTAAACTTCGGGGCCCTTTATGGGGACAGGCTCCTGGGAGTGAAGGGCATGCTGGGAGTCGGAGTGTCTTGGAGAAGGAATGAAGCCAGGTTACAATCATGAGCATTTCTAGGCATTTCTGGCAAATTGCTTAGAGATCTCAGAGAACAGAGACCTCTTCAAAGCTCTAATAATTTGATAAGATTTTATTTCTCATTCTAAATAATTGTATTATTTACTTATGTAATTTTACATTCATAATTTTTTACTCTTTTTCTTAAAGAAGGACTCTCAAATTATGTAAATGGCAGGATACTGTTCCAGAGCAGAGATATATGTATACAGCAATTCTTCACTTAACGTCGTCAATAGATTCTGCGCCTTTAAGAGAAACGATGTATAACAAAACCAATTTTACTGTAGGCTAATTGATATAAATAAGAGTTAAGTTCCTAGGCATCTCACCAATGTTTTTATAACAAAATGAAGCTGAAAGAAACAATGCTATTCCAGGACCTGCTGTATCACTCTTTGAAATCTCCTCCAGGATATGCCCCATGGCTAGTTATACTCCTCATAACCCTCCTTATCACACGCACCCTGGATTCCATCCTCCTCACCTCCTCATCACTCCTTCCACATCCTGTGTCCATCTTACCAACCTTTTTACTCAACCTTTCCACCTTGGAATGCCCATGTCAATCAGCCAAAAACCAATCCATGAGGTCTTGCTAACAAACCCCTTCTTCCATGTGGCCCACCCAAATAAGTTAACCAGAAATGTCTTACTCTGACTGTCTCTCCTTGCTCCTTTCATATTTATTTAATAAAATTGAATTTAGTTCATATGACCAAGAGGTAGCAGAATGAGAATTCAACCCCATACTTGTTAACTACTGTACTACATGACATTTCTAGGATCAGCTATTGGTCTAACTTCGTTTAATCTTGCACCAGTGTTAACTGAGTTGATTACTGTTGCTTTATAGAATGTGATCATGTCTTATGGGCTTGTACTCCCTGTACTCCTCTTTTCCTACATTTTGATAGCCATTTTCTCTTGTTTATTCTTCCAGAGAAATAGTAGAATAATTTGTCAAGTTCCAAAAATTCTTTTGAAAAAAAATTGTATTGTGTTAGGATACTCATCACAATATGCCTTGCATGAATAAACTGAATATCAATGTGACCTTATGAACTTTGGGAGGTCAAGACTCTTTTATTTTTACACTAAAGGCCTGGTGCACGGATTCGTGCACTGGTGGGGTCCCTTGGCCTAGCCTTCAGGGATCGGGCTGAAACCAGCTCTCCGACATCCCCTGAGGGGTTCTGGATTGCAAGAGGGCAGTTCTCGGGTGATGCACCCCGAAATCGGGCTCCCTCCTCTCTGGTTCCAGGTGCGTCACCTGAGAACCACAGCTGCCAAGTGACTGCAGCTCAGCAGCT
Source organism: Myotis myotis (assembly GCF_014108235.1). NCBI lineage: Eukaryota > Metazoa > Chordata > Mammalia > Chiroptera > Vespertilionidae > Myotis > Myotis myotis. Next base: position 61,485,262 of record NW_023416324.1, read on the forward strand.
CCTGCGTTGAGCATCTGCCCCCTGGTGGTCAGTGCACATCATAGCTACCGGTCAGAGTGTCTGCTCCCTGGTGGTCATTGCGTGTCAGAGCTACCGGTCAGACAGTTGACCGGTCAGATGGTCGCTTAGGCTTTTATATAGAGAGAGATTTCTATAGCTTCTATCACTGCTTTGCACATAATGGGCGCTCAACAAACACCTGAATTGAATTGAACAGATGCAGTAATTAAGTGGTTGTTGATTGATCGCAGGGTAAGGATTTCTGTTTTCACAGACATTTCCTGAGTTGGGAGACCTAGAGGAAATTGGTTCCATTTCTCAGATTTTCCCCTTTTAGCCAAAGAAGCACACAGTGGGGAAACAGGCATGGCAGCCTAGTATTCCTGCAAGTGGGAACTGATGTCCTGTTCAACTGAGTCTCTTTCCCTTAGATCCCTGCCAACAACTGTGGCTCATTATACTCCCTGCCAGTCCCTGCAGGAACTGTCTGTTGGTTTGCAATATCCCCCTGCCAATCAATATCTCACTTATTTACAACTTTTCCTAAGCAAACCTTGCTGGAGGGCATGTGAAGAAAGGCATAACCAAGGAACCTAAGGGGTAGACAGGTAAAGCAATGTTTAGGGAACACAAACCATCTGAATAAATAAATAGCAGGACTAACCATGATTCCTAGTGGTTAATCTGCTTCTACTCAAGTTATGTGAGAGGAAAATAATAAAGATTGTAAATTGCACACAGACCTGGATTGCTCAGTTCAAATTCAAGGCACATCAGTTAGAGTTACTTAGGGTGATTTGTTAACCACCTTGATAGTGCTTGTTTGGGGAAAAAAAAAAAAAGAACTATTCTTCGAGCAGTTTTGTGGCCCACAGCTATATGTCAGGGTTTGGCTTGTATTGTATGGACGTGTTATAAGGATGTTATTTGTACTAGAGTATTTCTTTTCTGGGGTTGGAAATTGAGATAGTTTCTTTCTTTTGTGAGCTCAGGTCGCCAACACAAGGGAGGCATGTTTCTTTCCTACCCAGCCTCAGGTACCCCACTTACGATTCGGAGAGAGTAGCTCAGAGAGGCAGGAGAGTAGCTCGAATTCACAGGCAGGAAGAAAGAGGATTCATTTTGGGCTCGACCTCTGCCTGGCCTAGGAAGATTGAGTTTGCTATCAGTGTCGGAACAAGCTCCAGGGGTTAGTCGGCTCTTCCATTTGAGGCTGCCCTTTCTCACAGGGTAAAGAATTTATTAGTGAGAAATTTCAATTTCAGACCTTCAAATTGTCATGCGTGGCCTCAAGTTCTGTCCATACTATGTATTTGTAATACACTTTCTATCACTGTTTGAACATTTTTTTTTCACCCTGTGGTCATTTTCATGTTTGTTTACAAGGGGGTTTTCTTTTAAAACAAAGGAATTATTACTTCACTTGAGAAGTTTTATCCAGTGTCCTAAGGATTCTTAACAGGCTGGTGGGAGTTCATAGCCAAATTAGCGGAGAATCACAGCAGCAACTGGGCAATGCTGCATGCTGGTCAGCCAGCAGGGTCTGATTGCATTACAACTGCCATTCCACTTACATGCAGGGGCCTGACTTCCTTTAATAAATGAGATGATTTACAATGATGACATTGAATATGAATATTTTTTTTTGTCATTTGGGCTACCAAGCAGCCAACTTCCTCTAATCTTTAATATAAAATTTACTAAGCATAAAGGCACATTACTCAGGACTGATGGCACCGGCCCTGCTCGCACCCGCTGATGGCATGGAGCAATTGGGGCCAGTGCCAGCAACGGGTAGAGTGGGGCTGGTGCCATCAGTGGGTGCAAGTGGTAGCTGCTGCCCTGATTGCCCCTCAGGAGCAGGGGGAGGTGGAAAAGCCCTCAGGGGTGATCAGACACCAGCAACGGGTGCAAGCAGGGCCAGTGCCGGCAGCAGGTGCGAGAGGCAGCTGCTGGCTCCGAATGCCTCCCAGGAGCAGGGGGAGGTGGAGAAGCCCTGAGGGGCAATCAGAGCTGGCAGCCTCCACTCGAATCTGCTGATGCAGCTGAGCCATCGGGTTCGACACCAGGCACCAGCAGTGGGTGAGAGCGGGGCCGGCGCCGGCAGCAGGTGTGAGCACCAGGTGGGACTGCGGTGCTCTGGAGTAAAGAATTTTCAGTAACTACCAGAGGCTCGCCCTGATGACAGTGACCGGTGCCCCGCCTTGGTCTGGTGTCCCCAGTCACCTGCTCCACCATCCCACTGCAGCCAACACCCACCATGTTCCATGCTCTGCCACCTACTGCCAAAGCCTGCCATGTTCCACACAAGCCCCCTCATGGTCAGCGCAGATCATAGCGACCGGTTGTTCAGTTGCTCAGTTGTTCTGCCATTTGGTCTATTTGCATATTAGGGTTTTATATAGATATATTATACCACATGTGACCTCTGTGTCTGCTTCTTTGACTTGGAATAATGTTTTCAAAGTTCACCCATGTTGTAGCATGGATCAGTAATCTATTCCTTTTATGAATAAACTAGAGGCCTGGTGCATGGATTCATGAACCGGTGGTGTCCCTCACCCTAGCCTGCAGAGATTGGGTCAAAACCAGCTCTCTGACATCCCCTGAGGGGTCCTGGATTGCGAGAGGGTGCAGGCCAGGCTGAGGGACCCCACCGGTGCACGATCAGGGCTGGGAAGGGACTGTGGGAGGTCTCCAGGGCATGTCTGGCCCAACTCGCCCAGTCCCAATCAGCCAGACCCCAGCAGTAAGCTAACCTACCAATTGGAAGATCTTCCCCCTGGTGGTCAGTGTGCATCATAGCCACTGGTCAAATGGTCAAATGGTCAGAGTGTCACCAAGCATATTAGGCTTTTATACAGATATATAGATGAAACTCCATTATATGGATTTACCACATTTTGTTTATCCATTCATCAGTAGATGGCCTTTGATGTTCTTTCCAACTTTTGGTGATTGTGAATAGTGCTGCCATAAACATTCATGTACAAGGTTTTGTTTGAATATCTGTTTTCTTTTTTATTTTAGGTATAGATCCAGAAGTGGAATTGTTCATCTACTCTATCTACTTTTTCTTCATGCTTACACTATTGGCATATCTGACAAAGCCTCTTGGAGAATATCTATTTTTTAAATTCTATATTTATCTTTCTAAGCAACTTCCAAACTGTTTTCCACAGTGACTGCATCATTTTATATTCCCACTGTCAAAATACAAATATTCAAATTTTTCTACATCCTTGTCAATATTTGTATTTTCTATGTTATTTTTTTAAATTGTATCCATTCTAGTGGGTGTGAAGTTGTAACTCATTATGGTTTTGATTTGCATTTCCCTAATGTTAATGATGTGGAATGTCTTTTCATGTGCTTTTTGGACATTTGTATACCATCTTTGTAGAAATGTCTATTCAACTCTTTTGCCCACTTTTAATTGGGTTTTGTCTTTTTGATGTGAAGTTATAAGAAGTTCTAATATTCCAGATACTAAACCCTTATCAGATATACTAGAGGCCCAGTGCATAAAATTTGTGCACTAGGCGGGAGTGTCCCTCAGCCCTGCCTGTGCCCTCTCACAGTCTGGGAGCCCTGCAATCAATCACCCTAAAGAGGTAGGCCCTTCCCACCAGGCCAGGGCTCTGCGATGGCTTGCCCCTGCAGAGGGAGGCCCTGCCCATCCACTACGGTGCTGCTGCGGGGTAGCCTGGGCCTCCCTCTTTAGGGTGATCATGGAGCCCCCCGATTGATTGCCCTGCCGCTCGGTGGCCTGGGCCTCCCTCTGCAGGGCAATCATGCAATCAATGCAGAGGGAGTCCCTGCCCACCCGCCACAGCCTAGCAGTCGATGGCCTTGGCCTCCCTCTTTTGGGCAATCATGGAGCCCCCCCGATAGATCTATCATCCCGCTGGCCAGTGGCCTGGGCCTCCCTCTGCAGGGCAGTCATGGGGCAACAGTGGAACCCCCGAATAATCGCATCACACATGCCTTGGCTGGCCTGGTGCCAGTGGGTGTCATAGCATGGTCATCCAGAAGGTCATCGGGACAGTCATTCTGCTGTTTGGTCATTTGGTAGATTTGCATATTACGCTTTTATTATTATAGATGATTTGCAAGTATTTTCTTCTGTTCTGTAGGTTGTATTTTCAGTTTCTTGGTGGTATCCTCTGATTCACAAAAGTTTTTTTTATTTTTATGGAGTCTACTTTATCTACTTTTTCTTTATGCTTGCGCTTTTGGCATATCTGAAAAAGTGTCTTGGGAAAGATCTATTTTTTTAAAAAATTTGACTCACAAACTAATTGAAAAGAAAAAACAAATTTATTAATCAAGACACAGAAAGATTAAAGGGTCTTTTATAATCTCCACTCATCTTTGATCAAGAATTTACTAAAGTTAATTTCCAATTTATATTTTCCCAAAAATGTATTTGTTATTATCTTCATGGTTATGTGTAGAATCAGATAAGTATGAGAAATATGCAAATTTCAATAAGATGTCATTAAAATATCTGTGTGTTGTGACCCAGAGAGGTAGGAAAAACATGAAAAGGATCCAGAATGTAATCAGGAAATTTAGAAAATAAAGAGCAAAGTCTTGGCAGTTAGTGATATTCTGCTTGAGCTGGATATAGATTGGCACTGAACCAAATCAGCCAAAGCAATTAGACAAAAATATATCTTGAACCTAGGGGATAGGGGTTGCAAAACAAACCTCATCATAGTAGTTGATAGGAAACTAAAAAGGACTCCAGGTGTCCATATTTGAGATAGAAAGAATAACTCTAAACATAAAAAGCCTCAGATTAAAAAAAAATAAAACACCACTATTCCCTTAGTCATTGTCTTTCTAAATCCAACTGGGTTAATATTAATGGCAAAGATGATAAAGTATCAATAATTTTGTGTCAAATTCAAAAAATAGATGTTTAATATTTGGGTCAATCTGTCTATTCAGTATTTAAAGATTTTGTAATGACTTGGAATTGGCAAATTACATAAACTGACAGATTGGCCTTGTGATTTCAATTTAAAACTTGTAATTAACTTGTGATTTCAAGTTGAAGGTGCAAGATTTCTTATCAAGTTTGTAAACAGAATTAGAATGTTTATGAGAAATAGATTTATTATGTCTATAGGTTTAATCATTTATTAGGCTGAAATGACTTCTTTTTTTAAAATTTATTTTCCCTTTGCTGATTAAGATATTACAAATGTGTCCTTATCCCCCAATATCCTCTCATCCCCTGAATCCTGCCCTCACCCTCATCCCCTGTTGTCCACATCCATCACTTATGTTTACATGAATGCATACAAGTCCTTTGGTTGATCTCTCCCCCTCACGACCACCCTCCCCTATCTTCCCTCTGAGTTTTGAGCATCTGATCAATGCTTCTCTGTCTCTACATCTGTTTTTGTTCATCGGTTTATGTTGTTCATTATAATCCACAAATGAGTGAGAGCATGTGATATTTATCTTTCTCTGACTGACTTATTTCACTTAGCATAATGCTCTCCAGCTCCATCCATGCTGTTGCAAATGGTAGGAGTTCCTTCCTTTTTACAGCAGCGTAGTATTCCATTGTGCTGAAGTTTTTTAATCCAGTCATCTGCTGATGAGCACATAGGCTGATTCCAAATCTTGGCTATTGTAAATTGTGCTGCTATGAACATAGGGATGCATATATCCTTTCTGATTGGTGTTTCTAGTTTCTTGGGATATATTCCTAGAGGTGGGATCACTGGGTCAAATGGAAGTTCCATTTTTAGTTTTTTGAGGAAACTCTATACTGTTCTCCACAGTGGCTGCACCAGTTTGCATTCTGACAGGTGTGAGATGGTACCTCATTGTCGTTTTGATTTGCATCCCTCGGATGATTAGTGACTTTGAGCATATTTTCATATGTCTCTCAGCCTTATGTATGTCCTCTTTCAAAAAGTGTCTATTTAGGTCCATTGCCCATTTTTTGATTGGGTTGTTTATCTTCCTTTTGTTAAGTTGTATGAGTTCCCTGTAAATGTTGGAGATTAAATCTTTATCAGAGATATCATTGGCAAATATGTTCTCCCATGCAGTGGGTTTTCTTGTTGTTTTGTTGATGGTTTCTTTTGCTGTGCAGAAGCATTTTAGTTTGATATAGTTCCATTTGTTTATTTTCCCTTTAGTTTCTATTGCCCTAGGAGCTGTGTCAGTGAAGAAATTGCTTCGGCATATGTCTGAGATTTTGCTACCTGTGGATTCCTCTAATATTTTTATGGTTTCCCATCTCACGTTTAAGTCCTTTATCCATTTTGAGTTTATTTTTGTGTATGGTGTAAGTTGGTGGTCTAGTTTCATTTTTTTGCATGTGTCTGACCAAATTTCCCAGCACCATTTATTGAAGAGACTGTCTTGACTCCATTGTATGTTCTTGCCTCCTTTGTCAAATATTAATTGAGCATAGTGGTTTGGGTCGATTTCTGGGTTCTCTGTTTTATTCCATTGGTCTATATGTCTCTTCTTGTGCCAGTACCAGGCAGTGTTGAGAACAGTGGCTTTGTAATACAACTTGATATCTGTTATTGAGATCCCTCCTACTTTGTTCTTCTTTCTCAGGATTGCAGCAGGTATTTGATGTGTGTTTTTTATTATTCCAGATGAATTTTTGGAGAGTTCTTTCTAAATCTGTGAAATTTGCTGTTGATATTTTAATGGGGAGTGCATTGAATCTATAGATTGCTTTAGGTAGTATGGACATTTTGATGATGTTGATTCTATCAATCCATGAACACAGTATGTTCTTCCATTTGTTTATGTCTTCCTCTATCTCTTTTTTCAATGTCCTGTAGTTTTCTGGGTAGAGGTCTTTTACCTCCTCAGTTAAGTTTATTCCTAGGTATCTTAATTTTTTTGATGCAATGGTAAATGGGATTGTTTTTTTAATTTCTTTTTCTGTAAGTTCACTATTAGCATATAAAAATGCCATAGATTTCTTGGTGTTAATTTTGTATCCTGCTACATTGTCAAATTCATTTATTGGGTCTAATAATTTTTTGATAGACTCTTTAGGGTTTTCTAAGTACAGTATCATGTCATCTGCGAATAATGACAATTTTACTTCTTCTTTTCTAATTTGGATGCCTTTTATTTCTTCTTCTTGTCTGATCACTTTGGCTAGCACTTCTAGTACTATGTCAAACAGGAGTGGTGAGAGTGGGCATCCCTGTCTTGTTCCTGTTCTTAAGGGAAATGGTTTTAGTTTTTGCCCATTGAGTATGATGTTGGCTGTAGGTTTGTCATATAAGGCTTTTACTATGTTGAGGTATGATCCCTTTATTCCCACTTTGCTGAGAGTTTTTATCAAGAAAGGGTGTTGGACTTTGTCAAATACCTCTTCTGCATCAATTGATATGATTATGTGATTTTTGTCTCTCAACTTGTTTATGTGATGTATCACGTTTATTGATTTGCTGATATTGTACCAGCCTTGCATTCCTGGAATAAATCCCACTTGGTCATGGTGTATGATCTTTCTAATGTAATGCTGGATCTGGTTTGCTAGAATTTTGTTGAGGATTTTAGCATCTATGTTCATCATGGATATTGGCCTGTAATTCTCTTTCTTTGTGGTGTCTTTATCTGGTTTTGGGATTAGGGTAATGCTGGCTTCATAGAAAGAGCTTGGAAGTGTGCCTTACTCTTGAAGTTTTTGGAATAGTCTGAGAAGGATTGGCTTTAGTTCTTTGAATGTTCAGTAAAACCCCCCTGTGAAGCCATCTGGTCCAGGGCTTTTGTCTGTTGGAAGTTTTTGATTACTGTTTCAATTTCATCAGTAGTTATTGGCCTATTCAGGTTTTTTTATTCTTCCTGATTGAGTTTTGGAAGCTTGTATTTTTCTAGGAATGTGTCCATTTCATTGAGGTTGTCCAGTTTGTTGGAGTAGAGTTGTTCGTAGTATTTTTTGACAATCCTTTGTATATCAGTAGGGTCTGTTGTTAATTCACCTCTTTCATTTCTGATTTTGTTTATTTGGGTCCTTTTCTCTTTGTTTCTTGGTGAGTCCAGCGAGAGGTTAATCAATCTTGTTAATCCTTTCAAAGAACCAGCTCTTGGTTTCATTGAATATATATATATATATATATATATATATATATATATATATATATATATTCCAGCATTACATCAGAAAGATCATACACCATGACCAAGTGGGATTTATTCCAGGAATGCAAGGCTGGTGCAATATCAGCAAATCAATAAACGTGATACATCACGTTTTGGTCTCTATGGTGTTTATTTCTGCTCTGCTTTTTATTTCCTTCTTTCAGGATACTGTGGGCTTTTCTTGTTGCTCTCTTTCTAACTCTTTGAGTTGTAGAGTTAGATCATTTATTACCAGTTTTTCTTGTTTTTTGAGGTAGGCCTATTTAGTTATGAACTTCCCTCTCAGGACTGCTTTCATTGTTTCCCATAGATTTTGGATTGTTGTGTTTTCATTGTCATTTGTTTCCAGGATGCTTTTTATTTCTTCTTTGATCTCTCTGGCAACCCAGTCATTGTTTAATAGCATGCTATTTAGTCTCCAAGTGTTTGATTTTTTTCAATGTTTTTATTGTAGTTGATTTCTAGTTTTATGCCATTGTGATCTGAGAAGATGCTTGTTATGATTTCTATTCTCTTGAATTTGAAGAGGCTTTGCCTGTGTCCTAATATATGGTCTATGAGAAGAATGTATATTCTGTAGCTTTGGGATGAAATATTCTGAAGATGTCAATTAAGTCCATCTGATCTAGTGAGTCATTTAGGATTGCTGTTTCTTTGCTGATTTTTTGTTTAGAGGATTTATCCAGTGGTGTCAGTGGGGTATTAAAGTCCCCTAATATGACTGTATTGCTATCTATCTCTCCCTTGATATCTTTCAGAAGTCGTTTTATATATTTGGGTGTTCCTGTATTGGGTGCATATATGTTTACCAGAGTTATATCTTCTTGTTGAATTGCTCCCTTTAGTATTATGTAGTGGCCTTCCTTATCTCTTGTTATGGCCTTTACTTTGAGGTCGATTTTGTCAAATATAAGTATCACAACCCCAGCTTTTTCCTCATTTCCATTTGCCTGAAATTTTTTTTCCATCCCTTCACTCTGTCTGTGTGAATCCTTTTTTCTGAGTTGGGTCTCTTGCAGACAGCAAATATATGGGTCATGTTTTCTTATCCATTCAGCTACCCTGTGTCTTTTGATTAGAGCATTTAGTCCATTTACATTTAATGTTGTTATTAAAAAGTACTTGTTTGTGGTCATTTTTATTCTTAATGTTTGTGTTTCTTCTTGTCTTTCTGTTTCTTCTTTTTACAGCAGTCCCTTTAGCATTTCTTGCATTGCTGGCTTGGTGGCAATAAACTCTCTTAGCCCTTTTTGTCTGTGAAGCTCCTGATTCCACCTTCAATTTTGAATGATAGCCTTGCTGAGTATAGTATTCTTGGATTCATTCCCTTGCTTTGTATCACTTTGTATATTTCATTCCATTCCCTTCTTGCCTGGTGTGTTTCTGTTGAGAAGTCAGCTGATATTCTAATAGGAGATCCCTTGTAGGTAACTTTCTGTCTCCCTCTCTGGCAGCCTTTAAGATTCTTACTTTGTCGTTGGTGTTTGCCAATTTAATTATGATGTGTCTTGGTGTTGGTCTTTTGGGGTTCATCTTGTTTGGCACTCTATGTGCTTCTTGGACTTGTGTAGTTTTTTTCTTGCCAGTTTCAGGGAAGTTTTCTGTCATTATTTCTTCAAACAGGTTTTCTATTCCTTGCTTCTCCTCCTCTCCTTCTGGTACCCCTATTAAGCAAATGTTGTTTCATTTTGCATTGTCTCAAAGCTCCCTTAGGCTCTCTTCTTGCTTTTTAAGTTTTTTTTCCAGTTGCTCCTGTGTTTGTGTGTTTTTTCCTTCCCTGTCTTCTAATTCGCTGATGTGGTCCTCAGCTTCTTCTAGTCTGCTGTTTAAGCCTTCCATTGTGTTCTTTATTGCAGCTATGTCATTCTTCATTTCCTCTTGGTTCCTTTTCATGTTGGTGACATTCTCATTCAGCTCTTATAATTCTCATTGAGTTGTATGTATTTGTCATCCAGCCATTTGAGCATCCTTATAACCATTACTCTGAATTCTTTCTCTGATAAGTTAGTAGCCTCAATTTCATTTAACTCCCTTTCTGGTGATTCCTCTTTTTCTTTCCTTTGTGGATCCTTTTTTGTCTTCCCATGTTTTGCTGTAATGTTTTAATTGTAGTTCCGATTGCTTTGCTACCCAGTTTCTTTTGGGTATGGTGCTACTGGTGTGACCTCTCAGGTTTCCTTGGCGTGGTAGGCTAGTGTAGCTCTCTACTTGAGCTATTTAGGTCCTCTTGATGATGTAGGCCTGCAAGCTGGAAAGGCACAACTGAGGTGTCTAGAAGTTAGCAGCTGTGGAGGGGGTGTCCCAATTTTTGCTATCTTGTGCCCTTGGTTGAAATCACACGTGCCCAGCGGGGACTCACAGTGGCACCCAGGAACCATCTGTTGGGGTGGTGGGGCTCAGGAGGCCTGCGTTCTGGAAAGGAGTGACTGAGCTACCCAGAGTCCTGTAGTTGTCGGGTGGGCAGACTCAGTTTTTGCTGCTGCCTCCATGGTTGGATACACGCAATCTCAGTGGCAGTTCACAGGGCACCTGTGGTGTGTTCGCTAGCAGGTTGTACTGATGCACTCTGAAGGGCCCTGGCACTGAAGCCATTGGATTTCAGTGTCTGTGGGCAGGTATCCCAGAAGAGGGAATTCAGTGTTTCTACAGCCCAGTAGTGCACCCCTGTTTGTTTAAGTGTGTGTCCAGCGGGGCTCACAGCAGGACCCCAGGGCTGCCTGTGGAGTGGTGGTCTTGGGAGACCTGCATGCTGGAAAAGCATGCAACTGTAGTGTCCAGAGTTCTGCAGCTGTGGGGTGGGGAAACTCAGTTTTTGCTAAAGCACCTGTAGTGGATAGGCACGTTCCCGGTGGTGGCACACAGGAGCACTTGCAGTGAGTTTGCTAGCGCAGGCGCACTGAAGCACTCTGAAGGGTCTTGGCACCCTTCATAGAGGCGTCTTTGGGCAGGTATCCAGGATGGCTGAATTCAAAATTTCTACTGCCCAGGGGAGTACGTCCCTATTTGTCCAAGATCGAACCCAGCGGAGGCTCACTGCAGCTTCCCAAAGTGCCCTGTGGATAGATGGGCTCAGGGGGAATAAGCAACTGTGGCAGTGCCTTTGCCAGGTGCTGAGCTCTGACACACTCTGAGGGGCCCTGGCGCTGAAGGGCCCCGGTGCTTAAGTTGCGCAGCTGTGTGTGGGGGGGGGGGGGGGGGGGGCAGTTATTCAGGCAGAGGGAATTCAGAATTTCTACTGGGGGGCAGTGCGCCTGTATCTGCACAAAATCACACCCAGCTGGGGCTCACAGTGACTCCTAAGAGAAGTCTATGGGGTGGTGTGCCTCGGAGACCTGTGCGCTGGAGACCTGGAGATGTGCAAATGCGATGTCAGAGGTCTGCCGCTGGGGAGGAGGAGGCTGCACTTACTGCTGCAGGCGCGGTGCTCCTTTGGAGGTGGAGATCCCAGGGTCTGCGAGTCTGCGGGTGGGCAGCAGGATTTTGGCTGGAGTGGCTGCTGGGTCGCGGGCAGTATCCCAGGCCTGTCTGGGTGGTGGTGCTGATGAGTTCTGAGAAGAGGCCGCTCTCCCTTTCAAGATGGCGTGGGCTCGGTGCCTGAGTCCCACAGTCCAGGGAGTGTCTGCAGCGGTGGTAGTCTCTCCCTGTCCCTGGTCTGCCAGCCTCTGCTGCTCCTGCCGGATTTAACTGCTCCTCACTCACACACACACCACACACATCCACACACTCTCTTTTCATCCCCTCACTCACTCACTTCCTATCTCTCACCTCCGTCCTGCCAGCCGCCATCTTTTTCAATCTTTGAAATGACTTCTTTAAATTCTCAAGATAATTTTGCTCATTAGAGACGAAAACTTACCTGGTCAAGTACCTAAAGTGCTTAAAAAGAAAACAGAATATATTACATTTATAAGTGCAGTTTAAAATACCCAAGTTTGTAAATGAGACTGATTGCTTAAAGAGAAATTAGTTTGCTAAGTTGATCAAATACTTAATTCCTTCTCAAAGTAATGACTGTTAATTATTTCTAAATTTACATTTTTAATAACAATAACAGTAATGTTTATAAATTGAACTTCAAGATTTAGGAAAAATTAGGGGATATAAATTTCAATACTAAATTAAATTATAGGTAATCCTGATTGTATAATATACTGGATTTTGAAGTTCTAAAATTTTATAAGTCATGAGAGATGTTTCTAATCTACAGTCTCTAGTAATAGGACAAATGCATATTATAAAATAATAGCTCATGATCTATTTTTGTTTTGATTACACTAATTATAAAGAGCCAGAACTTTCTGGGTGGGTACCAAACCATACATATGATAAGCGAAAGATGGTTCTAGTCCCAAGTTACATTTGGTGTGAGTCATAGGACTTCAGTGCTTTTTAGTCACCAAAAAATTCAAATATGAAAAGAAAGAGAGAAATGCTGAAAAATTTTAGGCAGGCAACATATTCAAAGCACCCCTGTCCACAAGTCATCTAACAGATTTGAGTGCTATGAAGTGCCCATATTCATCACGCCCATTCAAGTTGTTCAATCAAGGAGCAGTCCTTATGGGATAAGAGAAATGAAATTAGTGAGCAAAGGTCACCCTGAGATAGCCTGGGCGTGGGCAATTCCACGTAAATTAGGTAAAGGCCTAACATTTTTTTTAATAAGTGGAAAAGTCAGTCTCCTTCCAAGCAATTAAAAAAGAAAATAGAGCCTTAGAATAAGGTATTGTTCTATGAGTTCTTTTAATGGAGAAGTATAATTGCTGCAACTAATGTATGTCTCTGCAGTACTGGTGACCAGAGTAAATCTCCCAGGGAAGACAAGGTCTTGACATTCAGGATGGCTGAGCTCAACATCCTTTAAAACTGCTTGCACATGACTTTGTGGTTTTAAAATGGAAAAGCTTTGAGATTTGAAAGACCTCAAGGAGTGAATAACTGATATGGTTTTCTAGTGGAAAATGAAGTGCCATCAGATGGCTTAAAAGTATGACTTTGGAGTCTGATAGCTTGGGTTCAAGTCTTAGCTCAGCTACTTATTAAATGAATGACCTTGGACAAATCACATATCCTCTAGAAGTTCAGTTATTCACTAGAGCTGTAAGCAGGGAAGGTAATAACTATCTCTCAGGGTTGTAAAGTATCATAAAGAGCTTAGCATCATGATCAACACATAAGAACCACTCAATAAGTTATACTGTTGCTTTCACTGCTTTGTTAGATATAAGAAAGTTCGATAAAAGGACAGGAGACCACCATTTACATGATTGCAATTTTTCTCTCTTTAGCCTCTGGCCAAGAAACATACATTACAGTTTTTACGTTAAGTTTGTGTTTTCCATACTGCTTAAAGCAGATTGCCTCTTTAAGAATCAAGAATGAAATACTGTCATCTGTTAAACATTTGAAGACAGGACATGAATGCTGAGGATTTTATTAAAATGTCTCTAGATATGAAATAACATTCTTCTGATGGAATGGTCATAAATTGAAAAACATGAGAAAATCCAGCTTGCACAGCTGTGAACATCTAGTTATTGAAAAACAAAATTCAACTTTTAAAAACTTCATCCAAATATGAAGTAATGACAAAATTATCAAAAATTGGTGATGTTTGGAAATTTAGGCATGATTTTACTTTTCTCCTAATTAGTCCTTCAGTACTTCACTGTGATTTAAATTTAGCCCCACACATTTGGGATTGAGCAGTTCAAAGCATTACTGAAATTATCATGGTTATACTTTGTGTATTATTAGGTAAACTTGGGAACCTGGGGGTGGTTGTATGGATCAGTGTCATCTAAGATGTCTGAGGTTAGCCCAGCTGGCATGGCTCAGTAGTTGAGTGTCGACCTATGAACCAGGAGGTCACAGTTCGATTCCTGGACAGGGAACATGCCTGGGTTGCGAGCTCAATCCCTAGTAGAGGGTGAGCAGGAGGCAACTGAGCAATGATTCTCTCTCATCATTGATGTTTCTCCCTCTCTCTCTCTCTCTCCCCATCTCCCTTCCTCTCTAAAATCAATAAAAATATATTTTAAAAATAAATAAAGGTAAATAAGATGTCTGAGGCCACCTTAGGAAGAGAAGGCTCCTCAAAAACCACCACATGGCTTACATCCACCTACCTAAGTCTGAGAAGAGAGTCCCCTTATAGGAAAACTGCTCTGCTCAATAAATTTTAATGATAAAGAGACTTGAAACTTTGTTTACTGGCAAATGACATTTTTTAAAATGACATTTAAAACAATGTGTTCCCTATGGTTTCAGTAAGTATCAATTTTTACTAAAAATATATGTAATTTTATTTTTTGAATAATTTCATCTTTTTATTAATTAAGGAGTATTTTAAGTAAAGGAATGAAGATTTCTTTTTATAATCAGAGTAAAAGAGGGATAAGGCTATCATGAGTAAGTAAGTTTTTTTACAGATATGGACCAACTGAATAAAAGCTGTGTCCTTCACTAAGAAGGAAAAAATTAAATTGGGAAAGTAAGCCCTCAAATGCAGGGGACATTTAGATGATGAGCATAACTGAAGAAGGTCATGGAACCTCTATGCCTGGAAGTCTTCCAAAGGACAAGCCATACCTACCAGGGGTGACTAGGTCCTTCTGGGTCAGATACCATCACAAAGCCCCAATTACTCTAATATTCCGTTTTTGGCAGATATACTCTTGGGGTTTCTATGACAGGAAACTGAAATGTACAGTTGAGGAGTGCATCTTTGTTTGCTAAGCATTAAAATATCTGCCCAAATTAAAATGAACCAGGATGTGGACTTTGATCTCAAAATGGTTAAATCCTAAAAATACTGTCATTGTCTTTAAAAGCTGCAAGAACTTATAATTTAACTAGTATAATTAGTGTGAAAACATCTTTCACAGATTTCATGGCATAACCTTCCATGAATCTTAGAGAAAGACTTCATCACACCCAGCAATTGGGAGAGTCTTTCCGTACATTTCTATTTATCCAGGCTAAAAAATAATAACTATTATTATTAAAACTAGCTAAGGCACACTTAGGGCTCAAAAATTAGAGTTACTTAGAAAGTTTATTGCAATCTCCCAAATAACAGCTTGGAAACAAATCCTGTTAAGTGCTCCATTTTCCTATTCTTGTCAAAAAAATTTACGTGGCCCTTTCCCTCTTATTAAATTCTGTACATATTTATCATAATGCAAAATAACATGAATGGTCAGTAGCCATCACCTGCAGCTAGCGGCATTCTTCAAAGCAGTTAGAAAACAAGGCATTGGGATTGACCAACATGGTAAAGCTGGATTATGAAGGCATGATTCATCAGATAAAATAAACAGAGGGAATTTTTTTAATGTTATGAACACCCTTCCCCCTGCTTTCTTCAGTTCTTTGTCCTCATTAATGTCACCAAAGAATTATTTGGGCCTCAAACATAAGTTTTAAACTGAATGTGTGCTGCAAAATCCAATGACCTTTTCTTGTCCTTTGGGTTATATTTGCAATAAGACTGAAGGAGTAGGGAAAGCCTTAGAAATACTGAGACTAACACATGACTACCAAGGCTAAGATTCTGAAATGTCCAGGAATGGCTTTCAAGAGACTCCAAGCAGAGCACCTGGGTAGACACTATAAAGGAAAGAAGAAGATGATGCTGATGGTCTAATGGGGGAAACACACCATCCTAAGAAGAGAAGATGGAAGCCAGCACTTAGCCGGGACATGCTTCGGGGTGAGTGGGCAGTCTCAGAGGATGAATGACTTTGAGTTCAGTTTGGTGACACTCATATTACCTTCAAAAGAAAATGATTGTAATAAATATTTAATCACTTGGAAGAGTCAAGCCACTAGAGATGAGAAAGGAACAAAACAAGAAAGAGAAGAAGAGAATATTTCCCCATTTCCATGTGGAGACCACTGAAGCAAGACTGAAGAACAACTGGAACTAAGCCACACGAAAATAGCAAAAGTTAATACCACAGATATCTCTGAGCATCAGGACCTTTGCTGAGAGTGTCAGAGCAAAAATAGCAAGGTGAGACATATGGAGAGCAGCTGTGTCAAAGGACTTGACAAAACAAGGATACTTCTTTAATTGATAGGAAGAATTGGGAAGACCTAGGGTTCCAGTGATTTCACTGTTAGGTGCAGAGATTGCTGCTTTTCACCGTTATTGTGATCTTGTTATGTTTGCAGATAAAAATCCCAAAGAAAGCAAGTACAGGTGGTATACTGAAAAATCAGAACACTCAAGGCTTGGTCCTAGCTCCACACTTTCTTATAAGAGAGATGCTCTCTGCTCTCTGGATTTCTTCCAACATTCTTTCTTTATCTGCCCCTGGCCCGATTCCCTTCCCTCTCTGCTGCTGGTGTTACAACATCCAGCACTTGGTCAGTGTCCTGGTCAGGTGACCCAAACCCAACTGGCTCTAACAGTGTTCCAAGTGTTAAAAGAAACTCAAAGAAAATTACAGTGGTGTGACTGTAGGCAATGTACCCATTCCCTCTCTTCATGGGAATACTTCATTGCCATCTCTCACCCATTCCTTTTTCTTTTACTCAATCAGCAAGTCCACTTCACACACATGTCCACTAGTAGAGAAAAGGTCAGTCTCCCTGTTTTTCAGTCAGCCTTACAGATTAAAAACCTCTCTGAGATCTCCCCTCACTTAATTTGGTGTAGGGCAGTGGTTCTCAACCTTCCTAATGCCATGACCCTTTAATACAGTTCCTCATGTTGTGGTGACCCCCAACCATAAAATTATTTTCATTGCTACTTCATAACTGTAATTTTGCTACTGTTACGAATCTTAATGTAAATATCTGATATGCAGGATGTATTTTCATGGTTACAAATTGAACATAATTAAAGCATAGTGATTAATCACAAAAACAATATGTAATTATATATGTGTTTTCCAATGGTCTTAGGCGACCGCTGTGAAAGGGTCGTTCGACCCCTAAAGGGGTCTCGACCCACAGGTTGAGAACCGCTGGTGTAGGGTGTTGTACATCTTATGGGTTTGAGCAAATACAGGGTGGGGCAAAAAGTAGGTTCATGCCCTAACTGGTTTGGCTCAGTGGATAGAGCGTCAGCCTGGGGACTAAAGGGTCCCAGGTTCGATTCTGGTCAAGGGCATGTACCTTGGTTGCGGGCACATCCCAAGTAGGGAGTGTGCAGGAGGCAGCTGAATTGATGTTTCTCTCTCATTGATGTTTCTAACTCTCTATTCCTCTCACTTTCTCTCTGTAAAAAATCAATAAAATATATTTTTAAAAAGTAGGTTCATAATACAATAATTAATAATACAAGAATGAACTGTTTTGTGTACTCACAACTGTAAGTCTACTTTTGCTGCACCCTGTGTATCCACTATTATAGTATTACACAGATACTGCCCTAAGAATCCTCTGTGCTCCACCTAATCATCCCTCTCCCCAACCCAACCTCAATCAACCACTGATCTTTCCACTGTCTCCATAGCATTGCATATTCAGAATGTCATAGATTTGGGATCACACAGTATGTAGCCTTTCAGATTGGCTTCTTTTACTTTTGAAATTTTAGATTGGCATTTAAGTTCCACCCATGTCTTTTCATGCTTGAAGCTTTCTTCTTTTTACACTGAGTAATATTCCATTGTCTAGATGGAACAGTTTATTTATCCATTCACCTACTGGAGGACATCTTGGTTGCTTCCAAGTTTGGGCAATTATGAATAAAGCTGCTGTAAATAGCCATGTACAGGTTTTTGTGTGTGGACATACGTTTTCATCATTGGGTAAATACCAAAGAGAGTGATTGCTGGGTCATATGGTAAGAGGATATTTAGTTTAATAATTCTGCCAAACTGTTCTAAAGTGCTGTACCATTTTGCATTCCTCTCAGCAATTAATGAAAGTTCGTGTTGCTCCAAGTCCTTCTATTTGGTGGTGTCAGTGTTCCAGATTTGGGGCATTCTAATAGGTGTGTAGTAGTATCTTGTTTTAATTTGCATTTCCCTGATGACATGTGGTATGGACCGTCTTTTCATATGCTTATTGGCAATATGTATATCTTCTTTGGTGAAGTGTCTGTTAAAGTCTTTGGCCCATGTTTTAATCTAGTTGCTTGTTTTCTAATTGTCAACTTTAAAGAGTTATTTGTATATTCTGAATTACAGTCCTTTATCAGATGTGTCTCTTGCAAATATTTTCCTAGTCTGTGGCTTTTCTTATCATTGCCTTCACCAACGCTTAATTTTGTCCTGAATATTCTTCAATTAAAAGTCAAATGCCAACAGGATGTACCCCAAAAAAGTCCTGCCTCCATTAACAAAATCTTCTGCTATTGGCTAACTTTATGGGTCATGTGGTAGTGAAAGGCGCTGAAATAGTGAGGTTATAGTTTGCCATTTCATGCCAAAATAGAGTAAAAAATCCCTGACCTTAGGTGACCTTGGAAGTTTAGGTATAGAGGTGAAATAAAAAGAGGAGTCAAGGACTCTCTGATAGTTCTCAAAGATGGAAATAAAGTTACCCTTGTCAAAGCAGAGGAGTGAATACAAAGTTTACTTAAATGGTTGGGATCTGAGGCATGAATAACATACAATTGACATTAATCTAATTGACAGAATTGGCATATTCAAAGTGGATCTGTCCTTTTAAAGCAAAGAAAAAGAAGAGTCACAGAAGGAATGTGCAGCCAATGAGGGGATGCCCTGCCAAGCCAACACACATGTAGTAATTTTGACGCATCTAGCTATATTAAGGAAAATAGTGTAACCATAAGATCATATAGTTAAAGATCTGAATCATACATAACTTTTATGATTCTATGCTCATCAAGAAATATTCTGATATCCTAATTTCTTATGGAACCTTCCTATAGGAAAAGACTTCATATGTCCAGCATTTATATAAGTTGATAGATTAAATTTTTAGGTTTTATATATCAGTCTTGTGTCATTTAGGGCTCTTTGTATAAAAGCAATAAAAATTAACTTTGGCTAATGTAATAAATAAAATAATTTATTAGAAGGACAAATAATTGGAATACTAGAGAGTCCAGTCTTAGGTACAGAAAGGAGCCAAAATAGTTCCAGAGGGATGGTCTTGGAGCTGGGCAGTCTGGACAGGGAAGATGCTTTGTGTTTAGTAAACCCTTTCCCATTTCTGAAAAATCAAAATGGCATCCATCTGTTTCTAGTCTTCTTCTTCCACAATTTTTTAGGACGTTCTCTGCCCAGATGTGCCAGAAATAACATCCAGTTACAGATAGTATTAGTCTTGAATTGGCACTGAGTTGATAACATCAAAGTCCTATCTCTCCCAACCAGTGAATTGTCTCTGTAGCTCTCACCCTTTGTGATCCTACAATCAATAAACTTTGTGCCCTGAATACCTAGTATTGAAGAGCTCTGACCTCTAGTCCCTTAATCTAACACCAACTGCCTGTGATGGGCTATGAAGCTAAAACTACGCCTGACTTTCCTTGTATTCAATTTCTAACTAAAATGGAGGCCCGGCACTAATCATTAGACTTGGGGTACCGAACTCTTCCTTATTGTCAGCCAAAGACTGGATTCGGCTTCTGTTATTTCTGCTACTGACTTTAAACAGCAATATGACCTACTAGTTATGTACTGTTGCCATGCCCTGGTCTGCCACCTCAGAGTACCTCCTTGCATCAACAGAGTGTTGGCTACAATTAAAATGTGCTGCCTTCTCTTATATTTAGAGAACTTGGATGTCTGTTTGGCTTCACCATGGATAGTAGTAGCTGCTCTGTAAGTTCTTATATATTCTGCTTAGTTTCCTTAGCTCCCATTCAGCCAGTCTCTGGTTTCCTAGCATGTTCCAACACTATGTAAACAATGGCATTTAGAGTACAAGCTATCTGTTCCAAGGGACTCATCATCATTTAGGATATCTGGGTTTTCTTAAAATCTCTTTGTCTTTTTGACTTTATCTTCCCTGTGTAATTTCTGTTCTATCATATTTAGTTTGCAGATCAGTTCCCTTGACAGATAACACAGAAGCAAACAAAAACAATTGAGGAGTTCTTAGGGTTTTCTCTTTTCTTTCAGTATCATACCATCAGTCCTTAACAATTAAATTAAACCTCAATATTTTGTTTTAACCTGCCTGACAACTATTATTATAGGTCCATACAATCTCTTTTAATCACTGTGACTATATGTCATTGTTTTAATGTTTTGTGCATATCTTTTTAATTCATTCCAAAACTGTTTCTGGGAGCCTTCTGTTTGCTAGGTCATATTCTAAGTGCTAATGATTCATTCATGAACAAAACAAAGGACAAAAGACTTATTTTTGGAGCATACATTCTAGTCTGAGGAGAAAGAAAACCAGTAAACATGTATAAATATAATGTCAGGTGGTGAAATGTGCTAATAAAAAATAAGGCAAGGTCAGAGGGATAATGAATAAGGGTGATGAATGAAGGCCTCTCAAGGTCACGGTGGAGCAGAGAGGAAGTGAGGGAGAGAGTTATAAGAATATCTTGGGGGAAAATTTAATAGACAGAGGGAATAATAAAGACAAAATCTTGAGGAAGGACTGTGTTTGGCTTGTTCACTACAGTGGGTGAAGTAGAATGAGTGAAATGGGTGGTGGGTGAAATAATGGAACACTATAAAACAGAAAAGGAATACAGGGAAAAAAGAGAAAAAATACACAGATGGGGAAAGTAGGAAACAAGTAGCAAAGTAGAAAATGTAAACCAACCATATCAATAAGTCATTAAATACATATGGTCTAAACCAATTAAAAAGCAGAACTTGTCAGTTTGGTTAAAAAAGCAAGGCTCAATTATACACTATATATAAGAAACAGCTGTCTACACAAATCTTTAAATATAAGATTCAGAAAGATTGGAAGTAATAGATTATATATTACTAGATATATATCATATAATCACTAACCATCAGAAACCTAGTATGGCTATATTAATGTTAGACATAGAGACTTTAAGACAAGGAGTATTACAAGGTGCAAAAAGTGACATTTTATAATATTAAAAGGGTTAACTCATCAGAAAGCCATTAGAAATTTTTTATTGTGGTAAAAGATGTATAACATAAAATGCACTATTTAACCACTTTCAGGTGTACAGTTCAATGGCATGAAGTACATTAACATTATTTTGCAACCATGACAACCACCCATCTCCAGAACTCTTTTATCTTCCCAAACTAAAAGTCTAAACACATCCTATATAATAAAAGCCTAATATGCTAAGCATCTAGTCAACCAATCAAAGTGTAATATGGTAATGATATGCTAAGGCCACTCAACCACTAGCTATGATGTGCACTGACCATCAGGGGGCAGACACTCTGACCAGTAGGTTAGTTTGCTGCTGGGGTCCAATCAGGATTGAGAGATGGCCAGACATGCCTTAGAGCCCTCCTACAGTCCCTCCCAGGCTGGCCAACCTCCCATGTCTCTTCCTGGGCCCCAATCGTGCACCAGTGGGGTCCTTCGGCCTGGCCTGCACCCTCTCACAATCTGTGACCCTTCGGGGGAAGTCACAGAGCTGGTTTTGGCCCAATCCCACAGGCCAGGCCAAGGGACACCACTGGGGCATGAATTCATGCACCAGGCCTCTAGTTAAAAAATAATTTCCCATTCCCCCCTGGCTCAACTCCCTACCAACCACCATTGAATTTCTCTCTCTATGGAATTGACTATGCTAGGTACCACATTAAGAGGGATGATGCAATATTTGTCCTTTTGTGTCTGGTTTATTTCACTTAACAAAATGTCTTCAAGGTTTATTCATATTGTAGCATGTGTCAAAATTGTATTCCTTTTTAAAGGTAAGTAAAGTGTATTTCATTTTATGTATATACCATATTTTTTATTCATTCATCTGTTAATGAGTATTTAAGTTGTTTCCAGTTTTTAGCTATTGTGAGTAATGTTGCTATGAACATAAATATACAAATACCTGTTCAATTCCTTGCTTTCAATTCTTTTGGGTACATACCCAGAAGTAAAATTACTGGATTATATGGTAAATCTATGTTTAATTTTTTGAGCAACAGCCATACTGTTTTCATAGTAGTTGCATCATGATACATTCCCACTAGCAACATGCAAGTGTTGTGATTTCTCCACCTTCTCATCTACACTTGTTATTTTCTGTTTTATTTTGTTAATAATAACTAACTCCATGGGTGTTAAATAGTACATTATAGAGGTTTGATTTACATTTCTCTAAAGATTAGTGATATTGAACATCTTTTCATGTGCTCATTGTCCATCTGTGTATCTTTTTTGGAGAAATGTTTATTCAATTATTTTGCCCATTTTAAAATTGGGTTGTTTGTTTTTTTGTTGATGAGATGTATAAATTCTTTATATATTCTGAATATTAATTCATTATTAGATATCTTAGTTTCAGATAGTTTATCCCATTACATTGGTTGCCTTTTTACTCTATTGACATTGTCTTTGATGCATATATAAGAATCTTCAAAATACACAAAGCAAACACTAACCATACTAAAAAGATAGACAAATCCATGTTCATAATTCATTCTTTTAACATCACTATCTCAGTAAGTGATGAAGCAACTAGATAAAAATATCTTTCAGAATATTGAAGATTTGAATAATAATGCTGACCTAATTGAGATTTATTTTCTTAAATAGCTAAGTGGAGATAGAAAGTAAGGATAACTCTTTGGGAAAGTTCTGCTGTAAAGTGATTCAGAAAAATGGTGCATAAGGGGAAGGTGAGGTCAAGGTAAGGTTGTTTTTTTTTAAAGTCAGGTGACATTTCAACATGTTTGTACCATTATTCATAAAAATAAAAAGGAGTATATGAAAATACAGGGAAAAGGACACAAATGTATTAAATGGGGTGCTCAACAAGGTAGAATGAGAAGGATTCAGCATATAAGTGGAAGGGGTCTTCAGAAAGGTCTTTGAACAAACCTTTGAAACAATCCTGGTTTCTTTAAACACCCCAAATTAAAAGAGATAGTACACTTAAAATGTTTATTGCAGTGCTAGCATATATTCAGTTGTCAAAACAAAAGGACTAGAGAGGGGAAAAACCCTACTATTGGCTGCAGTTCCTTTTTCTTTATTACACAGATTACACATCATGGCCGATTTCACAACAATTTATACTTCTTCCAGCAGACAAAGAAAGCAAACTTTGCAACTAAGAAAGGATGATGCATTTGGGTTAAGGGATTGTGACAAAAGGTTTTAGAAACTGATAACTTTAATAACTATTCTCAAAAGACAAGCACAGCATAAAGAGGGAATGTCAAAATGACTTGGTCCAATCCAGGTTCAAGAGCTGAATTAAGGTTACAGTACAATAACTGCTAATCATCCTTTCCTCATTTTGAACTAATCAAAAGCTCCAGCTCTTCCACAAATGTTACAAATACCCTAAACTGCCTGTGATTTCTCTAAGCCTCACTGGTTTAGAATTAATATCACTAAAGCTCCCTTCTCTCCACATACAGGACTGTCACACACACACACACACACACACACACACACACACACACACACAGCCTGTGAGCAACATCGACAAATACCCACAGCTTGAGATTAATAGCAAGGAATTAGGAGGGCAGGAACCTTCGATAAAAACCACACGTAAAGGCCAAAGTGGATTTTAATATTGGGGACAACGAGCGTTAACTAGTTTGTCCTACTGGAGTGCACTATCCTTTAGTCCTTATTTTTGCTCCTAATTGTTCCTGCAGGTAGTAGGTTAACATGTAATGCACTTAGAGATGGAAGCAATTGAATATGGCATAGATACCCAAAGAAAGGGCTCAATAAAAGAGCAGCATGTGCTCTAATCTGGCCTTTTACAACATCTACTATCAAAGAGCTTTGGGGGTTTAAGGGGATTAGACACCATAACCCATCTGTCAGGTCATTATGTAAGGAAACGCTCCTGCTGTTTTCAAGAGAAAATGCCCTACTGTATATTATTATCATTAAGCATTTACAGAGTGCTCGAGTCTTGCAAAGCCCTTTCAAAGCATTTTTACTTGTTCCTCCTCACAAAATGATGTCAACTCAAAGAATTATTTACAAATAAAGAAATGAAGTACAGGAAGAAGATGAAGGCAAACACCCCGGTCACCCAGGGGGTAGCAGAAGCTATAAGAGAAACTTGGAGCCTTGAGAAAAGGGGGTACCTCCTACCTCCCTTTACCTAAAAACATGTTTGTTTGCTTGCTTATTTTAAAAGCCAAGGCCAATTCTCCTGTGTGTTCCTGCAATCTTATACATTATTCCATAACAAATACTTGTGGATTATTTTCTATAGACACAGGATGTAGCTTAACAACAGCTGTACATCATGATTGACACTGTTCCATCTGGGAGGAGATGCGGGATGCATTCAAGCATGAGCATGTGTAAAGATGGACTGATCTATCGTAGCTATCATTTACAAAACTAGAGATCCCAACTCTAAAGCATAATGAGGCAAAATGAAATACTACATGTTCTTCCATCCACATTGTTGGTAATTTGTTAGAAATAATTTAGCATTCCATTAAAACCTAAGCAAACAACTTAGTATGGGGGGCCAGGGGAGGTGCCCACTTGAAAACAGCCATGCTATCTAACCTGGGCTCCCTGGAGAGCTTCACAGGTCACAGAAATAAGGGGTGCTGTTACCTGATAACATTTCTTTTTCTGAAATGTCCCCTCCTATTTAGAACAGAATTAGGAAACTCATTTCTGTGAATTTTACTATTGAAAGATTAAAGCTATCTTTTGAAAGAATGAATTCCTATCCTATATAATAACGATGTAATATGGAAATGGTCGTTATGCCGTGAACCAGATCACGAATCAGCAGGAGGGTGGGGCATCGAGCTATAAGTGGGCGGCTGAGAGCTACAGGAGGAGCAGGGCAGCAAGCTATGGGGGGCCGAGGAAGGGCAGGGGGAGCTACAGGAGGGCGGGGCAGCTGGCAGAGAGCTACTGGAGTGCTGCAGCAAGCTACTGGTGAGCTACTGGCGAGCTATTGGCACGCTACTGGCACATGGATTCGTGCGCAGGACTACTAGTTTAAAATAAAGGAATGAGTAATACTGATATATTTAGACCTTATTGTCAGAAAATATCTTCCTCAGTTGTGCAAAATTGTGCAAATATACTGATCAAACAGGAAGACTTAATCAAAAGACTATTTTTGTACTTTTTCAAGTTCTTGTATCTTCCCTCCATTAAAAGAGGAAAAATATACTATTCTTTAATCATAAGTTGGCAAATATTACCAATATTCACTTATTGTTTATCTACTGGGCACCTTTTAAATGCCAGATAATCATCTCTTTTCTAAGGAGTCCACAGCCTGATAGAAGCAAGAAGAGATATTTCCATAGAACTATATTCCAGGGTCGAGGTGATGGTTCCACACAGGAGTTACAAGTAAATTATTCTGGAATTTGAGAGAAGACCCAGCACTGGATGAAATTATCATCTTATTCTCTGGAGGAGGCAGGACAGGGTCCTGTGAGGAATGAGGAGGAATGTGGGAAAGTTTTACATCATTTCAATGAAGTGGTCCTCCAAGGACATCAGGGACTGGCAAACAGGTAAGTAGGAAATGAAACATTATAGGAGAAGGTCCAGGCACATGTACAAAGGCAAAGAAGCACCGATGGTAGGTGGTAGGAGTTCTTTGTTCCTAAATAGCTACAAGGAAGTAGGAGAGAGGCATAGGCAAGCCCATCAGTGCCATGGCTCATGGATGCGTTTAATCATCTGGCTTAGGAGATTTGGACAGGCACTCTGGGATACAGCCTTTGAATCTAAACAGCTAGAATTCCCCACAGTTGCTTCAGAAATTTAGTCAGAGGCTAGTGGAGCCATTGGCTATTTTCACTCATCTCTCATTTATCCTGTGTCTTCATTTCATACTCACTCCCACTGTCCAACTCTAGGTCCAAGTGACCTCTCACCTAGAGGATTGCAATAGTGGCCTCCTTCACCTCCTCATTGCTGTTAGAATCATGTTTCTAAAAGGTATGTATGCTCCTCATTGCCCAACTTCAAAAAAGAACATGGTATACTAGGTTAGGAGAAGCTGGCCTAACCTACCTCTCCTGCTCTATCTGCTTCCAGCACAAATGCGCACCAAGCCCTGCCAGCAATTCCTAAGGCCTCTGTTGGAATGTTCTGTGTCCCTTGCCTCTCCCAGCAGAAATATTAATAACATTCAACATTTTGCTCCTATGAATTTATTTTACAGAAATAACCTGAAATGCTAAAAGGTCTCTCTTGAGCCCCATCTCCTACGAATTCCCACCTCACTCCGTAGCTCCAGCTGTAAGGAACTACTTGTAGTTCTCTTGTCTCTCTCTGCCTTTGAAAATGGTCCCCCCTGCCAGTGGTTTCCTGCTGGCTGACTCCCCCTACCTTGATTTTCACTTCTCTGTGTTTCATTCTTAAAGCATCCGCTCAAATGTCCTTCCCCTGGCAGGTCTCCATTTTGCTAAATAATTAGCTATTCCCTTCACCAGACTTTCTGAGCACCTTAACCATTGTCTCCGTTGTCCCACTAAGCACGTTGCATTACAACAGCTTGAAAGTTTGTCATTCTCCAAACCAGAAGGGCCCAGAGAACAAGAAGCATTTCTTACCTAACTGTGTGCTTTATCCTTAGCATTGAGCCCTCCACATGTGAGAGTAAATTAATAAATGGCTTAATGAGAAGTAACAAAAGCTTAAACCAAGGTTGTTTTAAGAGCTGTTGCAGAGATAGATTCATTGGTTTGTTGGCTTTTGAATGGGAATGGCAAAGCTAAGAGAGGTGTCAAAGACAAGTTCAAGCCTACATGATGGTGAGGATGATCTTGCCACAAAAAATTTGGAAACAGAGAATGAGAGAGAGAGATTAGAAGGGGGATGTTGACAAATTTGGCCTGGGCTTGAGGAGGAGAGGGAGAGTTCTGGGTTCCTGGCATAGATGCATTAAACATACGGATCAGCTCAGTCATCGCTCTCTGTAGGTTGGGAAACCTGAACCTTTCCATACTCTGCCTGCGATTCTCTTCTTATAGCTCTTAAGCTGTTGAGATGCAGTGTGGGTTGCTGTTAGTCACTGTTTGACTACATGAGGATCAATAGATATGTACCCAGTGTACTGAAAGGGCTGAGTGTAATGACTACAAACAGGAAGCAGCCGTATTTTCCTCCTACGACTGCCTTTCAGCATGTCAGATTCCTCTTTCCTCATACCTTCATGGCATTTCAGGCAGCATTTATAACTTTCCAGTCATTTTCAACAACAACCAAAAGATTCAGCCTTATGTCAGTAATTATGACTCACTTCCAGAGAGCAAAAGGTTCTGTTAAATTTGAAACTTTATTCTCACATCCCATCCAAAGTTCTTTTTCCCTCCCCCGACACGGGCTCAGACCCAATCTGTCTCTGGGCTCCTGTAGAGGAGAAACTGAGCATGGTCTGTTCTCTCTCCCTCTCTCTTCTTCACCACCTGCCCCTGGCTTTTCCAGAGTCAACGCAATAGAAGGAGTGTGGAGCGAATGGGACAAATATTCTCACTCAGGTGGTGCTGCTTACAGTGCTGTACTGGCTGTTCCTGATTATTTGCATGTCATCTGTATGTTCACAGGTTAGCTTTCCTGCAGGGTCTATTTGTGTGGACCTCAGAGCCCCCTGTCTCGCCGATGTTGGCACTCTCCACTTAACTTCTTATGATACACATACAAACACACACACACACACACACACACACACACACACACACACACACTGGGGTTTCACCAAAGTGCCTAGAGCCTGACTACTACCAGCACTTGCTATATAGAGAATTCATATTTGCATGACACCAAGTGATGGGAGCAGAAGCTTGCCTTAATGCTGCTCCTTCTTCCTACACAGGTGGCTCCATAGCCCCCCAAAATATTGATGAACCCATCACCCAATAAAAAATAGCCTTCTTTGTCTCTGGGAGATCATCCTGGTTATAAGAGAAATAAAAAGAGAGAAAAAGTAGCAAGCAGTCTATGCTCAGTTTCTTATTTTCAAAGTAGATTTGTGAAATGGATAGCAGAGACAGTGTGAAAGCTAACACTTTTCCTTGCAAGGACCAGGTTATTTTGCAAAAAAGAAAGACATTTTAAAATTTTAAATGCATGATTTTAGGAATTGGACAAGGAATTAAAAAGGCAAAGCACTGGAGGAGCTCAGGACATAAAGTTTATGCCATAAACACTAATTAGAATGAGCACAAGAGAGCCGGGTTACTGCACTCCAGGGGAGATAAAGATGCCGAGGGCCGGAAGAGGGAAGATGATAATGAAGGAGAATCTGGCTAGGGGAGAGGTCAGTGAGGCCCAGGGTGGGGATCTGAGTCTGGAGGAAGAACATAGTGCACCCAGAAATTGCCCAGCCTTTGCCAGAGCATAGGCCACATGTTACCAGTACCATGGAGGCATAAAGAGCCATCACATTGTTCCATGGCCATTCTAAGAGCATCCAATGGATCACCGCACATCTCTTATGCTGAGAAATTCCATCAGGTGTTCCAATACCACCCAGGGGGAACGTACTAGCCACTGAAGACTACTATCTCCTGGTGATCGTGCTTACATATTCAACCTCATCTAAATCATTCTTTCCACTGGAAGGACAATCCACTCCTTCTAACTGACCCTCTGGCAGCTCAAGACACTTGCAAACCCCCCACACAGTGCCCTGGAGTGTTGCGGTGGTATCATTGTGGAAGGAAAAGCCACCAGACTCCAGATACTTGGCTTGTACTGAGTGATTCACCTCGCCCAATACCCTTACCAGTCCCCATGCCAAATCACCACGCATATGTTATTTCTCTTTACTACAGCTTACCTAGGATAAAAGTCATACTAATAGCAAAAATAAAACATGACAATTTTGGAAAGGCAGAATAAGCCAAAATAATTTTACATCCCATTTATCACAAGTTAGCCACACCATCTATCAAACCCCCTTTCTCAACTTGAACATCTGGAAAAGTGGGTGGGCTTACTTTATTCTTTACTAGAAACTATGTTATATCAAATAGGTTTCTGGTCTTATCAAAAAAGCAAAACAAAACAAAAACAAGAAAATATGTAGAAATGGTAGGCTATGAAGAATTCCAAAGTTAAATCCACAAAAGAATTTAGGGACCCTATAGATTGAATTTGGTAATATTCAGTGTTCAAATTTAAATACCTAACATTTACCAGATCATAGAAAATATCATTGTGCATTCTTCACTTCTCTAGATATTCATAGGCAAGTATTTCATTCAACTTTAGAGATGTTTTCCAGGTTTTCTGAAATGTATTTGTATTGATTATTGCAGAAGCTATTAATGCTGACCTTGACAATTCCAAGTCACAACTCCTTTCTTGCATTGCTGTCCATATCAATAGGCTAAAGCATAGGTGGAAAACCTTCAA
The DNA here is from genome assembly GCF_014108235.1 of Myotis myotis. Taxonomy (NCBI): domain Eukaryota; kingdom Metazoa; phylum Chordata; class Mammalia; order Chiroptera; family Vespertilionidae; genus Myotis; species Myotis myotis. The sequence continues at coordinate 61,514,833 of NW_023416324.1, forward strand.
TATTCAGTTAATCACTTACAGTCCTTGAGGAGTGACTCTAGTTGATATATTCTATTCATGCCTATAGTTGGCAAGACCTTTGTAGAATACAAGAAGAGATAGTACTCAATAAAAACTTGTTTTCTCTGTTTTTTCAACATTTTAACAAACATTTACTAAGAACCAACATTGGCATGCTAGGAGCTGAAGACACAAAGATAAATGAGAAACAAGCCTTGCCTTTAGGGAGTTCATAATCTCCTTTATTTAGTGTATTCATATGGTGTTCTTTTTTTGCTATTCAGTTTAACTGACAAATGGGGTGTGCATGTTACACGTTGCATTCATAGTTGTGTTGCTGTGTTTGAGGGGAAATCTTATTCTCCCTCCTCCTCTTTGTAGCTCTCCATATGTGTACCAGAGGTCTATTTCTTTTTCTGATTCTGTCCCTCCCTCCACTTCAAATTTCTTCATACCCTTTCTCTTCCTGATTGAGTTAAGTGAAAGTACATTTTATTCATTATATTTCCTAGATTTTTGTGATCCCTGATCTTAAATCTTATTTTTATACACACTTATTTTTTTCCTTATTACTTATGTAGCCCTTATGTGATTTTATTCCTTTATGTCAGTAGAACTTGACAGAAAAACAAATCCTCTAGCTTCTGCGATTTAGATAGATAGATATAGATATACGTCCTTAGATTTCACACATATAGCTTAGACTATATATATATACTATATATTATGTATAATTTTGAGGTTTTCATCTATATCTATATATAGATATGAATATGAGATATATGCTTAGATTTTTGTTCCAAAATAGGTCCCTAAAATCCTATATAATAAAAGGCTAATATGCAAATCGACTGAATGGTGGAACAACTGGTTGCTATGATGTGCACTGACCACCAGGGGGCAGACACTCAACACAGGAGCTGCCCCCTGGTGGTCAGTGCACTCCCACAGTGGGAGCGCCGCTAAGCCAGAAGCCCTGAGTTGGGCTTATGGCTAGCAAGCACAGCGGCAGTGGCGGGAGCCTCTCCTGCCCCCTTGGCAGCACTAAGGATGTCCGACTGCCCACTGGACCTAACCCGGCAGTCGGACACCCCAAGGGCTCCTGGACTGTGAGAGGGCACAGGCCAGGTTGAGGGACCCCCTGAGTTCACAAATTTTGTGCACCAGGTCTCTAGTACAATGATAATAATAAAAACCCATAAATAATGGAGGGATGATTATATTCATTTGCATTGTCTGATAGCAAAAGTCTCACTATGATTTTCATTAAGCTTGACCCGATTTCTTTTATATCATAGTACATAGGCAAGGACAAAGCAATTTAATTTGAGAGCAATAAAAAAAATACCCTTCAAGGAAATCGAGAAATGGACACATTATTAGTATGAAGAAAAAAAATCTATGTACCTAGAAAATAACATCTGGAATAAGCCTGGCTCAATCTCCATTTGACTTTATTTCATGCCTCTAATAGCTAACTCCCCAGTACAATGAAACCAAGTTTTACAAGTCTGTTAGGGGTACCCTATTTTGTGAAACTTCAATAAACTAAAATCAGCCAGATTATTCACTTTATTCATTCTGATTCTGGAACTCTTTATTATTGTCTTAGCCTTAGTCTTAACTCAAAGTACTGACTGAACACATTATCAACTGGCTTCTTCTGAAACTTTGCCTCCCTCCAATCAGCTCTATGAAGTCCCGGCCAGGGCTGTAGATTCCTACCCCGCCCTGTCTCTCTGCCGCTGCACACATGTCTGAGCTCTCTCTGTGGGGACCTTCCGTCCTTTGTTCTGACAGCTGCCTTCTGTCTATGTCCTGTGATGGGAGAAGTTTTAAAGCTCTTTGTCACATATCTGCATTTGGACTTTAAACTGAACGTTGATTGCACTGCTACCTAGAACATTTGTGTAGCTCAAATGTTCCCTGCCCTCTCCTTAACCCTCACCCCCACAATAGTCCTGACTCACTTCGTGCTCACCTCACACAGGGGGACTAAAGTAACATTCCGTCGACATTTTTGGAATACATATTCTGTGCTTCCTAATCTGATAGTCATTTAGACACACAAAAATGAAAAGACAGGAAACTAGTTTTCATTCATTAGCACACAATTTAATAAGAGAAAAATGTGAGTAATCACAAAAAAAAGTTTTAATGCAACTTTAGAAATATATGTAAACCTTAGCATAAAGGACTGAGACAATTATTCATAAGGATGTTGGGGACAGGTGGAGATTCTGAAAGATATCAGATAAGGAAAATAACATTTTACGAAAGGAAGAGCAAGGAGGTAAGCAGCAGAGCTTCCTCTGAGAATCGGGCGAAGCAACTACTTATAGAGAAGCAAACAGGTTCCGAGAGGTTATAAAAAGGCTTCCAATGACAACACTAATATTAGAGTTAGAATTTATACTCAGGTCTGACTCGAGAGTCCACACAACTGCCTCAGAACAGAACGCAATTCACTGTCCATATTGCACACACATAAAAACATGGGATGCCTTCTGAATCCCCTGTCAGTATTTGTGCTGCCACGATATGTTCAACCTGATTTAAACTGGCTTCCTTCCCCACCACCCCACTGAAACTGTCCTGTGAAGGTCAGTCTCTTCTCATCTTGCTCAGCATCTCTGCAGCTTTCAACTCCTTGAAATCATTTCTCCTCTTGCCTCCTATGACCCTTTATACTCCTGGTTTTCCTCTGATCTCAGTGGCTGCTCTTTTTCAGCCTTTTACTAAGCGACTGCCTTGCTACCTTCTCACCTCTTTCACCAGCTCTAATGCCAGAGTACCCAGGTATGGCTGTGTGCCTTTCTACTCTCTATCTTCTCTTCCAAACTGAACTCATCCCTTCACGACCATTTTAAATAGCTTCGACCCTGCCTGTCAAATTGACAGAGGAGCGGCTAAACGTGTAGAATCTGGAGCCAGGCTTCCTGGATTCTAAAACCAGCTCCACGGGCTACAGTAGGCTAAGTGATCTTGGCTAGTGCTTCACCTCTCTGTGCCTCACTTCTCTCATTTGAATATGAAGATGATTTTTAATATATAACGATCCGATATCAAGTTTAACATGTCCAAACCTGAATTCTGTATTCCCCTTCATAACCTATTCCTCCCCATGTCAATAAAATGGTACCATCTTACACTCAGACTGTCAAGTAAAAAAAAAAAAATCTAAAAACATCCTTGGTTCTTCCCCTTACTGATACCCAACACCAACAAGTCTCATCTGTCCTACCTTCCACATATATTCTTCATTTTCTCTTTCCCACCCGAATCAAAGCTACAATCATCATCTCTTACTTGGACAATATTAGTAGCCTCCCAGATGACCTTATTATACTCATTCTTGCCATCCTACAATCTATTTCCCACATAGGAGTAGGAATCATCTTTCTTAAAAGGCATGACTGCACATTACTCCTCTTCTTAAAACCTTCCAGTGACTTTCCACAAAACCTAAAATCCAGATGTGTGCGCCACACTCCCTGACTCATCACAGTCCAGCCATACTGGCCTTTCTGTGTTCCTTACACACACCGCCTTGTACAATTCCAGAACCTTAGAGCTTCAGTGGGATGTTCTTACACTGGCAGAGATGCTTTACCCCTGGATCTCTAGTGCTCACAGGAGTGCCTAGAACACAGTATGTGCTCAGCAGATACCTGTTTGATTGTTCGATCAATTGATTGATTGGTGGGACTTTGAAGAGTATAAGTCAAGATTTAATTCACTTCACTCACAGTTTAAATTCTTTAGGGGAGCTTTCTGTGTAAACAAAACAAAACAAACAAAACCTTAAAGTGAAATATTTTAAAATGTGTAGAATAATTGCTAAGATGCAATTTTTTTATTTTTATCTTGCAGTTATAAGTACACATATCTGATCTAGGGATGTGTGGTTTTCTTAATAAATTAGGTAGCGTTGCTATATTCTGAGGTGACTCTGTCTAGTATAGAATTAGACCCAGGGTTTTAAATATAATTACTGTTTTCTAAAAACTAGGACAAGAGTAGAATCAGACCTCAAGGGTACAGTGACACAGGGCAACGCCTCCTTGTGGCGTTAACAATCCTAACACATGCCTGTCAACATTCCTAACAGCAAGCTGCAGAAACCATACAAATATTGACACAGAAATTTTTTAATCCACAAACTTCTTCCTGTAAAGACTTCTAAAAATAATTTTAAAAATAATGCTTTAGATGATTTTTTTCTGAATTTTACTAAATTTAAAATCATATAAAAATAACTTTCCGAAAAACACAGAATTAATGCATTTATTTGTATCCATGATCTTTTTTTTTTTCTCTTCTCGCCCTGGTAAATGCTCCCCCAGAGACTGACAAGTATCTAAAGATCCATAAAACATGAGTTTAAGAAGTATAATAAATCATTTGTCACTGGCATTTTAAAGATTTGGCCTTATTGAGTTTTAACTGATATATTTTGCAGGTACTCCTGCTGTTATATGGAAGCAATATAAGTTTAATATTTAGTTACTGCAAGCTAAAGACACTATGTTTTACTGAAGTATGAGAACCTTGAAAGAAGTAATGTCCCTAAAATCATTAAGGCAAGACATTAAGCTATAAAATCTAGCAAAGTTTCTAATTAAAGTTAATCATAATTAATTCTTTAAAAGTTCAAAATTTATTGGTGAAATCTTCACACTTCCATTTTATGGTCATCAGTTGTTTATATTCAAAGTTGCTATCACATTTAATAGTGCTAAAATCTTCCAAAAGAAAATTTCCAGACACATCAGTTATCTTAAAGGTGCATATTATGCACCTTAAATATCTTTAAACAATATAAAAATTAAAATTCTACTACTCACGCATTTAAGATCCTTGCAGTTTTACTTAACCCCATAATACCAGATGGAGAAAAATGTATCCTGTTGAAAGCCATTTCTGACAGGAAAAATAATGTTTATGCAGAGACTCATGAACATGGATGATAAGTGAAATCATAATGGAGAAACAGTGTATAGGAATTATCTGAAGACAAAAATATTATCTCTATAGATTGCATCAACTGCCATAACCCTCACTAATCACTGCATTTTCTTCATCAGGCTCAGAGGCAGGTAAAGTAATAGGTTCCTAAATAAAGCATGAAAACGTTGCTACCACTTTCGATATAAAATGGCCACGTAAATGTACTTCTGTAAAGTGTGCTTAGGTTGCTCTCTCTTGGTGAAAACGTAGTACTGTTCAAACTGATTGCTATTGATTTTTAAAACTTTTTTAAAGGTTTTATTTGTTAAAAGACAGTATTTTGATACAGCATTTCCAGTGCCATTTGCACAAATTCAAATGCTAATTGCTAACCTTAGAACAGCTAGAACTGCTTTAAATAATTCTGAGTTTCTAAATTGATGCGAATTAAAAGCCAGTTAGAGCACACATTCAAATGTTTTCATTTAAAGACTCCCAGGAAATTTCATCTTGTAATAAACAAAGTACCAAAGAGAATGATTAGGAGGGTACTAAGAAATTCAGTTTTGAAACCTGATTCACTGAAAGAAGGTAAAAATATTTGCAGTCTCCTAAGTACTCTCTCCATTTACATATTTGCAGAAACAAATTATGATCCATCTGAAAAGAAAATTTACTGAGTAGACATAAGTGGTAGCAGAAGTCCAAACATGAAAATAAAAACACGTGTGATTACAAATTTTAAAATCAGGACCAGGAGTTTACTGGAGCCAACTTAGTACCAACTTGCAAGAGTTGACTGGGCACCTAACTTTCCCAGCTCCTGATTCAGTGACATAATCTTGATAGTTGAAATCTGTTATGGTGGGAGTATTTACACTTTCATAATCTTGATAGTTGAAATCTGTTATGGTGGGAGTATTTACACTTTCATAATCTTGATAGTTGAAATCTGTTATGGTGGGAGTATTTACACTTTCATAAATTGGCAAGCAATATAAATCAGGATGTGTGTGTGTGTGTGTTTGTGTGTTTGGGGGACTGGTTGCTAAACATTTACCAATGCACCACTAAAAATGCCAAAGATCATGTCAAAAATAAGACCTTTCTCTTTGATCAATGACAATTGATATGTAATTAACAAAACTTCAAAATTGTGATAAATATACTGAATAAAGAACTTCTCAAGGGAAGTCATTACATACTAAACTTTTATAAGTAAAAATATTGCTAAATTTAGTGTATCTATTTAATCCACTTACAAATCAAGCATATAGTATTTTATAATAGAATGAAAACTATTCACAATTACCATTTCCTCATTTCCTCTTGCCAAATCAAGAGTCTTTTCAGAGAGGCACTTCAGTCATAGTTTTAACCAGTTCTCTACAGTCGCCAAATAGAGCTCAGTAAATCTTTGGGAAATTTTTAACTCATTAGAATACCACACTCAATCAAAATGAAAGAATATTTTGCATGGCTTTGTATTTTAAATATGAGACTGAGTAAAGTGAGATGCTTAGTGGCATGAATGAAGACATAAAAGATATAAGCAAACATCTGACAAAGACTTGAAAAGGATGTTTCATTGGTCAAGCCCTGCTTGTGTTCATTGGGTTACACTCACCTTTGGATGCCAAGACTCAGGGATTTTTCTGAGCTTTTCCTTGGAACACTTACTCATAATTTTAGAGAAATAACCTCAGGAAACAATCTTTATGGAGTCTGAAACCTTAGAGCAGGACCTCCTATCCAGAAGACATGAAAATTTAACTTCTGAAGTGTCACAGTTTGTCAAGCTCACATATGTCAAAGGCACTGAAATGAACTCATAATACAGGTCTGGTAGCTTGCGTTTGCATTAGGTACAATGTGTGGGGAAGATTATCAAGGGAAAGTTTGATTGATTATTATTCCAGTTCTGCCTATGCCCCCAGGACCCATTTGAAGATGATATATCTCAAGGTACTATTTTATTGAAAAGGATATAACATTAATGAATTAATTAATGATCACATATAAATAGTGGAAAGAGACTAATTGAGTGATAGTTCAGTTAAATAGCTCCAACAATGTCACTGACAGTGACAACACAGCTGATCAATTGATAAACAGTACCAGACATTGAGTGCAAAAAATGAACCTTTTAAATTCACCTTTCCATGCATTTCCTCATAATGAAAACTAATAACAAAAGTACATTTTAAATGAATAGATGTTTGAGGAGGTATAATTATTAAAGCAGCAAGAGCTGTGTCTCTTCATCATTAAAACCTCAGACTAGAAAGATATCTGGTGATGTAAGATTGTTTCTAATATTATTGACAGGACAGAAAGATTATTATATCAGTAACAGAAAGAATTATCACACTGCAAAAAACAAACAATGAGAATGCAATTTTCAATGTTACAAGTCTTTAAGTTGTATATGAGAATCACTTTTAAATACAGCATACAATCAGAACTTATTGCAAAACCACATAAAATATTATTTTAAAAACAGTACTAAGTCAAAAGAGTATTTATTTAATAGAATAAAAACCTGACCTCCAATACAATGATTTTGAAGTTTCTCTATTTTAGGGAATGAAAATGAGACTTCATCTCATTGACAGCTACAGAAATGCACAAATCAATCTTCATATCCATCCTATCGGTACTATCATTATTATCTCCATTTTACAGATAAGGGAAGTGGGAAAAAGATAGCAAGGAATTTATCCAAGGTCAGACCAGTGAGAAGAGATGAACCTGGGATTCAAAGACCAATAGCTTAGCTCCTGAGTCCAGTATCTTAGCAACTACATTGCACACCTCTCAAGATTTGGATTTAATGACAATCCAGGAGTTCTTCCTGAAGAGAACATTTATCTTGAGCTTTTTTTTTCTTTTTTGGTCTCTATCTTCTCTATGCTCCTATTTATATTCTACAATATTAAACATGCAATTCTTCTTTCTGTAGAGCAAATTATCCCTTATACCTGAAGCCCATAAGGACCATTCCAGAGGTAGGCCTTCACATTATATAGAGGTGTTCCATGCTAACAGTAATAGAACATTTTGTAGAATTACTTACGTATACTTCTGTTATATATCCTTAGTACATTTCATTATAATTATTTGTTTAGATGATATTATCCTGTGCTAGAATTGAGCTCATGAAAAATGAGGATGTTATTCTATTAATAATGGGTCTCTCTGGTACCTAGCATAGTTTTACAGAGCCAGTACCCAGTACATGTTTGTTAACATGAAGGTTCATGCTATAGCCAAGCAAGCTGGACAGAAAACACATTTCTATACTAAATAACATTTTTCATGACAATGAAAAAAATTTCAGAGAATCTCAAATTATCTCCTTCATTCCTCATAAAAAATAGGTCAAATGTCTGAAGGGTTCTCCCTCAGATATGTCTCTTGAATCTGAATTGTCTGCACCCCACCTAAATATAGGCCCCATCCTAACCTGCCTGCACTCCAGTCACAGTGTCCCAATGTTAGGGGCAGAAATAGAATAGCAGGGACTAGTTATAGTTATCCCCTACAATAAAAGCCTAATATGCTAAGTGTCCGGCCGTCTGGTTGGACCAATCAAAGCAACCAATCAAAGCATAATATGCTAATGATATGCTAAGGGCGCTCAACAGCTTGCTATGATATGCACTGACCACCAGGGGGAAGACACTTCAACCTGTAGGTTAGCTTGCGCTGGGGTCCAGCTGATCGGGACTGAGCAAGACAGGCCAGACATGCCCTGGAGCCCTCCCGCAGTCCTTCCCCAGCTGGCCAACCTCCTGCGTCCCTCCTCAGCCCCAATTGCACTGTCCCTCAGCCTGGCCTGCACCCTCTCGCAATCCAGGACCCCTTGGGGGATGTTGGAGCCAGTTTTGGCCCGACGGTGGAATGACCGGTCCCTATGATGCACAGTGATCACCAGGGGGAAGACACTCAATGCAGGAGCTGCCTCGTGGTGGTCAGTGCACTCCCACAGGGGGAGCGCTGCTCAGCCAGAAGTCAGGCTCACAGCTGGTGAGCACAGTGGCTGTGGCGGGAGCCTCTCAGTGCTAAGGATGTCTGACTGCTGGCTTCCTGGACTAGGAGAGGGCGTAGGCCAGGCTGAGGGATCCTCCTGAGTGCATGAATTTCATGCACCAGACCTCTAGTATAAAATATTAACCATGCTCTGTTAACTATGATTGTTCCATTCTGAACAGCAAAAACACATTCTAACCTGAGAGTTGTACACACCAAGACATAGGAGCTAACATCAAAATGAAGCTTATCCTCCTTTTCCGAGAACTCCCTACAACTATGGAAAGATTAACAATCTTGTTACTGAAACAATTTGGTCCCAGAGGTGCCTGCCCTTTGCCCACCTTTTGCAACCCCAGCCCACATTTCCTGTAAGCTGCAACTATTATACCTTGCCTACTTCCCTATGCCTATAATTCCTTCCTTCACATATAATATTTGTCCTCCTACCCCATATAAACAGCTGGCTTATCGAGGGTTGGAGGGAGGTTTGCAAAGCAGATTGTCATGGATGACCTGCTTCTCTTCCATGCTGCTGATATTATTGGAATAAATGCTTATATATGATTCAACTCTTTCTCTGCTTAATTGGCTCAAGTAATAACAGGCAGCCCAGACCCACTTGTGTTGGTTGCCTGGTTTCACTGACTACTTTACGGCCACCAACCACTCCCAAGCCCAGACTTCCTTCCCTTTCCATAGAGCCAACACAACCAACTCCACAAAATGCAGATCCCATCTCCTCATTACCTGATATTAAAAATGTTAATTGATTCCACAGTGTAAAGGGTAAAATCCAAACTCTTAAGCATGGCATCTAAGGATTTGGCAATTTGACACTAACCTACCTCTTCATCCACTCAACCTCCAAATCCATGGTGAGCCACGATGAGCTTCTCTGTTTCCTAGGTCGGGCCCTCTCATCTCTGATATGCCCTATGTCTGGAACGTTCTTTTTTGCTGTGGAAATCTTGCTCACATATCAAGGCCCAACTCAACTGCTCTCTTGTGACAACTCTCCCCAGTATTTCTACACAGGATACTCATGATTTCTACTATACTCCCATAAACCCCTTGCCATTCCATTGCACCACTTTTCTGCATTAGTATTACCTAGTAGCATTTATGTATCTCTCTACCTACAACATGAGCTTTTTATACCCCAGAACACAATTTAGCAGTCCTTGGCAGGCCTTGTGTGGTTTGTGGTGGCTACCAATATTCATCAAGATCTGTTGAGCAAAACCAGGAATAGCCAATTAAAGATTGTGTTTATTCGATTTTTCCCTACACCTTCTTGTTTCAGAAAAGGCATGTGCATGGCAATTCCCTGATGTTTATGTTTGGCATTTCCTAAGAACAAGTACTTTAAGGATTGTACCTTACAGATTGTTCCATTGCCCTTTCTATTCAATGTCTATTCAAGAACTTTTTTGGAATCCAACCACTACACTGACCCCTTGTCCAGAAATGACATTACAAGTGGAATGAGAGAGATAGCAAGGCCAGTAAATGTGAGATGGAAGAACCTGGAGCATGCTCAGAACACCATATAGGCTTGGGAGTGCTTAATCCTAAAATGTATCAACAGAGTTGTGTTTTTGTGGGGGTTGGTAGAGAAAGGAATTGTGTGGAAATAAAAATAAGAATAATAAACATTTATTGGGAGGCACTTCCCAGGCTCAGAACTTCATATAGACTACCCCAATGAATTCCATTACAACATGCAGGAATCTGAGGCTCAGAGTCATTTTCCCCTGGGGATTGAAACCCAGGTAATCTGGCATCAGAGATTCTTTTAACCATCATCTTTATTGGGAATAACAAGGTGTAGGCATGTTGTTTGATTTTTATCTAAAATTCCTGGCTGTGTGAATAAATTTTAACTTCATGATCTTGAGACTGATTTTAGTGGGTACACAGAAGGCTTTTATTGAAAGAGATGAACACCTGTAACAAGTTTTCTTAGTCCCAATTTTACAGAACCTGAAACCCAATGATACCCACCAGACTTAGAATCTCAAAGTAGAGTCTTCTGGTCATCCATGAAATATCTTTATGTGTGAGGAAATGACAATGCTTTACTACAGAGACTAGTGATTCCTATTTTCCTCACAACAAAACTCTCATGTAGACAACGTTGCTATTTATTTTTAGGAAATGAACACCCTGTCCCTCCCAAGTAGAGAATAGCAGAATTCATATCCTCTGCTTCCTATTACACAGTATTTTCTATTACATAAGAAAAGTAAACAGTAAAGTAGATGAAAGGTAACAAGTTAAGGAAAATAATAGACTCAATCTTTGTACGAAGCTTTATTTTATTTACCCAAAGCCTTGGGATTACTTGGCAAAGTGTTGTGTACTATGGAGTCTTTAAAAAACAAATATTTAATCCCCATATAATAATTAAGTACCTCAGTCAGGTCTACAAACTGCTATGGGAATTTTAACCATATATATAAAGAAGCAAGATCAATATTAAGACATTTTTAGTCTGGAAGTCGGTTTCTCGTGGTTAACTAAGGTATACATGTATACAAGATTCTGAGTAGCCACAGAACTTAGAGAAGTTGTAACCTGCTAATCACCTGCTTCTCAGAGAAATAGGACACCATGACTATCAGCCTAAAAACATAAAATACAATGTTAGTCCAAAAGTGTAAATAATAATGCAAAAGTAGGATCTGCCTTTGCTATTTCTATACATCTATGATAAGAACTCAATGTTTTCATTAAAACAACCAAAATAGGCAATGTGGGAAAAGTGCAATGAATGAGATCAATGTAGAAACTTAAAAATGGTCAGGAAAAAAATTAGAAAGCCAATAGAAGAACTCATTGGCTCAAAGACCTAAGGCTAAAATATATAATCAAGCTCATTTATGAGGAAACTACTTATTCTGTATTTATAGTAAATGTTAATAGCAACAAGTATAGTGCTTCAGTTTAGGAAGAGTTAAAAACATAATGGAATTAGCTAAATTTGCTTATTTAAAAAGAATGCCTACAATTTCTTCCTCAAATTTGAGTTTTCCTTTGTACTTTTCCCATTATGATATAGAACATTTACTGAACAAACACCAATTTGAGCTAAAATGATATTAGGTATTGATGATCTACCTATTTTCAGCCTAAGGACTAAGTAATTTTCTGCATTCACATTTTCATCATTTTAATGAAATTGAGGCAATATGCTGAAATGGTATTGTCTTAGATTGTATTAAGGTTTACATATTCTAGATTTTTCATATGCACTATGTCATATATTTTCCTGTGAATCATATATATTATAAACATGCAGATGTATTCATTCATTTACTGCTAACAACATACTGTAGGTTTAAAAAGTAAATTCTATTATGTTTCTTGACCTTTTAAAAGTTATTTTATTTTAACACCAGCAACAGGATCATAGAACAGACCTTGTCTACGCTTATATGGTTTTGTTATTAACCTTGAAAGTTTACATCATGACGTTATCAATTTAGTTTAAAGGGTTTATCTCCACTTGCTCATCTGGTTCTCAGTACAAGATATGGAATTTGCTTATTCTAACCATGTTTATATTACTATGTAAAATACTAAAGGCTGCCTTGCTATAAAGTTATCAAAAGGGTATCATTTCTGTACAACAGTAAAGATACTGCTTTCTAAGCCAAAATTTCAGTATTTTTGATAACCAGACGCAATAGTTTCGTTTAGGCCACTATAGTGCCATCCTATCTAATAAAGAGGGAATATGATAATTGACCATTACACCCTCACAAGATGGCAGTGCCCACAGCCACAAGATGGCGGCACCCAGTCCCCTCAGCCCCACCTCATCCAGCTGGAGTCCCTCAGTCCCCTCAGCCCTGCCAGGAGGCAGAAGGCACCACGCGCCTCATCCAGCTGGAGTCCCCTTGTTTCCTCAGCCCTGCCTCATCCAGTCTCAGTCCCTTAGTCACCTCAGGCCCGCCTCATCCAGCCGGAGTCCCCCAGTCCCCTCAGCTCCACAGGGGAAGGCAGCTGGGGGCAATTGGGCCAGCAGGGAATGATCATGCCCGCAGGGGAGCATTTAGGAGTCAATCAGTCTGGCAGGGGAGTGGTTGGGGGCAATCAGGCAGGCGAGTCCTTAGGAACCAGCAGTCCTGGATTGTGAGAGGGATGTCCAACTGCTGGTTTAGGCCCGATCCCTGCAGGCTGGGAGGACACACACCCTCTATGCACGAATTTTGTGCATGGGCCTCTAGTTTAGTAAATAACTCCCTAATATACTGATTAGTATATTTTTTAAAAAGGGAGATTTATTTGGCAATATTTCACTTGGAACAAAACAGAACTTAGTATGATGAAACTTCTTAAGTCTTCTGTGTCTAACATTGCTTAAGAAAAATTTAGATACAAGAAAAGTTTGACTTAATAAATTTTGTCTCTCACAAAAAATGCAACAAATTTTTAATAAATTCCAGCTTTGAAGGATTTTTCAGAAACTAACATGCTGTTTTGTTTGTATGAGAAGACACTTTCAAATGGCCAACAAGTGCTCCTAGATATATTGTGGGTATACAAAGTTTTTATCATCTGCTGATAGGTGATGTTAGACTTTAATTAAAGACAGCCTTTTATCATGTTAGACCTAATCAATCATTAATATACTTTCATAAAGGCTAGGACCACATTCTGACCACACTCTTACATGCTTTACATTATTTGCACACCACAGTTATGTTGCAAATGTCTAAGGTAACTCATTTGTACCATTAAGGTTATTTATCTATAGTCCTCCTTCCTGGGTCAAGCCATTCCCTGTTGAAACCCTGGTTCAAATATTCCTCTGGAAATGACCAAATTCTCAATTACAAGGCAAGTAAATTCTTGCACTGGATTTGTCATTGTTTATAATTATACCACCAGTGTGTAAATAAATGACTGAAGAAATGCCTTGATCACTTTATTAGTGAGTGAATTGGTGTTAGTTTGGCATTTTCCAAAGTTTGGTCAATGAAAGACTAGCCCTGGAAGATGCATTTCAATAAAAAGCAAAATCAGTTTAGGAACTAGTCCCTTACATCTTAAAATACTAAAGACTCTGAGATACAGAAAATAGAGAAACACATTTTAACTTTACACCCAATGTTTTCAAAATTTACCTGACCATGGGGATGGGCACTGTTGTCACCACCTATACTAATAAAAGGGTAACATGCTAATTAGACCGGGAGACCTTCTGGGAGATTTTCCAGACAAAGCCATGGTGGTGGGGCCGAGGCAGAGGCGGTTAGGGGCAATAAGGCTGGCAGGGGAGGGCAATTGGTGGTGAGCAGGCCAGTTGGGGGGGGGGGGCTGTTAGGGGTGAGTAGGCCAGCAGGAGGGTGGCAGTTGGGGGTGAGTAGACCGGCAGGGGGGGTAGTTAGGGATAAGCAGGCCGGCAGGGGCAGGGGCAGTTGAGGGGGGAGCAGGCCAGCAGGCAGAGTGATTAAAGGAGATCAGGCAGGCAGGCAGGTGAGTGGTTAGGGGCCAGTGGTCCCAGATTGTGAGAGGGATGTCCAACTGCCAGTTTAGGACCGATCCAGGGATAAGGCTTAATCCAGCAGTTGGACATCCCCCCAGAGATCCCAGATTGGAGAGGGTGCAGGCTGGGCTGAGGGATACCCCCCCCCACCCCGTGCACAAATTTTGTGTACCGGGCCACTAGTATTCTACATATACATGAATAATCATTAAAAGATAGCTCTCTCTCCAGCCCTGGCTGGTGTTGCTCAATGGTTAGAGCGTCAGCCTGCCCACCAAAGGATCAAAAGTTAATTCCTGGTCAAGGGCACATACCTGGGTTGCAGATTCCCCTCCCTGGTCAGGGTATCTGTGGGAGGCAACCAATTGATGTGGCCCTCTCACATTGATGTTTCTCTCTTTCTCTGCTCTCTCTCTCTCTCTCTCTCTCTCTCTCTCTCTCTTTTCCTTTCACACTCTCAAGAATCAATGGGAAAAAATATCCTCCAGTGAGGATTAACACGTGCACACAGAAAAAACAACTCTCCAAATTAAAGATGTATGATATTTCTACAAAAAAGCTAAATATTAATTTTGTTTTAAGGCACTACATAAAATTTTCTAACACTTGAATTATTTTGGGATGATTTATTTTATAGGTTAAAGATTTTCAGTCATTTAATGAACAAAATTTTATATATGTTTTAAATTACAAATTAATTAGTAAAATAAGGAGATACATACTCACATTGGCTTCACCTTTGTATGTCACTGAAAAATCACAAATTCAACTTTGAGCTTTCATACAATATTTTTACTTTATAAAAATAGCAACAGTTTAAAAAATACATGCTTTAAAGTTCCTACCATGATAGAATTTTTATGCAAAGTGCTTTCTTTCTTTAAAGTAAAAATATTCTAATTTCTTCATATATAAGCATCTTAAAGAGCAATGGTATAAAAAATGGCAATAAGATTAGGATATGATTCTTATATGATATTTTATTTTTTTTTTAAATATATTTTATCGACCCTTTACAGAGAGGAAGGGAGAGAGATAGAGAGTTAGAAACATCGATGAGAGAGAAACATCGATCAGCTGCCTCCCGCACATCTCCCACGGGGGATGTGCGCACAACCCAGGTATATGCCCTTGACCGGAATCGAACCCGGGACCCTTCAGTCCGCAGGCCGACGCTCCATCCACTGAGCCAAACCGGTCTCGGCTATATGATATTTTAACAAAATTAAAATTACAAATTCATCCCAAAATGAACTTGATAGCTGAGATGCTAACATAAATCTATTCGGATTAGTAATACTTTTGTAATCAATGATACTAGGACGATATAAAAGTGTCATTTCTAAATTTTAGAAACGTGTATCTTCCAGCAAAGTAAGGAATTGATACCAATTTTGTTTACTCGACCTGACTTTAATAGCAGGTAAAGCTATCCCCATAGTGCTATTGCTGTCTGTACAGCAGAAGAAAATTACTGGGAAAATATATTCCATCATCTTGAATGCTTCATTGAGAGCCTATCTTTTACTTCTAAAAAGTGTGTGTGTGTGTGTGTGTGTGTGTGTGTGTGTGTGTGTGTGTGTGTGTGTGTGTAAAAAAGAAATAATCATTTGATGACATATCATAGCTTTCTTAGGTTAAACATTTTTTATTATAGTAACATATCTGAGTAATTGAAATAAGTTCACCATACAGATAGCACATGCTGAAGCATGGCAAGGCCACACTAATTGCACATTGTGTAGACGTTTCAAGCATATTTTCTGTAACAGCATTTGCATTTATATACAGGTAGTAAAGCACATGAGGATAATTTGAGCCATGATTCATGGTAGCAAATGGATAGCTTTCAAGTTAATCTTCAAGCCCAGAATCTTCAGCAAAGCTATGAATATTCGATGCCGTAGAAAGTGCATTAGTTCCTGTATGAACTGACCAACTCAAGACCAAGAACTGTCCTGTCATTGTTAGCCTTTGAAAGAGAAATATCGGCATTATCTGACTACTTTTGTAAGGTAAGTTTTCTTACTAATTTAGAAAATATTGGTCTATTGAATGATGACTTTACCAGCAGATTTAAAGTTAGTTTGTGGGGGAAATTAAAGCTTTATTTTGCAATTCTTGGGTAATACAGCTCAGTTAATGCAGAATGTGTTACCTGAATAGTTTCCTTCAATATGCCATATACCCATTTATGACAAAGCAAACACACACACACACACACACACACACACACACACACACACACACACGATAGCAATCTCAAAGTGTGAAATAAGTTTTAATATACCAATTTTTGGTTTCAAGACTATAGCTAATAACCTTGGTTCACATGGGTCCAGACCATTAATGCTTTTTAGGCCTAGAGACGTCAACCTGATTCCTAAAAATTTCAGCAAACTGAACTAGATCCAGTGACACATTATCTTTTATTGTCACTGAGGATTTTTCTTTTCTTGACTTTATCCATACCTCAAAACCTTAAAGAGAACTTAAAGTTTCAGAAAAAAAGAAAAGGAAATAAAGGAAGGGAGGGAGAAAGGAAGGAAAGGAGGAGGGAGGAAGGGAGGGAGGGAGGGAGGGAGGGAGGGAGGGAGGGAGGGAGGGAGGGAGGGAGGGAGGGAGGGAGGGAGGACAATGTAAGGAATAAAATATTGACCATATATTTCTACATTTTAAATCTATTCAAAAGTAATATTAGCCCAAAATATGTAGATAACTAATTCAGTTATTGAAAAATGTAATGTCTCAATTTAAAGAGGAAAGCAAATTTTCAAGTCACAGAAATACATTAATTGTGGTCACATTTTTATTGTTTAACCCTTATAATCAAATTAACTAAGATTCAAAATGTAAAGCAGCAGTAGGGAATAGAACAGAAAAGCATTTTGTCATTCTTCTCAAAGTATCTGCTATTATATTTTAAAGAATATGCATTTTGAATGAATCACTGCTTTATAGAAAACTAAAAATAATATAATTTATGCAACTATTAATTTTTGGTACTTTTTAAAATGTCATGTAATGTGTATGTTTAGATTTCAAGAGAATTTTTAAACAAAATGGCTTTGGCAGGCTAAAGAAGAAAACATTTGGATTAATTTACATGAAGGCATCTGATATTTCCATTTGGATAACAAAATTCTATAATCATGCACTTTTCAAATTAAAAAGAATTAGGATGAAATATTTTTCTTAATGTCTGGAACCCACTGTCATCTACCTATATAGAAGGTTGGGGTCATTTGAGTTTGGTTCATTTTAGTTTTAGGGGAGAGGAATTAATAGAAATGCTTGTGTATTTAAATCTACAAAAATGTGTAAAGATCTTTGCATCTTATAACTAATGTTATTCAACCATGTTATAGTCAGAGGCTACTGCTGCCATTACCATATTTGATTCTGTTATAACTTCATTTTTATACATACAAGGTAAATAAATGCTAGTAAAATAAAATTTGTTTTACTAGTAAAATAATCATAATGATTTCCTCCTACAGATTGCAAATAGCAATTAATCTATAATGCTGGAGTATACAAATGAAAACTAATCTGAATATAAAACTGATGATTTAAAATAAAATGATTGCTTTTTATACAACTCTGGAAATCATTCCAATCATATACATTTCTGGAAAGCATTCCATCCCTAGATTTACAGAACAATCATGGATATTTTCTTAATAACAAAATAACCATATGCTTTCATCATAAGTAAATAAAATTCACTAATAGAAACTCCTGGTAAAATTGAATAGCTTCTGGATTTTTCTCTCCTAGGAGAGAGCGTCAGACCCATACTATCATTTATACTGATATATTTAACCCCATTAATAAAAAATTATAATAAACACTATAAAATATGTTTTACCTCTAAAACATTTATATGGCCCCTAGAGACTTCCATGGCTTATTACCGTATCTTCTCTTCTTAGTTTCGCAAAAGGGAATAAACAGGACAGCGATCATAGACCACTGCCTACCAGGTGGTATATATAAATAATGAGTACGTGGCTTTTTTCACAACTTCATCATCTCAAACTAGATCAATATAAATAGGCAAATGTGGGCAATGAAATTCTAGTGCTCAAAAAAGGACTTAAGTAGTTACCGAAATGAAATGTGTTCATCAGTTAGTTGGGTCATTTCATATATTAAATTTACTCTTAGTTTTAAAAATTCTAAGTGTGTGTGTGTTTCCTAGGGGGAGAGGGTACATCTCCATGTTGGACATTCTTTTTTTGTCTTAAATAAAAATTGCACTCCTGTGCAACTGAGGACAAAAGTTCCAAAGCACTCGCTCTAGCAAATTAACCATTTTTATTTAAACCAATGCAAGTGAGTGGCCAAAAAACTGTGTCGATATTATATACCAGACACCTGAAATTGTGTCTCATTCATGGGCACATCATGAATTTAAAAGAGAAATGACTAAAAATACTCCTTGAAAACAGCTACTTGGTGATTATTCTTATAATGATTTTGTAATATCCTTATTTTTGCATTATTTATTCTAAGAAATCTGTAACACATGTTTAAGAACTTACAAAATTGAGTCATAAACACTTGGGGTTACACAGTAATTTCCTTCATCCTGACATCCTTCTTCTCTTTTTACACAAAGATAATTAAAAAATTATTCTTTGGGATACATCTAGCAAGAAAAAGTATCTATTGGAATACGGATGTTAGGTAGTCATAAGCAATGAAGTAGCTAGCAATAATTCCAAGAACAGACTACTTTAGTCTAACCCAGTCATAAAAATATATGGCTTTAAAAGCAAAGTATATCTAACTTACACCTTGGGGTTGCCAACTATCCAGCTTGTGAATTAAAACAGGCTAGTTTGCCTCTCTCAGTTCTCCTGCTTTGGGCCATTTCTTGATTTACTGGAATTAGCTTTTAGGATAATAAAAAAAGGTAAAACACTCATGAATTTTGTAAATAATTAGTGTCTGTGAGAAAATAAAACTTTGGGGAGAAGTTTAAACAAACTTCTAAAAGGGGAATATTGCAATTTCTAAGGATTTACATGTCAATGACTGTTTATATTTTCATGGAAAACTGAAAGCTCACTCATTGTTTTTGAAATTCTAAGCAAGAAATGGAAGCTGCTATGAAACTTATGCATAACCAGAGGCCTGATGCACAAAATTCATGCAGAGAGAGGGGTTTGTCCCTCAGCCCAGCCTGCACCCTTTCCAATCTGGGACCCCTGAAGGGATCTCTGACTGCCTGTTTTAAAGGGATCTCTGATTGCCTGTTAAACGGGCAATCAGACATCCCTCTCACAATCCAGGACTGCTGGCTCCCAACCGCTCGCCTGCCTGCCTGATTGCCCCTAACTGCTTCTGCCTGCCAGCCTGATCACCCCCTAACCACTCCCTTGCTGGCCTGATCGCTCACATTGCCTTCCCCTGCCAGACATCTTTGACCACATGGGGGTGGCCATCTTGTGTGTTGGAGTGATGGTCAATTTGCATATCACCTCTTTATTAGGTAGGATAACTTTGAACTAGAAGAAATTTCATACTTTATTTTGATTTTTAAAAATCCTTAAGGGTACACCACAATATCCAGTAATCAAAATCCTCCATTTGCAACATTTTAGATTATTTTCTATGGTGCAGTGTGAAACTGTATTAGACTTTGCAATGTAATTTGGTCTCAACATTGAAAGACGTATAAAATAAGTGACACATTAACAGTGAAATGAGTTTCAAAGGTCAACTCTTCTACTGATGAAGAACAGAAGAAAATGTTTTTGACTGTGTATACACATCAGAGATATACGAGTGGTATAACAAAAATCATCTGAAAAGATTTTTGTCATTATCATCATTTTCTATTCCTTTATGTACTAGTAACTCCTGATAAAAAGTCAAAATAAAAGCTAGTTTATGTTTTGTTTATTCTTAACCCACTGGATTGTCTTTCATTTAAATTGTCTCACTAGATCCTTAGTGAAAATTTACATTATCATAAGTAGCTAAATTTCCACATAGAGGAATCAAAATGTCGAAGAATCAAGTTGAAATTTTTATAGTATTTTACAGTGTGCTATAGTCATGATAAACCCGTTTTATACTTAATCCTATCATCAAAGCAATACCAGGCTTCTAATTTTTCTTCATTTTATATGGCTACTATATATGTAAGAGAATAAGGTATTATACTACTAGAGCTTATTCAAGTTAAAGACATGTTATCTAGAAAATAATTTAACACTGTAGTGAGATCTCCAAGATCAGTTCTGTTTCATATTCTCTGCAGCAAAAATACCATTTCTAGTAGGAAGGTATTAATTATAAACCTAGCAAATTCTAGACATTCACATATTATGTAAACAATATTAACATGGTTTATTACATTTACAGAAAGGTTAAGTCTTCTATCCAAGTTTTCTAATTCTTTTATATAATAAATATATTATTTGAGTGATGTGTGCATATATTTCACACATATATATGTCATATATACATAAAACAGCACTTAACGGTTGCTTTCTTTGCATGTTTACATTAGGGGGGCAATGAATTCTATAATGCATAACCCATGGCAATTTTCCCTTCTGTTTCACAAATGGCCATATCTGGATGTAAACAACACATTGGAGCGAGTCATTCCAGGTGAACTGTATTTCAAGTTGTAGACTGGTGATCTCATGAAGAATTGTGTACATCCTGGTAGTAAATACCTAAAAATAATAGTTAAAAATTAGACTTTTACAAGCAAATTAGTATTAACATCTCTCACGGCGTGTTAGGTGGCTCATAATTTATATATCCTACATGAGAAATTATACTATAAAAACTATGCATTCCACAAAGAAAGAGTTATTCTCCCATATTGAAGAGGGAGAGGGTCATAAAGCTTCACCCAAAAGGCAGAATAGAGCAGCAACATATGATCTTAGCATCCCAAGACATCCCATAAAGAGCCATGCACTCACATGCGAGAAAACTATGTATGTGGCTCATATTAATTTGAAATTCATTCTTAATCTTTGTAAATAATGTGTGGAGCCAGTCAACTCTTTCTTAAAAACATGTGATATGAACCACATCCAGTTTGGATCAATGGATAGAGCATTGGCGTGTGGACTGAAAGGTCATGGGTTCGATTCTGATCAAGGGCACACACCTCGGTTACAGGCTCCTCCCAAGCCATTGCCCTGGTCAGGGTTCGTGCAAGAGGCAACCAATCAATGTGTTTCTCTCACATCGATATTTCTCTTGGTCTTTCCCTTTCTCTTCTTCTCTCTAAAAATCAATGGAAAAATATCCTCAAGTGAGGATTAAAAAAAAAAAAAAAAGAAAATGTGATATGAGAATCTTGCTAGCCATAATACCAAAAATTATTTGTTTCAAGGATATTGGAACCATCTAATCTAATAAAAGAGAAACATGCAAATTGATTGCACCTCCGCTATGCCCCAAGCCACGCCAAACAGCCAACCAGAGAATATGCAAATTAGCCCAACCCAGATGGCGGCCGGCAGCCATGGAGTTGGAGCAAGCAGGAGGCTTGGTTGCCCCAGCAATGGAGGAAGCCAAGCTTCCTGCTTGCCCTGGCTGGCTATGGCCTTCGCTGAAGGGCACAAAGTTTCAATTATAGAAGCTAAGTAAATCCCAGAGACCTGCTTCCAGCCAGCCTCCACTGGGAGCTTGGGTGGCCGGTGGACCTGGCCAGCTGGAAAACAGCCATCAGCCCCTCACCCAGGCTGGCCAAATCCTCATGGGGTGAGGGTCCCCACTGGAGGGCTTGGCCATCCAGCAAACAGCCATCAGCCCCTTACCCAGCCTGGCCACACTCCCATGGTGTGAGGGTCCCCACTGGAGGGCTTGGCCAGCCAGCAAACAGCCATCAGCCCCTTACGAGGCTGGCCAGGCACCCCAGAGGGGACCTCCCACCCTGAAGGGGGTGTGGCAAGCCTGAAAATGGCCCTCAGACCATCACCCAGGCTGGCCAGGCACCCCAGTGGGGAACCCCATCCTGAAGGGGCTGTGGCAAGCCTGCAAACAGTCCTCAACCCCTCACCCAGGCTGGCCACACTCCCATGGTGTGAGGGTCCCTGCAGGGGGGCTTGGCCAGCCTGAAAACAGCCATCAGCCCCTCAACCAGACTGACGAGGCACAACAGCAGGACCCCCCTCCCTGAAGGGGGTGTGCCCAGCCTGAAAATGGCCCTCAGCCCCTCACCCAGGCCAACCAGGCACCCCAGTGGGGACCTCCACACTGAAGGGGCTGTGGCCAGCCTGCACACAGCCATTAGCCTCTCACCCAGGCTGGCTAAGCATCCCAGCGGGACCCACACCCTGATCCAGGACACCTTTCAGGGCAAACCAGCTGGACCCCAACCATGCACCAGGCCCCTATCCTATATAATAAAAGGGTAATATGCAAGTTGACCCAAACAGCAGAACGATTGGGAATGACTGGTCACTATGACACACACTTACCACCAGGGGCAGACACTCAATGCAGGAGCTGCCCCCTGGTGGTCAGTGCGCTCCCACAGGGGGAGCTCTGCTAAGCCACAAGCCAAGCTGACGGCTACAAGTACAGCGGTGGTAGTGGGAGCCTCTCCCTCCTCCTCAGCAGCACTAAGGATGTCCGACTGCAGCTTAGGCCTGCTCCCCAATGGCAAGTGGACATCCCTCTAGGGCTCCCAGTCTGCCAGAGAGATGTCTGACTGCCATCTTAGGCCCGATCACCAAGGGGTCTCAGACTGCGAGAGGGCATGGGCTGGGCTAATGGAAACCGCCCCCCCCCCCCCGCCCCAGTGCACAAATTTTTGTTCACTGGGCCTCTGGTTGATTATAATCCTATCTAATAAAACAGAAACATGGTAATTAGCGTACGACTGCTACCCTTCCCATTGGCTAATCAGAGAGATATGCAAATTAACTGCCAGCCAAGATGGCGGCCGGCAGCCAGGCAGCTTGAAACTAACATGAGGCTTGCTTGCTTCAGTGACGGAGGACTCCAACGTTCCCCGCCTGCCTTGCCGGCCTCTGAGCTTGCAGTTTAAGAAACATTGTAACAAATATAGAAGCTAAACAAAACCCCAGAAACCTGCTTTCAGGGAGCCGGGATCTCAGAGCTGGAGTTATACATTGTTTCGATTATAGAACACAAACAAACCAGATACCTGCTTTCAGCAGCGGAGGCCTAAGAGCTGGAGCCTCAGAGCTAAAGCTGGCCAAGAATAAAAAAAGAAAAGGAAAAAAGGAGCGGTTGGGAGCTTCCGTCACCCGCCAGCCTGAAAACAGCCCTCAGCCCCTCGCCCAGACTGGCCAGGCATGCCAGTGGGGACTCCCACCCTGAAGGCTGTGTGACCAGCTGCAAACAGCCATCATCCCCTCACCCAGGCTGGCCAGGCACCCCAGTGGGGACCCCCACCCTGAAGGGTGTGTGACCAGCTGCAAACAGCCATCATCCCCTCACCCAGGCTGGCCAGGCACCCCAGTGGGGACCCCCACCCGGATCCAGGACACCCTTCAGGGCAAACCAGCCAGCCCCACCCATGCACCAGGCCTCTATCCTATATAGTAAAAGGGTAATATGCCTCCCAACACCGGGATCAGTGGAGCCGCGAGGCCTCCCAGCACTGGGATCAGCGGAGCCGAGAGGCCTCCCAGCACCGGGATCAGCGTGACAGGGCAGCGCCCAAACCCCCTGATCGCCCTGCAGCTCTGTGTATGACAGGGGGCGGGGCCACCACCTCCCTATCCGTCCTGCTCTGTTCATGACAGGTGAAGGCGCCCCAACCTCCTGGTCAGCCCTGCTCTGTGCCTGATATGGGGGAGCTCCCCAACCCCATGATCGCCCTGCGGCTCTGTGTGTGACAGGGTGCAGCGCCCCAACACGCCCCCCCCCCCACGGGCCCTGCTCTGTGTGTGATGGGGTAGAGCCATAACCTCCCCATCATCCCTGCCCTGAGTGTGACAGTGGCGGCGCCCCAACCCCCTGATCGGCCCTGCTCTGTGGGTGATAGAGGGTGGCGCCCCAACCCCCTGATCTACCCTGCTCTGTGTTTGACAGGGGGCAGTGCCCCAACTCCCCTATTGGCCCTACTCTGTGAGTGACAGGGGGGAGCTCCTCAACCCCCTGATGGCCCCTGCTCTGTGCATGACAGCGGGGAGCTCCCCAACCCCCTGATGGGCCCTGCTCTGTGCGTGACATGGTACGGAGCCCCAACCCCCCTGATTGGCCCTGCTCTGTGCGTGACAGGGGGTGGCGCCGCAACCTCCCCATCGACCCTGCCTTGAGTGTGACAGGGGGCAGTGCCCCAACCCCCCAATTGGCCGTACCCTGAGCGTGACTGAGGGTGGCATCGCAACCTCCCAATCCGCCCTGCTCTGTGCATGACAGGGGGTGGCGCCCCAACTCCCCAATAGGCCCTGCTCTGTGCCCAACCAGGGGCTGCACCTAGGGATTGGGCCTGCCCTCTGCCACCTGGGAGCAGGCCTAAGCCAGCAGGGCGTTATCTCCCGAGGGGTCCCAGACTGCGAGAGGGCACAGGCCAGGCTGAGGGACCCCCCCCTTCCCCCCGAGTGCACAAATTTTTGTTCACTGGACCTCTAGTTGAATAATATTTCATTGATGTATTATGACTATAGGTAATCTATAACTAAAAATTGAAGATTAACATTCATAACTAGATTATAAATCTTATATTTCTAACTGCAAAGTGTTTACAATTACAGAATATCAAAAATAATCATCATTACAAATCACATGCAACCTTTGCAGCCAAATGTATTTCAGAATACATGAATTTTGCAGAATTTTAGGACAATATAGTGTATACTAGAGGCCCGGTGCACAAAAATTTGTGCACTAGGGGAGAGGGTCCCTCAGCCCAGCCTGCGACCATCATAATACAGGACCCCTTGGGGGATGTCCACCTGTCAACTTAGGCCCACTCCCCAGGGGATCAGGCCTAAGCTTGCAGTAAGACATCCTTCTGGCAGCCAGGGAGCCCTCGGGGGATGTCCAACTAATGGCTTAGGCCCCCAAGGGATCAGATCTAAACTGATAGTTGGACATTTTTAGTGCTGCTACAGAGGTGGGAGAGACTCCTGCCACCACTACTGTGCTGGCCAGCCATGATCCATGTTCTGGCTGAGTGGCAGTGGCACTGACCACCAAGGGGAAGCTCCTGCATTGAGTGTCTGCCCCCTGGTTGCCAGTGCACATCATAGAAACCGGCCATTCTGCTGTTCAGTCAATGTGCATATTAGCCTTTTATTATTATTATACTAGGGGCTCAGTGCACAAAAATTTGTGCACTCGGTGGGGAGGGGGTTCCCTCAGCCCGGCCTATGCCCTCTCGCAGTCTGGGACCCCTCAGCGGATGACCACCTGCTGGCTTAGGCCCGCTCCCCGGGGGATTGGGCCTAAGATGGCAATCAGACATCCCTCTGGCAGCCCGGCCCTCAGGGGATGTCCACTTGCCAGTGGGAAGTAGGCCTAAACTGCAGTCGGACATCCTTAGCGCTGCTGAGGAACGGCATCGTGGCTGGGCGACCTGCCCTTTTCCTTCACTTGCCTGAAGCCGCACCTCCTCCACCTCGCACTACTTTCCCGAAACTCGCATCCTGAGGCAAACACCTGGCCTCAGCACCAATCTCTCTGGACGTAGTGCCACCCCCCTCTGAGCCACGCCCCCTCTCCGTATGCAAATATAGCGCCGCCTTGTGCTTAGCCACGTCCCCTGCCTTTCCATATAGAAAATGGCACCTCCCACCTTGCGCTTAAGCCTCCAGGTGAAGAGCTGCCTCCCGCTTCCCGATGTGGGGCCGGATCAGGTCCCTGGGCAGCAACACAGCCCGGCTTCTGGGTCTTCTCTACTGGAATCCACCTCTTCCCTGCCCTGCCCGGCTTCTCTGATCACTGGCCGGGGGGCGGGCAAAGGCGGCCCAGTTCTCCGATCATGGGCCGGGGGGCAGGGCAAAGGCGGCCCCCAGGGCCGCCTTTGCCCTGCCCCCCGGCTCTTGGCTGCCACCTGGGTTTCTGATCATTGTCAGTGGCAGGCGGCTTCTTCCATCCTTCCCCTTTCGCCTCCTAGCATTGCACCTAGGTATGCAAATTAACCGCCATCTTTGTTGGCAGTTAATTTGCATATCGCCCTGATTAGCCAATGGGAAGCGTAGCGAAGGTATGGTCAATTACCATGTTTGTCTATTATTAGTGTAGATACTATATACAGGGTGTGGCAAAAGTAGTTTTACAGTTGTTCATATGGAAAATAATACAATAATTAATAATAATACAGGAATAAATTGTGTTTCACATACAATTCTAAAGCTACTTTTGCCCCACCCTGTATACCATCTCCATCAGGGCTTTGTGGCAGCATCCTGTAAACAAGCCATTGTGAAATGTGTAAATATTCACAATAAATCAGAGGAATACTACAAATAATTTCATGCCATTTCAGCTCAGATTTGCCAATAAATAGGTTACTTTTTTGTTTGTTTTCAGAGACTTGGGATTAGGAATTACAAATAAGAGTGTGCACCTGTATAATATGTTTTTCTCTGGAGAAACTCTGATTAGCATTAGGCTAGCTCAATCTATATGTCTAGAGAGAAAGAACTAGGAAATCCACATGAGCAAATGCAAATCAACATCACTACTGAAAGTGTAAGTCCCGGTGATGAGAAGGACATGTTATAAAGTGGGGGTGGGGAACGTCCGGCCTGTGGGCCATGTAAGGCCCACAAAATCATTTGGTCTGGCCCTGCCAAGGCATTAGAGGAGAGTTAGTGAAATGTTTGACCAAATATTGCCAGCTAATTTTTAAGTTGATAATTTTGTCTGGCCCATGAATGATGTTATAAATATCCAAATGACCATTGGCAGAAAAAAGTTTCCCCACCCCTGCTATAAAGTCTGGACAAAGACATCGATGAGGAATTTTTAAGAGCAAAAGTAGCCATAGATTTTTAATGAGCAGTGGTCTTGAGAAAATAAACAATGGAAGAGCATCCAATCATTTACTTTATTTTCTTCACTTGACATTAGAACCTTTTAGCAACAGTCTAAAACTTCCATAGATATATGAAGAAATTGAGGGCTAAGAGTACTATCAATTACCTATTCTATATTAAATAATGTTGGTAACCACTATACCTGTATGTCAATAGAAAATTACATTCATAGCTGTGTGATATGAATTTTATAGAAGAATATAAACTCACTAGAGCAGTGGTTCTCAACCTGTGGGTTGCAACCCCTTTGGCGGTCGAATGACCTTTTCACAGGGGTCGCCTAAGACCCTCCTGCATATCAGATATTTACACTATGATTCATAACAGTAGCAACATTACAGTTATGAAGTAGAAACAAAAATAATTTTATGGTTGGGTCACAACATGAGGAACTGTATTTAAAGGGCCAGAAGGTTGGAAACACTGCACTAGAGGCCCAAAGCACAGAATTCATGCAAGGGGCTCAGCCCTTGCAAGCCCCAGCTTTGTCCGGAAGGATGCTTGGCTGTCCGGTCTAATTAGCATATTACACTTTTATTATTATAGTTTAAAATGGAAGAATTCTCCATAATATTCACAAACATTATTTTTGTATGAATTATCTAATAATATCCCCTAAATCTACTACCTAATATCACAAACTATAAATAATTGCTCAAATCATTAATAGAGCAGTAAAATAATATACAACAAACCAAATTAAATCAAAATTGCACAATGGGTGATAAATAATAAAACAATTGATTTCTCACATCACAGATTATACAAATTATTTTCTTGATATCACATGGGTAATTTATATGGATTAATTATTATGTCAAGAGCTAGTGGAGTCACATGACTAATCTGATATTTTCTTTCATGAAAAAGGTAAACTTTCTATCTAAGACAAAGGTGAAAAAAAGTGTTTGATCAAAATCTACTATATGTATTAGTTGAGAGTTATTTTATCTTCTATTCAAAATGCATTCTGATTACATTGATAATTACCAGAGTAAACAGTAACTTCTACCAACCTTCTTTTGAAGAATTTCCAAGTAATAGGTAATATTGACATTACAATAACATTCACATATCCTTTTGAGTTAAAGATCTCTCCATTTCACAGATGAAAAACAAAAATACAAAATCCTGGTTACAGCTAACTTATACTATTTTATTTAACACTATTTAATACTGAAATTGTGTTCTCTATGCGCCCAGTACTATTAAAATTGTTTTACAATGTTAACCCAGTTCTCATCACAATTCTATATAGTAGATATTATTGTAGGTTCTATTTTATAGATAATACACTAAAGCACTCATGGGTCAAATGGCTTGCCCACAGTCACACAGCTAGTAAGTGGTGTAGCCAGGATTAAAATCCATGTGGACTAGTTCTAGAATCAGTGCTCCTAGCAACTATATTATATTGTAATTTCTCTCTAGGAATCCCAATTTTAAATCTAATGACTACAATGATTATGCTCTTTTTTCCCCAGAAATATGAAATATAAGTCTAGAAAATAGAAAACTATTACACATCCACAAAACTAAACTTTTTTAAAAAATATTTTTTTATTGATTTCAGAGAGGAAGGGAAAGGGAGAAATATAAACATCAACGATGAGAGAGAATCATTGATGAGTTGCCTCCTGCATACCCCCTATTGGTGATTAAGCTGCAACCCAGGCATGTACCCTCATAGGGAATCAAATCGTGATCTCCTGGCTCATAGGTCAACACTCAACCACTGAGCCACACCAGCTGTACTAAGTTTTTAACTGAAACAAAAAGAAGCTAAAATGAAACTTTTTAAGAAAAAAAGAGGTTCAGTACGAACTCAAAAAGGC
Organism: Myotis myotis; assembly: GCF_014108235.1. Lineage (NCBI taxonomy): Eukaryota > Metazoa > Chordata > Mammalia > Chiroptera > Vespertilionidae > Myotis > Myotis myotis. The sequence goes on from NW_023416324.1 coordinate 61,544,148, forward strand.
ATATGAAATCACACTGGAAGAAACTCTTTGCTTCCCTAAAGCAAATGCTGTGGAATATTTTAAAGCATTACAGGGAAACACTGGATTATTTGCCTTAATATCACCATTAATAGCTCTTGGGCGATCCCATGCTAACTGAACATCAAAGATTATATTTAAATATTCTTTGTAATGAAGTTAAATAATAAAATTTATTTTTTTAAAAGAAAGAATATATGCCGAAACCGGTTTGGCTCAGTGGATAGAGCGTCGGCCTGCGGACTGAAAGGTCCCGGGTTCGATTCCGGTCAAGGGCATGTACCTGGGTTGCACATCCAGTGGGGGATGTGCAGGAGGCAGCTGATCGATGTTTCTCTCTCATCGATGTTTCTAACTTTCTATCTCTCTCCCTTCCTCTCTGTGAAAAATCAATAAAATATATTTAAAAAAAAAAAAAAAAGAAAGAATATCGCTATGAAGTCGATTTATAGACTATATCTAAAAAGTCAGTGTTAAAGCAGCAAAAATATGAAAGGCTTATAGCTTTATTTTTATTCTAATTTATTCTTGATATACAAAAATAACTAACTTGTAGCTAATTTGTACCAAGGAGAAATACCTTATGCTACCCTACTTGCTTCACATACATAACCTAACTCATCTCTGAGGCTACGTCTGCACACGTTCACCAATCCAGCATGTAGACATAAAATATACTTTTATCTAATTCTTCCTTGATGTAGAATTGGTCAGTCTTCATGTATGAACTTATTGCTGACCAAGGACAATCTCTAGAACACAAAGCATTTCTTCTTTTTTAAAAATTTATTTTAGAGAGAGAAAGGAAGAGAGGGAGATATAAATAATAATTTGTTGTTCCACCAATTCATGCATTCACTGGTTGCTTCTTGTGTGTGCCCTGACCGGAGATCAAACCAGCAACCTTGGTGTAACCAACTGAGCACCCAGTCAGGGCAAGAACATGAAGCATTTCAAGACTGGGAGCCTTGAGTATTTAAACTACACCACCCTTCTGATATTTTCGTGGAATAAGACCAGGATCCATGATACCCCCAGAATAAACTCAGCTTCCTGGTTTGGGAACACAAGGTAAAGTTCATCACAATATTTACCCTGTGTTATTTTGTTTAATTTTTTTAATGTGGTAAAATATATAAGATGAAACACTATTTTTACCAAGTATATAATTCAGTGCATTAAGTGCATTCACAATGGTTGTGTAATCATCACTACTATTCAGTTCAGGACTTTTTCATCATCCCAAACAGAAACTGTACCCGTTAAACACTAAATCCCCATTTCCTCTTCCTTCCGGCTTCTAATAACATCTACTCTGCTTTCTGTCTCTATGAATTTGTCTACATACATCATATAGGTAGAATCACATTATATTTGTTCCTTTATGGCTTACCTCACTTAGCATGCTTTCGAGGTTCATCCCAATTGTAGCATGTATCAGAATTCCATTCCTTCTTATATAGGCTGAATAATATTCCATTATATGTACCTACTAAATTTTATTTATCCATTCATCTATTGATGGGCACTTGGCTTGTTTCACCTTTTGGCTATTATGAATAATGTTGCTATGAATATCTGTTTAAGTCCTTGTTTGCAATTCCTTGAGGTATATACTTAGGAGTAGAATTGCTAGGGCACATGGTAATTCTATATTTAACTTTTTTAGGAATGCATAATTATTTTCCATAGCTGCCACACCATTGTGAACCAGCAATGCATGAGGGTTCTAACTTCTCAATATCCTCACCCACACTTACTATTTTGCATTTTTTATAATAGCCATCCTAGTGGGCATGCATTGTCCTGCAGTTTTAACTTTGAATTTCGGAGGGAAGTCCTAGTTTCAAGTCCCACCTCTGCCATATACAAGCATTGTGGATTTATATATCAGTTCTGTCTGGTTAGTTATGAGTCCAACTCTGAGAAATGGCTTTCACTTGATGTGTCTATTCAATTATTGCTTTGCTGAGACGAAGGCTGAAGGCCACTCTCTTCCATAGAGTGGGTGTCATACACTCTTTAAAGATTATTCAGAAATATCCTACAGATCTGTGGTCAAGAAAAACATAGTCATAAATCTTAATTATGTTAGCTATATTTTATTCTCTTTTAATTTTACAGATTAAATTAGGCAAATATAGCCCTGACCAGTGTGGCTCAGTTAGTTGGGCATCGTTCTGTGCACTGAAGGGTTGCCAGTTCAATTCCCACTCAGGGCACATACCTGGGTTGTAGGCTCCATCCCTGGTAAGGGGTGTGCAAGAGATAGCCAATTGCTATTGCTCTTACATATCTCTCTCTCTCTCTCTCTCTCTCTCTCTCTCTCTCTCTCTCTTTCTCTCCCTCTCTCTCCTTCTTTCTCCCTCTCTCTCCTTCTCTTTCTCTCTCCCTTCCTCTCTCTCTAAAAATCAATTAAAAAATCACTTAGTTTTTCAAAGTCATGGTTTACTCTTTTCTATCCTGAATAGGATTACAACTTACATATCCTATATAATAAAAGCCTAATATGCTAAGTGCCCAGTTGTCTGGTCAGCCGTTGAACCAATCAAAGTGTAATATGTTAATGATATCCTAAGGCCACTCAACCACTCACTATGATGTGCACTGACCATCAGGGGGAAGATACTCCGACTGGTAGGTTAGCTTGCTACTGGGGTCCCACCAATCGGGACTGAACAAGATGGGCCAGACATGCCCTGGAGCCCTCCCGCAGTCCCTCCCCAACTGGCCAACCTCCTGCGTTCCTCCCCGGCCTCCTCAGCCTGGCCTGCGCCCTCTCACAACCCGGGACCCCTCAGGGGATGTCAGAGAGCTGGTTTCAGCTCAATCCCAAAGGCCAGGCTAAGGGACCCTTCTGGTGCACGAATCCATGTACCGGGTCTCTAGTACTAAAAATAAAGTCATATTCTTCTTTAATTCTAATGGGAACTATGATTGTCTTGTGGTGCAAAAATGTATTTCTTATTTACTCTGTGTGTTTTGCAGCTTAATAACAATATTATTTTTATGCTTTTGGAAACTACCTATTTTAACAGGATAATATTTATAAAAATTCAAGTTTTAAATAGAACTTACCAAATTTTTATCCCACTGATTTGTATGCTTTTGTTTTTTGTGTGTTTTTCTGCAGCTTTTATTTATTTTTTAAATCTTTAGTGTTGAAAGTATTACATATGTCCCCTTTTACCCCCTTTGACCCCTGCAGCCCAACCCTGTCTCTTACCCCAAGTCCTCACCATCCCACTGTCTGCGTTCATGGGTTATGTATATATGCATATAAGGTCTTTGGTTGATTACCTCCCCACCACTCACCCTCCCCTGCCTTCCCTTTGAGATTCTGCACTCTGTGCCATGCTTCCATGTCTCTAAATCCACTCCATTCATCAGTTTATTTTGTTAATTAGATTCCACATATGAGTGAAATCATGTGATACTTGTATTTCTCTGATTGACTTATTTCACTTAGCATGATACTCTCCAGGTCCCTCCATGCTGTCTCAAATGGTTAGAGATCCTTCCTTTTTATTGCTGCATAGTATTCATGGTATAAAATGTACCACAGCTTTTTTTTTTTAATATATTTTATTGATTTTTTTACCGAGAGGGAGGGAGAGGGATAGAGAGAACGATGAGAAAGAAACATTGACCAGCTGCCTTCTGCACACTCCCTACTGGGGATGTGCCCACAACCAAGGTACATGCCCTTGACCGGAATCGAACCCAGGACCCTTGAGTCCACAGGCCAACGTTCTATCCACTGAGCCAAACCGGTTAGGGCTGTACCATAGCTTTTTTATCCACCCATCTGCTGATGGGCACTTGGTCTGTTTCCAGATCTTAGCTATTGTAAATTGTGCTGCTATGAACATAGTGGTGCATATATTCTTTCTGATTGGTGTTTTGGGTTTCTTAGGACATATTCCTAGAAGTCCCACTTATTTTTTTTTTTTTTTGTGATGAAGGGAGTAGTAGAGGCATACTGAACAGTAAAAAGTAAACTAAAAACTAAAGGCATTTCTCAACTATTCGGCTTAAGTTTAAATGGTAAAGTATCCCTATTGGAGGGGGAGTTCATTTTATTAGCATTTTTCATTGTTCTTACTTAGCTTTTGAAAGCAAAACCATGTAAACCAAATAATATCATTTTCATGTAGTTTATTTCTAACCCCTTTAGGTTTGTTTGGTCCTTTAAAGGTAAAGATTGTGCAAATTAAAAGTATTTTGTAGACTAGAGTGTGCATGAATTTTCAGTCTTTAGCTTCTTCCCTAGCCATATAAACAAAAAGACTTTCCATTTCAAACTGCCTTGTGACTTTACTTTGTATAAAACGTATAGAGTCTATGAAACATATACAAGTACCTGGAGTTACCCCAGTCAGTGCCAATGCCTGAGAAGGATCCCCTTGTCTCCGTTGAATATTTGTAAACCAGAAGCAGGCACTGTTTACATAGTTCAACCAGGCGCTGGCAACACTGGAGCTGCAAAGAAGTCACCACCTCCGGGCTTTTACTGAAAATACTCTCCCAAGAGGATCTGTTGGCATGGAAACAGACATGACCTCATGACGCTGCTAAAAATGGCAACCAGCTACGTCACTTACCTAGCAACAAAGCAATAAGAAACAATAGAAGCTCACACGTGTGAAGTGACTGCAGACAGTTGAAAGGTATAAAACACATATATATTTGTAAATTCATCATGATATTAAAAAACAATATAAAATCCATAGACTTTGTGTCTTTTAAGACTTTATTATTGCCAACAGTGGGTAAATAAAAGGATGGTTTTCCAACACTACCTAAAAACTTGAGTTACTCTACAAGTCAAGTGTTTGTAAAATACTGAGCTAATTTCTCAAAAATTAGATATTCCAGGAATTTGGGTTTTCTAGTAAGCTATATTTACATATGCAGTGGGGCCTTGACTTATGAGTGTCCCGACTAACGAGTTTTTTGAGATACCAGCTGTCTCTCCGCCGATTTTTTTGCATTGAGTTGACAGAGTAATTTGAGTTAACGAGCTCCTTAATGAGCTCGGTCTCGGAACGAATTAAACTTGTAAGTCAAGGCCCCACTGTGTGTGTGTGTGTATATGTAATTATATATATATATATATATATGTAAAAGCCTAAGCGACCATTACGACCAAATGACCATAATGACTAGTTGACTGGTCGTTATGATGCACACTGACCACCAGGGGGCAGATGCTTAACGCAGGAGCTGCCCCCGGTGATGGGTGCACTCCCACAGCAGGAGCGCTGCTCAGCCCGAAGCCGGGCTCACCGCTGGCGAGCACAGCTACCACGTGGCGGTGACAGGCACAGCTGGGCCGGGATGAGCCGCAGCAGAGCTGCCCTGGCCCCGGCTGGGGCTCTTCCCTGGCCACCTGCCACTCTGGCACAGCTACATCCCCCGAGGGGTCCCAGATTGCGAGAGGGTGCAGGACAGGCTGAGGGACCCCATCCATGCACAAATCCATACACTGGACCTCTAGTTAATAATAATCCCACAGAAAGAGTTAAAATGATATTTGTGACTTCTTTGCAGTCGGAGAATTTAGGTTAATTGCTTAAGTTAATCAAAACACTTTCAGATGTAATTATGTCCATGATATTCCTAGATTACGCTTTCTGTACGTTAGAAGTAATGTTATCCCAACAAGTACTGCCATACTGCAATTCCAAAGGTGGGGAACTTGCTCCTTTAGCTCACTCAGCTTATACCAAAGCAGGCAGTAGTGAGTGCTCACGTTCTTGGTGAACTTCAAGTGTGTGTGTGTGTGTGTGTGTGTGTGTGTGTGTGTGTGTACTTACAATTTCTAAGTTTACTGCCATGGCCCAAATAAGAATACACCTCATCATTCATCACCCTACCACCACCATCACCACCACCATGGAGGGAGAAAAAGAGAGAGAACTTTTTTCCTTAGTGTAAATGAAACTCTTTTCAAGCCTCAAGGGCAAAGTTCAGTTTGAGACTGGTTAATGGTTCAAGTCTCATTTTACATAAACTACTTCACTTAACCATCTGAAAGAGAACAGAGTAGATTTTCAAAAGGGAAAAATATATTTAGGAAAATATTTTTCTAAAAAAAGTGTATTTCCCAATGGGAAATTCAAAGACTCCATTTTCAATCTTCTATGGATATTTGATTATCTTCGGAATTTTTAAAAATGCTTTAGAAACTCAGAAAGGAATTTTTTATTAGAAAGGCTACTGTGTGTTTGTTGTTGTTGTTTTTCAGGAGAAATGTGGTCACAAAAAAAACAACATGTCATCAGTGAATGGCAGGATTTCTTACAAGTGAGTAGATTAGAGGAAATAAGTTTTCTGCCATGTTCTGAGATGTTCCAGACTCAACAATAAGGTGCTAATATGCCAGTTAAATTAACTCTAAAATTAAATTTAATTTATTACTAAATATAAGAAAAACTAGATATGTTTATATGTATATACATATATATCCAATTTACCTAATTTGATTTAAAAATATTGGACAGCATCGTATAATTAGGGAATCATAATAATATAAGGCCAAGAGGCATCATGACCAAATGACCGGGCACCATGAAGTGCATGGAGCACCTCCCGGTCCCTCCCCTGTGGCCCACAGGCTCCAATCACAGCAAGGCTGGCAGTTGGTGGGCGGGCATGGCAAGGCGGGCACGGTGAGGTGCACGCAGGTGGGCGGGGCCACACGATTTCACTCCCTGGGCCTCTAGTATATTTATAATTAATAAGTCAATCTAGCAGGCCCTACATGTCTGAGCCCAGAGAAATAAGAATTTCATGTAAATATAAATACACACAGAAAGTATCCTGTGTTCTCACAGTCTGCCTAGCACTTTCCTCTCCATTGGGATTCTGGTTATTTATACAAAAGTCAACCTCCCCTACCAATGTCCCTGTCCATTTGGATATACTTATATTTTGATCCTTTGCAGCTAGTTGATTAGATTCACTATTAGGTCACTCACATCAGGGTAATTATTCTCTTCCTGACTTGGAGTATATACAGGCAAGGTAAGAACAAATAAAATGGAAGAAAGTTAAAAAGAGCTTCTTCTATAACATTCTAATTTGATGTAACATTCTGAATAATATGTTAGTTATAATATGAGCAGCTTTGGCTTCTCATTCTCTCATGCTTCCTTAAATATTTAAAATAAACATATGAATCAAGGTCCTTTACCTATTTTTTAGTGTGTATGTTCACCCCCACTGGCCAAAGACCACATTCTACTCTATTGTTTATATTTAAGTGTCAGCACGCCTGAACCGCTCATAAAGAAAAAGAGAAAATGAACAGACATGCTTCATTTCGTAATGGCTAATGGTGCCCCTTCTGCACAAAGGAAACCAATCCTTCAAACTGAGACCTCACCTCCTACCCACCACCTGGCAGCGCTGAGGAAATGTGAAATGCTCCTATAACACTGCAGGATCTCAGCTTTCAATGCCAACACAAAATTTTTAAAAAGGTGAAAGATGTAGAAATAAACAAAAATACCAGTAATCCAGGATTTTATCTACCTGCTTTCTGAATCTAAATTCCAAGGAAATGGGAGACCCAAAATTCATGAGTTTAAAAAGAAAAATTAAATGGTTAAAAAGTTCTTTCTGGCACACCCTCACTCTCAGAGAAATATGAAATAAAATGACTTTTGTTAGTAATATATCAATAATATACAGAATGCTGAATATCTCTGGCAACAAAGGGGGGTTATTAATGAGAGTCAGAGACTTGAAAAAACTTCCTATAATCCAGTAATGCAATAATTTTCAAGTCCTTTCTCATCAAAATATTTAATAAAGCAGTTATTTAAAAAGTGAAACTGACTTCTGCATTCTCTGGTAGAAGTTCTAATGGATGGATGAGTGGCCCAAAGTTAAGTACAAGAAGGGAAAAGGGAAGGTAAAAAAAAAAAAAAAAAATCTGAGCTATACCAATTAGATAATCAGCAACAGAAAAAGTAATGAGCTAAAAAGTACCACCAACAACACATCAAGATGAAAGTGATAAGAGACTAGTAAGAGTCATATAACTTTGGAAGTCTACATGTTATGGGTACATTTTCAAGTAGTCATATAACTCAGCCTAGAAGTAGACTACCTTAGAATATTCCTTACAATTTCATCTTGCCTTAAGATGCTAAAAGGGAAGTCTCTCCATGAAAAACATCCACAAGAAAATGCCTTTGGCTAAAGGATCCAAACCAGATTCTCTTCTTTGGCGTTTACATACCAGGGTTTTGAGAGGAGAGAGAGTTTTTCCAAACAAAGCGTTAACCACACTAGCCCCTGAATTCTCCTCTTTGCTCTACCCGGCAAGCCCCTTTCTTCCTCTTCCTGCAAATCTCACCTGAAATGTTACTTCAATTGGCCAGCCTTCCTAAGTGCTCAGGCCTTGTTGGAGTCTCAGCAAAACCTAAACTTCCACTATCCCAGTAAAACATGGTGAGCTATTCCAAGGGCTTTCTCCTTGGAGAGGACACATGCAGAATGTGGAGCAATATAACATTCGCAGGCAGCTGCATGTGAAAAAAAGTCACTAAGCATGGGCTGCGGCAGCCTGCAAGAGCAAGAGAGAGGGATGAGTATGTTCTCTATTTGAGAGAAAACCTCTAGGCCAATTCTAGCGAGACCTCCCACAAAGATCCACCATATTCTCTAGTATTTCTGGATGTGGAAAAGGAATGCTTTATTTACTGTTTCATTAGTAAGGTGTTGACAGATGGAGGCAGTAATCAAGTTGATGCAGTTATTCGGATTATATTTTTCCAAGATTTTACACCTAACTGTGAAAGATAGCTGCACGCTTTATTAAAATCTTTCCTTCAGAACTGAAATAAGAGTACAGTGTTACCCTGACTAGTAGGCTCTTAGGCCAAAGTTAAAGGAGTCTACATTGACTAGATATGATCTAAAATATAAGTAGAACTAATCTGGGTCGAAAATGAAAATCAGACACACACACCACCACGTGGTTTCAGAAAATTGAGGAAGCCTAAGAAACTCATTTGTAAAGCTGCAAAATTAAATGTAGTATTAAACTCACCTCTATAAACCACAAAGTTTATAAAGAAATGGATTCAAATCTACTCTCACTCCACCTGCCCTGGTGCTTGGCAACCACTGGCAGTGCTACTTTGAGGGAAGTTAATGAAGCACAGAATTCAGAACTTGAGTGCTTGACTCAGACAACTTGGATTTAAGTCCAGGCTCATCTAGTTACTATGAGAACTTGGACAAGTTATTCTCTTTATGCTTCAATTTCCTTATCAGTATAATAATAATATATTATTCAAAATATTGCTGTGGTGATTATAAGAATATTTAATATGTAAAATAATATTAGGCATTTAGTAAGCCTTTAATAAATGTTCATCTCATTATCATTACTAGCAGTAATATATGCCACCAGAGAAAACTGGGAAGAATACTGTGCCTGAAACAAGAGGAAAGAATTCTGAGTTAGGTTAGAGTGTATTACCAAAATAGTTCAGGGAAAAGAAGCTCTAACAGCAAAGAACCACCACTTTATGAGCATCTTTAGTGTCTGGCATTGGATATTATGTCATGGACTTAAAGCTATCAACTCCATTAAAGCTATCAAGTCCAATATCAGTAGCAGACTATCTCACTGCCTTCCATGGTGGAGAGTAGCTTGGATTCATATGTGGCATTCCAAACAATGGATCAACAAACAAACAAAAATTCCAATTATGAATTCACATTGAGAGAACTTCGAAGGGGCCATAATGTACAGTTCCAATGTCTCACTTAAGTCTCTGTGGAAATAATGTATAGCTATGATTATTCTCAGATTGCAGAGCACCTTATGCATTCTCCAAATTGGTGAATGGCAGTTGAGGATAATTATGGTGGCGAGAATAAGTCTGTAAATGCTATAAATAATTCAGTAGTAGATGACTAGAATATTTAAATGGAGGACATTCAGAGATCATTTCAAACTACAATAGTTAAGGTTTTACAAAGGAAGTATATAGTTTGAGTGTTTACATAGGGTTTAAATTATGTAGGAACTGGAGAAACAGAGTTATAGAAAGCATCCCAGTCAGATACTCAATGATACCAACAGCTCAAAAGAAGAAAAGGACACATTTTTAAGATATTTGAAAAATAGTGAGTTTGTTTTTCTAGAACAGAGTTCAAGTAGGAGAGTAACGAGAGAGAATACTGGAGAAATAAGAAAGAAGCAGCATATTAGAGAGTCTTGAACTTCTAGAGAAGAAGTCTAGACTTTAATGATAAATGAGGGAAATCACTACAGATTTTAAGAAATGACCTTGAGAGCAAGATGGATAAAACAGACAAAACATTGGAGAGAAAAAAATGCCTAGAAATTTATTAATTCCACCTTCTAACAAAAAGGCTCCTCTTCTCTGAAATCCTTCATCTCTTTCTCTTTTCTAATAATTACTTTTATATATCTCTTATTTTGTCTATTACAGACAGCAGAGATTACTGGTTAAGAGCATGAACTCTGGGGCCAGGCTCCCTGAGTTTGAATCCCAGTGTACTAGGTCCTTATCAACTAACTGTGACTCAGTTTCCTTGTTTATAAAAGAGATAATCAGAGAACCTGCTTCAAAGTCAAGTTATGAGGATTTAATCACTCAATACATGTAAAGTGTTTAGAACAGTGCCTGGCACATAGTAAGTTGTATGGTGTGAGCTATTACCATTTTTTAAAAGTTTCTTGAGGACCAAATACATGTTAGATTCAACTTTGTATCTCCAAAAGTATTTAACACAGTAGTAAGTACTTGATAATTGTTAAGAACAATGAAAAACAATCTAGAGTAGCCATAGTGGGAATGTGACAGAAAAACTAATAGTATTTAGCAGATGATTGAATAAAGACAGTGAAGGAAAAGGAAGATGCAGGAGTTCCTGAGATATTTAACCTGTACTATTGGGAGCATACAATAGAATTAAGAGAGGTCTAAAAGGGAAGTCATTTATTAATAAAAGAGTGATATGAAATGTTTGGCTTTAGATATCATCACAAGGCTAAAATGATAATGAGTCATTACAAATATGGCAGGACTGAAATTCTGAAGAGGAGCAGAAATAGAGCCATGATTTTCGAAGTTTGCTACATAAAGGCAACAGTAGAAGAACCTTACAGATATTGAGATTTTCATTAAGACTACTTCTCTTCCCTAAATCCTGGATCCAATTAGTTAGATGGTGTTGTCATATTAATCATCTCAAATAAGTCAGTTTAACTGTTATAAATTATAGTTGAATACTAAAAATTACAAGTAATAAAAATTCCTATTTTAAGAGCTTATTAAAGAAATTCAGAGAGAAACGATGGCTGCCGACGGGAAGGCAGACTGCAAGATAGTGTGTGAGTGAGGGAACGAAAGGAGAGTGTGCGGACGTACCAAGAGTGTAAATTTGTGGGTGAGCGATAGCTATACTCCCAGGGGACTTTTGGAGACTGCTGGATTGGACTCCCCTAACCGGGCAGCCTTCACTGCTGCTGAAATCTCTCCCCGAGCAGCCTGCTCTGCCCCGAGACTGTGCCATCTTGAGTGGCTGTTATCGGAAGCGTATACATCCAGGGACCCTGCAACCACAGCACCCAGGGACCAGCTACGAATCCAGGAACAGACCTCAAGCAGCATGAATATGTGGACTCAGATGAGCCCTGCTCCTCCTCACAGAAAGGTCAGATTTCGCCTAGATAAATGTGTGGTTTGTAATCCAGGTTGGAGAGAGGGATGCGCAGGGGAAGTCTGTGCCCCACAAAGTCCGAGGCCATTGTGGCCAGCATGATCCGCGAGTGTGGAAGGGGATCCGTAGGGCTGCTGGCAAACGGGAACTATAAAAATCAGCCCATAGCTGGACTGGGTGCATAAAGGCAGCCTCAGATTTTGCCAGTGTGCTGGCTGCTTAGTGCCAGAGGAGAGAGGACATGCGGAAGAGATGTTGGGAGAATTGTGCAAAGAGCTGGACGGTGGAGATTGCGAGCTCGCGCACTTACTCTGGCTTTTTTCTTTTTTTTCTCTTTAAATCCTTGCTTTTGATTACTAAACCCAATACATAGGATTGCCCAATTGGGGACTCTCACAGAGACTGCAGGGGAAAGTTGTTTTTGTGGAACCTGGGAATCAGAGTGGGGAGTAATGATCAAGGAACCAGCTCTGGGAGAGTCCATTCTCCCAAACCAGTATTAAGTGCGATAGGGAAAAAAAAACCTAACTACTGGCTAGAGAGGACTTATAGCCCCGGAGGTCAATCCAGAAACACTGCCACCCAGGGGCTGAATCACAAATTGAGTCTTCTGTAAATACAAATAAAGGCACCCTGGGAAACAAAGAAATACCGCCTGCTTTAAAATCAGGACGGTGGTTTACAACACAGAGGAGCAGTGTATTGCAGGGAACTTCAATACTCTCCTGAATACCTGACAGGACAAAGGTGTGCCAAACAGAAGAGTAGAGGAAGTGAATGACCTTCACTATTCTGCACATTTTTATTTTTTTCACCTTTTACTTAAGAAACTAAATTTTTTTTCTTTTTTTTCCTTAGTTGATTTTACCTTTTTAATTATTACATTTTTATTTTTAATCAGTATTATTATTACTACTACTATTTTACCTTTTTTTTAAAGTGTCACTTTATTTTCTCTTTATTTTGGGATTAGTGTTCTACATTCTATTTTCATGTTTCTTTTAGCATCATTTTACTCTATCTCAACTTTACCTTATGCCAACACACTCTTCCTCACTTTTCCCCTTTTATTGTCCTGTTTCTCTTACCCTATTCCTGCTTTAGATTTTCCCTATTCCTTCTTTTTACCCCCTGTTAAAATTTCACCCTACTTACATATCTAATTTCCAATCCCCTGCTCTAAGTCCATACACACCTCTCTTCTCTTTCTTCACTATCCAATTTTTTTCTCTCTCTGTCGTTTTGTTATTGTTTGCTTGATTGTTGATTATATTGGTTTTTTTATGCTTGTTTGTGAGATTGTTTCACTTTTTCTTTTTGTTTTTTTGTTTTGTTTTTGGTTATTTTTTGCTTCTGTTTTCCCTTGCCTCACTTGATATTAGTTGTTTTTTATAGTTTGCATTCATCTTTAGGTATCTGTTGCTGGCATTTGTTGGGATTAGTGGCTGTTCTATTGGAGTTTTCTCCCCATATAAGTAGTTTTTCCCCTCTTCTATTTTATTCTCTTTCTTTTCTCTTTTACTTTTTTTCCTTTTCCCAATTTCATTTTTGCACTCCTATTTTTCTCTTTTTTCTTTTTCTCTTCTTCTTTCTTTCTTATCCCCTAATTCTCTTTTCTCTGGTGGTCACCTTTTTTGGGGGTTATTAGTATCATGAATATATTTGTGTTCAGTGCCTTGTGCATTGTGACTTGTTATGTTGTATTTTGTGCCTTTAAATCAATGCAGTAGAGAGAGAACAACATAACTAGACACCCGGGGAGATGAAGAAACAGCCCGCATATGAAAGAAAAACAGGCATAACCAGAAAAGGAAGTAAATGAAATAGAGGCAAGCAACCTGTCAGAGAAAGAATTCAGAGAAATGGTCATAAGGTGGATGAAAAGAATGGAAGACAAATTCAATAATATGTGTAAGAACCAAGAAGAAATGAAGAAAAACCAAGAAGAAATGAAAAATGGCATCACTGCTATAAAGAACTCAATAGAAAGCATCAACAGTAGACTAGAAGAAGCAGAGGACCGCATCAGTGAGCTAGAAGACAAGGTAGGGAAAAATATCCAAACAGAGCAGCTTCTAGGAAAAAAAATTAAAAAGCAGGAGGAGAGCCTAAGAGAACTTTGGGACAACACGAAAGGAAACAACATCCACATAATAGGGGTGCCAGAAGGAGAGGAAACTGAGCAAGGAATAGAAAACCTGTTTGAAGAAATAATGACAGAAAACTTCCCTGATATAGGGAAGAAAAAACTCACACAAATCCAAGAAGCTCACAGAGTCCCAAACAAAATGAACCCCAAAAGACCAACACCAAGGCACATTATAATTAAATTGGCAAACATCAACGACAAAGTAAGAATCTTAAAAGCGGCCAGAGAGAGACAGAAAGTTACCTACAAAGGGCCCCACATCAGACTAATGACTGACTTCTCAACAGAAACACATCAGGCCAGAAGGGAATGGAATGAAATACACAAAGTCATGCAAAGCAAGGGTCTGAATCGAAGAATAATGTTACCCAACAAGGCTATCAATAAAAAATGAGGGTGAAATTAGGAGCTTCACAGACAAAAAAGGACTAAGGGAGTTTATTACCACCAAACCAGCAATGCAAGAAATGCTAAAGGGTCTGCTGTGAAAAGAAAAAAGAGGAAACGGAGAAGGAACACAAGGGTAAAGAATAAAAATGGTGACAAACAAATACCTTTCAATAATAACTTTAAATGTAAATGGATTAAATTCCCCAATCAAAAGACATAGGGTAACTGAGTGGATAAGAAAACATGACCCATATATCTGCTGTCTACAGGAAACCCACCTCAGAAAAAAAGACGCATACAGACTGATGGTTAAGAAATGAAAAAAGGTTTTTCAGACAAATGGAAATGAAAAAAAAGCTGGGGTAGCAATACTTATATCTGACAAATTAGATCTCAAAGTGAAGAACATAAAAAGAGATAAGGAAAGCCACTTCTTAATACTAAAGGGAGCAATCCAACAAGAAGAAATAACTCTGGTAAACATATATGCACCCAATACAGGAGCACCCAAATACATAAAAAAACTTCTGGAGGATATCAAGGGAGAGATTGACAGCAATAAAATCATAGGAGGGGACTTTAATACCCCACTCTTACCATTGGTCAAATCCCCTAAACAAAAAATCAGCAAAGAAACATCAATCCTAAATAACTCACTAGATCAGATGGAATTGACATTTTAAGAACATTTCACCCCAAAGACACAGAATATACATTCTTCTCAAGTGCACATGGGTCATTGTCAAAGATAGACCATATATTGGGTCAAAGGCAAAGTCTCTTCAAACTCAAGAAGACAGAAATCATGTCAAGCATCTTCTCAGGTCACAATGGCATACAACTGGAAATCAACTACAATAAAAACAATCCAAAAAAATCAAACACATGGAGACTAAATAGCATGCTATTAAACAATGACTGGGCTACCAGAGAGATCAAAGAAGAAATAAAAAACATCATGGCAACAAACGACAATGAAAACACAACAATCCAAAACCTATAGGACACAGCGAAAGCAGTCTTGAGAGGGAAGTTAATAGCACTACAAGCCTATTGCAAAAAAACAAGAAACAATGGTAATAAATTACCTAACTCTACAACTCAAAGAGTTAGAAAGAGAGCAACAAGAAAAGCCCAGTGTAAGCAGAAGCAAGGAAATAATAAAGATCAGAGCTGAGATAAATGACATAGAGACCAACAAAACAATAAAAAATATCAACAAAACCAAGAGCTGGTTCTTTGAAAGGATAAACAAGATTGATGAACCTCTAGCCAGGCTCACCAAGAAGCAAAGAGAGAGGACCAAAATGAACAAAATCAGAAATGAAAGAGGAGAAATAACAACAGACCCCACAGAAATACAAAGGATTGTTAAAAAATACTATGAACAACTCTATTCAAACAAACCTGGAGGAAATGGACATATTCCTAGAAAAATACAACCTTCCAAAATTCAATCAGGAAGAATCTAAAAATCTCAATAAGCCAATAACTATGGAAGAAAATGAAGCAGTAATCAAAAAGCTTCCAGCAAACAAAAGCCTGGGGCCAGATGGCTTCACAGGGGAGTTTTACCAAACATTCATGGAAGAACTAAAATCTATCCTCCTCAGACTATTCCAAAAAAAATTCAAGAGGAAGAAACACTTCCAAGCTCATTCTATGAAGCCAGCATCACCCTAATACCAAAACCAGATAAAGACAACACAATGAAAGAGAATTACAGGCCAATATCCCCCATGAACATAGATGCCAAAATCCTCAACAAAATCCTAGCAAATTGGATCCAGCAGTACATCAGAAAGATCATACACCATCACCAAGTAGGATTTACCCCAGGGATGCAAGGATGGTACAATATCTGCAAATCAATAAACGTGATACATCACATAAACAAATTGAGAGATAAAAACCACATAGTCATATCACTGATGCAGAAAAAGCATTTGACAAAACTCAGCACCCATTTTTGATAAAAACTCTCAGCAAGGTAGGAATAGAAGGATCATACCTCAACATAGTAAAAGCCATATATGACAAACCCACAGCCAACATCATACTCAATGGACAAAAACTAAAACCATTTCCCCTGAGAACAGGAACAAGATAGGGATGCCCACTCTCACCACTCCTGTTCGACATAGTATTGGAAGTATTAGCCATTGCGATTAGACAACAAGAAGAAGAAATAAAAGGCATCCAAATTGTAAAAGAAGAAGTAAAACTGTCCTTATTTGCAGATGACATGATATGTACATAAAAAACCCTAAAGACTCCATCAAAAAACTATTAGACTTGATAAATGAATTCGGCAATGTAGCAGAACACAAAATTAACGCCAAGAAATCTATGGCATTTCTATACACCAATAGTGAACTTACAGCAAGAAAGACTAAAAAAGCAATCCCATTTGCCATCACACCAAAAAAATTAAGATACCTAGGAATAAACTTAACTGAAGAGGTAAAAGACCTCTACTCAGAAAATTACAGGACTTTGAAAAAAGAGATAGAGGAAGACATAAGCAGATGGAAAAACATACCATGTTCATGGATTGGTAGAATCAACATCATTAAAATGTCCATGCTACCCAAAGCAATCTATAAATTCAACGCACTCCCCATTAAAATACCAACAGCATATTTCACAGACCTAGAATGAACTCTCCAAAAATTCATCTGGAATCAAAAAAGACCCCGAATAGCTGCAGTTATCCTGAAAAAGAAGAATAAAGTAGGTGGGATCTCAATACTATATATCAAGCTGTATTACAAAGACACTGTTCTCAAAACTTCCTGGTACTGGCACAAGAACAGACATATAGATCAATGGAATAGAATGGAGAACCCAGAAATCAACCTGAAACAATATGCTCAATTAATATTTGACAAAGGAGGCAAGAACATACAATGGAGTCAAGACAGTCTCTTCAATAAATGGTGTTGGGAAAATTAGACAGATACATGCAAAAAAATGACACTAGACCACCAACTTACACCATACACAAAAATAAACTCAAAATGGATAAAGGACTTAAATGTAAGATGGGAAACCATAAAAATACTAGAGAAATCCAAAGGCAACAAAATCTCAGACATATGCCGAAGCAATTTCTTCACCGATACAGCTCCCAGGGCATTGGAAACTAAAGAGAAAATAAACAAATGAAACTACATCAAAATAAAAAGCTTCTGCACAGCAAAAGAAACCATCAACAAAACAACGAGAAAGCCCACAGCATGGGAGAACATATTTGCCAATGTTATCACCGATAAGGGTTTAATCTCCAACATTTATAGGGAACTCATACAACTTAACAAAGGGAAGATAAACAATCCAATCAAAAAATGGGCAAAGGACCTAAATAGACACTTTTCAAAGAGGACATTCAGAAAGCCAAGAGACATATGAAAACATGCTTAAAGTCAGTAATCATCTGAGAGATGCAAATCAAAACAACAATGAGGTACCATCTCATACCTGTCAGAATGGCTATCATCAACAAATCAACAAACAACAAGTACTAGAGAGGATGCGGAGAAAAGGGAACACTCGTGCACTGCTGGTGGGAATGCAGACTGGTGCAGCCACTTTGGAGAACAGTATGAACTTTCCTCAAAAAGTTAAAAATGGAACTCCCATTTGACCCAGTGATCCCACTGCTAGGAATATATCCCAAGAAACCAGAAACACCAATCAGAAAGGATATATGCACCCCTATGTTCATGGCAGCACAATTTACCCTAGCTAAGTTTGGAAACAGAATAAGTGCCCATCAGCAGATGAATGGATTAGAAAACTGTGGTACATTTACACAATGCAATACTATGCTGCTGTAAAAAAGAAGGAATTCTTACCATTTGCAACAGCATGGATGGAACTGGAGAGCATAATGCTAAGTGAAATAAGCTAGTCAATGAAAGAAAAATACCACATGACCTCACTCATTTATGGATAATAAAGACCATTATAAACTGGTGAACAAAAATAGATACAGAGGCAGAATAGCATCGAACAGACTGTCAAACTACAATGGGAAGACCGGGGAGGGTTGGGGCGGGGGTAAGAGATCAACCAAAGGACTTGTATGCATGCATATAAGCATAACCAATAGACACAAGACACTGGGGGTTAGGGGTGACCAGGGAAAGGTCAAGTGGGGGAAAAAAGGAGACATATGTACTACTCTTTGTAATATTTTAAGCAATAAAACAAACAACAAACAAAAAAAGAAATTCAATCTTTTCCCAGCTAGTAAGGCTCAGTGGTTGAGTGTCAACCTAAGGACCAAGAGTTCATAGTTTGATTCCCAGTCAAGGCATATGTCTAGGTTGTGGACACATGCCTTGCACACTCCCCCAGTAGGGAGTATGCAATGGGCAGCCAATCAATGATTCTCTCTCATCATTGATGTTTCGATCTCTCTCTCCTTCAGTAAAAATATATTTTAAAAAAAGATATTCAATCTTTTTATTGAGCTACTTTTATAACTAACCATAAAATATTTCAAATGACAACAATAAAAAATAACTTAAAACTTACCCTGAATCACAGAAACAGTTCCATAGTCCTTGGCCATGACTCCAGAGTAAGCGATTAAAAACCCGGTTAAAAATCCGATATAAATGTAGTTCATCGACATCAGTCACCTTCCAGATGCGTGGAAGAATTGTGCGAATATTTGTTTTTACTATGTCCAAAACCTAGTGGGGGATAAAACACACAAAATATTGCAAAATCTGGTGTATTTGTGTGTGTCTCAAAGTCAAAGATAAAAAAATTATTTATTTATTTATTTATTTATTTATTTATTTTAATTTTATTTGGAAAATAAATGTAATATGGAAAAATGCTTTCAACATATGGAAGCTTGTGAAATATTTAATTTAATGATTACACACAATCACTCATAACTGAACAAAAGCACAGGTTAAAAAGTCCACAATTTTTTTTAAAAAGACCAAAATAAATAAATAAAAATAAATAAATAAAACGTCCACAAACACATCAATGCATTCATGAAATTTCAGTATATGACACAGATGGCAAGCCAGACCACTGTAGTTAAGGAGATTAAATTTAATCCAACAAGAGGACATAACCCTTGTAAACATTTATACACCCAACATAGGTACACCTAACTATGTAAAGCAAATCTTGATGGACATAAAGGGAGAGAGTGACAGTAATACAGTCACAGTAAGCAATTACAACATGCCATTGACATCAATGAATAGATCTTCCAGACAGAAAATCAACAAGGAATTGGTGGCCTTAAATGACACACTTGATCAGATAGATTTAATTGATATCTTCAGAGCCTTTCACCCGAAAGCAGCAGATATACATTCTTTTCAAATGCACATGGAACATTTTCTAGGATAGACCACATATTAGGACACAAAAACAGGTCTCAATAAATTTAAGAAGTGAAATCATATCAAGCATCATCTCTAACCATAATGGTATGAAACTAGAAATCAATCACAAGAAAAAAATCTGAAGAAACACAATACATGGAGGCTAAGCAACATGTTACTAAACAATGAATAGGTTAACAATAATATCAAGGGAAAAATCAAAAGATACCATGAAACAAATACAAATGAGAACACAACAACCCAAAATCTATATGATACAGTGAAAGTGGTCCTAAGAGGGAAATTCATAGCATTATAGGCCTATCTCAATAAACAAGAAAAATCTTCAATAAATAATCTAACTTTTCACTTAGAGGAACTTGAAAAAAAACAACAAAGCTCAAAGTGAGAAGGAGGAAGGAAATAATAAAGATCAGAGCAAAAATAAACAAAATAAAGTCTAAAAAACAATACAAAAGATTAGTGACATCAAGATCTGGTTCTTTGAAAAGATAAACAAGATTCGAAAACCTTTAACCAGACTCATCAAGAAAAAAAGAGAGAGGACCCAAATAAATAAAATCAGAAATGAAAGGGGAGAAGTAACAACGGACACCAAAGAAATGCAAAGGTTTGTAAGAAAATATTGTCACAATTATATGACAACAAATTGGGCAGTCTGGACCAAATAGATAAATTCCTAGAAACCTACAATCTTCCAAAACTGACTCAGGAGGAATCAGAGAATCTGGACAGAGGACAGACAGATTACAATAGTGAAATTAAAGCAGTAATTAAAAAACTCCCAACAAACAAAAGTCCTTGACTGGATGGCTTCACTAGTTAATTTTACCAAACATTCGAAGAAGAACTAACACCTATTCTTTCCAAACTACTTCAAGAAATCCAAGAGGAGGGAAGACTCCCAAGCTCCTTTTATCAGGCCAGCATTGGCCTAATTCCAAAACTAGACAAAGACACTACAAAGAAAGAAAATTATAGGCTAATATCCCTGATAAAGATAGATGCTAAAATCCTCAACAAAATATTAGCAAACTGGATACAGCAATGTATCAAAAAGAACATACATCATAATCAAGTGGGATTTATTCCGGGGATGCAAAGTTGGTACAATATTCACAAGTCAATAAACATGATACACCACATAAACAAATTGAAAGATAAAAACCACATGATCATATCAGTAGATGAAGGAAAAGCGTATGATAAAATTCAGCACTCTTTTATGATAAAAACTCTCAGCAAAGTGGGAATAGAGGGAACATACCTCAATGTAATCAAGGTGATACATGACACCTCACAGCCAACATCACACTCACTGGGCAAAAACTAAAAGTGTTTTCCTTAAGATCAGGAACAAGACAGGGATGCCCACTTTTATCACTTTTATTCAACTTAGTACTAGTAGACCTAGCCATAGCAATCAGACAAGATGAAGAATTAAAAGGCATCCAAGTTGGAAAAGAAGTAAAACTGTCATTATTTGCAGATGACATAATACAGAATATAGAGAACCCTAAAGATTTCACCAAAAAAATTACTAGAACTGATCAATGAACACAGTAAAGCAGCAGGATACAAATTAAATATCCAGAAATCTGTTGCATTTTAATACACCACCAATGAACTATCAGAAAGGAAAACTAAGAAAAGAATCCCATTCACAATTGCTTCAAAAAAAATACTAAGAATAAATTTAACCAAGGGTATAAAGGATCCATACTCAGAAAATTACAAGACCCTGAAGAAAAAAACTGAAGAAGATACAAATAAGTGGAAGCATATATCATGTTCATGGGTAGGAAGAGTTAACACCATTAAAAAGTCCATACTACCCAAAGCAATCTAGAACAAATATTCTAAAAATTTATATAAAACCACAACATACTCTGAATAGCCACAGCAATCTTGAGATAGAACAAAGTTGCAGGAATCATGCTACCTAATACCAAACTACTACAAGGCCATAGTAATCAAAACAGCATGCTACTGGAAAAACAGACATACAGAGTAATGGAACAGAACAGAGAGCCCATAAATCAACTCATGTCTTTATGGTCAATTAATATTTGACAAAGGAGCCAAAAACATGTAATGGGGTAAACAAAGTCTATTCAATAAATAGGTTCGAAAAATTGACAGATAAGTGCAAAAAAAAAAAAAAATGGAAACAGACCACCTTCTTACACCATACCTAAGAATAAACTCAAAATGGATTAAAGACTTAAATGTGAAGACTCAAAACCATAAATATCCCAGAAGAAAACTGAGGCAGTACATCTCTAGTAGCAATATTTTTTCTGGTCTATCTCCTCGGGCAAGGGAAGCAAAATAAAAAATAAACAAATGGGACTACATTAAAATAAAAAAGGTTTTGCACAGGCAAATCCTTTGAAAAGACAACCCACTGAAAGGGAGAACATATTCGCCAGAGATACAGCTGATAAGGAGTTAATATTCAAAATTTATAAAAAACTTATACAACTCAACACCAAAAAAACAATCCAATTTAAAAAATGGGCAAAGGACCTGAAGAGACACTTCTCCAAAGAGGACATACAAATGGCCAGTAGGCACATGAAAAGATGCTCAACATCACTAATCATCGGAAAAATGCAAATTAAAACCACAAGGAGATATCACCTCACACATGTCAGAATGGCTATCATCAATAAATCAATAAATAAGTGCTGGCAAGGATGTGGAGCAAAGAGAACGCTTGTGCACTGCTGGTGGGAATGCAGACTGGTGCAGCCACTGTGGAAAGCAATATGGAGTTACCTCAAAAAACTAAAAATGGACCTGCCTTATGACCCAGCAGTTCCACTTCTGGGAATTTATCCAAAGAAATACAAAACACTGATTTAAAAGTATATCCACCCCTATGTTCATTGCAATACTATTTACAATAGCCAAGATTTGGAAGCAGCTCTAGTGCCCATCAATGGATGAGTGGATAAAATAGCTGTGGTCCATTTACACAAGGGAATACTACCCTAGAAGAGATATCTTCTAAGATTCAAATTCACCTCCAGTTAAGTAATATTTGGGAAGATGGGTGGGATCGCTGTGTATAAACAAGGCTGCCTAGGCACTCCCTCCATCGGGGCCTTGGTGTAAGGACTAGTTTGTTTAAAAGACCATACAGATGGGAAGACAATGACTGCCCCTTTAGTAAAACACCCACTAAGTTTAGAAAGGCCGGCTGGGTGAGGTAAATCAGTGTAGGTTCTTTTTGTAATGCTCTTTTAGACCTCTGGGTGCTATGGGGTTAGAAGAAAGTGGATGGAAAATAAAAAATTTTGAAACACAAAAAAAATGATCAGCAAGGTGCCCTTTGTGTTTACCTGTGGATTCAAGTGAGGCAAACATACAGAACATGGGCATCCGTTTCCAACATTGTGACTTTTAAAAACATCCCAATCCGATATTAAGTTCTCCAAGGGAAAAAGTAAATGGAAGATTCAGTCAATGACAGAATTAATAAAATGAAAAGATGTGTCTTTTCCATATGAAACATAACACATTTGAAGGCATAAGGCAGAGAGACAAATTCATATTTTTACAAGAACATACAGATGTTGAATGACAAACTGCTCCATTCGGCTGAACAGTTAGTCCTAAATTAAAATAATGGCATGAGGTGAGGAGGATTAGAAGTAACATTAACATTACTACATGCTGTACTAAGGATGTATGCAACAGCCATGGCCATAGGGTAAAGGCATTTTTGCTGATGCAAAACCAACAGCTCTGTGTAGCATCTATGTTTGCCCAAATAAAAAAGAGATGGAAAATAATAACATCAAAATGCATGCAGAAGCAACTATAGTAGGTATTAAAGTAAAATGATTATTTAGAGGAAAAAAGTACTTGATAAACAAAGATCTCTTAGAACCCTAAAATAAATGCAAATATAGTACCATGTTAATATTACTACTTATCTCTCTTCATCCTCCAATCTTAGTTTATGCCTAAAGACGAAACTTTTCAGCAAATTTGGCATTTTTCACAAAACACAACACTGCAATATTTCCATACTTCATATATTCCTTACAAACTATATAAAGCAACTGCGTTATTGGCAGAAAGCTAAATTATGCAAGTGTGAAATTACCACAACATGGCATTTAGTAAGATTAGCTGTTTCCATTTTCACCTGGTGAGGATTCTTTTCAGTATTTAATCCCTACATCTTTGACCTTTACATTTTACACCCATTAAGGAAACTTTGAAATGAGGCATGGGAAGAGCTCATGTGTATGGCATTCTTATCTAAGAGTTCTACAACATTCTAATGAGCAACCAGCAAATGCTCAGATCCTGGAACAGAAACAGTGAGACACATATCTCAACACCGGTCTCTAAACGGAATGAAGAGATTTTTACGAATCTTGTGCATTCCACATCTAGCATGGTGCTCAGGACGTGGGAGTCCTTCAATTACTCTTGTTCAATGCATGGTTGAATACGCAAATAAATAAATGAAGAAACAACTCTGCAAATCCCCAGTACCATTGCTCATGCACAAAATTGGCAACCAACAAATGTTTGTCAACTTAAATCACACCCCACCCAGCCTTTGTGGCAGCCATGGAGACATGCCATTTGAATTAACCTGTTTTCAAAGAGTGAAGTTAGCTGACAGCATCTCAATTCAGGATCACTGCAACACTCAAGCCACGATTATGCTCTACCCAGACTGCTCCTGGCTGAGGATCCAACAGGGTGGGTTACCAGAGAGGGACCACTTCTGCCCAGTTTGATTCCCAGAAAAGCAATCTTTGTTCTGGGCTCCCCATCAGCTGGCCAGGTCTTTCTCAGAACTTCACTAAAGTCTAAGGGTCTTCATACCCCACCCTTTTGCCTTTCACTCCCAGATGTCAGACCTACATTGCAGGCTAACGGCTCATTCTGCCTTCTCAAAGTCTCTCACTCAGCAATTATTTTGTAGGATAGAGTTCTGCAAGTGGTTTTGCTGAGTCATTAGGTTACGGACACCTATCATTTTAATAGGTAGTGCAAATTATCTTTCTAAAGGGTTGTACCAATGTATTCTCCCTCTAATTGTTTGATAAAGGCCCTTTTATCCACATTATTTCCTTGACTGGATGTCATCTGTCTTATTAATTTTTGCCAATCTGATGGTTTTTACTTGCTTTTCCTCCATCATTAGTGAGGCCAAGGATCTATTTATACATGAATTGGCTATTTGAAGATCCATAAATTGTCTTTTCATAGCCTTTTTATACATTTGCCATTTTATTTATTAGTATTTATAGAAGAGTTTATTTTGCTGATTGATTCATAGGACGTGTTGGTTTGCTGGTGCTTGTGTTTTATGTGCTGTAAATACTTCCATCTCCCTCACTGCTTCTGCCTTTCAGCTTGGTTTAAGGAGTTTTTTGCCATTGGTAAGTTTTTATGTAATCAAAATAGGTCAAACTTTTTAAATATTTTTGAGTTTTAGGTCTTTCTTAAGACATTGTTTCCCATTCTAAGATTATAAATATACTAAAGACCTGGTGCACGAATTCATACACAGGTGGGGTCCCCAGGGGGCAGGGGGCCAGGACAAGATCAGCCCGCCAGGCAGGCGGTGGGACGCCCTCACCTGCCCAGGATCTGGATCCATCCCACTGACATTTGCACCAGTTGTCGGGAGCCACCGGGCAGCCACTTTTATATCCTTTCTTCCTTGCAGAGCGTCTAGGGAGAGGAAGTAGCCATGGTGCCTGAGGCTGACTTCCAGGAGGCCGGGAGCGCTGTTGGGATTGGAAAAGCTCCTGCACTGAGCATCTGTCTCTGGTGGTCAGTGCATGTCATAGCGACCAGTCGTTCTGGTTGTTCCAGTCGTTCGGTCGTAATGGTCACTTAGGCTTTTATATATAGAGATCCTTCTATGT
This sequence comes from Myotis myotis, assembly GCF_014108235.1. Lineage (NCBI taxonomy): Eukaryota > Metazoa > Chordata > Mammalia > Chiroptera > Vespertilionidae > Myotis > Myotis myotis. The sequence goes on from NW_023416324.1 coordinate 61,569,707, forward strand.
TTTCTTTTGAACTTTTAATACTTTCTTTTTTACACATAAAATTGTAACCTGAAATTTATTTTTGTATATGGTAAGAGATAAGGCTACAACTTAATTTTCTTATAAATAGGTACTCAATTGTTTCAGTATCATTTATGGGAACAATTATCTTTTCTCCACTGATTTGAAATGTCACATTTATCATGTGTTAATATCTTATAAATTCTTTAATCTGTTTCTAGATTGTTTTGTTTTAATCAGCAACTTACCTACACTATTCTAACTTCTAGATTACAAAAAGTACATGGACTTGAGAAAACTCAGAACACTTATTCTAATAAAAGGTCTTCATTTTAATCAAGCAAGATTAAAATAGTCAGTGATTTGGCAAAAATCTATTCAGGGTTTGTAATGTGTTTTGCAATCTACCTCTGTTACCAGCTTTGTTATACCCTCCTCAACAGTAGCACAATATTTGGCACATGCCAGAGCACCAAGCAATTATTTGTTGAATGTGTTAATATAATGAGTTCAGTTTACTCGGATGAGTACGTAAGTTAGGTAATCACTTAATTAGTGTCAACTTTCAGCTTATTGCAATAAATCTTAGAAAGGGGAAATAACAGCTTGCATTACTAAAGGAATACAACATCATCACTAAAGCTAATAAAATTGTATCTCTCCCCCAAAATAATGTTGCAATGCATTTGATGGGCCCCTCAGACTGGTGGCCACACCCGTCTCCTACTCTCCAAGATAACTGTTACATACCTTCCACTGCCTGCTCAAATCTCTAAAGCCCTCACATCTTCTCACAACACTGCCATGACCTCTGCCTTCCCTCCTATTAGATAATTAGAATTAATGCTCCTGTTAGGACAAACCTCCCCTGATTACTTACTTAAGGACTCTCTTTCCTCTCTTCTAGATCATTCTCATCAGCACACAAACTGTAAATCTCTTCATCTTATTATTATTAGTCCTCACCCAAGTACATGCTTATTGATTTCTTTTTTAGATATAGGGGAAGAGAGAGAGAGGATGAAAGAGAGAGAGAGAGAAACATCAATCAGTTGCCTCCTGCCTGAGCCCCAGGAATGAAACCCACAACCTAGGCATGTGCCCTGATGAGAAACAAACCTGTGACCTTGTGGTGCAAAGAATAACACTCAACCAACTGAGCTACACCGGCCAGGGCTAAATCTCTTCAACTTTAAAGGAAACTTGTCATTAACCCCCATCTCTTTTCCCTTCAACAGCAAAATTGCTTGCAAAGAATGCCAGTACTAGCTGTTTCCTTCCTCTCTATCTTTTTTACTCTTGAACCTGTTCCACTCAAGTTTGTAAGTTTTGAGACCATAGGTTTTTTTAATTCACTTTTTTATCCTCAGAATCTAGGACATTGCCAATAACATAGCAGGTATGCAATTCATATTTGTTGAAGAAATGAGTAAACAAATAAATATGTATATAGTTTGACTATGAATGTGGCCTAATCATTCTAGTTTAAGACGATCTAAAAGGGCAAACTTGTTTTGAATCATTACTCACTTTTCGTTGTTTTACAGAGTCCAATTTTATGAGCCAATATGAAGCCACTTTTGCTTTATGAAACTTCCAGTTATCAAGGATCTGTCATGGAGGAGAAACATTAAGAAATTTAATCTAGAATTTTCCTCAAAAGTAACAAGTAAAAAGTAAATAAATGGGTTGAAACTGGTTTTAGTACTGAATTTGTGAAATGAAAGCACTATGATATTACTTGCAATGAAGAATGTCTACTTTAATAAAAAAGACATGTGCAAGGATTTCTAACATAAGGTTAAGAAGCCATCTGAATCCAAATTTTTTTGCTTCTTGCTGTAAAAAGCACACAGTCTCTAATAAGTGGAAGTAAAATGTCTTTAGGCATATAAGGTTTGGAAAGAAGCCCAAGATGTAGATTTTCCATTTTAATTTCAAAACCTGTATTTACCATATCACCCATAATAACAGAATATTGAATAATACATTAGAAGATAGCCCATAATGTAATCCATAATTAGGATTACATTATTCCTTTGTTTTGTTTTTGTCAAATCTGCAAAATTTCTGAATATATATTCTAGTAATATACACTGTAACAAACAGGTTAAAATATTTGCTGCATATAGTGAACATATAGTAAATAATCTAATGACTAATAATCTAATGATCTAATTATTAGTTATTAATTATGTAAGCCCATGTTTTTTGGTAAAACAATCACATTAGCCACAAATATTAGTTCTATTCTCTGATTATTTAATTTTTCTTCTACATGATTCAAAATGGTAGTATATTACTAGTATAGCTAAGAAATAGAAGCAAAATGTCTGGTACAAAGTCATTGGCTATATTTAGAAAAGAACTTGATTAAATAAGATAACATATAAATAAAACCATATTTAGCATAGTGACTTACAAATAATATCAATTTGTGTTCCTTTTCCTTTGATGTGCCTCATTTGCAGGCAAGGTGCTATTTTTACTTTTTTAAAAATAAATAACAACACAATGCAAAATATTTGGGGGTTTTGGTTACAACTATGTCATGATTTCAAAACAGAAATATTCATGACTGATTTTTTAAACAAATAAAGTCATTTTTTATTATTTGTTTCTAGATAGTTGCTTTAGACAAAAGTAATGCCAAAAAGTGAAAAAAGGCCAAGTGCACAGCTCTGGTTTTTATCCTACAACTGGCCACCAGATGGTGTCCTCTCCACTGGAAAGGTAATAATATTAGGGAAACCAGAAAATAAAGTTCTATTACTAAGGAATCTACAAACAGCAATTAAAAAGAATGTTTGAATGAAGAGACAGAACTTTAAATTAAGAAATGTTCTTTCACCAAAAATATTTAAATAACTTGGACCTTTCTAATTAGGAAAAGTCATTGAGTTTAATGTGAATTTTAGGACTCTGCCATTTTAGAATATTCCACTGGGTGGTGCAAATGTGTGTGTAACAAGAAAAACAGAGCATAAGCCATTACAAAATTTGACCAAAATCATTGAGGGTGTTACATTCTCCATATTTTATGCCCAAAGCCCACTTCTTTTTATTACATATCAATTCGATATTAGATCTTTCTAAATCTTTATAGAAGCAGCTTTAACTTGATAGTTCTTTAATTATTAAGAGCAATAACTGAATAACGTGAATCATTTTCACTTGATTGCATCATAAAAAATGGGACAATGCACTAAAAGGTATTTTGCATTGCTAATTATAAAGGTAATCTCACTGCTCATGAATCATAATAATTCAAATAGCCACTGTATTTTCTGCAGCTTGAGGAGGTTGAAGAGAACATCAGTTAAGTTTACTATGTCATTGAGAATGCCTCCATGGGTAAATAAATGTTAATATCCTAAGATGAATAAAAGGAATGAGCTCCTTGGAATTTTATACATGTCAAATACTCACATCTTCTACCAGAAGTTGTGTTTCTGCATCTGATTTCCCTGGAAAACGGATCTTCATGTCCTTGAGAACAAGTAAGGTCTGACTTGTTAGATCCTCTTCTTCTTCTTTTGTTCTTGGTTGCCGCAAAGACTCACTCTTAAATTTGAAAGAATACAGATATTTGGAGGGGGCCTTATTTCATTGTGCCACTACAGTCTGAAAGATATTTCTAGGTAAAAACAATGCACTTTTAATTAAAAAAATCAAAACAATAAAAAAGGCAAAAGAAAATTGTTTTACATTTATTCTTAGAATTAAATTCTTAGGATTAAGTGGGTATGATTTCCCAATATCTTTATTACTTCCACACAGTTGCATTTTATTTATCTCAAAATGCTAAAATATAAATATGAATAGTTAAAAAAGACTTCCTGGTCAAAAGTTTCACTTACTACATATACCTTTGGCGATTCTTAATTAGGAAAAAAGAAAAAAAATCATTCATTGTTAACAAGTGAAACTCATTCACTTATACCTTCCAGACTCTTCCATTTAGAAACATCATCCACAGTAAATAAACAAATTAAATAAATGTCTGGTTTTTGTGAATGTACTTGGCATTATCTATTTCAGCATCTATAAGTCTGATAGGCAAATAAATTCACTAACTTATTCAATACTGAATCTCTGGGACTCATGCTAAGGAGGGAATAATATATGTTAATTTAATATACAGAAAACATAAAAAATGTTGTATTTCAGTACTCTAAGGATAATTTATCAATGGTTTATTTTTTAACCTATTAATCAACAGTCCCACTAAAAATTTTTCCACACAACAAATTTCTCCAAATTTTCAAATATACTGCATAATACACTATAAAATCATATATTTCCTCAGATGATTTTCAACAAAATTATCAACTACACTAGTAGCCCAGTGCACAAAATTTGTGCACATTAAAAGGGAATTAATTGCCTTAACCAGTTTGGCTCAGTGGATAGAGCATTGCCCTGCAGACTCAAGGGTCCCAGGTTCGATTCCGGTCAAGGGCATGTACTTTGGTTGCGGGCACATCCCCAGTGGGGAGTGTGCAGGAGGCAGCTGATCAATGTTTCTCTCTCATCGATGTTTCTAACTCTCTATCCTTCTCCCTTCCTCTCTGTAAAAAATCAATAAAATATATTTTTTTAAAAAGGGAATTAATTAGCAGAGATATTTTAATATTGCTATTTGCCCTTTCTCTATAATAGAAGTGTGAGAGATGAAAGGAAATTAGTAAAATGTATATGAAAATCATATATAAATTTATTAATAAATAAACAGTAACAAAAAGATATAACAACAACAGAGGCATGATATAAAAATGACAAAAACATGATATGAAAACAACAGTGATGCAAACAATGACTGATAAAATGATTAAACTTATTCTAATATCTCCCTGTACACCACATTAAGAGTGAAAACACTTTCAGAGTGCTTGACTAATTTCCCTTGTGATGAAGTACTTAGAACTTTAACTGTAACATCACATGCTCTTCAAACTCAAGAGAAAGCAACATATAACTGACCATGTGCAAAAATGGGTTCAGGTAGGAATATGCCTACTTTGTCTAGAGTTTGTCCTTGTGATTTATTAATAGTCATCACAAATGCTGGCATCATGGGAAACCGTCATCAAATCAATTTAAATGAGAGGCCAGTGTCAGATGGGGACAAATTAATTCTTGGAATCAGAACAGCCTCTCCCTCTGCAGATCCTGTTAATACTTCAGCTTCGATAATGTTAGGTCGTAATCTTTTGATAATAAATCTGGTACCATTACAAAGACCCCATTTACTATTGAGATTTCTCAATAGCATGATAATTGCACCCACTTTCAATTTTAATTTATGACACAGCATTCCCAAAGGAGTAATACTATTAAGAAATTCGATGGCAAAATTTTCCTTTTCAGCATCATCTGTGGAATCAATGGAATCATCACTCAAATATGTGTGAAAATCTCCATCGAGTATATCCAAATTTTTTTCATTTAATTTTTGAATTTTTGGACAAAGAATTGCACATTTAGATATATTTTTAATATTATCTATAGCAGTGGTTCTCAACCTTGGCTGCACATTAGAATCACCTGGGAATCTTTTTAAAATTCTAATTCCTGGGCCTCATCCTCTGGAAATTGTTTCTTTGTTATGGGGTGGGGCCACAACATTAGTAACAAAGAAACAGAATTAAAACTTTATTGTGGGGAGCCAGTACAGTGTTTTCGACAGGTTCAAGCCTTGGACTGATGAGAGGGCTCCGTCCTCTCATTGCCACGTGCAAGTCCCAGCTTGGAGGGCAGGGCCCTCCCTGCACAATTATAGCCAACAGCTGTAGTTGTAAGCTTGAACCTATGGTCTGAACACGTGGCCCCATGTGCCTGAGTGATGTAGGCTTGATAGAGTTGAGGTGCATGTAGTTGAGTAGGATTGAAACCCAGGAGAATGTTGTAAACATCTTGGTCACACCCTTACTTTCCCTCGTAGCATCTGCTGTGAGCATGGTCGCTGTCTCTCAGAGAAGCAGCATCCCACAGAGACCCGGCTTTTATTCTCTTGTCTGTCTTTTCTAAGCCTTTCAGCCGCCCCACTCAGGTTCACCCTTGGCCGTGCTGGCTCGGCACACTTTCTAAAGATATGCCTCCATGCTCCCAGGGTGGGTTCCTGCCTCAAACCCAGCCCTTACAGGAAATAGCTCCAGGAAACAGCTTGGGGGAGGGCACAGCCATTGCTAAGACAACCCTTGCAGGACTGACTTCCTTCCACTTGGTCGCAGTTCTGGTGGTCGTGATGAACACCACCCAGGGTTTTTATATAAGTAGATAAGCAAGTGGAAAATAAAATGCTATTCACAGTGTTCATTCTAAAGTTCTGTGATATTCTGGTCTGCCTTGTAAGAGTTCATACTAAGTGATAGGTTAAGAGAGATTAAGCAATCCAAACTCCATGATACCATGAACTGAATGATGAGGTTCAATCTATCCTCCTCCCAGCTTATCCCTTTGCCACCTAAATCTGAGAACAATGCTTCCTGTAATCTCAAAAGGAGCAAAGTAGACGACTTACCACCTGAAAATTAGAGTTGACATCATTACTATGAGGCAGATGCCTCACGTAGGAGGAAGCACGGTTTAAGGAATGTGACCGACATGATGAAGTTGTCCGAGATGCTGACATCATTTGTTGAGCAGAGAGAGGGCGGATGTCTGCACTACAAGGTGACTGAGAAGAGATGGACCGAGGGCAACTGAATGAACGCCTTATGGAACCTATCAATGATGGAGAAGAGGAGTAATTAATAGAATTTCCCACCATATAAACTAATAATTAGACCACAGGGTAGTGGCATGGTGATAAATGTCAAAGCATAATTCTTCAGTTTAAATGGTGAACTTGGTGCAGAACACGTGTCATGTATGTAGAATGGCTATCATGAGAATATTTAAATGGTACCCTTAATTTTATGTTCTTAAAACATGACATAGAAGAACCAGAAGAAAGGTAAACTAACATTTATGGAAAGGAAAACTAACCTTCTATAAGCCAGGCATCGCGTTGCATACACTTTTTTTCTAATCCTCACAGAAACCCTCTGAAGCAGGAATCCCTGTCACCAGGAGGGTCAGGAAAAGAACTTTCTCAAGGTCACACAAGAAGAGAGTGTGCCAAGCTCAGGTTTAAATCTTGACCTAATGCCAGTGTCTCACTCTTCCTATGAGACCATGAAAATACTATCCTTTACCCTTGGATTAGATTGGTCAGTCATTAGAATCTGTATGTAGGTTATAAGAAAAATATCTTACGGTAAGATTTATAGGAAGGAATGGACAGGAGTCTAGAGAGTTACAGAATGTCAGGCCCATGAAGGAAAAAAAAAAAAAAAAAAACAGAAGAAAAATATAAAGACTATCCTAATGGAATTTAAATATATAATTATTACAAGAGTGATGCTAGACAGTCTTCTTATTCACATGTAAGAAGAATTTTTTTAAAAATAGATTAAATTACCATAGCAATAGGTTATGAGAAAAAGTATATGGAACTAAAGGGTTGTAATCAGAACAAACAAGTAGGAAAACCATAGAATATCTTCCCCATTATACATTGAGGAAATTTAAAAGAGAGAATCCACTATTCCAGGTAAATTTGATTCCTGACACAGGAAAATAGAATGTCACTCAATATTATCAACATTTATATCTTTTTTTAGTTCATACATTTTATATACCTTCTATGCTATATTATATTCTTTTTTGTTTAGGACTCTTCATTGGTTAAATAATTTAATAAAACTCACATAAAGGCAGGTTGGATAGTCAAATATTTCTCTTCATTAGCTATTGAAAAAATGTAAACCTTTTAAAAGGCCGTGGATATATAAACCTTATATTTAAGGGTGTATTTATAAATGATTTTTTGAATAGATATGAAGCCTAATACTCCTCATTTGGTTCAAAAGAGTAAAGAGAAGTATATTCATTCAAGCTATAAAAGATGTTAAAAAAAAAAACACTTTCACCACCTCCATTTCTTTAAACTAGTAACTTCCATCTAAGTTTAAAAGTCACACCATGTTGAAAGGACAGTGCTGCTAGAGAAGGGCTGTGTGGGGAACATACCCCAGATCAGTCTTCTACTAAGCAAGTACCCAAAGCATGTGCTTCAACATGCACCTGGGCCCTGCTCTCCTGTAAGGCTTCACATGGTGGTCTGTGTGGAGCGCGCCTGGGAGGGCACCTGAGCGAAAGTTGTCAGCCGAATCCTGCGGTGTCCGCACAGCCATGCCCTGGAAACAGACCTTTCCAAAGGTGAGGAATGTTGTCAGTCCTGACCTTTAGCTCAGGCGCCAGGGGCGGATGCTATTATCCAGATTCATCCAGGTCTGACAATTATGAGAAGCCACCAGAATGAAGAATGCAGCTTAATCTTTAAGCATGATTTAACATAATTTCCTTTTTCTTAAACTCTAGTAAAACTTCATGGTATCATGCTGTATATAATAAATGTGCTGCACTACCTCTGAGTAGCTGTCTCTCCAACTGAGAACAGTGTCCCAGCTGGTCCCAGCTTTACTTGTATAATGTCTCTGTGTCTTTCTTTTTCTTAATCTCCCGTCACCCCTACTCAGGTCTCTTGTTCTCTCTAGCCACGCGGGTTGCGGCAGAGGTCTGGACATGTGTAATCTGACCATAGATGTACAAGGAAACTATCCTTTCTCTTGAATGGCCAAAGATTCCCATTTTTCCCATGCATACACTGAAAATTCATACACAGTAACTAAGTAGCTAGATATGCCAATGACATTTAGGTCGGTTAACAAGAAAATGGTTATAATTTAAATAAATTATGTGAAAGAATATTTAATATAGTTTTGTATATGACTAACTTATATCAACCCAAAATATATATTTCAAAACTATAACAGGTTTGAGTTTCCTAAGTTAACCATCTACAACAGAAAGTGTTACAAATAATCTGAACTTTGTCCTTGTTCATCAGCATCACTTTGGACAGAAAACTCAAGAAGGGTCTGTGGCTATATTACTTAGGGTAAGAGAGAATGTAAAACAAAGAGAAACCCTTATTGCAATTTCTGATGACTCTAAAAATAAAATCTAAAACTTAGTTAAAAGATATGTGATTAAATTAATTTTAAAAGGAGAATTCACACTTAAAAAGATTTTAGTGCATTATTTGTCCAATATCGATTTATTAACCTATTGGTCTAAGAACAAAGAACAATCTCAAAGCTATGAGAACCTGAATAATTTTTCTTAATCCTACCCTTTTCTCTGCTAATTCATTGCTGTGAGGGATGCTCACATTAGCCAAGAGGGGTTAAAAATGGGTGAAATCTGGGCAAAACAAGGCCAACTTCTGAGAGGAACAGGGTCATACACAGAGACATACTGAAAGTGCTTAAGAGAGCTTTAAGAAAAAAGGAAGAAACTGATAAAATAACTATAAACTCTGGAACAGGTGCTCAATAAAGATACCTTAAATGAGTAAATAAATAAGCAAATGCAATGGAACATAATACAACATTATTTCCCATCCAAACATATAAACCTTCAAAGACAGGAACATTAGCAGGTATCTTTATGAAATAATTTAGAAGCAAATGAAAGACCATTAAGATCTTCATCTATTAGTTATGCATTCCTCATGCATTTTGCCATAAGTGTTGAAGGCAAAATTCTATTATCAGGGAAGTGAACACATTAAACCATTGTTGGAGATGAACAAAGGCTCACATTGTGTTTATTGCATGATCGAAGCAGTCCCTGTAATGAAGTCCTGGGATAATGAAGGTCAAGGCAAAGAGAGATGTGAGAAACAAGAGATAAGAATAAGTCCTGCAGTGTCAGGGAGGGATCTCTAAGGGAGCCGGGGCAAACAGGGATGCTACACTGGACATTGGGGGATGAAAGAAGAATTATGGACACAATAGTGGACATTGGGGATCAAAAAACAATAAAGGGCAGGAGAATGGAAGAGAAAATGTAAAAAGAAATAAAGGAAGAAAGAAAACTAAAACTGAAAAGGAAGGAGACAGAGAAGCTGGTTGTTCACTCCCCCAATCTACCAAAAGCCCCAACTTTAGCGCTTACCCATGATGAAAACGAGAGGAAACAAAACTATTTCACAATTGTGTGGCTCACAGATACATTCAAGTCAAATACCTAGAGAGATATATATTTTAAAAAGTAGGCAAGGATACACAGCAAAAGGGGTGGCAGAGAGGTAGAGAAAGCAAGAAAGGGTGTGAAAGAATATATTGGCTTAAGAGAGAAGGCAATCAGCAGATCAGTCACGCATCACATTTTATAAATCCATGAAGATGTCTAGGGCTTAACAAAAACTATGAAATATAGAAGAATGGACTATAGAGATTCTTAGGTCGACTAAACTTTCATCTTCTACCTCCAGACCCTGAAGGGGATTATGGGATGCACCCACATCTGGTTAGGGAAAGATGTGGGATAGAATTCAGGTCTCCTCACACAGGACAAGCATTCATTTGGCCCAAGATCCTTTTATTGAGTTTTATAATTCAGTTCCATAATTCTTCAGATAATAACTAAATTAGAAGAAATTAACTTACTGGGTGTTTGGAATATTTTGCAGTGGTTGGACTGTTTAAGATTATAAGTAACTTGCTTTTCTCTTCTTTTACTTTGGTACTCTTCATTTTCATCTGATTCTGAAGAGCTGTCACTACTATCATAACTGCTATCACTGCTGTAGTACTTCTGTCTTCTCATCACCTCTGTACTCTCAGGCATGGAACAGAGAGGCTAAAACACAGAAAAAGGTGTTACTGTCAGAACGTTTCTTAAGAAGGCACATTAACATGATTAATTACTATTTTCAATTTCCCACTATGCATGTTGCTTCTCACTGACACCTGAAAATCCTCCAAAGTGCTACTGCTACAGTGCTGTTATTAGCCTCCAATGCAATTCACTAATTTTTCTATTTCTGCCAAATATTCTACCTTAAATAACATAGTTCAGTCATAATGAGGAAAATGCTTTTTCTCCGTGATTTAAAAAAAAAAGACAAGGTTATCACAAACAGAAAATAAAATAAATTATTTGAGATAAAATTATAAAAATTAGAAACATAATCAAATTTTCTTCATTCCATACAGAGAGGTTACCCATTACTCATCAAGACTCAGGTATGCACCTCTGCTGTATCATTAATGTTCAGTCATTCAATCAAAGTGTGTATATGTGTTTGTGGATATGTGTGCACATGCTTGTGAGAAAGAGAGGAGGAGGAGAGAGAAAGGACAAGAGGGGCAGAGAGACAAAAAGAAAAGGAAAGCAGAGGCCAAATAAACCACAGAAAGTAAAGTAAGATAAACCACTATACGTCCACAAAGGTCACATCTTAAAACAGAAGCCAATGAACCAATTCACTCAGATAATGTGCAAAAGGACTAAGGTATTTCTCATATAGCTAACTTGTTATGAACATTTTTACAAATAAAAAATTGTAGTTAATTGTCCACTTTACAAATTGGTTATGAACAACTTAGGTTCTTTCTCAGAAGATTCCTAACTATGACACAAAGGGTCAGGCCATAATGGGACCATATTGCTTTTCACTGGCCATGCTACATTTAAGAAAAACAAAAGTGATATAATGTAAATCAATACATCATAAATTTTTGGAGGATTGGTGCCATGCAGAGGGTAAAACTGTAAAGATTCAAAATGCCAGACTACTGTGTTCCAATATCTCCATTAGAATCTCTTGTCTTCAAACCTCCCCATCAGTGTGTTTCCAGTGCCGCTGAAAGAATGAGATCAGGGAAGTGGGGCAGTTTTACTTCACAAAGAGTATGAAGCAACAAGGTCAAGACAGTTTGGGAACTTAGTCATGTTAAGAGACTATTTATCACATGTACCATATGCCTCTTATTCCTGCTGGGGAAAGTTCCCATAGTTGTATATAAGTTTCTTGTTCTCTGTTCAAACACAAATGTTTGAGGTTAGCATACATAAATAATGAAATCCTTGGCTACCATGGGATTTCACTGGAAGAAGGCATCTCCTCTCATGTAACAGTGTGAGATGAAAGGTACAGAAAGGAAGAGCGTTGCATGCAGTGCCCGGAATACACAGTAAGCCAGGGCATGATCGTCTTACAGTTATTGGCTTTGCAAAGGATGAAAAATCACCAGAGGAAAGTAATTCAATATACGATGGTACCAACTTGTATTTAAAAGTATGTTCTCCTTTTGATAGTCCAATATTTACTGAGCACTAGCAATGTTCATTGTGATATGCATAAAAACCAGTCATTTACCAGTAATACAATCACCAAATATCTTGACAGCCGTGGGGAATAAGGATTCTGGAGGAAGGGCATTTCTTCGGAAGTCTAGCAGACCCAGAAGAAACAGTGGCACAATCAGGCTCACGGACAGTGCCTTCCTTCGTGGAGGCACACAGATTTCAGGTTTTTTAAGGGAGCTTGACTACAGAGTGCGCTATTTTCCCTTTTAAAGAATCACAAGAGGAAACTAAAAGCTGTGCCATATGTGCATTTTGACCAACACACTGCTCAAGCAATCACTAATAAGACGTCATAGTGGCACAAACGCTAAACAACGCCTTAACTGAAAAATGGACTTATTTGCAAACTGGTATGGAGTTATCGCACAAACCATACTACTTACTTTTATGTCCAATTTTATTTTTAAGTGGGTCATACGTGAATGGCAATAATTAATATACAAAGCTCAGAAACTTCCCAGTGTTTTCCAAAGTGAAGGAATGACTCATTAAGGTACTCACTTTTACAGACACGCTAAAAATATAATTGTTCCAAAGGCATTGGCAATGGCATCTTCCACAGTCCCTCAGTAGAGAGGATATAATTCAGAAGAGCCGCGCCTGACATCCAAGACCTCCAGTCTTCACCAGATCCGTACCTTTCACCAGGTTCATCGTGTACCACTGTGCTCTCCAAGAATCTTCCACTGGAGTCATACCAAATTCTTCATAGTTCTCTAACAAGCTAGGCAACGTCACAACTCCATGTCATTGCCTTGAATGTTCCCTTTAACCCAGACGTCCTTCACCCATCTTAAATGTTTACAGCATTACTCATTTGTAAAGACCCAGTTCAAACGGCATTTATGAAGCCATCCACAGTCTGCCAATCCCTTTCTTCTCTCACTGTAACACTTTCCACTCGCTTTATTACAGTATTTGCCACAATCTGGGTTTTGGTTCACCTATCTGCTCATTCTGCCAATGAGGCCCTTGCAGACACATTCAACAAATGTAACTAATAGTGGGGGCTTAAAAGTATTTTTATTGAGTTTTAGAGAGAGGAAGAGGGAGAGAGAAACAATGATGTGAGCTCAGAACATGATCAGCTGCCTCCTGCATGCCCCCTACTGGAGATCGAGCTGCAACTCGGGCATGTGCTCTGACTGGGAATCAAACTCCAGCAGGTGCTCTGACAGGGAATCATCCCGGCAGCCTTTTGGTGCACTGGACGATGCCCAACCAACTGAGCTACACCAGCCAGGGCCTAATTAATAGTGTTTGAGAAGCTACCACGTTCCAGATGCTGTGCTTGGTGTGAGAGATGCAAAGATAAAAACATCCTACCCTCCAGGAACTTACAACCTTTTATTAAGGCAAAGATGCAAGTAATTATTTGTCACAACTGCTCTACAGAAGCATTATTTGTGATACAGCAGGAGGAGGGGAAGGAAGATCTAAGTCTAATTAGGGGAGTGAAGAGGATTCTACAAAGGTAGCACCGATTCAGCTGGATTAGGAAGGGGGGCACTAATCAGTCAAGCACAGTGGCATAGAAAAAGCATGAAAGGACAACAGAGAAAGATGAGTGTAAGGACATAGCTTAGTATTGCTGAAACGTAAAGTAATAAGAGCACAATGAAAAAGTTCCCAACACTTAACAAATTCATCTCTTCCCTGCGCTATTAGCGAGAACTTTTTGACATATAACCAAAGACCATATTGATGTCATCACCACAGTACAGATAAAGGTAAAGCAAACACCTGCTCATTTTTGCACGCATGACTGCTTTCTCTTTACTCCTAGAAGCTGCCTATGTCGGCTAACACAATTTCAATGCTGCTAAGTCAGCAAAATATGGGGCTTGTGATAAGGTTTTCTAGAGTCACGATTTGCCTTCTCTATATCACTATACTTCTCTGGTAATTATATGTCTAGAGAAATGAGGGAAAATTAATACTGAGTATAAAACAAGGCTATTAGTTCTAGGTCCCTCTTGGTCCAACTCATCAGGATTTCACTAGTATTACAAAAGGAATCCAAAAAAAGTGAGGAAAACTAACAAAACAAAACAAAATAGAACTTCTATGTGTGAGATAACCAACTCTCTCTGTACTGCACACATGGTCCATGCAGTTCCTTGAAAGTGCCATCAGTCATTATTATAGTGATAAATTCAAAGGGAACAACTGTACTTAGTCGTATCTACTTTGATACTAAGAAAGATATGGGTACTGTACCTTTGGTCCTCGAGGCATGGAAGTTTTGCCCATCAACTTTTCGTCATCGATTTCACATTGTTCCAGAAGATCCAAAATTTCTTCCTCCTTAAAAAGATATTAATTAAAACTATGATCACCAATGGATTCTAGAATTTTTCTAAATTCGTTAATCTCCATAAAATAATGTACAAAACTATTTGATGAAGACTACTCAGATCAAATGAGTAATAAAGGCCATGAAAAACTCTTTAAAAAATGGCGTTCACTAAAATCTGACAATATAAATAATACATTGCTGAAAATCTATTATATATTACTAGAGGCCCGATGCACGAAATTCGTGCAATGATAGGCCTTCACAGCCCTGGCTGCCTCCCAGCCCCAGCCCCTGCCCTGGCTGCTGGGGCCCTCGCCTGGCACTGCCCACATCCGCCCTCACACACCCCTGGTTCCCTGGTTCCCTGGTTCCACGGAGCCCCCCATCAATCGCCACGCAGTGGGTGGCCCGGACCTCCCTCTGCGGGGCAATCATGGGGTGATGGTGGGGCCCCCTGACCAATCACATAGCACCCGCCTTGGCTGTCCTGGCGCCAGTGCGTGTCATCCAGTGCGTGTCATCCGGACGGTCGTTCTGCTGTTTGGTCGTTCGGTAGATTTGCATATTACACTTTTATTATTATAGATTATAAACAAATGTATTTTTATGTTTTAGAACATTATTAAAATCTGACTACAATAATAAATTAGCCTATTAGACACTTTAAATTTTCTAAAAATCACTCTAATTTTCCAGACCACAATCTTATCAATCATTTCTATCTTGATTATTGTAAAATAATATTACAATTTCAGACAGAAAACTGATGACTGGCCTAGCAGTTAGTAATCTAATGTTAATATTTGTTCCATGGGCACAATTTAATGGAATTTTCAAAACTTCAACTATTGAACAATAGTATCTTTAGAACTTTATAAAATGTTTCCATCCTATAGGCTTAATACCTTCTCTAATCCTCTTCGAAAATCATTTTGAAGTCAAAGGGAAAAGTTATAAAAACATAACACCCAAGTGAATACTGAGCAAACCAGAGCAATGGGAGCATAATCGCTATATCGAAAGAATAATTGATGCTTCTTTGAACTATTTATTCCACCTACAAAAATATCACATCTTTACTTATATGATTTATATTTCAGTACCTCTTTTTTTAAAAAAGGTTTCTGAAGAAACTAGAAATCTCACTGAGCCATGAAATTTATAAGTTACTCTTCATACCAATCAAAGACAGCTTAGCCATTAAAATACCAAAACATTCCTGCTATACAGTTTGATTATAAATAATGATCCTACAATGAATTCCAAAGCACAAGACAGTTAAAATGAAATGTATGGAGTTCCACCTCTGTGTAGGAGAAAAAATGTAAAAGGCAATACTTTTATCGTAACAGCTAGAGAAAGACAGATAAACTAAATAATCATATTTTTAAGACTTTGGAAAGCTGTGGATTAAAAAGTAGTATAAAGGAACTAAATACCAGACAGGGAAAAGTTCTTCCTAGGTTTGAAGAGATGAGTGACCTCTTTGTACATTGGGGTCATTTGCATATCTGGACACAGATCAACAAAGATCAGGCCCAGAACAGAGAGACTCTGCTACGATAAAAACCCAAAGGAAATTCCTATGGTCATGTGGGCTAGTGTAACATCTGGAAGAGCCCCACAGAGCCGGCCCTCTCCCCCTGCCGGGTCGCTCTGATAGCACTTTTTTAGTGTGAAATGACAGAGGAGAATGGAGGCGAGGATGGAAAGCCAGAAATACCTATCTGTAGTCTTACAGTTCTTAAATGCCAACAGAGAACGAGGCCTGTAATAAACACTGAATAGATGCCACCTTCAAGGCACTTGAAACTATAACTATTACAACCCAGCCTGGACCCAGTTCAACCTTTCTTATTTTATTTATTTATTTATTTATTTATTTATTTATTTATTTATATTTCAGAGAGGAAGGGAGAGAAAGAGCTAGAAACATCAATGATGAGAGGGGATCATTGATCGGCTGCCTCCTGCACGCCCCCTACTAGAGATCAAGCCCGCAACCCAGGCATGTGCCCTTTACCAGAATCGAACCAGGGACCCTTCAGTCCACAGGCCAAAGCTCTATCCACTGAGCCAAACTGGCTAGGGCAACCTTTTTATTTTAATTAAAACATATTTGACATATAACATTGTATAAAATTAGGATTTACAACATATTGGTTATGATACATTTATATATTGTAATATTGCCATTGTGTGTGGTTAGAATAATTAAGATCTAATCTCTTAGCAAGTTTAACTATTGTAGTTAAATATAATTGTCTATATTCACCTTTCTCCCATCCCACCACCCAGCTTGTGGTAACCACAATTTTACTGTTTTTAATTTGCTTTTTAAAAATTTCACATGTAAGGGATATCATACAGTGTTCGTCTCTCTCTGTCTGACTTATCTCCCTTAGCATAATGAGGCAATCCAGGTTGCCTCAAATGGCAGGGTTTTCTTCCTTCTCATCACAGAACAGTTCATTGTAGTCTATACCACATCATCTATATCCACTAATCCACTAACAGGCACTTAGGTTGTTTTCCACAGCTGCTGAACCAATTTACACTCTTACCATGAATGTGCAAGCATTCCTTTTCCCACATCCTTCCAATGCTTGTTAACTCTGTCTTTTTTTTATAATAACCATTCGAACAGGTATAAAGTGATATATCATTGTAGTTTTGATTTGTATTTCCTTGATGATTAGTGATGTGGAGCATCTTTTGTATCTCTGTTGGCCATTTGGATGTCTTCTTTGGAAAAATGTCTATTGGGTTCTTCTGCCCATTTTTTAATCTGATGGGTTGTTGTTGTTTTTTTGTTATTGAGTTACATGAATTCTTTATATATTTGGCTAATAACTCCTTATCCTCGATATAGTTTGCAAAAATATTCTCTCATTCTGTAGGTTGCATTTTTTTTGTTTCTTTGTTTGTTTCTTTTGCTATATTGAAGCTTTTAATTTTGATGTAGTACCACTTGCTGACTTTTGCTTTTCTTTAACTTTTCTTTGGCTCGAAGTAATTAGCCCCTCATTCTAACACTCCGTACTAAGAAATATTTGCCTTCTTTTGGAGAAAATATCAGTTCAGCTTTATGATTATTTTATAAACATCAAACAAATAAAAATTATAGGACATCCAAAATAACAATTTAAAAAAGTGACCTATAATCAAAAGTAAAGGATGTCAATAAAAGCAGGTCAATAAATAATCCAAATATTAAAATTAATAAAGATTTTTCAAAACTTATTATATACATGTTACAGGAAATAATGAAAAGGAGAACAAAATGAATGAAGGATCCAAAATTTTAACCAGAGAAATAAAATTTTAAAATACCAAATAGATATTCTTGAATTGACTAATATAATCTAAAATTAAGAAGTGATTGGGTAGGCTCAAGGGCAGTCTACACACAGCAAGAATATGTCAATGAAAATTATCCAAACTGAAACACACAGAGAGAGAGAAAGAGAGAGAGAGGGAGAGAGAAAAATAAAACAGAATGGGGCATCAAAGATAAATGGGATGCTGTCCAATAATCTAATATATGTGAAACTAGAGTCCCATAAAACAGACAATATACAAAATACAGCACAAATATCTGATGAAATAATGAAAGCAAATTTAAATGTATGGAAATTAAGCAACAAACTTCTAAATAACCAAAATAAAATTCAGAAAACAATTTTAAATGGCAGTAAATAAAACCAATGAAAGACATTAATGCCCGTCTTCAAGAAGTTGACAAAACCACAAGCAGGGTAAATACAAAGGAACTCACACATAGACACATCAAAGACAAAATGCTGAAAATACAAGAAAAAGCAGTCAAGACAAAGGACCTTATATTCAGAGGAAAATCAAACAAAAAACAATGGCTGGATTCTGAATAGGAATGAGAAGACAAAGAAATGACATCTTTAAAAGTGCTGAAAGGAAAAGAAAAAAGCCTGGTAAGATAAAATTCTATGCTCAGTGAAACTATCCTATATAATAAAAGAGTAATCTGCAAATTGATTGAAGGGTGGAATGACCAGTCAGCGGAGGGCAGGGCTAGCGAGCAGGCAGTGCCAGGCCAGCCAAAGCAGGCGCCAGCAGGCAGAGGGAGGGGATGGCGATCAGGGGGCGGGCAAATAGAAATATTAAAATATTTCTTCTAATTAATTCACTTTCAATGTGTAAAAATTTGTGCACTGTGCCACTAGTTTAAAATAATGATGAAAGTAAAAGACAATTTCAGCTTAAAAAAACAAAACAACTGAGAGAATTCATACTAAAATGAATATGAAATACTAGAGAAAGTTTCTTCAAACTAGGAGAAATGATCATGTCAGAAGCATGAAATGAAGAACACAAGAAAGGATAAATATGTAGGTAAATATGAAGTGGTATTTAGAAAACTATTAAAGACCACTTAGAGCTTAGAAAATAATAACAAGGTGTTTTAAAGACTGTAAGTAATATATGTGATAACAGCACAAAGTCTAGAGAGAGGCACCAAATAAAATTAAACCACTAGCATTCTTGTGAAGTGATAAAATACTAATTCAAGGTAGACTTTATGATTTAAGGATGCATATTGTGATTTCTTTTCAAAACCCCATATTATGCTGCAATATAACTAAAAGCCAATAGTGAAGATAAAATAATTTAAAAATTGACTTTTCCAAGAATAAGGAAAAGCAAAAAAGAAATACTAAACAAATAGTATAAATAGAAGAAAAAAAAAGACAAAAGGCAGACATAAACCCAACTATACCAGTAATTTTGTAAAATGATTTAAAGACACATAGTCAGACTAGATTTAAAAACAAGTATGACTTAACTTTATGCTATTTACCAGAGGTATTGTAAATATTGTTACTTTTAACATGAGTTACTAGTAAAAGTGGCTGGATAGAAAAGATGTGCCATTTAAACAGTAACCACAAGAAATAAACTATTAATCACGCAAAGTAAAATTTAAGACAAAGAATGTTACCCAAAAGAAAGATAAACACTGCATAATAATGATAAAATAGGAAAGGTGAATTAGGAAGACATCTTCATAACTTCAAAGAATCTGAAACAAAAATTGACAGAACTAAATCCACAAACCTCTCTCAGCAATTGCTACACTATGTAGGCCAAAAATATATATAAAAGGATATAGAATATTTAAGCAACACTAATAGTCAAATTTACTTAAACGACATCTATAAATCTCTACAACCAACACCTGCAATATACACATTACCAAGTAGACTTGGTACATTTGCTAAAATATGTACTATATTGAGACATAACGCAAGTCTCAATTCATTTTACAAGACTGAAATGCTTTTCTAACACCGATCAACTAGACCAGAAATCCCTAAAAAAATAAAACTACAAAATTAATGTATGGAAATTAATTAACAAACTTCTAAATAACCAAAATAAAAATCAGAATTTAATAAAAATATTAATATAAAAATTGCTATGTATAAGGGCAATATATAAAAATAATCAGATAGCTACTTCCAGGCAACAAACCAAAAAGTGAAAGAAAAAAAAATGAAAAACTATTTATTGGCAATAGTAGCAAAAAAACCCAAATACTTAATAAATTTAATGAAATATGTGCAAGAACTATATAGCAAAAACTACAAACAGAGCTGAGTAATAAAAGACTTAAATAAATGGAGATATGCCATATCAATGGATCAGAGACTCAGTATTGTTAATTCCCGAGAAATTGTTTTACAGTTTCCTCATAGTTCCAATTAAAACCCCAGCAGCCTGTTAAAAAATATTCTCAAGATGATTCTAAAATTTATATGAAAATGTAAAAGGACCTAGAAAGCCCAAAAGAGTTTGAAAAAGAACAAATTGAGGGCATGCACTACCTAATCTCAACACTTACTAAAAAGAAACAACAGTAAAAAAAAAAAAAAGTGCAAATTTGCATAAGAATAGGCTCACAGGCCTAGGGAACAGGGCAAAGTGGTGACATTTAAACTACATTTTGAGGAATAGAAATAGGGAATTAAGGTTTGAAGCCTATTTCTTAAGTGTCAAGTACTTTAATAGACTATTTTAGTTAACCTCAATTTTATTTTCATAACCAACCTGACAAGTAGTTTTAATACTACTATTTTGGTGACAAGGAAACCATTGATCAAATAGTTTAGCCTAAGGTTATAAAATTAACATGTGGGGAACTAGAATTTGAATCTAGATGTATCTGTACCCCTAGGTTTTCTACTAGAAAAAACAGGGATGGAGGATCAATGTAATGGGAAAAAGGAATAGATTATTTAGCCACAGGAGAGGGAAATAACATTATAGAACACGTGAAGAAAAATGAAGAAAGGTCTCCCACAGATAAAAAAAAAAAAAAAAAAAAAAAAAAGGCCAGGCTGGCTTGGCTCAGTGGTTGAACATTGACCTATGAACCAAGAGGTCACAGTTTGATTCCTGGTCAGGACTCTTCTCCAGGTTGCAGGCTCAATCCCAGTGTAGGGTATGCAAGAGGCAGCCAACCAATGATTCTCTCTCATCATTGATGTTTCCATCTCTCTCTCCCACTCCTTCCTCTCTGAAATCAACACAAATATATTTAAAAATAAAAACAAAAAGGCCACAGAACATAATTCTAATGTTAAAACATTTGCATACCTCAAAAGAGGGAAATTTGGAGGAAAATAACACTTGGGATATACAATGTTCCTTCTGCTTCTATCTCTTAGGTCTAGCCAGCTTGAAAATGGCTTTGAAACTTTCTGTTGTGGAATCTGAGTGAAAAGATCATATTTATCATGATTTTGTAATTACTCAATATAACAGTGTATCCATGATATGGGGAATATATTACTGCAGGGATATGTCAAGTAATATAAAGTCCAAAGAGTATTAATAGGTCCACATAAAGTTAGTTGCCCAATGGAACATTAGTAAGTGTCATGCAAGCAGAGGCTTGATTAGCACTTACACACTGGGCCTGTCTTTAAATTCTCCCTTTTGGAACCTCAGACTACCACAGTGAAGGATCTGGCTACCCTGCTGGGAGACCATGCAGAGAAAAAGAGACATTCAGTCAGCTCCCCAGATGTTCCAGCTCTCTCACCTGAGGCTCTAGCATGTCAGTGAAGCCATCTTGCATATCCTTTTAGATAAATGCAGTGAATCATACTTTATTCACTCCAAGCAAGACAAGCAGAAAGAACTACTCGAGTGAGCCCAGCCAAGTGTGCAGAATAATGAGCAAATAAATGAAATGGTTTATTATGCTGCAATAGATAACTGATAGACCATCAGTAAGGTAAACAGATTACTAGGTGGGGAGTGGGGGGATGTTTGGGGATATGCATGTGTATTTATTACTTCTCCTTTATCAGGTCTAGGCAGCATCAGGGAAAAATACTGAATAATGTCAGATACGCTACAAATAATGAGAACATTACAAACCACTTGGTAAATACAATGGATTTTTAATTCAGTTACATATACACAGTTGTTATAACACATGTTTATTACAATAGATCAGTATTGCAACATATAACATCAACATTCTCTACTGTATAATTTGTCCTGTTAGACAACTTCTTATTTTTGAAACCACCTGGTTGGTTATGAAATGTTACCAACTGTGAAAATGGAAGCAAGTGCATCTTCAACGTAAAATGTTTCTATATGTGGGACTGAGGTAGGTTGTTTTTTAAAAGCATATTATTTGGCATAATTCTTTTTTCTCTTTATAAACACGTATCCCTTTACCTTCATCCTTTTCAAAGGATTGTTCAGCTCACGCTGGAATGAAGCTGCTCTTCCTGAAAGAAAGGTCTGAAAGGCAGCAGCCAACAAATTTTCATACTTTTCAAGTAGAGTTTTATCATCAGGAGGATAAATTCGTCTACAATAAAATCAGATAAACCAACGTGTTTAAAAAACTAACAGACTGACAACTGTCAGGGGTGAGGGGTTGGGTAGCTGGGTGAAAGAAGGTAAAGGGATTGGCAAAAAACAAAAACATATACATAACACATACACACAGAAAACAGTGTGGTGATAGCCAGAGGGAAAGGGGGTAGGGCTAGATGGAGGTGGGCAAAGAGGGAGAAATAGGGATGATGAGCATTTGCCCATCATCTCATGCTTGGGGTGATGGGTGCATGATGAAGTGTGCAGATGATGTTTTGTTGAGTTGCACACTTGAAACCTGTATAATTTTGTGAACCAGTGTCACTCCCAGTAAATTCAATTTAAAAAAAAAAAGAAGCTATTATAGTGTAAGAGTTAATGTCAACTACATAGCTAATCCTTAACCTCCTATTCTGCCTTTACTGGGTGCCACAAATAAAGATGAATACAGTTATGAAAAATCCATAAATGTGCATTGTCATACACACAAGTTAAAGTTTATCTAGAGAGTTATCTTAAACAATGCAACTCCAGATGATACAGGATAAGGGTTTAGTTGGAGGTAGTGGTTGAAATCATTGCAGTTGGGTATACTAAAGAAATCCAAAACGTCATGGGGGAATGTTTAGGTGATGAGGGATAACTTGGGAGTGTTGGATTTAGTGTGGTTACTGACGAATGCAGAGATTAACCTGATGATCTCTTGGGATAGTGGAGAGAATTTGGTAGAGGTAGGGTGACAGGAAATGTGATGTCACCACTCCTGCTGATGGTGTTGAGGCGAGGGAAGAATGGCCTACTGTGAGTGCAAGATGATGTATGGCCCCCAATTCTCCTAATTCTGCTGAGGCCGTGTCAAAGCTTGGGAGGAAGGACAGTCTCTTTAAGAACACAAGGAGCTTAGGGGGTCTCCTTTTATCCTGTCAATGCTGATACCATGGAAAGGGTTTCATTTAGCAGAGTCCACACCCTTTCTAGTGTCTCATATCCGTCTCCTTCAAACATCTTCATTATTTGCCTAGTCCCTGATACATCAGAGTTTAGAACAAAATATAGTCACTCCTTGAAACTGGCAGAAAGAATACTAGTAGACCTGAAACGTGTCTCAAAACACCACATGATAACCAAACTAGAGGCTCAGTGCACGAATCTGTGTACTGGGGCCCGCTGGGGGAGCGCAGTTCATCCCAGTCAGCCAAGTGGCTGTGGACCCGCCCTCTGAGCAGCTGCTCCCGCTGTGGGAGCACACTGACCACCAGGGGGCAGCTCCTGCATTGAGCAACTGGTCGACCAGTCATTCTGGTCATCTGCCACTCAGTTGTGAGGCTTTTATATTATAGATAAGGTCACAGGATAATATCTGATTTAAAAGATAATATCAGATTTAACCACCCTCGAGGCTGGGTAGCAGGAGTCTCCCAAGTCTGAACCATCTACTTGCTGTCTACCTTTTCATTCTAGAAAAATATCAAACAAAAGCACTATCTCAGAGTAAAATGAACAGTGCTTAAAACAAGCCTAAAGCATTAAAAAATGTACACTCATTGTTTTGACACTTCACTTGTACAATCTGTATAAAAAGGAAGCATGCTTACCTATAATTCCCCATATGTCGATTTTCATGTTGTTCTTTAGAGACCTGCTTTCGCACTTGAACAAGTCTCTCTTTCTAGAAATACAGAAATTTGACAAATAAAACCTGGCAAATGAATTATGCAATTCAAAACGTGGGTGTGTTAAAATAGTCATACCAACTCCTCTTTCCGCCTCTCCAGCTGATGCCTCTGCTGCTCCCAGTCTGAGGAACCTGGCAAGAGCCTTTTGATTGAATTCTGACCATAAAGCCTCCTTTGAGCCTCAGCTTTTTGTTTGGCCAAGTTTTTCCTTTTATCGCTGGTCCTAAAATATAAAACACAAGATCCTATTCTAGAATTCCAATTGTGATTTTATCCTTGTGAGGAGAAGGAGCAGAAAAGGAGACACAGTGACAATAGGAATCAATGTTTATTAAATTATATATCCACATACGTTATATTCATCTAATCAGCATCAAATAAGGGTCTCCCAATTGTAAATAGAAGCTCTGAAGGTAACAAAATAAAATGAAAACAGTATAACGATGTACTAGCTGTACAATCTCAGGTTAATTACCTGCTGAGTCTATTTCCCCATCTATTAAATACTAACAAAAATGTTTCCCTCCTACAGTTCTTATAAAGATCAACATGTGGTATCAATAATAGGTCCTTAATAAATATGGGATCTTTTCTCTTCCTTCAACAATTCCATTTATATTTAAGTATTCCCTCATTTACACTAACCACTCCTTAGTTTATTTTCAATTCTGACTGAAATCCTAGCCTAACAATCACTATTTCTTTGGAGACTTCTGCATAGTCCTTCTCATGTTTGCCCAATCATGCGAATTTAGTTACAGCTGTCTGATTTCTATAGGAAAAGTCCTGTTGGGAGACTGCTTTCCTCTGAAGCTTGTTCCTCTCTTCCCTCCCATGTAGCAGGTGCAATCCGTGAAGAGTACCCGTTTGAGTACAGACTTTCAGTTTTGCACAATGAAAAAGTCCTGGAGATGGATGGTGGTGATGGTGGCACAACACTGTGCACGTACTTAATGCCACTGAATTGCACACTTAAAAATGGTTAAGATAGTAATTTTTATGTTAGGTATATTTTACCCACCCCCCCAAAAAAATTTAGTGAGTTGATATTTACCAGAGGAACAAAGATAAACGTACATTTAAATGAGAATATGTGCAAAAACCATGAACATGTGGAATAGCACCACACATGCATTCTTAGAAAAATTAATTCCAAGGCAGAGGAAAAGAAAAGTGATCATATTGATGAGAGATGCAAAGACCAGATCAAACATTGTTTTGTATACAATCTAAAGATCAAAACTGCTTTGATGCAATGTTTAAACCTCATCTGGTAGAGTAGAAACAACGTGATCAGAATATCAGAGTTTATAAATATCTTTTCAAATGTTGGCATTCCACGCCGGCCTGCTGTGGCTCAGTGGTTGAGTGTCAGCCCATGCACCAAGAGGTCACCGGTTCTATTTCCGGTTAGGACACATGCCCATGATTGTGGGCTAGATCCTCAGCAGGAGGCATCAGGAGGCAGCCAATCACTGTTGATTGATGTCGATGTTTCTCTCTCATTGATATTTCTATCTCTCTCTCCCTCTCCCTCTCCCTCTCTCAAGACATTTTTTTTAATGTTGGCATTCCTCAGGATTCTGCCAGCCCCCCCTTTACTTCTCAATATGTGCACTATGTGCTTTCATCCATTAGACCCAACAGCAATCTGTACATGGCTGTCAGTCAAATAGATATCTCTAACTCCCGGGGCACTGTATATCAGATTTCCCAGTTAACAATTCTGCCTGGGCTCACAGAGAACCTCAAAATTAGCATGTTTAAAACTGAACTATCTCTCTCTACCTTCCCCCATCAGTCCTCTAAATCTGTTTCTCACCTAAAATTTTTATCTAAATCATTACTGTATTGTCAAACAAGTTGCCCAAGCTAGAAACCCAGGAATCATGGTACACACTGAATTCCTAGTCCCTACTGCAGGAAGTAGTTAACACTTGTCAAATGATCCGCAGAGCCACAGAGTGGAGGCTGGAAAATGGGGCGGGGGTTAGCACTGGAAGAAGGAAGAAAGCCAGTAAAATAATCCAGGAGAGAAATGAGAAGTCATTAAACTAAGTGGGACTACAAAATTAAATGGTAGTCATACACTGTACAGGGTTCAGTTGATTCATAAAAAAAGGAAGGAACTAATGATAACTCCCAGCTTTGTAGCCTGAACATTTATATGGATGGTTTTACAATTAACTAGCAAAGCAAAGCAAGACACAAAACTAGGTTTGAGTACTTTTATATTATATAATAAGTACTTTTCTATGAGCATATGGTTTCCCTTTTAATAACTGAGCCACTTAAGGAGAGAAAATTTTACTAATTTTTCTATCTCCATCTTCTAGTACAATATAAGCTAAGAATGCACATTAAATATATGAAAAGGTTTTTCTTTTGTGGGTTGGAGGTAATAATTGACATCATTAGCAGAAGAAAAGAGAGAAACCCAGCAAGAACGGAGAAGATAATTCAACTTCTGGTCATATTGAATTTAAAGTGTCATCAGATCACTCATCCATTCATTCATTAACTTACTTCCTTACTAGTTCACTCACTCATTACAAATTAACTGAGCCCCTATTAGACCAGAAACATCGAGGGTAAATGCTCAGCAGAGATCTGCAAATGCAAGACCAGAGCCCAAGAGTGGGCAGAGTTGTCAAGAGGACCCTAATCTGTACCTCAATACAGGTGTAGACCTGGGACTCCAGTGTCTGAGTTACAAAAGATGCTACAAAAATGAATGAGACTGACACAGAGGAAAAGAGGGCTGAGGCAAGAATGCAGTGAAAAAAATGACAAGTAGGGGGAAGTGAAATCATAGAAGACAGAGAAATGCTCAAAGTTAAGTGAATTCAGAAAGTAGAGTGTCAAAGAGGCCAGTGAGAATCAATTTTCAAGGGCAGGGTAGCATGATTGCTGCATACACCATATACATGTAGCCTGTGAACTAGTCATGTCATAACTAAGGGTCAGATAATCTAATGTAACCTAATCTAATCTGAACTAAACTAATAAACAGTACAGTATTTCAGACTCACAGAACTCATGAGACTATAACTATCTTTTGTAGACTCAATTTTAATGATTCTAATACAATAGTTATGGAGGAAAAACGATTCTTCTTATCAACACACCAACACCCCAATATACAAGATTGCCTTTTCCTTTTATTACTGAAAAAGCACCTTTTTTACTTATTACTATTTTACTACTTACCTTTACTTATTCTTCTTTCTCTTGTTCTGCATATAGCCCCTTTTGTACTCTCTTGTCTCTGAAGACCCCATGCCAAATGTTTCAGAAAATTATCTGAATCTGAACTTAAATTACATTGTGCCATCCAAGTACAAAGGGGATCAATTCTGACCCCTCAATATGAGGTTCAGTATTCTCAGGGGCTGTAATATATATACTCTGAGCTATATACCACCAGTACACGCTTTTCGATTCTCTTGAGACGGAAAGTATACATTTACACTATGAATTTTGGGGTACATATGGAGCCATACTATAAGTAAAGCATCATACTAAGAATTGTGTTCTGGCAGGCATGGGCTCAGTGGCTGAGCATCAACCTATGACCCCGAGGTCACAGTTCAATGCCCAATCAGGGTACATGCCCAGGTTATGGCTTGATCCCCAGTGTGGGGTGTGCAGGAGGCAGCCAATCAATGATTCTCTCTCTCATCATTGATGTTTCTATCTCTCTCCCCCTCTCTGTTTCTAGCTGAAATAAATAAAAAATATATATATTAAAAGAATTGTGTAGAATAGCAAAGTATATGCTCCTTGACTTCAAGGAGCTTAGATCAAATTGAAAGGAAAAATCTGCCATGCCCAACTAAAAGAGCACAAAGCATAAAAGAGTAAACAAAGCAATAAGACATTCCCTATGCAGACTCTAATTCCTCCTGAAGTTCAAAGAAAGAAAAGATTAACTTGTGCTAATACACCATAATAAAAGATAAAATTAGAGTCATAGGCAGTAAGGAAAGCCATTCAGGATAAGGAACAGAATAAATCATCAACGAGAATAGGCTACACATGTGAGAAAAACCCTATATAATAAAACCCTAATATGCAAATCGACCGAACGGCCAGTTGCTATGACACACACTGACCACTAGGGGCAGACGCTCAATGCTGGAACTGCCCCCTGGTGGTCAGTGCACTCCCATGAGGGGAGCACCGCACAGCTAGAAGCCATGCGGCTGGTGAGCACAGCAGCAGCGGTGGGAGCCTCTCCTACCTACAAGGCAGCACTAAGGACACCTCAGCGGACATCCCCCAAGGGGTCCCGGACTGCGAGAGGAAGCAGGCCGGGCTGAGGGACCCCTTCCCGCCAAGTGCACAAATGTCACGCACCAGGCCTCTAGTAATGTGATAATCAGCCTAAATAAAACAGTTTTGGTCGGAGAGAAATAGGAAATAAGATGAAAAAGCTAAGATTAAGTTATATTATGAAAGGAACTTAGATTAAGTGTTGGCAATAGAAATCCAATTAGGTTCTTGAGCAGAAACATAACACAATAAAAAAATCATCGTGATAGTCTGATTAAAATAAATATAAATAGGGAATCACAGAACAATTTATTCTATCCAAAAGTAAAATAGTCCATATAAAAATTAATCCAATAATATTTAATAAATAGGCAAGAATTTTCCTAGTGTTCTCAGCTCCTGCTTATGTTTCCATGATGTGCCCATCGTATACCTTGCCACAGTGAAATACAAGTCTAACACATATGCCCATGGAGCCCTCCATCTGGATGGAGAGAAAAGGCACAGCTGCAACCTAAGCTTCATTAGCATAAGCTCTAAATGGTATGAATTTTGCTAAATTCTCTTAGTGGAACAACACTAAGAAAATTAAGAAAGATGAAGTCCAATTCTCCCTTCGTTTTAAGCCTAGAGATGTCTCACTGTTTCAATGTATATATCTCACTTTTAAGAAGACCAAAAACACCCGTGGGTGGCAAGTCAAAAGACACGCCAGGAAAAAAAAGAAAATTCAAGGCCTCCTTATACAGTAATAGTAAATAAATAAATAAATAAGTGTAGGCATATTGCTTAAGTAATTCAAAATAATGATACACTGTGTAAGCTAAATAAATAAAAATTTATTTTTTCTTTTCATTTCTTTTAACATAATTGAGATATCAGTAGAATTTAGGCAAATCATTCTTTAATCTGGCAAAAGGAGGAGTCATATGAACATTTTTGAACAAATGTATATGTCTATCTCTTTTTCTAATGATGCTTCCCATGAAAAGTACTTTTCAATCAGGCATCTGCTAAATGCTTGGAAACATTTAACATAAACAAATTTCATGGAAACATCCCACAGCTTCTTTAGAGCTCTTAAAATGACAAGTGGAATCAATTGAAATCATAAAATCTCTAAGATCAAAAAACCTTAGCGGTCCTTTAACCCAACACCCAAATGCTGTTTCAACACTTAAAATTGCAAACATTTCATTACTTCTTTGAGAAGTTCAGTTAAACTTCTAAAATATTTATTTCATTATGAGCCAAAAGCTTTCCCATATAATAGCGTTACAAATATTTGACATCCATGATCATATACACTGCAACCAGCAACCCTTCTTCTGGGTATATATCCAAAGGAGTTGAAATTAGGATTCATATAAATATCTGCACTCCCATATATATTGCAGCATTAGTCACAATAGCCAAGACAAAAGCAACCTAAATGCCCACCAGTGGATGAATGCATAATGAAAATATGGTGCATAATACAACAGAGTATTATTCATCCTTAAAAAAAAGGGGGGGATCGCATTGATGCTTTTCAATGGGAAGGTTAAGCCTCACTTAACAACTGCCTCTCTTTTCTGTTTACCCAGGTAACAATATATATTGGGAAGACTTCTGGAGAGAAAGGCAGAAAATCCACGTTTGAGATTTTTTACTTTCTGAATGACCTCTCTATTTTAGTTTCTTCTAAGGTGAGGAGATAATCTAGAGCGTTTCCAAAGGCAGTCTCTCTAATTCAACCTCATATTCTATATTACTAAACTAGAGGCCCGGTGCACGAAATTGTGTGTGTGGGTGGGGGGGGGGGGGGCGTTCCCTCAGCACAGCCTGTGCCCTCTCGCAGTCCTGACGCCTCGGCGGACATCCCTCTCACAGTCCAGGACCCCTCACTTCTCACTGCCTGCCTGCTCGCTGCTCCTTATGGCTCGGCTTGCTGCTCCTTAGCTGCTCCTTAGTGAGTGCGCTGACCACCAGGGGGCAGCTCCTGAGTTGAGCGTCTGCCCCCTGGTGGTCAGTGCACATCACAGCAACTGGTCATTTCACTGTTTGGTCAATTTGCATATTGGGCTTTTATTATATAGGATAAGTATAGCAATACTCTAACTTAACCATATTTTTTACTGTAGGTTCAGAGCCTTAAATGAGGAGAAGGAAATATTGTGTGTTAGAAGAGAGGAAAGGATATTTGAAAAAAATAAATGGAATTGAGTAATTCAAAATATAAAACACAAAAAAATTCAAGCCAATTCCATGTACAAATGAATGTTCTGTCAGATGTGGTGAAAATTTTCCAAAAAATGGAGGAAATACTTTACCTGATGTTGAGGAGCTTCAGTGCATTTAGCAGCACTCCCCTTTTTACATCATAGTCTATTTTCTGATCAGTCCCAAAGCTCGGAGCTCTGTTGATCTAAAATTTACAAAGAAAACAATGAGAATAAGCAATTGTGGGTAGGCCAAAAAATACAAGGTGTTCCCAAAAAAATTGTATACACACTTTAAAAGCTGATAGCTCAATTTTGAAAATGAAATGAATTTTAATAAACACTGCCTTTATAATTATTCAAAGTGTGTGTATATATTGGGATGCCCTGTATTCAATACATATTTGTTAATCTAATGTGGGATCCCCAACCAGTAGAAGAACTCTATAATAAACCTCAAAGCTCTGCATGGTAATGGACCGGTTACTATTGCCAAGCCTCCCTTCCCCATCACCCTAAGCCAGGCGTAAGGAGGCGTAAGGAGGCGTAAGGAGACCACCCCTTTCCTCCTGCTGTCTTGGCTCAGAATCTTCGGTCAGCATATCTGCTCTCCCCCTCTTTTCTACTCTCTTCAACCAAATTACCCCAAGCACTCTGAGTTTTAACTTCAGAGAAGTAAAAGTGACTCATCCTTCCATTACTAACTAAAAAATAAATTTTGCTTCTTCCCACCTGAATCAGACAAGATTTATCAATTTTCATTTCCAAAGACACTAGCTACATATTACTCAGAAGATACCATTAAGGGCAGCTGCAAACTAGCCTCCATGAACTTTCTCACTATATAAGGACTCACGGGAATAAATGAGCCATGTGTGGTTGTGATGTCATTTCCAACATCATTGCCAGGATTTCATTAGACAAAAAGCAAAAAATAACTCTATGTACCCAGAAATCCATTAGACAATATACTACCACTTCGGCAGCTGGAGTTTTGTTGTTGTTTTTTTTTGTCTTTGTTGTTGTTATGAAAATGTAACTGGAACAGCAGGTGTTTAAGAAAATTAAACACTGCTGAGTTCACAACTGCAGCTTAGCTTCATGACCACCAGATAACCCCACAGGCTATCCAAAAACACATGCTACGGGTCATAGGCAAGGGCTGTCTGATACAAATCTATCACCACAAGAGATAAGGTAGTTGATGACATGCATTTTACAATTGGCAGTTGAACGAAAAAAACACATTAAACTTAAGAAATCATTCAGAAATACAAATGCCTCTAATTAGGAATGTGGCATGAGATCACTGCAGAAAAATTAGTTAATAGAAGCTAAATAAAAGACAGAAAGATCACCTGTAGCCTGACTATCTAGTGTATTGTTAATCATTTAATAAATGGTATTCCAGATATTTGCTATGCATATTTATAATATTCATTTTACCTTCCCAATAAATGTCTATATTTAATTATACTATTTTATAATCCAAGTTTTCCTTTTAACAATGTATCATGAAAATCTTCCATGTCAACATTTTGACAGATGCATGATAGTCTTTTTATAGAAATACCAGAGGCCTAATGTACAAAATTTGTGCAAGAGTAGGCCTTCCTTCCCCTGGCTGCCAGCACCGGCTTCCTCTGGCACCTGGGACCCAGGCTTCCCTCTAGGTGCCAGTAGGCCCTCGGGACCTGGGCTTCCCTCGCAGCCCCAGCTTCGTCCAGAAGGTCATCCAGAAGGATGTCCGGAAGGATGTCCGGCCTAATTAGCATATTATGCTTTTATTATTATAGATGCCAAGCTGTATTTTTCCTTTGATAATTTCTGATTCAGAAGGTGATTAACATATTCCCGCCTGTGTGCTGTGCTCTTAGGGAAGGGAGTAGCTTGGTAACTGCAAGAACATCCATTTACTCAAGTGTTGTTAAGTGTTATCTCTTAAAAGTGCAGAGAAAGGATAATGTCTTTTATATGAAAAATGTTTCAACCATTCCATAGTGACTCAAATCTCTAGAATTTGTAATACAACGATAGTTCTGCTATTACATGTAAGTAACAAATTATAAAATTAACCAAATATTTAGGAACTGACAATTATTAATTGGTTCACTGAAATGTTATCTGTAATGAATCCCTTAGGTGCTCCATTCTAAAACTGCAGTCTGGAATTCTGCCAGGCATATCCCTTCTGCAGAATGGTAATTTGGGACAATACAATCTCAAACCCCTCTCTCATATCTATTTCAAAGTCTTCCTCCTGCTATCACATAAAAGAAACTGGTTGATGAAGAAATGTAACCAATTAAACTAATACATGAAAAGGTTGAAAAAACACCTTTTGTTCAATTAATGTCTTGGATTTTTAAAATTTTTATGAGCGTGGTACAAAAAAAATATGAGAACCACAAATGGCTCACAGAAGAAACTCTGAAAATTGGGTTTCATACAGCCAAAATTCTACTCTGTAATGTTGATGGCTTCTCTAGTTTTCACTGCCTAAATTCTAAAACAGACAAAACCTAGCCAATGTCATAGTCTTAAAATTCAGCAGCTTGTAAAAGGGTGTGAAAATGAAAATTATTAGAAAGCAAATTAAATCAGTATTATTTATTAACTGTCCAAATTATAGCTGTATTATCAAAACAAACACAATCATTTCATGCACATATAAAAGTATCCAGAATAGATTCTGTGCTCCTAAATTAGTGCTCTTCCCTCTGCCCAGTAACTTCTCCCCACCCTACCCCCATTTCTCCAAACCCCAACCCCTATCCCACCTTCTAAATACCTTGCTCAGGTTTTCCCTCTTCTGCAAAGATTGTTTTCACTCTCAAATACACACATGAACACAGAGAGGTTAGTCAGTTTATTGTTTGTGCTGGCACCCTGCTTCCTCCTTATACCTACAACCATTACCATAAAACACACATCTGAGTCCCCACAAGTGTTTTGTCTTATTCTTCTTGTATCTCTACCAACTGGCACAATGACTTATTGAAATTAATTCAAGGCCCTGCTGGCATGACTCAACGGTTGAGCATCGACCTGTGAACCAGGAAGTCATGGTTTAATTCCCATCAGGGCACATGCCTGGGTTACAGGCTCGATCCCCAGTGTGGGGCAAGCAGGAGGCAGCTGAAACATTGATATTTCTTTCTCTCTCTCTCTCTCCCTCTCCCTTCTTCTTTAAAATCAATTAAAGCTGAAACCGGTTTAGCTCAGTGGATAGAGCGTCGGCCTGCGGACTGAAGGGTCCCAGGTTCGATTCCGGTCAAGGGCATGTACCTGGGTTGCGGGCATATCCCCAGTAGGAGATGTGCAGGAGGCAGCTGATCGATGTTTCTCTCTCATCGATGTTTCTAACTCTCTATCTCTCTCCCTTCCTCTCTGTAAAAAATCAATAAAATATATTTTAAAAAATAATAATAAAATAAAATCAATTAAAAATATTTTTAAAAAGAAATTAATTCAGTTAAAGTATGAGTATTCATATCCTTCCAAATTCAATGATTTTCCCTAAAAATGTTTTCTATCCTTGAAAATTTCTGCAATTTGCCTCTACAAATCATTACTGGAAATTATACCAGTGAACTAAAAGTTATCGCATTCTCAGAAGCACCTTCTCCATTGTTCCACTGGATGGCGCCAAAAGGTTTTTAACTACATATTTAGAACCATTACCATTGCAGCTGAAATTACAAAGAAACAAAATCATTACATAAGGTTCTTTTCACTGTTTTAATATAATTAAATGTTCATTCTCCACAGCTTTTAGTTGTGTGTTTGCTTTCTTTGAGTTTTTTAATGGTTCTGATTGATCCAGAAATGATGAAAAAAAATGAATAGAAAATGAAACTATGTTAATGCAAACAATAGTATTTAGCCATTGGTTATTGTGGAATTTTGTAATGGTTCTTATTTTCCTGAAAATGAAGGACAAAATAAAGCAGAAGAAACATTAATGCAAACAATGGTATTTTGAGCCTTAAAAACAAAACAAGACAGAATTCAACCATTCAGTCAATTCTGGTTTACCCAGCTAAGTTCCAATTAGGCCACTGCTTTTAAAAACTATAAATGTCTATAAAGTCATTCGTCCCTGCACTTCTTGCAGTTCTACCTCCTGCATGTGCCTTCACTTCTTCCCCACCCATCAAGGATAAAAGACAAGTATCAGGGGTAGAAAAAAATACAGCTGAGAGCAGGAAAGGGTGACTGCAGACAAAACAATAACCCTGGACAATGTCAGGTCTCAGTACACTAGACATGGTGCAGCCAAGTGCTCTGATATCCAATGGAGGGAGCTAAAGGGCAAGCAACATTCCTCATATTCATCTTATTTCTAGGGCCCAAGCAGGAGCAAAATTTGAACACCTGACAAAACTGTAATTGGAAATATACGTATTATTTACTCATAGTACATTCAATTCACACAGGAAACCATCGGCCCTGTGGTTTGGAAAAGTATTCTTCCCAAAGAATATATTTTGAATGTTTTGATCTCATCTATCACTCATTCAATTTACTTTTGCAAGCCTTGATATTAAAGATGTAATTGCAAACTTCTAAATCATCAACAAAAAAGAGAGATAATCCAACTTAAAATGAAAGGTAATTGCTGCTGATATGTTCTATAGGAATATATTCCTCAAAAATATAACTAATCTTGTAAGCACTAAGTGTTTGGAAATGTGCTGTTTTCCTGATAAAGTTTCCTACATACAGTACTTTGTGACCATACACTCTGCGACCTAAGGTTTCTTCTGGATATATTATAAATTAATTAAGACTGGAAGGAAAGGTACAAAAAAATCTTTAAAGAGATCATTTTTATTTGTTCCTGTATATTACTCTATATTTTCCAGATGTGACCTTTTATAAATAAAAGGAATGACAACTCTGCCCATAGCAGGGACGGGCAGCAAGTCCAAAGGCACACAGCTGATGGGCTGGACTTGAGGGGAGGCCCAGGTATGTGATATGGCCATAATGGCACATTCAAGCCACCTGGGTGTCAGGATTAATGAACCCACTGGAGCGTCTCTCTTCGAGAGCGTGAAGGGAGACACACTGAGGACAGAGAGGCTGTGGTCCCGGGGCCCAGGTGCCCACATAGAGAGAGGAAAGATAGCACCCACACGTCATGAAGTGGTAGGAGCCCTGAGGCTGAGAAAATATTGGAGGAAGTAGTTAAAAAATCAGTAAAAGTAGATCCATATAGATATTCAAAATTCCTGGCCTAGAAATTCAATACTACTTTGGGAAAAGTAATATCAAAGAAATATTGATCTTTCTTAGAACTGTTCTGTTCCATGAATTTTCATTCTCTTTCTCCCACACACTCCATTCAGGCCTCTTTCTGCTCAGTCAACGAGACAACGGTGCCAAGTACACATTTAAAAACATTTATTTTAATGCACAGTGATAACATCTCTTCTTAAAAATGCCTTACCTCCAGAAGCCACGGCTTTAGCTTTCTGTCCAACAAAATATCAAATCCCAGGACTTCGAAGCAGACACTTTCACTCCCCGGAGGCTGCCCAGGTCTGCACATCCGATAAGCATGCAGGACATGAGGCTCTGCCACAATCAGAGTCTTAACCACCAGCTCCTACAAGCACAGATTTTTAAAAGGTGAAAATGCCTTATTTCTTTCTCATTTACACACGTGGCAATAAGGCCTGGACTTAAAACTAGCCCTGGGGCATCCAGCCCCGCCACTGCCCTGACTTCCCTCCATCCAACTCTTCCCGGACCCGCCAAGCTCCCGCCATGCCTGTCTCCTCTGGGATCATCTCAGTAACTGTTCCACTTCTTGGGACATTCTTCTCCCCCTATGCCTATGTCTTCATCCTTGATATCCAGAGAGGCCGTCCCTGACCCTGGGGTCAAAACCGCCACCCATCAGCCCTTACTGCATAACTTCGCAGCACAGAACCAGCCGATCTTTTCCTTGTTTTGTTAGAGCAGGGTCCTTGTGTGTCTGATTTACAACCCCATCCCAGTGCCTACCATAGTACCTCACATACAGGAGATGCTCAAAAACATTTGTGAACAAATGAGTAAACTAACTCACAAACGACATTATAGAATGTTCACTTGGACATCGGCTGGAAAGAGCGAGGGGAGAACCCCAGAGAGCTGGGTTTCTTCGTGCAGTGAGGCAATACTGCCACTGAGTGAGCTGGCTGGCATCATTTTCCGTGAGGACACAGAATGTGACGGGGCTGAGTTACTGATGCCAATAAAGCAAAAAGTTGTTTTAACTGAAGCTGGAGAACAAGCTATGGATTGTTGAAAAGCTGCCCCACTGGCTTTTGCTTAGAATATATTGCCTTTGGAACTGCCTCTCTACAGGTACTGCTGCCAAATGTGAACTGGCAATAGTAATAACACCTGCTGCAAAAAGACTGACGAAGGGACAAAATGAGACTCCACGTGAAACTCTCAGTGTAGCAACCAGAGCACACTGAACCTGAACTAAGTGTTAGCAACTTAACTAGACTACTGTTACAGTTATTCTATTATTCCACTAGAAGTCCTCTCATATGTCAGGTCAGACACAAAATCCCACTACCAGCTGGGCGCAATATTTAACCGTATGGGAGAAAAATGGAAGGCAGAAATTAACCTCACTGATACCCAGAATCTCAACCCCAATGCTATCTGGAAGTAAGGGTCAGAGATCCCATGAGGTTGTTCTCAGAAAATTTTATTCAAAATAACAAATTAAAGGTAACACCAAAGAATTTAAAGATGAAAGACAAAAAGCACTCCATATAAATCTTTGGAAATATTACTAAAACAACTGGAGAGTACCAAAAAAAGTTAAAACCTTGGCTAATACGTGTTTGTGTAGAACAAGACAGTGAGGGGAATTAATAGACCCTACCGATCTCTGTTTTTTTCTACATAAAAAACAACACATTTTTAGAAATATAAAGGCAAGCTTGCAGGTATATGTGAAATCAGGAATGATATAATCAAGCAAAAATCAAATTTCACCAATTCTTTTCCAAGTACCATTGCTTTGAAATATGATTTGTAGATTTGTACACAAAATATACAAAAAGGCATTACAATCATTTTTAATCTCTATGGCCTGATTTTCTGTTGATTTTTTATTCATTCTTGTTAAGCACAAAAACACACATCTCTGTGCTTCATGGAAGGTATTGCTAGTTTTTAGATATAGGCAGTTTCTTTTTTAAAAAATTACCCCCCAAAAAAGAGGTCATTAAAAAAAGCCTCCTAAGTTAAATTCATAAAATTTGTAAGCTATTAACATTACGATAAAAATCTACTACATTTGCCTTCTCTACCTCCTCCTATTGTTCTCTTTTTATAATATAGTATTTTGTTGATTCACCTTAAACAGAGAGATCTTTACAAATTATATGTAATTCTGAATAAAGACAAAATTTTAAATAACTAAGTAAATGCAGACAATCTGACAAGATAAATGTAAGAAATGTACTTGGAAAAGTTAATAATTTAATAAGTTATTAATTTATTTAAATTATTATATAAATTTATTAATTTATTAAGTAATCGATTACTTATAGATTATTAATATACATTCTAACTAAGGTAGGCAAAAGTGATGCAAAATTTAGCCACTTATGGAGGAGATCATGAATGTGTCAGACCTTAATGGACTCACATTGGTCATGTTTAGGTCATATCTGAAAGTTATACTTTAGGCTATAACAGAAAAGTTAATTGCCTAACCTATTAATAATATTAGTATTACTTCTAAACCTTCTCCCAATTTAATCATGTGGAAAAAGTACCACTTATAAGCTCATGATACTCACTTTTCTCTGACTGATTCTCTCTATACATACTTCACCAAGGCAGCCCAACAGGCGCCACCTTTTTACAAAGACATTCCCATATGGACATGAAATATTTGGTTAAGAAAAATTAATATTGGAGAGTATATAAAATGTCCTTGGTCTAATCATCAAATAACCTACTCATTAAATCGTCCAGGCAATATCATGTACCATATGATCTTCCATCAAAAAGCAACTGCCCCAACATAAATTTCTCAACTCTGAGTCTTCTAATCCACTATGATAGTAAATCTATCATTAGAACATTTTTTGAAAT
This sequence comes from Myotis myotis, assembly GCF_014108235.1. Lineage (NCBI taxonomy): Eukaryota > Metazoa > Chordata > Mammalia > Chiroptera > Vespertilionidae > Myotis > Myotis myotis. The sequence goes on from NW_023416324.1 coordinate 61,608,421, forward strand.
TTCCACAGAATTGGCCTTGCTAAAATAAATAAGTAAATAAACATAGGGTTATTGTAATCAAATTTTTGTTTGGAGGTATGTAGTTTCTCAGGAAGATATAATAGAAAGTAAACAAGTTGGTGGGCATTTAACCAAATCCAGATGACAAACATTTTTCATGAGTCCTACATTTTTAAAACTTTTGAATGGGTTGTCAATATTTACAAATCTGGGGATTTACAGCTTCTATTGACAAATTAGGAGATGAACCACCCTGGGCCCAAAATATCATGTGCACCAATAGAATAGTGCTGAGTGGTATCTATGTGCTTCAGACCTCTTTTTTATGCTCTTCAAATTAGCACAGTTCCCAGCGCACCCTAATTGATTCTATGCAAAGGTCACTCTTTTTCTCTTGTCTGACATCTAAGAATCTTTGGATTTATGTCCTGTGACATAAAATATAAGGAGTAACAAACATCAATCAACAATCAACCAAAGATAAATATAATGATGCTTATTTTTCTCTCTGATTTTCTCAGCTGAACCAAGTTCAACTACCTATGAACTTTCATGTCCATTGCCATTACAGATTTATTTAAATTATATATTATTTGTCCCCAAAGAAAAGCCAAATCAAATTATATAGCCCTTAATCACATTATTTTCAGTAGACACGGTCTTCTAACTTGGAATACCATTTTATTTAATACTTCTGCTAGAATTAATAAAGGGTCTGTTTCGCCAAAGTTATCTTCTCTTATCTGTTTCCTTGTTTCTCTTCACCTTTACCTTTTGGAATTTCATCCATTGCCACGGCGTTATATATCAATTGCACCACAAACACATTCCTGACTGCTTGATCTTTCTACTTGAGACAGCATTTCAGGTTCAACACATCTAAAGTAAAATTCATCATCATAGCCTCACGGACTTTTAAAAGCTTGGTTCGGAAGTCAATGCCTCCAAGAAGTCCCCTCTCACCACCGACCCAAAGCTACTGTATGTGGTTTCCTCTACCTCCCACAGAATCCACTGCTGCCTCCTCTGTTGTGCTTGCTACACTGCATTTCAATAACAATATTTGTGCTGGTTTTTCCTGCCAAACTCTAAGTTTTTCAAGAACCGGAGGTGTAATTTATAAACCTTCAAATTATCAGACAAAGATAGGCTTATATTATGGGTGCAATAAATGTTTACTGGACAAATGAATGAATAAACAAATAAATAAGTAAAACTATTTTCCCTCATCTGCAAATAACTAAGTTCTAAATCTTCTCAAAAATAAATTCCTTCCTACTCTATTTCAGATAATGCCACCTCCATTCTCCCTTATATAATTACTCCTTAAAACCAGAAGAATCACTGAGTACTTCTCTCCCATTCTGAACATTCAATTAATCCCAACGTTTACCTCATTGCTACCCCTTTATTGTGTTCAATTTAGGCCTTTCTTTTCACTAAAAGTACTCCCAAAGGCCCTCTTCTACCTACTCTTGGTCTTCACTCTAACCCATTCTACACCCTTTTTCAGATGTACCTTTTTAGTTCATAGTCCTTGACCTTATTATTCTCCTCCCTTAAGCCTTGATTAAGCCTGGACGTTAAGCCTTGATTTTCAGACCTAAAATTTAGCCTCTACATATCTTTTCAGCCATAAGTCCCCACGCATCTCCCACAAATACCAAATGTACCAACCTGGACCACTTAACAGTACTCTCATACCTCTCCACGCTTTTACTTACGTTTTCACCTCCACCTAGAATTCCCTCTCCCATCCCTAGCAGTGAAAATACTACTCATGTATCAAGGTCCATCCCAAATTCTACTTCCTTCATGAAAACATGCCTTATCTGCCCAATCTAATGTAATCTGCTCTTTATTTAAAATGCTTGGTGATCCTTTAATTTAATCTGAGGAAAGACAGTCATAATTGTGGAATAGTATACTCTTACTGAAATGTCACTCCAAAACTTGGCAACATCATGTTGATTTGCTTGCAGGAATTCTGTAAACCATTTGATGGAGCGTTTGCTGCCCTTGTTTTCCGTCTCGTCCCTTTCAAAACGTTCATTGTGCTTGTTCACCGAGTAGTTTGTCAGGTGCATGTATAACTGGGTCTGTAACAAGTAAGAACCAAAGGTATCACCTATGAGACTCTAGAACCGTGAGATTTCACAGAAAAGAAAAGCATCCAAAGATGAAAGATGATTTTAAAGTTTAAAATATACAGATTGAAAATTTCACAATTACTTTGAAAATTTCCAAACTAAATGGAATGGCACGTTTCCCTTAACATGACTGTAGTAATCTATATCTGCCACAGAGAGCATTAAAATAATAAGAATCTATAGAGTAATTAAATGAAAATGTAAAATTGTATATTGCTAAGTAAGAAAAATGCTCTTTTGTTCATTTTTTTGTTCGCTTTTTTGGTCACTTACAGTTTTGTTTTTTGTTTGTGTTTTGTTTTTTTTTTTAATTTTATTGATTTTTTACAGAAAGGAAGGGAGAGGGATAGAGAGCCAGAACATCGATGAATGACAAACATCGACCAGCCGCCTTCTGCACACCTCCCACTGGGGATGTGCCCACAATCAAGGTACATGTCCCTGACCAGAATCAAACCCGGGACCCTTCAGTCCGCAGGATGACGCTCTATGCACTGAGCCAAACCGGTTAGGGCGGTCACTTACAGTTTTTACTCAAATTTGTGTTTAGGAAAGGAATTTTCTGAGAGAACATTCTAAGTCTTAGCAAAGAAACATTAAAAAATGAAAGCTCAAGTAAGTAGCATAAACCAAAAGACAGGACTAGCAAACACAGCCTCTGCCCCATTCTTATGCAGAGGCCACTGTAACTGGTTAACAAGATCAATGCAGTGATGGCGAACCTTTTGAGCTCAGCGTGTCAGCATTTTGAAAAACCCTAACTTAACTCTGGTGCCCTGTCACACATAGGAATTTTTTGATATCTGCAACCATAGTAAAACAAAGACTTATATTTTTGATATTTATTTTATATATTTAAATGCCATTTAACAAAGAAAAATCAACCAAAAAAATGAGTTCGTGTGTCATAGGTTCACATCACTGAACAGAGTGCACTCAGCAGACCATGCTGTTCCCCATGCAGTGCTGTAGTGTCTGAACGATCAACAGCACATTTATGATGCTCCATATTAGAGCTGTTTTGTCTTTGCCTCTTTATATCCTTATGTTTGCTGAGTGTTTTTCTCAAATAAACTTGAAAAAGATTGGCTCCTTACCAATCTCCCATGAACATTTATCAAGTCTATAAATCCTGCTCTCATGATCCATCTCCTAGAGGTGACTTCAGGTAGCATTGTTGCATCACAATGAATATATGCTTCATGAACATGATTAGTATTTTGGCTTGTTAATAACTAAGTATATTCATGTCACATTTTTTTCACTGCCATTACTTAGGTCTACAGTCTTAAAATCTTTAAAGCAAATATGCAGAACTCCTCATTTGAATTATATGTGCTCACCACTAATTAAGAATTTATTTTTTCATTTATTAAACAATATTTAAGGAGCCCCTACTACCAGTTCCCTTACTCTTCCTCTGCCAGGTTTACAAAATTTTTTAATTCATTGAATATAGTAACATTTATGATCAACCCTTATTATTGAATTTTGAAAATATAACCATTCCTTTTTATTATTTTTTTGAGAGAGAGAGAGCGAGAGAGAGAGAAGGGGAGTGAGAGATAAAGGGAGTGGGAGAGAGAGAGAGAGACAGAGATCGATTTGTTGTTCCACTTATTTATGCATTCATTGGTTGATTCTTATATGTGCCCTGACCAGGGATCGAACTCTAGCTAGGGCAGAAACACGACCATTCTTAATAGAGTTAATTATGTGCATAATATTGGAAGAAAACAATAACCAGGCCTTTGTCAAAAGGGGAAACAATTCTAAAAAATGGTTAGAAGTTAACTAAACTTTTACTTTTAGTTAATAATAAATCAAAACATACAAAAAATAAATTAAAGTTTGTTTTATATAAACTATAAGTTATAGTTTATTACTATATGAAAAAATATGATAATAAATTACAGTTTAATAGACTTAAAAATCACAATGAAACAGACCATTTATGTCTCTTCTTCACATTTGGTCAATGTAAATTTACAATGTTCTCTTTTAGTCCAACAAAAATACATAACTCTATTTTCTGATATCTTTTGCCTTCCCTATTTCATATACTTTCTCCCACATTCTATATGTTTAAACCAAACCTCTTATACAAAAGTATAAACACTGTTCAAGTACAGCCTCCTCCTTGAGGAGCTGAATACAAACTAGCCATTTTGTACTTAACTACATAAACATTCTATCTATACTTCCTAATGGCATCTTATTTTTTTCATTTATAGTTATAGAAAAATCATTTCTATCCAGGGCTACTGCATACACACATGTGCTTAGAAATCCATCCTTGTGTCCGCAGCACCCAGAGGGGATGACTTTTCCTGATTAGCCTTCCTGGAGCAGACACCTTTTTTATATTCCATTTTTCCCAAAGCTGTCTACAGGTTGGAAGTAGTCCTGTTTGTACATGCAATCATTCTAGACCAGCAGTTTCAACCATTCTCATCTCATGGCACATATAAACTAATTACTAAGATTCTGCAGCACAACAAAAATATCGTTTCTTGCCAATCTGACAAAAAAATAAGTATAATTTTGATTCATTCACAACTGGACAAGCTATTGTTGTGCTGCCTGTTGTCATTTTTTCATCTGATAATCTAAGGGCAAAAAGGACAGTGCCCCTGACTAGTCAGTCAGGTATTGAATGTTTTAAAAATTTTTGCAGCACATCAGTTGAAAATGGTTGTTCTAGATCAGTGGTGGGGAACGTCCAGCCTGCGGGCCATATAGGGCTCGTGAAATCATTTGCTCTGGCCCTGCCAAGGCATTAGGGGTGAGTCAATTAAATGCTTGACCAAATATAGCAAGCTAATTTTCAAGTTGATAATTTTGTATGTCCCATGAATGATGTTATAAATATCCAAATGGCCCTTGGCAGTAAAAAGGTTCCCCACCCCTGTTCTAGACTCTAAGAACCTGAGAGGAGGAACTTTCATTCATATAACCTTTAGACACAATGGGTTCTTTAAAAAGTACATGTTGAATCTATGAATCAAATCATAGAATCTGTTTGGTATCACTTACCAAATTGGACTCATTAGGTGGAATGTACTTCTCTGTCCCCATTCGCACAAGTCCATCGTGGTAGAGAAATATTTTTAGTGGATCACATGATGTTACCAGAATGTAAATTCGTAAATCAAACTTGTAGCCTTCCATTAGGAAAGGCTTGTCGATGTATTCTTGAACAATCAAATGATCCTGGGATGGAAGTTTGTCACCATTTCTTATCAAAGAAATCCTAAGTTTAGAAAAAGAATCAAAAGAACAATTTTATACGGAGTCAAGATGTTTGCAAAGTTATAGCTAATACTCAAGAAGAATACGGAGGAATGGATAACTCCAAAGTCTGTGCCTTCACAAAAACAGTGAATTGCAAAACAATAAAATAAGAAAGTTGTCAGAATCAAATTTTCTGGAATTCTGGAAACTAACCAAAAGCTTGTAACAACCAGGGATCATTTAATCAAAAAATAAGTAAAAATAAAATTTAAAAAAAAAAATCACCACAGCTGAATCTATGTAAAACAGCTTTGGGGCAGTTTAACTTACTCTGGTACCAACTCTCTACCCTCAGCTCACCAGTGGGCTTGAACAACAGCCCATGTTTCCAGTACTGATACTGATTCTAGAGGGAGCAGAAGAGATCATATTCTGTTGGTGGCCTTGTTTTTTTAACCTGTGTAGTGGCTCCCTGGAGGACGTCAAAGGGGGTGCTTTTATCTTGCCTAAGTGGAAACTCTCCCCAGGCTGAGGCAGCTACTTAAGTAAGCAATTATGAAGAAGATTTAAAGACATATGTACTAGTCCCTGCTGCCTAACCATTGGAGGAAACAACAGACCTACTAAAAAGATTGGGGGGAAAGACTGAGGAATGAGAATCTTTGAGGAATAGGTTTTGAAAAGCTCTGACATATTTCTAGGACTCCAGAAGGCCATGTCCATGCCCAGAGGTAGGTGCCTGCTCAGGATCCTAAGATCCTAAACTCTTAGCTCTGGCTAACCAGGGGGCTCTATACAAGTAGAAGTAAAGGCTGAGCAGAGATATAATTGCCTAGCTGGACACAGAAGGCTTGCTCAAACTTAAACACACACACAATCCGTCTGCAAAGACTGGGCAAAATCTTTTGGAGGGGAGGTTTCCAAATGTTTAAAAAAAATCTCTATCCAATTAGTAGCTGACCACTGACCTAACACAAGAAGAATTAGAGTAGCCACATACAACAAAGAATAAAAACTTTACGAAATTATTTCAGAAACCCACTGTGCAAATAAGCAGCAACTACAACAAGCATGAACAATAACAACAAACAACCTACTGCCAGTTGATAATTTTGAGTTATCTCAAAGAGATAGAGAAGCTGAATTTCTGAGTTTCTACATTATAGTATTAAAAATGTCAATTTTTTTAAAGATATATTTTTATTGATTTCAGAGAGGAGTGGATGGAGAGAGAGATAGAAACATCAATGATGAGAGAGAATCATCAATCAGCTGCCTCCTACACACCCCCTACTGGGTATGTGGCCGCAATCAAGGTACATGCCCTTGACCAGAATCGAACCTGGGACCATTGAGTCCGCAGGCCGACCTTCTATCCACTGAGCCAAACCTATTAAGGCGAAAAAAAATGTCAAATTTTTAACAAAAAGATTATAAGTCATGCAAAGGAAAAAAGTAAGTATGACACATACACAGTAATATTATCAATTAACATAAAGTCTCTGAGGAAACCCAGACATTGAGCTTACTGAACAATCAACTATTGAAATCAACTATTTTAAATTTATTCAAAGAGTTAAAGGATATCATGAAAATGCTATCACACCAACTTGAGAATATCAATACAGATAGAAATTATTTTTAAAGGGTAAGAGAGAGAACTCAAACAGAAATTCTGAAGTTGAAAAGTACAATAACAAAACAATAAAGAAATCATTAGAGGTGCTAAACAGAATATTTAAGAATGCAAAAAAAAAAAGCAAAACTTGAAGATGATTGGTTAAGATTAACTCATCTAAGGAACAAAAAGAAAAAAAATGAAGAAAAATCAGAGCTTAAAAGTTCACCATCAAGAATATTAGCATACATATTCTGGGAGTCTCAAATAAAGAGGAGAGAGAAAGAAGAGTAAGAATAATATTTGAAGAATAGCTGAAGATATCTTAATTCCAAGAAGATCAATGAACTCCAAGTAGGACAAACTCAAAGAGATCCACACTGAGACACATAATCAAACTGTCAAAAGCCAAGGTAAAGAGCCTTGAAAGTAGCAAGATTAAAGCTACTCGTAATGTCCGAGGAATCCTCAATAACATAAAAAGCTTATTTCTTATCAGAAACATTGGAGGCCAAAATACAGTGAAATGACATATTCAAAGACCTGACAGAAAAAGAAAAAAAGAACTTTTAACCAAGAATTCTATAGCTGGCAAAACTATTGAAAATTAAAGAAGAAATTAAGACACTCCCAGATAAACAGAAGCTGCGGGAGTTTTTTGCTAGTACACCTGGCCTACAAGAAATGCTAAAGTGAATCCTCCAGGCAAAACAAAAGGACACTAGATAGTAACTCAAATACACACAAAGAAATAAAGATCGCCACTAAAGGTGATTCATGGTAAATATAAAAGTCACTATTAGTGTAGTTTAAGTTTGTGACTCCTCATTTTTCCTATATTATTTAAAACAATTGCATAAAACAATAATTATAAGTCTACGTTATTGGATACACAATGAACAGGATGTATTTTGTGACAATAAAAGGGAGCAGAGCTATATAAGATCAGGGGTTTTTGTGTTTTGTTGTTGTTGTTTTTTACTATTGAAAGAAAAATGATATTAATCCAAACAAGACTGCTATAAATTGAGATGTTAATTATAATCCCAAAGTAACCATTAAAAAATTAAAAATATAGTTAAATAAATGACAAGGAAATTAAATTGGTACACTAGAAAATTATTTAATATGTAAGAGGGCAGAAATGGAGGAATTAAGGAATGAAAACTATATATAAGACATAGAAAACAAATAGAAAAATGGTAGAAGTAAATCTTCCCTTATCAATAATGATTTAAGTACAAATAGATTAACTCTCTTATTAAAAAACAAGATTTGGCAGAATGAATTAAAAAAAAAAAACATGGTCCAACTATATTTTGTCTACAAGAGATTCATTTTAGATTCAAAGTCTCAAATAGGTTGAAAGTAAATAAATGGAAAAGATATTTCATTTCATGCAAACAATAACCAAAATAGACTTTCAGATAAAGTTATTACAAAAGACAAAGAAAACAGTACATAGTGATTTTTTTAAAAGGCAATGCATCAAGAAGACATAATAATTATAAACATATATTCACCTACCAGCAGAGCTCCAAAATATATGAAGCAAAAACTGATAGAACTCAAAGAAGATATAGATAGTTCAACAATAACAACTGGAGTCTTCAACACCCCACTATCAGCAATGGAGAGGACAATCAAACAATAGATCAGCAAGGAAATGGATATCCTCCACAGATGGCAGAGGTGTCCTTTACCTACTCACTGCATTACAGCGTGCTTTTTCAGCTATTTTTTATACTGTTGTCAAATCTGATTAATATTTCTGTATAATGTTTTACCATTAAGTGTGTTTGTGTATGTGTATATAGAAATAAATTTTAACATTATTTTTAACATTAAAATTGAGAAAAAATGGGAACTTCAATTATGCCCCCAAATTTTTTTCTTTGAGACTAACATAGAGCACCAACTTTACATTAAACAATTAACATAAAATTCCCACTAATATTACATGTTTATTTTTTGAACTAGTAAACCACAGTTAAAAATAATGTCTGATTAGATTGTGATTGAAAATTAAAGGGAAATGTGTTGAATAGCTACAATTCCAAAAAACCTTTATTACCCAAAGCATTTAAAACAAAAGATTAAAATGACTCATGAGTTTTTATTAAAAGCAGACTCAGTTACATTTTTTAAAAGTATATTGCAGAAAACTGACATAAGAAATCAAAAGGAAAGAAATATAAGTTATATAATCTATTCTCAGCTAGCATGTCTACTTCTTGGTATTTTAGCTTAATGTGTTCTACTTATTTTCAATCCAATCACCATGGGTACAGAGATAAAAATGAGCAAAACAGAGACAGACTCATAGCTGGAGAGCAGGCTGACAGCTGGGAAGGGGGTTTTGGAAGGCTGAAAGGGTGGAGGGACTGAACATAAAAGAGAAAAAACTCATGGACATGGATAACAGTATGGTGATTGCAGGGGAGAGGCGAGTTGGGAAAGATGGAGAAAGGTATAGGGGGGATAAATGGTGATGGACAGAGACTTGGCCTGAAGTGGTGAACACACAATACAGTGTACAGATAATGAGTTGTTGAATTTTGCACCTGAGACCCGTATAATTTCATTAATCGGTGTCAGCCCAATAAATTGAATAAAAGGAAAAAATGTATTTATAAAGCAAAGAAGACACATGTAAAAGTAACTCCCTTCCCATTTCTTTCTCCAAGTCAATTTAGCTCTGTGGTATCCAAGATTACTCTAAAATTATTACAAATTCAAATTTTGTTTAAAAAATAGAAAACATCTTTTTCCTCCTATTAGGTTGTCTCCTATTAAGGTCTTCCAATCTGTTTATTTGATTTTTAAATTAAATTACTGAAGCCTGTGGGACAGAATGAAAGGACTCATTAAATATTTAGTTCCAAAAACAGCAGTGGTTAGAACCCTATTTTATCATATTTTTTGTATTAGTACTCAACCATGAGTGAATACTCACATTTATTCCCCCACCCTCCAAATATATATATATACACACACACACACACACACACACACACACATACATACATACACTAGAGGTCCAGTGCAGAAATTTGTGCACAGATGGGGTCTGGCCGGCTCAGGGGAGAGGCCCGGGAGGTTGGCCGGCTGGCCCTGTCCCTGATTAGGTGGGGGGGGGGGGGGGGGAGATCGGGGGCAGGGGCCGCGGGAGGTTGGCCGGCCACAGTGCGCATCATAACAACTGGTCTTTCTGGTCATTCCAGTCACTTGGCTTTTAGATAGATGATAGATAGATAGATAGATAGATAGATAGATAGATAGATAGATAGATAGATAGATAGATGATAGATAGATAGATAGATAGATAGATAGATAGATATAATTTACAGGTGAAAAATACCTACCCATGACCCATTGCACCATTAGCTGGTTTTACTATAAAAGTTTTCTGCTTCCTTTTTTTCTTCAATTCTTTCATGTAGTTCTGGAATTGAGTATATTCAGCAGGGAAGATCCATGTTCGAGGAATAAAGGTATAATCCAGAGGCCGGCACTTGATCATTCTGTTAGTTAGAGATAGTATAAGAAGTAATTTCTACTCAAACTTTCCTAAATTTTCTTCCTGTGATCCTGACACTTACTACAAGGATTTAAATCCCTCTATTCATCTATTGGTTCGTTCAGCAGATGTCTATTAAGCATCTACGATGTGCGAGGCACTATTCTAGACACTGGTGACACACCAGTAAAAACAAATAGACACACTTCTCTGTCCTATGTATTAGTTTACTTATTAGTAAATCAATCATCTATTTGAATACATACTACGTGCCAGGCACTGGGGATATAAGTTAATATGGTTTCTTTCCTACGAAATTTACATATAGGATATTAATTAAATACAATGTAATAGAGGTAATAAAGGCATATAAAGCAATATAACATGGAAAAAGTCACTAACTATTCCTCAGGAATGGGGATTGGCAGTAGGAAATGGCTCATGGCCAGGCGCCACTTATATTGCTTCTTTAAAGATGATTTTGAGTCCTCTGGGTCGCCTATAGGGAGCAGTTTTGATTGCCTTTTAGTCTGGTGTTTTTGGGGGATTAATTCCTTTTCTGAGAAAACTATGTGAAGCCGTTAGTCAGTAGAGGTTTTTTTTATATGAACTATATGTGCTTATACATGTGGTTTTATGGCTACAGTGTATGTCCTAGTATTTTTTATTTGCTACAAACCAGGCTGCCTATTTGATACATAACTTAAAGATAATACTCAGTATCAAATGTTTACTTCTTTGTCGTTTTTAATCCTCACCTAAGGATATTCTTTCCATTGATTTTTTAGAGGGAGTGGAAGGGGGGAAGAGTAGGAGGGATGAAGGGAGGTAGAGATAGAGAAACATTGATGTGAAAAACACATTGACTGGTTGCCTCCTGCACGCACCCCAACGGGGCCATGGATCGAACTTGCAACCCAGGTACATGCCCTCGACTGGGAATCAAACCCACAACTCTTCGGTGCATAGGCTGATGCCCTAACCACTGTGAACAACGTACAGGGCTAAAGGGTTACTTTTGATGAATCCCCGATGTTAACCGCTTTGTATATATTGATTCCCAATAAAAATAAATTAAGAGAAATATTTTAAAATATTGTATATTAAAGAAAATCTGATTGTTTCAAAAATGTATTTTTAATAAATGTATGCACGTCTTTTAATAGGTGAGCAAATAATGTAGCAGATATTGTCCCCAAATAAAATTAGTAGAAACTAAAATGAAACCATACGAACAGTATATAGTATGCAAAGAGGCAGGACCTAAATACAACTGGAGGTTCATACAGTTACCATATTTCAAGTGTTCTTTCAAGAGAACCCTGTAAGAAAGTTATGTTTTTATTATGAAAAAGGATATAATTACCAACTCCATGTGTCAAGCCCAGAATAATCCAACAAGCTAAATAATCTCAGTACAATATTTATTGATTTCAGATAGAGGAAAGGAGAGGGAGAGAGAGATAGAAACATCAATAATGAGAGAGAATAATTGATCGGCTGCCTCCTGCACACACACACACCCCTCCCACTGAAGGTCGAGCTCACAATCTGGTCATGTGCCCTTACTGGGAATCGAACCATGACCTTATGGTTCATGAGTCGATGCTCAACCACTGAGCAACAGCAGCCAGGCTATTTATTATATTTTTAATTATGATATAAAATCAGATCAAGTTAAAGCTTTAATTAGAACAATATAGTTTTAAATTAACCATGTAGTATTTATGAATAACATTCTTTCACATATAAACTTGGAAAAAATTAAAGCACACAAATACTCAAGATAAACATTTAATTCCTATACACTTTTCAATATCCATCTCAATTTCACTCCTCCAGAAAGTCTTCCCTGCCCGCTCAAAAATAATCTCTCCCACTATCTTGGTCGCCACCAGCCTTTGACTCTAAGTCTAACCTCTAACGCGGCACCGTAAAACTGTACTGTACGTGTCGGTCTTCCTCCCTTACTAAAATGTGAGTTCTAGGGAAGGACTAGGCCTTATTTATCTTGTTTACCTCACAGTTAACAGTCTCTAGGGGAAAAAATAAACAATCAAAAATATCTGCTGAGTGGATGGATGTATAAACTTTCACTTGGATACATACAGATATTTCGTTAATTGTACACACAATTTTACTAACCTTTCTCTGTGAAAGATATCTCTTAAAAATTTTCTCAATTTATCACTCAAGTTTCCTAAACTAAAATAATCTAATCAGTAGAGATATAAACTGCATAAAAATTCTCCAGTTCATTCAGAACTTGAGTACCTGTGAACTGTTTTTCCCATGAAAGCAGATTGTTCCTCTAAACAGTGGCCTCAGAAATAAATGTATGCGCATGTATATCCCTGAGTGGGCATGTACGGTGTGGGGCAAAAGTAGGTTTACAATTGAGGTTTATAATTGTTCATATGGAAAAATACAATAAATAACAATGCAAGAATGAGCGGTGTTTCACAAACTCACAACTGTAATCTTATGTTTGCCCCACCCTGTGTATATGTGGTCTACATGGATGTGCGTGCATACATGCACCTACTACAGTGCCTGGCACATATCAGATGCTCAGTAACCAGTATGTGAATACACAGATGCACATACACCATAATACAACATATTAGATCCTGCAAGGTTTAACTGAAAATAAATAAGAACATATTGAATAAACAGTAAAAAGAACCCTGAGATTCTAGAGCCCAAGATTCTGCTCTAGCTCTGCTACCAACTATGTGTTGACTTTGTGCAAGATATTTCTCTGACCCTCAGTTACCTCCTTGGCAAAGTGCAGGAATGGAACCAGAGAACTTTTCAGACCCTCCTAGATCTAAAATTCTCTCTCTTCCATCAAAGTATCATTTTACATCAATGTACCTTTGTGAAAGATAGCACTCTAATATTCAAAATGTAAATTTATAACAGGTTTATTCTATTATAAGAAAATGAAGATTACTTGGTCATATTTCTTGCTAAGAAATCTTTCCTACAGATCTCCCCCATTCCTGGAAAATGGTTGATCCTCTGGAAAATAAAAAGGTAAATATTAATATCTTCATTGACTTAATGAATATAGTCATTTATACTAAATACAGTTACCACCATCTTTTAAGTTTTCATGTTTTAATAAACTGACAATTATTAATGTAAAATATTTAAGTTAAATGACCTATAATGAATTAAAGAATCTATAGTAATTGGTTATACAGAGAATAAAAATTGCACAATTTTAAAGAAATCAAAAAAGGGTGTTTATAATGACATTAAAGTTACAACTTTTGGTGTTGAATAACTGGTAATTAATTATCTAAATTATCTTTTACATTCTAAATTTACTATAGTCATACAGATAAGCATTTGTGAAAAACTAGTGAAAATGGACTTATTCTTTTTCGGGCAGTAAATTCTGTGTTACCCTCTATACTAATGGAAGAACTGCATAAAATGTGAACTGTCTAAAATTCCATGCATTTGACTTTTTAAATATGTTTGTATCACATCCTGAAAATAAAAGAATGAAGCCAGATGTATAACGGACATGGAACTGCCATGTCATGATCTCGCTAGGCCATCTATTCCACATGACTCATCTTTAAGCATAATGCAAAGCACCAGTTTAGTAAAGGTTTTCTTCTATCAATTCTTACTTAAAGATGCAAAGAGGTTAAAAGTTACATCTGAAAGGATGCAGAGTTCATGCAAAGTCAGCACAGCAACACAACAGGCTATTCAGGTGAGATTGTCAACATAGCAAGAACCCTATCTAAAGAAAGCTATGAGGGAATATATGTAACTTTCCTAATGGCCAATGATGGGCCATGACTAACTCCCCACCTGGTAGTTTTGCAGCTCTGCAATCTTCTCCTGCTGAACTGCAGCATCACACCATATCAGGTTACTCGTTTCATCCTCGTCTGAAGTTTTCATAAATCCCATTTCATCTATTACTAAACGAACTGCAAGTAAAAGGTTAAGTTAAACCAAAATTAAAATACTTCTGAAACCTATCCAATGGGGAAACATATTTTGATATGTATAAATTTTAGCTCAAAGTGCTTTGTTGGCAAAATCTCCATTAGTTATAGCATAAACCTTGTTTTGAGTTATAACAATTTCTCTAGGGCCAAATTATTCTCAGCAGTAACTGAGAACTGTTTTTAGGTTGCACCCAAAATCCTCAGAGATTTAACAGGGACACAACACTGCTAAAGAGCCCAGGGATTATTCACAGCACAAGGAGAACATATGCACAGCTGAGACAACACCTCTATCAGCAAAATGTACTTTCCTGGCTTTTTCATGACCTTGGGCTGGGTACAAAAGGGAAAAAAGAAAAATAGCCCCTGGTCATTAGATCATTAGACCTACTTTCCACCTCCCCTAGTTCCAATTATTTTTAGCAATTAAAACCAAGTCAGCATGTTGACTCAGGATGCAAAATAAAAAAGCAGAATTCACTGCACAGATTCAGAAACTGGCTCTCTCCTATCTGCAAACCCTCTAATCTTACCGAAAAAGAGATTTGTGCTCAGAGGAAACCTTGTTTGTTAGTACAAACTAGTTATGGACTCTTCTCTAATTTAGATATTATAATTAACATATTGACATTTTTCTTCCAATAAATTTCAAGTTCCTTCTTGCCTACAATACAGGTAAGCAAAATACTTATTTGTAAAAGTTTTACTTTTACTGGTATCCAATATGAGGAGAAATGGTACAAAGCAATCAATTGTCTGAATTTATCTGGCTCAAGTATGATACTGATGAGCAAACACTTGTTGGTCTCAAATCCTGGGGACACTTGTTTGTTTCGCAGCTGAGGAAAAAGAAAGAACTGTTTATGCAACAGTGCCCAGTACACAGGCATAAAAGAGGACAGTGACTGGCAGTGGATGAGGTCGGGGAAGGGATTGTGAGCTGAAGATGCTGTTTGACATGAGACCCTGGGGAAACTCAGGCTGTCTGAAGGCCAGGTGACAATGTAAGTCAAGGAAAGGGCTGTTCCTCTCTCATCTGCCACAGACCACCAGGCAGCTGGCGTCCTGGGGGCTCAGGAGCTGCTGTGCCCCCTAGAGGTCATAAGGAGGGCCAGGGCAATAGCGACATAGCCTAGGAGACCCCTTTATCTGGCTCACAGGCAGAAGACAATGAGGTCAGACCAGCAGCTCAGGAGCAGACCTGTTCCTGAGTACATGAGACGCATCGTGTGCGCCTCTCAGAAATGACTGGGAAGACCTTGATGAGAGAACAGAACCAGAATCAGTATGGAGAACACTAACACGTCAGCCCTCTGAACACTTCCTAGGAAAGTGAGAGGGAACTTCATTTAAACACTCTCCTTTAAATCAAGGTTCCTTATGAACCCCATGAGGACCTTCAAAGTGAGAGGATGAGTTAACACCACCCAGCTATCACTTTTTAAAAATATACTTTTATTGATTTCAGAGAGGAAGGGAGAGGGAGAGAGAGAGAGAGAGAAACATCAATGATGAGAGAGAATCATAAATCGCTGCCTCCTACATGCCCCACACCGGGGATCGAGCCCACAACCCGGGCATGTGCCCTGACCCCGAAATCGAACCGCAAAGTCCTGCTCCATAGGTCAACGCTCAACCACTGAGCCACGCCAGTGGGACCATCAATCACTTTTACAAAGGCCACCTTACTCTCATTTTTTCCTTCTGAAAAATCGCTGCAGATAAGCCCTGAACCTGTCACATCTCGTCCTCTCACACCAACATGCTCAGCGTGGTTCCCTCTGAGGAACACCTGTTGGAACAGTGTTGGGGGACCTCAATCCCACTGAAATATTTCACTGATTGTTGCTGAGCTTTGATGAATTAATGTAAATGAAAACGAGATTCTCAAATATTAATAAAGGCTAAAAAAATTTAATATCCTTGAGGTTCATATGATTTTCCTCAACTCTTTTAATGCAAAATAACTAAGAAAAGAGGAATATTATTTGAGTGCTTGTTATTCATAATGAGTTTTGCAGTGCTGGGCAAAAGTATCTTAATTTCAAGCAATTAATTCTTATCTGCTCTCAACACTGCAGATGCTTTTTAGACAGAAATACTGGAATTTCATTAATAAAAAGCAACAGTATCTTTAAAAGATTTATTTAAAAATGAGAAATGTTTTTACTCTATTCTTTCTCAGGTTCTCATTGTTTAATAAAAATCTCAAATTTTAAACTGTTCAATTTCTATTTAACATTTTAATCTGTTTAATGTCCTTATCATTTTATGCTTGATTTTAACATTGAGTTTAATCAAAATCATTCTAAATAATAAAGTTTTTCATTTACACTGATGCTCTATTTGATTATCAACATGATAAATATCTCATTAAAAATAAAACTTTATAAAAGGCATTTAAAAATCCATTACATAAAAAAGAGTATCTCTCTGAATTTCTACATTTTTTTTCAACATCAAATTAGACTTTCCAACAGGTATGACAATCTCATGATTTTGAGAAGACGTACCAATTTCAAACTTTGTCCCAGCAACATTGGCTGTAATTGTTCCCTTCTTTTTCTTCTTTCTGACTCTCCTTTTCAGTGTGCTTTGAAAAGGCAGCTCTGTATTCAGATCCAAGGCAGAAGGCCCCTGAATAACTTTAAGAGAAACGTAAACCAACCAAATATCATTGAAATAATAAAAATTCCATACCAGAAAACACAAATGCCCTCCCGAAAAATGTAAAATTTTAAGTTCTGGTTCTTTAAGAATCCCCAATTATGAATAGCCAGCAGTGATGATCTATAATCTGTATTCTGTGATGTGATGAAATCAGCCAGCTTACCTCTTTCTTGAGGCAGAGATGGCATTATTGCCGCGCCAACTAGCAAGCAGTGTGTGCTCTGTACCAAGCTCTCAGGACCTCTGGAAGGCCCGCATTCGTCTAAGTAGGATATGGCTCCAAACCACGGAAAGTGCCTATCATATTATCTTGGTGGAATACTCGGGTTTCAGGGCACTGAAGTTATGGGAAAAGAAGTTACCTGCAGGGATTTTAAAACAAAGCCATTTAGAAAACAACTTTTATGACATTTTGTGTTATCTACCAATACTATTTTTAAAATCCAAGTAAAAGTGAAAGTTAATGTACTCAATCAACACATATTTGTTAATTTACTAAACCTTATGTAAAATGCCAAGTAATGGTTCCCTGTCCTAAAAAGTGCAGTCTAGAGAAGGAGGTTTTATTTATTTTATTTTTTTAATATATTTTATTGATTTTTTACAGAGAGGAAGGAAGAGAGATAGAGAGTTAGAAACATCGATGAGAGAGAAACATCGATCAGCTGCCACCTGCACATCTCCTACTGGGGATATGCCCACAACCTAGGTACATGCCCTTGACTGGAATCGAACCTAGGACCTTTCAGTCTGCAGGCCGACGCTCTATCCACTGAGCCAAACCGGTTTTGGCGAAGGAGGTTTTATTTAAGTCACATATCATATTTACATACAATAAATAACATGCCATACACAGACAATGGCAACAATAACAATATTCACTGCCATTTACTATCTCAGGCCACTGACACTACTGAATCTTTCAACAGCACTTTGAGGTAGAAGCTTTTATCCCCATCTGTCTTACAGTAAGAAAATTGAGCACAGAAAGGCGGAATCCTTGCAAAGAAAGTGAACAAGTAAAGATTAAAATTAACATCTCTCTGATGTCAAAGCTGGTGGGACCCCATGCAACCTTCAACCTAATGCCATAAACTTAACTGCATTTACAATGAAACAGTGCCAGGCAGCGGTCACATGCTGACAGAATGCAGAGAAAAGCGATTCCTTTGTAAGCGGTGTGTGATGGGGAAGAGAGCAAGTAGACTATAAAATAGACAACATTTGAATTGTGCCTTTAAAAATGAGAGCAATTTTGAAAGGCAGAAAACAGGAGGAATCATTACTATGATCATCTTATCTGGGCACACAAAGGAATGAAATAACCATTTTTTAATGAAAGAATTCATTTGATTTGGCTACACTTTAACATGACCTATATTATGCTTCACTTATATTTTCATTGTGTATATATGCATCTAGGTATTTATGCCCTTACTATATTATACTGCCTAATCTATACTATCCACCTTCCAATTTCTCCCTTCATATTGTAAGAATGATGAGTTCTTGTAAAATGTCTCTAAACATAATGAAAATGTATAAATCCTATCATGATAAACAACAGTATTAATATCTTTATCAGGAGATTCCATGGTTTATTAAAAATTCAGAAACATTCAGAAATTTTCTACATAAAATATGATTTATATACATCACCCCAAATAGTCATTATTCATAAGACTCATTATTAAAGAAAATTTAGAACTTAATTTGTTCTCAGGTATCACTTTTACTAGAATAATTCTCTAGAATAATTCAAATTCAAAACTATAGAAAGATTATTTATTACAGACCAACATTGGGCAGGTACTGTATTAAAAATCTAAAACATTTCATTATAATATACACTCAATAACTTAGGTATTATTTCCCAATTTTCCAGATATGAAAACTAAAGCTAAATAAGTTAAATAAATCAAGTAAGAGCTAGTAAATAGAAAACGTAGGATTTGGACACAATTCTGATTATCCTATTCACCAATTCACTAAGTCCCACTGTATTCAGACATAATACTAATACGGTCGGTCACATAGAAGTAAAAGAAATTTGCAGCCCTATTGCTGTACACAGTACAAATATGGTGTGTTCTGGAACTTCACAATACTTCAAACCAAACAGTGAAATTACAGTAAATATCCCTAACCTGACCTCAGCTCCAAATTCCAAGCTGGAAGTAGGCTAGATTACTTTTCAGAATAAAAGCTAGGAATACTCTAAAGTTCAGATTGATTTACTTCTGGAAGCTTTCTGATACCTCAGGGAGGTAGCTACTTGAGTTTACAAGTCCTTGTCCAACATCTTGTTACTGGAGTAAACAAAGACCTTCTTATGGTAACAGAGTACTTATTACATTGAAAGTAGGTGACAAAGTCAACAAGAGTTTAAGAACAATGTTTGCCTAACTATACTAAGAATAAATTAGTATTTGCTACAGGTTTTAAAAACATATTTGTTCATTTCTGACTTAAATCATGAGCCAAAGGAACTTGAATTTGCATAGAGCTCAAAACAAGAACTATTATTCCTTCCCTGTCCACACGGGAATTTAAAGGCCTTAAAAGTATTCTACCCATTCATATGCTTTAATTCCATTTATGGTTTGGTGACTAACAATAAAAGTGTTTTAACAAAGTCAAGAACGTCATTCTACCACCCAATTCTAATCAGTTCACTGTATTCTAAGTAAGAGACTGAGAAGGCAGATTGGTCACACCACTCAGATAAGCCCCAGTGGAAAGCATGTTTCAGTTACGTCCGAAATCCTTTAAGCCAATGGTTTCTCACGCTTGGCTGCGGAGTTGAATCACATGAGGAGCTTTTAAAAATCTGGTTCCAAGGCCAAACCTCAGATGCAGGTCGAGCCCAGGCATCGGTATTTTCAAAGCTCTCCAAATGATTCCAGTGTGCAGCCGAGGCTGACAACCTCTGCGGTAAGCACATAATGGCACTGAAGCAAATAACAGTTCATTATAATACACACAAATGAAATTATTTTTAAAAGCTAAAGAAAACTGTTGTAACTATATTTACAAAAAAAAAAAAAATCAAGCCCAGCCAGAGTAGCTCAGTGGTTGAGCATCAAACCATGAACCAAGAGGTCCCTGGTTCAATTACCAGTCAGGGCACATGCCTGGGCTAAAAGCTCAATCCCCAGTAGGGGGCATGCAGGAGGCAGCCGATCAACGTCTCTCTCTGATTATTGTTTCTATCTCTCTATCCCTCTTCCTTCTTCACTCTCAAAAAAAAAAAAAATCAATAATAGAAAAAGGTCAAATAAGTTGAAATCGCCTATAAAAATCTTCATGTCTAGTTCAACTAAACAAATTGGGGGGGAAAATTGGGTGATCAACAGAGATCAACTTCAAGACTAAGAAACCATTTTGGTTTGTAAATAAAGAAACCACTTCCAAAAGGAATCAATTTTTCAAAATTTCAGGCAAATGGTAACCTTGAATGTAGACCTTCAAGTGCTACCATGCAAAAAATAGATGCACAAGACTGAAACAACAACAGTAACACCTAAAGAATTCCAATCCATTTATCCTGGAATTTTACCCTTCTTCCCAGTTCTTCCCACTAAATTTCTACCCATCACTTAAAATCCAGATAATCTGCTTTTTCCATCATGTCTGAAGAAATCCGCACCCTGGTGAATGCTGTGTATGGGCTCTCTTTAAATATTTGGGAAATTCTGTGGACATAGATTACTAAAATAATCTCACAAAAATGTCAATTGGAAATTGACTAAGTTGAAAATATTTTAAATTATATTAAATAAAAAATGTAATGAAAGCTGTTTTTATGGAGAGGTGGGGGAGAGGGGGCAGAGAACCAGTATAAACCAGTACCTACCATGTGCTAAGCATTTTCACATAACTGTGTATTAAGTCCACCCAGTAGGTGCCCCACTACATTTTATTTCAGTTTCACAGAAAGGAAAATTTAGTGTTTAAGTAACTTGCCCAAGTCACACCGAATAGGTAACAATAAAGTGGTTTATTTCTAAAGCCCACGTTCCTTCCCACTTTTTGTACTACCTTCAAAATTCAGTCTTTACACACAACATATGGAAGATTTCACAAAGAAGTTTATCTGCTTGACTGGAGCTATTTTATAAGATACAGAATGACAGCGAGGGACTCAAACTGTGGTTTAAACGTGGTCAGACCACAATGTTGCCTCGGACTGAATCTCCCTTGGAACACCTGGCAGATCTGTATCCCGTTTGTTCCTGTTTCTCCTTCACGAAGGTGCTGCATGCAACTCCACAAACACTATTATGTATCAGGCTCTGTTGTCAGTCAACAAAATGGATAAAAAATGTCCTTTCTCTGTTAGCATTTGCATTCCGGTGAGAATAGAGGAAAATAATAATAGAAAAACATATTAAATAAAGAAAATGCTAAGTACTGCAGGGATGGAGGAGTGGAAGAACTAGTTAGATCAGGAGTGTGAGAGGAGAGGAAGAGGAAGGTTTTAAATATTGTATACAGATAGGCCTCATGAGGTAATGCCTTGTTATCACAAGTAGGGTTGATTAAAATATTATGTGATTATGTACACATGGGCATGTAAAAACATGTGAATGTAAACATGTATGATGAGGAGGGGATAGGGAAACATATTACTTTCTGTGGTACTAAAAAAAGTCTTTAAACCCCCCAACATAGTTATTTTTCCTAAATCCTGGTTTTCTATGCACTGTATTTATTTTCTACATTGATTTTTAAGTTACTGTTTTCACACTGACAAAGGGTAGACCAAACATACTCCACATTGTATGTATGTGCTTGTGTTAGTGTGTCAGTTCTCTGCATGGGAAGAGGAGGCAGGAAGATCTCAACCCCTCTCTCCATCTTGTGTCCCAAGACTGACATTAGATTTGCTCACACTCCTAATGACTCTCCTTGGTAAGCTTCTGGCTCCTTGGTTTGGGGAATCTAGCTCACCACCCCCCCCCCCCCAAACACACACTTCCATACTTGCTATCCTATGTATGGCTTTGTTGCTCTCAAAACCCAACAAACAAAAAAATCTGTATTAGTCAATACAGATCACATATTGCTGCAATAATAAAAACCCTCAAATCTCAGAAGCTTAAAACAACTAAGGTCTATTTCTTGACCATCCTATATAACAACCAAACACTAGAAGGGTGCTCCACATAAAACAGTCACACAGGAACCCATGCTGTCAGAGCAGTCGTCATCCTAACCATGACCAATCACTGTTCCAGAGGTAAGAAAAGTTTTGGAGGACCTCACACAGGCAACTCATGACACTCAAAATTTCTGCTCCTAATTCAATGGCATGAAGTAGTTACAAATGACACCAGCCAAGAGGAGTTAGAAAGTGCAATTATATAAAAGGACCAATCATATTTAAAAAAAAAAAAAAAAAGAAAAGCCAGTAACACTAACAACCACCACAGACACCAACCTTGATTACTCCCTATTTGAACCTAGCTGTCCACCCCTAGACACTATTTTCTAGTACTCATGTGCTGTACTCTCCACTGCCTGGAAAAAATAGCTGAGACTCTGTACTGTATCCTGTCCATCCCTTGGCTTTATACAGTGGACTAAAGCCTGGTGCATGAAATTCGTGCATGGGTGGGGTCCCTAGGCATGGCTAGCAATCAGGGCTGATCAGGTTCCCCACCTCCCCTCGCCGCTCACATGCAGCCACCACGTGGTTCCCCACCTCCTTATCTCCTCTCCACCTCTCCCGACTCCTTCCCTCACTGCCCGCATCTGCCACCATCCACCCTTGGTTCCTCGTTCCAGCCTAGGGCCCAGTTGCGGGGAGGGACCGGAGGGTTGGCCAGCAGGCAGGGGGCAGCTCCTGAGTTGAGCGTCTGCCCCCTGGTGGTCAGTGTGCATCATAGCAACCAGTTGTTCTAGTTGTTCTGTCGTAACAGTAGCTTAAGCTTTATATCCTATACACATACCCACCCATTCCTCCCTGAAGCAATGGAGATTAAATGTAATCACTTTCACAGTTCAATTTATCTCATCTAGAAGCATCCACAGCTCTTTCCTTTCTCCTTTTTATAACAAAATTAGAGGCCCTGGGGATCAGGTCTAAGCCAGCAGTCCAGGGCTCTTGCAGTCCAGAAGCCCTTGCTCCTTAGCACGGGAGAGGCTGCCGCCACCTCCACTGTGCTTGCCAGCTGTGAGCCCGGCTTCTGGCTGAGCGGTGCTCCCTCTGTGGGAGCAAACTGACTACCAGGGGCAACTCGTGCATTAAGCATCTGCCCCCTGTTGGTCAGTGAGCATCATAGCAACTGGTTGTTCTGATCATTCCACCATAACAGTCAGGTAGGCTTTTATTATCCTATCTAATAAAAGAGAAACATGGTAATTAGCCGTACCTCCACTACCCTTCCCATTGGCTAATCAGGGCGATATGCAAATTAACTGCCAGCCAAAATGGCGGCCGGCAGCCAGGCAGCTTGAAGCGAAAATGAGGCTTGCATGCTTCAGTGAGGGAGGACTCAAACTGCTGCTGCCTGCTCAACCCGCCTGCTGCTGCCGGCCTCTGAGCTGGCAGTTTGAAACATTGTTACAAATATAGAAGTTAAACAAAACCCCAGGAACCTGCTTTCAGCCAGCTGGGATCTCAGAGCTGGAGTTGAAACAGTGTTTCGATTATAGAACCCAAACAAACCAGATACCTGCTTTCAGCAGCAGAGACCTAGGAGCTGGAGCCAAGCCTCAGAGCTAAAGCTGGCCCAGAATAAAAAAAAGAAAAAAGAAAAAAAGGAGTGGTTGGGAGCTTCAGTCACCCACCAGCCTGAAAACAGCCCTCAGCCCCTCACCCAGACTGGCCAGGCACACCAGTGGGGAACCCCACCCTGAAGGGTGTGTGACCAGCTGCAAACAGCCATCATCCCCTCATCCAGGCTGGCCAGGCACCCCAGTGGGGACCCCCACCCTGATCCAGGACACGCTTCAGGGCAAACCAGACGGCCCCCACACGTGCACCAGGCTTCTATCCTATATAATAAAAGGGTAATATGCCTCCCAGCACCGGGATCAGTGGAGCAGCGAGGCCTCCCGGCACCGGGATCAGTGTGACAGGGGGCAGCGCCCAAACCCCCTGATCACCCTGCAGCTCTGTGTGTGACAGGGGGTGGGGCCACAACCTCCCTATCCACCCTGCTCTGTTCGTGACAGGGGTAGGCACCCAAACCCCCTGATCAGCCCTGCTCTGTGCCTGATAGGGGGGAGCTCCCCAACCCCCTGATCACCCTGGGGCTCTGTGTGTGACAGGGTGCAGTGCCCCAAGCCCCTGATTGGCCCTGCTCTGTGTGTGACAGGTTGCGGCACCCCAACCCCCCACCCCCCACGGGCCCTGCTCTGTGTGTGATGGAGTAGAGCCATAACCTCCCCATCGGCCCTGCCCTGAGTGTGACATGGTGTGGCACCCCAACCCCCTGATCCGCCCTGCTCTGTGTGTGACAGGGGGCGGTGCCCCAACTCCCCTATCGGCCCTACTCTGTGAGTGACAGGGGGGAGCTCCTCAACCCCCTGATCGGTCCTGCTCTGTCCATGACAGGGGGGAGCTCCCCAACCCCCAGATGGGCCCTGCTCTGTGCGTGACAGGGTGGAGGTCCCCAAACCCTGATCGACCCTGCTCTGTGCGTGACAGGGTACGGAGCCACAACCCCCCTGATGGGCCCTGCTCTATGAGTGACAGGGGGCAGCGCCCCAACTCCCTGATTGGCCTTTCTCTGTGCGTGACAGGGAGTGGCGCCGCAACCTCCCCATCAACCCTGCCTTGAGTGTGGCAGGGGGTGGTGCCCCAACCCCCCAATCGGCCCTACCCTGAGCGTGACTGAGGGTGGCATTGAAACCTCCCAATCCGCCCTGCTCTGTGCAACACAGGGGGCGGTGCCCCAACTCCCCAATCAGCCCTGCTCTGAGCCCGACCAGGGGCTGCACCTAGGGATTGGGCCTGCCCTCTGCCACCTGGGAACAGGCCTAAGCCAGCAGGTTGTTATCTCCCAAGCGGTCCCAGACTGCGAGAGGGCACAGGCCGGGCTGAGGGACCCCTCTTCCCCCCTGAGTGCACAAATTTTTGTGCACTGAGCCTCTAGTGTAGATAATAAAAGGCTAATATGCAAATCAACGGAACGGGGGAAAGACCAGTTGCTATGATGCGCACTGACCACCAGGGGGCAGACACTCAATGCAGGAGCTGCCCCCTGGTAGTCAGTGCGCTCCCACAAGAGGAGCGCCGTTCAGCCAGAAGTCAGGTTCCCAGCTGGCAAACGCAGCAGTGATGGTAGGAGCCTCTCCCTGCCTCTGTGGCAGCACTAAGGGCCCCTCAGGGGAATGTCCACTTGCTGGCTTAGGCCTGCTCCCCATGCGGGCCTAAGCCAGCAGGCGGACATCTCCCAAGGGCTCCTTGACTGTGAGAGGGCACAAGCCTGGCTGAGGGACGAATGTCATGCACGGGGTCTCTAGTATACAGATAATTAACTTCTCTGACCTGAGCTGCTATGTATTAAAATAACTATAGTGAGGAAGAGGAATAAGCGAGGAAGAGGAAGAGGAGGATGGGGTTGATCCAGTCACTTATGAAGACATACTATGTGCCAGGCACTCTTCTAAGTTTTGACATATAAAACTCTGATCTTCTCTACCCTAAGAGGTTGTGTTATTATTATCCCCATCGGCAGTATTTAAAGAAAAGAGGAATAATGGACAATGATATTAAAATACAAGTTATAAGAGCATTTTAAAATGATAAGTATTCTGCAAATCTGCCTCAAGACAATCTTCAATCCTAAACTGTAATTATCTGATGAAAGATGTTCCTACTATGACTTCAAAAAAATCATAATAATAAATATAGCAAAAATTATATCCAATTAGGCTTTTACTTTACAGGTAAACTACTCTCCATACACATAATGTGTTATTTACAGAGAGTTATTACAAGTAGCAATCAAAAATCTATTACTTCATGAAAATTAAAATAAGGCAGTTGATATTTTATGTACAATTAATAATAGTTCCAAACATGAATACATTTTTTTCCATTTTTGTTCTATAATGCATCATTAATTTCACTACTTGGTACCAAAACCAAATTTGATATATTCTTTTTATTTTCAAAGAAATGATGCTTTTCCTCCCATGAAACTAAATAAAACATGTGCCACTTTTTAAACATTAAAATCTGAAATGTTCTTGTTTTGAATATTACTAGGATTTGATTTAATGTGAGCCCTATACGAGCAGCTTCTTAAACTTTAATATGCATACTAATCACCTGGGAATATTATTAAACCTCAGATTCTGGTTCATTAGATCTACATAGACTCTCAGGCCTACATTCCTAACAATTCCCAGGTATTCTGGTCCACAGATCACACTTTGGTAGTGAAGTTCTACACCACCACAATGTTTAATATTATGCTGATACAATTTTTTTAATTTAAAGCCCTTCTTTATGACATGTCAAATTATAAAAAATTTTAAAATTCATGTGGGTGATGCGAAATTACACCTTAATATTAAAAGGGCCCATGGGTCAAAAAAAATAAAATAGGTTGAAAAACGTTGGCCTAAAGCAGTGATGCTCCAAGTATGGCCCCCGGAATAGCAGCATCAGCATCACCTGCAAACTTATTAGAAATGAATATTCTTGGGTCCGATCCCAGATCTTCTGAATTAGAAATCTGGGAGTGAGGCCAGGCCTGTGTGTGGTTCTGAAGCAGGCTAAAGCTTGAGGACCACTGGACTGGAGGGCTGAGGGGGACACCACTCCTGGCGTCCATACCCTCCTCACGGGTCTTCTGCAGCGAAGCCATGTGGATGACAGAAGTCACCTGGCCAAACAACAAGTGGAGGAGAAAGCATTTGCCAGGGAGGGCTCTGAGCAGCTGGAAAAGAGGAAATCTGCTCCAGTTACTGCTGTAGACAGCCCTGCTAAGTGAGGTGAGGTCTGCTAAGCTAGAAAGACAGTGGTACTCCTTGCTTGAGCCCAAACCAGCTACCAATGCTGAGCAATCAAGACATTCATTTTTTAAGATATGCAACATGCCAAAACTATAAGGATTAACAGCAGCCACAAATAATAATATACCCTCTTCTCCAAAGTACTGGGCCAGGAGCATGGGAGCTTAAACTGAAAAGGTTGTGGGTGGCTGAGAAATGGGGGAGAGAGAATGCAAATGAACATCAGTAGAAGGGTGAGTACATTATGGTACACTCACACAGTGGTGAAAATAAATGAACTAGAGCTATAGGATAAATCACACACAATCAGATCAAAATGTACTGAGGCATATATATGATAGTATATCATTTACATAAAATTTTAAATAATATAAATTTTATTATATATATTGAGATATACAGCTCAGGAATTAATACATATGGAAAAAAACATATAAAGAACTACATTCATGGGAATGATAAATACCAAGTCCAATAACCACCCATGTTCTATATATACTGAAGATGTAATTCTTAATATAAAGTATAAATATACCTTTATCATGTTTTAGCCTTCTGAAATACTTTAATAGGTATAAATGAAATAGCCAGAATACTTTTGCTTGAACCATTGTGTGTCTCCTTGGAAGTATCATGTTCTAAATCACATTGTTAGACACTTAGGCCCAATCCAATTAATAGGCAATGTGAGGTCACTGAAGGACATAAAGAGGAGTGACATAATCCAAATTTCTTTTTGATAGATGACACCGGCAGTTATTGCGCAGCCTCATGGGAGAAGGGCAGAGTGGAGGCAGGGAGTCTAGGAGGGTGTTGGCAAAAGTCCAGGAGAAGTGGTGAGTGTTTAATTGTGGGTAGAAGGAATAGACGGAGAAGGAATACTGCTACTACAGAACAGCACCAGAACTTATTGATCAAGATAGAAAAAGCAATCTCGGATGACTTGCAGATTTCGGCTTAGGAGAACTGGATAGAACAGGGGTGGGGAACGTCGGGCCTCCAGGCTGCATAAGGCGCATGAAATCATTTGGTCTGGCCCTGATAAGACATTAGGGGTGAGTTAATTAAATGTCTGACCAAATACAACAGGCTAATTTTTAAGTTGTTAATTTTGTATGGCCTGCAAATGATAAATATCCAAATGGCTGGTGGCAGAAAAAAGGTTCCCCACCCGTGGTGTAGAAGGTGAAAGCATTCTTCAAAAGAAGGCTGAAGAAAGAAGAGATATTTGGGGGGGGGTAAGATGATTAGAGTTTTACATTTGCAGAAAAGGATAGATGGGAGGTGGGGAGATACAGAAAATAAGACAATAGAATTAGTGATTGACTGCAAAGA
Source organism: Myotis myotis (assembly GCF_014108235.1). Taxonomy (NCBI): domain Eukaryota; kingdom Metazoa; phylum Chordata; class Mammalia; order Chiroptera; family Vespertilionidae; genus Myotis; species Myotis myotis. Next base: position 61,636,900 of record NW_023416324.1, read on the forward strand.
AAGAAAACCTCTACTTGTATAAAAAAATGCTTTTAAATACAAAAAGGTCCTTCAGAAAGCATAACTGCTCCTATTTCTATGCTCTCTGCCAAAAAAATGACAATAGAGTTTCAAAATGCCCAGCTGCCTGACTTGTGAACAAGTGACATCATCCAAACAACTGCCGTAACAAGAAAAGGGCAGCACCACTCATTGCGTACAAATTAAAAGGGCTTTTAGAGAAGCTACTTACTCTCTGAACATAGAAACTTTTGTCTCCCTTTCTCAAACGGGGTATATTCTCAAAAGTTAGATCTGTAGTGTGTTCTAGACCTTGAAACACACACACACACACACACACACACACACACACACACACACACACTTGATCAACCACTTCTAAAAAAGTGACAGGGAGCCAATTATAACATTATATAAAAATAAACAGAACTCTATTAATTGCAGTAACAATTAATATTGACCTTAAACAACAGTCGTCCCCACTAATGTACTGCTTATTTGTTTTTCAAACTATCTTAGCCTGATTAGTATTTGTTCAATGTTTATGGTTAAATTATAGCATCCCTACAAAATGTCCACTAAGCTCTTGGAAATGCCTTTTCTTTGGAATTTAGCCTCGTATGACATGAAAAGGCATAGATTAGTAAATAGTAATGATAACACATCATACCTTGAAAACATTTTCCCATATTAATAATTATGTTTTCAGTATTTAGAATAATGGAAAAAGGCAAAAAGTTCCCTTAATAAATGTTGAATAAATAAAGTTCAAAGCAAACAACAGCTATAATTCAGTTATTAAAGTGATAAAAGACAAGTGAGTTCAGTGTAGCCACCAAATGCCTGGTATTTATCAGTAAGTAGAGATAAAAGCCCCTTTGAGTAAATGTCTCCTAGAATATAATATTGCAGTTCTATATAAATCTCCGGTAGCCTAGGAATAGCATATCAAATTAACAATTAACTATGGTATATATCACTCTCTTTGGTAGATCCATGTACCTCCCCTCAATCCTTCACCCCACGAAGACTGCCAAATGTAAAACAGCTGAATCTCACATCCTCAACACACCCAATCTATGCTTAACTACACAAGACTTCTCTTGTTCTAGGGAATAAAGTTGGAATTTAAGGTCCTTTGGACCCAACTCTCCATAACTCTAGTAACCTAGATCACAGGTGAAAGAGAGAAACTGAAGAGAGCAGAGAATTTCTAAAATATCCAGTTCTCTGTTCTCTGCCAGAAAATGCACAATAGATATCAAAATGTGCAGCTGGTGAACAAATGACATCACCCGAGTGTCATCTGATGCCAGCATATCTAGTTTTAAATGTCCAAAACTTAACTCTTTGACTTCTGCTGAAAACCTGGCACTCCTTCATGTCCCTAGCTTGGTAAAGGGCATTGTACTTAGCCAAATCTCCTAGAGACGGAAAAACCAGCATCATCTCTAACTCTTCCATTGATGACCTTGTCTGATATTCATTTATTGCACACTTTGTTATCAATTTTAGGGTATATATTAGTTTCCTTATTTATGTTACCATCTACTTCTAGAATGAGTTTTAAATCTTAAATATATAAATTCATTGGGTTGTTAAGTAAACCTCCTATGTCATTCATATCAGTTAATAAATTAACACATGTTGAAGACTACTAGTTACCTACCTAATGGTCATTCACTAGTTCTTCCTTACTAATAAAACACCTATGGGTTCATTATTAGGACTAGCATTATGCCTATCTACATGTCTACATTTCCAGACCTCCTTACAGGTATATATGGCCATGTTACCAAGTTATGGCCAATGGTATACAAGTGAAAGTTGTTGAACAGAACTTCCTAGTAAAACACCTTAAAAGCAAGGTGGCCAACTGGCAGACACCACAAATGTGATTGCGGGAGCTGCAGCAATTCGAAGTGACATTGGTCTTGTCGTGGCAATGCTACATCTGGACTGCCAAACTCCAGAAAAAATAAGCCTCCATAGTGTTAAGCCCCTGTTATTTGGAGTCTCTGTTACCATCAGTTAAATGTGCCTTCAAATGGACACTACTCAATAGAAATGACTGTTTTAGTTTCTGAGAAAGATATGCCAGCTTAAATTCAAAGTCACAGGCAGGATGCCTTGGGACATTTACAGTTTTTATCAGAGCCACATTCACTCGATTCTGTGAACAATAACCTGAATTTCCTCTGGAGAGGCACTCCCTCCACACACTTCGGGTGGGGTTGATGCTGATCCCAGTGCCAAGGTGGGCAAACAACTTCCATCTCAAATGATTGTAAAATCCAATCCCCTTGACCATGGAATTGGTTCAGAGATGAACCTGGGACCCAACTAGGACCAGTGAGAGTCAAGTCCAGAACTCTATTCAGACTCTTAGAGAATAGAGGTTTTTCTCTTTTGAGCTGAATTTTCAGATACATACCTGCATTGCTGGTCCTCATCTTGCCTCTGCACAGTCTGAGGGTGAGTCAACATGAAGGAGGCAGGAAGATAGATAACAGATTCTCTAACTATTAGTAACATAAACCAAATAATTGTGTTTCAGGGTTTTATTTGTTTGGTTTTTTCTTTTGTTTTGCCTAAACCAGGCTCCTAACCAATACAAATAAAAATGAACTTGGGTTCCATTTTCAATTTTGTTTTTAAGCAAAGAAAATTACTTCAAAATGTCCTTGCATAAAAGGCCACAAGTCACCTGAAGTGAGAAGGCTTCCTTGCATGTCGCCTCCCTCAGTCTATTAACTCCTAGGCAGCAACTTTGAAATGTCGTTTAGTTTACAGATCCTTCAATCTCAAACACAGAGCCTGGAAGAGAGCCTGGAATATGGAAACTAAACTTCTGAACTACCATACCAGAAGGTTACATTTCTTTAGGAGGTTTTGAACTTGAAATAAGAAATTGTCAGTTATATTAATTTTAGAATCTAGGTAAATTTGTCACAGTTTTCAAATTTCTCTAAATTAAATTAAATCCCAGTAAAAATTAAGCCACAGTCTGAGAGTCATGCAGTCAAAGATGAGAAAATCCATGTGGAAAAAGGAAAATATAGAGGCTCAGTTTGGATCATGCTCTGCATGCCTCCATCAGCTAAGCTAAGTGTATGACCATAAGACCTTCAACAGGGAAAAAAAGAATCATAAGGATATTTTGTTTCTGAATCATTAAATTAGAAGCAAAGTGAATTTATAAGATCAACTTTGGGGGAAAAAATAGCCTTTATCTAACTGGCCCTCTATTTAAAAAACTAATTAACTATATTTTAATAAGTTTAGCTCATTTTAAAATAAGAACCATTCCCCAAAAAGTCATTCCAGACCTTTAAAAACACTGCCTACCTGCCACCACATGCTTTGCTGTGAGACAGTCCTTTTATAGCAATGCAGAAGAAAGAACTATTTTTATCTTTGATTCTGACAAGCAATATTGGAATGTAGAACAAAATTGGTGCCTGAAGTTGCCCAGTGCGCAGTCATATGAGATTCACAGATGCTGCATTCTCAAGTAATACAAATAGGGGCTTTTAATTGTCTTTCTTCTCTTGACCTCTCTTTTCACACAGAGTTAATGAATATTATAAAGATGTATCACAAATCTGTTTAAAAGTTTTGTAATCCCTTCAATATTTCATTACATATCTAATAAAAGCAAAAAGTATTTTCAATGCTCATCATTTTGTAAGGTGCTCCATTGAGGGAAAAAAAAAATGTGTCCTGCCTTCAACCTATACATTTTTATTTCAGAGAAGAGACTTGGCAGATCCAAAACCACATAAAAGACAACAATTCATCCAAAACATACTGGCATACTGATTGCATCAACTACAAATTATATTCACGAATGAAAGTTGACCTTAAATATGTAGAAAAAAAAATGATATGTAACCATATATTCAAATGCATCTGAGTTTTACACATTAAGGATTATACTAAATCAACAAAGCTGATTGTTGGTTTTGCCTCATGGGATTTGGATTTACTATATTTTAATCCTACCTAGTATTCAAAATTATCCATATACACAAGCCTGACTAGAAAACAGTGTGCAGTGGTTAGAATAATTTTAATCCATGTACTGCAAAATTGTCATCTATTTCTGTCCTAGGCTAGCTTTGGTGATAATACCACACTGCTGGTATTTGATGGAAGTTGCACCAACAGATTATTTTTAAAAAGTTTCATTTATATCTTGCCAGTCAACCTATTAAAGAAAAAGGTTTTCTTTCATTAAGAACATGGAACCCAGCCCGAGTGGCTCAGTGGCTGAGTGTTGATCCATGAACCAAGAGGTCCCCAGTTTGATTCCCCATCAGGGCACATGCCTGGCTTGTGGACTTGAGACCCAGTGGAGGGCATGCAGGAGGCAGCCAATCAATGTCTCTCTCATCAACGTTTCTCTCTCTCTATCCCTTTGCCTTCCTCTCTATATATAATCAATAAAAACATATTTTAAAAAAACAATAAGAATAGGGAAAAGGTAAACCTTACAACAATATACACTGTGTGAAATTTTAAATAGTCTCTACCTACATTATTGTTTTCTGCTGTTTTTTGATTATTCAATTAAATAGTAACTTGAGTGTCTTCCTTAAACAACTAGAATATAAGTTTCAATACTATATACATATATATATATATATACATATATATGTATATATATATATATATATATATATATATATATATATTCTGTATTCTCCACTTGGCATCTTCAAAATGTGGGTAGGCCTCACCCAATCAGTTGAAGTCCTTAAGAGGAAACAGAATGAGGTCCCCCAAGAAGGAATTCAGCTGTAACATCAAGTCTTTTCTGGGTCTCCAGCTTGCCAACCTACCCTAAAGATTTTAGACTTGCAGTCTCCACAATTACATAGCCAATTCATTCATATTCATTCATTCATTCATTCATTCATTCATTCATATTTTCTCTCTCCCTCTCTTCATATACATACTATTGGTTTTATTTCTTTAGAGAACCTTAACTAATACATTCATTATTCCATAGGGTAAGCTACATTTCATGAGACTAAAAATGTGATTTAAAATACTCTTAAAGACAAGAAGGTTCTGGAATAAAAGATGTAACAATCTAAATATAACCAAGGCCTAAACTAAGGATGATAGACTAGTATAAAAAGAATGAATGAGGGAGAAACCAAGATGGCGGCATAGGTAAACACCAGAGATTGCTGCCTCGCACAACCACTTCAAGAATACAACTATAAGACAGAACAGACATCATCCAGAACAACAGGAAGGCTGGCTGAGTGGAAATTCTACAACCAGGAGGAAAGAGAAAAGCATACCAAGACTCAGAGGAGGCGCAGTGCGGAAGTAAAATACTAAGGTACAGAGGCGCACCCGGAGCAGGCTGGTGGCTGAAGGCACGGTTGTCGTTTTCAATCGGGAGGGAGTCTCAAGCTCTGGGCTCCAGTTCCGGGCAAGTCTCTTGGGACCCAGACTCATACGGGAGAAACTGGACTGTCTGGCATCGGTCGGAACTCGAAGGCAGCTTTCTCTCAGAGGTGCTTGCAGCAATTACTGGGACACTGAGAAGCGGAGCCTCTGAGGGCAGGACTGAGGAGCAGCCATAGCTGCTTGCTCCGCCCTGTTGATCCCCTGGGACCCTGCCCCACCCAAGCTGTGCACGGAGGCTTTTGCATATGAAAGGCCTGGCCCTTTTCAATCTGAAAATTACCTAACAAACTGCAGCTGGCCCAAGGCCCCACGCAACTTGCATTGCTTCACAGCTGAGCTCCTGCTGGGTAGCCTCAGGCAGAGGCTAGATTAGCACCTCCTTAGAGATCCAGGAGCCAGTGTACCCGGTGGTCAGAGTGGGACCATCCAGATTGCAGCTCCTCTGATCCATAAGGGACAAACTCAGGGGGAAGACTCAGTGAGCACCAAAACCCCACTGAAGCAAGTCTTGCCCTGGAGGGGTGTCTCCAGCACAGAAGTTCTCCCACTGCAGACACAGCTGATTCTCACAGCCAATTGGCCTGGAGGTCAATTCCTCCCAGTGATACCTATAACAATCAAGGCTTAACTACAACAAGACTGTGCACAAAGACCACAAGGGGGTTCACCAAGAGTGTCCACCTCAGATAATTGGGGAGGCTGAGCCACTAGGCCCTATAGGACACCTAGCACAGAAAGCCACTCTATCGACACAGGAATTCATAAAAAATGCGGAGACAAAGAAACAGGGCACAAATGACAGAAATGGAGGAAAGCAAACTACTGGATATAGAGTTCAAAACCACACTTTTAAGGTTTTTCAAGAATTTTCTAGAAACTGCCGATAAATTTAGTGAGACCCTCAATAAGTCTAGTGAGACTGCTGATAAACTTAATGAGACCCTCAAGAAATCTAGTGAGACCCTTGAGGTTGTGAAAAAGGACCAACTAGAAATTAAGCATACACCGACTGAAATAAAGAATATTATACAGACTCCCAACAGCAGACTAGAGGAGCGCAAGAATCAAGTCAAAGATTTGAAATATGAAGAAGCAAAAAACACTGAACCAGCAAAGCAAACAGCAAAAAGAATCCAAAAATATGAAGCTAGTGTAAGGACCCTCTGGGACAACTTCAAGCATACCAACATCCGAATTATAGGGGTGCCAGAAGAAGAGAGAGAGCAAGATATTGAAAACCTATTTGAAGAAATAATGACAGAAAACTTCCCCTACCTGGTGAAAGAAATAGACTTACATGTCCAGGAAGCGCAGAGAACCCCAAACAAAAGGAATCCAAAGAGGACCACACCAAGATACATCATAATTAAAATGCCAAGAGCAAAAGACAAAGAGATAATCTTAAAAGCAGCAAGAGAAAGACAGTCAGTTACCTACAAGGGAGTACCCATACAACTGTCAGCTGATTTCTCAACAGAAACTTTGCAGGCCAGAAGAGAGTGGCAAGAAATATTCAAAGTGATGAATGCCAAGAACCTACAACCAAGATTACTTTACCCAGCAAAGCTATCATTCAGAATTGAAGGTCAGATAAAGAGCTTCACAGATAAGGAAAAGCTAAAGGAGTTCATCACCACCAAACCAGTATTATATGAAATGTTGAAAGGTATCCTTTAAGAAGAGGGAGAAGAAGAAAAAGGTAGAGATATAAATTATGAACAACAAATACACATCTATCAACAAGTGAATCTAAAAATCAAGTGAATAAATAATCTGATGAACAGAATAAACTGGTGATTATAATAGAATCAGGGGCATAGAAAGAGAGTGGACTGACTATTCTTGGGGGGGAAAGGGGTGTGGGGGATGTGGGAAGAGACTGGACAAAAATCATACACCTATGGATGAGGACAGTGGCGGGGGAGGGGTAAGGGCAGAGGGTGGGGTGGGAACCGGGTGGAGGGGAGCTATGGGGGGAAAAGAGAGGAACAACTGTCATAATCTGAACAATAACGATTTAATTAAAAAATAAAAAAAATCATTTAGAGGAAAACAAAAAACAACAATAAAAAGAATGAATGAGGCCAGCTGTATACAGAATAATCTATAGGATATGTTTCTAGAATAGAAGAAAATGAATAGGCAAATATAGACTATTCCATAATTGCCACCATATTTCTTTGATTCTAACCCACACTGGTTTATTTTTTTAACACTTAAAACATCTAAAACTGAGATGCATCTTATAATCACTGTCAGCCAGGTGACAGTCCTGACTTAGTTATATTGTCTGTGCATACACATCAAAGTTTACAGAATCAGTATCAGAGGCTGAGAGAAAAAGCCAGAAATGATCATAAAACACTCGTTAAGAAAAGTTTTATCTTTAGAGGGAAGGTGGAGGTGGGTGGGAAGTGATCAATCAAAGAACTTGTATGCACAAATGGACACAGATGATAAGGTGGTAAGGTGGGGCCCTGGGACAAGGGCAGGTTATAAGGGATCAAGGGGAGGAAAAAGGGGACATATGTAGTACTTTCAACAACAAAGATTTAGAAAAGAAAGAAATGTTGTTTCACTAACTCTTGATGACACAGATGATCATGTTGTATGGGAAAACATGGACAATGAGAACTCTGAGTGAAGGACTGATGTATCTGTCTTTAATGTGAAGAAGTTTAAGCAATGCCTTGATCAGTCCATTTTACTTAAATTTCCCTTTTTTGTATGCATAAAGTGATATTTTAAATATTACCTTTTAAAGGCTTTTCCAACATACATAAAATAAAGTTGCAGTATTTGAAAAACAAAGCATTATTTTATAGTTAAATTGCAGAGGGTTTTCCCCCAAGTAAATAAAACAATGGTGTGTCTCACAATAAATGTGATCTTAACTGTGATGAAAAACAGCAGCAGACTGACTATCCAAATTTCTAGTGTACAGAACCAATGACAATGTCAGCCATTTGACATTTTGAGCCTTTTGCCAGCCATTCTCAAACTTGACGTGCATCAGAACCTCCTGGAGGACTTAAATAAGATGGCTAGGCCCCATCCCTGAGCTTCTAGTTCAAGGTAGCACAACACATGTCAGACCTCACTCTTGGGCAAGGCTGAGAATCCTCATGCCATCTTTGACCTGGGCTGGATTAGTTCAGTGGCAAAGGCCTGAAACTGCAGAGAAACAGAATCAGTACCTACACCTGCACAGGGAGAGGCAAAGTAATGACTGATACATGAGTGATCCATTTCAAAATCCAATTTGAACACCAAAGATCTGTGCAATAACTGCACAAGGCGTTAATGTTTCCAATTATTAACCTGGAAAAAAAAAGTGGAACTAAGATCCCCTCTAGCTCTAAAATTATAAGATCTTTGGCCCCGGGAAAGAAAAAAAAAGTATAATGTAAGTCATTAATGATGTGGACAGGTTTTCTACTCAAGGCTCACTCAAAATATAGCTTTCAACACCCCAATTAAAACTGGACCCAGAAAGCGGAATTTCCAAAATAGTGAAGAGTTCAGCAATTCTCCTTTTAAAAAAATGATAAAATTGCATAAAATTGTCAAGAACAACTATTTCAGAACTCTGGAAAATGACCAAAGGTGTACAAGAAATGGAGAAGCTTTCATTCAAAAAAAAGCTGCTAACTTGGCATAAGAGCAGTGGGAGTAGCCTGAAGCCATCCCTGTACACCACCACCTTCCAGCTCCTTCAGTGCAGTAATTCTGCCAGGGCTGGGCAAGGCATGAAAAGCAGCAGCTTTACTGCCTGGCGGGGGGCGGGGGCGGAGAATGACTTGTTTGGAACAAATTGTGTTCACTGTCAAAAAGAATAGCAAACTTGGTGGCAAATAACCAGGGAGGGCCAATATCACAGAAAGTATAGCAAATACCTAAAATATGTAATATGTTTATGCTCTTGACTTGGTAACTCCAATTCTAGGAATCAGTCCTAATAAAGTCATTCAAAATTTAGAGGCATATTTGTGGACAGGAATGTACATCAAACCACCATTTATACTGTAACTGAAAACAACCTAAATATGAAGTAAATTATGGTACAGCCAAATGATGGTGATCATTAAAACTGACTCTGAAGAACTTACTGCGGTGGGAGACACATAATCATTTCAGCAAGGACATGAATGACTTGTAGTAAATTAAATCATATCATTTTTTTACCATGAACAAATTAATGATAAAATTGTAGAAGACTTGCTTTAATTTATTAAACCTAAACAAATACACTTCCATGGGGTCATTATATTCACCGCCTATTTGCTTTGCATGTCACACTGCATTTGTTTTTTGAAAGTTCAGAATGTTTTAAAGCAAAACTATGAAAGTCATCAATTATGAATCATACATATACGAGAAACTCCACTATACAATATTAATAAAACCTCTTAAAATAATCTATAAAATTGGCTACTTCTGAAAGAGATTGATTTCTAAGTATTACACACAGGAGTTTTATTGTGAATTACAACATTTTGTGTTTATTGTGGCGCTTGGAATATTTACTAAACTAGCTCTGAGGACAACACTTCTAGAGTAAATCAACATGTAAACTAACCAATCCCAGATTCCAGAAATTCAAGCCAAGACTCAGATCATCAAATAAAAATGGCTAGTGGTAAAGTTACAGTAAAAGTTAAAGTGCTATTCACACCCAAATCACAGAAAATGAGGAACACACAGTACATACTGAATTCATTTAAAATGTTTCCACTTTAGATATGAATGGAAAGAAAGCACACAAAATCCTAAATATCTTCTTTTCCTAATCAATATAGGAACAGTCTTTTTTAAGTTTTGATTTCAGAATGGTCATGTCAGGTTTCAGATTATCAACTGCACATCCAAGTAGAAATTTCAAGAAGTAGTTGAAAATTAAAATAATTGCTAATCAAAAAATAAACAAACAAACAGGTCTTCCTCTCTTCCCCTGTATGCTTTTTACTTGCAGGTATTATCCAAAAGATCTGTCTTAGTTTGGATTCCCAGAAACAAGCCCTAACGCAAGTAATTTATTTGGGTAAATGCAGAGAACACAGATAGGGGAGCAGGGAAGTGAAACAGGGAAGGGAAGGCAGCCAATAAAAGGCTATGTTATAAAGCCAGCTACATTTTGGGTAGCTGGAGCATAATCCACTAGAAAACTCTGGGAACCAGTACAAAATACAACAGCTCAGAGTTAACCAACCCAGGGTCAATCATTGGTTGAGGGTTGCTATGGTATGAGTTGGGTATTAATTCCATGGCACTTCCAGACCTCCTGAGGGTAGGGGTGAGAGTGGAGGAGGGGGGAGAAGTCTAGAAAGGCAAGGGACTTCTAGTCCTGTGGCTTCCAGAAAGTCCTCGAAAGCCCCTGGGGAAAGAAAAGCAGATATTGGCAGGCATTTGGAAGTAGGGAGAGCACAAAGAAGTGGATAAGATGCCAAGAATATGGGGAGGGCCCGGAGAGCATCTACTCAACAGCTCTCATATCCCTAAATTATGTTATCTGTCTCCAAGATTTCAGTTATCACTAAACTGAAGATGGCTCCACTCCAGACATGGCATTTAAATTCACCCAACTAGATCACCTACTATGGCCCAGCTATCATATGAAAAACAGTTAAAATATCTGCACTGACTATTCACAAGGCCTGGAACCCAGTTTCTACATGAAGGATTTAGAAACAGCATTCTGTTTTGGATGGATAGTACCAGGAAATTTGATTTGACACAGGAAGTACACGGCAGTTGCTCATATTGTTTATTTACTGTTTATCTGTTGTATTTGTATAGCAGGTATTCTATGTTTAGGCTGTTGTTTGGTAGTATTGTGTGTGTTTTTAAATGACTTTAATAGAGTTGATAGCGAATGGTCACATGTGGTTCACATCCCCAGGATGCCCTCAGTGCCACGCTGCTGGAACCTTTCATTCTGTGTCAACTCCACCTCCCTTGCTGGAGCTCACTAGGTTCTTGGTTCTATACCCCATCCTCGAAAGTGCTGTCCGGACCCTGCAGTTTTACAGTCCATTCAGACTTCCCTTCCAGGTCTTGGCACAGAGGCCTTGGTGAAGTCCTTGTTGTTAAGGTTTTGACGCTTCTGTTATCTCTATTAATATGCTCTCCATTCCATTCCCCCCTGCCCTATAAAAATCCATCAACAGTCCTAGGCATCCTAAAAATAAAGAAAGGAGGCAGACAAAAGAAGAAGAATGATGGGAAACGGGGTCTAGACCATTTACCTCTAGTTCTTAACTCTCCAGAAAACTCCAGATCCATATAATCAAAGCTTTTCCTTTAGACATTTCAAACTTAGTGGTATTTTCTATCTGAGAACGTCAACATTTCCAATAAGGGGGTCTACCGAAAGACCTGTATAAGAATGTTCATAACAGCATTAGCAATAATAGCCCAAACCAGAAACAACCCTATTACCAACTAAGAGTAAATAAATTGTGATATAGTCATACAATGGAAAACTACACAACAATTTTTTAAAAAGAATGAACTACAGCTACCACAACAACATGGATCACTATCACAGCATAATGACGAGTGGAGGAAGCTGGACACAAAAGAGTATGCCCATATAGTCTGCATTATTTCATTTATGAGGTTCAAGAACAGGAAAAACTAAATCTAAATTTATAGAAGTCATAATAAAGGCTACCTCTTGGCAGAGAAGAGTCACAAGGTAGCCTTGATTGAGAAGAGTCACGAAGGAACCTTCTGGGATGCTGGAAATATTCTATATCTTGATCTGGGTGATAGCTACACAAATGTATGCATGATTAAAAGTCCATTAAGTTGTACCTTAAGGTACACTGCTTATGTTATATACATTAGTGTATGTGTGTCTCTGTGTGTTACTGCAATTTTTTAAAAGGTAGTGAAATATAGCCATCAGAGATAGGAGGAGAATGAGACCCCAGGGTCATAAAAGTCAAAGGGAGAGCATGGTATAGTATTTCAAAGGGTATCATATAAAACAACCATATAAATACTACAGAAGGAAAGATCATAAAGCAAGAAGATCAAGAAGTAGTCATCTTACTTAGAAGAGTGGAAGCCATAATTATTTTTGAGACAGCAACAGGAAAGTCAGATTACTAAGGGTTTACTAGACAGAAGTTGTAAAAGATGACCTTCAATCGGGAAAAAAAATAAAATAAGACGTACTAGGAGGTTTGACTTCGGATGGTAAATACACAATGCAATCAATACACATGCAGATGATCTATTATACAGTTGTACACTAGAAGCCTATACAGTTTTAGTAAGCAATATCACCCCATACATTTAATTAAAGTTTTTAAAAAGTAGTAATGGGAAAGTAAGATGGTATGTAGTTTAGGGGAGAAAAGGTCTAAAGGGAGTTTTTTGGGGGGTGGGCAGGGAGGGAATATGATAGAAAAAACAAATATGTTTGCGAGCCAGTAGAATAAAAATAAAATAAGTAGAACACCTAGTGGATTAGGCGCAAGGGTCCTATAGCCCACAGGCTAAATCCAGCTCACTGCCTGTTTGTTTATGTTTCACCTCAGGCTGCTTTTGTCTTCAAAAGGCAAGGCTGAAGAGTTGCAATAAAAACCATCTAACCTTATACAGAAAAGTTTAGTGACCCCTGAATGAGGGTCCTCTAGGAACTAGAAGGAAATAGGAATAACAGAAGTAGAAAGGTTAGCCCTGGGAAAAGAATGGAAAGTGTGTGATTATGACAACAGAAAGAGAGAGAGAGAGAGAGAGAGAGAGAGAGATGAAAAATTAATCCTAGCCTAGCCAGCATGGCTCAGGAGTCAAGGTTCAATTCCCAGTCAGGGCATATGCAGGGTTGTGGGCTCGATCCCTAGTGTGGGCCGTGCAGAAGGTAGCCAATCAATGATTCTCTCTCAACATTGATGTTTCTATCTCTCCTTCTCCTTTCCTCTCTGAAACCAATAAAAATATATATTAAAAAATTAATCCTAGTCTATGCCAGGGAATGAGCAATATATTAAATACCCATAAATAAATCAGAAATGGTTTCAGGCCTCCAGAAAGTAAGACAATTATAATATTATTAACAACTACTACAGGTGCTTATACTACTATAGCAATGACTCATACTAACATCACACTGCTACTGGAAAATTTCCATCTGGATATCCTCAATGCAACCACAACTCAAAATATCCAAACCAAACTCAAAATCTTGGCATCTTCATCTCCTTCAGCCACTAGCAATTCCAGCTCCAAGGCCTATATCCTTTATCCTCTAATATCTCTGAAACCCATCTACTTGTTTCCATCACCTTCACCTCCACATACAGCCTAGCCACTGCAAATCTCTCATTTGGACCACTGCTCTCAGCTCCTAATAAATACACTAATATCTACCCTTAGTCACCCCCAATCCAATTTCTACAATGCAGATCCAAAATGCAAATCTGATCACAAATGTTTTCATGTTATTCTCCCAATCTCCTTCCCCACTTCACTCTAGCTGGCTTAAACCCTTTGATGGCTTTTAAATGCTCATCTGATGAAATCCAAAAGGCCACTTGTGGTCAAAAACAACCTTGCTAAAAAAAAAAAAAAAAAAAAAAAAAAAAAAAAAAAAAGACCTATGACACAAGTCAATTTAGCTAAGCTAACAAAATTTCCTAGAAATCCCTCCCTTGAATGGTTTGAAGTTAGAGCTGGCTACAAGAGAAATCTGCATGCAATTTTGAAGGCAGAATTAAAACAGCTATTAGGCTCTGAAGGTCATTATAGGGCATCAGGCACAAAATTGATGGGAAGACATAGCACAGCGCCTTGAACCACACAGTTGTATGCCAATGATCAACAGTGCCGTGGCTTGTTTTTCATTAGCACCATTTTAACATCTCAAGCCCTTTAAGAAAAGGAAATCTAAAATAAAAAAATTAGCGCACCATATTTATATGAAAAAGTTTTCAGAAGGATGCAGTTAATTTTTTATAAGAAAATGAATGAAAGAAGAAAGAAATAAAGGAGAAAAACAAGAAAGAAGATGGGAGGGAGCAGTTGAAAGTTAATTTTTTGCGCCTATTAAATCAAGCCAGTTTTTTCAGTCACACAGGAATGTACAATTTCATTAGCTTCTACAAAATATGCTTACTCATTAATCTAAGTGAATCACATAGTCTCTGACAATGCTCTCCTAAAACTATCTGTGTAATACATTCTAGATTTAATTTTCAGTCACAAGAGACTCTGATAGTCCCACAATGTAACAGGAGATAAATTGGGAATGATGACAAGGGAATGAGACCACCTGGCAAACAATCATACTGACACACATATCAGTCTTCATAAGATTCAAATCAGTGGCTTAGATACTTCTCACAAACTCTAGAATCCAATCCCAGTGGGTTATAACTAGTTTGGGTTTTATCAGACTGGAGTGCTCTGGAAACGATCCTTCATTCAAAACCTACATTCAGAAAATGTTTCTCCATTCTCTACTAATACTTCTCCTCAAAACTGTTCTGTTGTCACCGAGTGAATGTAATCTTGTTAGTCTACAAAGACTGACAAGTAAAGGGTGAAGCATTCTTGAGGCTTACAATTCTTCAATTTTTCTTAATGTCCTTAAGAGCAAAGATGTTTAAACTAAATTATCTGTAAAACCATCAAAAAGCTAATTTCCCCTCCTAGAACCAGACACTTCAAAGTTAAATACCTAATTACAATTTTAAATATGTGATATGTGATGCCACTTGGCATATCATGCATTTCATTTTCAGGTGCACTGACAGGCAGGAATACAAACTTTTACCCAGTCACAAAACTCAAAATTCTTTCACTTCTTTTGCAAATATCTGACTCTACCATAAGGAGCTTTTGCATCGTGCGTTTTTGTAAGTCACTAGAGAGTGGATAAAGATAACATGTATTAAATGCTTACTAACCACCAGGACCTATTCTAAGAGCCTTACCTCTATTAACTCATTTGAATTTAGAAATATAGGTATCTTACAAATGTTTTAATAATTGAATAGGTTGAAAAAATTCACAAAGAAAATTGTAAGATAAGCATGCATTTCATCTAAGCAAAGTTGATGCAGCAATTCATAAATCCACTTCCTTGACATGGGAAAAATATTTGTTTTAAATATGTACTAAGTGTAAGGAACACGTATATCCATTAAAAAAATAATAATGCTTTCTCAGTAACCGTTATAGAATATTTTATTGAAACTAAGAAGCAAACTAAAGATTGTAACAAAAATGAGTAAATTCTTATCTAAGTGCAAAAAACTAATAAATTATAAATTGAAAGAAATCTTCATTTAGATGTTTTTTTAAAGCAGTTACTACAGAAAACTCATATTGAAAAATAGTTAATAAGTAAGCTGCTTAAAACCAAATATTAATATATAAGCTAAGACCAAAATCAAACAATATCAAAAAGCATACCAGCAGGCTACTAAACATTTCTAATTAATTTAACAGAAAAATATTGACCTTGTTAATAAAAAGTCTTGTCATCATGACATTAAACCTAACACATTTTGATGTCAAGTAATGATAATATGGAAGAAGTATTCATAGGTTAATACTCACTCTTTGTACTATCTGGAATATACATACTAGTCACAATCTACCCCATAATATCAATAAAATTCTGCTAAAATTAGAATTGTTATGTGTTTGCGGTATTTATCAAATTGATCAGTTACACCTGCTAGGTAAGTCATGGTGTAAGGTTTAAACTAGAATCTAAAATATTTTTAAAGTTTTTACTCTATATTCTTGAGGCTGTTCAATGAAAGCCAGTTCCTCTGATTCACTAAAATAATTACATGGGTAACTGAGTTCCTAATGATAAAAGTAGCCATTTTCCTCTCTAGTAAACAGTGTTCTCCCTTTTTATCTCAGCCATTTAATTGTATTGCTTGACAGAATAATAACTTTAAAAAGCATAGCATTGCCTACACGATGTGAAAAGTACTTAGCACAGTGCCCAAAACGTAGTAACCACCACAGAAGAGTTAACTATATATTATTGTTGATAGTATTTATCAAGGGAACCATACATGTATCAAATACCTGTCAAGTTCCACACATTGTGCTACAGGCTGCACAGTCAGGCATTTCAACATAGTCTGCACTAGAGGACCATTAAAATAATTTGCACATCCTTATAAAATACCTAGGAATAAGTGTAACTAAGATATGAGAGACTTACACATTAAAAAATATTAAACATTGATGAAAGAAATGAAAGAGGACACAAGTAAATGGAAAAACATCCATGTTCATGGATTGGAATACTTAAAATTGTTAAACTATCCATACTACCCAAAGTGATTTATATATTCAATGCACCTATCAAAACCCCAAAGGCACTGTCCAGCTGGTGTGGCTCAGTGGACTGAGTGTCGTCCTATGCACCAAGAAGTCAACGGTTTGATTCCCAGTCTGGGTACATGCCCAGGTTGCAAGCTCAATCCACAGTAGGGGGCATGCAGGAGATAGCTGATGGATATTTCTATATCTCTCTCCCTCTCCCTTCCTCTCTCTCTAAAAAATCAATAAAAACATATTTGAAAGAAATTCCAAAGGCATTTTTTACAAAAATAGAAAAAGCAATCCTAAAATTCATATGGAAATACAAAGGACTACAAAAAGCCAAAACAATTTTGAGAAAGAATAAAGCTGAAGTAATCACACTTCGTGGTTTCAAAATATATTACTAAGTAATTGTAGTTAAGACAGTATAATTCTGGTATAAGGATAGACATATGAACCAATGAAACAATAAGAGAGCCCAGAAATAAACCCGTGTAAAAATGGTCAATAAGCAATGGGGAAAAGATAATCTCTTCAACAAATGGTGTTGGGAAAACTGGATATTTGCATGTAAATGAATGAAATTGAACCCTTATCTTACACCACATGCAAAAAATCAACTCAAAATGGATTAAAGACTTAAACATAAAACCTGAAACTGTAAAACTCCTAGAAGAAAACATAGGAGGAATGTTCCATTACAGTGGTCTCAGCACTGATGTCTTAGGACACCAAGAGCACAAAAAGCAAAGGTAACAAAAGCAAAGACAGACAAGTGAGACTGTGACAAACTAAAAAGCTTCTGCATAGCTAATGAAACAAGAGTAAAAGGACAACCTACAGAGTGGGAGAAAATATTTGCAAGCCATATATCTAGCAAGGAGTTAATATCCAAATATATATAAGAACTCCTTCAACTCCATAGCAAAAAAAACATACACACCAATTTAAAAATGGGGGGGTGGGGGGACTTGAATAGACATTTCTCCCAAGGAGACAGGCAAATGTCCAAAAGGTATATGAAAAGGTGCTCAAAAATCACTATTTGTCAGAGAAACGCAAATCAAAGACACAATATAGCCTAAGAAAACCTGAAACATCAATCAGAAAGAACAGATGCACCCCTATGTTCATAGCATTGTTATTTACAATAGCTAAGATCTGGAAATGGCCCAAATGAATGGACAAAAAAAAAAAAAGTGTGGCACATTTACACAATGGAACATGCAATTGTAAAAAACAAGAATCTATTTTATTACCCTTTGAGACAGCATGGAGGGACCTATAGATGATTATGCTAAGTGATATAAGCCAATCAGAGAAAGACAAATATCACATGATCTCACTTGTATGTGGAATCTAATGAACACAATAAAATGATGAATAAAATAGAACCAGAGGCATGGAAACATGGAACAGACTGATGAATTTCAGAGGGAAGGGGGCCAGGGTTGGGGGGAGAGAGTAACCAAATAACTTATATGTATATAGGCATTGCCCATGAACACAGACAGTAGGATGGTGAAGGCCTGAGGCAAGGGCAGGAATCGGGGAGGGGGAGGGTAAGGAGGGGAAAGAGGGGTAAATCTGTGATACTTTCAACAATAAAGATAAAAAAACAAAACAAACAAAAAACACAGTATCACATCACACTTGTGAGAATGGCTGGAACCAAAAGTTGACAAGTGTTATAAGAATGAGAAGAAACTGAAACCCTTGCACATTATTGGTGGGAATATAAAATGATATAGCCACTGTGAAAAACAGTATGGAGGTTCCTGAAAAAATTTAAAACAAAACTACCACATGATCTGACAATACCACTTCTGGATATTTATCCAATACTAGAGGCCCAGTGCATGAAAATTCATGCACAACGGGGTGTCCCTCAGCCCAGCCTGCACCTTCTCACAGTCTGGGACCCTTGGGGGATGCCCACCTGCTGGCTTAGGCCTGCTGCCTGAGAACAGATGATCTAAAAGAAATATCATATCCTTGGGTAAGGATTTTTTTTAAAGGTAATGGTAGCATGAAAATTCACTGCCGGCGGGGCTGAGGAGACTGGGGGACTCCTGCTACCCCCCCCCCCAGTCCCAGTGGGGCTGAGGGGACTGGGGGACTCCAGTGGCAGGCGTGCGGTGTGGCCGGACCTGCCTGGGGGCGGGCCCAGCTGTGCCACATGCCTGCCACCCTTCCAGTGGGGCTGAGGGGACTGGGTGCCACCATCTTTTGGCTGTGAGCACCGCCATCTTGTGAGGGCATGATGAACAATTAGTGTATTACTCTTTATATAGGATAATTGAAATCAGGACTACAAAGAGATATTTGCACTCCCACATACTCTGCAGCATTATTCACAATAATCAAGATGTATAAACAACCAAAATGTCCACTGATGGATGAGGAAACTGTGATGTGTACATGCAATGGAATACTATTCAGCTTTAAAAAAGGAAATCCTGCCATATGTAACAATATGGGTGAACCTGAAGGACATTATGATAAGTGAAATAAGCTAGTCATAGAAGTAAAATATCTCATGATACCCTTTTTATAATGAAGCTAAAATAGTCAAACAAGTAGAAACAGAGAGGAATAGTGGTTGCCAGGGGCTGGAGTCAGGTAGATACAGAGAGTATCTGTTCAAGGAATATAAAGTTGAAAAAAAAAAGAAATACTGATGCCTGGGTCCCAGCCCCAAACATCCAATTTAATTGGTCTGGGAAGCAGCCTGAGTATAAAAATTTGTTAAGCTCCACTGTGCTTTAAATGTATAGCCATCTTAAAACAGATGTGTTATTTCATTTAGTCGTAATAGATTGTTTTATTAATTCCATTTTACAGATGTGAAAACTGTGACTCAGAGAGATTTAGCAACTTAGACAAGTCTGCTCAACTCTCAAAACCTGTGTACTCTACCATGTTACCTTCTGAACTACAAATAGGCTAAAGCCACCAGTATGTTTATTACAGTCTCGACACACTGCTGAGATAGAGCAGTTAATTCCTTTGCAAATATGCCCATTGGGTTTGAAAGGGGCCTCCCTATGAGTCCTGAGCTCTAGTATAGGGTTTGTTTGTTTGTTTGTTTGTTTTATTTTTAAATACAGACCATAACCCATAGATGGTAATGAAAACAATTTAGTGCAACTCAATAAATGTTTTCTTTTAAATTACAATAGACTAGAGGAAAACATAACAGTGCCAGACTGCATTGCATATCGTATAAAAGTGTTAATTATAAGTACTGAGTTTTGAAACTTATTTGTGTGTGTGTGTGAAGTAAATCATATTAATTAACATGAATAGCAGCCAAATATGTTTGAAAGATATTCTAGCTAGAGATAAAAGCATGAGATTACAAAGACAATCCTGAAAATGTTATTCATTTTCTAATTTGCGTATATTTATTTGTGTTTGCCTCTGCTCCTGGGATGTTTTTCTTCTCTACCCACCACTCAAGCACAGCTTAGCTGTCTTCTCTTTCCTTCTGTCCCCAGGCAGAATTAACTGTCCTTCAATGCATCACCACTGTTACATCAACCACACTTACTGCATTTTTAAAGCACTTCTTTCAAAGTTCTTCACGGGAAAGGACAGTGTCTCTCCGAGCAATGGAACAAGACAGAGCCTAACACACAGTGGAGCATACTTTTTTAATAGGTATAGCAGCTCTCCATTATTTTACTCATGAGACTTTGGTGATACAAATTATAAGTTAAGAATGAAACACATCTTCCATTTTTCTGAATAATCACAAATTACCACTAGAGTCACCTTAATATCTGGCTTATCCACAGCTAGTCTAGACGATACTCTTGCTCTGCCAAAGATTACATCAAAGAAGAAGGAAGACAAACTTTAAAAGTAGCTCTACTGGATCAGCTTACAATGTTTATAACAGCCTACTCTCTTATCTATTTTAATATTAAATTGACTTTTTCAATTCCTGTTTCCATATTTGCTTTTAACTAAACATATTTATTGAACACTTACCAAATAAAATACACTAAATAAGTTATTGTTTGTTTCCAGTTTATGAATGGTAATGGGGGGAAAGCATTTCTACTAAAACATCCATCAAAAAAAAAGAAACAACCATTTACCCTCGCTTAATCTTAACTTCTTAACACCACCCAACTCTTTTTATCATCTAAGTTCATCTAAATAAGGCATTTTATCATAAGTTTCCAATTTCTTAACTTTATTGAAATATTGGGACTATTTGATTATTCAAAAAAAGCCTTTTAAAAATATATATATTATAGAGAGATATATATGTATGTAAACAAATATATGGTTTTAATTTTATATCCCTGATCAGACAAAAGTGCAATATTATCACACAGTGATCTGACTAATTAAAAGACTTAACACATTTCATTCACTGTATATATTAAGTACCAGCTGGTATGGAAACTATATAAATTTAAAATTCGAAGAAAGCATTTTAAAATTTTAATCAGATAGAAATGAGAACTATAACTGGAAGTATTCCAGAGATCATGCTCCATAAAAAATCTATTTCAGGAATCCATGCCTTTGCCAGTCTTTCTGCAAAGTTAAGCTTTAATATTCCTAGTTACAAACTTACACAATCTTAAATGTGAAAAAGGAAATCACGTACCATATTTTTGCTTCAAGTTTTGGCTCAAATCAAATGACTTTATGATCTTGTAATTGTGCAGCTTCACGTAACACTACGGGCCCAACTATTAGTCAACAGCCAACCGTGCTGGAGCAGACTGGCAGACAGCAGCGCTGATTCATCTCAGGAAAATCAGGCTGCAGCATCCACAGTTCTGATGATGTCCAAAGAGGGTAAAGAACTGGTCATAAGCCGAGTATTTCCTCTCCAAGCACAGACAGCAGGACTGGACGTAGGCAAAGCTCAGAGTTTGCTGCATTTGGATTTCAATTTAAATGTGATTCTTTCAGGCCAGCAAAAGGGCCAATGGGGGATGGTACAAGTAACAATTTGCAAAGCCTTACTTTCTGTGGTCCCAAGACCAGACAATTTAGGTAAGTTTACAGCAATGTTTTCCTTATTCACTGAATTCCATTAACAATATTTATATGACTATTTCACCGATTCTATGCTAAATATTTAGTTTGTACTCTGAATATAACTCCCTCAGGTAGCCTATAACCAAACAATGAATTTCCTATTTTCCTCATTTTAGTCCATTTAATTTTATATAACATCTCTCTTACCTACCAAATACATAATTAAACTTCACAGAGTTAAAATAATAAACCGTCATCTATTACTATTCATCATCTATTCATCTGAGGCAGCTGCTTAAGTAGACCATCAGGATAAAAATGCTACAGACACCAGTCAGAAAGGGAGATCAAATTACAACTGTGCCCAGGGGACTACATGAACCAGAAAAGCTTTTCTTTCTCCTCTTCCCAGTCCATTGAGCGGGTTCCTCACAAACAAGAACCCACAAATTAGAGGACACAACCTAACAAAGGGACCCTAAACTTAAACCCTACCCAAAACTCAAATGAGACAGATAAATTATTGTATATAATAAAAGGCTAATATGCAAAATAGACTGAACAGTGGAACAATCGAACAACCGAACAACCAAACAACCGGTCGCTATGATGTGCACTGACCACCAGGGGGTGCATGCAAAACATGGCGGGCATCGGCAGCAAGTGGCAGAGCGCGGAACATGGTGGGCATCAGCTGCGGCGGGGTGGTGGAGCAGGTGAGTGGGGGCGCCAGACCAAGGCGGGGTGCCGGTCACTGTCATTGGGGCGAGCCCCTGGTGGTTACTGAAAATTCTTTGCTCCCATGCGCCACAGTCCCGCCCGGTGCCCTCATCTGCTGCCGGCACCCAGCGCTTGCTCCAATCGCTCGGCGCAATAAATGGGTGTGAGCAGCAGCTACCGGCCCTGATCACCCCTCACTTTCTCCACCTCCCACTGCTCCTGAGGGGCAATCGGGGCAGCAGCCACCACTCACAGCTGCTGACGATGCGGGCCACACTCACACCCGCTGCTGGCGATAGCCCCAATCACTCCGCGCCGTCAGCGGGTGCGAACGGGGCCAGCGCTGTCAGTGCATGGGAGCGATGGCAAGAATAGGGCTGCCAGCAGACAGGGGTCTGGGGGCCACAGCGGGAGGGGCCGGGTGGGGCGTGAAGGATGGGCCGAGACCCGTCCCTGTGCCCACCACAGCCTTGCAGCCACAATTCATTTCAAGGTGCATGAATTTGTGCACTGGGCCCCTAGTAATCATATAAAGGAAGGAGGAAAGAAGAAAAGAAGGAAGGAAGGAAGGAAGGGAGGGAGGGAGAAAGGGAGAGAGGAAGGACTCTTAATCACCCTCTAGAATGGCATACTGAAGACCTTACATATTATAGAGAAGAAATACTCTTGGCCAAAAATCAAACATTCATCTAGTTTTCCTATTGTAAACTACTCATCTCAACCATGAAAGTAAGACTAATAAATTAGCAACAAAAATCTAATATTTAAATATCTTTATAACTGATTTTTGTAACTCATTTTTAAAGAATCAGTTTAAGTCAAAATTATACCAGAAAGCATTCCAATAAAGCAAAATGTGTTTTGGTATTTAGAGAAGGAGATGTAAACATGAATTATAGTTATATTATTATTATTATAGCATTTAATACTATATATTAGTAATTATTGACTAATAATTATAATAATATATTATGTTTCCCTCTTTGCCTGGAAGATAGAAAACTCAGTTTTAAATGTGGGACTAGTTCTAATAAACATAGACAATTTCAGGAGGTAGGTGTTGTAAGTTAATGTCAATGTTTTCCCTATCTCACTTCATCTTTTTTTCTCACTGATATAATCAGATTCTTTTCCATCTCAATTTGCATGTTCATACCATTACAAACTACTAAGTGCTGAGGAAAAGTATAAAAGAAAAGCCACTTACAATAATCAAAATAAAAGGACTAATTCAAGTATTTCTTGAACGCTCTTAGAGTCAAACCTTAATAAAACATTCTAAATTACTTCATCCTTGCATAAGTCATCTCTGAGTTAATATTGTTATTCTTTTTATTATAATTTATAACTTAAAATATAGTTATATGTCCATATATGGCATTTGTTGGAATGGGAATAATTTGAGGGATTTTATTTGGTGAAGATTACATTGTGAAGTTCTATTGGTATATTTACCATACGTATTCTAGGACAGAAAGAACATCAGTGAGCCAATACGGAGGAAAAGCTTCCTTTGTGAAATGAAAGTAATGGTGGAGAAAGGAAAGGAGCACATGGAACAACTTAGTTAAACCAATGTCAAGTGAGAGATGCACATGCCCTTGCCTTTGACGTCACTTTTCTCCTTGCCGTGCCTGTCTTAGTAGTGATTCTCAAACTTTTTGGTGTTGGAACTCTTTGTGATCTTTAAATTTTGTTGAGTTTTGACTTTTTGGGTTATACCTATCAATATTTACCCTATTAGAATCTAAAACTGATAAATGTTTAAGATCCTTATTGGTTCATTTTAAAATAAAAATAATAGCTCTAGCTGGTTTGGCTCAGTGGATAGAGCATCAGCCTGAGGACTGAAGGGTCCCAGGTAGATTCCAGTCAAGGGCACATACCCGGGTTGTGGGCTCCATCCGCAGTGAGGAGCATGCAGGAGGCAGCTGATCCATGATTCTTTCTGGTCATTGATGTTTCTATCTCTCTCTCTCCTTCTCCCTTCCTCTCTGAAATCAATAAAAACATACTTTAAAAAAACTAAAAATAATAAAAACATTATGTTAACAAAAACACACTTTATTAAAAATAACTATATTTTTTAAAAAAGGAATGAGTGGTATTGTTTTGTACTTTATCAAATTTCTTTAATATCTTGCCTTAGAAAGGTTCTCAGATCTGCTTCTGCATTCATTCTGATAAATTATTTTGACTGAAGTATATTTTTAAAATTTGGCCTCACAGAGATATATAGTTGTAAAAAATGAATATTTTGATAGCCTTCTCAGGTAATTATAGATATCTGAATCGGATACAACACCAAAACTCAACAATGACAGTTTCTCAGAACCACATGACACCAGTAGTACTCTTAACAACCAAAACCAAATGTAAAAACATAACAAAAAGGATACTAAAAACCAGTATCTCTCATGAATGTAAATGCAAAAATCTTTAGCAAATTAAATGCAACAATGTATGTGAATACACACACACACACACACACACACACACACACACACACACACTAGAGGCCCAGTGCATGAAATTCGTGCACTCAGGGTGTCCCTCAACCCAGTCTCACAGTTCGGGAGCCCTTGGTGGATGTCAGTAGGACATCCTTAGTGCTGCCACGGAGGTGGAAAAGGCTCCTGCCACCACCGCTGCACTCGCCAGCCGTGAGTCCAGCTTCTGGCTGAGCGGTGCTGCCCCTGTGGGAGCACACTGTCCACCAGGGCAGCTTCTGTGTTGAACATCTGCCCCCTGGTGGTCAGTGTGCATCATAGCAACTGGTCATTCCACTGTTTGATCAATTTGCATATTAGCCTTTTATTATATAGGGTGATCAGATGGGATTTATTCCATGTGTGCAAGGCTGATTCCCTATTAAAAAATGTATCAATGCACAATGTACTAATAAAAAATCACCTAACCATATCAACTAATGCATAAAAAGCATTTAATGTAATATGCCATCCATTCAAGATAAAAAGTATCAGTACAGTAGGAAGAGAGGGAAAACCTCATCAACCTAACAAAGAATATCTATAAAAAACCTACAGCTAGCATCATACTTAACAGTAAAACATAGAATAATTTTCTTCTTCTAAGACTGTAAACAAGAAGAGGATGTCCACTCTCACCATTCTTGTTTGGCACAATACTATAAGTTCTAGCTATTGCTAAAAGGCAAGAAAAATTAAAGAAAATTTTTAGATGACATTATTGTCTGTGTTTTTTAGAAAAGCTAAAAGTATCTATAATCTTTGATCCAAAATGTGAGTTCAGTAAGGCTTCAGGATACATCAACACACAAAAACTAATTGTACTTCTATATAATGATAACAAAGAAATGGAAACATAAATTTAAAATTCAATATCATTTACAGTTGCTCAAAAGAAAATGAAATATAAGATACCTATAATGAAAATTATAAAAATGATGATAAAAGAAATAAAGGAAAACCTAAATACCTGGAGAAATATACCATCTTCACAGATTGGAAGAGTCAACATAGTAAAGAAGTTAAGTCTCTCTAAATTGATAGGTAGGTTTAAAATAAACCCTATTAACACATTGTATGCGGGAAACGTATTTATAGTTTTACGTATTTATACGTTCTACCGGTGTAGTAGAGCGCGGGACACGTATTAATACGTTTTTTTATAGACTAGCGATAGAATGCGGGTAACGTATAAATACGTAAACTAAAGTTATCGTAATTTTACTGAACATTGCCATTTGTGCAAAAAATTAGCAAAAATGGCCTGCGCCACCTGTTAGCGTGTGATAAAAACTACCCGCAAACAATGTGTTAACACAAAGTTAAATTATAGTAACAAAATTCTACAGTGAGAAGTTTAAAAAATAGGCCTTCCCCCAAAAAATAAGTCAATCAAAATTAAGTTGAATTTGTTAAAATAATTACACCATCCTATATAATAAAGAGGTTATATGCTAATTAGACTGAACAGAAGGAAAGCCATCTGGACGGCCATCTGGACGACCTTCCAGATGAAGCCGGGGCTGCAAGGGTTAAGGCAGCCGGGGCTACAAGGGCAGGGCTGTGGTAGCCGCAGTTACGAGGGCCAAGCCCCTTGCATGAATTTCGTACATCAGGCCTCTAGTTCATTATAATTACACTAGTGCCCTGGTGCACGGCTTTGTACACATTGAAAGGAAATTAGAAGAAATATTTTAATATCACTACTCACCCTTTCTCTATAATAGAAGTGTCAACCAACTTCACAATCAACAATGACAGATCGAAACACACGCATGCGATTGGTGGCAGCAAGAGCTTTATATGTATCATGCATGTGCAAGTCAACTTAGCCTTTTATATCTATAATAATAAAAGGATAATATGCTAATTAGACCGGAGAGCTGACATCCTTCCAAATGTCCTTCCAAACAAAGCCGAGGCACGGCACCTGCAAGGGCTGAGGGCAGGCAGCCGTGGTGGCTGGCAGCAGCAGCGGCAGGGTGATGGGGCGGAGCCTTCCCCTCATTGGCCTGGTTGCCTCCCGCAGAGGGAGGCCAGACTGTGGCTTAGGGAAGAGGGCCTAAGCCGTCAGTAGGACATCTCCTGAGGGTTCCCAGACTGTGAGAGGAGGCAGGCTGGGCTGAGGGATCCCCCCTCCAGTGCATTAATTTTCCTGCACTGGGCCTCTAGTATATAGATAAACTTGCTTAATTAGACCTACTTTCTGATTTAGCCAAACTTTTTCCAGCCCAGTGAAGCACCCCAACTTCTCTTTCAGGTAATTGTCAGCAACACAGCAGTAAATATCAACTCAAAGCAGATTATTATTGTAGATCACACAGGGAGAACAAAGGGTAAAATATTTAACTGTAGCAGTGTTTGATTATATTCTGCACAGTGAGAAAACCTGGTCATTTTCAAGTTCCAGCATTTTTCTTTTCAGTCGGGTCAAGTTTCTAAACTTTCTAAATCTCCATTTTCTCACTAATGAAAAGAAAATCGGATTCTACCTAGTCTCCTGTGAGGATCAAATGAGATGAGGCACAGGAAAATGCTTCACAAACATTTGGTTAAACTATCAAATGTTTGCACCTGGCTGCAAAGCAAGTCAGTTCCTGGGCTGAAGAAACTCCAAAGAGGCTAGTTAGTCTCTAGAGAGAAAGCTGGGTATTGCTATGTGACATCATTACCCGGTGCCCACAGTGACCGTTTCTGGGCTGGGCTGGGCTGTGGGCTGCATTTTGCACCATGGGGTCTTGGCAGCATTGGCTGCGATTTGGTGGGTGTCACTCCAAGGTGGTGGCAAGTCCTGTGTCCCACATGGGGGAAGCCGAGTGTTGGTTTGTCGGTGCCAGGTCCGCGGTGCTGTTTATTTTTAAATGGCCAGTGCGCATCATGGAAGCTCCTGAGTTGAGCGTCTGCCCCTGGTGATCAGTGGGTGTCATAGCGACCAGTCGGACAGATGGAAACGTAGCCTTTTATATATATATAGATAGTCTCAAAAATAATCTTGTGGACTTAAAAGAATAAGAAGAAAAAGAATGAACACAACTTGAAACAATTCTGTGGATACATTTATTAGCTGCTAAAAAAATAATGCTACATATGCAACAAACGCAAAAATAGACAAATGGGAAAACAACATTTTTTGTATGTCAGAGGACACAATAGAATGAAAAGGCAATGTATGGGATGGAAGAAAATCATATATCCTTTCATTTTTTGCAGAAAAATACTAGAAATACCTTGTTTCGATTTTCCAAAAATAATGAGTTGAAATGTTTTTGTGGACCAAGGAGAAGCAGATGTGAACTAAAAGTAGGTGTCAGAGGTTAGGAAAAATTATTCAATAAATGCAACAAGTTATTTTTCTCTCAAATTCCCTTAAAGAAATAAAACCTTCAAAACTATCCAACAAGCTAATAAAGATTATCCTCTTGTTTACATATAATAGTAAATACTAGCTTCTAGTATCAAAATTAGTTTCTAAAAGGGGCAGCTGTAGACCAATTTCTAACCCTACTGCAATTCTTCAGGTGAATCTTGCCTGTTTTCTTTTTTCCCCTCTCACCTCCAGCTTCATTTTTTCACACTGCTAAAATGGAGGATAGAAATCATATCTGCCAATCTTTAGGATTCTAGAGTAAGAGATGCTAAGTAATTAAATATTATAATCTTGGTATCACCAAACCCTAAAGCTAAATGAAAATGCCCCATCTGGTTTCATGTACAGTAAGCTGATTATGGAAAGTTTTGAATTCCTATCTTTCCCCTCCACAGAGTAGCTAGCACATATGTGTTGGGTAACTACAGACTGACTGATTCTAAATATAAATTGAGACGTGTACTAAAATTATTGTCCTGGTTTTTTTAGCAATCATTATGAAAGTCACACATCCTTACACATTTTATTTATTAAGGACCTTGAAGAAATAGATTTTAAATAGTGAGGATAAAATTACATATGAAAATTTTCCCAATTCTAAAGAAAGATAGTACTACCTTAAATGAGTGGTATACCTAAGCAGCTCTAAAAACCTAAGCCAACAGAGAACGTTGAGATAGTTTTGAAGCTGCTGCCTGAATTACTGCTGATCCGTCTTCCAAAGCTACAAATGCTCAATTTACTTTAAAAAAAAATCTATTTGACTGCAAATACATTAATGGAGGAGAGAGGAGAATTTTTATAAAAACAAGCAATCATCATCTTGTTGATTAGTTGTGGCATCCGTTCAGACTTTCGAAAATAGAGAGAGAAATGCTCAAAATAATCCTTGGTCAAAAAAATGTCCCATTTAACACAGATAAGCATAGGAACAAAAATAAGAAGTTTGAAAGCTTGAGTGCCACAACCAATTTAGAAAAATAATAAAAAAAAAATGTGGGTAATTCGGCATACCCAGTGGACCAAGGATAGCACCCATCTGAAAAGGAAGGAGTTCGCAGAGACCTTCAGGGAAGCCCTGAAAGAGGCCCAGTGACCACAGGACCACCTACCTCTAAGCTTTCAAATGAGTCAAAGAAACACAGGCTAAACACCTGCTTGCAGATAAAAAAGGAAAGAAAAAAGAGAAAATATATTATCGCTCACATTCCCAGAGGCTAAACAATCCCAACACCTGGGCTTTGCCAACTGTTTTATGTGCTATATGAGTACGTTAGCAAAGAACTGTCAGATGGGAAGTAGGAAATAAGGGGTGGTGGAGAATAAATAGGCAAGCCTATTTAAATTTAAGTTTTTAACTTTCACTCAACCCTGGGGAAACTGTTGTCGAAGCCCAGCTCAACTCTGACAGATAATGCCTGAAAGGAATAGAAATAGATTTACCAACTTCTACAAGCGTAAGCAAACTCTTTTAAATAACAGTCCCAACTAAGTCCAGGACAAATTCTGCCCAAAATACTCTACTTACCTCAATATCCTGCTTCTACCAGAAATCACCTGAAAGGGGATCTCTTTTTGGGTTTATACTGTGATGCTTGTTTTCACTGCTCCCTTTAAGCTTTCCCAGGACTGATAGAATATTATAAGAACCTGCCTCTCTGCTCTCTCCTTATGCCCTCAAGACACATTCATATCCCCTGGCTTCCCTTCTACCTAGCCTCACAGTTAATGGCCTCAGGGAGGGTGAGGGTGGGACCAGGAGGAAGCTCAGGTGGACTGCGGTTCTTTTTTTTTTTTTTTTTATTTAATATATCTTTATTGATTTCAGAGAGGAAGGAAGAGGGGGAGAGAGATAGAAACATCAATGATGAGAGAACCATTGATTGGCTGCCACTTGCAGGTCCCCTACTGGGGATCAAGCCAGCAACCTGCACACATGTCCTGACCAGGAATCGAACCTCGACTTCCAGGTTCATAGGTCAACACTCAACCACTGAGCCACTGGCCTGCTGTTCTTAGAGGCCATCTCTGGCAATGTGCATGGGGAAGGGGCAGGGCCGGGGGTGGGGGTTGGGGGTGTCTTCATTGTCCACCACACTCTTGTACCTTGTAACCAGGGTTTCAGCTGATAACTGGGAAATCTGGAACTCCTGCCCTCACCTACGTGCATTCTCCAAATCAGAGTGCAAGAGTGAATGCATAGGCTTTGCATTGGCAGGATACTAAAGCTAGAGACCTGGGAATCTGAGACAGAAGAAGAATGCAACAAGCTGAAGTTTTAAAGAGATAGATACTTCAGGAAGGAGGCATTAAAGTCCACAAATACAACAATAGGACCAGAAAACAGTCTATCACATATGACCCTTCTCTAGCTATAACCTCTTGGTCACTCTCACCAAACCTGTCCTCCAACTTTATTTACATCTTTTTCCCCCAGTGTCCCCAGCTGCCTGCCTTTTTCCAAGTCCCCAGGATTTGTGGCCTGAAAGAGTGTAATATGAGGAGCCATTGAGAAGATTGCGAGTTATTATGGATATGCAAATACCCTATACTTAATATGCAAATATTCCAAAGAGAACATACAGAATCCAGTAGAGTTTCAAAACCTGAATAAACATCATAAGAAAAAAAAATTATTTTGCAACTATGTGTGGTGATAAATGTTAACTAGGCTTATTGTGGTGATCATTTCACAATGTATACAAATATCAAATAATTATTTTGTACGCCTGACTCAGACAGCAAATCATAACAGACTAGATATATTAGAATTTAGCTTTTAATGAAAATTACTAAATGTGCCCTTTTAAGAGCCAGAGCTGCACTGGAATGTAGTAATGTCCTAGGGCCTGTAGGCCTGCCTTTATAGCAAGTTTTTAGAAGGCATACTCTCTTAAGATAAGAGAAGAATGTAGCCTGTTAAGCATGAAATAGCTCTGGATTTTTTTTTCTTTCTGCTCTTAAAACGATGTCACTAACTTGCAATCCCAAGATGTGTCACAGACTTTCTTTCTGTTAGAAACCGTCTAGCCATAGCCAGGTAGACCTGGATAGGATGCCACCAAGTGCTGAATAAATCAGATTGTGGAAGCTTTAATAAGAACTGACCAATCAGCATAGCTCTCAACTCTGGACCCATTCCTCACGATCACTTGATCACTCATGAATTTGAGGACTAGCTTCCTGTTCTCCTGGGTGGCAACATTCATAATAAAACTAGAGGCCTGGTGCATGGCTTCGTCCAGGGCATGTCCAGCCCAACTCACCCAGTCCCGATCGGCAGGACCTCAGCAGCAAGCTAACCTACCGGTCAGAACATCTGCCCCCAGTGGTCAGTGTGCATCATAGCAACTGGTAGAACGAACAGTTGGACACACAGCATATTGGGCTTTTATTATATAGGACTAGAGGCACGGTGCACAAAAATTTGTGCACTCGGGGGGTGAAGGGGGAGTCCCTCAGCCCGGCCTGTGCCCTCTCGCAGTCTGGGACCCCTCAGGAGATAACGCCCTGCTGGCTTAGGCCCGCTCCCAGGTGGCAGAGGGCAGGCCCAATCCCTAGGTGCAGCCCCTGGTCGGGCTCAGAGCAGGGCTGATTGGGGAGTTGGGGCACTGCCCACTGTCATGCACAGAGCAAGGTGGATTGGGAGGTTGCGATGCCACCCTTAGTCATGCTCAGGGTAGGGCCGATTGGGGGATTGGGGCACCACCCCGTCACACTGAAGGCAGAGTCGATGGGGAGGTTGCAGCGCCACCCCTGTCACGCACAGAGCAGGGCCAATCAGGGGGTTGGGGCGCTGTCCCCTGTCACATACAGAGCAGGGCCCATCAGGGTGTTGGGGAGCTCCCCCCTGTCACACACAGAGCAGAGCCCATCAGGGGGTTGGGGAGCTCCCCCCTGTCACTCACAGAGTAGGGCCGATAGGGGAATTGGGGCACCGCCCCCTGTCACACACAGAGCAGGGCGGATCAGGGGGCTGGGGTGCTGCACCCTGTCACACTCAGGGCAGGGCCGATGGGGAGGTTATGGCTCTATCCCGTCACACACAGAGCGGGGCCCGTGGGGGGCAGTTGGGGCGTCGCCCTCTATCACCCACAGAGCAGGGCCAATCAGGGGGTTGGGGTGCTGCCATTGTCACACTCAGGGCAGGGCCGATGGGGAGGTTATGGCTCTACCCTATCACCCTCAGAGCAGGGCCGATCAGGGGTTGGGGCACCGCCACTCTCACACTCAGGGCAGGGCCGATGGGGAGGTTATGGCTCTACCCCGTCACACACAGAGCAGGGCCCATGGAGGGGGGAGGAGGGGTTGGGGTGCCACACCCTGTCACAAACAGAGCCGCAGGGCAATCAGGGGGTTGGGGAGCTCCCCCCTATCTGGCACAGAGCAGGGCTGATCAGGAGGTTGGGGTGCCTTCGCCTGTCAGGAACAGAGCAGGGCAGATAGGGAAGTTGTGGCCCCGCCCCCTGTCACACACAGAGCCACAGGGCGATCAGGGGTTAGGGAGCTCCCCCCTGTCAAGCTGATCCCGGTGCTGGGAGGCCTCTCGGCTCCACTGATCCCGGTGCTGGGAGGCATATTACCCTTTTACTATATAGGATAGAGGCCTGGTGCATGGGTGGGGCTGGCTGGTTTGCCCTGAAGGGTGTCCTGGATCAGGGTGGGGGTCCCCACTGGGGTGCCTGGCCAGTCTGGGTGAGGGGCTGAGGACTGTTTTCAGGCTGGCGGGTGATGGCTGCTCCCAACTGCTCCTTTTTTTCTTTTTTTTTTTTATTCTGGGCCAGGTTTAGCTCTGAGGCTCCAGATCTGAGGCCTCTGCTACTGAAAGAAGGTATCTGGTTTGTTTCGGTTCTATAATCGAAACAATGTATAACTCCAGCTATGAGATCCCGGCTAGCTGAAAACAGGTTTCTGGGGTTTTGTTTAACTTCTATATTCATTAAAATGTTTCTTAAACTGCAAGCTCAGAGGCCGGCAAGGC
This sequence comes from Myotis myotis, assembly GCF_014108235.1. Lineage (NCBI taxonomy): Eukaryota > Metazoa > Chordata > Mammalia > Chiroptera > Vespertilionidae > Myotis > Myotis myotis. The sequence goes on from NW_023416324.1 coordinate 61,670,192, forward strand.
AGGCGGGGAACGTTGGAGTCCTCCGTCACTGAAGCAAGCAAGCCTCATGTTAGTTTCAAGCTGCCTGGCTGCCGGCCGCCATCTTGGCTGGCAGTTAATTTGCATATCTCGCTGATTAGCCAATGGGAAGGGTAGTGGTCGTACACCAATTACCATGTTTCTCTTTTATTAGATAGGATAGTCACTCTTTCTCCAGGACAAAGCCCAGTGTCAGTTCTCATTGACCTACTGTGCAACAGGTGGCTACAGACATCCTTTTGACTCACTCAGTTTCACACCTTAAACTACCATAATGTTATATGTCCATTATATCTCAATTTTTAAAGAGACAAATTAAGAAGTCAGACTTTTTTTTACTACTGAGACTTCCTCTTAAGAACTATTTTGAAAATACAGAACTTATCAACAAAGGTGCTCATCACAATGTCATTTATTACTATCAATAATATACTAGTAGTGACCATGAGGAAAGATTAGAAAATTATGGTACATCGACCTCATGGAAAATAATGTAGGCATTTTAAATGTTCACTGTCCAATTAAAATTATGCATGGAACGCACATCAAATATTAAACAGTGGTTGTCTTTAGTTAGTAAGATTATAGTGATCTTTTTCCTACATATATTCTTAAAATGTCCAAATTGTCCATAATTCTATAATAGAGGGGGGAAGCTTTTCAAAAGGCAAACTTCCTTGGAAAAGTTTTACTTGCATAAAAAACTTTTTCTTGGTTTAATTGAAAACTAATCCTTTTACTATCAGTTTCCAGGAAATATACCATTTTCTGGAAGGACACCTGGAGCAAGGAATATGGAGAATGTGAGCAAGACCAGTCCAAGATAAATGTGGCCTGCTTAGAAACATGCACTAGTTCCCTATGACGACCAGATAAGGAGCAGATTTCACTGCCTGATATTCAAGGTTCTTCATGACTCATCAGTGTCTCTAAACCAGGGGTTCTCAACCTGTGGGTTGCGACCCCTTTGGGGGTCGAACGACCCTTTCACCGGGGTCGCCTAAGACCATCTGAAAACACCTATATAATTACATATTGTTTTTGTGATTAATCACTATGCTTTAATTATGTTCAATTTGTAACAATGAAAATACATCCTGCATATCAGATATTTACATTAGGATTCCTAACAGTAGCAAAATTACAGTTATGAAGTAGCAACGAAAATAATTTTATGGTTGGGGTCACCACAACATGAGGAACTGTATTAAAGGGTCGCAGCATTAGGAAGGTTGAGAACCACTGGTCTAAACAGTATATGTGCACTTCTCAGCTGAACCTCTTCTCTGGCTTTTTCTTTTGACTATCAAAATCCTTCCCATCTCTCAGTTATTTAATTCACTTCCACCCATGGAGACTTCTGTGAACCTCTGATGATCCCAGCCTCTACTATTTCTCCTCCTTCTTAAGGTGTTGATATAGCACTTAAGTTTGTTGACCACCTTTTTTCTAGTATTATGGCAATTCTAATTATTTTGTTGATTACTTGTATGTAAATAAATATCTTCCCAGTTAGATCTTAAGTTCCTTGAAGCCAAGAATTTAGATGGTCTGCAGAAGGTAGTCATTTGACAAATAAATACATAAGGAGAGCAGTTCTAAAGCCAAGTTGGTATTAAATTCACACTCTCAGTAATGATATATAAATAAAATGTGTTGCTTCCATTTTAAAGGATCCTGCTGACCTTCCACCACTAGGACATACACCTTCCTTTAAAAAAAAAAATAGCAGTGGCACTTATTTTTGCTTACTCATTCATACCAATTCCGCTGTCCCTCTTCGGATTAACCATATAGGACTACAAGATGTTTCACACCAAGGTTCAGGACACAGTCTACATCCACGTAAAGAACTAAAAGAAATGACCTCCTAGAAATCAAACTTAAGACTCATCACAAGACCCTACTTCTCTTATAGTCTTGTGTGAACAACAAATGTAAATTCATGACTACATTTTATGGCCTTATTTAGGCAGTGGGCTTTAGTCTATCAATATCCCCCATTAAGTTGAAAAAGAATTCTCCAATACAAATGGTTCGATACTTTAGAAACGATGAGCTAAGATGACTATGTTCCTCACTGCCATTAAATGCTATTCCAGCACTTAGAGATAATGAGCATTTGTGCTATAGCAACCTGCCTCCTGAGACATTAACAAGAGTTGCATATATTAAGAGAAAATACATAAATCATAAATGAAAGCAAGTCAAATGACCAAGCAAGGGGCACAGAAAAACCTAGCCACCATTATTTTTGTAGAAGGAGCGCACAAGGTCCATATAATTGTTGACTCTGAAGGGCAGGGCAAAAACAAATGAATTCCACTATATAGAACTACATTTTGCTACAACACATGTTTTTTTGTAAAAGTCAATGCTTGTTCAGATTCCACCATTTATGATCTTGACTCTTCTCTATATTTCAGTTTCTTAGTCTATAAAATGGAATTATCATGTTACACCAAATCACAGAACTGTAATGAATCAAAAAACATTATTAGTCTGGGTTTATCTGTCACCTTATAATGAGGTAACACACCACACAAAAACAATTCAGTCACACACCCTAAGAACTAGATAATTGTTCTTACTGCAAATGTTTTCCTAAAGTTTAAAAAGGAAAACGATACTCAGTTGTTGTTTTTTACTTCCCTGATTGATTTCTCCAACACTTGAGTGTCCACCATATATATCACATATTACCTTTTGACACATGCTCCCTAAGAAAATAGGGGTTTTCCCCACATAGTTCAAAGCATATCTTACTTTCATATAAAACAGGGGTGGGGAACATCCAGCCCATAGGCCGTATAAGGCCCGAGAAATCATTTTTCTGGCCCTGCCAAGACATTAGGAGTGAGTTAATTAAATGTTTGACCAATTATAGCAGGCTAAATTTTAAATTGATAATTTTGTATGGCCGGAGAATGACGTTATAAATATCCAAATGGCCCTTGGCAGATAAAAAGGTTCCCCACCCCATATAAAAGAACAGTAATTCCACATACAGGAAGTTTACAGGTTGTTGTTGGTATAGTTTGAGATCACTCCTATGAAAATTAATTCTGTTTAATAGACCATACAGTATAGGTACACTTGGATAAACAACTTCTTAATACAGTGAAAGGTACATGGGCTTTAGAGTCATAAAGATCTGTATTCAAATTCCTGTTCTGTGACCTTGAGCACATAATCTAACTTTCCTGCTCCTCACTTTCCACATTTGGTTCTGGGTTGTTGTGATGATTTAATGAGACTATATATATATATATATATATATATATATATATATAATTATGTATAATATGTTATACATAATATATATCATATACATATGTGTGTGTGTGTATATATATATATATATATGCATAGACTCTGAAAGTATTATTCCTGCTTTAAATTTTTTCCTCCTATGATGCCAGGACCAATCAAACCACCCTGAATACAAGACAACTTAGATACAGCGACAATTAGGTATTAGGTACAGCATCTTTCTCACACATTACGGGGCGGGGGGGGGGGGGGGGACCGAGGAGGCATGTGTTGTACAATGAAGTGGATGATGGCATGAATTAGACATTCAATGGGGCAAGAAGCAAAGAAACAGGTCTTCACAATGGCCCTAGACTTCACTCGCTTGTGTGAAAAAGACACTAATCTGACACACTTTGAAGTCTGCACGGCAAACGCACGGAGGTTTGTGCCAGGGTGTGGGGAAAGGATGGAATTTCAGAACAAGCCAGCCTGGAGCCTCCTGGTTCACCCCACCCGACCCTGCCCGCCCGGTCTTTCAACTGGAGCCTAGAAACAGCAATTGACCTCCACCCCATCGTCCCCCATTATGCCCGAACCTCTGGGCACCAATGGTGCTGAATCATTAGCACCCGCAGCAGCAGCGCCCTGTTCTGCGGCTCCCGCGAGGGACAGGGTCCCCAGAGCAGTGCCCTCCCCGGGTGGGGACCGAGACCTCCGGGTCCAGGGTACGTGGAAGGGGTCGGGGAGGATCGGGACACCAGGTACTCACCAGGGTGCGGAAAGCCCAGCCCAGGTGCTCGCCTCCCTCCGGCAGGCGGTCCCTCTGCGGTCCCGGTTTCGGCGGGCGGCCGCCCCAGCCGCCACCTGAGCTGGTCGTCCGGTGCTCGCCTCCGCCCGCCCACCGCCCGCGGCAGCCACGGCTCGGCTCGGGACCCGGAGCTGGACCCGCAGCAGCTGGAGCTGCTGTCGCCACCGAAGGGGGAGGTGGCTGCCCACGGGCCAGACCATTCGCGGGCTGCGGCGGGGGGTGCGCGACAAGCGGAGCGGAGCTGGCACCCAGGGCGTGTCGGGGCGGCGACAGTGGGGAGCAACCCAGGACGAGGCGAAGCCGCAGCACCCCCGGCCCCGGTAGGACTTGGGGGCCTGGGGACCCACAGAGGAGCAGCTGCTTTTCCGGGCTGTTTACTGAAGGCACCCCTCTCCCGGGTTGCGGTGGTCCCGCTCGGGCTCCTCTAGAACCCCGCAAACAGAGGACCTAGCAACCGGGCGCCCGGGCGGTGCCCCTGGGCGGTGCCCTCCCGAGAGATGCCAGGGATGCATCCGCGGGGCCCCGTGGCGCCAGTTCGGGGCGCTCATCTGACCGCAAAACAGAGCATCTGGAGTCATTGAAGGGGCTCCTCGCGTCTTTTATACCAGCACTTCGGGGAGCAAAGAATACAAGGCTATCCCAGGCAGCTGGAAAGTTAGGAAATAAAAGCCAGCGCGGCTCCATCCTTTGTAGATAGAGCCTGGGAAGTCAGGGACGGGTTAATCCCAGAGTTACTGCTCAGAAAACGCTGAGCCACAGTCCTTTGGAGAAATGTAGATTTAGGAAATCATTTTAGCATACAGATCTATAAAGAATGGGTAAATACATTTTAAAATATTTGAGGTTCCTCGTTCTCCATTTCAGAATTTGTGTCTTGGGAATTGGGATGGACCGATGTCCTTATCGGAAATGAACTGGACAGAACTGGAGGCAAGTCCCCGCACTGTCATCCCTTGGATTTTTGTGAAAGCACTTTTGTGGTCCCTGCCCCAGGCTATCCGTGTTCATTTCAGACCGGGATACAGATGAAAACAAATGTATAGTTTTTGTTATAGATGGGGGGAGGGGGGGAGGGGGAGACAAAACAGTGATGGCAACTACCTATAAAATATAATTTAAGGGAGCAAAGAAAAAGACCCTTTAAGTGTCTCCCAAACCATACAAAATTTCACATTAAAAGCCATTTTCCTCTGGATAAAGGTTTTGTCCTCTTCTGAGTAAATTAACATAATGTTAACAGAAACTGAGCACTTATATACGCCAAACACTGCACTGAGAGTATTTCCAGTTTTATTCCTTTATTTGTTCTTCTATAAACTCCTGTGGAACTGATAATATTGTCGCTATTTTTTATAGAGAGAAACTAGGCTAAGGGAGTTTGCTGTTGTGGGTTTACATCTCAGATTGAGTGGCAGAGCAGTCATTGCCATCTGGGATTTTTGGCTAGTTCCTTTCCACCAGAAAACCTCTGGGAAACATACAAAAAGCCTGATCATGCCCATGATTAGCACTTGAATTTTATTCTCCCTTTGTGGAAAGTAGGTTTCACCGTGCAGACAGGGACCCTTAAGTATCTAAGGTGAATATCACCCTTAGGTCAGAAATAGGGATCAGAAGGAAGAGACTGGAGTTCACTCAGAGCTAGCCTAGAAAGGTCAATGTGAAAAATGCACTGGTAGGGTCACATGAGGGTGAGGAGGAATTCCTCATTACCTTTTTGTTAATCATTTTCACTATCATTTACAGTAGATTGCACTTTACACTTAAACTGATATTACCATATTAGATATTATAGTTTACACTGTTGTTCTTCCAGTTCCGGAGTTTTTAAATGGACCTAATATCATATGCCTTACCAGAATTTAGAGAAGTAATGGGGCCTTAATAACTTAAGGAAAGCTTTTTGAAAAATATAAAATTAAATTAAATTGTAACCCTATGTTGTGCCATTGTTATTATGTTAGCTTTTATTATAAATGTTTGCACTTTAGCACCAGTGCAACAGAAATCCCCAGGGCTCCATGTTGTTGAAGAGCGGAGCACTAAATTCCCAGGGAAGCCAAGCAGCTGTAACTCTCCGCCAGAATGGCGTCAGCCTCAGAAATGTGTGATTCATCCCTCCATGCACAGTAGTCTCATTTTCAAAGGAGACAACGAAGGAACAGAATTGGAATAGGTAGACAAGATGGCGTTGGAATTAGTATTCTCTGTCTGTTGACAGGGATATAAGAAAAAAGGATAAAGTCTTGGTGGTCCACCTGAGACCAAGCTGAGATTTAGAACCTGATCAGTGATAAACCCTGATAGACTGGTGACACCTCCAGCCATCTCTGTGTATAAGTTGACTTTACTAGACGGCATGTTTCTGAGCGAAGGACAGGGAAATTTTGTGCCAGTAGCTGTGAAAAACTGTCAAAAGCAATAAAGGGCTAGTGTGGTGCCTGCATCCCCTGCTCTCCCACAGAGATTTCCAATGGTTTTGAGCCCCCTGAGAATGGAAATTAGGGCAGAAACTGAGGAATCATTTTCACAAATGACTTTGTGGTATTTAGGGTCTAAGAAATACTACTTTGGGCCCTGGTGAGAAAGTATAGCACAGCGGGGCATTCTCTCACTGGGTCTGCCGTAGTCTTCTGTGCAGCCTTGCCACTGATACAGAAAGGCTTTGCCCAATGAAGGCATCCTATCTAATAAAGAGGGAATATGCTAATTGACCGTCATACCCTCACAAGATGGTGGCGCCCACAGCCACAAGATGGTGGTGCCCAGTCCCCTCAGCCCTGCGGGGGAAGGCAGTTGGGGGTGATCATGCTGGCAGGGGAGCAGTTAGGTGTCAATCAGGCTGGCAGGGGAGTGGATAGGGGCAATCAGGAATGCTGGCAGGAGAGTGGTTAGGAGCCAGCAGTCCTGGATTGTGAAATCAGACCTACACCGGCAGTTGGACATCCCCTGAGGGGTCCCAGATTGGAAAGGGTGCAGGCTGGGCTGAGGGACACTTCCCCCCTGTGCACGAATTTCATGCACCAGGCCTCTGGTAGTCTAATAAAGGACACTGCTGACAAACCCAGGGTCAAAATAACTTGACTCGGAGCAATAGAGCATGAGTGGGATTGTTCCTGAGAACCTGAGTGTGCAGCTGAGGATTTCCTGTCATAATGAGAGGGCCTGGGTAGGGGGAGATGATTATTTAATTGAAGATGAGTGTTAAACATCATTTAAGCAGTGATATTAAGAGTCTAATTAGGACAGCATCAAACTTATGTCTTAATTTTTAGAAAATTCACATATTTACAACACCAAGTCATTACATCCAAATGGTAATAGACTTTTCTATTTGTTTGTACTTTTGTCTTGCATTTCCCAAGGATGTTTTCATAGTTTTGTTCGTATATGTTCTTCACCTTTCTTATAAATTTATACCAAATTATTTTCTTGTATTTATCTTCCCAATGCAGTACATTCTTTCCATTTCCTTTTCTAGGTGCTTTTGCCTGAATAGAGAGGGATTGGTTATTTCTATAGATTATTTTGTATTCACCCAACACACCAAATTCTCTTATTTGTTTTTTCACAAGAGTCTCTTAGGTTTTTAAAAAAACAAACAAACAAACAAAAAACCACACATATCACCAGCAGCAGGAACCATATCTCTTTTTCCAATACAAGTGATTATAGTGATGCCTGTCTGATTCCTGGTTTTAAGTGAATGATCTAATTTTTGCCACTTAAGATAATGTTAAGAGTGGGCATTTCTATATTTTTTTAATTTCAGAAAATCTTTCTTTTTATCGAATTTATCAGAGTGTCACTGGTTTAAAAAAAATTATATAGGTTTCAGGTGTACAATTCTCTGATACATCATCTGTATGTTGTATTGTGTGTTCACCACCCCAAATCAAGTCTCCTTCCATCACCGTTTATCCTGCCTACACCCCTTTCTACCTTCCCTTACCCTCTCTTCCTTATTTTGTAAGTAATTTCCTGCTGTTCCTATTTTGCTTCCAGTTTTCCTTGGAATGAATTGCTTGACCTTTATCTGATGTCTTTTCCCCCTCCCCCACTGATAATGGTTAGGCTATTTTCCCTTTAATTTTTAATGTAATCAATATATAGATAGACTTTCTGGAAAGGAACTGCCCTTTCATTCCTCTAATACAGCCTGTTTTGTCATAGTGTATTACTCTTCCGATGCATTTCTCTATTGTATCCTCTAATGCATTGTGTAAACATTTGGCATTCATAGATATAGGTGAAATTGGCCTGCACCTTTAATTGTTGTTGTTGTTGCATTCCTTCTTTGGCTTTGGTATTTGAGGTATTCTAGTTTCATAAAATTAACTCAAGAGCTTTCTATCTTTTTCTAAGACCCACAGTAGTTTAAATAATATTGGAATTATCTGTTCTTTAATGGTTAGATTAAAAATTCAACTGTGAATCCATCTGCCTGCTGCTTTTTCAATAGGAAATCATTTATCACTTCTCCAGTCTCTTCTATAATAATTGGTGTATTCAAGTTTTCACTAATTCTGGGCAATTTGTGATAATGTATGTTTTGCTAGGGAAGTATTTATTTCTTCTAGGTTTTATTAGTTTATGTACTCTCCAGAGTCATCTTTAGTATTTACTTGGAATTCATTTAATCCTCTTCCTGCTTTTACAATGTTAATCTTATCTAATTTTTATTTCATTCTCTTTTCATAATCAGGCTCACATGGTATTTATCTATTTTTATTGGTCTTTTGAAAGAATCAGTCTTTGAATTTATTATTCTTTTCTGCTATTTCATCTATTTTAATAATTTCAACTTTTAACAATATTAATTACCCCTTCAAAGTTTCTTTTGTTTTGTTTTTGTTCTTACTGAATTTTTTTAAATTAAGATAAACACTTAATTCCTTTATTTTTACCTTTCTGCTTCCACATTTTCCTGTGAGTTATTTTGCTGTTCCCCATTGTTTTAGTATAAAATGTTTGGTTTTCCAATGCTTCTGGGTATTTCCATATTTCTCCTTGCTATGGTCTGATTGTTTGTGCACCCCTCCTCCCCAAATTCATATGTTGAAATCCTAACCTCCTAGAGATGATGGTATTAGGATGTGGAGCCTTTGGGAGGTGCTTGGGTTGTGAGGTAGAACTAGCATTACTGGGATTAGTGGCTTTAAAAAAGTGGCTCCAGAAAGGCCCCTAGCTCCTTCCACCAGGCAAGGACACAATGAGAAGGGCCTGTTGTGAATCAGGAAGAGGACCTTTACCAGAGATGACCATATTGGTGTCTTGACCTAGGACTTCTAGCCTCCAGATCTATGAGAAATACATTTCTGTTGTTTATAAATTAATCTGTGATATTTTGTTATAATAGCCCCAAAGGGCTAAGACACTTCTGTAATTTTCCTTTTCACAGAAGACTTATCTCATGTGTTTCTTAATTTCCAATTAACTTTATTGGATTATGATGAGAGAATGTAATCTGTAAGCTCTCTACTTCTTTGAATTTGTTAAGGTTTCCTTTTTGGCCAAGAACATAATTCATTTTTGTAAAAGTCTTATGGAAATATGCATAAATATATATTATTATATATAATAATAGAGGCCCAGTGCACAGATTCTCTGTCACAATCTGGGACCCCTCAGGGGATGTCAGAGAGCCAGTTTCGGCTTGATCCGCTGGCCAGGCTGAGGGACCCAACCGGTACACAAATCCCCTCAGGCCAGGCCTCTGGTATACAAATAAGATCTTTGGTTAATCTCTTCCTACCTTCTCCCCTACCCCCTTCCTTCTAAGATTCATCAGTCTGTTCCATGTTTCCATGCCTGTGCATTGAGCATCTGCCCCCTGGTGGTCATTGCATGTCATACTTATTAGACGGTCAGATGGTTGGACTTGGACGGTCCCTTAGGCTTTTATATATATAGACTAGAGGCCCGGTGCACAAAAATTTGTGCACTCGGGAGGGAGGGAGGGTCCCTCAACCCGGTCTGTGCCCTCTCGCAGTCTGGGACCCCTCGGGAGATAACGACCTGCTGGCTTAGGCCTGCTCCCGGGTGGCAGAGGGCAGGCCCAATCCCTAGATGCAGCCCCTGGTCGGGCTCAGAGCAGGGCCGACTGGGGAGTTGGGGTGCCACCCCCTGTCATGCACAGAGCAGGGCAGATTGGGAGGTTGCGATGCCACCCTCAGTCACGCTCAGGGTAGGGCTGATTGGGGGGTTGGGGCACAGCCCCGTCACACTGAAGGCAGGGTCGATGGGGAGGTTGCGGTGCCACCCCTTGTCACGCACAGAGCAGGGCCCATCAGGGGGGTTGGGGCTCCGTATCCTGTCATGCACAGAGCAGGGTCAATCAAGGGGTTGGGGAGCTCCCCCCTGTCACTCACAGAGTAGGGCCGATAGGGGAGTTGGGGCACCGTCCCCTGTCACACTCAGGGCAGGGGGGACCAGGGGGTTGGGGCACCGCCCTCTATCACCCACAGAGCAGGGCCTATCAGGGGGTTGGGGCGCCGCCACTGTCACACTCAGGGCAGGGCCGATGGGGAGGTTATGGCTCTACCCCATCACACACAGAGCAGGGCCCGCAGGGGCGGGGGGGGGGGTTGGGGCGCCACCCTCTATCACCCACAGAGCAGGGCCGATCAGGTGGTTGGGGTGCCGCCACTCTCACACTCAGGGCAGGGCCGATGGGGAGGTTATGGCTCTACCCCATCACACACAGAGCAGGGCCCGTGGGGGGGGGGGGGGTTGGGGCGCCGCCCCCTGTCACACACAGAGCCGCAGGGCAATCAGGGGGTTTGGGCACTGCCCCCTGTCACACTGATCCTGGTGTCAGGAGGCCTCTCGGCTCCGCTGATCCCAGTGCCGGGAGGCATATTACCCTTTTACTATATAGGATAGAGGCCTGGTGCACGGGTGGGGCTGGCTGGTTTGCCCTGAAGGGTGTCCTGGATCAGGGTGGGGGTCCCCACTGGGTTGCCTGGCCAGTCTGGGCGAGGGGCTGAGGGCTGTTTTCAGGCTGACTGAAGCTCCCAACTGCTCCTTTTTTTCTTTTTTGGGGCCAGCTTTAGCTCTGGCTCCTGCTCTGAGGCTTCTGCTGCTGTAAGAAGGTATCTGGTTTGTTTCGGTTCTATAATCGAAACACTGTATAACTCTAGCTCTGAGATCCCAGCTAGCTGAAAGCAGGTTTCTTGAGTTTTGTTTAGCTTCTATATTTGTTACAATGTTTCTTAAACTGCAGGCTCAGAAGCTGGCAAAGCAGGCGGAGAAAGTTGGTTTCCTCCGTCACTGAAGCAAGCAAGCCTCATGTTAGTTTCAAGCTGCCTGGCTGCCGGCTGCCATCTTGGCTGGCAGTTAATTTGCATATCTTGCTGATTAGCCAATGGGAAGGGTAGCGGTCATACACCAATTACCATGTTTCTCTTTCATTAGATAGGATATTAATGTAAATAAATACATATACCTCTTATTTTAGAAATAAAATGTTCCTATTCAGGGAATATTATCTATAATAATAAAAGCATAATATGCTAATTAGACCAGACATCCTTCCGGATGACCTTCTGGATGAAGCCAGGGCTGCTAGGGAAGCCGGGGTCCTGGGTGTCAGAGGGAAGCCAGTGCCGGCAGCCAGGGGAAAGAAGGTCTATTCTTGCATGAATTTCATGCATCGGGCCTCTAGTATTAATATATTAAATCAATTTTATTAATTGTATTATTTATTTCTTCTTTGTCCTCTCTATAGCTTTTTTTGCAGGGTTCTTTTAAATTATTTATTTCTGGAAGATATACTGAAAAATCCAGAACAATGTATTTTTATCATGTTCTTTCATTTTTTTTAATTGAAATAATTTGTCCCCTTCTTGTCTTAAAAACTTTGTTTATGTATTTAGATTCTTATTTTGTTTGCTAAAAACAGTGAATTTAACCAATTCGCGATGTTTGTTCCTATCCTATTTAGTTCTTTTAATCTTATGTTCCATATTGTTTGTTATTAATCTTTTTTTAATTGATTTTAGAGAGAGAGAGAGGAACATCAATCACCTCCTGTATGCTCGAACCCACAACCCGGGTATGTGCCCCAACAAGGAATCTAACTCTCCAACCATTCGTGTATGGAACAATTCTCCAACCAACTGAGCCAGGGCTGTTTGCTATTAATCTTGTCTCTCTTGATATCTTTCTATACATTTTCTTTGTTTTGTTTCGTTGGGGTTTTTTTAGTTCTTTTAGTTTCAAATCTCTTTTATTACTACTAGTATATTTTAAATATGCATTTTTGCAAAAAGTATAAAGCTGTTCTTTTTTAAGAAAGTAAATTTAACAATCTTTTTAAATAGAAGATTTTTATTTGCATCATGTTTTTTGTAATACCTGATATACTTACTTTATTCTTTCTATCTTATTTTTTAGTTATCATGTTGTTTCCCCCTTTTTCTTATGCTTGTCCATCTGATCAAGTTTCATTCATTCCCCTTTTCCCATGTTTATTTGCAAGTTCTACTGGGTATTTTTTTTTCTTTTTGTAAATGATTATCTTCCCTTCCCTTGTTCTCATAATCAAATATTATTACTGAACTACTATAAGAAAACAAGATATTATTTTCCTTACCAAAATCCTATATTTCCCCTCTTTTCTTCTTTTACTTGAATAAGTCTTTTAAAATGCTTTCCTATTTCAACATTCTTTCTCTCCTACCCTTCTATTTTACTTCTCTCTTCATCTTTTTCCATCTTGAGATTTCTAGTCTGGTCTATGTCTTACTTGGTTAAAGCCTTTTCTTATGGACTTTTCTCTGATAAAATACATAAGTAGTAAACTCTTTCTTGTATATTTTCAAATATCTTTCATGCTGAGAGGTGAATGATATATTGCCCAGGTACTGAATAATTTGGTTGTGGTCCTATTCTGAAGTAATCTATGGCTACTAGTTCATTCTTGTTTCTAGCTTCCATTGTTGAAAATAAGTCTAAAACAAGTCTGATTCTTTTTTCCTTTGTAATTTGTTCATTACTGCTTGGAAACTTGTGAGATTTCCCCCAATATCCTTAGCAGCCAGTAGTTTTATCAGACTTAGGTCTTAAAGTATAAATTTTTCATTTTCTCATTTTATAAATTACTAGAGATCTGGTGCACGAATTCGTGCATGGGTGGGGTCCCTTGGTCTGGCTGGCAATGGGGTGGATTGGGGCCATCTCATCCAGTTCCTATCAGGGCTGATCAGGGCCACCAGCTGTGGGGAGGGACTGTGGGTGGTTGGCCTGCTGCGGGAGGTTGGCTGTGGGAGCGCACTGACCGCCAGGGGCAGCTCCTGGATTGAGTATCTTCCCCCTGGTGGTCAGTGCGTGTCATAGCGACCAGTCGACCAGTCGACCAGTCGTTTGGTCGACTGGTTGTAATGGTCGCTTAGGCTTTTATATATATAAATTGCCTGACTTCCATTTGTTCTTTTCTCTCTCTTTGAAATTTCCTTCAAATTAGGCCCCTGGGACCTGGCTTCCATTTTCTTTTGAGGTACACCTTTTTCTCTTTACGCTTTGAGACATTTCTTAGCACTGATTTTTTAGACCACTGATTCAGATTTCAATACAGACTATCTTCTCCTTCAATTCTACTTCTGAATTTATTTTCCAGAAGCCATGATTTCAATTTCAAAAAGAAATTTTAATGCTGGCCTTGAATGCTAATTCCAGATGTCACTACTTCAAGTGCAGTAGCACTTGATCAATGGTATGTTTGTTCTGATGACTGCTTTTCTCTTCTCCATTGGATGGATCATTTTCCTATATCAATTCCTTGCCGTTCAGATGCTAAATGACAGGAATCTCACAGAACATGAAAGATGAAGCTATCTCTACCTTTAGAGCATGTAATTTATAGCAGACCCTGTTGCTGTCTTGAAGGAAACCCCTTTGCTCTCTGATCTCCTGGTACTCCCACAGCCGGAGGAACAGTCTTTCTTCACAGCTCTTTCATGAAGATGTGAGGGTGAGAAGATCTAAACCAACATTGTCTTCTGTCTAGATCAGCCGTGGGCAAACTACGGCCCGCAGGCCGGATCCAGCCCGTTTGAAATGAATAAAACTAAAAAAAAAAAAAAAAAAAAAAGACCGTACCCTTTTATGTAATGATGTTTACTTTGAATTTATATTAGTTCACACAAACACTCCATCCATGCTTTTGTTCCGGCCCTCCGGTCCAGTTTAAGAGCTCATTGTGGCCCTCGAGTCAAAAAGTTTGCCCACCCCTGGTAGATTCTAGAGTCTAGACTCTAGAACACAAATCTCTGACCTCCCAGCATTTTCCAATATCCACTGCTTTCAGTCATCACTAGTTCACTGATGATGTTCTTTGCCCGTCCCATAAGGGAAAAAACATCAAACTGATTTCCCTCTGCTAGAACCCCAACAAAGCCTGAAACCTCACTTCTACCCAGCTGCTCATGGGCACCAACAACCATTAGGCTGTAGAGAGGCAGACAGCCCGGAGCTGAAGATAAAGGAGTTGTGTTCAGTCACCATATGACCCGAATCTCCTTTAGGCCTAACTGTATTTTTCTATAATTCAAATTAACTTCTACTTAAGTCTCCACTTCACCAGGTGATAAAGATTTAATCTCAGTCAATTCAAGGTCATCCCTCATTTTCCCTGGAACTGGATCATCCTTCTGGAGTTCTTACATGGCAATGAGATGGTGGGAAAGGAGAAGTGGGCATCTGGTCTGAGTCATCTCTCCATTTTACAGGCTCCACCTGTGTAGAGCCAGACTGTCTGTGTTAACTACTGTTACATGTATTAACACCTATCTTCATGTTATAAAAAGGATCCATAAAGGACAATGAAGGTAGGGTTCCTGTCTGGGCCTAAGTAGTCTGAGTGCTTTGAAGCTCAATTAGGGCTTCTCTGGAAGACTAATGTCTGCCAGAAATCTATCTGAATGATGGACTGAGGAGTTTCCTGGTAAAAAAAAAAAAAAGAAATCCCAAGGCAAAAATAACTGTTGGGCACACAAGCTTGTTTCCATAACTATGCCTCTGTGCCAGAATTTGAGTGCAGCTTGATATCTTTTGCTCACATTGTCCTCCAGCCCAGCTCTCAGGTTCAAGTCCTGGGAAGGTGGAGACGCAAGAAAAACTAACACCTGTTTTACTGGAAACTCAGGAAGACATTGAAAGCACAGAACCGAAATATTTGGGACCTTCTAGACAAAGAAGCGTTTAATTTTGGGGTTTTGCTGCTTGTTTATTTTCCTAATTTCACCCAGACGCATTTTTGAGGTCAGTAACTTCTCACAGGCATCAACAATAACAGCAAATTAGGGAGAAGTGGCACCAGAGGCAGCAACAGTCTCTGATTTCTTGGAAGCTCAAGCAAAGGGGAAGGAAAATGGCAAATGTGCTATGATTACTGGGCAGCCCAAGTTCTCAGACAGCTCTTCACCAGTCCCATTTCTCTCCTTGAAATAACGGAGGAACATGTTAAATGGAACCCAAAGAACCTCACTCAAAGGTGGGGAAAGATTCTAGCAGAGATGGAAAAAGAAAGAAGGAACACTAATTGTTAGTTACTGTGTCTCCATTTTTACCCCATAGCTTCTGAGTTTAAGGAAACACAATTTTATAATCAAAGTTTGACAGAAAAGGAAACTGAGTCACAGAACCATTTGTCAGAGTCACATAAGAAGTCAAAGACTGGTACAAGAACTAAAGTCCAGTTCATCTCACTTATGACCAATAATTTCATCCCACTTTCATGTAGAGAAGGAATAATTCAAAGTAAATCATCCACAAAGCAGATTAAAAAATAAAAATCCTCAAATATTTGTCCTATCGATTATGGCTCTATGATTTTATAATTGGATTTGAGGGACTAGAAACTGTCAAGTCCTCAAGCAAAGAGAGTGATCTTAATTATTGTGCAAGGTTCCCATACAGAAGTGATATGTTTTGAAGAAGAAACATGGTCCTTCTTATCCAATTCAATCCTTTTTTTTTTTTTTACTCTGTTAAAAATGTGGTTTAAGGTTGTCCTAGCTGATTTGACTCAGTGGATAGAGCCTCAGCCTGCGGACTGAAGGGTCCCGGTTTTGATTCTGGTCAAGGGCATGTACAGTGGGGCCTTGACTTACGAGTGTCCCCACTAATGAGTTTTTTGAGATACCAGCTGTCTCTCGGCCGATTTTCTGCATTGAGTTGATAGAGTAATTTGAGTTAACGAGCTCCTTAATGAGCTCCTTAACGAGCTCGGACTGTGAATGAATTAAACTCATAAGTCAAGGCCCCAATGTTTCTGAGTCGTATGCTGGATCCCCAGTAGGGGATGTGCAGGGGGCTGACAATCAGTGATTCTCTCTCATCATTGATGTTTCTATCTTTCCCTCTCCCTGCTCTCTGAAATCAATAAAAATATATATTTTTTTTTAAATGTGGTTTAAGGTTTTCTGTTTGTGCTTCTCAACGACAGACACCTTTCTTTTTATAATTACAATTTGCATACCTGGTAATTTTTTCTTGTTGTTGTTAATCCTCACCCCAGGATATTTTTTTTCCGTGATTTTTAGAAAGAGTGGAAGGGAGGGGAAGAGACAGGGAAACATGTATGTGAGAGAGACACATCAATTGATTGCCTCCTGTACACGCCCTGACTGAGGCTAGGGATGGGAACCTGCAACCAAGGTACGTGCTCTTGACCCTTGACCAGACTCTAACCCAGGGGTGGGCAAACTTTTTGACTCAAGGGCCACAATGGGTTCTTAAACTGGACCGGAGGGCCGGAACAAAAGCATGGATGGAGTGTTTGTGTGAACTAATATAAATTCAAAGTAAACATCATTACATAAAAGGGTACGGTCTTTTTTTTTTTTTTTAGTTTTATTCATTTCAAACGGGCCGGATCCAGCCCGCGGGCCGTAGTTTGCCCACGGCTGCAACCTGTGACCCTTCAGTCCTCGGGCCAATATTCAACCACTGAGACAAACTGGCTAGGCACATCTGTTTATTTTAAGAGATATTATAACAATACTGGTTGGTAATTATGATAAATCTATGTTTTAATAACAGGATTTCAGTATATCAAGTCTACCTCCAAAAAAATTGTAAACAATTGAACCGAAATCATCCAGAGAGGAAAAGAGCCAGTAGATTGTTATGGTAAGAGATCAAATAATGATAGTTATTTTTATATTGACCTTCCAGTAGGTGAAATGCACTATACTGAGTACTTCATTTACTTTATCTAATTGTTATTTGAAACCACATTATTCTCATCTTATATGAAGAAACTGACATTTTAAAGGAATTAAATAACTTCCCCAGTGTTACAAGGCTAGAACTTGCCAAAGTGGGGCTAATATCCAAGTTTGTCTAAATCTAGGTCTTTCTGATTTCTAAGTTCCCATTCGTGCTGCTCCACTCCACCTCCTCATTAAGGAAGAGAAGCTAGTATATTTCATCCCATTTGTGGACCCAAGTATCACAGACATAAAAATTTTACTTCCAGGCCAATTCCTCAGGAAAGCCCATTACATTTGCCAAGCAAAAAATGCAAAATTAAACTTGCAAACCTTTTGGCCCATGTTCAGATTTCAAGAAGAGTAATTTCCTTAGAAGTACAGGAATAAAAATCTGACTCACGATAAATAATTCTAGCAAATGTATTTCTGTACTGCCTCTGATGTTGCCCTTTTGCCTTAAGTCACTGCCAAGATGAATAAATCTTATAATACTCTCAGAATACAGAAAATAGTTATTAAAATTAATCTAATTACACAAAGATCTTGTGTTTTTGATACTAGACAGACATTTATTTTCCAAAAGCTATTCACTGATTTTCATTGAAGTGTGATATAATAATCCACACGATGATTTTGCATTTTCAGTGTGTAAAAATAGGTTCCCTGGTATTACTGTCTACTCTTCTATATAACTTACTGCCAAAACAAAATTGATTAGCATTTTTACAAGCTCATTATTATCTAGATATTGAAAAATACAACTGAGAACAAGGAAAAAAGCAAAAGAGTCAAATATCTCACAAAAATTAATATTTTCATTCATAAAGCATTCTTTTTGTGGTTATTTGCCCATAATTGCAATAGAAGCAATCCCTTGCATATGACAAATAACCAATAAATATTTTTCGAACAAACACTGAATGAAATCTTGATTATGACAAATTAAAATCAGTAAATCAGCAACATCTATGGTAAATTGGGGGGGGGGGGGGTTTAGAGATTGCCTGCTCAGAATACGCTCATCCTATTCCAGTGATATTAAACCTATTTTGGTGCATGCCTATCTTCCACTTATATAACCTGTTTATACAAATTTCCATTTGTATCACCTTGGTTTTCAAAAACCAGGAGATAAACATGAAGAGTGCACTGAACAATCAGAAATTCTCCCAATGTCCTGGCCAGTTTGCAGTGATTAGAGCATCAGCCCGCAGATAGAAGGGCTCTAGGGTTCAATTCCCAAAGTTATGTACCTCAGTTGCAGGTTCCCCAGACCTGGTAGGGGCGCTGCAAGAAGTAACCAATCAATATATCTCTCTCACTCACATGGATGTTTCTCTCTCTCTCTCTCTCTCTCTCTCTCTCTCTCTCTCTCTCTCTCTCTCTCCCTCCTCCTCTCTTCCACTCTCTCTAGAAATCAATGGGGGAAAATATCCTCAGGTGAGAATTAAAAAAAAAAGGAAAAGAAATTCCCCCAAGACTTTGAATCTTGAAAACCTAGGACAGCTGTAATTCATTCCTGCCAGTCAAGGTACCTTAACAAGATAGTTAAGTAGTCCTTGTTCCCTGTTTTCTTCTCTTCTATGAAGCAAAAGCCTTAAATCACTGTGAGAAAGGGCAGCAAACCCTCTTGCATACAGGGTACAGGCAAAGACATTGCATTTACTAAGGAAGGAGGAGGACTTTCTGGAGGAGAGGCAAAAAAAACATATTAGATCTTGAATCTTACCAATTATTATTCTGCTGCCAACCCCAGATACAAGAGAGAGTTTGGTTGCCACTGGCAGGGTATGTAGACAAGCTTCTCTTCCAAGGATCAGCTGTATAGGGCTGCCAAAGAATGAGGCTGGAATAGGACAGCAGAGAATCCCCCTACACCAGCATTCTACTGTTGGGGGAGGGGCAAGATTATGGGCAGAAACTGAAAGCTGAGGGGGGAGCAGAAACAATGAGAGAAGCCTTCATCCCAAGCACAAGGAGTAGTAGTCCAACTTCTAAAACATTTGAAGTCTGTGGTGCACCGAAGGCAACAAAAGCCAAAACAAACCCAAACCAGCTCACCTCCTGATTATATCAACTCAACTCCACACTAACGGTCAGACAGAAGAGGTGTTCCCATATCCAGGGATAAATGCTATTTATCTTAGTCTCTGCTGTTCTATATATAATGTCCAGCAGTCAATAAAAAATTATAAGACTAAAAAGCAAGAAAAAAAACCTACTGAGAGGAGACAAAACAATCAACAGAAATAGAGTCAGAGATTGCCCAGATGATGCAACTATCAGACACAATCTTTAAAATAATTATAATAACACTAGAGGCCCGGTGCACAAAAATTTGTGCACTCGGGGGGAAGAGGGGGTCTCTCAGCCCGGCCTGTGCCCTCTCGCAGTCTGGGACCCCTCGGGAGATAACGACCTGCTGGCTTAGGCCTGCTCCCGGGTGGCAGAGGGCAGGCCCAATCCCTAGGTGCAGCCCCTGGTCGGGCTCAGAGCAGGGCCGATTGGGGAGTTGGGGTGCTATCCCCTGTCATGCATAGAGCAGGGCGGTTCAGGAGGTTGCGATGCCACCCCTAGTCACGCTCAGGGTAGGGCCGATTGGGGGGTTGGGGCACTGCCCCCTGTCACACTCAGGCATGGTCAAAAGGGAGGTTGCGGCACCACCCCCTGTCACGCACAGAGCAGGGCCCACCAGGGGGTTGGGGAGCTCCCCCCTCTCATGCACAGAGCAGGGCCAATCAGGGGTTGAGGAGCTCCCCCCTGTCACTCACAGAGCAGGGCTGATAGAGGAGTTGGGGCACCGCCCCCATCACACACAGAGCAGGGCGGTTCAGGGGGTTGGGGCGGCGCCACTGTCACACTCAGGGCAGTGCCAATGGGGGGGGGGGGTTGGGGCACCGCACCCTGTCACACACAGAGCTGCAGGGCGATCAGGGGGTTGGGGAGCTCCCCCCTATCAGGCACAGAGCAGGGCTGATCAGGGGGTTGGGGCGCCTTCCCCTGTCACGAACAGAGCAGGGTGGATAGGGAGGTTGTGGCCCCACCCCCTGTCACACACAGAGCTGCAGGGCGATCACGGAGTTTGGGCGCTGCCCCCTGTCACACTGATCCCGGTGCTGGGAGGCCTTGCTGCTCCACTGATCCCGGTGCTGGGAGGCATATTACCCTTTTACTATATAGGATAGAAGCCTGGTGCACGGGTGGGGGCTGGCTGGTTTGCCTTGAAGGATATCCTGGATCAGGATTGGGGTCCCGCTTGGGTGCCTGGCCAGCCTGGGTGAGGGGATGATGGCTGTTTGTATCTGGTCACACACCCTTTAGGGTGGGGGTCCCCACTGGGGTGCCTGGCCAGCCTGGGTGAGAGGCTGAGGACTGGCGGATGACTGAAGCTCCCAACCTGTCCTTTTTTCCTTTTTTTAAAATTCTGGGCCAGCTTTAGCTCTGAGGCTCGGCTCCAGCTATGAGACCTCCGCTGCTGAAAGCAGGTTTCTGGCCTTTGTTTAACTTCTGTATTTGAAACAATGTTGTGGTCCTGCTGTCTGAAGCCCGGGGTTTTGTTTAGCTTCTATATTTGTTACAATGTTGCTTAGAGTGCAGCTGAGCAGCTGGCAAGGCAGGCGGGGAAGCTTGGCTTCCTCCATCACTGAAGCAAGCAAGCCTCCCTGTTCGCATCAGCTGTCTGGCTGCCGGCCACCATCTTGGCTGGCAGTTAATTTGCATATCACCCTGATTAGCCAATGGGAAGGGTAGCGGTTGTACGCTAATTACCATGTTTCTCTTTTATTAGATAGTATATTGAAAGATCAAATGTAAAAGATGGAGAACATGTAAAACCTGTTCAGCAGAGAAATAGATTAAGAGCCCCATCTGTATTAGTGAGGAATTATATTGTCAAAAAGACTATGAACTCTGACTGAAACAACATTTAACTATTTAACATTTAAACAACCTTCAAGCTCCCAAACTTGCAACAACAACAACAAAAAAAATGAGTGGCAAAAGCTGCACAGGGCTGTCCAGAAGGATTTGCTTATGGATTGATTGTGGATATGAAAGAAAGAGAGAAGTCCCTACTCAGCCCAGCCAGTGTGGCTCAGTGGTTGAACATTGACCTATGCACCAGGAGGTCACAATTCGATTCCTGGTCAGGGCACATGCCTGGCTTGCAAGCTTGATCCCCAGTAGGGGGCATACAGGAAGCAGCCGATTGATGATTCTCTCTCATCATTGATGTTTCTATCTCTTGCTCTCCCTCTCCCTTCCTTTCACTGAAATCAATAAAAACATAATTTTTAATAATAAAAATAAAGAGGTTCCTACTCATTCTGACTAATTCAATCAAGATATGTACCCTTGACCAGAATTAAACCTAGAACCCTTCAGCCCATGGGCCAAACTCTATCCACTGAGCCAAATGAAGCATGCAGCCAGCTGGCTGTGAGTTTGACATGCTTGAGGGCATAATTTAGGTCTTGAAATGATTCAGATCTTGCTCCAGTTCTGTATGTTCCAAGTTCCTTTTCTAATTCTGAACAATTAATCTTTACCCCTCCTGTGTCTATCTCAAATTAATGCAAGTTGAGTCTTATTCAGTTGCTCCTTTAACATCCTTTTATTGAAGTCATTAATGGGGAAATTAATGATTTATTCTTCCGGAAAAGGGATATAGTGAGATTTACCCTTTGTTCATCTCTTGTGAGATGAGATGAGATGAGATGAGATGAGATGAGATGAGATGAGATGAGATGACAGGAAGTTTGAATATTTATTTTTTGTGAGTGGGTTTCTTCTGACAGGATTTACAGGCAATTCTTTTTTCCATGTGCTTGTTCTGGCATCATTCATTGGAGTGCTTTGCCCCAAGATCATGAGAGAAGATGCTCTAAGTCCCCAGAAGAGCTGACTGCTGTGTCTGAGGGTCACACTCATGGTCCTTTCAGGGCCTTTGTCTGTCTCGTTCATTTCAGGTTCACCGAAGCCATGTGGTGCGTCTCCAACAGATGGAGGATTTCGCTGAGTGTTCTTGCCAGGCCATGCATGCTCTGACGTGTGAAATGACATGCCAAGCATCAGAATCATCAAATTGCACTGCTTTAGAGGTGATTTTGGTTGCAAACTTTATAACTTGACAGATCAAAAATAGCGATATTAAAACTAATACCAATGTCAATATCATTTAGCATTTTGGAAAGAGATTGGCTGAAAGTACATAAGGAGGGGATGCTATTGTTCAAACAGAGCAGAATAAAGAATAAATTCACCACCACATTACTTTTTCTTTTATTAACACTCTTTATAAAAAAATTTCTATTTGTTATTATTTTATTTTAAAGAGTTTTCCTACAAGTTATTGAGATTTTTCCATGGGGAGAATGCTACCAAGGTAATCCTCAAAACACTAAGAAAATTTACATTACAATTACCTACTTATTTTATGATAATGAAGAGAGTCATGTGTAGAAATGGTAACTATCATCAAAACAGCATGGTACTGGCATAAAAACAGAGCTATAGACCAATGGAACAGAATATAGAGAGCACAGAAATAAACCTTCAAGCTCCCAAACTTGCAACAACAACAACAAAGGTGGCTCCAGGCTGGAGAGAAGGTGGTGCTGGCAGCCAGGGGAAGGAAGGCCTATTCTTGCACTAAACTTCATGCATCAGGCCTCTAGTAGGTTTATAATTGCACTCAAAGTATGTCAATCAAGTCCACAT
Organism: Myotis myotis; assembly: GCF_014108235.1. Classification (NCBI taxonomy): domain Eukaryota; kingdom Metazoa; phylum Chordata; class Mammalia; order Chiroptera; family Vespertilionidae; genus Myotis; species Myotis myotis. The sequence goes on from NW_023416324.1 coordinate 61,693,208, forward strand.
CATCCCGAGACAAGTGGGGGGTGACTGGTCCAAAATCATCATCCTGGGCTCTAGGATATATGTTGGAGCTCCCCAAGAAAGGTCTTGCTCCTTGTTCCTTCCCACCTCCAACCTGGTGGGGAAGGATGGGGGCAAGAGCCCAGGTAAGGTTTATGAAGCCTCATCTTGGATATCTCAGAAAAACTACAGATTGCTTGCTAGCCTGCAAAGGAAGAAATTTCTGGTGCAACTCAGAACTACATCACTAATTGCAGGATCCCTGGGGATAGTCGGTAGACTGATATCAATGATTGATTCCCCACTAATGTATTGGGGTTTACCGTTACAGTTGATGCAAAATTTAAACATTTGACTGCCTACTTTCCATGCAATTTTTTTTCTAATTAAGCAAATCACTTAATCCCAAAATGTGTTACCATTCCTCTCTAATTGATGTGTAAGATTTATACTAATTCTGAGTAATTCATCTACTGAGCCTGTGTTGGGTGAAAGCTTATGTTCAAAGACATCTAATAAGGAGGAGAGAAGAAAAGTCATCCAAGACTAACATATGTGAAGTAAAACTTAATTGAAGCAGTGGTGAGATGAAAGAAAAGGTTTTTAACTTTCTTGTCTAATAAGCATTTTTAAGTAATCCATTTAGGAGCAAGACTGGAGACATTCATGCTCTGCTTTCCATGTGGCTTGTGCATTCCTGCAACACAATATTAATAAAACAGCAGTCTTGATGGCAGACTGACCTGTCTTAATGTGTCCCCAAGTCTCTAAAGTGCCTTGAAGTTGGCACAGGTAACAGTGTGTAACTTCTCACAGTAGTTCTTATGGGAGTATTATTATCAGCTCAGTTTTATGCACGAAGAAATGGAAGCTCAAGATAAAATAACTTGTTCAAGGTCACAAATCTAGAATGTAGCAACTAGTGCTTAAATCTGCATTTCTAAACTATTTCATAATACTAGCCCAATTGCACCAAGCTCAAAATTTGGCAATCTTTGGAGTCCTCATTCAGACTTCTCATCCAAGCAGTCACCAAGTCCTATTCTTCTTATCTCTATAACAGTTTTCCATTTGTTCTTAGCTCTCTGTTACTACTGCTCCTGGCCTAGTTTCAGGGCCTTTCACTTCTAGCCAACATTCTCTAATTCTGATAGTCTTGCCTCAAATTTTGTCCCATTTCCAATCCATCCTGAGCGATTTTGTTTTAATTATACAAGTACTAGGATAGCCCTGTCTCTTCCCTGCTTAAAAGTCTTCATTAGCTCTCCATAGCCTTCAAAGTAAGTTCAGACTATTTGTTTGATATACTCTTAGTTTCAAATGAAAGAACCTTGGGAATACTTCCTCATATGACCTCTTTTGCTCTGGTCCAGCTCCAAAACCAGTTCCTCTATACCCAGCTGCACAGTCCCCACATGAATCAGGGTCCTATCTCCCATCACACAACCAGTTCTGGTCATGGACTTACAGAGAATTCTTTATCTCTTTTGTTAATTATCCAAAATCTTACTTTTGAAACACAAAGTCTTTACCTACTATACTTAGGGAGCCATGGATATTTATATCCCTACATGTTTCTTCACAGGCAATGATGAAATATATGAATATGCCCTTTTCCTGCACCTCTGCAAATATACCTGCTATGAGTGCCTGGGAGTTCTATTTTCTCTTTCTCCAGTGAGGTAGGTAGCAGGTTTTTAGACCATTCTATCTTTTGGTAGGAAAATGCACTTCTAAAATAAATGCTAAATGAAAAGGTTTTTCTTACTCCCTAGATGTCATTTATTTCACTGTGTGGAACTGATACATTTCAAACCATGACTGCAAGACTTGATGTAGTATGTTTAAAAATAGTCAAAATATTTCCTACCTTTCAGGGCCTTCCTTCCAGCCCTTTCAATGTCTTGCTGTGGCCAGTGAAGTGGAGTGGAAATGGTGATGCCAACTGTAAGCCGAAGTTTTAAAAGCCTTCACGTGGTTCCACAATTCCAACAATGTCTAGATGCAGATAATCTTTTTCAGCCTGAACTCCAAGATAAGAGGACGTTATCCAGAAGTTTAGTCATTCAGTTAACATAATGAGAGTAAAAAAGAAATATTTGTTGTAGCAAGGCACCAAGATTTTTGGATTGTTCATAACTGTAGCATATCTAGCAGAAGTGGACTGACATAAAGGGATTCTGCTATTTCCCTGCTCTATACTCCACCATGTGGATTATTGACACATTCTCATCCATGGTCCCTGAAGCATCTCTGGTTGGCTTGTATGCACCATAATGGCCTCCTAGTCCATATCTTCAAAATTCAAAGTGGGACACTGACTCCCAAAAGTCCCAGGTTCTCAAGGGATCCTAATGTCACTGGCCTGATTCCCTATATAGCACTTGAATATTCGATATGACTTCCATGACTACCTTCTGCTTGAACAACTCTGGCAGTTAGAAGCTCACTCCTTTTCTAGGCAACCTATAGGACTGGTGACAGGCAATTCTAGAAAATTCTTCCTTACATTTAGTGGAATGTGTTTTTCATTAGCTTTGTATAGCCAGTGGTTTTAGTTCTACTCTGTGGCCATATGCTTCTCTCTCCTCTCCCTTGTCTGCTCTTCTCTAGGCTACTTGTTTTGGGATTATAGCTTGTGATTTAAATGCCTTGTCACTGACACACAGAGAAGGCCACGTGAAGAAACAGGGGGAGGCAGCCATCAACAAAGCAAGGAGCGAGGCCTCGGAAGTAGCCAACCCTGTGACACTTGATCTCAGACTTCTAGCCTCTGAAACTGAGAAAATTAATTTGTTGTTTAATTAATTGCATTTTCTCATCACTACAGTGTTTGCTCTCATCTGAAAGCACTATAGTTTTTGTTATCCCTTGTACAGACTACAGTAATCAAAGCACCTTTGATACTAGTGCAAAGGAGAGAGAGGCTACCATCTCCCTGTTTCTGCATTTCTATTAATTCAAACCAAACATTTTTTGCCAGCTACATAGCATTATGGGAAACCAGCTTGTTTGTGTTAAGTAGCATTTATGTGTAAAAAAAGAAAATAGAAATAAACAAAGTAAAAAACCTGAGTTATATCTATACTAGTATACATAAAAGCCAAGCGATGGGTACGACCAGAATGACTGCAAGAACTGGTCACTATGACGCACACTGCAGCCAGGCAATTGGCCCGATCGGGGGCTGGACCGGCCAACCAACCTCCTGTGGCCCCTCCCCCCATCCAGCCTGGCCCCCATAGGGGCAGGCCGGCCAGACCCCACCCGTGCATGAATTTGTGCACCAGGCCTCTAGTATATAAATAAGAGTGTGATACTGGGTATAGATGAGAATTTTTGCATTACATCAAATAACCACTTCAGTGGTGTTAGCTAACTCTCAGCACTTCTCTGTCTAATCTTCATCAATGTGTTCCACTTAGAGAAGTACCCGCCTTCCTCAATTCTAACTAAGAAAAATCATCTAGTTTTATAGCATTCCCCAATGTCCATACACATTTACTTCTCCCTTTTTAGATACTTCTAATAAATCACTAACCACAATTCATCATAGTTGTTCAGTTATTATGTCTATAAATATCCTCATAAGAATAGTGTTAAATTTAAATTTGTATTCCCTGCATTTTACAACTATACATTATAGCCAAGTGCATATGTGCTTACTATGTGCCACAAAGAGAGTCTCCACCAGAAACAAAATTGGCAGGAATCTTGATCTTGGGCTTCTAGCCTGCAGACTGTGAGAAAATGCATTTCTGTTGTTTAATCCACCCAGTTTCTGGTATTTTGTTATGGTAACCTGAGCAGACTAATATATCTAGGTAATAGGTAAATGGTAGCAGCAAGGGCCAAAAGTGTGTTTTATAAGGCAAATAACCAGTATCAGAAACTATAGCACCACTGAAGAACTCCTGAATTAGGGAGACCACTGGGAGAAAAGAGAGGGGAAAAAACCTAGAATTTTGGAAGAAGGCTTTTGGGTAGAGAACCATGGAAATTTACAGAGGGAGTTAATAATTTTAAACATTTATAGAATGCTTAATACATGCCAGAGGTTTCCATGTATAGCAGTGTGAAATTTATAGTCATAATACAGACAAGGAGCAGTATAAGCACCTTTCTTTCTTTGTAACTGAACTTAACTTGCTTATGACCACACTGCTCCATTCATGCTCAGCAGAGAAAAACACTAAATCTTGCCACGTCAAGAATTATAACACTTTGGTTTCCTGAGCTGTGAAATGAGGGCTATTATGATGGGGAAGGTCAATTAGAAGCTACTAAAATTTCTTCTGTCTAGAATAGTAAACCAAATGCAATAGTATCCGATTCTTGGAGGGATTACAGAGATTATTGCAAATATGAAGGAGTTAAACGATCCAGGGGTGGTAATTCCCACCACACTCCTATTCAACTTGCCTATTTGGCCTGTGAAGAAACACCTGGATCTTGGAGAATGACAGTGGATTATTATAAACTTAACCAGGTGATGATTCCAATTACGGCCACTGTAATAGATGTGTAAGCAAATTAACACATCCCCTGGTACCTGACATGCAGCTATTGATCAGGAAAATGCCTTTTTCTCCACCCCTGTCAATAAGGCCCACCAGGAGCTGTTTGCTTTCAGCTGTCAAGACTAGCAGTACACTTTCACTGTCCTACTTCAGGGGTTTATCAACTCTCCAGCCCTAGGATGTAATCACTGGGATATTTTTTTAAAAATACATTTTTATTGATTTCAGAGAGGAAGGACAGTGGTGAAGGAAAATCCTCCCAGTGAGCAGACCTTTGGGCAGTGCACTTGGTTGCTCACTTTGCTTAGGAGAAATGACCTGACATGGAATTACATACCAACTCATGTGCTCTGGCCAGTGGTTTGGCTGAATCAGAGGTTCTCAACCTGTGGGTCGCGACCCCTGAAAATACATCCTGCATATCAGATATTTACATTACAATTCGTAACAGTGGCAAAATTAGTTATGAAGTAGCAACGAAAATAATTTTATGGTTGGGGGTCACCACAACATGAGGAACTGTATTAAAGGGTCGCGGCATTAGGAAGGTTGAGAACCACTGGCAGGGACATGGAAAATTGGTGACAAGGAAACTTGGGGAAGAGGTATCTATCTACATCTATAGACCTCTCTGAATGGGCATAAACCATGAAGATAGTTGTTTATTTGTGTCCCACGTGAATGCTACCACAGAATGCCATCAACAGAGAAAGATTTTAATAATCAAGTGAATAGGATGACTCATTCTGTAGCTATCATTCAGCCTCTTTCCAGCTACCCTTGTCATCACCCAATGGGCTCACGGACAAAGTGACCATGGTAGCAGGGATGATGGTTATGCATGGACTTAGCAACCCAGTCTTCCACTCACTAAGGCTCACCTAGATACAACTACTGCTGGACCTATCAGCAGCAGAGACTAACTCTGAGCTCCCAATATGGCACCATTCCTCAGGGTGATCCGTCAGCTAGCGGCCTGGTGGCGGGTTGATTCCATTGGACCACTTCCATCATGGAAAGGACAGCATTTTGTTCTTACTGGAATATTCACTTACACTCTGGCTAAACTCCTTCCTTGCCCTCAATGCTGCTGAGTTGCCAAAATTACCATCTGTGGACTTATGCAGCACCTTATCCATCAGCATGGTACTCCACATAGTGTTGTTTCTGATCTAGAAACTCACGTCACTGCCAAAGAAGTGCAGTAATGAGCCCATGCTCATGGAATTCACTGGTGTTACCGTGATCCCACTGCTAAAGCCACTGGTTTGACAGAACAGTGGATTGGCCTTTGGAAAATTCAGTTATGGCACCAGCTCGGTGGCAATAGCTTATAGGGCCAGGGCAAGGTTCTCTGCAAGGCTGTATATGCTCTGAATTAGCACCCAATATATGGTACTGTTTCTCCTACAGCTAAAATTTACACATCCATAAATCAAGGGCTGGGAATGGGAGTGGCACCACTCACTATTACCTTAGTACAATTTTTCTTCCTGTTCCCATGACCTTAAGTTCTACTGGCCTAGAGGTCTTAATTCCAAAGGGAGAAATGCTTCCACCAGGAGACATGACAAGGATTCCATTGAACTTAAAATTAAAACTGCTGAAAACAGATGTACCTTAGAGAATGACAGTGCAGTATTCTAAATTGAATCAGATGTTAACTTTATTTTAATTTTGTTGCTCATACAAATCAACATATCTCAAACTTTGTATGCAGGTTGTTGATCCAGCATAGGCTTTTATTCTCTAAACCTATCAGCAAAACTATCAGAAACAGTTTCTTTTCAGCTACTTGGGCCAACAATATCTCTTCATTCTCCTAGTCTTCAGCTCAGACCCAAATTTGGCCCCCAGGAACTGAATTGCCTCTGCATTGCATAGGACATTACTATGGTCCAGTTCACTGACGGCATCATGGCAGCATTCCTGTAGACATTTTGGTAAGATGAAGGAATGTCTGATGATAGAATATAAATTTATAAAAAAATCAAAGACCTGACAGTTCAGTGAATTTCTAAGGTTCCAATGTTCTGGGGCCTATTAAGCTATTCCTTCTAAGATAAAGAATGAGTTGTATCAGGCCCCCTCACTACTAAGAAAAAAAGCATTACAATGAATGGGCCTCTTTGAATTTTGAAGGTAATACATATACTCATTTTCATATGCTATTCTGACCTATGTCGTGTGTAATTGGAAAGTTGCCAATTTTGAGTGGGGTACAGAGGAATTGAAGGCTCTGGAATGGGTCAGGCTGCCATGAAAGCTGCTCTGACATTTGGGTTATATGGCCTAGTAGATGTGATGGTGCTTAAAGTGTATGCAGCAGGCAGGGATGCTGAATAGAGTTTTGACAGGTATCTATAAATGACATTTAAGATGTGGAACATATCTCTTGCCACTCTCAGCTTATAAGTATACTTCCTCCAAGAAACCACATCTGGTTTGTTACTAAGCCCTAATAGAGATGGAATACTGACTTACCAGAAACCTTATAGTAACATGCAACCTCAGCTGGCCATCATGAACTGAGTGTTGTCTAATCCACCAAGTCATAATGTTGGGCACACACAATAGCACTGTTATAAAATAGAAGTGATATATGAGACTGGCCTTGAGAAGGACTTTAATGTATAAGTAAGTAGCATGAGCAAGGAACCCATATATCCGTGGCTCTTATTGCTGCTGCAGTTCCTCCTTCCTCTTACGGGGTGTTCCATAGTCTTTTGACTTAGGAGAAAAAGAGTTTCATTTACATACGGTTCTGCATGATATACTGATACTACACAAAAGTAGGTAATAGTGGACTACTGTCACACTGTAGTCCCACTCTGAGGTGGCCTTGAAGAAGAAGCCTCCAGTACACAGAACTTTAACCAGTGTACCTTTAGTTAACTTCTTCTAGTGGCTTGTCCATTTTTCCTGGAATACTAGCAGCATAAATCATGGACAGTGGCTAATGAATTGACAGGATACTCATAGAATTGATAGGAACATAATTGGAAAACTGGTGACAAGGAGATCTGGAGAAGAGCTGTATCTCTGAAAGTGAAGATATTTACATCCCAGGGAAGTACTCATCAAAGAACAAGCTTAGCAGAAAAGTTTTTACTAATCAAGTGGACATGATGACCAATTCATTGGCCATCAGACAACCTCTTTCCCTGGCCACCTCAGACTTGCCCAATTTAATTATGGCACACTGTCCAAGGCAGCAGGAATGAGGTTATATACTTGCATAGCAACACAGACTTCTAAATTGCCAAGGCTGACCTGGCTAAGGAACTTACAAACAGCAGAGACGAACACTGAGCCCCCATATGAGACCATTCCTCAGGGGGATCAGAGCACCTCCTAGTTGATTATATTGCCTATTTATGTTGTAGAAGAGAGGGTACTTTATTTTCACTGTAATGGGCACATCCTCTGGATGTAGATTTGCCTCCTCTGCCTACATGCTTCTGCCAAAGCCACCATCTATGAACTCAAAGAATGCATTATTCACCATCTTCATATTCCACACTACATTGCTTCTCACTAAGGAGTTCATTTTACAGCAAATGAAGTGTGGAATCAGCTATATGGAATTCACTGGTCTTCCCATGTACTGCATCATCCTGAAGTAGCTGGCTGAACAGAAGGGTGGAATAGCCTTTTGAAGGCTCCCTTGAAAGCATCTGCTAGATGACAACATCTTGCAAGGCTGGGGCAATGTTATACAGGATACAATGCATGTTCTAAATTAGTGACCAATACATGACGCTCTCTCTCATTTTTAAGAATTTATAGGCTTGGAATTAACTGGTTGCAGCAGGAATGTTTGCTCCCAATATTACTTCTAATCAGGGCCAGGATTAGGATGAGATGAGTGAAGCACTCATCTAGGGTGCAAAATTTAATGCAGTGTCTTAGTACTCAAGAAATCATATTTTATTTTATTTTTTTTAATATATATTTTATTGATTTTTCACAGAGAGGAAGGGAGAGAGATACAGAGTTAGAAACATCGATGAGAGAGAAACATCGATCAGCTGCCTCCTGCACATCTCCCACTGGGGATGTGCCCGCAACCCAGGTACATGCCCTTGACCGGAATCGAACCTGGGACCCCTCAGTTCGCAGGCTGACACTCTATCCACTGAGCCAAACCGGTTTCAGCAAGAAATCATATTTTAATGTAATATTTTAAAACACGAAAATGCAAAAATCATGATAAATAACACAACAATTTAAATATTTTTGCTTACTTTATGACTCTATGTTATCATGCAAAAGGAACAGTCATTTCCAATCAGTTCAGTGTTCCTGGACCCAAGTGGCCATCACACCCCCACCAGGTGGATCGATGAGGGTTGACAATGACATGCAAACAGACTAAGCAACCTGGCTACATATATAGTCATGTTTTTTTAATTGCAGAGCTTTAATTAAATTTTTCTAGTGGCTTCAAATATGGAGGATATTTTGACAAGTGTATATAGGGTTGCATATGTTCCCTTTTTACGCAGGCACTTCCCTTTGTGATCCTCTATAAAAATTATTGCTTCCTTTGTCCATGACTTTGGGTTCTGCTGCCCTAGAGTTTAGTTCCCAAGGGTGGCATATTTCCATCAGTGGACACAGCAATAGTCCCATGTAACTAGAAGTTGAGATTACTATCTGCCTGCTCATGGTTTGTTATACAAGTGAATCAACAAAGAGAATTAATGTATTACTGGGGTGACTGAGTCTATCAAGGGGACATTGTGTTATTGCTATACAATTGGGTAAGCAAGAATATACCTGGACTTCAGGAGATCACCCAGAGCAACTCATAGTAACTCATAATACCAAGGTGTACTGTGATAGAAAAGCAAAGCTAAAGGAAAGAACTATACAATATATAGATATACTGAGTGGCCAGATTATTATGACCACCCCATCAGTACAATGAAGTGAATTAGTTATGCAAATAATAATAATAATAAAACCTTGAGAGCATTTGCTTAGTAAGTTTTCAATATTCAGTATTTTTAGAAGTGTCAATGAAGTACTGATGGGGTGGTCATAATAATCTGGCCACTCAGTGTGTGTGTGTGTGTAGATAGATAGATAGATAGATAGATAGATAGATAGATATAGATAGATAGTATATTACAGCATGGATGATCCTGGAAAACATTATGTTGCTTTTAAAAAGCCAGAGGCAAAAGATCACATATTGTATGATTTCTTTTATATGAATTGTCCAGAAAAGGAAAATCTTACAATCCCCTTGGAACTTGTAGTTCCAAGTTAATGTTAGCCACAAGAGAAATTTGTTCAAAATTTACATGGTGGAAAAATTTTAGCAGCTGCCTCTTTTGTGTTCTAAAGTTCAGTGTAGGGTACCAGGCAATGTGACAGCTCACACTAATCACTAATATTCTAGTTTACCTTGTTGGTGTGGGATACCACCAGGGTCCACAGCTTCCCCAGCTCTCACGACATCTCTTTTTAGTATCCTGAGCCAAGTGTATGTGAAAATCCTGGGCAAAGAATACCAACTTCCCCAGCAGGTCCCTCACACCATTGAGGTTCCAGGTGTCCTCGTGAAACCCAGTTTGTTCTCATGGGTTCCATTCATCATTGTAAGTTCTACTTTGTCCTCCTCCGTTTCTCACCCAGCTCTCAAAAACTGCCTGGCCAGCTCGCCTGGAGTGGCTTTAGGCACAGAACCAGGCGCAAAGGCCACACAGTCTGGCCTAGACTTCTTGAGTAGTTTCTACATTTGTGTAAGGTCTACTCTAACCCATATAATAAATCCCTTAGTCTATGAAACTCAGAGGGGCTTTTCTTCTCTGAATGAACCCTGACTGACACAGAAGTTGTGGCAACAATGCTGGCAAGAGGTAACTGACATTGTTATTTAGCGCTTACTTTGTATCACATGCTGTGATAGGTACTTGCATAGTTTTTCCCATTTTGCTCTTCACAGCAATATTATAAAGTGGGCACTAACTTCACCTAGTTTACTGACGAGGCAAAGGAGAGTTAATAATGAATTTTGAATGTATTCAGATTCCCTTATTTGAAGCCCAGAGATTATTTTTCTATTTTATTCTCTAAAGGTAAAAATGGAATCTTTTGATAGTTTTAGAAGAGCAAGATAATCTATGTAAGTTACTTATTTACTCTGTCTAAAGCCGAAAAAAGAAAACCTTAGAATTCAGAAATTAACTTAGTGTTTCAAAAGGAATCACAAAACTCTGCTTCTGGGTCTTCTTCCTGGTAAATACTAGATGTCTTTGATCGAAGAGGACTCTTGATGTTGTTAAGCCCAAGGAATATAGCGATTAGCGATTTTCTTTCCATTCAGAAATTATTTTCATCATTATATCAAGCCTTTGAGAACATTATAAAAAGGCAAGTTGTCATCTAGTATAATACCACAATGAGAGCTTCAAATGCACTTTATCTTACTTTTAACCCATATCTAGGTTAACTAAAGCCAAAAAATTAAAAATTTTCTTGCCCCTGTAATTATCCTCAAAATCTAGTAACACACACACACACACACACACACACACACACACATACACACCCCAAGAGTGAAAAATCAAACTTTATTTTTATTTTTAAGCTTCAAAAAAAGTTTTTTAAAAAAGACACAAAGGCCTAGGTCCAGAAACACATTATTTTGATTTTTCACTTTCATATTCTGTGTGTTCTCTCACTGACACCATATAAATGAGGTTTCTCATTTTTATCAGAACTGCAGAGTCATTCAAAAGAAATAAAGATATGCAATTAAATCAACTACAAATGTTTCTGTGTTTCCGATTTACTTTGCTAAATTGGAAGCCTTAAAAAGATAGTACAGTTTCAGTGCCAACCTAACCTGCACGTTATAGTATGAATCATATTCCTAAAAAGGACTTTTTATCACATTTTCCTTTTCAGATGCTATACAATGGTCTCCAAATTATCAATTCAATCCAATTTGAATTCTTTTTTTTTTTTTTTTAAATATATTTTATTGATTTTCCACAGAGAGGAAGGGAGAGAGATAGAGAGTTAGAAACATCGATGAGAGAGAAACATCGACCAGCTGCCTCCTGCACATCCCCCACTGGGGACGTGCCCGCAACCCAGGTACATGCCCTTGACCGGAATCGAACCTGGGACCTTTCAGTCCGCAGGCCGACGCTCTATCCACTGAGCCAAACCGGTTTCGGCCCAATTTGAATTCTTAATAAAAGCCCTAAAGGCCCTCTAGAATTTAACCCCATCCAACTCACTTTCTTCTGTGTTCTAGCCCATGTTTTGCACTTCATTGAAAGATAATTCTGCTTATGAATCTTTAATTAGGTTGCTCTCCCCACTGCAGTGCTCTCCCAACCTCTCTTTCCTAATTACGTCCACCAGCCATTTCAAAATGCCGTCCTTGAATCTTCTTGTCTGTGCAGCACCAAAGACTAACATTTCTTTTAAAATATATATATATATATTTTTATTGATTTCAGAGAGGAAGGGATAGGGAGAGAGGGATAGAAACATCATTGATGAGAAAGAATCATTGATCGGCTGCCTCCTTCACACCCCACATTGGTGACTGAGCCTGCAATCCAGGCATGTACCTTTTGGTTCATAGGTTGTTGCTCAACCACTGACCCACACTGGCTGGGCAAGACTAAAATTTCTGTGCAGCTAAACAGAAAACCGTGGAGTTTGGAGTTTATTTCATAACTAGTGAGAAAAGACTAGAGGTAATTAAGTAAGGAGTGAAGTAGTATGCTTAGAAATTTCTTGTCTTTACTGTAGTGACCTGGCTCAAGTACAAGGAGACATTTTTGAGAAAAGTGATTTAAATTCTGAGCTAATGTAAATAAATAAGAATTTGATCTAGCCATTGATTTAGACCATAAGAAAAGGTCACATAATCAATTTTTTTGGAATGTAAGGTAAACTTTGTACTTAATTGTATTACCAATTTTCTTATTATGACAAGTTATTTCTTGATATGATATCCACTAAAATTCTAGCTGTAGTCCACCCTTATCCAGGGTTTCACCTTCTGCATTTTCAGTAACTCACTGTCAATCATGGTTCAAAAATATTAAATGGAAAATTCCAGAAATAAACAATTTATAAGTTTTAAATTGCATGCTGTGCTGAGTAATGTGATGAAATAACCATCCCACCTGGGAAATGAGTCATTCTTTTACTGTCACAGTATCACAGTGCTTCTGTTCAAGTAATCCTTATTTTACTTACTAATGGCTGCTAAAATGCAAGAGTTGTGATGCTGGCAATTTAGATATGCCAAAGAGAAGCCATAAACTGCTTCCTCTAAGTGAAAAGGTGAGCACAGTACAATAAGATATTTTGAAAGAGAAAGATAGAGACCACATTCACATACCTTTATTACAGTACATTGTTATAATTGTTCTATTTTATTATTAGTTATTCTTGTTAATCTGTTACTGTGCCTGATTTATAAGTTAAATTATATCATAGTTTCATATATCATAGGTATGTATGTATGTATAGAAAAAATATGTATATATAGGGTTTAGTATTATCTGTGGTTTCAGGAATCCACTAGATATTAGAGTTAACACACCACCTTATTATGGTATTGAAGTATTTTGAATTTGACTATATACTTATTTTTACCAGTGTGTCTTTTATTTTCATATGTACTTATTTCAGCTTGAAAAGCTCCTTTTAGTATTTCATGTAAGGTAGGTCTAGTAGTAGTGAATTCGCACAGCTTTTGTTTGTCTGGGAAAGTATTTATCTTTCCTTTATTTCTGAAGGACAGCTTTGTGAGGTAAAGTATACTTGGTTGGCAATTTTTTTTTCTTTCATCACTTTTAATATATCATCCCACTCTCTTCTGGTATGTAAGGTTTCTAATGAGAAATCCACTGATGATGTTATGGGATTGCCTTGTAAATTACAAGCTCTTTTTAAAAATATATTTTTTTATTGGTTTAAGAGAGAAAGGGAGAGGGAGAGACAGAAACATCAATGATGATAGAGAATCATCAATCAGCCACCTCCTGCGCATCCCCGACTGAGAATCAAGCCCTAAATCTGGGCATATGACCTGATGGGGAATCAAACAGTGACCTCCTTGTTCATGGGTCAATGCTCAGCCACTGAGTCACACTGGTTGGGCACTATCTCTCTCTCTCTCTCTCTTTCTCTCTCTCTCTCTCTCTCTCTCTCTCTCTCTCTCTCTCTCTCTCCTTCTCTCTCTTTTATTTCATTGTGCTTTTAAGATTCTTTGTTTTTTATTTTGACACTTTTATTGTAATGTGACTTGGAGAGGACTTCTTTATGTTGGTTTACTTGTTGACCTATAAACTTTATGAACTGGGATATACAAATCTTTTATCAGATTTCAGAAGTGCTCAGCCATCCTTTCTTCAAATAAGCTTTCTGTCCCCTTTTTCTCTGCTCCTTTTGGAATTCAAATGATTCACAAATTGGTTCTTCTAATGGTATCTTAGAGATCTGATCTTGCAGTCTTTTTTAATGTTTTCCTTTGCTCTCCTGACTAGATAATTCTAAGCTCCTGTGTTCAATCTGACCAATTCTTTCCTCTGCTTGATCAAGTCTGCTGTTGTTGCTCTCTATGGCATTTTGTCATTTCATTCATTGACCTCTTCAGCTCCAGAATTTCTGTTTGGTTCTTTTGTATGACATATACTACTAAACTTCTTCTTTTGTTCATGTATTGTTTCCCCAATTTGTGAAATTGTATTACTGTATTTTCTTGTAGCTAATTAAGTTCCTTTAAAGAGCTATTTTGAATTCTTTATTGGGTAAATCGTAGATCTCCATATCTTTGGTTACTAGAACATTATTGTGATCCTTTGACGGTATCATGTTTTCTTAATGTTTCACATTCATTGGAGTTTTGTGTGGCTGTCTCTGCATTTGAAGTAGCAGTCACCTCCTCTAGTCTTTACTAACTGCCTTTTGGGCAAAATTACCTTCCAAGAGCTCTGCTAGATTCTGAGGCTTTCTCTGACTTTTTATGGACACACTCTTGCTCCCTCTTGTGGCAGAATTCTTAAGCTTCTATGCCCTCTCTCTATCCCACAATGCACCAGGCTGAGTGCTGACAGCCTCTCTTTTGTTTTCCCAAATGTGGTGCTACAGCCCAAGTGTGTGGTCTCTCTCTGCTCTGCAGAGTTGGGCATGCTTTCTATGTATGTTCAGTAACATCTTCTAAAGCTCCTGTTGTGTGAGTGAATCTTCACTCAGGTTGTGTCACTTTCGGCAGCACATTGCAAGGTGCTGGCCACAGAGTGGGTGTGTGTAGGTGAAGCACAGGAGGTGCTAGACTTGCCCATGGGCCAACTGGGGCGATCCACGGGAGGACTTTCCCAACCGTTTACTGGCAGGCTGCTTGGTGGAGTCCACCAAGCGGTTAGTAGGACTTCTGTCTGTTGAATGCCACCTAAAAGTCTTGCATGCCACATTCCCAGTTACTTCCCATGCCCACTCGTGGAGATTTTCTCTTAGTTCTCTGGATGGAGCAAGAAAAAAAATGAGCCTCATTGTCCCCATCCATTTAGCTGTGGAAGTTGGGTGTTCATTTACCTGCTCTCTTTTTCCTCCACAGAGGAAATAATGGGCCATGGACAATATCTCTTGGTCCTAACCTGTGCTGCATTGGAGGAGAAGTGACCCAGATAAAGTCAAGCTGTTCCTCTTGCCCATTCCAATGTGTTCAAACTCATAGTTTTGTTTGTTTGTTTGTTTGCTTGCTTGCTTGCTTCAGTGAAATGCTAGGTCCTCTTCTCTGGAAACCAGGACTTCAGCAAAGGGTCTCTTATCCATGAGTGATTGTCTAAGTAAATGTTATACAGGGACTCCGAAACTGAGTGAGGTCAAGTACAGCTAGAGCTGGTTCATGGGTCCCTGCAGTGTCCAGAGCCAGGACTAACTAAGGTCTGTCTGCCTATTACCTGATGCACAAACAGGCAAGACTTTTCCTGGGTCACTTGTGAGTGCTGCTGGATCTCAGAGTTTCCACAAAGGCATTTTTTTGAAAATATTTTTTTATTGATTTGATTGAGAGAGGAAGGGAGAGAGAGAAAGATAGAAACATCAATGAGAGAGACATAGATTGGCTGCCTCCTGCATTCCCTCCACCAGGTATATGCTCCGACTGAGAATCAAACCGGACCTCTTGGTTCATGGGTTGACCTGCAATCACTGAGCCACACCAGCCAGGTGGCATTTCTATTTGTGGATGGATGCCAAAATATTTGTTGTTGTGTTTGAAAGGGGGGAGGGGCATGAGGGAAATCACTCCACCTTGGTTTAAAATATATTTTAACATCTGATAAAGAAAGTTATTGCTTTTTATTTTAGAATTTTGCTGGCTGTTCTCTCTTATCTGTGATGAATTAGGATTGGGATAGGTGAAGATGAAAGATAAAACATTGGGTTATAGGATAGCTATGGTATTCAAAAGATATGGGAACAATGGTAATTATAAGGATTGTGTCGATACTGGCTGTTGTTAACTTTTAGAAGCCTTGAAGAAGAAAAAGACAAGGTCAGGTTATCCAACTATTAATCTATATTTTTGCAACCCAATAGTATTGTTTAAGGTGATCCTTATCTCCTGTAGGCTATATGAATATTAGACTCAAGATCTTTTTGTAAGAGTGTCAGTGATATGATAAAGATGGAATGCCCAGCCTTTCCAGGACTTCAATGTCAAAGATGGCCTTAACAGGCAGAATCCTAAGACCCATAGGCAAGCCTGAGACTAATCACCAGAATACTCAGAACAGCTGAACAGCCCTGCCCCTTGTGAGAAGTGAGTAGTATCTCCTTAGCTAAAAATCTTTCAAGAACCTCACTTGAGACATATGCCTCAAAGATAATGCTTATCATCTCCAAGATCCGCCTTCTCCACTCCTCATTGAATTGAACAGGGAGATGTAGTCCCAGCTTGAGGAAGTACAGTTGATCATGTTATTCATGGACTACAGATTTGCAAATCTACCTACTTACTAAAATTTATTTGTAACCCCCAAATTAATACAGCACCTTTGTGGTCATATGCATTGCCAAAAATTTGAGCTGCTTGTGGCAGATACTCAAATGATGAACAAGGCCACACTCTATCTTGTTTCAGCTCTTACACTTTAAACAAATGTCCTTTTTCCAGTCTATATAAAGCCATTTTTTTCACATTTTCTGATTTTTTTGTTGGTGATTTTGCTACTTAAAATAGCCTCCAAAGGTAGTTCTGAATGCTATCTAATGTTTCTAAAGTGGAAGAAAAATGTGATGTGCCTTATGGAGAAAATATGTGTGTTAGATTAGCTTCATTCAGTCATGAGTTATACAACATTAATAAATCAACCATATATATATGGTGTTATTAATAGCAACACATATAAAACAAGGTTATGTATTGGTCAGTTGAGGAAAATGTTGTGAACCAAGGCAACCAGAAATCTAACCTTGTATTTAAACTAAGAACAATGGGTCAGTGACTTTATAGAACATAACTGCTTATATATATAAAAGCCTAAGTGACCGAACAACCGAGCAACCAGTCACTATGACGTGCGCTGACCACCAGGGGACAGACACTCAATGCACAGGATCGGGCTCCCTCCTATCTGGATTGGGCCTGCAAGGATCAGGCCAAAACCGGCTATTCGACATCTCCCGAGGGGTCCCAGATTGCAAGAAGGCACAGGCCAGGCCGAGAGAATCTGTGCACCAGGACTCTAGTCTCAAATAACAAGAATTGGCTGTACCATATACACAAAAGAAGTTTGGGTCCTGGCTAAAAAGTACTTGCAGGAACTAGGGCAGCCGTGGGCAAACTACGGCCCGTGGGCCGGATCCGGCCCGTTTGAAATGAATAAAACTAAAAAAAAAAAAAAAGACCGTACCCTTTTATGTAATGATGTTTACTTTGAATTTATATTAGTTCACACAAACACTCCATCCATGCTTTTGTTCCGGCCCTCCAGTCCAGTTTAAGAACCCATTGTGGCCCTCGAGTCAAAAAGTTTGCCCACCCCTGAACTAGGGGAACACCTGTGGGAGTAGATTGGTAGTAACAGAGGTGGGAAAATATGACTGGATAGAGGCAATGTTCTCCCATGGTTTGTGATTCAACATTCTGGCAATGACTTCTGGGGCCAGTTCTAATATGGTTTGAGATGGCATTTTGAAGCCTGGACATAATGATGACTAATTAATGAGACTGGGATACTAGAAATGCACTGGAATAGTATTCATGGAAAGCTCAGCTGGCTCCAAGTATGTGAATTTTGATAGATACTTAATGTGATACTGGAGAACCCCACTTGACTTTATTTCCTGGGAGAGCACAGAGGATACTTTACTCACTAAGGCAGTGGGGAATCCCCATGAATGAGGGAGCTCAATAGCTCAGGGCTGCCAGTAGGAGACATTGTCATGGAACTGTTTTCCTACTTATTAGTGGAAGAGTTCTTTTCATGCAGAATTGTGGCATAAACAAAATTTGACCATAACTGGCCATAAACTCCCTCTAAATAAATTGAAAGAGTGAAATAATATAGAGACTGTACTTTGACAACAATGTAATAACACTAGAAATTAATAACAAAATCTAACTAGAAAAATCTTATAGTTGCAGGTTTTACATTTATGTATATGATACATTTTGAGATAATTTTTCTATGTAGTTTGACACATGGATCAAAGTTACTTTTAAATATGGATACCTAATTGTGGAACCAATTGTTTAATGACTACCTTTCTCCACTGAGTATATAACTTAACCTTTTTGTGCCTTTGTCAAGAATCAATTGAAAATATTTCTATAGTTCTCTTTCTGGATTCTCTCTTCTGTTTCATTGATCTACTTGTCTATATTTATACCAACAGCACATTATGTGGATTACTGTATGTGATTGTTAATTTTATGTCGCAACTTTACTGGGCTAAGGGATGCCCAGATAGCTGGTAAAATGTTATTTCTGGGTGTGTCTGTTAGGGTGTTTCTAGAAGAGATTAGCATTTGAGGCAATTGACTGAGTAAAGAATATCCACTCACTCTCACCTATGCGAGTGGGCATCACCCAATCTGTTAAGGTCTGCATAAAGCAAAAGAGTGGAAGAAGGGTGAATTCTCTTTTCTTCAGTTGGGATATCCATTTTCTCCTGCCCTCAGACAAAGCTCCTGGTTCTCAGGCCTTGGAGTTCTGGGACTTGTAACACATTGGCTCCATTGGTTCTCAGGCCTTCAGACTCAGATTAAATTCTACCACCCTTCAGGGCAAACCAGTCGGGCCCCACACGTGCACCAGGCTTCTATCCTATATAGTAAAAGGGTAATATGCCTCCCAGCACCAGGATAAGCGGAGCTGAGAGGCCTCCCGGCACCAGGATCAGCTTGACGGGGGCAGCGCCCAAACCCCCTGATCGCCCTGCGGCTCTGTGTGTGACAGGGGGCAGGGGCATAAACTCCTTATCCGCCCTGCTCTGTTCGTGACAGGGGAAGGCGCCCCAACCCCCTGATCAGCCCTGCTCTGTGTCTGATAGGGGGGAGCTCTCCAACCCCCTGATCGCCCTGCGGCTCTGTGTGTGACAGGGTGCGGCGCCCCAAACCCCACCCCACCCCCCCACGGGCCCTGCCCTGTGTGTGACAGGGTAGAGCCATAACCTCTCCATCGGCCCTGCCCTGAGTGTGAGAGTGGCGGCGCCCCAACCCCCTGATTGGCCCTGCTCTGTGGGTGATGGAGGGCGGCGCCCCAACCCCCCCTCCAGGGACCCTGCTCTGTGTGTGATGGGGTAGAGCCATAACCTCCCCATCAGCCCTGCCCTGGTTGTGACAGTGGCGGCACCCCAACCCCCTGTTGGGCCCTGCTCTTTGCGTGACAGGGGGCAGTGCCCCAACCCCGATTGGCCCTGCTCTGTGCGTGACAGGGGGTGGCGCCACAACCTCCCCATCGACCCTGCCTTGAGTGTGACAGGGGATGGTACCCCAACCCTCCAATCGGCCCTACCCTGAGCGTGACTGAGGGTGGCATCGCAACCTCCCAATCTGCCCTGCTCTGTGCATGACAGGGGGCGGCGCCCCAACTCCCCAATCAGCCTTGCTCTGAGCCTGACCAGGGGCTGCACCTAGGGATTGGGCCTGCCCTCTGCTACCCAGGAGCAGGCGTAAGCCAGCAGGTCGTTATCTCCCAACGGGTCCCAGACTACGAGAGGGCACAGGCCGGGCTGAGGGACCCCCTCTCCCCCCAAGTGCACAAATTTTTGTGCACCGGGCCTCTAGTATAATATAATGCTCTGCCACTTACTATTTGAATGACCTTGGCCTCATTACTTCTTTAAACTTTTGTTTTACTCATTTGTAAAATGGGACTAATATGTTTTGCTTATGTAGGGTTACTGTGGAGATCACATTTTAAAAATGGCATGTGAAAATGCTTTTGTAAAGTATTAGGAAATATAAGAATATTATGTCCAAAGTAACTACCACTGGTACAATTTTCCCTGCCACATAGTGCTGAATGTTCTTAGATAAAATATTATATGAAAGGGGACTCAAAATCTTTCCTTTATATGACTCTTTTCTTACTGTATCTGCTTTCCTAGGGAAATGAGCTATACTTGTCTAGGTTATAGCCAAGTCATTCATGGCAAAGAATAGTGTTTCCTCAAACTAGCTCAGGTCTCCAATCATTCAAGAACTAGACAGTTAATGAAATTTCTGCCCCTTCTAGAATGTAAAAATAAATAAGTAAGTAAATTATTGAAACATAGTATTTTAGATGCTACATAAACAATTCTCAGAGCACTCTTTTCTAATAAAGAAAATGCAACTTGTGCCTAACTACAATTAAATTATTGTGAAAGTTAACTAATTAAAAACTGTTTCTGAAACTATACTGTTAAAGTATAATTTTACTTAATTAGTGCAAGCTAATATAGGAAACAATAGTATAAGGAAAAAATATTTCCAATTGTTCATCATTTTTTTCTTTATTAACAATTAATTTGCTTTTTAAATAAATGATAATGTTAAATTGAGAGAGAAAGGGAGACATTGTGTAAATCTGTATTTTTTGCTTATTAATTTTCCAGGATGTAGTTATGATGTACCTAACTCTGTAGTCACTGTCAACTGTCTCCTTTGCAAATTAATGATTTACTAAACAGATGGCTTTCTTATTAGAGGTCTAGAATTCAAAATTATGTTAAGGGACAAATTATGCATTGCTCACTCTTTTATTATTAAACTAGTGGCTCAATGCACGAAATTTGTGCAGGGGGCATTTCCTCAGCCCAGCCTGCACCCTCTCCAATTGGACATCCCTCTTGCAACTGGGACCGCTGGCTCCTAACCACTCACCTGCCTGCCTGCCTGATCAACCCTAACTACCTCTGCATGCCTGTCTGATTGCCCCTAACCCCTCTGCCTGCCTGATTGTCCCTAACCTCTCTGCCTGCTGGCCTGATCCTGACCTCAACTGCCCTCCTCTGCTGCCTGGTTGTCCCCAACTGCCCTCCCCTGCCAGCCTGATCTCACCCCCAACTGCCCTCTCTGCTTCAGCCCCTACCACCATGGCTTTGTCTGGAAGGAAGTCGAATGTCCGGAAGGCGGCCGGTCGACCCTGTCTAATTAGCATATTACCCTTTTAGTATAAATCTGGTTTCTATAAAGGCATACATTTTAAAACTCACCCCAATGAGGCCAGTATGAGAATTACAGGAGTCCAGAAAGATACTATCCAGAATAATGTATATCAAAAAGTTGTCTTTTGGGTATATGCATGTAGGAAAAAATGTTACATCCACAACACAAAACTAAATGTGATGGAAAAGATATGATACTGTTGCAACATTGTTGCATGCTGACAAAAATATTAAAACATCCTGTCTAAATCCTTTGTTCTATTTTATGTTACTTGTGTTTAATGGAAACCTAGAAAAGATGTAATGAATTTCCCCAAGTAGAAAAGTCATTGTGCATGTATCTTTTCAAGTCAGTGGGATTTCAAGTGGAGAGAAAGCAATTTAGCACAGCATCAATAGATGCCTGATCAACATAATAAATAAGAGGTCAGATTTTGGCCCAACTACTTAGGTTCCAATCCTGCTCCCACCAAATAGCTATGTAACTTAGGCTAAGTTGCTCAACTTCTCTGTGCCTCAGTTTGCTCACAAGGAAAATCATGATAGTAAAGCAACACATCTTATAGGGCTCTTGAGTTGCCATTTGTATAGTACTTAAAATACAGTATCTGTGATATGTCTGTTAAATTGATTTAACAGACTCGGTAATAACAAATAGCAGGAAGAGCTTACTGACAAACTTCTACAGTTACCACTGCGTTTTGGTCAGTAATGAAAAATATTTTTAAAAAATTCTGAGAAAATTCCTGGCTTACTTTCAAATCAACAGGTATCCACTAAACACCTACTGCCTTGGGAACATGAAATAATGTATGTGGTCTCTGCCCCTCCGGAAGGCAGTATTTCTATACTGAGTATGGAATAAATGCTCACAGGGCCAAGTTCAAAGAAACATGCAACAAAAAAGTACTATAGTGCCACAGAAATCACCCGTTAAGTAAAGCTATTTGAAAATTTAAGTGCTCTAAGATCCTATATAATAAAAGCCTAATATGCAAATTGTCCCCTCAACGGGAGTTCCTTCTTGCTATGACATGTGCTGACCACCCGGGGCAGCATGGAACATGGCAGGCTTTGGGGACCTGGTGCTGGCAGCCAGTGGCAATGGAGGTGCTGCTGACTCCGATGGGCCCTGATAAGACTGCCCGCCCCCCCCCCCCTCCCCCCGTGCAACAGGTGAGCAGGTGAATGTGTGGCTCCAGGCCAAGGCCAAGGCCAGACCAAGGCCAGAGCAAACGGGGCAATTGCCCCCACGAATCACCCGCAGAGGGCGACCAGTGGCAGCTCTGATACTTCCATTGCAGAAAAATTGAAGTATTTCTTCTAATTATTTTCCTTTCAATGTGCATGAATAGGAGCACTGGTCCACGAGTGTATATTAATAAAAACACAGCTACACTTGGAAATGCGTTTATTTTGACATCTACACAGAAAGCTGCTGCAGACAGCGCCGCACATCAAGAGGCATTCTGCAGAAACAGTAATGTTTTCCTTGGTCTCCGCCTGGGATGTCTGAGAAAACCTGTGACAGCGATCCGCGAAACCGGGGAGTGAAAACTTCACTGGAAACACCAAAGGGCTTGTGCTGGTGCCCAAGAACTCGGAGGACCACGTGGGCTCCGCGAATACCTGCATCTGCGAGGCTAGAGGCGCCAAACCACGATCGTTTCTGCGGCCGAAGCCATCAGTTCTAAGGACCCAGAGGGAGGTCCCCTCGCAAGTATCTCCTACCCGACGGTGCGATTCTCTCCGGCAGGGGCTGCGGGAAGAAGGCGGCCTTGGAGTGAGAGGCCGCGGCGATGCGGGACACAAAGCAACCCCAGCCCCTGCGCGGCTTCCAGGCCCCGCTCCAGGGCACGGGAGACGCCCGGCTCGTCGGGACACCAGCCCGGACGACGACATCCGGCCTCGGCGGGCCGCCAGCCAGCCAGTCCCGGCCACCCAGGTGCACCTCCGCCGGGCCGACCCCCCTCGGCCGGGCCGCCGCGTCCCGGGCGGGTGCGTCACATCCGGGGCGCGCGCCCGCCCGCGGAAAGGAGAGGGGCCGGGACCGCCGGGGCGCGCGGCTGCCCGGAGGCGCGCAGGGAGGGCGGGGCGGGGAAGGGGGAGTGTCTGCTCGTGGCAGCCGGGCCGCCGCCGCCGCTCCCGCTGCCGTCGCCCGGGTAGAGGAGTTCGCTGGGTCCCCGCGCTCGGAACCGGCCCCGACTTCCCGCCGGTGCTCAGGGCATCCGCGCCGGGAGCGCTCGCCGCTCTGACCCGTGCAGAAGTGGGAGTCGCCTCTGCCCGTGGAGCGGCGGGGCGGCCCCAGCCCCCATTCCCCTCCCTGACCCCTTCTTCCCCTCGCCCCAGGCATGGGGAACGCGGCGACCGCCAAGAAAGGCAGCGAGGTGGAGAGCGGTGAGTCCGGGGCCGGGGCCGGGGCCCCTCCGGGCGGCTGGGAGGGCAGCGGGCGCTCCTCCGGGTCGGTGCCCCGAGGCCGCGGGCATGGTCCAGGCCTTGCAGCAGCTATCGGGAGCTGCTGGAGGGGACCCTAGGGACCAGCTGCCTTCCTCCCCTCCCTCCCTTCCCCCCGGTCCGGCGTGAGGGCTGCGCGCGTTGGGCCGGATGGAAGGAGGAGGGAGGAGGGAGGAGGGAGGAGGGAGGAGGAGGGGGGAGGAGGGAGGGGAGAAGTCCCCGCGATTCCCCCTTCTCACTAGAGCGAGGGGATTCACACATTCTGAAACACTTCCCCAAATATGGTTCGGACAAAGAAGGCCCTTGTATCATCCCAACCTTCGCTGGTCTCCCCCGACCCCCTTCTTTGGAGCCACAGGTAGTGCTGTGGGCGGAATTGGCTCTTCTCCTTCCATCACCGTTGCAACCAAGCCTTTCCACAAGGCGAGGGGCTGCTAGGCTTGCTCCCCGCAGGTGACGTTAATCCTGAGTGGGAAACTACGTTGTAGAGATCCTCCCTCTTCAGATTAGGAATGGAAAATATGATAATACTGAACAGCAACTTTATCCACTAGACGAAAAAAGCAATGCAGGCTTGCCTTTTCTTAGGACATTCAGGAATCTGCTACTGCCATGTGAAACTTAAAGGTCACTCGGAGCTAAAGAGCTTCCAGAATATGGTGGATTTCTTCTGAGCACTCAAAGTGCAGGCAGGCCACACTTCACACCAAGCAGGCAAAAATTATGAACATGGAATGTCTGTGTGGCTATAAGGATATATAGTGAAGGCGAAAAAAAGAATGATTTTGCTCCCACCTTCTAAGTTTTTCTAACTGGGCTAATAAGTTAACATGAGGCAGAGCAACAGGAGAAAATCTCCAGAATTCATGCTGATATGCATTTGGAGGTAGCACGAGATAGAAAACCTGAAGACACATTGGGCAGTTGAGGTCTATACAGCCCTTTGGACCAAGGAGAAGAGATCAGGAGTCTGGGATTCCAAAGAAAAAGTAGGCAATTTACAGGTCGATGAAAAGAGCAAACAAACACGTGCTAAACAAATTCTTGTTGGGCCACTCAGGAACAGTGGGTCATAGAGAGGAGTCTAACAGGCTTTGCTGCATTTCTCCCTGACACTTTTAGTTTATATTATGATGCTAAGGTGATGCTCTTTTTCCATTAAGCACATTTTTCTCTCTGAATTCCTGTAGGCAGGTAAAGGGAGAGGGTCAAATGTTCTTTCTGAGTCCTTTGTTTCTTAAAAACCAGCTAAAAATTTATATCCCAAAAGGCACATTTTGGGGTGGCAAAACTTTGGTCCCCCACAATATATACTATAGCAGGGTTGTTGTGTAAAAAAATATTTATTTGCCTTTGTCAGATTCATCTCAGATTTTATAATTCTGAATGACCGAATAACAAAAGGTATTTGTCAAATCACCTTGAGTAAATTACATCTCAGCATTTGAGGGAATGCCTGATGATTTATTCCAGTTGTGTAAACTGGAATATTTTTTAATGTTGTGTATTTTTTAATGTTTCTATGTTTGTAACATATTTTGTCCTTCAAATAGCTAATTTTGTAATTGAGCATGAAGTACAAAGTTGTGTGTGTGTTTTTTTCCTGTATCAGTAAAGCAAAATTGATTTGGAAAGATTTAGTTGTTCATTTTGTTTAATATGAATATTGGTATCGGATTATATGGTGTATGTTTCACCAATAAGGTTTTGTGTTAATTTTCAGGAGCTCTAGAAAGTTGGATGTACTATCATCCAAATTATCAATGAACACACTTTCATCTTCCTTCACCATATATTTGGTCCCCTTTACCCCTTACTCCCTCTTCAGCCCCTTCCCCTCTGGTAACCACCATACTGTTGTCTGTGTCTATGAGTTTAAGTTCTATATCCCACATATGAGTGAAGTCTTATGGTTCTTAGCTTTGACTGATTTATTTCACTTAGCATGATATTCTCAAGGTCCATCCATATTGTGGCAAATGGCAGTACTTCATTTTTTTCTGATGGCTGAGTAGTATTCCCTACTGTATATGTGCCACATCTTCTTTATCCAATCACCTATCAAAGGACACTGGTTGTCTCCATGTCTTGGCCACTGTGAATAATGCTGCAATGAACATAGGGGTGCATATATCTTTCAAATAAATGTTTTAGAGTTTTTTCGGGTAGATACTCAGAAGAGAGATTGCTGGGTCATATGGCAACTCTGTTTTCATTTTTTTAGGAACTTCCATAATGTTTTCCATAGTGGCTGTACCAGTTTACATTCCCACCAGCAGTGAATGATGGTTCCTTTTTGTCCACAACCTCTCCAACACTGTTATTACCTGTATTGTTGTTAATAGCCATTTTGACAGGTGTGAGGTAGTATCTCATTTTAGTTATGGTTTGCATTTCCATAATAGCTAGTGCAGTTGAGCATCTTTCCATATATTTATTAGTAATTTATATGTCTTCTTGGGAGAGGTGTCTGTTCGGGTCCTCTGCCAACTTTGTAAATTGAATTGTTTGTTTGTTTAGTGTTGAGTTGTATGAGTTCTTTATATATTTTGTATATTAACCTCTTGTCAGAGCTGTTGTTTGCAAATATCATCTCCCATTCAGTTGTTAGCCTTTTTGTTTTGTTGTCAGTTTCTTTTGCTGTGCAGAAACTTTTTAGTTTGCTATAGCCCCATTCATTTATTTTTGCCTTTACTTATCTTGCCTTTGGGGTCCAATTCATAAAATGTCCTCTACAACCAAGGTGACATGAAGATTTTAAAAAGCAAATGTAGAGGTAGAGCTTTTATTATCTTTTTTATTGCACAAATGTAATAACTAACTGTACTATAATAAAAAGTATAAAGAATATGGAAAGTGTAAAGAATTATTTGTGCCTGACGTATTGTCATTTTTCCCTCTTAAAGCTGTATTAATTTAAGCTAAATCATGTGCTAATTGCATAACAAAAAGTGTGCTTGGTAATTGAATCATATCAGTGATTTTTATTAGCAAGTACTGGCCTGTATAGTGCTTATGTTTTTCATAATGATAGTAACCTCTTCTGTCATCTAATACAGTGGTCTTACTTTATCCACAGTTTTGCTCTTTGAGGTTTCAGTTACCTGTGGTTAGTCGTATGCCAAAAATATTAAATGGAAACGTCCAGAAAAAATTTATATGTTTTAAATTTGTGCCTTTCTGGGTAGCATGATGGAATTCTGCACCATCCCACTCCCTTCTGCCCAGAACATGAGCCATCCCCTTTGTTCAGTGTACTCACTACCTGCTGTTAGTCCCTTAGTAGCCCTCTTGGTTATTGGATTGACTATTATATCACAGTGCTTGTGTTCAAGTAATCGTTACTGTGGCCTAAACTACGCCACAATGCCTGTCATTCACCTCACTTCATCTCATCACATAGGCTTTGTATCATCTCCCATCATCACAAGAAGGGTAAATATAGTACAGTAAGATATTTTGAAAGAGAGAGACCACATTCACATAACTGTTATTATAGTATATTGTTGTATTTTTTCATTATTGCTATTGTTAAGCACTTACTATATCTACTTTATCAATTAAACTTTATCATAAGTACATACGTATAGGGAAAAAATTGTATACATAAGGTTCAGCACAATCCACAGTTTTGGGCATCCATTGGGGGGTCTTGAGAATGTATCCCCCATGGATAGGGGGAACTACTGTATTTCTTTTATTAAGTTATCAAACTGTTCTCCCTCTGGACAATAATAATTTGAAGCTCATAGTTTGGAATAATCTTGGAATATTTACAGAAAACAGAATGGAAACTTTAAATATTTATCTAAATATGTTTAAATTGTTCCAAAGAATAATTCTTTCCTAAGCTTTAACTGTTACTGCTTTTTATGTAAGTTTATTAATGGAAACTGAAGGTCATTATGGCAGTTGGAATAAATCTTGTGAAGTGATAAAAGAAGCTATCAAATTATTCTCATTGGGACAATTATTTGAAATGTAACGAATGGGTTGGTCAGTTTGTAATTTTTATTTGGAGCAATGTTATCAGGCACATGTTGCTGCTGTCCTACTGTAGTGGACAAAGAAATGTTATTGATATATCTTAACACTTGATAACAGAACAACTTTACCACATATATCTAACTCTTCTGTGTTTTTCTTTAAAATATACTCTTGAAAATATATACCTCTCAAAGTTTGAATTGTACTTATTTAAACTTCAGTGGATACATGAAAGCATAAAGTTTTAGAAATATAAGTGATTTTAGAGATCAGCCTATGCAGTCATTCCATTTCAAAGCCTGAGAGCCTGACTTCTGAAGAAGCTGGGGCTGAGCCACACTCTCAGTGATAGCAGCGTAAGGAAGAGGGTCTGGTGCCCTGACTTCATCCTGCATCCCTCAGTCATCAAGTAATACATATGTTTTCAAAATCAGTAGAAGATATTTCTTGCAATTCACTGGATTAGCAGAAGTACTTAGGAATAGTCTTCCTTGGGCTAAAAAATAAGAAAAAGAATTAAAAAGTCAAAACAAACAGTAACACGATTTGGATGATAAATACATATGAGCTCATCCAGTTTTGTGATTCTGCGATGCATTTTGTGCAGCTTATCGACTTTATCAAATTACCTCATGTTCAGGAACCATTTTTCCCATTCTCCTGGTCAGTGTCCTCCACTTAGATGCGGACAGATTGTTGTTCTTCCTTGCCAGCAGCAGGCTAATTAGAGGTGGGAAAGCCAGCTCAGAAAACAAGGAGGCCATGGCTGAGTGGCAGAAGCAGTACATGAAAAGATCCTAGGTAAGCCAGGATAGCTATTAAGATCCTATCACAGTCAGGATTGACCACAAATCATTTTGGTATCCCATTAAATTGATAAAACAACTTTTGTATAATTTACAAAATTATCTATATATCTCGGTGATAATAAATGTCAGTTCACACATGTGACCAGATTTCCTCAGGAAATAAATCTTAAGTTTTTAATGAAAAAAAATTATGTTAAATAGAAAAATGTGAAATTTAAGGGAGGTAAATATACCCAGGACAGTGTCATATAATTTTTAGTATTTTAATTTTTAAAAATATTCCTTCAAGAGTATCCTATATAGTTCTTTTCTTTGTTCATTCATTCATTCCAGATAATTGAGCTTTCAATATATGACAGATTATAAGGGGGGCTATGAAAATAAAGATTGAACAAGACACCGTACCTCTCCAGAGTGCCTGTATTCCAGAAGGGGAGACAGACATGTCAGCAAATTAACTTACACACACACACACACACACACACACACACACGGCTGTTACAGTGCTTTCATAGAAGTTAAGGGGGGAACTCACTGAAAGTATGGCCATTTACACGAGGGTGGGGAGGGTGAGGTTCAAAAAGGACTTCAAAGAGGAGGTGAACCCTGAGGTGAGCATTGAGCAGCCAGGATTATAGAGGGGGTACAGAATGAGCAAAGATGCAAAGGAGTGAAGCAGCATGGCATATTCGGGAAAAGGAAGCAAGCTGTCCATTAGACTGAGTGATGGAGGGTAGGGTGAGTGGTAGGGAAGAGGGGAAACTGTATAATAAAAGATGAGACTGTAGATATGGACAGAGGCCATATAATGGAAAGAGTTTGAATTTTATGCCATAGACATTATGGAGCTATTACAGACTTTGAAATAAGGGAGAGACATACAATTTGGGTTTTAGAGAGATTACTTTGATGGTGATGTGACGATGAGTCACCCTGGAACAAGTGGGGTGGAGGCAGGAAGATCAATTAGAAGACTTCCTCACTCAAATGAGGGGCTTTTAGGGTCTGAATCAAGGTGCTGGCGATAGGGGTGCAGGAAAGGACTTGAAATGTGGGGAATTTGAAAAGAAGGAATGTACTTAACTGATAGCATCTGGGAAGTGAGGAAAAGGAGGAATTAGAAACAACTCCCAAGTTTTTAGCTTCTGTGTCTTGGTGGATGGGTTGTGATGCCTATAATGGAGTCAGAAATGAATATAAGGGAAAGAGCAGGTTTGAGGGGCATATTGAACTCTGGGCCTATGGCATCTTTGAGAAATTATATCTGATTGGTTGTTTTATATATGGATATTATTTTATTTTCCCAGCTATGGGAGTGGGGATGATCTTGGATGGTCAAGGGATCTTTTCTACATTTCATCCTCATTTTGCTCCCCCTTTTAAGACCATCTGTTTAGAAACTGTCCTATATAATAAAAGCCTAATATGCAAATTGTCCCCTCAGGCAGTCATTCAACTGGGAGACCGGGTGTTCAACCATTTGCTATGACGTGTGCTGACGACCAGGGGGCGACGCGAAACATGGCAGGCATTGGCAACGTGCTGCAACCTCTTGCTGGCTACCTGGGGCCAGGGGTGATGGGGACAGAGGTGCGCTGAGAATGCAGGGTGTATGCCGAGCTCGCTCTCACTCCCCTTGCTACCCTCCCCGGGGACACCAGGGCTTGTGCACCTGGGAAGCCCCTGCACTCAGGTGCCAGGTGCCCGTGAGGAGTCTGCCCTGCACCTGCACGTTGTCTTCTGGGTGAGCTGGACTGCAGCCGCCGGGACCGCAGGGGCTGGTCAGGCTCCCTGTGGGTTCACACAGAAGCTGTCTATGAGGCCAGCCAGAAAAGAGCGTGCTGCCCACCCGGCTTCCATGCAGTGCCACTGGGCGGCCCCGAGGCCCATGCTGTGGCCCAGCCCACGGCATCCAGCTGCGCTCACCGCATCTCCGTGTGGGGACTTGGGCGTCATGACTCAGGCAGGGGGCGCACGTGGTGGCCTGAGGGCCCATGTGCTGCACAGGGCCCAGAGCTCAGCTGGAACCTCCCCTTCCATGTCAGATGCTCATGCTTCCATTGCCGGCCAGGCCTAGGGACTGCACCTGTCTAGGAATTTTGTGCACCAGGCCTCTAGTAGAACTATAATATCTGATATAACTTCTATAAGCTACTGCCCTCCCTGGTTTGGCTCAGTGGATAGAGCATTGGCCTGCGGACTGAAGGGTCCCAGGTTCGATTCCAGTCAAGGGTACATGCCCTAGTTGTGTGCTTGATCCCCAGTGGGGGGGGCATGCAGAAGGCAGCCAATCAGTGATTCTCTCTCATCATTGATGTTTCTGTCTCTCTCTCCCGCTCCCTTCCTCCCTGAGATCAATAAAGATATATTTAAAAAAAACAACAACTGTAGCTACTAAAAGTTTAACTTTTATGTTTTGAAAGGAGTAAAAGCCAAATCACTGATGAGAACAGTGTAACTTTTAAAGACACAAATTAATGTAAAGTCAGATACAATATTACTTTTATAATTAAAGTATGCATCCTGTAAGTTTTTGAACATTGTAGAGTCATGTGGAATATTGGACAGAACATGTAAAATATAGTGCAAACACATATTATGTTAAGTAAATATTAGTTTTCTTCCCCAAGATTCTCTTAAAATAGATACTAAAAAGTTAAGATATAGCCCAGCTGGAGTGGCTTAGTGGTTGAGCATCAGCCTATGAGCCAGACAATCATGGTTCAATTCCCAGTCAGAGCATATGCCTGGGTTTCGGGCTTGATCCCCAGTAGGGGAGTGCAGAAGGCAGCAATCAATGATTCTCTCTCATCATTGATGTTTCTATCTCTCTCCCCCTCTCCCTTCCTCTCTGAAATCAGTAACAATATATTTTTTAAAAGTTAAGATATAATTTAATAATAAGAACATGAACTTCAAATAAGAAAATCAAATTCTGTTTCCTAATACATTCTGTTACTTCACTCTGGACAAGTGTTTTAATGTCTCCAAGCTATAATATAAAATTAAGAAAGATGGGTTTGATAATGAGACTGTGAACTCTTCCAGCTTTATAATCCAACTAGAGGCCTGGTGCACGAAAATTCATGCACTCGGGGGGTCCCTCAGCCTGGCCTGCACCCTCTCACAATCCGGGACCCCTTGGGTAGGGTCCCTAGGCCTGGCCTGCGATCAAGGCCTATCGGGGCTTTCCTTCCCCCGGCTTCAGGCAGCTGGCCCCACCCCTGCCACTGCCACTGCTGCCATCTGTGCAGTGCTACCCCCCTCCCCTGCCACCGACATGTGTGGGGTGTGATGGCTTGGCTGGCCTGGGCCTCTCTCTGGGGGGCGATTGCTGGCCAGCTACACACCTGCCACAGAGTCACTGCTGGTGGCCTAGGCCTCCCTCTTTCTTTGCTGGGGGGCTGGGCCAGCCCTGCGAGGAGCCGTCTGCCTACCTGATCACCCCTAACCACTTGCCTGCCTACCTGATCACCCCTAACTACTTGCCTGCCTACATGATCACCCCTAACTACTTGCCTGCCTACATGATCACCCCTAACCACTGGTCTGCCTACTTGATTGCCCCTAACTGCTTGCTGGGGGGCAGGGCCAACCCTACAAGGGGCTGTCTGCCTACCTGATCAACCCTAACCGCTTCCTTGGGGGCAGGGCCAGCCCAGAAAGAGGCCATCTGCCTACCTGATTTCCCCTAACCACTGTCCTGCCTACCTGATCACCCCTAACCACTGGTCTGCCTACCTGATCACCCCTAACCACTCTGCCTGCCTGCCTGATCACCCCTAACCACTTACTTGGGGGTGGAGCCAGCCCAGCAAGGGGCCATCTGCCTACCTGAATGCCCCTAATGGCTGGCTTGCCTACCTGATCTCCCCTAACCACTTGCCTGCCTACATGATCATCCCTAACTGCTGGTCTGCCTACCTGATCATCCCTAACCACTCTGCCTGCCTGCCTGATCGCTCGTAACTGCTTGCTTGGGGGCAGGGCCAGCCTGGTGAGGAGCCGTGGTGGTTCTTGTCTCTGGTCGTTCCGATCGTTACACTTATGGTGGCTGGCCTTTTATTATATAGGATCATTCCAGTGTATTTATTAAAAGAAAGAATGTACATTTTAAAAGGAATAAGATTTGGGAATAAATTATAGAAGGTTCTCACAAAATAATGCGGGTAGGGAAGTGGTAAATGAGCCTCAGTGTGAGCAAATATAAGGTAATTAGGGAAAATTTTTTAATACTTAAAGAATGATAGTCTCTAAATTTTGATTTAAGAAATTTATGAATAACTGTTGATCTTTGAAGGTACTCTCATATTCCACAGATAAAGGGACTGTCTGAATGTTGGTCATCAGGAGAATATATTGGAAATAAAACATAGAACATTGTACTCTTTTTTTTTATTTTTATTGTTAGGAGTATTACAAATGTTCCCTTTTCCCCCATTGCCCCCCTTCACCCGTTCCTGCCCTGCCCCAGGTCTTCACCACCCTATTGTCTGTGTCCATGGGCAATGCATATAAGTTCTTTGGTTAATCTCTTCCTGCCCCTCCTCTCCTCTTCCCTCTAAAGTTTATCAGTCTGTTCCATGTTTCCATGCCTCTGGCTCTATTTTATTCGTCATTTTATTTTATTCATTAGATTCCGCATATAAGTGAGATTATGTGATATTTGTCTTTCTCTGACTGGCTTATTCATTCTACTTACTGTGAAACCTTTAGCATACAATGTGTAGTTGTGATGTTTTGTTTATAGCAGATCCAGAAAAAGTTAAGATCAGGGGTAACTAATATGAGTAAGAGAAAGGTTAGGCCTATTGTATGAGGATAAACTAAAAAAACAACACAACTCTTCAATCTAGAAAGTTCACTGAAGTATATAAATCCAGTAGTGTAAACAGAAAATCTGGGATTGTTCACCTAAATTTGAAACACTAGAACCATGGGCTAGTCCTCAAAATGTATAAAAGCTAATTGTAGAGCAAATAAAAGGAAGTACAGTAAAACATTAATGAACTAGGCTTAGAGAATAAATATATTTAACTGATTTGCAATCATTTATGTTAAAGGTAAAACATTTATGCTTATAAATGCAGATAGTATTTTTAGCAATTGCTAGAAAAATTCAGTTTTTTTCTCTTTTTATAGGTTTTGTTACCCCTTCAGCTTTTACACCTACCAAAAGAATCACCACTATTAATAAATATACCTTCCCTTTTTCTAATGAAGTTTATTACTATCATGTAAATAATAAATTCTTTCCCTTGATGTGGGGGTGTAGCATAAAGTTTTATATTTTAATCTGTTATATTTCACCCATTTAATTATTATTTTTTTAATTTACAGAGGATGGGAGCTAAAGAGTTGTTTCCATGTAGATCACAGTCTATTGGAAGATCTAGATTAGTAAATGAGAATTTTGTGGGAAGCATTGTATAGAATGTTTCCTGCAGTAATAATTTGGTTGTTCACTTTTTGGTTGTAACATATATTATATTCAGTAATACTCTGTATCTATGCAAATGATTTTCTGAATCAAACTTGGGACTCATAAAAAGAAATATTCATTAATTGATCATTCACAATGATGAATAATACACTAGCATACCTGACAACAGGACTGCCTTCTAATGTAGATGTTATCTTTATCTGACTTACTATAATAAGGTATTAAGTCACAGGCTTTATGCTCATGGTTTAATGTTTTATTCCCTATTGCCTACTATTCATATGTTCACTTTTTAATGATTTTTGAAACTTTTCTCTTCCTATAAAGCAATTGTTGAATCTAAACCTTTAAGTCTTTGGCAAATCTGTATTCTCCATCTTGACTTTGTCCTCCAAAAAATTAAAGATACTGTCTTGAGCTCTCATTATTTTAGGGTCTTAAGTAACAAAATAAATATTTAATTTCTATACCACATTAGTATTTTTATAAAATTTGTTTTAATCCTCACCCAAGGATTATTTTTTATCTTTTTTTTTTTTTTTAGAGAAGATGGAAGGGAGAGGGAGAGACAGAGAGAAACATCCATGTAAGAGAGACATATCAATTAGTTGCCTCCCACAGGCATGTGCCCCAAGCCTGCAATCAAGATCATGCCCTTGACCAGAATCCAACCAGCAACCCTTCAGTCCCTTTAGTCTGTGGGCTGACACTCTATCCAATGAGCCATACTTGCCGGGAGCCGGTCCATCCTTGCTGTTTCAAGGGACCTGGCATATATGGCATATTGTTCTTAATATGTTTGCTCACCTTCTTGGCACTATGTGTTTTAACCAAGGTCTCCTCTCTGAGAAAGGTTGTTTCCCCAGGTAGGGATTTTCCCCTGAAGTTAGGGAGGGAATAAAACCTCTTAACTAAGTGCCAGGAGGGTAATTAATCACTTTAACTACAAACAATCATGCTTAAGCTACATAATCTTTACTCCCTGGAATGAAGATAAGAAACGCCCTAACCTTTGTAATAGAGATTGATAGGATTGAATCAACTGGTATAAATACAGATGCAACAAGACAGCAAGAGACAGAACTTAGGACACAGAACTTAGAAGACAGAACTTACACAGAATCTACAGACAGAAGAACTTCGCTGGAGAGAACATGGCAAAAGATCCTGGACTGAACCTGACTACAGAAATTGACAAAAGAACCTGACTAGAACCTGGTGACTGAACCTGGCTGGAGAACCTGGACAGAACCTGGCTGGAGAACCTAGCGAGGGAACTTGGCTACAGAACCTGGCTGGAGAACCTAGCAAGACAACATGGACACAGAACTTGGCTGGAGCTCCTAACCAGAACTTCACTGGAGAACCTGGAGAACCTGGTGAACTTCACTGGAGATCCTGACAAGAGAACCTGGCTATGATGATCAACTGAACACTGTCTCCGTGCCCTTCCTTCTTCGCCGACTCCGTCTGCGCCTTTGGGAATCCCTGGACCTGCTGGGGTTGGACCCCGGCACATACTGGGTAGGGAAAGTATATATATATTTCAAAGAGAGGAAGGGAGAGGGAAAGAGAGATAGAAACATCAATGATGAGAGAGAATCATTGATTGGCTGCCTCCTGCACACCCCTCACTGGGGATTGAGCTCACAACTGAGGCATGTGCCCTTTATTGGAATCGAACCCAGGATCCTTCGGTCCGCAGGCCGATGCTTTATCCACTGAGCCAAACTGGCTAGGGTGGGAAAGTATTTTTAAGTAGTTGATTATATAGCATCAGCAGACCATTGTGGTATGTAGGCCACAAACTTGAGAGAACATGTTTATACAGATACTAGAGGCCCAGGCCACAAAATGTGTGCATGGATAGGGTCCCCAGGCCTGGCTGGCAATCAGGGCTGATTGGGGCCTTCCTTCATGCCATGCCGCCCCCTGGTGGTCAGCGCACATCATAGTGGGCAGTTGAATTCCTGGTTGGTCAAACTCCTGGTCGGTCGAACTCCTGGGGGGACAATTTGCATATTAGCCTTTTACTATATAGGATTACTTAGCTTCTTTGTAGGAGCCAATTCTATTGATAATTTAGCCCCTCCCATTCAATCTTTGCTCAGCTCTCTAGATGAGTAGGAGCCATAAAAATATTTGAACTGGGGAAGAATATGAATTCCTCTTTAGGCTGTAGGCTTGAGGTTACTAGATAAACCATAGTTCAACTGATAGAATGACAGAGAAATAGAAGTCTTTTCTTTGTTAGTCATTCAATCATCTAATTATTCTCAATCAGTACTTACTGAGGGCCTGCTTTGTACCAAGCACAGTCCCTTGTCCATAAATTTAAATAAAAGTAAGACTTAGTTTCTTAAGCTGGGGAACAGATACATACAGATATTTATGATAAAATTTACAATGATATACAGGTGCCTGAGATGATTACTTGGCTAAAAATAAAACAGTAGTTTCTACAGAAATAAGTATAGAATTTCTGACTGTAACTTACTGAAATAGAAACTAGCTTTGAGTCCATTTTGGAGATGTTTACATCTGTAATTGTAGTGCTTACACCAACATTGATTTCTCAGCTGTTTCTCCCACTACACATTGTCATCTGTGAGGGCAGAGACAGTATCTACATCGTTTAGTGTTTTAATCCCTAGAATTTGGCACAATTCCTAGCTCATAGTGGAAGCTAAAATCATGGATAGTTAAATGGATAAAAAAATTCAAGCCTATTTTAGAATTGTTTAGCCCTCCCTCCTCGGTCGGCAGGTACTGTCTCTGTAATAGAGTGACTATTTGGGTATGTTAGTCCATTTGCTTGACCAGAGGATACCTCTTTCCCTCTCTTCTTAGCACATAGTTTATTTGACATTTATATGTCAAAGTTATATCTCTTTTCATCATTAGGGAGAGATTGGTCTCAGGCTTAAGGTAGGAAGACATTGGATTAGGGAGACTGTGACTTTGCAACCTCTTGGAAAAATTCTTCTCATTTGAGGCCTGCTGTGGTTTGAACGTTTGTGTTTCCCTGAAATTCATGTGTTGAAATCCTAACCCTCAAGGTGATAGTATTAGAAGGTGGGGCCTCCGAGAGGTGATGAAGTCATGAGGACTCTGCCTTCCTGAGGGGAATCCGTGTCCTTATAAAAGAGGCCTGAGCCCTAACCGGTTTGGCTCAGTGGATAGAGCGTCAGCCTGCAGACTCAAGGGTCCCAGGTTCGATTCTGGTCAAGGGCACGTACCTTGGTTGCAGGCACATCCCCGGTGGGAAGTGTGCAGGAGGCAGCTGGTCAGTGTTTCTAACTCTCTATCCCTCTCCCTTCCTCTCTGTAAGAAATCAATAAAATATATTTTTTTAAAAAAAAGAGGCCTGAGAGCTCCCTTGCCCTTCCGCCATGTGAGGTTACACTGAGAAGGTGACTGTCGGTGAGGAAGTGGGCTTTCACCACCCCCATACCTGCCAGCCCCATGATCTTGAACTCCCACCTCTTCAGAACTGTCCGAAATACATCTCTGTAGTTTATAAGCCAGCCAGCCTATGGCATGTTGTTAGAGCAGCCTGGACAGACGGGCCTACACCATTCCGCTGCACTGCTACATGCCCCGCCCCCGTCCTGTTGTCATTTACCAGTCTCTTGCAGATGAGCATATACTTGAGTTTAAAATAAGTATCTTTACTTGAACTTAAAAATATACATGGCTGCGTATTTAAATGGGTATGTATTCTTACTCTCTGTGGAAATGTAGCTTTTATTAACAGCAAATATTAATTTATCTAATTGAGAAGGGAATTGAATTGGCCCTCCCCTCCCCTTTTTTAAAATAAATTAACTGACTGTCCTTTGAGAATTTAGAACCTAGCTACTTAGGTGATCAGAAGTGACTGACCTGGGTACTTAATATTATTAACCTGGTATCTGGATCACACTGCAATTCAGAAAATAATATATTGTAATGGATGTTGCAATATATTTATATAAGCTCATACAGTCATATAGTTACTTTAAAATTGTTTCCTAATCTGCAAAATGGAGATAGTGCTGAGCTGTGAGATTTAGGTATAGGATGTGCTTCTCTTAGCACCTAGATCAGCGGTTCTCAACCTGTGGGTCGCGACCCCTTTGGCGGTCGAACAACCCTTTCACAGGGGTCACCTAAGATCATCCTGCATATCAGATATTTACATTACGATTCATAACAGTAGCAACATTACAGTTATGAAGTAGCAATGAAAATAATTTTATGGTTGGGTCACAACATGAGGAACTGTATTTAAAGGGCCAGAAGGTTGAGAATCACTGACCTAGATGATGATCCATAAATGTTTTAAGGGAAATCCTTAGCCACTGTTTATATAGATTGGGCACATGTTTTTAACAAGTCTGAATTGCCAGTCAGTGGACAACTAGAAATAATAAGTTAATCTACTGGAGTAATTATAGATTATAGGAGATGATTTATATTCATAATCTCAGGACCATCCAAAATAAAAAGATTCAGGGAGAAATTTTAGAGTTCTCCATCAAAACTTTAAAAATTACATAAATTGGCTTGGCTGGTGTGGCTAAGTGGTTGAGTTTGACTTATGAACCAGGAGGTCACTGTTCAATTCTTGATCAGGGCACATGCCCAGATTGTGAGCTCCATCCCCAGTAGGGGGTATGCAGGAGGCAACCAATAAATGATTCTCTCTCATCATTGATGTTCCTATCCCTCTCTTCCTTTCCCTTCCTCTCTGAAATCAATGAAAATATATTTTTAAAAATTACATAAAACAGATTATTTATTTTTCACAGGAACCCTATGTAGTAGATACTATTATTATTATCATCATTTTTTCGAGTAAACTAAAAACTAAGAGTTAGAAAAGTTAAACAAAGTTACACAGCTTAGTCTATCTGATTTTAGGCCCTCTACTCATAATCACTATGTTACATTGCTCCTCTAACATGAAGATGATAATTTTCTTTTAAAATTTGTGCATTTGAGCCCTTACCATTTTGGCTCGGTGGATAAAGCATCGGCCTACCTACTGTAGGGTCCTGGCTTCGATTCCGGTCAAGAGCATGTACCTTGGTTGCGGGCTTGATCCCCAGTAGGGGGCATGCAGGAGGTAGCTGATTAATGTTTCTCTCTCATCTATGTTTCTAACTCTCTATTCCTCTCCCTTCCTCTCTGTAAAAATCAATAAAAAATATATATATTTAAAAATTGTGCATTTGAAACTGTTCTAGAATCCAAAGGGCTCTTAGAAGATCTGTCTACCTACCCATCATCTTTTTAGAATGTTACTTAGCTTTTCCTATGTGCTAGGCACTGTTGTCAGTGCTACATATATAATACCTGATTTGACTTCATAATCCTTTGAGATAGAAACTTTGTTTTTATTAATACAAGAAAAAATTTAAGCACAGAGAGGTTAAGTAACTTGTCCAAAGCTACATGGTTAGTAAATGGTAAAGTGGGGATTTGAACCAAGGCATTTTGACTCTAGAGTCTGTGTTCTTAACCACATGCCATATTGGCTACTTCTCTAAAAACTTGTAAATTGTTTACTTCATTTACTTATCTCTTTCATAATAATCTTTCCATTGATGCTCAACTCATTATTCTGTAAGGCATGTATCAGTCAGGTTTACACCAGAGAAACAGTATAACTAGGATATAATAACAGGTACATGCAAAGAATTGACTTACTGATTGTGGGCGCTGGCTAGGCAAGTCCAGAACTCACAGAGCAGGCTGTCAGGAAGGGCAAGCTGGCGCTCTGGGGCGCAGGCTGAAGCTGTAGTCCACAGCTGAGTTTCTTATGGACCCACCCAGATTATCTAGGACTAGAGGCCTGGAGCACAAAATTTGTGCATGGGGCAGGGGTTCCCCAGCCCGGCCTGCACCCTCTCCAATCCAGGACCCCTCGGGGGATGTCCAACTGCCGGTTTAGGCCCCATCCCTCTCACAATCTGGGGCCACTGGCTCCTAACTGCTTGCCTGCTTGATTGCCCCTAACTGCCTCTGCTTGCCGGCCTGATCTCCCCCTAACCAGTTGCCTCCCGGCCTGGACACCCCCTAACTGCCCCCCTGCCGGCCTGGTCACCCCCTAACTGGTCCCCTGCTGGCCTGGTCACCCCCTTACTGCCCCCCTGCCAGCCTGGTTGCCCACTAACTGCCCCCTGCTGGCCTGGTTGCCCCCTAACTGTTCACCTGCTGGCCCGGTTTTCCCCTAACTGCTCCCCTGCCATCCTGGTCGCCCCCTAACTGCTCCCCTGCCGGCCTGGCCGCCCCCTAACTGCTCCCTTGCCGGCCTGATCACCCCTAACTGCCTCTGCTTTGGCCCCCGCCACTGTGGCTTTGTTCGGAAGGAAGTTGGACATCCGGAAGATGTCTGGTCGACCTGGTCTAATTAGCATATTACCCTTTTATTAGTATAGATAATCTTTACTTGAAGTGAACTGATTATGAACTTTAATCACATCTACAAAATACCTTCACATCACAACCTAGGTTAGTGTTTGATTGAATAACTGGAGACTATATCCTAGCCTAGTGGACATTAAAACTGACCATCACAGACATCTTTTTTTTTTTTAACCCCAGAGTATGTGTGTGGGGAAGTAGGAGTGGGGGAAAGGGGTGGGGGAGAGAAGAGAGAGTTCATTTCCCCAAGCCAGGAACAGAACCTTCTATTTCCCTTTTAACCCTCATTTATTTATTGATCACTCTTCAATTCCACAGTCACCCCCGCAATGTACATAAGCCTTATTATCTTTAAAAATAAACACAAGACTCAAAATAAAAGGTATAGAAATGACTGAGCCAGAAAACCTATGCTGTGGCTACCAGGGGTGGGCAAACTTTTTGACTCGAGGGCCACAATGTGTTCTTAAACTGGATCGGAGGGCCGGAACAAAAGCATGGATGGTGTGTTTGTGTGAACTAATATAAATTCAAAGTAAACATCATTACATAAAAGGGTACGGTCTTTTTTTTTTTTTTTAGTTTTATTCATTTCAAACGGGTCGGATCCGGCCAGTGGGCCGTAGTTTGCCCACGGCTGGGCTAGATTGTGTTTGAGCATAAAATTTAGCACTGTTTACAAGGCAGTGTTACTGGTGTTGGGGTTCTTAGATTCCCCCCAAGAAGATAGAAATTTAGAGGAAACACCAAAGAAATTTCCAGGCAGATTTTGTTAAGCTTATGCTTGAGCACAGGGAGGCAGCACAGAGTGAAGGGGTCCTCTGAACTGACTTGGAGGCTGGCTCCGCTTGGCTGCTTTTATAAGATGGGGGCATAGTGGGCTTGTGAGAAGAGGGCAGGCTTGTGGAATTTTCCATTTCAGAGTCAGGTGACTTTATCAGATGACGACTGCTCATTACCAACCACCTAGGAAGGTGGTCAGTCCTTGATCAGCTGTGCATGCGGGTCAGTAGTTTAGGCAGGCAGTTAGAAGGGAGATAAAATCAGCTTGAGTAGAGATTGGAGGGGTGGTGACATATCTGAGGTCAGCTTATCCCGAGTTCCTTCTTACCACCTGGTCTTAACTTGGCTTCCTGGCCCAAGTCCTTACGATGTCTCAGCAAGGGAGTTATAGCAGTATAGAATCTCTTTCCAAATTCACTGAAATTCTAACAGGAATTTGATCTGTTAAATACAAGAAGCGTTGGCCTACATAATTGATGAGATGATTAGTGTTTCATAAAAGATAATTCTCTCTCTAGATTCTTAGGTGCAAGAAGGATAAATAGGAAAAGTTTTATACAAACACACACACACACACACACACACACACACACACACACACATACTGAGTGGCCAGATTATTATGACCACTTGACGTTTGTAGGCAAATTAGTTGTACACTGCATCCATCGTATGGGATATGGAAGCCAAAGGCCTGTTTGACTGTTCAAACACCTTTGCTGTCTGCAGTTATCAAGATAAAACGTCTCCAATTCACACAGGAACACAAGGATTGGACAGTCGAGAATTGGAAAAAAGTCATGTGGTCCAATGAATCACGTTTCCAGTTGCATCATGCAAATGGCAGTGAGAATTTGACGGAAACAGCATGAAAGCATGCACCCCACATGTATGAGTACAACGCTTCAAGCTGGTGGGGGCAGTGTTACAGTTTGGGGCATGTTTTTCTGGCATGATTTGGGCCCTTTAATTCGTGTGAAACAACATCTGAATAGCACAACATACCTAAGTATCGTTGCTGATCAAGTTCATCCAATCATGTTGATGGCACATCCCAATGGAGATGGCTTCTTTCAATAAGATAATGCACCATGCCACGGTGCTCGTATTGTGCAGGAGTGCTTTCAAGAACATGAGGGAGACTTTACCTTGCTTAGGTGGCCCCCACAATCACCAGATCTCAATCCAATTGAGCATTTGTGGGATGAAGTTAAAAAAGCCATCAGGCAGCTGGTTCCACAACCATCAAATCTCACAGAACTGGACGGTGCTATTCATCAGGCATGGTGTCAGTTTCCTCACATCACCTTTCAACATCTCGTGGAGTCAATGCCAAGAAGAATCTCCACAGTATTGAAGGCAAAAGGAGGCCCAATGAAGTACTGATGGACTGATGGTATGGGTGGTCATAATAATCTG
Source organism: Myotis myotis (assembly GCF_014108235.1). NCBI lineage: Eukaryota > Metazoa > Chordata > Mammalia > Chiroptera > Vespertilionidae > Myotis > Myotis myotis. The sequence goes on from NW_023416324.1 coordinate 61,735,675, forward strand.
GCCACTCAGTGTGTGTGTGTGTGTGTGTGTGTATTTATATATATACCTTTTTATATATATAATATACGTTTTTATCCTCTTTTGGTAAATACAATTTTAAATGCTGTAAGATTCTTTACTAAGACATAGAAGACTTAAAGTGATGCATCATAGACTTTCAAGTAGACTAAAAAGCTTGTAAGATTCTTAAGTGTGTTGCTCACAGACCCTCTCAATTAGACAGTTGGGGTTTTGAGAAAGGAGGACATTGTCCCATAGCAGCAGCCTCACCTGAGGTTCAAGATACAGAAAGGCTTCTCAGAAAAAAAAAGTGAATGTGGCTTTTGACTACTGGAGTTTATTATAATTTGGTAATAAGAAACCCACAGAGTTTTAAAAGGAATTGGATCACTTAGGTGGAAAGAGAAGAAAGTCCATAATGAAAAAAGCTTCTTGGCCCTCAGCCTTCCGTGGACAGTAAAGAGGCCGAGAAGCTGTTCAGCTCTGAGTATAGGCCATTTCTTACGGAAAATGAAGCACGACTTGGCGGATACAGTCTAAGCGCCACAGAACAGAGCTGAGAGACATGGGGTCCACTCCTGGTACCAATCAAGGAACTGATGATGTGTACCCAACTGGGTATCAGAATGGCTGTTGACCGTGACTAGTATGCGCCCCTTGTTCCCTCCCTTTTTGAATTTCTCTCATTGCTGTTTTTGCTCGTCCCACTGTTGTCCATTGGGTATGTGTTGGGCAGATAACTGGAATCTTTAGTTCCCAGGTCTACAGATTAGAAGAATCATAATCGAGGAGCTGCATCCAAGCATCTGGATCTGAGGAGCCTCGTCCACATCTGCACCTGATTTAGATTGTTAGGTCTTGGACTTTGAGCCAATGCTGTGATGGGATGAGACATTTGGGGGTCTTGGGAGGGGTTGAATATATTTTGAAAATGGAGGCGTGTAAATAATATGTGTATAAAGGGTAGACTGAGTAGGGAGGCCTGCAAATTTTTCGCCACCCTTTCCATTCAGAGCCTTTGTTGATTTCTTCACCCCTTTGAATTTGGGCGTGGTCTATGATTATCTAATAAAATATAGTGGATGTGCTGCTCGATCAGTTCTAGGCTTATTCCTTTTAGAGGACTCACAGCCTCTGCTCTCGTAGAAGCTGGTTGCTGTGTAAGATGTTTGACTGTTCTGAGGCTAGCCTGCTGTTAGAAGTCCAACTAGCCACTTGGGGTAGGGGGAAGAGAGTGAGTGAGAGAGAGAGAGACATAGAGATAGAGAGACAGAGAGAGAGAATGAGAATTGGCTACATGTTATAGTAGCACCTGGCACTAGACAGGTGAACAAAGCTTTCTTAGACCTTTCAGTCAGCCCAAACTTCATCTGGCTTCAGTGAGTGACACAGCTGGCAGTGAGAATTGAGGTACTAGATGTGTGACCTCAGTGGGGCTGCTCCAGCCATACTTCAGCTGTGTGAGCCACCCAGTTTGGATCCCAGACCCCAGAGAGAGATGAGCAGTTCCTACAGTAAGTACCTTGTCCAAATTCTTGAACTGCAGAATCATGAGCAAAATGTAGTTATTTGCTTACCACCGAGTTTTTGTATTTGTTACATAGCAATAGACAACTGAAGCACAAATGCAGGAACTGAAATACAGAAAATTCTATCACCTGCCCAGAGACAGTAAGAACCATCATCTTCAATCTCATGTTTAACTGCCTGTGTCCCTGTTCTTCCCAGAGGACACTCTGGAACCCATTTTCCATCATCAGCAAACCCATCAGTACCTACAGGCTTTCTTGTAATGGAGGTTTATTCCCTTGCACCTTACATTTAATCATTGGGCAGTTATGATTAGTATAACTTAAGTTATAGAGTAATGATATAATCTGACAAACGGCTGGGGACTATTTTAAACAATCTCAAGTAGGACCTTGCCCTCTCAGCATTTTGTAAAACAAATCCCTCACACAAAAGCATTTAGCTAACAAAGTACAACTGACTTAAAGTTCTTAGAGGAAATTCAGAATAATTTACATAATATTTCAAAAAATAAACAACTTAGTCCTCATGAGGCATTGCGGTTTTTCTTAAATGTCCCTCTGATTGCACTAGTAATAAGGTCCTTCCGGACCCAGAGGGAATTCAACCCTGGTCACTCTCCCTTCCAGATGTTTTCTTCTGGAACTCCAGCTCCTTCCCCCCTTCTTAACATGCAGATAAGCTTCTCATAGAAAAACCAATCTGACATCAAAGCACTTATACTTGTTTTTTGTTTTTTTGTTTTTTTTAATTTAGAGTGGGTTTACCAAACCATTTTCTCAACAAACCAATTTTCATAATAACTATCAAGAAAGTGAAAATTTCCAATTATCATTACTCATATGTTAGAAAAAGATTACAGAAATCTCAACCAGAATCCCACCATTTGCAGACAACCACTGTTGGCATTTTTTCTTCAATGCAGTAGTCTCCCTTTATCTGCATGGTTTCAGTTACCCTCAGTAAACCACATTCCAAAAAATATTAAATGGAAAATTCCAGAAATAAACAATTCATACGTTTTAAATCGTGCACCATTCTGAGTAGCGTGGTGAAATCTCATGCCCTTCCCAGGACCTGAATCATCCCTTTGTCCAGTGTACTCACTCTATATACTCCCTCCAATTAGTCACTCGGTAGCCATCTCAGTTATCATAGACTGTTGCAGTATCACGGTGCTTGTATTTAAATAACCCTCATTTTCCTTAATAAAGAACCCAAAGCACAAAAGTAATGATACTGGCAATTTACATATGCTAAGGAGACTCCATAAAGTACTTCCCTTAAGTGAAAAGTATGGATAGAAAAACCTTATTATATGTAGGGTTCAATACTATCCATGGTTGCAGGCATCCACTGGAATTCTTGGATTTTGTCACCCATGGATAAGGGGGAACTACTCTGTATCCATTTTAAGAAATATATGAGTGAGTTTTAACAAAATTGGGGTTATAATGATAATAGTATAGTGCTTATTATGTGTCAGGCATTATTATAAATGCTTTAATCTGTTTTGTTATCCAGTGAGGTCTATAATTTGTTAACCCCTTTTGCAGATGAAACTGAAACAGTTAAGTAATTTGCCCCAAGCTCACATGACTGGGATTCAACTCCAGGGAGCCTTGAATTTAAGCCTGCACTTTTAACCATTAACCTAACCTGACATCCCTATTGAAACAGTGACTTATACTTTGGGTTTTATTTTGTTTTGTTTTTACTTTTATGTTATGAATTTTTCCATTCAGTTAGATATTATTCTGTAGGATTTTTTTTAACATTCAGTATGTTAAATTTATTAACATAATATGCATAGAACAAATTTTTAACTCCATTTCAACATTACTAAAATAACATGTGTAGAACAAATTTTTTAACTTCAATAGTAGCCATTCTCTCTGCATTAAATTTTGCTTGTTTAATAAGTATAGTCATACAGTATATATTCTTTTATGTCCGGTTTCTTTTGCTTGACAGTTTGTAGAATCCATCCCTATTACTGAGTGTAGTTGGAAATTGTCCATTTTCTTTGCTGTATAGTAGTCTGTTATTTGAGTATGTCACAATTTATCAGTTCTGTTGTGGAATGTGATAAGTTTCCACTTTGGAGCTGTTATAAACGGTGCTGCTATAAACATTCTGGTACATGTATTTTGGTGACTATACATATGCATTTAGTTGTGGACATTCAGTTTTAATAGATACGATCAAATAGTTTTCTAAAGTGGTTGTGCCAGTTTGCATTACTACCAGTATTGTGTGAGAGTTCTTGTTGTTCCACGTTCTCACCAACTTTTGACTTTTCTTTCTTTTTTGCCTCAGTCACTCTGATGGGTGTTACAATAACATTTTTAGGACTACATAGTGTTTCATTGTATAGATATGCACTGTCTTTCTTAAAAGGCAGATCTTATTGTTGGACTTTTGTTTCCATTCTTTTTTTGAAAAAAATATGAACAGTGTTGAGATTAATATTCTTGTAGATTGGTTTTTTAAAATTTCTGATATGTTTCACATGCACATAATCCTATATAATAAAAGCCTAATATGCAAATCAACCAAATGACAGAACGACCAGCAAAAAGACCGGTGGAATGATCGGCCGCTATGACGCGCATTGACCACCAGGGGGCAGACACTCAACACAGAAGTTGCCCCCAGCCCACAGGCCCCAGGCAAGCCAAGGCAGGTGCTGCCTGATCGCCCCACCGGTCGCCCCGCAGAGGGAGGTGACCGGCAGCAGGGGTTGGGGCCAGCCAGCGAGCGGGCAGTGCCAGGCCGGCCAAGGCGGGTGTCAGCAGGGGGGCCCCCAATCGCCCACTGGTCGCCTCACAGATTGGCCCTGATCGCTGGCCAGGCCTAGGGACCCTACCCATGTACGAATTTCGTGCACCAGGCCTCTAGTTGTACAAATAATATGAGTGTTTGACTGAAATATTACAAGAATGAGTTATAACTTTTACAACTTTAGTTACTTGGTATGAGATAGCATCTTGTATTTTAAATTTAAATTAATTCTATTTCCAGCAAAAGTTGAACATTATGTTTATTGGTAATTTTGTATTTTTAATAAATAACTTGTTCTCATCCTGTGCTTATATTTCTGTTGAAATATTTGTGAATGTAGTAATTTGTTAGCATTATTAACCCTTTCTGGCCATATATGTAAAACTTTTCCTATTTATCCTTAAATATTATCAAATTTTAAGTTTTTATGTAATCAAGTTTATATTTTACAGTTTTTGTCTTTGATATCATACTTTAAAAGGTCTGCTCATATTTTCAACTCTTCCATTTCGTTCTCCCCATTTATGTTTGTATGTATGTATATGTATGTACATATACACACATTATATGTATATTCCAACTTTTTCTCATTTGAAAAATGTAACGAAAATATAAACTTACTCCCTCTATGCTGTATCATTTTCTTTTTCTTAAATTCCTTTCACAACCAAACTTTCTAAAAATATATGTTTTTATTGATTTGGTTTTAGAGAAAGAGGAGGGAGAGGGAGAGAGAGAAAGAGAAACATCGATCAGTTGCCTTCCATACATGCCCCAACTGAGACAGAACCATAACCTGACTAGTAATTGAACCAGCGACCTTTTGATGCAGGGCCAAACTTCTTAATTACTAGGCTAATTCACACTTTCTACTTTCTTACTTTCTGTTTACACTCTAAATCCTCTTAGTTTCGTTTTTATTCTGCCTGCTCTGGCAAGCATCATTAATGATTTCTAGCATTGATACTGTTTGTGAGCTTTTTTCTTTACTCTATAATAAAGTTTCCCCAAATGAGTCATCCACTCAAATATTTCAACTACCGCTACTTCTTGTTGCTGTATTTCTCAACTTTGTGATCAACACATATATCGATTCTGTACTCTAGGCATATCTGATTTTTACTGGATGTGCTCCTTGGAAAATCAAATTGAGAAAGTTATCTTTTCCTAAATTTATACCCCCTATTTTTTTTTGCTAAAAATGGAGACTTACCAGTCATATAAGTCAGAAATCTGGAAGTCATTCTAGATTCTTTCATTTTCCTTATCCCTACCTCTCATTGGTGATTGGATCTTATCAGTGATTTATTCCATCATTTCCAATTTTACTTTTTTTTGCTTTGTTCAGATATTTACCACTTTTAAGAATATCTAAATAGTTGCTTCATCAGTCTGTTCCATGTTTCCATGTTTCTGGATCTATTTTGTTTATCAGTTTATTTTGTTCATTAGATTCTACATATGAGTGAGATCATGTGATTCTTGTCTTTCTTTGACTGGCTTATTTCACTTAGCATAATACTCTCCAGGTCACTTCATGCTGTCCCAAAGGTTAAGAGATCCTTCTTTTTTTTTTTTTTTTTTTTTTACACCTGCATAGTATTCCATGGTGTAAATGTACCTTAGCTTTTTTATTCACTCATCTACTGATGGGCACTTGGGCTATTTCTTGATCTTCACTTGCTGGGTGCATATATTCTTTCTGATTGGTGTTCTGGGTTTCTTAGGATATATTCCTACAGGTGGGGTCTCTGGGTCAAATGGCAGTTCCATTTTAATTCTTTGAGGAAACTCCATACTGTTTTCTTTTTTAAAATATATTTGATTGATATTTTTACAGAGAGGAAGGGAGAGGGATAGAGAGTTAGAAACATCAATGAGAGAGAAACATCGATCAGCTGCCTCCTGCACACCCCCTACTGGGGATGTGCCCGCAACCAAGGTACATGCCCCTGACCGGAATTGAACCTGGGACCCTTGAGTCTGCAGGCCGACGCTCTATCCACTGAGCCAAACCGGCTAGGGTCATACTGTTTTCCATAGTGGCTGCGCCAGTCTGCATTCCCAACAGCAGTGTACTAGGGTTCCTTTTTCTCCTTATCTTCACCAGCACTTGTTGATGACAGACTGAGGAATCTGAGAGGGAAGGAAGGGAGGGTGGGGGTAGGCAGATATTAACCAAAACATTTATATGCATATATGCATAACCCATGGACACAGACAACAGTGCTATAGGCCTGGGGAAGGGTTACAGCATAGGGGTCAATAGGGACAAAAGGGACATCTGTAATACTTTCAATAATAAAGATAAAATTTAAATAAATAAATAAAAGAAAATAGCTGCTTAACCAGCCTCCCTATCTTCAATTATCTTAGCCATCTCTCAAATCTGATCTGGTTACTCCCTGCTTAAAGTAATTGTTACTGTGCTCCATTGCATATAGGAGGGGATTATTCTTAGCCTGACATATAAGGGCCTGTCATGATTTGGCCCCTTTCTCTTGTTTGATTTCCTTCCTTTCTACTCCTTATAGTGCTTTGTAAGACACAATAAAACATTATTACTATCATTGCATTGGCATTGTTGTTGATTTTTAAGACCGAAAGTTGTGTTCAGAAGTGTGCCCCAAACACAAAATGATTCTTTCTGTACTGCTAGCTAGTGCTTATTAAGACATTACAAATTGCCTGGCTGGTGTGACTCAGTGATTGAGGATCAACCTATGAACCAGGAGGTCACGGTTCCATTCCCAGTGAGGGCACATGCCTGGGTTGTAGGCTTGATCCCCATTAGGGTGTGTGCAGGAGGCAGCCGATCAATGATTCTCATCACTGACGTTTCTAAATATCTCTCCCTCTCCCTTCCTTCTGAAATAAATAAAAATAAACATTAAAAAAAGATAATACCAATCAAATATTTTTATTGATTTGAGTAAAATAAATCAATCTACTATTGAAAAAAAATAGGGGGTTAATTTAAAACTAAAAATGATTTGTCTGCTGTTTCCATTAATATGGATTATTGAAGATTTAATGTAACTGATCTTCCATTATTGACATTATAGAAACATCTCAGAGGAATTAACCAAGGATATAAATAGTACACTTACATAAGTACTAATTTCTTTATTATATTTCACTTGGTAAGTAGGCTTTTTTTTAAGCTATGATTTCTGAAATTCACCCTCATACTTTTCTTTCATCAGGCCACACTGTTTGCTGTCTGGAAGTCTCTATATCTCTTCTTTCTTTGTCTGCTTAACTCTTCATTATATCCTTCACATTTCATTTCAATCACTGTACTTTCAGGAAGGTGCTGTCTGATTTTCCCACACTATATTAAGGGTCCCCTCTTGCATGTTTTCATAGAATCATGCCTTTTTTTTTTTTGTAGTACATTCTTTCCCACTGAACTGTTATGTCTGTTTTTGCTCATCATGAAATAGGCACTCAGGAAATACTGGACAGGTAAATAAATACAGTTTCTTGGTAGGCAAAAGAGGACCTGGACTGTTTTTTCAGAGAGATGCTTTTTAAAAATATAGTCATAAAATTTAAACATATCTAAATGTTACTGAAGAAAAATCTCTACTGAACCTATGGATTAATATGCCAACTGGTGCTTACAATTTTTATTTTGCATTTACTTCTAATATGAGATTGGGAAGATTGCCATTAAAATACTATGCTTGGTAGTAGAGAAGATTAATTATTCCCCTGAAGATAATTACAAGTGTGTACTTAAGCCAGGGTTTACTTGTTATATTAGCAGCAGTGTCTTTTTATTTAAATATTTTTATTGATTTTTTAGAGAGAGAGGAAAGGAAAGGGGGAGAGAGACAAACATCAATGAGAGAGAGAAACATTGATAGGCTGCCTCCTGCAGCCCCCTATTGGGGTTTGAGCCTGCAACCTGGGCATGTGCCCTGATTGGGAATCAAACTGGTGACCTCTCAGTCCCCAGCCAACTGAGCTACACTGGCCAGGGCTAAGGGCAGTGTCCTAATGAGAAACTAATATTGCAAGGAAGTTTTGTGAACTTGGCTCAAAGACACAAGATCAGATGGAGAATTGAGAATGTGTTGGTGTAGCAATGAATATCCACTGTCAGCGTTGCTCTCCGCATTGGAGGTGAGTGTCCATTTCACAATAGAAAATGTCCTAAATGGGATGCTTTGCAACTTGGGTTTCGTCCTTTGGTTCCTGCGTTAACCATTCTGTAATGTACTCATTTAATTCATATGTCCTCCTAGGAAAGGCAGCTAGAGGTCTTGTTTGTATGCATGCTTCATAGGGCGCCCAGGAAACCAACGAAAAATACTCGTAAGATGGATCGTTCAGCTCTTAGGCATGGGGTATGTCAAGGAGTATGTTTAGAGAAAGGTTTTCACTCAGAACTCTGACAGTACTCCAAATTCCTTAAGGAAAGAGGTTGACAGAAAATATTTTCAATGTATAAAACTGACAGGATTAATATCTAGAATTAAAAAAAACACATTTTATAATTCAACAAAAATATTAAAAATGAGGAAGAAGCCCTGGCCTGTGTGGCTCAGGTGGTTGGAGCACCGTCCCATGCACCAAAAGATGGCGGGCTCAATTCCTGGTCAGGGCACATGCGGGAGGCAACTGATCATGTGATCTCTCTCTCTCTCTCTCTCTCTCTCTCTCTTTTTCTCTTTTTCCCTCTTTCCCTCCCTCTCCCCCTCTCCCTTTCTCTCTCTCCTTCCCTCTCCCCTCTCTTCCTTTCTCTCTCTAAAATCAATTTCTAAAAAATGCAAAAAATGAGGAAGAAATATAATTAAGGTTATGAATAGGTAAATTACTATAGATAAAATTTAGATGGTCAATAGAAAATATATTTTAGTTCACTAATACCAATGAAATGTGACTTTAAATGAGATATTGAGTTTTTTTGTTTATCTGTTTTCATTCACCATGTTAGCAAAGATGAATAAGTCACACAGTATCGTGTATGATAAGCATGTTACATGTAAATTGGGATAGCCACTCCTGAGATGATTTGATTGTATCTATTAAATTGATAATGGCTATAAACTGTCACCCAAAAACTCACTTGTTAGGTATGTTCTGAATAGAAACACATATATGTGTAAAAAATTAAGTATTAAGAAAAAGAAGAAGGAAAAGGCAAACATTGTTGAGGATGTAAAGAAATTGAAATTCTCATACATTGCTGGTGGAAATGTGAAATGGTGCAACCACTTTGGAAACATTTGGCAATTTGTCAGAATGTTAAGCATTAAATTACCATACTAAGCAGTTTTACTCCTAGAAATTTATCTAAGAGAAATAAAAACATGTCCACACAAGCATTTACACATGAATATTCATAGCAGCATTACTAGTATTTATAACTAAGGGCTGGTGCACGAAATTTGTGTGCGGATAAGGTCCCTAGGCCTGGCCGGTGATAGGGCTGATCTGTGGGGCGCCCAGCAGGGTGACCAGGTTGCCCCCACTGGCATCCGCCTTGGCTGGCCTGGAACTGCCCACTCGCTGGCCCCGCCCCCTGTTGCGTCTGTGGGAGGTGACCAGCGGGGCAATCTGGGGGACCTCTGCTTGGTCCCGTCTTGGCTGGCCTGGGGCCTGCGAGCTGGGGGCAGCTCCTGCGCTGAGTATCTGCCCCCTGATGGTCAGTGCGCATCATAGCAACTGGTCATTCCACCGGTTGTTCTGCCGTTCGGTCAATTTGCATATTAGGCTTTGATTATATAGGATATCCATAAATTGGAAACAACTCAAATGGAGAAACAGAGGTGCCATATCCATACAATGGAATACTATTAAGCAATAAAATGTAACAAAGCATTGGGACATGCTATGACATGGATGAACCTCAAAAACATGCTAACTGGAAGAAATGAGACATAAAAGAATGCATATTGTATGGTTTCATTTTTGCCCATGACCAGTGGTAAGACTGGAGTCTGACTCCACATGGGCATGGCGTTCCTTTTGGGGTGATGGGAACTGGTCTAAAATTAAGTGATAGTGATGATTGCACAATTCTATAAATTTACTTTGAGAACACCACTGAATTGAGCACTTAAAACTGATTAATTTTATGGTATATAAATTGTATATCTATAAAAGTGTTAAAAAGAAAAGGTTGTTAGAGACTTTATAAACACTGTAGCATGAGATGGTAAGGTCAACCCTTGTATGAGGGATAACTAAGGATTTATGACCAGAGACATCATGACTTTCAGAACAAATAAAGGTAATGGAATACACACACACACACACACACACACACACACACACACTGAGGGAGGGGTAGATATGCAGGTGGGGAGAAGGAGAAATACAGATGTTCATTATCACATTCTTTGTAATAATGGAAACAAATAGCCTTAAAGCCCATTAATAGAGAACCAGCTAAGTAAAATATGGTGCATTCGTAAAAGTAACTGGCAAAAGGATAAATATATAATGCATGATACCATTCAGGTATATTTTAAAAAATAGTATGTTTGCTTTCTGTGGAATTATGTAAAACGAGATTGGAAGGCTACAAGCAAATTTAGAATAGTGCTTCTAAGGAGCAGGGCAGAGGAATCAGGATGCGGGTGGAAATCAGGAGGGCCTTTAGTATTGTATGTAATGTTTTAATTTTTAAATAGATTCTATATTCCACATCATGTAATCTTAAAGAATATGAGCAGAAAAATCAACTTGAAGCAAATATTTTAAAATACCAGTACTGGTATTTCTGGGTGGTGGGAATAAGGATGAGAAAACACAAAATGCAAGAAACAAATATAGAAGAGCTACACTTCTCTTTGATTACCTAGTGTAGAGATTATATATATATATAAAAGAAAATGTAAAACTGAAAAAAAAGTCCCCAAAATGTCAGTGATAACCCTGTGAGCCAAAGCAGACCTGAAGACAGTGCAAGAGCAGAACAGCTGGCCCTCAAGTTCACTGGCCTTTGGAAAGGAGCATCAGTGACTGCAGCAGGAAAACCCGGGGCTCTGCCTGGAAACAGTCTTAGGGATTATGTATTTTATTGGCAGGGGCCATAATGTTGTAAGTGAGCTTTCCAGATTATAATTCTTGGAACATCTTACAGCCTCATGAGACACACTTGCCATGCTCTTCTACTTCTCATTCAACAATAACCTTGCTTATGAAACTTGGCAATGTCTTTCAAACTACATTATTCACTTCAGTAGAAGAGTGTGGGAATTCACTTCTCTCATTACTTAGCTCTTACAATGGGTTTACATTTAGAAAATAGCTGACTTTTGCAAAAAGTGGGATAATCCAAACAATTATAGTTGTCTTGAATATATGTATTAAATGTTTCCGTTGCAAGAGGCAGAAACCCAATTCAACCTGACAGAAACACAAAGAGAATTTTCTAAAGTAACTTGAACGTTCAGGTGATGAAACTGGCTTTAGGCATTGAGTTATCCAGGACCTCAAATGCTGTTATTAGATTCATCTGTCTCTCTCTTTCTGTGTCTTTCTTTCTTTTTCTGTCTTATATTATGGATATGATTTCAGAAGCTAGAGCCAACAGTCACTGAAATAGTGCTTCTGAGAGACCTTATTTCCATGACCATGCTTGCCATAAAAATTATCCAATAAAAGGGCCCCATTTCTACCTTCCAAATATTGTAGAAGTGCATCTAATGGGAAGAACTTTATTTGCATCTTAAACTTTAGGAATAGAGAGTTCAGGAAATACACTTTATAGCTTTCAAGCCTCTCTTACAGAATAGAAAGGATATCAAATGAGCCAATTTGCAACATCCAATATGGTCCACTCCTTTGGCTGTTCTTCACCTTTATATACCCTTCTACTGACATTTCACAAATTCAGAGACTTATAAACATGTAGTGGTAATCTGTTGTTCCCTCTGCCACCATATAACTTAGAAGAGATTCTAGTTCAGGATCATAGTTCAGACCATCATTCTTGAATTATTGAGACCTTGGTAGTGTTTCTTATATTGGGTTGCTGAAGTAACCTATCTATTTTTTAACATTCAGTATGGAGGGCAGTGTAGGTAAATGCCTGTACTTACTGCCTCCCAAGACCACATCAAAATTACAACTAAACTACAGGTCAACCATCTTTCAGAACTGCCTGAAAGCTGACTAAAAACCAGCAGGGATTGGGGCTCAGTGATAGGAGGCTGCTAGAGATCCAGGTGTTCCTTTTAAAGGGGCGAGCACATGAACTGAACTTACGAGGTCCCGCTTCCTCTGAGCTCCAGCTCCAGGGCAAGGTTCTGGGAACCCAGACACATAGGAGGAGGAACTAGATTGTCTGGCATCAGGGCAGGAACTGGGGGTGCTTGCAGGGGTGATTGTTTCTGAGCTGGGACCTCCCTAGTTGCAGGGCTGATTAGCAGCCATATCTGTTTGCTCCTCCCTGGTGATTCTCTGAGACTCTTTTCTATCCAATTTGCAGCCCCACTCAACCTGTTTGCAGCCCCTTTTGCATATGAATGGCCTATCATTGCTCAGGCTTCAGACTTTGCTAACATCTCTCAAACAAGCTGCAGCTGGGTCAGGGAGCCCCAAACCTATCAATTAAAGACCCTGCACTAGCACAAACCTGCCTTGCTTCACAGCTGGGCTTGGCCTGGGCACTTCCAAACTCAATACAAATAGTCCCTGCAGGGTGACTCCAGGTAGTGGCTGACTTTGCACCTCCATGGAGCCCCTAGAGCCAGTGCACCTGGTGGACAGCTTCAGAACATAGTAGATTACATCTCTACACATCCATAAGCGACACATTCAAGGGCCAGACTCAGTGAGCACCAAAGCCCCGCCAAAGCAAGCCCTACTCATACGGGTGCTTCCTGCACAGCAGCCCTCCCACTGTAGCTGCAGTTGGTCCTCTCAGCCAATTGGCCTAGAGATCATTCCTCCCAGTAATGCCAACAGCAATCAAGGCTCAACTATAAGACCGTGTACACAGCCCACACAGGGGTGCACTTAGAGTGCCCAGCTCAGGGAACTGGGGAGGCTGAGCCACTGGGCCCTATAGGACACCTACCACACAAGGCCACTCTACCAACTCAAGGAGACTAGCAGCTCTACCTAGTACATAGAAACAAACACAAGAAAGCGGCCGAAATGGGGAGAGAAAAAAACATGCCACAAATGAAAGAAATGGAAACAAGCAAACTTTTGGATATAGAGTTCAAAACCATGGTTATAAGGTTACTCAAGAATCTTCATAAGACTTGCAAGGATCTTAGTGAGAAAATGAAAGACATGAAAAAGAACTAGTCAGAAATTATGCATATACTAACTGAAATAAAGAATAACTTACAGGGATTCAACAGTAGAGGAGTCCAAGAATCAAATCAATGATGTGGAATATGAGGAAGCATAAAACACCTAATCAGAAGAGCAAGAAGAGAAAAGAATCCAAAAATATGAAAATAGTGTAAGGAGCCTCTGGGACAACGTCAAACATACTAACATTTGCATTATGGTGGTGTCAGGAGGAGATGGAGAGAGCAAAACACTGAAGAACTATTTGAAGAAATAATGACAGAAAACTTCCCCTAACTGGTGAAAGAAATAGACTTACATGTCCAGGAAGCGCAGAGAGTCCCAAATAAGAGGAACCCAAAGAGGACCACACCAAGACACATCATAATTAAAATGCCAAGGGCTAAATACAAAGAGAGAAACTTAAAAGCAGCAAGAAAAAAGCAGTTAGTTACCAGCTAACTGCACCTATATGACTATCAGCTGATTTCTCAACAAAAACTTTGCAGGCCAAAAGGGATTAGCAAGAAATATTCAAAATGATGGATAGCAAAGACCTACAACCAAGAATACCCTACCCAGCAAAGCTCTCATTTAAAATTGAAGGTCAGATAAAGAGCTTCACAAATAAGGAAAAGCTAAAGGAGTTCATCACTACCAAACCAGTATTACATGAAATGTTGAAGGGTATTTTTGGAGAAAGAGGAGGAGGAGATGATAAAAAATGTGAACAATAAAATGGCAACAAATGCATACCTATCAACGATTGAATCTAAAAGTCTAAATAGACAAATCTAATGAACAAAATAAACTGGTGAATAAAATAGAATCAGGCATGGAAGCATGGAACAGACTGATGAATCTCAGAGGGAAGTGGGGACTGGGCAGGGCGTGGGAAAAGATTAACCAAAGATCTTACCTATGGACACAGACAGTAAGAGGGTGAAGGCCTCGGGTGGGTTGGGAGCCAGGTGGAGGGGGGCAATAGGGAGCAAAAGGGGGACATCTGTAATACTCTCAACAATAAAGATTAAAACAACAAATAAAACAAAACACTCAATATGGAAATTACAAGAAGATACCCCACAAGATCTCCTAGGTTTCAGTCTTGTTCTTCCTGTTTCATTTTATAACAAGAATCTATGTCTCACTGATAACTAGATTAATTACCCAAGTTAAAATAACACCCCCTTCTGGCCTGTTATTCCAGTGCAGTGAAGAGACCAGAATACCTAGGTGGTACTCTTAGCTTCCATTTCAAGGCGTTCATTGTTATGTCCCCTTGGTAGAAGTATCCCTTGCAAGGGTATTAAGAATTCTAAATCATCAGAGTCCAAAGTCACAGGGAAAGGAAGCAAACATTTTTCAAATGGGTAATTCATACTTTTTTCACATTTTAATGTCTCTGAAATTAGGATGCTTCCTCAACTTGGTGGCATCTTGTAGTTACTGTCAGTCAGGCAGTGCTTGTGACATACTTGTCATTGTCTCCACATGCACAAATGTTAAAATGGGTATCTGCCATTAAAATGGGTATCTGCCACTTGGGAGAAAATCTAGGAGATGATAGTAAAAAACCAAGAGATAGGGCATCAACAAATTCTTGATAATCATAAAGGACAAGAATTGTGTAAAAATACACTAATTGTGAAGGAGTTTTAGGAATTTCTTAACCAATTTTTAAAAAAATATATTTTATTGATTTTTTACAGAGAGGACGGGAGAGGGATAGAGAGTTAGAAACATCGATGAGAGAGAAACATCGATCAGCTGCCTCCTGCACACCTCCTACTGGGGATGTGCCCGCAACCAAGGTACATGCCCTTGACCGGAATCGAACCTGGGACCTTTCAGTCTGCAGGCCGACGCTCTATCCACTGAGCCAAACCGGTTAGGGCACCAATATTTTTGTTTACATATTTTTTTCATCTTATGTGTGCACAAGTGATATAAGATAGAAAGTTATGACTAAATAGGTATAAAATAGTTATCTTAAAAATAAAATTGTAACTAACTAATAAAGCATTATCTTTTAGTTTAATTGCTGTACTTTTTTCTTTGTAAGTGGTACATAAAATAATGATCGTTCTTACAATTCATGGTCTTAAATACAATGTTCTATCTTCTGGTTCTTACATCTGTATTTTCTGTGGTTGGAGAAACACCACCATATACTGGTGGCTGATAAATTTCATATGTGAGCTTTAAGGTTCCAGGACATTTCAGGTTTTTTAGGCGATAATTAATCTTAAATAATTTTGAATTAACAGTATTCAGTAATCATTTTGTCTTCAGTGTCTTCATTGTAGTGGCTGTTAGGAATTTGATGTATTTCTGTCAATGTTAGTATTTTGTGTCAAATCAGCAAGAGATTTAAATTTTTTCCTAATGTGCATATTCTTTTCATTAACCTAATTATGAAACAATGTGCCTTCATTATTTTTATTTAGAATTTTTTCCTTTTAATTTAGTGCTTTTGTGTGATCAAGAAAATTTTTGCTGTTATTCGCTTTTCTAAATAAGATTAACATTTATTGATTTCATGGCTCTTTTTCATTTTGTTTTATATTCCATTATGGTTTTATCTAAATTTTACCTTTTTTAAAAAAAACACAAATTTGAGATGAAAAATTAAGTTCTCACATATGTTCAAATCATGAGTCTGTAATTTCTTTTATATTGGGAAATCTGAAACAGCTTCCCAATTGTAGCCAAAATGGCATATTCCCACCTCAATTTCCCCTTAGCAGAGTCTCTTAAAATATCTGCAGCCAATCTTTAACTCCTGAAATAATGGGAAGTGTGAAGGAGGAGAAGTTGGAATGAAGAGAGAGAGATGTTTTAACTAATTGTAGTTAAAATATCTTACTTTTGCAAATCTTACAAAAACGTATATCCTTGTGCACACAATGTTAGAGTCTGTCCTAAGGTGCTAGGGACTGTCCCCTGCCCCCACACCTGAGGGTGCTGAAATTTTAGCTTCACAGTAAATCTGCTGTGGACTTGGGTTTTGGTTCTCTTTATGAGAGAATGTGTCTCTGGCTGGACATTTTAGACCCCCTTGCCCACACTCCTTTTCCTGGGGCCCATGGGACATGGATGTCTTTTCCTGTCATCGCAAGTGGGGCTCCCTCCCAATACAATTTTTGACTGACCCTGGGCTTGGTGGCTTCAGGTGCCAGTTAGTATCTACATGTGGTCCGTTTGGTGAATCCCCACAAACTGCTTGTAGCTCTGTGGACACTAGAGGATAGGATACCTGTCAAATCTCTGACTGTTTCCCTAAAGCTCTACATTTGATTTGAGGTGAAGGTGAAACACCTCCTCCCCTAAATGGTGTTCCTACCTCACAATTTGCTCTATACCAGGATGCTACCACCTCTACCTCTGATGTAAATCGGCTAAGGATCCCTTCCTTTGTCTCTATAGATGGCCTAGTCCCTCCTTGATGATAATTAGCTCCTAATGTTTTGTGTTCAGGTTGGAGGGGCTGGTCACCTGATGAAAAATAAAGAAAACCCTTTTTAATGCAGGTTGGTGGTTCAAGTATGTGCTTAATTGCTTTCAGCCCTTAGTTTTCTTCTTGAAATCCTGTACTCAGTTGAGCAAATGTGTTTGAGGGGCTTATGTGTTCAGGATCCTATGATAGATACTAGGAATACAAAAGTAAACAGATTCTTGCAAACACGTCATATATAATATGAAGAATAATATGATTAATCTGCCACATATTAAACCAGTGTCTACACCCCATTTTAAATACCCGGTGTGAAAACAACTTTTGCTTTTAAAGTTATAGGAGTTTTTACAAACAATTTCACTTTGACCTGGATGGTGTGGTTCAGTGGTTGAGTGTCGAGTGTGAACCAGGAGGTCATGGTTCAATTCCCAGTCAGGGCACATGCCCGGGTTGCAGATCCCATCTCCAATAGGGGGTGTGCAGGAGGCAGCTGATCAATTATTTTCTCTCATCACTGATGTTTCTGTCTCTCTCTCCCTCTCTCTTCTTCTCTGAAATCAATAAAAATATATTTTAAAAAATTTCACTTTTCATTAGGATATAGTAACTATGATTGAATTTAGGGAATAAAATATATTATATGATACAACATTTACAATAAGTCTTCATTGAATTGTTAGTGAATTCAAATGGAATATTGGAATGATATGGGGAACTTTGGAGGACTTTGTTTTTTCATGTGGTTCTGTAAGTAGGGAAGGTTTTTTGGAGACAGAATGGGGATTATTTTCTACTGTGGTAGTCTATGGGTTATTTTATAGTTTCACTTATATACATGAAATACTACTCTAACCTATCTCTAGTACATAAAATTCTTACTTGTATAAGGATCTAAAATTGTGCATTTTGTATACTGCTAAAACCCAAGGTAATGACAGTAACGTATTTTCCTGAATTTGTATGTGAAGCCTAAATGGCCCCATCCTGCCACCTTCTGGCTGACTCCGGCTCATATTGCTCAGAACTAAGTGTCATCTACCTGTCCCTGCCTGGTTGGCACCGGATCATTTATTTGGGGGTCTGGGAGATTTCAGAAATGGTCAGTTTAAGTTATAATGTGGTTCTAATGACTTAGGCTCATATTCATTTCTCAGTTCTAAAATGTGTTTGAGTTTATAGAATAGGGTACCACATGATGATGTGTGAGGCTGTTTCTTCTATTAGTATGCAGTTACAACTACTTTTGGCTTTTCCAGAATATTAAAGTTTCTTCTGACATTATATGATGTTAAAACTATATCAAGGGTTTTAGTTATCACAGTCACAATAACAAAATTATTTGGAGAGTGATGTGTAAATGAAAATTATTTAAATTACTGGGAAGTTCTTACAGAGAAACTAATATTGTATTCAACATTAGAACTCTAAAAGTAGAAACAGTATGCATGTTAGTGAAATCTTAGTGTTTTATGTCCTTGGATTTGTGACTCTTCGGTGTATTTTCATTAAAAAACATTTTGGTAGAACCCTGGCTGGTGTGCTCAGTGGTTAGAGCGTCAGTCTGTGCAATGAAGAGTCATGGGTTCAATTCCTGGTCAAGGTCAAGGGCACATACAGTGGGGCCTTGACTTATGAGTTTAATTCGTTCTGTGACGGAGCTCGTAACTCAAATTACTCGTATGTCAAATCATAAAGTGAACGAGTGAGACACGTGATGCTGGGCTGATGTTGTGGCGTTCACTGTGACGTTCACTGCGCCAACTAGCAGTCGGTATTTGAAGCTGGCTCGTAACCCGAATTTTAGCTCGCAACTCAAAGCAAAAAATTGGCCAAGAGACGGCTCGTATCTCGAAAAACTTGTCAGTTGGGACACTCGTAAGTCAACGCCCCACTGTACCTGCATTGCAGATTTGATCCCCCACCCACCCATAGGGATGAGCACGGGAAGCAGCCAATCTTTCTGTCTCTCTCTCTCTCTGTCTCTCCCTTTTCCTATTCTTTCCCCTCTCCCCCTCCCTCCTTTCCTTCCACTCTCTAAAAAAATCAATGGAAAAAATATCCTTGGGTGAGGATTAACAGAAAAACCCCAAAACATTTGGGTAGAGGTTTAAAACTGGAAAATACAATTCATTTAAAATAAGTATGATATACTTCTTGGGGGGAGGTAGGGAAAGGAATTAAAGCAGAATATAGAATATTGCAATTTTGTGACCTTTTCAACATACTTTACCTCTCTGTGCCTCTGGAAAATGAGATAATAATACTTAAGGTAGGTTGTTGAAAAATAAATTACCTTATTTACCTCATGTAGAATGCTTAGAATAATGCTGGACATATAATAAGTTGGTGTTATCAACCTTCCAACATTTAGAATATATTACATATTTTATATAAGTATATAATTTCCAAGATATCCTAGACAATAAGTTTGATATTTTTATAGTTTTATATCTAATGTGAAATTAAAATAGAGAAATTGAAGGTAGTAGAAGTGCATAGCCTCCTAAAGTAGAACTGTGTGTGATATACTGGGGCCTAACAAAGGCCCTATGTTTCTGTCCCTGACTCATCCTTCACTTAAGAAAACCTAAAATTACCTCATGAAAGAGTTATGGTGTTTCTTAAAAAACTAATCAGCTCAAAACATTTATTGAATGCTTACTATGTGATCACCATTGTGTGGGATTCTAGAAGTAGACAATTATGGCAGGAGCACACTAGAAGAGTTAGAAGTATAAATATGTAATTATTATACAGTGTGATCAGTACAATAATGTGGGTGTTAATATATTTTATAAGAAAGGGAATGGAAATAATTCCATGAATAAAAGGAAGGAATTTCTATTAGTGTAATAAGTGAAGGAAGAAACTTCTATAGCTATACAAGGTGATGCTAATTCTAAAAAATGTCTTTTTTCAGTCCCACAGTCAAAATGTCTGCTTTCCTGTTAGCTTTGCAAATAGTAGTTTGAAACACATACACTGTTGCTTTGGCCCAGCCCATTAGTTATTTTGCCCAGTTCAGACATTCCCCAGGTTTGAGGAATAAGACATGCCTGGCACTTCCTCTGAGATGGCAGCACTGATGCCATTGATATTATTTTTCACACATAAATGGGACTTCTGTGCTTCATTTTTGACCCTGGTTTACCTGCACATTCTCACATTTCATATTAGTGCTACTGTGGTGCTGCCTTTCATATCCAGAATGCTTTGTCATACATCACCTGAAGAATGAGTTTTCAAGCATTTGTGTTTGGTGAGGAAGAGCAGTCTTCCAGCATGGTAATTCTGGAAAAAGGTCAACTGTATTTTTCTGGGTGGGCTTTTGCAACGCTGCGATCTGAGCCTACAGTCCCCTGTGTTCACCTCCCTATTCAGTGGAACCCTGTCTACCTCACTGCAGTCAGATTCCTGAGGCCTGGCGCTTGGCCTTATCTATGCTGAGGAGGACTCCTGTGAATGCACAGAGTGGCTCCTTCTGTGTATTGGTAATGGGGGCCGGAGGAATATGTTTCACCTTCTTCCCTTCTGTGTCAGGTATTTAGAACCCTCCATGGAGAGTTAGATATTGGGCTGCCTGGCCATGATCTTGGCTAGTGCGTCAGTAGTGTTTCAACATAAAGGGTAGTGTTTCAACATAAAGGGTTGTAAGGTCTATAGGGCGAGAGTGCCTGCATCATCCATGATTAGAAGTTTCATATTTTCATATTTCATAAGTTTCAATACTCTGGAAATAGAATCCCACATTTCTCACTCCTGTCGTCTTATTATGTTTAAGACATATACTAGTTTTCTTTTACTGCTGTAACAAGTAACCATACACTTAGTGGTTTGAAACAACACGTCCTTTATTAGCTCACAGTTCTGTAGGTTAGAATTCTGGGAGGGTCTTAGCTGTCATTTCTGGGGAAGAATCTACTTCCACCCTCATTCATATTATGACAGAAACTAGTTCTTTGTTATAGGACTGAGGTCTCTGTGTCCTGCTGGCTGTCATCTGGGGGCTGCCTAAGCCCTCAGGCCCTTCTCTGGTCCTTGCACATGGACGAGTACCCCCGAGCCAGCAGCAGTGTGCTGAAACCTTTTTATGCTTGGAATCTGACAGTTTCCTGTCCTGGCTCTCTTCTGCTCCAGCTGGAGAAAGTTTTCTGTTTTTAAGATGTAATGTGAATAGAGTGGGCTCACCTAGATAATCCACAAGACTCTATTTTAAAGTTGTTAATTGGTAACCTAATTACATCTGTGAAGTCCCCTTGGCTGTGTGTTGTAATACATTTACGGGTTTCGGGGAATAGATGGGACCGATGAGGGCTGGGAGGGGTCATTCTGCCTATCACAGGTCCCTTGTTTACCTCTCAAATAGGGTTTTGAACCAAAGCCGGAGATTGTATGTGCAAAGGCATAGAGTTAAGAAGGGGATGTTGTACTCAAGATATGGAAGTTATTATTGTTTGTGATACAAGTTGATGAAATGGAGCTAAATGGAGGCCTGTTTAAGGTTGGCAAGGTCCTTGATTACTGTGCTAAAGGTTTGGGCTTTGTTGGCCATGGGAAGTCACTTGAGTTTGTTTTTCTTTGGGATGGCATAGGATTGTGTTTTAGAAAAGCGATTGTGTTTTAGTAATATGACAAATACGATGAGAGTGGGAACTAAGACATTGGAAGTTTGGAGAGAAGAAGAATTACAGAGTGACTGTGCTCTTGGTATTCATATCAAACTCTCTGGGTCAGCATTGAGAGGAGATTAACTTACTATTTAAAGTAAATTTAAGCCATTCTTTCTTCTCCTGGACAAGCAGAAATATAAAACAGTTGATAACAGATATGCATGTGATTAAGATAGAATTTAGTATGCAGTGATGTGTTCCAGACTCATATCCAACTTTCTTTTTGAAATCTCCAATTTGATGTCTAATGAATATGTCCCACAAAATCTTTCTTTATTATAACTTTCTTCCAACTTTTTCCTTCTTAACTCTTCCTCTTCTTAGTAACTGGCATCACTATTTACCCAGATGCTGAGGCAAAAAAATATAAGCATTATTTTTGATAACGTCCTTTTATTTATTTCTAGGTTCAGTCTTTGTTTCTCCAATGTATATATGAAATTTGTCCAGTTCTCTCTCCCTCTCAGTTCAAGAGGCCACTATCTCTGACCTGGACTGTTGCCAGTAGTCTCAACTGTTTTCCTTACTTCTGATGCCACCTCCAAACATCACAGACCATTTCCCAACTCATTCTCTGACCAGTAGTCATGTTGTTTCTGCCTAATTCCTCTCTCAAAGTCATTATTTCTTCTGCCTTGTAACTTCTTCCGTCATTCCTGACTTGTTCCTTTTCGTTATATTTCAGGTCTTGATGACTCGAAAGTCACATTTCTCAGATACTTTTAGATCAGTCATTCTCAACCTTCTGGCCCTTTAAATACAGTGCCTCATGTTGTGACCCAACCATAAAATTATTTTCGTTGCTACTTCATAACTGTAATGTTGCTACTGTTGTGAATCATAATGTAAATATCTGATATGCAGGATGGTCTTAGGCGACCCCTGTGAAAGGGTCATTCGACCGCCAAAGGGGTTGTGACCCACAGGTTGAGAATCACTGTTTTAGATCATCCTATATAAAATAGTTCTCTCCCTGCAGATTACTTTCTGTAGTATCTTCTATTTCCTTCACATTTCCTGAAAAGGAGAGTGAAGCGGAGGGATGGGGGGCGGTGATGATACAACATGTCATCTTTATTCGTACCTCTAAGCCTTCATTCATATCGTTTTATCTTATTAAATTGCCCTTTTTACTTTTCCTGGCCTATCTAAATTCTACCTATCTTTCAAATTTCTACCTATCGTACTTGAATTTAATATATTCCATTTTATTTCCCTCAATACCTAGTATACACTGATCTCCCCTTTCTACACTTTATGGTCTTTTAAATTTCTTTAGCTCTTTAAAACCCTTAAGAAAGAAGTACCAATAGTCAGGGAGGTTAGAATTCTAAAATGGTCAAAGTTTTAATTTTATATTCGCTGTGCTGCCTTCCACGTAGATCAAGTGGCCGAAGTTCCTCCATGTATTCACAAACGTGTGAGTTAGTGTATCAAAAGGGTTATTTTGTTAAGCAATTGTTATCTCAAGCCACAAAAGTTTAACTCCATAGAGAAATTTGTCTCTCTTCTATAGTTATGTATTTAATTTTATCATAAATCTTGAGTTATTACATATGGTAAATATTACTGGCTTTTACTTGACTTTTAAATTCCTTGGGTAGTTACATTTACATAATTACTTTCTGTTCTCTATAATGCAATGCTTAGACAGTATTAGATGTTCAGTACACATTTGTGGATGATTGTATATTCTTTTTTTAAAAATACATATATTTCTTTATTGATTTAAGAGAGGAAGGGAGAGGGAGGAAGAGATAGAAACATCAATGATGAGAGAGTCATTGATTGGCTGCCTTCTGCACGGCCCCCACTGGGGACCAAGCCCGCAGCCCGGGCATGTGCCCTTGGCCGGAATTGAACCTGGGACCTTTCAGTCCCCAGGCCAACGCTCTATCCACTGCGCCAAATTGGCTAGGCCAGTGGTCGTATATTCTTTATTTCTTTGTTGATTGTGTAAAAAAAAAAAGCCTGGTCCATTGGAATATGTCACCTTCTTAATTCAAGCTTCTAAATGAGTGCATTATACCAATACCAACCACACTTTTCGGAAAAGATAATAACACTGATTCATTTTGGGAAATATATGCCATCCTTCCATGGAATAAAATATTCACTAGTATAATTTGATTCAAGACATGGCCAATGTGTCCTATTTGAGTGAATTAGACAAATTGAATAAATTTCACTGTGCATGTTACCTGAAATACAATTTAGAACACGTATGTTTGCACATGGGGTGAAGATGTGTAAGGAAGGAAAACCAAAGAATAGAATAAGTTGCTAAGTTTAACAGTTAGAAAATAGTGATCTATCAAAATATGAAAAACAGGTGCATCCGTGGTTTAAACATATCATTAGTAAGCATGCTAATTTTCTCCTGTCCCTTAAAAATACTTATAAGACATAGAACTTGTATTCTAAAGCCTTTACTTTTTGGAAGGAAGAATAAAAACTGAAAACAAAAATGCTGTTCTATGAAATTCTGCAGGAGGTATACTCAATTGTATCAGTATTTAAAAATCTAGGAACTGCATTCATAAGATGAAGATCCCAAGAAAGGTCCACTTGCCACTGTCACAAGAGGAGGGAAGAGTAATTATATGAAATACTAGGGGCCCAGTGCGCGAAATCGTGCACCTTGAAAGGAACCGTGGGCCGTGAGGCTGCGGTGAGCACATGGGCGGGTCTCAGGCCATCCTCCATGCCCCTCCTGCCGTGGCCCCCAGTCCCCTGTCTGCTTGCAGCCCCACTCCCACCGCTGCTGCTCCCACGTGCTGATGGCGCCAGCCCTACTTGCACCCGCTGACAGCACTGAGCAATCGGGGCCGGTGCCGGGTGCCAGCAGCAAGTGCGAGCAGTGGCTCTGGTGTCAGCAATGGGTACAAACGGGACCGGCACCAGCAGCAGGTGTGAGCACCAGGCAGGACCGCAGGGCACGGGAGCAAAAGAATATTCAGTATTCACCAGAGGCTCGCCCCGATGACAGGGACCGGTGCCCTGCCTTGGTCTGGTGCCCCCACTCACCTGCTTCACCATCCCGCTGCGGCCAATGCCTGCCATGTTCCGCATGCACCCTCTGGGGGTCAGCACACATCATAGTGGCCAGTTGTTTGTTCAGTTGGTCCACTGTTCGGTCTATTTGCATATAGGGTTTTATATAGATAGATACCTAGAGCATTTCCTGACAAAGGTCTGCTCTTTCAGGGACATTTTTACCAGAGAACTGTCTCCATTTGGGGAGGTCATCCTTTCTACTGCAGTCCCCTCTATCCATCCTAACTCAAGTTAAGGTAGGAAAAAAGCTATACCACCGGAGAAAAAATTGTGAAGGTACACCTCAGAGGAATAGGCCAATTGAAAAATTGAGATTTAATCTTAAAATTATAGAATGTTTTTCCTGTTGCACACCTCATCCTCATATCAACACACAAAAAAGAAAAAACTGTAGAAAATGCAGATATGTAACAGGGCTCCTGTATAATAACAAGGAGTTACAGCTGAAAGAGCTGCAAGGAGTAGGCTCTCACTGAGCGAGAGTACAGAGAAGAGTCAGTAAAGGAAACCAAAGGAGGACACCAGAGGAACTTGAAGCTCCTGATACCTATAGCGAACATTACACACAGCCTACCTCCTGGCCAAATTAACAAGTTACCCAGTAAGTGTCTATTTAGATCTTTTCCTATTGCCCAGTGCTACATGGTGAACTTGCAACAAAAAATTAGATAGCATGTTTAAATGCAAGAAAAGTCTGAAGAACTAAAGCAAGCATCAGAACCAGACTCAGATATTACAGATGTTTGACTTATCAGGTAGGGAATTTATAATGACTGATTAATGTGTTAAAGACTCTAATGGAAATAGTAGGCAATAGTCAAGACTACATGAGTAATGTAAGCAAAGAAAAACTCTAAGAAAGAATCAACAGGAAATGCTATTAGTAAAAAACACTGAAATAGAAATAAATACTTTTGATGGGCTCATCAGTAGAATGGATACAGCTGAGTAAAGAATCAGTGAGATTAAAGATAGATCTATAAGAACTGCCTGAAGTAAAATGCAGAGAGAAAAAATATTGGATGAAAAACCCCCAAATCCAAGAGCTGTGGGACAACTTCCAAAACTGTAACATATGCATAATTGGAATACCAGAAGGAGGAGGAAAAGGAGAAGAAGGAATATTTGAATAATTGCAGAGAATATTACAAAGTTAATGACAGACACCAAATACAGGCCCAGAAAGTTTAGTACCAAGCAAAATAAATGTAAAAATAATCTGGGCACATCATATTCAAACTGAAGAAAACCAGAAACTAAGAAAATCTTGAAAGTACCCAGAGGTGGTAGTGGGGAAAAGAGAGTGGAATAAAATATTTAAATGTTGAAAGAAAAAAATGCTGATAATTCTATATCCAGTGAAATTATATTTCAACTAGAGGCCCAGTGCACGAAATTTGTGCACTGGTGGGGGGGTGGGTCCCTCAGCCCGGACTACGCCCTCTTGCAGTTCGGGAACCCCACGATTTATCACCCCAAAGATGTAGGCCCCACCCACCTGGCCAGGGCTCCGTGATGGATCGCCCCCTGCAGAGGGAGGCCACGCCCACACGCCGCAGCACTGCCGCAGGGTAGCCTGGGCCGCCCTCTTGGGGCAATTGTGGAGCCCCCCAATTGATCGCCCTGCCAGCCAGTGGCCTGGGCCTCCCTCTGCAGGGTGATCATGGGGCGATGGTGGGGCCCCCGACCAATCACACCACACCCACCTTAGCTGGCCTGACGCCAGTGGGTGTCATAGCGTGGTTGTCCGGATGGTCATTCCACTGTTCAGCTGTTCGGTCAATTTGCATATTATGCTTTTATTATTATAGATAGTGAAAGACAGATGCTTTCTCAGACATATAAAAACTAAAGGTATTTATTGCTAGCAGACCTGTCTTGTAAGAAATGATAAAAGAAGTTTTTCAAGGAGAAGGAAACAATATAGGTTAAAAATTTGAATGTACATAAAGAAAGAAAAAGCATTAAATAAGAAAATGAAGAATGAAATATTTTTCTTATTCACCATTGATCTAAAAGTAATTGTTTAAAGTAACAATGTATACTAGAAGTTTATAGAATGTGGATAAGTGAGATGAATGATGACATGTCATAAGGGTTATGAGTAAGGATTTGGGAATACTCTGATATAAGGTACCGGCACTACAAGTGAAGCAGTATAGTGCCATTTAAAGGTGGGTTTAGATCAGTTAAAAATGCATATTGCAGTCACTATGACAACCACTAAAAAATTTCCAGAAAAAATGTATAATTGATTGTTCAGGGAGGATATTAAATAGAGTCCTATAAAATGTCAATTAAAATCAGAATAATTCAGACAGGAAAAATGGGGAAAAAATAGAATAAATGCAATGAGTAGAAAACAATTACAACGTAATAGATGCTAATCTATGTCATTGTCACTTTAAATGTAAATGGCATAAATATACCAACTAAGAGACAAAGATTGTCAAAGAGGATTAAAAAACAACAAAGCTTTATTTAAAGAGAACACCCAGATATGTGTTCTCTTTAAGTCACTTTAAAGAACCAGGTAAAAAGAAAAGGGATCATGAGACATAAACCATGCTGTCACTAACCAGAAGGAATCTGGAGTAGCTGTGTTAATTTCAGACAAAACAGATTTCAAGACCATGCAAATGATGATAGCTACAAAGGGACAGTACATAATGAGTTGGAATCAATCATTTAAGAAAATTTAACAATCCTAAACATATGCACTTAACAGAGTGTCCAAAACACATGAGGCAAAAATTGATAGCATTGAAAGGAGAAATAGACAAACCCATTACAGTTGGAAACTTCAACATCCCTCTTTCAATAATTAATGGATCAGGCAGGCAGAAAAATCAGTATATAGATGCCCTGGAAAACACTATCAATCAACTTGATCTAATTAATATTTATAGAATATACCATTCAAAAACAGCAGAATATACATTCTCCTTCAGCTTACATGGAACATCCAGCAAGATAAATCACATTCTGGGCCATGAACCACACCTTAACAAGTTTTTAAAAAATAATACTTATGCAAAGTGTATTTTACAAACCACAGTGGAATTAAACGAGAAATTGATAATAGAAAGTAAGCTGGAAAATCCCCCAGTGTGTGGAAATTAATTTAAAACACACTTCTAAATAACACATTGGTCTAAGAAGTGTCAAGATAAATTTTGAAATATTTCCAAGTGATAATGAAAATACAATTTATCACAATTTGGGGGATTTAGAAAGGCAGTGCATAGAGGGCAATTTATAAATACATAACTAGTAAAGAAGAAATACCTAAAATGTGTAATGTAAGGTTCCACCTTAGGAAACTAGAGAAGAAGAACAATTTAAACCCAATGCAAGAAAAAAGAAAGAAAAAATACAAATTAGAGAAGAAATCAATGAAATTGGAAAAAATAAACAAGAAAATTTTAAAAACAAAATTTTGTTCTACGATAAGATAAACTTGTTATTTAGCCAGACTAATCAAGGGGCAAAAAGATAGAAGACACACATTACCAATATCAGAAATGAAAGCTAGCTTATCACTATAACCTCTATGGGGATTAAAAAGTAATAAAGGTATACTATGAAACACTATGCCCACAAATTTGGTAATTTAGATTAAATGAATCAATTTCTTGAAAGACTTTTAAACAATCAAAACTCACACAAGTAGAAATAGATCATCTGAATACGTCTATATCTATTAAAATTAAATAAAATTTGAAATTATAATTAAACAATTTAAAAGAAGCAACAACAAAGCATCAGGAACACATGGATTCACTGGTGAATTCTAACCAAACAAAAATTAATAAGATAACAAACAATTCCATTAAAAAGTGGGCAAAATGCCTGAGCAGATATCTCACTGAAAATACTGGTGACAAATAAGCATATGAAAAGTTGCTCAACAT
Source organism: Myotis myotis (assembly GCF_014108235.1). NCBI lineage: Eukaryota > Metazoa > Chordata > Mammalia > Chiroptera > Vespertilionidae > Myotis > Myotis myotis. The sequence continues at coordinate 61,764,354 of NW_023416324.1, forward strand.
CATTTGTCATTAAGGAATTGCAAATTAAAGCAACAATGAGAAACACTATGTATCTTTTAAAATAGCTGAAATTAGGACACACAACTAACTTCGATTGATGACAAGGATGCAGAGCACAGAACCTCTTCAGTACTGGTGGTAATGAAAACACTAAAGTGGCTGTTTTTTGCAGAACTAAACATAGTCTAAGCATACAATCCAGCCTAGGAATTTACTCCACTGGTTTAAAAACTGTTCACACAAAACCTGCACATGAAAATTATAGCAGCTTTGCTCATAAGTGCCTCAAACTGGAGGCAACCAAGATGTCTTCAGTAGGTGAAGGATAAACAAACTGTGGTATTCCATGCAATGCAATGTTATTCAGCAGTTAAAAAAAATGAGCAATAAAGCCACAAAAAGGCATGCATGAATTTTAAATGCACATTGCTAAGTGATAGAAGAGTCTGAAAGTGTGTATAAGGTATGGTTTCAGTTATATGCCATTTTGGAAAAGGAAGAATTCTAGCATTGGTAAAAATGTTGGTAGGTGCCAAAGATCAGGGAAACACAGGAGATTACTAAGGTGGTAATATATGCTCTTTGATATATAATTGGGGATACATGGCATGCATTTGTCCAAACCCATCACACTTACATTACCCAGGGTAAACCTTAATGTATGCAGAATTTCAAAAACATTATTTAGAAGGATGGGGGAATCCCAAACTGAAATCCGATGTGAAAAAAACAATCTTAACTGTATTACAAATGTATCACCATCACCCAACATGAGGCCAAAGGTGCTGACCTAAGTAAATTTGGAAATATGTGGATGTCTGTAAGACTAGACACAAAAGAAACTGTACATAGTAGTGTAGTCTGGTTGATAAAGGTGTTTCCCATGAGAATGAAGGTGTTAAAACTGTACCAGGTTAACAATTCTGATATTGCTACGTTTGTATACGGAAATTGAACAAGGAAGTAAATGGATGGTGGAGGCCAGGTTGCTCACTGGAGTGGGCATTTTCAGATAAGCAAGAGGACAAAGCTAACGTGAATCATGCAATAATGAATTAAAGCTGAAAACACCAAGAACTTGTTATTACCTTATTGTAGACAAAGATGGTCACATATAGAAATACTTCATAGATATCAGTATATATACACATCGTATGTACATATATTTCTTTGTAAGCTAAAAGAGCCCAGTTGCAACAACACACCGATAGCTGCAAGCACACCTGGTTCCCGGGTCTTGGTTTCTAATACCCTTCTCCAATAAGCAGAGTGAGGGTTCCTTGGCTGATTCTAGAACTAAGGCAGGAAGCATAGAGAATGAGCACGGGGCATTTTATAGTGCTAGAAAGTAAGTGCTCAACCGCGCGCGCACGTACACACACACACACACACACACACACAATTGTATATCTAAGGGATGTAGGAGGAAATTCAAAGAGTTTTATTAACTATAAGAAACCAGTATTTTGTGATACCTTATGGCAAGCAAAAGCAATTCACTCTGAAAATTGTTATAATTTATAAAATTAATGCAGAATGAGTAATAAGGACTTTATACCTTAAGTTGATTACTCTTTAGTTTATCATACATTATTTAAACTATTTTTTTATATATTTTTTATTGATTAAGATATTACATATGTGTCCTTGTCCCCACGTTACCCTCTACCCCCCACCCCCCCCACCCCCGCTCATGCCCTCACCCCCCCCCCCCCCCGTTGTCCATGTCCATTGGTTAGGCCTATATGCTTGCATATAAGTCCTTTGGTTGATCTTTCCCCCTTACCCCCACCCTCCCCTACCTTCCCTCCAAGTCCCGACAGTCCAATCAATGCCTCTCCGTCTCTGGATCAGTCCTTGTTCATCAGCTTATGTTGTTCATTATATTCCACAAATGAGTGAGATCCTGTGGTATTTATCCGCTCTCCAGTTCCATCCATGCTGTGGCAAATGGTAAGAGTTCCTTTTTCTTCTTCCTCTTCTTAAAGAATACCTTTCAGCATTTCATATAATGCTGGTTTGGTGGTGATGAACTCCTTTAGCTTTTTCTTATCTGTGAAGCTCTTTATCTGACCTTCTATTCTGAATGATAGCTTTGCTGGATAAAGTAATCTTGGTTGCAGGTTCTTGCTATTCATCACTTTGAATATTTCTTGCCAGTCTCTTCTGGCCTGCATGGTTTCTGTTGAGAAATCAGCTGACAGTCATATGGGTACTCCCTTGTAGGTAACTGACTGTCTTTCTCTTGCTGCTTTTAAGATTCTCTCTTTATCTTTTGCTCTTGGCATTTTAATTATGATGTGTCTTGGTGTGGTCCTCCTTGGATTCCTTTTGTTTGGGGTTCTCTGCGCTTCCTGGACTTGTAAGTCCATTTCTTTCACCAGGTAGGGGAAGTTTTCTGTCATTATTTCTTCAAAAAGGTTTTCAATATCTTGCCCTCTCTCTCCTTCTGGTACCCCTATAATTCTGATGTTGGTACGCTTGAAGTTGTCCCAGAGGTTCCTTACACTATCTTCATATTTTTGGAATCTCTTTTCTTTTTTCTTTTTCGGTTGGGTATTTTTTGTTTCTTTGTATTTCAAATCTTTGACTTGATTCTTGGGATCCTCTTGTCTGCTGCTGGATCTCTGTAAATTATTCTTTATTTCAGTCAGTGTATGCTTAATTTCTAGTTGGTCCTTTTTCATGTCCTCCATGGTCTCCCTATACTTATTGAGGGATTCATTAAATTTATCGGCGGTTTCCATAAAATTCTTGAAAAACCTTATAACCGTGGCCTTAAACTCTATATCCAATCGTTTGCTTTCCTCCATTTCTGCCATTTGTGACCTGTTTCTTTGTCTCCGCATTTTGGCAGCTTCCCTGTGTTGATAGAGTGGCCCTGTGCGCCAGGTGTCCTGTAGGGCCCAGTAGCTCAGCCTCCCCAGTTACCTGGGGTGGACACTCTTGGTGCACTCTTGGTGCCTTGGTTGTTGTAGAATCACTGGGAGGAATTGACCTCCAGGCCAATTGGCTGTGAGAATCAGCTGTGTCTAAAGTGGGAGAACTTCTGTGCTGAAGACACCCTTCTGGGGCAAGACTTGCTTCAGTGGGGCTTTGGTGCTCACTGAGTCTGCTCCCTGAGTGCGTCCCTTATGGATCTGAGGAGTTGCAGTCTGGATGGACCCCCTCTGACCACTGGGTACAGTGGCTCCTGGATCTAAGGAGGTGCTAATTCAGCCTCTGCCTGAGGCCACACAGCAGGAGCCACGAAGAGGCTCAGCTGTGAAGCAATGCAAGCCGCTGCGGGGCCTTGGGCCTTCTCTTGGAAGTTCCAGGTCTGCCTGGTTCGGCTGCAGTTAGGTACATTCACATGCAAAAGCCTCTGCCGCAGCCTGGGTGGGGCGGGGTCTCAGGGAGTCAGAGGGCGGAGAAAGCGGCCATGGCCGATTCTCTGCCCGGAGTCGCGCGTCTCAGTGTTCCGGTAACGGCTGCAAGCACCTCTGAGGGAAAGCCGCCCTCAAGTTCGCTCGCTGCCGGACAGACCAGCTTCTCCCCGTATGAGACCTGGGTCCCCAGAGACTTCCCGGAACCGGAGTTCAGAGCCGTCGGGAGTTTGTGATTCAAAAAGACAGCCCCGTCCTCAGGCGCCACCCCCTTTCCTCGCGTGCGCGAGCCGCCGTACCTCTGCACTTCACCTCCGCAGCGCCTCTGGCTCTCAGCGTGCTTTTCTTTCCTTCTAGTTGTGGACTTTACACTCAGCCAGCCTTCCTGTTGTTCTGGATGATGTTTGCTCAGTCCTTTGCGGTAATTTTCAATTGTTGTGTGAGGCGATAATTTCCCGGTGTTTACCTATGCCGCCATCTTAGTTGCTCCGACCATTATTTAAACTGTTAATAAAGTATAAGATATAGCATTACAGCAATTTTTGGGTACATGACTAGACATCTTAGTATAAATTGAAGTTCTGAAAAAAACCATCAGGAAGAATAACAAGCAATATACCTCTTTAGATTAATTTGAATTATGGAGGAATTCAATTTTAGTTAAAACTGCAGTTGTTTCTTTCTAGCAGTAGATGTCAGTAGAGTTCTTTTAATAAAAATCGAATGCCTGAGTACCTCCATAGCAACAGCTTCCTGGTCACATTACCATATATAGGAACATTGCTCTGAGGACTAAAGATTCTATTTTCTGTAAGGATTTTGCAACAAATGGAAACACTTTAATTAAATTTTAAAAAGGTACAGATTTCAAATGCAGGGTTTGCTAGACACTCATCCAGTGAGGCTTACTTTCTTTCTCTCTCTTTTCCCTGTAGTAATTTTGTTTTAAGGTTTATGCATTTTTCAAAGTGAATTATTCTTAGTGTTCTAATAAGGAATCTGAAATATCTGTACTAAACTCAAGCAACAATGACTATAAGTCTGGCTAGACATGTTGTGTTAAAAATGAATATGGTGAGGCTGAAATGGTAGGATGTTAGTGCATTGACAAGGGGAACACTGTGAGTGTAATGTTTTGAGGAAGTTAATATGTCAGAGATGAGTGATTGGAAGGAATAACTAGACACAGAGAAAACAAGAAGTTATTTTAGAAATCCACATTTTCACTAATAAAAACAAACTCAAAGAATGAATAAAATTTAGTAACTGACTGAATATAGAGAATAAGGAGTTAAATGACATTACTTCTGTGACTGTTATTTTTATATATGAACAACTTGGTGCTTGTTGGATAATTTACAACTGTGGTCCTATCAAATAAAATTAAAATGTATTCAAGTGTTTGATAATTCTACTTAGACCTTTAATTTGTTAAAAATGAATGGATACTTTAACATCTATTTATTGAGTATGCAATACATACATTGCATTTATGAATTCAAATAATTCACAATTTGAGGCATACATTTATAAAGAGCAAATTTTTTAGATCAAGGAAACAGAAGAGAGCAGTTTATTTTTCTAGGAAGTATGTAGGAAACTTCAGTGAGGAGGTGATATTTGTGGTGAGCTTTAAAGTGAATAAATTTTTCTCAAGAGAGCAAGTCAAAGAATTGGGGAATTTTATCTGCTTCTGCCCGTACAGTCAGTCTGGCTCTGCAGACGTATACTGAAGAGGGCAGACCCTTGTTCGGTGTCTGTTTTGTGTTAAAGCACTGTCAGGCGTTAAAACAAATGATCTATTATTAAATGCACATTCGTAAAAAAAGCTACAAATTTAAGTGTAGTCTTCCAGAGACTGTTATTTATTTGTTTAGATTGATATTAATTTTATTACACCAAACAAAGTGTACATACATAAGCTGTTATTTGGCAAACTTCTTTAGTCTCGTGTGTGTGTGTGTGTGTGTGTGTGTGTTATGTGTTGTCTTTGATTACATTTTTGTTCCTATGTTTTCTATTTTTCATTATTCCTATTTATTCTATCTGTCAAGTAGTTGGAAGGCAGTATGGGCTTAGATATTTTTCAGATGGATTATTTTAAAAGGTTCTTTCTCCCTCTTCTCTCTCTCTCTTTCTTTCCCTCTCCCTCTCCCTCTCTCCTTCCTTCTTTTCTTCTTCCCTCCCTTCCTCCGTCCCTCCCTCCCTCATTTAGAGCTTCTAAAGAGAAAACCACACAAACTTTTCATTGTTTAATTAGTGTAAAAAGACAAGTACTCAAAAATCATCATTATATGGCACAGGTTACTTTTTTCCTGCAAATGGACAGTGGCAAATTTTATTTACTTTTAATTGAAGGCACGCTAAGTGAGACCCGTAAACCAGGGGTCAGGTAAGCTGTAGTTCTCTGTGTTAAGTTTAAAAGTTAACCTCAGTCAACTAAAAGGAATTTTTTCCTTTCAATTGAAATTTCTTGCTATGGCTGATTTTATGTAATTTTAAGTCTTATATTGTGTGTGTGTTTTTAAATTTTTAAACGTTTTAAAATGTACTGCTCATAGGTACTTGTCAGCAGATTGTAAGTTCGATAAGCAATACTAGCATATTACGTTTTTGACGTTTCTGTATGTATTAGACTTAAGTCAGTGAGGTTTCTTAAGTGCTAGTTCAGATTTTTTCTTAGTTAAAATATGTTATAAATTTGTTTTACAAGTTTTGCAATATCTGTCCCATACCAGTTTTTGATGAAAAGTTAACTGTTTACAAGGAGTCTTAAAGTCTGTACATTAGCTGAATTGCTAGAAAACACACACGACCATTTTAACATTTTATTTTGAGAGTGTTTTTTTATATGAACCTTTACTTGTTTGCATAGGGTAGTAATACATATTTAACTACTTTTCCTTTTTTTAAAAAAATAGCCTGCTATATATGAAACGTTCTATTTAGTGCTCTAGTTAACCTGTATATTAATATTAAAACACTCTTAAACATAAAGCCTTTTAGATCTATATTTCAAATCTTTAAAATCCTCATCCCTGGTCGAGATAAAGAGTTTTGCTAAGAAAGGCTCAGTAATGTGCTGTTTTATATTAACAGGAAACAGAACAGCAGTAGTGGTTTGAATACCCTGCAAACAGGAAGTTTGACACATGCATAGCTCTTAGCTTCTGTGTAAGAACTTGTTGAGCTCCTTCTGGAAGAATTTTCAGCTACTTTAAGTAAAGTGTAAATACACATGAATGGCAGCTTATAGAGAACTCTCCGGTAGCCAGTATTCAGGTACAACTGCTCTTCAGAAATTGGAAGGTTTTGCTAGCCGATTGTTTCATAGACACTCTAAAGGTACTGCACATGATCAGAAAACAGCTCTGGAAAATGACAGCCTTCATTTCTCTGAACATACTGCTTTATGGGACAGATCAAGTAAGTTTTGTTTTTAAATAATACATTATAACTAGAAGCTAAAATGCTAACTAGAGTTTTAGAATCAAACATAAAGAACTATGTTTTGTTTGTCTTTTTATGATTTGCACAAGGACATTTTGCGAGTTGAAGTTGAAAGAGTTCCACAAAAACTCGATTATAAGTTGAGCCGAACATTGTAGTTCATTATTTGTTTTATCTACAACTTTTGGATATCAGTGGGAAACCTCTACAGAATGTTTACATCATTTCTAGTGTATGCTTCCGGCTGTTTTGCTTTTGTTGTTGTTGTTGTTTTTATATAAAAGTTAAATGTCTAAATTTTAGAAACAAGGAATAGTTCATTTTTTTAAATTTCTTGGCTGTATAAGCTTTAAAATTTGAAAGGACACAGAAGATTCTTGAATTTTTAATTAAATTTCTCGTTTATTTGCCAACTTTTGTTTTTAAACACATGTGTGGAAGTTACTTCAGTTTTGCAAGTAGGATTTCTAATATCAAAGCATAGTATGTATGATTAATCCATGTGAAATCTTTCTTATATTTATAACATCTTAAAAATCAAAAGCATTCATAATTATATTTTATGTTACTTATAATTATGGTTAAAGGGGGGAGTTGTTTATGCATGCATCACATTCTTCCCAGGCATGTTAAAAATGTTTGGATTTATTGCTTGCTTTGCTAAAGGAGTGATATGTAACCATATTTGGTGACATGAACTTTAAAAGATGTATTTCACATATAAACAATACCAGTATTCCATTCCACATTACACTTTGAGTCCTCCCCAAGGTATTTTTGTCACTCTGATTAAAGGAACAATGGAATTACCCTTAGTGCTCTTGCCCTTTTTGGTATGTTTGTTTGATCATCAAAAAGCATAGGTTTTGCCTCGTTTTGTTTATATATTCCATAGCAGTTAAGGGGGAAAAACTCATTTTTAACAAAAACAAGACTGGTTTACAAAATTTACTCCCTGGTTTATACAGTACCTTCATAGTTCTATAGAAGCTTATGGAGTTATTTTTTTTTTTTTTACTCCATCTGAACTTTTTTTACCATTATGATATTTGAGGAAGAAAGTAAAGAATTTGCACAATGTTTTTTTACTCTAAAGGTTTTCATTACTTATAATTAATTTTTACTACATAGCAAGTTAATAGATGAAAAATTTCAAATATCTTCAATTTAATGAACTATTGAATATTGAAATAATAGTATATTATTAAAATTTACCATGCAACAAAAGTTTATTACTCATTCTTTGCTATCTTCTGTTAAATTGCCTTCTCTTAGACTTAAAGCCTTTTGGAAATCTTTTTTATGCATTTCAAAGATCTTTTAATTAAAAGTTCAATGAGGAATGAATACAATACTAAACTTGTTTTTGTTTCACTAATACCTGTCCCTCAAAATAGTGGGCATTTAATAAATGTATCTTGAATGAGTGTCATGGGTTTGTAATGACGAAAGGTTATGTTTGAACTATTTCACCATTTTAAAAGTGTATGGGGCCTTTTGAGACACATAAGCTGTGGAAGATAATATCATGAACCATGATTTTTTATTTTTTTTTGAGAAAACACACTAATAAAATGCTGTTATCTTCTTTTATTGCAATGTCACAAAATAAAAAATAGGATTATGTACAAGTAAAATTAGGAGAACCTTGTAACCTTCAAATGATAGGCATGATATAGGAAATACTAAAATAGTAACTGAGTGTTCATTAATCAAGTATTCTTTAACTCTTCCGTCTTTCATATCCCCAAAATATCAAATATACACAATAATTTTATATATGTAATAATGAGCATAGTGAGCTTACAGCTCTTGTTTCCTATTATGCAGTGGTTCTCAACCTTTGGCCCTTTAAAACAGTTCCTCATGTTGTGACCCCAACCATAAAATTATTTTCGTTGCTACTTCATAACTGTAATGTTGCTACTGTTATGAATCGTAATGTAAATATCTGATATGCAGGATGGTCTTAGGCGACCCCCCTGTGAAAGGGTCGTTTGGCCGCCAAAGGGGTCGCGACCCACAGGTTGAGAACCGCTGCTTATAGAATCTGTTCTGGAACAGAAAACTCTGTTGCAACAAAAACAGAGGAATCCTTTCAGTGCAGAATTCCAAGGTTTATTTTTGTGGCGAAAACACAAAATTTTATTCATCTATAGAATAAGTTATAGAAGGAGTTTTGACTATATGAAGATATTATACAAACCACATTCTTCAAAGCTAGTCAAAGCAGCTTACTTGCAGGACTTGTTTGACAAGAAAAAGGAATGTAATATCTTTTGATAATAAATACTTGGAATGTGATTGTTCCAAAGGTGCTATTTTAAGAAATCAACTAAGCACAGAAGCTACAAGTAATTTTTTAAAAAGTAGGTTCATAAGCTATGGAGTAAAGATTAATTACCAATTTAGACATGTTTGAAATGTAGCAAGTTTTAATCCAACTTTCTTCTTCAGTGACATTAAGTATAGAAAGAAATGCAGAATAAAGGCCATATAGTGGTTTCCAGGTGGCTTACATATGTTTCATCCTTTACTACTAAATTAAATAACAGGAGTTCCTATTTGATAACATAAACATTTAACAGCTGATTCCATGCACATATAAGTACATGAAGTTCAAAAGAAAAACATGGAGGAATTCTGCTTTTCATTGTGACTCAAAATGAATAGGAATATTAACATTCATTGAGTTCTCTTTCTAGCATATTTATTATAGTTAACTTTTAATAATTCCTTCAAAATAGATTGTAAATGGTGTATTAAGTTATATAGTGATGAATTTGAAGAAGTTTTGCACAATTTAAATATTGGACTTTATACACTTAATGACTATGCAGTTACAACATTTTAAGAACTGAATAGGTGAATATCGTCAAATATGTTACCTATCCTTTCCTGTGAATTGGCAGCCTGTTTTTCTGGCAGAGACAAGTCCATACTAGTGAATCTTAGATTTAAATACTGTATTGATAGCCATTCTGACAGGTGTGAGATGGTACCTCATTGTCATTTGATTTGCATCTCTCGGATGATTAGTGACTGAGCATGTTTTCATATGATTCTCAGCCTTCTGTATGTCCATTTTCTAAACATGTCTATTTAGGACCTTTGCCCACTTTTTGATTGGATTGTTTATCTTCCTTTTGTTAAGTTGTGTGAGTTCCCAGTAAATTTTGGAGATTAAGCCCTTATCAAAAGTAACATTGGCAAATATGTTCTCCCATGCAATGGACTCTCTTGTTGTTTTGTTGATAGTTTCTTTTGTGGTGCATAAGCTTTTTATTTTTATGTAGTCCCATTTGTTTATTTTATCCTAGGTCTCCATTGTCCTAGAAGCTGTATTGGTAAATATATTGCTACAACATATGTCTGATATTTTGCTGCCTATGGATTCTTCTAAGATTTTTATGTTTTCTCATCTCACATTTAAGTCCTTTATGCATTTTGAGTTTATTGTTGTGTATAGTGTAAGTTGGTGGTCTAATTTCAGTTTTTTGCATGTATCTGATCAACAAATGACAAGTGCTGGTGAGGATGTGGAGAAAAAGGAACCCTCTTGCACTGCTGGTGGGAATGCAGACTGGTGTAGCCACTGTGGAAACATTATGGAGTTTCCTCAAAAAATTGAAAATGGAACTGCCATTTGACCCAGTAATCCCACTTCTAGGAATATATCCTAAGAAATCAGAAACACCAATCAGAAAGGATATATGCTTCCCCATGTTCAAAGCAGCACAATTTACAATAGCTAAGATTTGGAAACAGCCTAAGTGCCCATCAGCACTTAGTGGATTAGAAAACTGTGGTACATCTACATGATGGAATACTACACTGCTGTAAAAAAGAAAGAACTATTACTATTTGCAGCAGCATGGATGGACCTGGAGAGCATTATGCTAAGCAAAATAAGCCAGTCAGAGAAAGATAGATATCATATGATCTCACTCATTTGTAGAATATAATGAACAACATAAACTGATGAACAAAAATAGATCCAGAGACAGAGAAGCATTGATCAGACCATCAAACCTCAGAGGGAAGGCAGGGGAGAGGGGAGGGGATAAGAGATCAACTGAAGGACTTGTATGCATGCATATAAGCATTACCAATGGACACAGACAGTCAGGGGGTGAGGGCATGTGCTGGAGGATGGGAGTACCTGGGGAGAGATCAATGTGGGGAAAAGCAGACATATGTAATACTTTAAACAATAAAGAATTTAAGTTAAATAAATAAATAAATAAATCTATATAAAAGGCTAAGTGACTGACCATCCAACTGACTGATACATATGACATGCACTGGCAATTTAAAAATAAACGTTCAGCCAGGCAGGGGTGGCTCAGTGGTTGAGCATTGACCTATGAGTCATTAGGTCACGGTTCGATTCCTGGTTGGAGCACATGCCCGGATTATAGGCTCAACCCCCATTGTGGAGGCAGCCAATCAATGATTCTCTCTCATCATTGATGTTTCTCTCTCTCCCCCTCTCCCTTCCTCTCTGAAACCAATAAAGATATTTGAAAATAATTAAATAAATAAACATTGACTCATGCATGTGCGATACATATAAAGCTCTCACTGGCATCAATCACATGCGTGTGTTTCGATCTGTCATTGTTGATCGTGAATTTGGTTGAAACTTCTATTATAGAGAAAGGGCAAATGGCGATATTAAAATATTTCTTCTAATTAATTTCCTTTCAATGTGCACAAATCCATGCACGGGGCCTCTAGTAAATAAATAAATACTGTATTGAACAAATGAACAATTTTATATACGATTCTTCAGATAGAATCAGATAGCTAAAATGGTTGTAGCAGAACATTTTATGAGTCAGTTGTACCTCTCCAAAGCTCACAGTCTTTAAGACAATTCACTTCCATGCTTATTTCTTAGTCCATTGAATCTGTATCATTTTAACTTCTAAGCTAGAAGGCCTTCCACATTACCTTTGTATCTATATTTTCCACCTGCAACTATTCCGTAAGCTTATGGATATAATAGTCAGTTTTTATTCATTTGGCAAACTCAAATTTTGTGTATTTACTACATCAGTCTATAAACAAGTCTGGGAAGAAAATGATCCAGTTTTTACTCTCAAAAACAAGAGTAGGAAAAGCAAACACAAAACAACAATTCAAGGCATAGTGAAATGGTTGCTTAAAAGTGTATAAGTAGCTTGCTGTGGGCGTTTAATGTAAGAAGAAATTAACACTAAAGAGAAGATGGGGCCTTAGAGAATACTGAAGAATGAATAGAATTTTCCTTTTACAGAATGAATTAAATTTTCAGTCTCAAAGGGGGAAAAGGTTATTTTATTATAAGACAACTAGAAGCCCGATACACGAAATTCATGCAAGGGCCTTGGTCCCGGCCTCCACCTGCCGCCGCCACAGCCCCCACCTGCCGCCGCCGCAGCCCCCACCTGCTGCGACTTTGTTCAGAAGGAATGACGTCCAGAAGGTCATCTGGTCTAATTAGCATATTTATACTTTTATTATTATATACTATAGGCCTGGTGCATGAATTTGTGCATGCGTGAGGTCCCTCGGGGTGTCCTGTGGAGATTGGGCCCCATCTCACTCCCCCAGCCTCACAGCCCCTTAGCCCTGCCCTTGCCTGGCTCCGCCCCCTCACCTGTTCCACCATCCGCCTACGGATTGATGGATCAAGGTCAGGCACCTCTGCCACTGCCGCTGGTCACCGTCAGCGGGGTGATTGGCAGGGCGATTGGGCCCCCACTCACACCCACCTTGGCCTGGTGCTGCCTTTTCATCTGCTCCACCATCCCACTGTAGTCCCACTCTTGTTGGGGCCCATTGGGGCCAGCAGCACCTCCACTGCTGTCTGCTGCCAGCGCTGTGTTCCGCACCACCCTCTGGTGGTCAGTGTACGTCATAGCGAGCAGTAGAACTCCCTGTCAAAATCCTGGTGGAGGGGACAATTTGCATATTAGGCTTTTATTATATAGGACGATACATAATTATGTGAAAATATGAAAATTTAGGATTTACTTGAAGATATAGTAAGATATTGTCTGGAAAAGCAGGCTGTGGATCTGATCTCAATAACACGGGGTATTGAGAAGGAACAGCCTTGACCAAGTTTCAGAAGATTTTGTTACCTAATTCCCCCAAGGTAATGGATGCCTAGCAACCTTACATTTACATAATTAAGTTGTCCACTGAAGTTATTCTTCCCACAGCAAAGATCTGCTTCAAGCCAACTGCTCCACTTACATAGAGAAGCACTTGATAACGTTCTTTAAATAGAAGTATAATTTACATACCATAAAACTCACTCATTATAAGTGTACAATTACTGATAAATTGTACAATTACTGATTTATTGTACAATTACAATAAATTGATAGAGTTGTGCAGTACCATAATTCAGTTTTAGAACATTTTTCATCACCCCCAAATTTATTTTGTAGTCTTGCAATCAATTCCCACTTTCACTTCAGTCTCAGACAAACTCTGGTTGGTTTTCTGTTCCTACAGATTTCCTTTTCTGGATACTTTGTATAAATGGAATTAGGCAATATACAATCTATTGTTTCTGGCTCCTTTTACTTAGAATTGCCCTTTGAGATTCACCCATGTTATAGAACACATCAATAGTTGGTTCCTTTTTATTGATGGATTGTACTATGCTGTTTGGATATAACATATTCTGTTTATCAATTTAGCAATTGATGAACATTAGGATTGTTTCTAGTTTGGGGTTATTTGGATAATGTTGCTATAAACATTTGTATACAAGCCTGGATGTACATGTGCTTTCATAACTCTTCAGTAGTAGTTATCTATAATAATAAAAGATATCTATAAAAAGTTATCTATAATAATAATATAATATGTTAATTAGACCAGACAGCCGAACAACCCTCCAGACATCATTTCATATGAAGCCTCTGTGGCAGGGGCTGAAGCAGAGGCTGTTAGGGGCAATCAGGCAGGTAGTCGAGCAGTTAGGGCTGATCAGGCAGGCTGGCAGAGTGGTTAGGGGTAATCAGGCAGGCAGGCAAGTGGTTAGGGGTGGTCAGGCAGGCAGGCAGAGTGGTTAGGGGAGATCAGGCAGGTAGAGGTGGTTGGGGGCAATCTGGCAGGCAGGAGAGTGGTTAGGGGCGATCAGGCAGGCATGCAGAGTGGTTAGGGGCGATCAGGCAGGCAGGCAGGCAAGTGGTTAGGAGCCAGCAGTCCCGGATTTCGAGAGGGATGTGCGGGATCAGGCGTGAACCGGCAGTAGGGCATCCCCCGAGGGGTCCTGGATTCCTAGAGGGTGCAGGCCGGGCTGCAGGACATCCCCCCACCCCCATGTATGAATTTCGTGCATGGTCCTCTAGTCTAGGAGTAAAATTGCTGGGTCATATGGTAAATTATGTTTATCTTTTTAACTTTCAGTTTTGTTTTTTCCCTAAGTGGATTTTCCATTTTCCATTCCTGTTGCTAAGGTTACAGTTTCTTCAGATCCTTGTTACCATCAGTATTTTTTATTATAGCTATTCAGGTGTGTGTAGTTATTCTCATATTTCATTGTGGTTTTCATTTTGTATTTTGTAATGATTGATGATGAGCATATTTTTCATGTTCTTATAAGCTATTCCTGTATTTACTTTGGAGAAATGTATTTTCAAATATTTTGCCCACTTTCAGAATGGAGTGATTTTTTTTGTCTTATTATCAAGTCTTAAAAGTTCTTTATATATTCTGAACACAAATTATCTGCCAAATACATAATTTGTAAATATTTTTTTATAGTCTGTGACTTGTCTCATTTTCTTAAGTGATGTCCTTGAAAAGATTGTAATTTTAATGAAGTCCAACTGATCTTTCTGTTGTTGTGGACTGCACCTTTGGTGCTAAATCTTAAGAAATCTTTGTTTAAACCAAGGTAATAAAGATTTTTATTCTACAATTTCATCTAGAAATCCTTTATTTGAATTAAATTTTGTGAATATAATGTGAGGTATGGAGTGAAGATCTTTTCCCCCTCTTATGTATATCTGATTTTTACTGCACCGTTTGTTGAAAAGACTTTCCTTTTTCTATTGAATTGTCTTGGCACCTTTGTCAGAAATCAATTGGCCATAAATGTAAGGGTTCACTGCTGAATTCTAAGTTTTATCCCGGGGATCTATATATGTCTATCTTTATGCCAGTAATACACTGTCTTGATTACTGTAACTTTAAAATAAGTTTTAAAATCAATTATTGTCGTCTCCAACTTTGTTCTTTTCCAAAGTTGTTTTGGCTACACTAGCCCTTTTCCTTTCCATATAAATTTTAGCATCAACTTGTCAGTTTCTGAAGGAAAGCTTACTAGGATTTTAATAGAGATTATATTGAAATTAGATAATATGTGGAGAATTGCCATATTAACAATATTTCATAAACATAAAATGCCTCTCTATTTATTTGAATGTTCTTTAATTTCTATTTAGTGTTTTCTATTTTTAGGGAACAAGTCTTGTTAAATTGATTCCTAAGTATTACTTAAAATTCCTGTTAATACTATTGTGAATGAAGTTGTTTCTTAATTTCACTTTTGGATTATTTGTTCCTAATATATTGAGATGTTATTGATTCTTGTATGTTGATCTTATACCATATGATATTGATAAAGTTACTTATTATCTCTAGTAGTTCCTTTGTACATTCCATAGAATTTTCCACATGTAGGCTCATGTTGTACACAAATAAAGTTTTATTTCTTTTTTTTTTAATCAGTCTTTATGCCTTCAATATCTTTTTTTTTATGTAACCTCATTGCACTGACTGGGACCTCCAGTACAAAGTTGCTTAAAAGTAGTGAGTGCAGATATCCTGCCTTATTCCCAGTCTTTAGGGAAAAGATCCTATCTTTCACCATTATACGGGAGCTGGGGAGGGTGGGCGGGGAGTAGGTTTATGGTTAAGTATTTAAAATACAGAGTTTATTCTTTTGTTATTATTTATTAGTTAGTGTATTATTTTGTATTACAAATGTAGACCTACTTTTGCCTACCCATGAATTTGATGTCAGCTATATCCCCTTTGGCTAGTGTCTTGTCATTTTCTTTTAGCTTGAAGGACTCCCTTAAGTATTTCTGCTTGCAACAGAAATTGTTGAGTTGTTTATCTTGGAATTCTGTATTTTTTCCTTAGTTTTTGGAGGCTAGTGTTTCCAGATGGAGAATTGTAAACTAGTTCGTTTCTGTTTTCTTTTAGCACTTTGAATATATCATTCCATTGCCTTCCGGTCTCTTTTATTTCTGTTAAAGTCATGATTAATTGTATTGCTTTTTCTCTGTACTTGATTACTCATTTTTCTCTTTCAAATTTTTCTCTGTCTTTGTCTTTCAATTATTTGAATATGATGTGTGCAGGAATGCAACTCTTTCTGTTTATCCTACTTGGTGTTACTTAAACTTCTTGCAGGTTAATATTTTCCATCAAACTCGGGCATTTTCAGCCATTATTTCTTTAAATGTGGTTTCTTTCACCTTTGTCTCGATCCTCTCCTTCTATGATTTCCATTATGTATTTGTTGGTAACCTGAAGCTCTTTTCATTTTTCTTCTGTCATTTGTTCTCTGTATTCTTCAGACTGGATGGTTTCTATTGATGTATCTTCAAGTTCACTCATTTAGTCTTTTGCCCTTCTCAAATCTGCTGTTGGGTCTGTGTAGTAAGTTTTAAAATTTGGTTATTGTATTTTCCAAGTCTGTAATTTTTGTCCTGAATAATTTTTCTTTCTATATTAAATATTTATTTGTTGTACCATTGACATCATATTTTGCTTTAATTCTCTAGGCACAATTTTCTTTTATTCTTTTGACACATTTAAATAGTTGTCTTGAAGTATTTTGTTTGCTAAATCCTATATGTGAGCCCATTCAGAGACATTTCCTATTGACTGTGTTTTTCCTCATTATGGATTATAGAATGTTTGTGTCAAAATATAGACTTTTAAAAAATAATATTTTTGTAGCAGCTCTGGATTCTTATTATTTTTTTCTTCCCTGAAGGGTGTTTTTATTTATGTTTTGTTTTAGTCTATAGACTGCATCTCCCATGATGTCTGCCTGCTGATTTCTCTGCTAGGGTTTACCCTGTGTCTGCATAACTTTGTTGTTAGTCAGTGATTGATCAAACGTTGTACTCGCACACTTTGAGCCTGTCTGTGCTGATGGAGTGGTTTGTGAGTGGGGGAACAATTCGGGGTTCAGGACATGTTAAAGTCTGTACCAGTTTCAACTTTCTGCTGGGCCCACGTGGGTCTCCCCAGTGGGATAGCTTCCTAGTCAGCCAGGTGTATGCGGAGATTCTCTAGGCCCTCTGTCTCTCTAGTTTCCAGTTTCCTTTAAATTTCCTGCTAGACCACTAGTTTGCTGCTTACCCCTACCAAAGCCACACTTCAGATTACCAAAGCTGGACACTTCTCTGTTCTTTTCCTATAATTTGCTTTTTTTTTTTTTTTAAAAAATAACATCACTTGTTTGGGGGTTTTGGCCTCCCCTTCAAATCAAGGCAGCCCTCTCTGGTGGCAAAGCGGCTCGTTGTCATGGCCATCCCCACCCTGACAGACAGAACTGGTGTACTAACTGAGCTGTGGGGGAACAGAGGCAGCACCAAGCAAGACCCCCCCGAGAGTCCCACTGTTCTCACGCAGACTCCAGCAGTTTTTCATGAATAAAAGCTTCTCAGTTTGCTTGTGATTGCTGAATTTTCAGAGCCACGAAGTTGTTTTTGACAATTTTGTCCAGTTTCATAGTTGCTTCTTAGGGATAAGACTTGCTGAGTTACTTATTCCCCCATCACTGGAACTCCTGTCTCACCTGGCGACTTTTAAAATGGCAGGTTCACTTGCTGAAGTTCCACTTAAGGCACCATTCTGTGGATCATTGGTACCATGTTGGTACAAACTTTGGGTCTCTGGGCGTCAGAAAAGTCTGTTCACCATTCTCTCCAGTCTGTCCACCTTGCTGTACAATCTGTCATCGTAATCCTGTTTGATGTAAGGAATCGTACACTTCAGCAGTGGTTGCCAGTAACTTTAGTGTGCATCCCCCTCTTTTTGAAAAGCACCTAAGTGGCATCTGACACTGTAATGTTGAATTTAATAGAAGTTTACAAACAAGTTATTTCCTGATCTCCTTTACAAATAAAGATATATAAAGAATCATATTTTGTCTTATCCGTCATACAGAATGTTTAAATGGTTAACATTTGTGCTGCAGTATAGCTCTATGGCTCATGAAAAATGAAAGCTATCCGCGATCTGGGCAATGAGATTCATCGCCAATAGTCACTAGCAATTGCACACAGCATTTTAATATCAGCGAGGTCTGCAGCCAGCAGTAAGAGCTGGTGTGATTGAAAGGCGTTTAGGTGCAATCATTCTGCTGTTTGTTCCTTGCCAGGTTCAACATGGGATTGTGTGAGTATTTGAAGAAAACAGCAGGGTTTTCTTTTATATCTTTGAAACATGTAAGAAGGGTAAATACGTGCTTAAATCTAAGAAACGTGGTAATTTGAAAATCATATGGCTCTAAAACAAAACAGTATTGTATTTGTCTCGGTTGATTAAAGCTTTAGGAAAGCGACTCCTTGGTTACATGTGAACCGATAATTCTGGTCTAATGTTGCCGTGGTAACAACTCATGCTGATATAATTGAGAACATCTTATACATCCTGGTTCGAATATTTCTCCCTGCCATTTTGTTGTTCTAGTGGTATATGAAAGAGGCTAGGAGAACTAGCTGGGAAGAAATGAAATCTAGTTGGATGCATCTTTGGCATTAATTTGATGTTTGCTAGTGGTATCTATCTCGTGCTGTGCAGTGATGCTTCGCTTCTAGGGGCTTTTCTTTCTAAAACAATAGGCAGCTCTTTTCCTTTTCTGTGTGTGCTGCATGTTCCAGCGTGTGTGTTTACACCATCGGCTCCCACCTCTAGAGATTAGCATAGCTCCCTTTGCTGCTGGATTGTTGTTTTGAGCAATATGTTTTGGAAAGGTTGGTTTTCATCATGAGTGGTAAGTATGCTCTCTGAGACTCTGCAGCTATGTATTTTTTAAAAAACATTTAATTATAAGAGGAAACGTGTATTTTAAAGGAGCAGTTGTAAAGCCGGAGCTACAGTGAATTACAATTTCTGCGATGCTTTTACATTTAGGCATTATACTAATTTGCTGTAAAATCCATTAAGAACTGTAAAAATGAATGCTGTTAATAGTCAATGTAAATAATCAGTTCCTAGATTGCTTTAGGTTCGATTTGTTATATTTATTAGGTACTGTTGCTATTAATTGTGTTATAAATTAGTGAGTGACAAGACCTACCATCATAAGAGGAATGTTTTTGTATCTGATCTGAAGATAAACTTTCTTTTTATTAGCAATGTCATTCTAATATTTTTGGTTAGCTCCTTTTTAATTACATAAAAAATACTGATCTTGAATAAAATGTTGCTAACATTTTATTGACTTATTGGTTGCTTTTTTGTATAGTTCATTGAGAAACAGAGATTTAATGATGAAACAAGTAGGTACATTTTGGTTTTGGAAGCTTTGTTAAAATTTTTCAGAAATAAGGTTTTGGGGAAAATAATTTGTTAGAATAAGTACTCTTGTGATAATTGGTTTCATTTTGTTTTTATAATATGGCATATTTTTAAATATTCTAAAAATGGTTTTTGAGAAAATATACTATAGTATATACTACAGTTTATCATAGGGTGAACGCCATTCACTTTAAGCCAAACCTGCAGCTAAAAATAGATATCCTGTTGTTAGTGTGAGAAATATTTGCTTAGAGCAGAATTCATTAGTATCTTTTGTATTCACTAAAAAAAAGAGGATATTTATAAGTTAACCTTTGAATCCTATTTTTTAAAGGCAGTGTTATATGGTTTTTCTTAAAACAGTCTATAATTTACACTTGAAATATTTGAAATTGGAATTTAGAACCGAGAGAGTAAAATTTTTGCTGTATGATGATATAAGTCAAAATAGATGGACCTTTCTTCCATAACTGAAGATTACCACATTATTGCCTATAAATATTTTTATCCTGCTATAATATAACATAAACCGCATCCTCACTGTTATGCATTTGTTTATGGAATGATATTCGACATTAAAGGAAAATTTTACATGCAAAATATTAAGAATTGTTATTGTTATTCTGTTATTTTCCTGTTAGTAGCTAGATAATTCTGGTCTAGTGTTTTAAATTTGGGCTAATATTACAAAATCAACATGTTAACATTCCTTAGGCTTTCTATGGATATCAAAACTGAATATACTTGGTTTTCATACTTAAAACATTAGATTTCTCCGAATCCAGCCAATGTGTGTTTTCTCTTTGAAAGTTCAGAATATAACAGAATCTTTAGATAACCACTGTGGTGTTGTAGAGGTTTTACAATTGAAAGTGTTGGTTTTAGCTGAAGAAAATTGTTGCTGCTTCTTTGCTACTTTAGTTCTCCTTCAAGAAAGCTATCGATTAGTCAGATAATGTTTGATAGACTTGATCATATAGCCATGGAATGATACTACAGGAATCAGAGCAATCACAAATAGACATTCTGATTTTTCCAGGATTGTTCAATTTTTACTCATGTTATAAATGGATAAATGTTTAGCTATTTCAAAATGTGAAAAATTACAAATGGAGTGTAGTTTTCTTTGTAGAAATAAGCAAATGCTAAGTCTAGGGCTGTACAGGTGGTACTTGTGTACATGTGGTACTCTTTTTTATTTAAAAAGCTATCCCTTTTCCCCTTCCTGCCTACTAAGTGTTAGTTTTCTTAGGACTCTATCTTTGTCCCTCTTTTAATGCTACGGTCTCTCTGAATGATTTCATCCATACTCACATTTTCATTCGTTACCTGAACATTGAATTCAAAGCTGAATTCTCTTTATCCCAAATCCGCACCCTTTTCATTGATTCTGATGTTTCTTAATGATCCCACTGTCTATGCAGGAGCTTAAAACAGAAGCCTGATAGTCATTCCTACCTTGTTTCTTACCCCCCAAACATGCACACGGTCATTAATTTCTACTGAATCTACATCAGAAATGGGCTCTGAAATCCATTTTCTCTAGTCTCACTGACACTGGGAATGCTTTTAGATCAGGATTCTGTGCCTTTCAATTCTACTGCAGGAACTACTTCACTGTCTCTCAGCCTTTCGTTTTATAGCCCTTCCGACCATTTTCCGTGCTGCCATTTTTTAACCCAACACGAAACTTTTAGTTACTCCTGTTGTCTCTCAGATAAAAATTAAACTGGCTTTATTTGCATCTCATAAAATTCTGATCTGGTCATACTACACTCCATCACATATTATTTCTTGCTACCTTTCTATATTTATATCATATCATAAAAATTCTGAAAACCACATGTGCTTTTTTAGAGCCTCTGTCATCGACTTTATAGAGTTAGGTGATACCCCTGCACTCCCAAAGTAAGCTTATAAACTGTAATAACTCTTTATATTGTAATGAAATCATATATTAGCATGTCAGTTTCTAATCTCCAACTTTTGAACTTCTTAAGAGTGCCATGCTCATCGATGTATTTCCAGTAGTTACCCCAATGCCCCAAACACAGTGATGAACTCATACATTCTCGTAGAAGAGATGAGTGACTAAAAATTACCAAGTTTTACATATTTGAACACTTCTTATCATTATCAATAAAAATATCAGACATTTAAATTTGTTTTGGTTCATATACTTATCATAACATACATATCATCATTATAGCAACATTCCAAATGAAAACTCTGATTGGTCCACCTGTAGTTAAAACAAATCTCCAAAGAAGGCATTGACCTTTATGACTTACAGAAAATTATAGACTTGAGCACAGGCACTTAATTAATTCCCCTGTCTAGATCTTTATTGAATAGGAAAGAACACAAAAATGGGGAAAACAGTGCATCAGTTCTGAAATAAAGGAAGGAAACTGAAACGGAGTGTACAGTATCAGATTGACGAGCAGACACCAAAGTTTAACTAGCAGTTTTACTTTGAGTAGCTTGCTTCATGGAAAAGAAATAAATAGTAGTTTTACCTCACGAACTGGGAGGGATGAGGCTTATAAGAAAGACTGTTAGGGAGATAAGTGGCAGGTCCAATATGCTGATTACTTTCATGTAAAACAGTTATAGTGGGACAACCAAAAATTCGTTACCTATTCCATTTGGAAAAAGTGGCTTTTCTTCTTCCAGATGTGACAAGGCTCTTCTGTGAAGTGTGGTGGATGTCACCCCTAGTAAGAAACCCTATGGTCCTGCCTTCATTCCCACTTTGGAAAGTCACTGGATTATTTAACTGATAATGTAAATATGTATCAACTAGCAGATGTGAAAAGTTGCTTCTGACACACCTGAATAGGAGATGAGAGGATCCACCTTACTTGGGGGATATTTGAAAGTTCTGAAAGGCTTCTTATTTTTATGAATGAATAAACAAGAAAAGCAACAACATGGAGCCTTTGAAAAGAGATTGTGCGTCATTAAAGGATAAAATCACAGCCTTCGTAGGAAGAGACTGAAGTTATGTTTAGAAAATATTGGGGGGGGGATTTAAAAATAAGAAATTATAGCTAGCATCTGTGTTGAATTCTTGAAATTTTCAAGTGAATATGGAATATAACACAAGTAACTAGAATGAAAAGAGAGCTGGTTAGGAGGCAGGAATAGAAAAGAAGCAATAATGATACAAAGTAAGGTTATAACA
This sequence comes from Myotis myotis, assembly GCF_014108235.1. NCBI lineage: Eukaryota > Metazoa > Chordata > Mammalia > Chiroptera > Vespertilionidae > Myotis > Myotis myotis. The sequence continues at coordinate 61,786,911 of NW_023416324.1, forward strand.
AAATGAAACAGTCTAAAGCTGCATTAGAGGCAGTAAAGATAATAATCACTGCAGGAAAGGAAATGAATGATGTGAAGAACTAGCTTGACAAAACCTACCAGAATGTAGGGGAAATGGACAGGATAGAATTTTTGAGGTGACAGTCAAGTTGGATTAAAATAGGAAACTCTACAAATTGAGTGAATAGCATTCCCAAAGAACAGGTATTGACTAATAAAACAGATGCAATGATAAATCATATGTATATGATTAGGGAAACTTCTTAGTTGAAGAAAAACCTACATTTGTAGATTGAAAGAACTCATTGAGTTTTGACAAAGATTAACAACAACAAAAACCCAACAGCTAAATATATCCTGATGGAGTTTTGAACTTTAAGAATAAAAAAAAAATGAATGTCACAAACTTTCAAGTCTCTTTGCCTCGTATACTTCACACAAAGTTTCTCTTATACAGAAAAAGAAATCCAAAAATTGGAGACTTGATAATTAGAAAATCCTTCTAGAGCAAAGATTAATAGATCCAACAGCACCTAGAAATGCTTAATAAAATATAGCAAGCATCCCTCTAAATCAATGGTTCTCAACCTTGGCTGCACATTAGAATCACCTGGGAATCTTTTTAAAATCCTGATTTCTGGGCCTCATCCTCCGGAAATTCTGTTTCTTTGTTACTAATGTTGTGGCCTCACCCCATAGCAAAGAAACAGAATTTCCGGAGGATGAGGCCCAGAAATCAGGATTTTGAAAAGATTCCCAGGTGATTCTAATGTGCAGCCAAGGCTGAGAACCATTGCTCTAAATGAATACCCAAACTTACAAGAATATAATAAAAAACCCCAGTGTGCAAAAAGTGAAATGGCAGGTGGAAACCAGAACTGTAAGAGGGAGCATACCTGACTACTCCAAGGAGATTTTCGTACCTTGGTAACCAAAGGGCTTTGGTGTTAGATGGCCTCACAAAGACAGAGAACAACTTCTTTGCTCCATGCGACGAGGGATTTCTTAGACCCCTATATAAAGCTAGGATCCTCAAAGGATTACAGCCTCAGTAAGAGAATAGATTAGAAATTAAACCCTGGGAGAAAATAAGGAAGCTTGTATTTCTTGGCTTGGCTTCCAAAGGACAGGAGCAGGGTGTGCATTCATGTGTGTGGGATGCCTGCCCTGAGAGTTTGTGATCAATTGCCTCTCCTCCAGTAAATTTAGGGTTTTAATCTGTATTAATTGTGTGGTCCAGAATTGCCAATAATATAAAGCAGTGATTTTCAACCTTTTCCATCCAGTGGTACACTTATACTAATTATTACAATTCTTCAGCACACCAAAAAAATATTTTTTGCTGATCTGACAAAAAGAAAAAAAGGTATAATTTTGATTCATTCACACCAGGTGGCTATTGTTGTATTGGCTATGGCCATTTTTTAATTTGACAATCTAAAGGAAAAGAGGTCGGTGCCCCTAACTACTAATAAATAGTCATGTATTGCATGATTTAAAAAATTCTTGCAGCACACACACAACAGCAGTTGAAAATTGCTGAGATAAAATACATTATTACAAGAGTCCCAGGCTAGTTACATTCACTGGATGCCAGGCAGAAGCTAATACAAAACATCTTCTAGTCAAGCCTTGCAGGTTCTCAGATAAAAGCCCCCCTGGAGCCCGGCCAGCATGGCTCAGTGGTTGAGCGTTGACCTATGAACCAGGAGATCACGGTTCGATTCCTGGTAGGGCACCTGCCCGGGTTGTGGGCTCCATCCCCAGTATGGGACGTGCAGGAGGCAACCGATCAGTGATTCTCTCTCATCATTGATATTTCTGTCTCTCTTTCCTTCTCCCTTCCTCTATGAAATCAATAAAGATATATTTGGGGGTGGGGGAAGACCCCCTGGACTTTGAGTTCACAATCCCAAATCAACACACACACACACACACACACACACACACACACACACACAAATTATATTCAGCAGATTCAACAAGATCAGACCCTCTCAGGAATATCAGAGAGTAGAACTGTTACACACAAATTACCATTTAAAATGAATAATCACATAAAAAAGAAATATAAATTAAGAGAAAAAATTGTATGCACCTCTTAACAGAGATTCAAAATATATAACACAAATGGACCCATTTAGAGGAAGAAATTATAACTATAAGATTTATAGATATATGTAGAGAGAATTCTTATCCAGTAATTGGAGAATACACAGAAAAATATAGAACACTTACAAAATTTATAGTACAACTAAAAAATATATTAAAAATATTTTACAGAATAGATATACAGGCTATGGTATCTGATCATAAAGCAATTAAGTTTAATGAATAATAAAAGACTAATTAATCAAATAAACACACAAATATTTTATCTCTGAATTTTAAAAGTTCAAATAACTCACAGGCCAAGAATTAACTCAATATAAATTTAAAATTCAACTATGCATCAAAACTTTTAGGGTGCAGCTAAAATGGATGTAGAGACAAAAAAAATTTTGAGTGAAAAACTTTAAAGGAGAAAGATATTCATGATGCAATGTAAGTATTCAAGTAAACAAGGAGTAAAAAGCACAGTGTGGTTAATCAAAAGAAGAAAATATTTAATAAAGGCATTAGCAAAAATCAGTGTAATAGGAAATAAAGATACATGAGAGCCAAAGATCAATTCATGGAAAAGACTTAAAATAACTGATTAGAATTACACCCATTTAAGATGTAATCAGTTAAAAGCCTTACTCAGGCTTATTAAAATCAGGACTGGACTGTTTTTCAATCAAATTCTGGGAAATATCCAAAGAACAAAAATTTCAATCTTGTACAAAATCTTCCAAAAAATTGAAAACAAGAAGATATTCTTAAATTTATTTGACTCTAGTATAGCTTTACAAGTAAAGTGTGGAAAAAGAAAATTAGAAACATTTTCTCTGAATTTAGAAGTAGGAAAAGAATGCTCATTGTCTATTTCTGTAGTGATAGCCAAAACCTGTACATTAAGACAAGAAAAAGACAGGAGGGAACAAAATTGTCATTACTTACAAGTGATATGTGATTGTCTATATAGAAAATTCAAGAGAATTTATGAATGTTATTTTATAATTAATAATCTGATAGTATTATCAGATATAAGATCAATATATAAAATCAACAGTGTACTATACATCAGCAACAAACAGAAACAGTAATTTTTTTTAAATCTCCCTTTTACAATATCAACCAAAGCTCTAAGAACCTATGAATAAATCATAAATCCACTAAAAGAGCAATAAGACTTTTAAGGGAAAATTATAAGATTCTATGCCTGGCCGTTTTTTCTCAGTGGTTAGAGCAGTGGTTCTCAACCTTCCTAATGCCGCGACCCTTTAATACAGTTCCTCATGTTGTGGTGACCCCCAACCATAAAATTATTTTCGTTGCTACTTCATAACTGTAATTTTGCTACTGTTATGAATCGTAATGTAAATATCTGATATGCAGGATGTATTTTCATTGTTACAAATTGAACATAATTAAAGCATTGTGATTAATCACAAGAACAATATGTAATTATATATGTGTTTTCCGATGGTCTTAGGCGACCCCTGTGAAAGGGTCGTTCGACCCCCAAAGGGGTCGCGACCCACAGGTTGAGAACCGCTGGGTTAGAGCATTGGCCCATGAACTGAAGGCTATCAGATTCCTTGGGTGCAGGCCCAATCCCTGACTGACCCTGGTCGTATGGAGATGCCAGTCAATGTGTCTCTCTCATATCAATGTTTCTCTTTCTCTCTCCCCCCTTTTCCCTCCCCTCAACTCTCTCTAAAAAATATCAATGGAAAAAAATATCCTTGGGTAAGATTTAAAAACAAAAAAGATTCTAAAAGATATTTACTCCCAGCCAGTGTGGCTCAGTGGTTGAGCCTCAACCTATGATCCAAGAGGTCATGGTTTGTTTCCTGGTCAGAGCACATGCCTGGGTTGCAGGCTAGATCCCAGGAGGGTGCGTGCAGGAGGCAGCCAATCAATGATTCTCATCATTGATGTTTCAATCTCTCTCTCTCCCTTCTTCTCTGAAATGAATAAAAATCTATTTTAAAAAGAAAACTTTAAAAAAAGATATTTACCTAATCTTTAACAAAAAGCTATGATTTAACACCCATTAGATTAGCAAACATTAGAGAGTCTGACATGTTGTGAGGATATGGAGCATCAAGGATATGGTGGCAATTGCCATCTAGTTCAGTGGAAAATGTAAATACCCTATCATGTCGGGATCCACTCCTCGTTCTATACAGCCTGCCAACAAGACAGAATATTTGAATTTAGAACCAAAGGGAAAATCTTTAGCACATGTGATAATCTTCTGAGAAAAAGCCTCAGTGAACAATTATGGAAGGAAAGTGCATTTCAAAGAAAATTTCAAAGATTGCCTGGGCCATTAATTTTATAACTGTCTTTTTAGTTTAAGTTTTTATTACAAAATCCTATAGGGAACATCTCCAATCAAACGTGGCTTGGATGGCCTAAAAAATCCACAGCATCTCTAATAGAGAGCGAGTTGGGAGAGAAAGCAAGTACATGTAATTAGTTGTGTATAGTACACTGTGGATTCCTAGTATATCCATCTGTCCTTGTAGACACTAGTCAGGTTAATGTGGTTTCTTTTTATAATTTGATCATTTAAATAGATGTTTCACCAAAAGTTTTTATATTTTTTTACAGTTTACTGAAAGTTAGTCAATTATATTCTTCACTTATAAATAAGATTTGATAGAGAATCAATTAAAAAGAGCATAAGAAGAGGAAAGTAAAGTAAGATAAATGTCACAATAGGAAATGCAGCTTTTATTGCCTGTTACATTTCCAAGCACTTATGTGTGGTTTGGTGCAGGACTTCTTGATATCTTCAACTACAAAAGTGGGCATGGTCCCATCCACTTGACTGCACAAATTCATTTACAGCAATTAAAGGTCTTTGTACCCAATATCAATGTTAAGGCTACAGTGAATTTGCTTTAAGTGAACATGTTTGAATATGATGGAGCAAATAAAGTGCCCCTTCAGCAAAGTGAATAGAATTGCTCTTCAGTTTAAAGAGGTAATGATAATTCATTAACACATTTCTAGAATTGGGTTTTGTTGGTTAAAAAATATATACATATATATGTATATACAAACATACCAATATATATACATACAAGGAATGTGTTGTAATACTTATATAAAACGCTTTTGAATTTGTATGCTCAGGTATTTTCCATTCTATTTCTATGTGTAAATATACTAATGAACTTATATGGATGGATAACTTCTTTTGGGCCTGTTATTGGATGTGATATTTATCTGTTTAATTTATTCTTTTCGATCAAGCACGCAAATCATCAGAAGCCTCTGGTAGGAAACCACCTTTTACAGAATAATTCTGTTACTGTGATTGCTATATGTTTGTTTTTTATGAGGAATGTTGTGACAACTAGAATGTTTTATATTTAGTTTACTGAAAATATTTGTGTTATAGCATGCGTGTGGGAGGGTATTCTTAGAAATAACAAATACAGAACTCTAAAGAGGTGGGTGTTTGAAGTCGGGGTACAGAAAACAAATGATTTCACTTTGCAGAGGTTTTGGAAGGGATTGTACTGTTCTCTGTTGATAGAACTTGGTATTTTTATAGGTAATTTATCTCAGCTTCCATCCTGTTCTGTGCTTTCTGATAAGTAAAGGATGAAATAATTTAATTATAAAGTGATTAGAGAGCCCATGAATTATAATCTGTTCAGTAAAAACTTTATGATTACAAAAAACATACTATTAAGAAATATAATTGTTTTAATACCTAACACTTGCTCTTTCCTTAATAGAAAAATTTACAGCAATAGCCCCCTCCTTTATTCACTACATACTGGTAGATAGTCATCAAGGTTTAAAATATTCAGGTCTCTATTCCCCAGTTATCCCTCCTTATTCTGGCTCCCTTATTCCTTAGCAAGTGATCTTGCCTCCTGTTTCCCAGAAGAAATAGAGCCTAGCGACTATGAATAACTCCGTTTACTCCAGGTCCTTCCCACACATTGACAAGCATCACCATGGCAAACAATTACCTCCATGATTGGACACCTGCTTGCCTACACACTTCACCTCCCACTGCTGCTGTAGCCTTACACCCTGGGCTGCACCTATTACACGTCGGTTGCCATTTACTGGATAAACCATGCTTCCTCCTCCAAGCCTTTTATACAAGAGCATCCCAGCCTGGAATGTCTTCTTCATCAACTCAGATGCCAAAGAAACTGTCCTTCAAGATTTAGCACAAATGCTGTGTCCTCTATTTTGCCTTTCCTTTACTACCCAGGAATTTCCTCTTTCAAGTTTGCATATAGAATCTTATAATTTTCTTAGTTGTCCTTGTCACATTCCAGTATAATGATTCTATCTCCCCATCAGCTTCTCGTCTCCTTAAATAATGGAGATGTATTTATTATTTTTAGTGTTCCCAGAGTCTAGCTCAGTTTCTGGCACCACTAACCAGTGCTCAATACATGTTGCTGAAAAGATTGTTAAACCAGCACCAAAGAAGTAAAATGCCTGAATGACACTAATGCCTTTCAGAAGAGAGTTAAAGTGTTAAATTTCAGAGTATCTTTCCTCAGTAAAGTTTTGAATAAATAGCAAAAGTCCAGAGATGGTATTGCAATAGTTAGAGGATATGTATCTTGATATATGTTACTTAATATTATTAGCATCATTACCATGAGGAGTTAAAGGTTTTGCTAGTAGTTAGAATGGTATTGATTTGGGCACTAAACAGTAATTATTGGTTTTACTTCTTTACCATTTATTTTGAAAATGTCCTATCTGAATGTATTCAGCCAAATAATTGAGTTCCTACATTATTGTTTTATTTCTGTATAATAATATTCTGGGAAAATGTGTATAGATGATTTCATGCTACTGTGTTGTTTTTATGTGTGTCATTTAATCATTGTTTAATTTATTTTTTTGGATACAAGCTTGCTCCTCTCCAGAAGTATCTGGTAGGCAACTAAATACTTTTTAATAATAATAATAATAAAGTTACCTTTAGAGCTTTTTACATGTTTGTTTACAAGATGTTATGCTCCTCATAAAGTTATATTTTTATAAAGCATATTGAGTTAATAAAACATTTCAGTTAATGTAGGAAATGGTTTATTTAGCTTTATGTTGTTTTATCTATAGAAATGATTTATATTGCAGTTTTTTAGTGGTATTTTAGAAAGAACAAATACAGCACTGTGTAGCAGTGGGAGTTGACAGTGTAGCAGAATACAGATTAATACACACCACTTAAATTAGATAACTTAGGTTATGAATGGTTTTTGAAAGAATGTACAGTTATAAGTTATAAATTTTGAGTAAAAAAACAGCTGGCATTTAATTGGGTATTTATCCTAGAAAGTTTATATTCTATTTTGTTCTGTTTTCTGTTTGGGTTCCTTCTATTTTTCTGACATCCATTATACAATTTAAATAATGCCGTGCTTTTATTATAAAGAGGTGTAAAGGTGCAGGTGGCATTTATCTTATTACAAAGAGACTGGAGAACTCAACATCTGGTGTGGTTGTAATCTGTATAGTAATTTTTAAACTCTTTTTACAAAACATGAATGATCATCTCTTCTAAGCACTGAAGAATGGCATACTATAACTAGCAACATGCTCTTTTTATATAAGCAGTAATGTAGTTTCTTTAGCACAGAACCCCAAAACACCTAATAAGTTTACTAAGCGTAATTAATAAAGCACTCTTATTCATTGTATAAGAATATAGATGAATGTCATGTATCTGAATATCATGCAATAAAGATATGCAGTACTTGAATTTTTAATAAATTTCCTAATGTTTAAAATGAACTTTGTAATCTAAGTTTTATACTGTGTCCTATGTGTAAACATATTCAGAGATGTTTTGAGGGTGATCAGAATGGAGCGTGTTCATGCTCGTGTGGAAATGCATAAAAACTGCCACTTCGTTTCTAGTTGCTTCATCTCGCGAATGTGGGTAACATTCCTACACACCAGCCCTGAGTGACAGGAAGATTCCTTTGGGAGGCTGATTTCTTCAGAATCAATGTGATAGACTCTTGAAATAACACAAACTGGGGAGAAAATACATTTATTTGGAAAATAAATATAATTGAAAGGTACACTTCTGAGAAGAAATCAAGTTAATATGTGGAGAGTAGTCCTTCCTTCTTATGTTTGTAGTACGGACCTAGTTTGCTACATTATCCATCAGTATGGGACAAAATATATTTGCAGAAAGATCCTTTCTCGAGATATTTTCTCCCTAATCATTGTTCGATGCTTTGTAGATAGGTACCCATGATCGTGTAGCTGAGAAGTATTAGAGCCAACTTCTTCATTCAGATGCACCAAGCTCCGAAGCTGGTTGTCTGATTCAGGATATCACAGAGGTTTAAATGGTAAAATGTAGGCATAGATTATATATTAGAAACAAGAAACCCAAAACATTAGAACGTTTATGCTTTATAGGGACCTCTGCTGTGGGGTTTGAATTGGGCTGTCTCTTCCACCATTTAATCTATTAATTAGCTGTCACTACCTTATATCAGTGGATGTAAATTTTAAAACTAACCAGAGAAAAGCATTTAGAAATTTAAATGCACCACTGTCTAAAAAGAATAAAATTCAAGCCAATACATGTGGTTCTCGGCTGCCTAGTGTGTTAGCGTTTTTCATAATCCCATAATTCGGCATGTTGTGAAATACTTTATGTTTGGTGTCTGTCTTTATAAGATGTGTAGTTTGGTTTACTGATATTTTTATAAAGAGTTAACTATGTTCATCTTTGTGTGTAAATAATGCACATGTAAATTAGAGATTTCATTCATATATATATATATATATATATATATATATATATATATATATATACTTATTTGACCAACAGTGCTTCAGGAACCGAGTTTTCCTCATGGAACTCTTTACTGGCTTTATAGTTAGTGCTTATCCTTTACTCTAAAAGGGAATCTATTTATTGAAATAATTCCCCAAATTTAATATCTTTGATTCATATCCATTCCTGATGACTTTAAGACTTTTATGAAAACTATTATTTACTTTCTGGAGTGCTACTTAACAGTAAGCTAGGAATATGTCAAAGAATTTCCTGAATATCCTCTTAGTGAATAAAATAAAGTGGCAGCAGAAGTTTTTCCTCTAGCTCATTCACCGAGCAGGGAGAAGGAAATTTTCTTTCAATTTACCACCTTTGGCCAATAGTTAGGTTTCCTTAACTCCAGGTCCACTTAGCAGTAAGTGACGGGAGAAGCTGGAACAGGATGCGAGGGATTGTTTTTCCCTCACTCCGATTCTCTTCCTTGTCTTCCAATTCCCTACACTCAGGCAGGCATCTAGAGAGCTTGTACTGAAACTTGATGTGCAAGTTCTATAAATAGAACATAACTAAAAATATTTTTCAAGAAAATAATCAGTTATATTTTGGGGAATCACAAGTTGTTTCTTACGAGCTACAGTTGCATTTAGCAATAAATTATGTTCTTTATTTTATAGCTGTCATTGCCAAGTCAGTGCCATGTGCAGATATGTCTGCTCCATCCGCGCCCCCCCCCCGCCCCCCCAATGCAAATCTTACTTATAAAACCAGGTGTAACTAGTACATTAACTTTTAGAATTAGGATGACTCCAACCATCCTAAACTCAAAGAAAATGTAATTTTCCACCCCCAAACCCACCCCCCCCCTTGGTGGGGGGGAAATTAGATCAATTTGCATAATTACATTCAGTTTGTTTAATTCATTATTTTGGTGGGTGAGATTTTCATACAATGAGAAAATTCTAATTTTAAAAATTATTTTTCTCAAGCTTTCTAAAATAGGTATTTTGAAAGTGTTTTAACAGCAAAACACAAATGACAGTTTATATAAACTAGTAAAATAATGTCTGCTTTCGGTACCTGTTTTCCCATTTTGAAATCTCAAAAGGTTTAGAATGCCAATAGCCTTTTTGGTTAGTAGCAGCGTTTTGGGAAAGGTACTACACTGGGGAGAAGGGGCAATAACAGTGTGTACCTTAAAGTGCCTTATTTTAATACTACTGCATTATTGGCTTATCTTATTCAAGAAGTTGTGAGCCTCTCAATTCTGCCTTTTCATTATCATCATCATCACCCACCACTATCTCATCAGCACTGTAGTGTGTCTGAATAAATGCCAGGGTGCCACTCTGTTCAGTTTGCATAGCCTTTTACTATTTGAACATTATTTAAATACCTTTTTCTGCTATTTTCTCCTTTATAGATTCATGTATCAGAGAAATATTGGAAGCTTTCTGAACAAAAGACTAAAATAATTTTTTCTTGTATAGTCAGGTTTTGCTTGCATACATAACTAGGAACAAGAATGCATACTGTGTATGCCACTTTACCTCTCTGGAATTTTTGTTCTATTATTTCTTTTTAAACACATGAAGTTGGTTGTAAACAGGCATCATTGCTAGTAACTTTGTGGAAAGATAATGAAAACGAGGAATCTTTTTAAATGATGTGTCATATACCAAATCTAAAACTTCAAACCACAGCTCTATACAATAATGTGGCTATTAATCACTATATAAGCATCTGGTTTTGAATTGCTTTACTTCATGTACATTTGAAATTAGTCGTTCAGACGTTTAGTTTTGCTCCAAAGTTAGAAAGAGATTTTTAAGCTCTTTGGGGTTTTTTTGGTTGTTTGTGGTGGTTTGTTCTGTTTTGTTTTAAGTCTTTGTGGGTATTCTTTTTTTAAGTGTTAGTCTGTGGTAGAGAAAAAACAAATCTAATAACATAAATTCCAATACCTGAAAATAGCCCTTTGTCAAAATCGATTACATTTGAAACTCCACAAATCAACAAGTTTCAATTCTCCAGATGTTTTCAGTTCTGATGTATAAAGGCCTTTAAACTATCACTGCTGGTTTATTTACTAGTATTTTGTTCTAGATTGTCCCAACCTTTTTACATTACTTCTGGGTATGTCTTCAGGAACAGGATTTTTATTATTAGATTTGAAATTATCAAAGTGATCTCCATATAGCAAGATATTAGAGATTTTTAGAAATTTGAGAAAATGTTTCTTATTTAGAGAAACAGAATAGCTCTCTAGTATATCATGTTGTAAATACATGTTTTATGGTGACCATAGTTGACGTGTGTATTTTTAAAGCACGGATATTTATATATAATATGGAAATTATTACAAGACAAATTTTTTAAAACATTTTTTTTTCTATTTTTTTAGTGAAAGAGTTTCTAGCTAAAGCCAAAGAAGACTTTTTAAAAAAATGGGAAAATCCTGCTCAGGTAAGGAATATTTCAATTTTTCTATGATTTAAAAATTCTCTATTAAGTAAAATCATGATTCTTGCCTAAATAATTTACTGCTTCCAGAAATCTTAATTTTCACATAGCATTAATAAATGTAAGGTTAATGTGGGAATTTTTGTCATTTATTGTTCTGATTTATTAATAATTTTATGTATACTTAAATTGGAAAAGGAACTAATTTTCAGTATATTACCTGATTATAAATTTTGATACTAATTTTAAGCTACTACAAACTCTTGATATTTTTGAATATAGTAATTTTGATTTATGCCTATACTACCATATTTATTATTTTTATTAATTACAACAATAGGGACCCTATTGTATAGTTTCAAATTATTAATCCCAAACATTTGGCTATTGATAACATACCAAACACAAGGATTCTTTCATAAACATTTCGATGGAGCAAATTTTATATAATCTAAGTACTTTAGATTTTAACTGAGATCTAAAACTATATAAAAAGTCATCTATACTTGTCAAAAAATCTCTCTTGAAGGTATGAAATAAGTAATGAACTTTAATAGTAGATTAAATTTTGAAAACCTTTATCCTAGCACAAAAAAATATTTTCAAGTTTTTCACTAAAAAATATTTAATATTAAATAAATGTTATGTTTTATGAAGATGCCATCATTATCAAGATTTAGAGCATGACCTATAATTTAAAACATAATCCCTCTGGTGAAAGTTAGACATTATCTAACATGAAACATTAAGGAGGTGAAGAAAATGGCATTTTTATATAAAAAGCAATGACTAACAAAAAGAGATGTTCTGTGGTCTATTAATGAAGTCTATTTTCATTGTTTAGTTGGGAGCTAATATTAAACATTTCAATCCATCTATGTTGGTAAAACAAAACATTAAATATCTATAATAATAAAAATATAATATGCTATTTAGACTGGATAGCCGAACAACCTTCCAGAACACCTTCTGGATGAAGCCGGGGCTGTGAGGGCCAAGGCAAGCTGCTGCAGCTGCGAGGACCAAGCCTCTTGCACGAATTTCGTGCATTAGTCCTCTAGTTAATTCATAAATTTAAGTAATTCAGTCAGAATAGGAAGGACTTATTCTTTGCATTGACATAGAATCTCATAGCAATTTAAAATCATTATAAATTCGAAATGAAAATATGGTTTTCAATGGAGACAAAATCCAGCTACAGTGGATTCAGTTGCTTATACAAGAATCCTATTTCATCTCAACTTTCTCAAGCTCAACACTGTACAGGCTGGTAATAATTTTTCTAAGATTTTCATGGAGATCTTTGTAATGAAAACCTATTAAAAAACGGGTCAGCAATTACTACTTATTGCTATTTAGCAAATAATTTGTTCCTAGTAATTTTCATTTTGTTGTGACAGCAACAAATTCAATAGATTGATGCTTCCAATTCTTTGCTTCTATGCTATAGTCAAAGCCAAACAAAGATGTTTGCTTGTAACAAAGCATCCATTCAAGGAGAAAAAGAGGCTGATTATTGTTCTGGGACTCTGACTCTTGGTTATCTTTGTGGGCATGAGGAACTCTTCTTTCCTATTGTTGCTGTTTTAGGTAATCCTGGGTCATTATAACATCAGAGAGAAAGCTATTAGAATCTCTCACACTGTTATTCCCTAGTTCTGTAAGCTCCGGTAAAGATAGAAATGAAGTTATAAATGGTGCTTTCTTTAGAGGTAACTCTAGTGAGAGGACTCTGATCCCTCGGCTTATCTAGTCATTGCAGTTATTTGCAAGTGCACTAAGGCTGTGGCTTTCATGATTGTCTTGGTCAGTGTACCTCTGGTCAGTTTGTAATTATTAAAATATGAAACTAATTTGTTAGAAGTCCAATACTAATAATATATATTGGAATATAGTCTTTAATATTTCTGCTGAAGCTCTTATTTCCTCCCATTACTATTATGCTTTGTTTTGCAATATAATTCTCAAATATTAAATAGTTTTTTATTTAAAAGAAAAAATAGAACCAATAACTTGGAATTTCAGTAGCCTTTCATGTTATTTTTAAATGGATGGTTAATAAATTATCTATTTTGATTATCACTAAATCTATTGCCATCGTATTCTTATGAGAATTTCTAAATTTAAAGCTTACTTTATTTTTTATGCATATGTAGAATAATGCCGGGCTGGAGGATTTTGAAAGGAAAAAAACCCTTGGAACAGGTTCCTTTGGAAGGGTCATGCTGGTGAAACACAAAGCCACGGATCAGTATTATGCCATGAAGATCCTAGATAAGCAGAAGGTTAGTGTTTGCGTTGTCATTTACTTGAAGGGTAAACTTCAGTTTTATCAGCTACATTATTAAATAGATGCAATATAATGACTTAAATATTGGCACCTTCAAAGAATCTTATTGTTGCATTTAGTTGTCATTCTTATTATTATGACTGTATGATACCATAGTTACAGTTTTAGTATATAGGGAAACATTATTTCAATAACTATACATAATAGGTATGTGTATGTTTACTAACAAAATATTGAATTTAACATGTAAAGAACAGGCTTCTCTACTATATTCTGCCTTGTGGAAAAATACAGGAATAAATTATTTGATCCTTAGATTGAGGTAACAGAAATTTAGTGATTTTATTTTATGACATTTTAATTGACAGTAGAAGCCCTCTTGTTTAAGATGATTGAGTTTGCTTAATTAAAAATGTCAATTAAAGCAGTAAAAACTTCAAAACCTACATACTATTAAAAATCAAATCATTACACTTGAAACTAATATCATCTTATGTCAATTGTATCTCAGTTAAAAATTTAAAGTAATTTTTAAGTGTTTATCACGTATTGGTATATATAAATAATCAAGATATCTGAATTCTTCATGCTTTAAATATTAAGCTTCTGTTTTCTTAGTAATCACATTTTGGCTTACTGGAATATATAGATAAGAAAATTTTCTAGTAGCTTCATTTTAAAAAAGTAAAAAGCAATAGTTGAAATTAATGTTAATAATAGATTCTGTTTAGTGCAATGTATCCATGACATTATCACTGCAATACGTAATTAATATAAAAATTACTGAGATATTTGAGGCATACCAGTCTTCAATTTCTGGTGTATATTTTACATTTACAATACATCTCCATTCAGGTTACCTACCACATTTCCAGTGTTAAAAAACCACATGTGACTAGTGGCTACCATTTTGGACAGCACAGCGCTAGACTGGTCTGTGGTTCCGATCCAATCTCTGCTTTAAATCAGAAAACAAAGCTAACCTCTAACATGAAAGGAGTAAAGGCTTATTGAGTCTCTCTCTATAATTAAATACACCCCCCACCCCCCACCCCCCACACACACACGCAGGATTGTGCATCTTTGTCTACTTCCTTTTCACATAATTTTTCTAACCATGCTTCTTGAAAAAAATAGTTTAATCACTCTATCCCTAACTCACTTCCTATTAATTCTGTAACTCACAATGATTTAGCTGCCTCCTTGTTTCTCTCTTACCTCGTGTTACTCCGCTAAAATGTCTCCGCCACGGGTCACCAATCCAGTGTCCGAATCACCAAGTCCAGCGGACTCTTTTTGCTTGTCTTATGTGACAACAACCGTGTTGACCACTCCCTTGAGACTGTCTTGACGTTGGATTTCTGGATCCCCATTCTCTTCTAATTATGTTCCTGCCTCTTTGACCTCCTTTTTTTTTTTAATGTGCCTTTTTCTGTTTATTTTTTTCCTTCTGTCTACCAATCTTTGGATGATTCCTTCTCTGTGTCGTGTTCTGTACACTCGCCCTGTGCACCCTCATCCAGGCTTCAGCTCATCCTTGGGCGCTGTGCTCTAATTTGTATAATCCGAACACGGAGCTCTTAGAGAGCAGCTAGTGCTTCCCCTAACTTTCTAGATGACGTAATTGGGTCTCAGAGAGGGCACGTGATTTGTATGCTTGTGTTGGTAGCACAACAACAACAAAATGCTTCGAATTTGTATTTTTTATTAAATCTGTCATTAAAATGTTATTATCTGTATAGCCCCTAATATTTTGTGTTACCTTCCTTAAGGAATTAACAAGATGTGCTTTAGTCATAAAGTATTAAAAGGATTACAAAACGTATTTTTACACTGTAAAACATTTTGTAAGACAGTGACTTGTCAAGTGAGTTACTGAGAAAGCTACTTTGTGAATAAATCATGGTGAGAGAGTATTTCCCAGAAGAATAGCTGCCATTTTAAGTCATTTCTCTGCAGCAGCGATTTTCAACTGGTGTGCATGCTGCACGTATTTTTAAAACGTGCAGTGCCTGACTCTTTAGTCAGGGGCGCTGACCTCTTTTCCCTTAGATTGTCAAATAAAATAATGACCACAGCCAATACAACAATAGCTGTCCAGTGTGAATGATTCAGAATTATACATTTTTTGTCAAATCGGCAAAAAATATTCTTTAGTGTGCCGCAGAATTTTAGTAATTAGTTTATGTGTGCCATGAGAGGTTGAAAACCGTTGCTCTATGGCATTGTTCTGGATCTATTCAGACTTAGGACAAAGACTTTATATTCTGATTTTTTTCAAGTTTATTTACTTTAATTTTCTAAAACTAAGTAACAAAATAATAACCTTTTTTGTTCATAAAGTCTCAGGTCTTTCAATTAATTCTTTTTGGCTTCTCCTATCTTAGGGTATATGAGGTGAGGGGAATAAATGAGCACAGAAATTAACCAGTTAACTGCCACTCATCCTAAATGGAAACCATCCCCATTTCTTCCATATATGCTGGAATATTTACGAATTTAAGTTACCATACTTTTCTTTACAAACCCAGGGATGTCACTAACAAGTCTGATTTTAAAATTGGGCGACCAGAGTTGATACGCGAGGTTTGCGGCTATAGACGCACGTGGCGTGTGGGGAAGGTCCACCGCTTACGTCTATAGACGCTTATGGCGTACAGTGGGTTAAGGAAATCCTATTTCTTTATTCCGTATTGTCTGTCAAGCTTTACAAGTCACTTTACATTTATTATATCAGTGAATCTTCACAACATTGTGTAACATTCATCTCCCCTTTAAGCCAAGAACCTCTCTGTTTAAGTAATCTTTTCAAAGTCAGACAGCTACTGAGAGGAACCAAGAAGTTGACCTGGGTTTGTCTGATTTCTATTCTTACACTCCATGTTAATTTTTCCTTTCAAAGGCATTTCTTTTCCCTGAAATCTCTTCTGCCACCACCGACTTGGTCCCTCACTAATAGTACCTGGACTTTCACAATAACGTCTTAATTTCCACAGTATCAGTTTTCACCTTCTACTAATTGACCTTCTTCATTGTCAACAAATATTTCTTATCGTATCATATCATCTCACTCAGAAGGCTTCCTAATGTTTATTACATGAAGTCAGAACTCTGCAGCCTACTTTCAAAGCCTTCATAATTTTCTCCCTAACTCCATTCCAGTCTTACTTCACACTGTTCCCCCACTTGTCCTCTATAGTCTAATTCTCTGATGGAAACTGGACCCACAGAAGTATATGGTGCTATGCTGGGTCGGGTAAGGGAGTATGTGATGATATATGACCTATCTTCCTTATTAAAAACTCCTCAAGTGCTTGGCTAAAAAAAAAAAATCGCTGACAGTTAATCATTTTTAATGCTTTTAAATATATGTATTTAAACCACCAGAAATATTAGGAAGTAAACATGATATATGAATTTTGAAATAAAACATAGATAAAACCCCTAGGGGTACTTGTTAATTTTTCTCTGCCTTTTAGGGATACTTCATTACCAAAGTTTGAGAGGTACTGTCCTAAGCTCTAGCCCATGGACTAACACTCAGACTGGCTTACCTTTGTATATTTTCCCTTCTGAACACTATACATAACTCTCACTTGGCAGTTCTGTATTGTTATTCACGTATTCATGCATCATACTTCCAGACAGATTTTATGCAGCATGAAGGCAAACACTCTCTCGTCTTTGTGTCTATTTAATTGTTATGCCCCATATATGCATAGTTGACTTAGGACTGTAATTCAGAAAGCCTCTCTGTTGCAGATTTTATTACCTATTTCATAAGGCAACACATTGCCTGTGCCTAACTAAAAAACCTGCTATATCATAATATGCAAAAGTAAACACTGTGGTACACTCAGGCAATGGAGTATTCTTCAGCGCTAAGAGGAAATGAACTATCAAGCCGTGAAAAGACAAGGAGGAAACTGAAATGCATATAACTTAGTGAAAGGAGCCGATCTGAAAGGCTACATACTGTATGATTCCAACTATATGACTCTCTGGAGACAATAAAAAGATCAGTGGGTGCCAAGGGTTAGTGGGGAGGGAAGGATGAGTAGATGGCGTACAGAGGGTTTTTAGGGCAGTGAAACTACTCTGTTTGATATTATAATGGTGGAGACCTGTCACTATACATTTGTCCAAATCCATAGATGTAGAATACCAAGGGTGAACCCTAATGTAAACTACTATGCATCATTGTAGGTTCACTGAGTGTAATAGGTTTACCATTCTGGTGGGGAGTGTTGATCATGGGAGGCTATGCATGTGTGGAGGAAGGAGGTATGTGGGAAGTCTCTGTACCCTCCACTCAGTCCTACTGTGAACCTGAAATTGCAAAAGAAAAATAGTATATTAAAAAATAGTAAGCACAAAGCAATACTACTTATCCAGGTAGTGTTAAATAGTTTATCGTGATAAGAATGGACTGATTGGTTCTGTAACTAGTTAGAATGTTGACAGTGGTGATCCAACCACTTCATGTTACAGATTTTTAAAAAACCTGATATTCTAAGAATTAAAGTAACATTTCCAAAGTCACAAAACTGGTTGAATAGAAGACCTAGATTAGACACAAATCTTCTGGCTCTTAGTTAATTATTTTTATACTATAATTGTATATACTAATTACTGGGTGATAGCTTTAATTGCCTTTCTTATTTTAAATTTCTTTATTGATTAAGTTATTACATATGTGTCCTTATCCCCACATTACCCCCCATCCCCCCACTCATGCCCTCACCCCCCTGGTGTCTGTGTCCATTGGTTAGGCCTATATGCTTGCATGTAAGTCCTTTGGTTGATCTCTCCCTCTCACCCCCACCTTCCCCTACCTTCCCTCTGAGGTTTGACAGTCTGATCGATGCTTCTCTGTCTCTGGATCTGTTTTTGTTTATCAGTTTATGTTGTTCATGATATTCCATAAATGAGTGAGATCATGTGATATCTATCTTTCTCTGAGTGGCTTATTTTGCTTAGTATAATGCTCTCCAGTTCCATCCATGCTGTTGCAAATAGTAAGAACTCCTTTTTTACAGCAGCATAGTATTCCACTGTGTAGATGTACCACAGTTTTCTAATCCATTCATCTACTGATGGGCACTTAGGCTGTTTCCAAATCTTAGCTATGGTGAATTGTGCTGCTATGAACATAGGGGTGCATATATCCTTTCTGATTGGTGTTTCTAGTTTCTTGGGATATATTTCTAGAAGTGGGATCACTGGGTCAAATGGGAGTTCCATTTTTAGTTTTTTAAGGAAACTCCATACTGTTCTCCACAATGGCTGTACCAGTCTGCATTCCCACCAGCAGTGCACGAGGGTTCCTTTTTTTAATTGCCTTTCTTTCCATGTTCAACTTCTTGAATTCTATTATTATCCCACATAAGCCTCTATCACACATGATTTACACACATGCAAAATAATTATTTCTATCTCCCTAAAGATACCTTTTCTTAAATTAAAAATAGATCACAGGTAGGGTAGAATCAGTCTTCTTGATGCTAGGATAAGTTGCTGTCCTCTGCTATGTACATGATTGAGTAGAAAACCCAGAGAAAGCTTGATTAATTCTAAATGATCTATTTGCTATAAAGACATAGACCTTTTTTGCTGAAACCGGTTTGGCTCAGTGGATGGAGCGTCGGCCTGCAGACTGAAAGGTCCTAGGTTCAATTCCGGTCAAGGGCATGTACCTGGGTTGCGGGCACATCCCCAGTAGGAGATGTGCAGGAGGCGGCTGATTGATGTTTCTCTCTCATCGATGTTTCTAACTCTCTATCTCTCTCCCTTCCTCTCTGTAAAAAAATCAATAAAATATATTTTAAAAAAAAAGACATAGACTTTTTTTGTTGTTGTTGCCAATATTTAGTGTGTATCCTCTTTTGTAGCTGTGCAAACTGAATTTTCAGGACTTGTTCTTGTATTTATTCAGGTATTATAATTCTAATTCTTCTTAGCTCTTGCTTAGTTACTGAAAATCATAGTTTGCCATTTTAAGACCAAGTTTTAAATCCTCAGTAAGGATTTAAACCTAGTAAACCTCATTGGTAATTATTACTATCATCCTTGTCCAACTCTAGTGATTTTATTTTATCCGAGTTCATTATTTATGAAAAACATTTATTTCATTTTCTTTTTATAAAATTATAGTAACTTAAATTTCATTTAAATGCATGTAATATATTTATCTCTCAATTACAGGTTGTTAAACTGAAGCAAATAGAGCATACTTTGAATGAGAAAAGAATATTACAGGCAGTAAATTTTCCTTTTCTTGTTCGACTGGAGTATTCTTTTAAGGTAAACTTTATTAATATCCAAATAAAATATTATCATCTCATAATTTTTAAAAATATAAAGCTATAATAGGATTCTAAACTAGGTGGTAAACATGGAGTTTTGTTTTGTTTTTTAAAAAAGATTTGGTTCTCCCTGTGGAATTTGTTAAGGAAAATGTGTAATTTTTCATGAGGCTGTAGTATAAAATAAAAACTTCAATTTTCCAAAATCCATAGTGATATTTTAATGAGGCCAATCAGCACACCTACACATCTTCTCTTTCTCCAGGGTCTTTCCTGCCACAATCTCACCATCTTTTTTCATTTAGTAATTTGTGCTCTAGTCTTTTCATTCATATGAGTTAGAACAGACTTTGACCCTCACCTCTAGTGTCTCAAACTTTCAAAAGATTTGTTCTTTAAGTTGGCAGATTTCCAGTTCCTTAGACTGATACTTGGCACCTCTCTGCAACATTGATTCATATGAAGCATTTTAATCTTTTTCCTCCTTTATTCTTTAAGTAAAATAAAGACCTGTGAATTCCTGATGATGTTAAAAATCCTTAATTTCTCTGACCTAATGTAGTACATAAAATGTAAATGTTCTTACTAACTTTTGCAAATTGTTTTTTGCCCTAGTTATTCCTCTGC
This sequence comes from Myotis myotis, assembly GCF_014108235.1. Lineage (NCBI taxonomy): Eukaryota > Metazoa > Chordata > Mammalia > Chiroptera > Vespertilionidae > Myotis > Myotis myotis. The sequence goes on from NW_023416324.1 coordinate 61,807,473, forward strand.
ATACACTATAACATTAAGTTATTACTGTGCTGTTTAATTGTTTAAAAGTTAAGTGTTCCCTTCAAGAGCAAGAACAGCAAAAATCCTAGAATAAATTGTAGAAGAATACTAGGGGGGAAACATGAGTACCCCAAGGGAGAAAAGTTAGAACATTTTTTATTTAATCTTTAGTTCCCAATGTTAGTAATCCACCAGGTGGGTTTCTTTTATGTGTCTTTTTCTAATTGAACATGGTGCTACCTTAAAATATTTTGCTTTATTTATCCTTCCTATTTGTTTATAGGATAATTCTAATTTATATATGGTTATGGAATATGTCCCTGGGGGTGAAATGTTTTCACATCTAAGAAGAATTGGCAGGTTCAGGTAACTAATACTTTACTCTCCTTAAATCTTGCTGTGTGTGTTTTTTTTAAAAAAAAACACAAATTTTTAAGTGATGATCAATGTAAAAATTTATTTCATTCAATTTAGTAATATTTTATCTGTATGGAGAATTACATGGAAATATTACTAAGAGGCCACATACTGACTTTTAAAAATCAAATAAAAGCACTATGATACCAATGTAAATATTCTACCATTAGTACGTATTGTTTGAAATCTATTATTAGAATTTCCAGAAATGCAAACATTAATTGAATTTAAACGTATCAGTATTTATTGAACAAATATTACACAATTCTAGGGAAGAGGTTTGTGTAAGGATAAGGATAAAAAAAGGCAATATATAGAAAAGATGATAACATGGTGATGTAATTATGAGAGTTAGTTTTGCACAAATTTAATTCTCCTTAATGTTGTTACTATGTTAAGGTTTAAAAATACATATATAATATATATGTACTGTACCTCATTAGGTTATTACAAATAAAGGCTACACAATTATTTAAATAAGTTATAGGTTGCTATCTTTACTGTGTGTAATAGTTTGTAAGCTACTACTGTTTATTAGTAATCACTAATAGAATGAAACTGAAACCAAGAATAGGTCCAGCTTCTTTCAGTACATTATATATTGGTGTAACTAACATATAAGTGTGAGTTCAAACAGGACTTATGATGGTAATTAGGTTCATAAAAACACGATAATAAACTTGGATTTCATTACTTATCATACAACATATGTCAATTGTGACAGTGTTGATGAGATGGGGCTGAAACTGGAAGGGTGTTATAAATTATTGCCCCCAACATGTATTTTTCTTTACATATTTATTCATTCAACAAATATTTACTGAGCACCTGATGTGTATGAGGCTACTACCTAGAAAATATAGTGATAAGCAAAAAGAGCAGCATACGTAATCCTTTTTTGAAATTTATATTTCTGGTCCTACTAGATCAAATTCATGCCAATGGTCTTGAGGGAAATTCTATTCCTAGTTAACGTTGTTCACTGAGGACACAAATCTGAAAGTCATTGCAATTTGTCAGGCAGATTAGCAGAATTCAGTGTATACATTAGGTGATGAAATAGAAACTCAGACTAAAAAGTCAGTATATCTTTTTGGAATAATACTCAGAATGGGGCATCAGAGTCACATTGATCTATCAGTTGATCTCATCTATGTCTGTAAGAATTATACATATTTACACAAATATACAGCTTATACCTGTGTTTATGTGTCTGTGTAAACATACATAGAAGATTGGAAATTCAGACTCCAGGATTTTATCTATGGTTTCTGGATAGGATTATGGATGTCTTGCTTTTCATTAATATTATATTTTTTTCTATAATGAGCATATATCATTTTGTAATAAGAACAGATTAGGTAAAAATGGCAATAATCAGCAGATGATTTCAAGTAAAGATCTCTCCTATGTAGCAAAAATCTTTAAGCACATGAAATGTATGAGAAATGTAAATGGAACCCACAACAGTGGCGATGACCGTGACAGAGGATCTAATTGGCACATTTGCTTTTCAGTCATCCTTAAGGTCAGACATAATTACAAAAACATCAATATCTTCTACGATAGCCAATAATAATTTAACATATGATGACAATTTGAAAGTTACATTTTTCTTCAATGTATGATTCTCACTAATCATATCAAAGCATTATTTGAAGACAATTTAGAGATTTACTAAATATTTGGAAATTAACAAGATTATTTACACAGTTTAAAAAAAATACATTTTACTCCCAATATATCTCAACTCCATATTAATTTTTTGTATAATCTACTGATTACTATGTGTTAACCCATTTTACAGAAATCCAATGCTTTGTTTCTTTGTAGTGAGCCCCATGCCCGGTTCTATGCAGCTCAGATAGTGCTAACGTTTGAGTACCTCCACTCACTAGACCTCATCTACCGAGATCTAAAACCTGAAAATCTCCTAATTGACCACCAAGGTTATATCCAGGTATGAACTGAACATACTATATATAATGTCTTTGAGATAATACTAGGTAACAAGTTGTATGTATTTGACAACTGCCAATATTGGAATGTTTTTTTTCTTTGAGAAGACTGTAACTTTTCCCCAATAGCTTAAACAGAGCTTCTGGTTCTGGTGCTATTACAGAGAACAAACAGTTCCCTCAAGGATAGACCGTGTTTATATCTCCTGTAATCTGTGGTTGTGAACTGAGCACAGAGTCCTGCATAAAGAATTAGTAATAGCTAAATTTGTGAGCACTCATTTAGTGCCATGCATTATTCCAGATGTTTTTTTATGTATCGTCTCTCTCTCTCTTTTTTTTTTAGAGAATCATTGTTTTTTGTATGTTTTGTTTTATTTTATTTTTTTTATTGAGTTTTAGAGATAGAAGAAGGGAGAGGGATAGAGAAAGAGAAATATTGATGAGAGAGAACATCATCGATCCACTGCCTCCTCCTGGGGATTGAGCCCATAACCCGGGCATGTGCCCTGACTGGGAAACGAACCATGACCTCTTGGTTCCTGGGTCGATGCTAAACCACTGAGCCACACCAGCAGGGCTGTATCCTCTCTTAATTCTGATAATGCCATGAAGTGCAAATATGGTTGTTATCCTCATTTTAAGGCTGATGAAACTAAGGCAGAGCAAGGTCACACAGGTGGAATCAGAATTGAATCCAGTCTGTCCCCAGCGTCCATGCTTTTTATACTACAGTGCAGCTGCCAAATCTGGACTGGTGCGAGTGTTTCCTTTCCGTTTTTGCTATCGATGGATTGGGAGCGTCCCTTTTTACACACTTACCAGGTCTCCCCAGGGATGCTGCTGCACTTCTGATGAGATAATTAATGGCAAAGGACATATTGGAGTTAAGGGACACTTCTAGCACTCCTTCATTTTTATTAGACTTTTGTTGTTGTTGTTGTTGTTGTTCATTTGCTCCTTGGTTAGAGATGGGAAATGTTATTCAGCATTGGGTTGTTTCAACTATATTCGCTAAATAGTGGCCCTCATAGATTAGCCTCAGTTCCATTTAATTAATTTGTTTTACCTGGTTCTGTTTTTCACCCTGATTTTAAACTTTCAACTTCAGTACAACAAATACATTTATTGTGAAATAATAATGTTCACAGTTTTGTGCTTTTTTTCCTTCTGTAGGTCACAGACTTTGGGTTTGCCAAAAGAGTTAAAGGCAGAACTTGGACATTGTGTGGCACTCCAGAATACTTGGCTCCAGAAATAATCCTCAGCAAGGTATGCTTACACTGTCATTACACAAGACGTAGAGACAGAAGGCATGCATCAGTGTGGACTTTTATGAAAACAGTTTATTTACCTAATGCAGGGGCCCTCAAACTACGGCCTGCGGGCCACATGCAAATACAAATATTGTATTTGTTCCCGTTTTGTTTTTTTACTTCAAAATAAGATATGTGCAGTGTGCATAGGAATTTGTTCATAGTTTTTTTAAACTATAGTCCAGCCCTTCAACAGTCTGAAGGACAGTGAACTGGCCCCCTGTTTAAAAAGTTTGAGGACCCCTGAGTCCTAATGTTATACTTTTATTTAATCTAAATTATAAATTTAAATCTATTTGTGCATAATTACTAAAAAAAATAGAGTCTAACACTAATCCCATAAACTGTCCATTTTAACTCTGAATCTAATGGAAACAGTGTTAATAAATCTGACCTCTAGATCCATGTTTTGAAGCTGGAAGCATAGCTTTTCCATAATCATTCCCAGTCACAGGAGAGCAGTTACAAGAGGCAAATCTAAAGATGATATGCGCTAGTCATTAGTTCTTTGTTTCAACTTTACCACTTACAAGAAATGTACGTTCATTGTGTTTTAATTTCAGTTTAAGCATAGAAATATCGTAGCAATTGAATAATTACAGTCTTACTGAAGACACTTCTACTTCTCCAAACAGTGAAAATGTGGTGAGAGAAACGTGTACTCATATCTGAAAGAACGGTTTAACTTCCCTTTTCCACTGCCATTCTTTGGTGGAGAAAGCTAGAAAGGAGAAATTAACAATAACTGGGCACAAATAGGAACAAGAAAAGAGGAAGGGATAAGCCACATACCTCAATATTTAGAAACTGAATACCTACCCCTGAATAATTGAATGGCTAACCTATAGACGTGTTAGAATAAAAAAGATTTATTTTAGCTTTCTCTCATTATCTTTCACACTTTATTTTTTTTAAATTATCTTTATTGTTTAAAGTATTACAATATCCCCCTTTCCCCTGCATTGACACCCTGTCTCTCCCCCTCCCACCCCTGCACCCCAGCCCCCTACCCCAGGCCTACAGCACTATTTTCTGTGTCCATTGGTTAGGCATATATGCATCTTTCATACTTGATCTTTTAGTTTTTTATAATCAAAATATCATTGCTATTAACACATTTCTTTTTTAACTATACTTAACAAATACAGAGTATGACAAAAGTAGGTTTACAGTTGTGTTCATATGGAAAATAATATAATAAGTAATAAATAATAATAATACAGGAATAAACTCTGTTTCATGTACTCACAACTGTAAATCTACTTTTGCCCCATCCTGTAATACGATGACAGAATAAGTGCCAAACCTTTTAAAATGTATATATATTGTAAAAGTAATAAATGTTCACTGCACAAAATTCAGAAAATACATAAATATGTAAAGAAACAATTAAAAAAAACACTATAATCTCTCCACCAGAGGCAGCCTTAAAAAAACACTTTTATATAATTTTTATGCATGTTATCGTAGTTGAGATATAGTGAATGTATAATTTTGTATTCAGCTTTTTTTCACTTGAATGATAACAAGTATCATTCTAATGGCTATTTGCAAATGTAACCACAAAATATTTCACCATTCTTCTATTAGTGAATATTCAAGTTATTTCCTTTTTCATTTTTTTCCCTCTTATAAATAACTGAGATAATGGTCTTTGTATATTGCTTTTCTGCATTTTAAATGGTTTTTTAGGATAAATTCCTGAGCCTCTTGATACATATTGCCAAAGTGCTTTCCAAAAAGATGGTGACATTTGCCAGCTGTGTATGAGAGTGCCTATTTCACCACACTCTCTCCAGCATTGTGTATTCTTATTTTTTAAATCATTACTAATTTAATAGGCAATAAATAATATTTTAAGCCTCATGTTTTTATTAGATTTGTTTTAATACTTATAGCCATTTGGTATTTCTTTGTGTGTATATGAATTATTATTTCATGTCCTTTGCCTATTTATTGTAATTTAGTTTTTCTTATTGATTTGTTTTCATTCTCCATATCGAAGGCATTAAAAACATGGCACATTTATTATGAACATTAGCACACAATCTACAACATAGAAATCAAAGTTTAGTAAAAGAATCTTGTTCAACATACATGCTTTCATTATAATAGAATTATTGTAATGAATGACTGCATTAGTGAGTTAAATTAAAAGAGTTAAACAAAGTTAATGCCTATTTCTATTAGCAAAACAAAGTGCTATTCCAGTTATACTAGTCTCTCCCTTTTAAAAAACATGCAGAAGCAGAACAAAAATGAAAAGAAAAAAAAAATCTCGATTTATAGTATTATATTTTAGCTCATAATTTGAAAACTAAATAGTTTGGAAAGCTAAAATTTTGAGAAAAGGTTGAAATGTGGGGAGTGGTGAAGATAATTAGAGGATACACTTAACCAAAGATCCAGCAAGAACTCAGCTCATTCCTCTCTATGATCAGGTTATTCTTTCATAATCTTTTGTGCCAGTTGACACTCATCATTGTTGATAACAAACGTTATGTAAACATGCTAATATTTGAACTTCGTAAATACTTCTATATCTTAATTTTAGTAAATGTAAAAGGAATAAACAACCCATGTACAAATAACCTTAGCATTGTATATTTGGTTCACAGCGCCCTTTCAGGATATGTGCTGTGCACACTCAAGGCACTTGTTATATATGTTGTTTCCTTTCATTAGATACAGTCAGTCCTCTAACACCCTATGAATTATCTTTTCTGTATACCTTTTAGAGATGAGAAGCAACACAGTCAATAAAGTATACTTAAACGTTTATATTTATTGGGCTCCAAATTAAGTGTTTAGCTACAAAAAGATCTTGTGAAGTGGATGGGACTTTCCTTAGTATACTTACTCTCCTAAAATCCAACGATAAGCATATTCTGAAGTCAACTCCATTACTTATTATGAAATGCAATATCTACTATTTTGCTTCAAAACTTTTGACATTCCTAGCATTCTCTAGAAAACCTGGTTCAAGAGATCATAGGCCTAAAGTGGACTTCAAGGGGTTATTTGGTCCTACTCCCTTCCTATTGTTGCGCAACAATTACAGTATTGCAAGTGAATAGGGAATATTTTATTGTCCGTAATATTCTTAATGATTTTAGAAAGAAGACTTAATAATATTTTCTAATATCCAATTTCAATATTTAGAAAGTTTCCTATATTTAATTTAAACCTGACCTGATAAGTTTTTTTCGTTTTTTTATTCTATCCTGAATAACTCAGTAACTGCTTTTGAAAAAAAATGTCCCATGCTTGAAGGTCATTTTGAAGTCATCAATGACTTCATTCTCTGCAGAGTGTATACTAATTGACATTTGGTGTTCATTTCTCTTAGGGCTACAATAAGGCAGTGGATTGGTGGGCATTAGGGGTGTTAATCTATGAAATGGCAGCTGGCTACCCCCCATTCTTTGCAGATCAACCAATTCAGATTTATGAAAAGATTGTTTCTGGAAAGGTAAGAAATACATTTTATTATTCCTCTGTTATTCATTATTTCTGTACATGAATTTTAAGCTTTATAGATTGAAGCCATTTGATATCATATTATCCCTAACTTCAAAAAATATGGAAATGTTCAGAGTTGCTGCTCTTGTATCTAGCATTCATTAAAGATAATAGCATAAATGTTAAATTATCAAAGTCTCTTAAGAAAAAAAGGGCATTTTGATAAATACATCAGCAAAATAATAAAACATTTTCTAGTTTTAGTAATTTTATCACTTGCAAAACACAGCATCATAACTCTAATCCTGAGTATTCCTTCAAATAAATAAAAATGGTTAGTCATTTCATGTGCTGTGTCCGTGGAGAGATGTTTCAGGGGCTTTTTAAAAATATGCTCTTGCTTTTTCAGGAAAGACTTCTTGTTTGAATTACGTCATACACCACAAAATTGAGAGTAAATATAAAATAGATATTCTTAACATAGAAATTCATAGAATTTATGTAAATAATTATTCATGTTTATTGTGATTATAATTGTCATTTATCTTTAGCAAAAATGGAAAAAACTAATTTTTCTTGACCGTCAGTAGATTTATTGTCATAGTATTTTACATTTTGTAATTACTCCATAAACCTTCTTTTTTTTTTTTACATTTATAATCCCTAGTTTTGTTTCCAAAGTATTTGTTTAGAGTTAGTCATTCGCTCTTGCCTTGGCTCATACTGCAGGTCTTTTTAAAAGATATTACAGTCAATTTTAATAGAGATGAGCCTGATTCTTTCTACTATATAGCAAAGAAAGAGTAACTTAAAATCCCCAGAAGAAGGCCTTCTATATTTACAATAAAGTTTATGGAAAGGGATTTTTTTATTTTTCCCTTTTGCTATTTTTACACGTAGTATGTTCTGTTTATCTGTGGGGATTTTTGTTTTGTTTTGTTTTTTAGATTACATAGCCCCATTTAGAATATGACCAGGAATAGGGCGTTAATCTTGACATGACATCACCCTGAGATGTGATGTAGTTGACTTCTTTGTACTGTGTGACCTTTTAAGACAGAGATTAACCTAATAAACCTAAAGAATCTAGAAGGAGGTAGAGGAAGAGTCTATATTTCTTTGTAGCCCAGCCAGGTTCACACTCTACATTTAGTATGAAAGCTGACAGTCAGCATCAGTGAACGTAAAATTCACTTAAAAGTTGCCGTGTTAAGAAGGCAACCTAAATGTCCATAACCTAGTAATTTAATTTTTTTACCAAGACCCAAATTTATCTCATAGTGCATATGCAGTGTACTGGAGCCAAAAGATTTTTCAGTTATATTTAAATGTACTTTATGGGGAAATTTTTGTGAAAAAGAAATACCTTTTACAGATAAATAAACTAAAGATGGGCAGTGAAAATTTTACAGAAAGGCAGAGGGAAGTATTTTAAGTCATGAAGTATCGGTGCTGCCCTTGTTACTTTGGTAGCACTCTAGACTTCACATTTCTTATGTTTGTAATTGTTTCCACTAAGCAGAATGTTAAAGTCACAGTAAAAGAGCCTTTGAAATGAACAAAAGAAAACATCAAAAAAAATTCATAGAGGAGGAAGTGATTTGTTTTTTAAGAATTTGAAAAGTAATTATGCAAACTCCCAAGAGAGAATAAAAACCAAAGGTCATATGAAGAATGATGCGAGAACTAAGATACTTAAAAATCACTGAATGGAAGAAGCATATTTTGCCAATCCAAAGACTAAGAATGCAGAACTATAATAATTCCAAATAATTTAATTGCTGGTAATTACAAAGTTCCTGAATCTTCACTATATTGCTTTTTTTATGCTTAACTTGCTAAAAGGAATAAAACTATCCGACAAGGATGCTGTCACAAGTAAATTTCATTTACTTTGAAAAATTGTTTTAGTGAAAACAAATATATCTTCATCTGTATGACTTGGCCTCGGTTTGCCAATCATTCTATACTGCATAACATTTTTTTCAGCTGTTCATGAATATGTTTTTATTTCATATCATTTTTTAACATTTAGGATTCAATATTAGCTTAAACTTTAAATCTGCATATATTCTAAAAATCATAACAGTTTACATCCTAATCACCTTAGAAGAGTAGCAACATAAAAGTTTGTCATATGACAATATTTTATTTTTTTCTTCATTTATTTAGAAATATGATAGGGTGTTTTGCTTTTGACTGAAGATGCCAGATTGTCTCTCCCCATATTGGATATTATAAAGTTATTTTTATTCCTTGGTCTCTTTCCTCAATTAAAATAGAACTCCTGAAAGCAGAATATAGCCATTAAGTGATCTCTAGGATCTGCATTATGTGAATATAAAATCATCTTCATCACTCCCCAATAAAACCATCTGTTTCAACACTGAAATCCAAAGTAGATGTACCTCTCTCCATAATGCAAAAGTGTTATCCCTGGGTTTGGTTCCAGTCAAGGGCATATGCCTGGGTTGTGGGCTCGATCCCCAGTAGGGGGCATGCAGGAGGCAGCCAATCAATGATTCTCTCTCATCATTGATGTTTCTCTCTCTCTCTCTCTCCCTCTCCCTTTCTCTCTGAAATAAATAAAAAAATATTTTTTTAAATCCAATTATGGCCTTTTATTTGTAAATGCTATATTTGTAGATACAATGTTTTAATGGTTTTGATGATGCAATATGTCACTTAAAAATATACTTGCATCCAGAATTTTTCTAATTTTTAAAAATGTATATTATTATTTTATGTAGCAACATTTTATGTTGATTATATTTTCCATTCTGAAACCATATTATAAAGATTATAGATATCAGTGGCCTATACAAGTTAAAATAAACTGTATTTAATGAAGTGATTAATTCACTAACGTACATATATTTGAACATTAGATTGTTAGGTACTGTCTCTATTACAATATTGTAACTCAAACTGGTATTTTTAAATATACAGAAAGATGATCAATTAACTTGTGAGATTCTCTCCTACACGTATTTGCCTTTAAAAAAAAAAAAACAAAAGAGGAGGTATTTGAATGTCAAATTATTCATGCAACATTAAGGTTCAGGTTTTAAAATGCACATGAACAGAAAAGTCTTATAATTCCTGCATTTTGTGCCTCATCCTAACAATATATGTGGTGAGTTTCTGCAGTCTTTAAATTTTGTGCTCAGTAGCATACTTTATGACAAGAATCAGTTATGGTTTCCATAGCAACTCTATCTGGCTGCATTATTCTTGGAAATATGAAAGTTAATATTGTGTTCAAAAATGATACTTGCAAATAAGTCAGTCAAGGAACAGCCATTAGGGAAACCATAGCTTTAGAGCCCTTGACTTATGTAATTTAATAAAAGTTGTTAACTTCATTATATATTAAGTAGATATTATTCCATTTTTACTGAGCACCAAAAATGTATAAGGAAACACTGTATAAAAAATAAAGTTGTAAACAGATGCATATAGAGAATGATCAAAGAGTTAGTTAATTTTTTTCTGGAGGAAAATTCACATTCACATGAAGGAAAATTGATTATCAGCCAAATGGCTATTCCTCGTGTGTCCTGAGTCTCTAAGACCATTCCCAGGTTAGGAGATTCACTGGGTGGACTCAAAGAATTCAGCATATAGTGATAATCAAGGAACGGATACCTTACGTTATAACGCACACCTTCATTGTAAGGTGCCTTCCAAAGAAAAGGTACAAAGCAAAAGCAGCAAAGGGAAAAGGCCCATCGGGAAAGTCCAGAGGAAACTGGGCACCGGCTCTCCCACCCCACCAGTGTGACTCAGTGGTTGAGCGTCGGTCCCTGCACCTAGAGGTCACCTGTTCGATTCCAGGTCAGGGCACATGCCCTGGTTGTGGGCTCGGTCCCCAGTAGGAGGCGTGCAGGAGGCAACCAATCAATGATTCTCTAGCATCATTAATGTTTCTATCTTTCTCTCCCTCTCCCTTCCTCTCTGAAATCAATAAAAGTATATATTTTTAAAAGAGTCCTCTCCCCCTGTTAAAGGGTCTTCTTTAAGAAGAAGAAAAGATCAATAATATAAGTAGTAAAATAGCAATAAATACATATCTGTTAATAATTACTTTAAATGCAAATAAATTAAATGCTCCAATCAAAAGACTACAGTGGCTGAATGGATAACAAGACCCTTACATAGGCTGTCTCCAAGAGACTCACTTAAGGTTGAAAGATACACACAGACTGAAAAGTATAGGGATGGAAAAAGATACTTCATGAAATAGAAACGAACAAAAATCTGGGATAGCAATACTTATACAAAAATAGACTTTAAAATAGAGGCTATAACAAGAGGCAAAAAAGGACCCAGAAATTCCACCTCTGGGTATTTATCCAAAGAAACCCAAAAGACATACACATTCATAGGTTCATTGCAGCATTATTTACAATAGCCAAGATATGAAGGCAACATAAATTCCAATATATAATGGAATATGACTCAGCCATAAAAAAGACTGAAATCTTACCATCTGCAACAACATGGATGTTCCTAAAGGGTTTTGTGCTGAATGAAATAAGTTAGACAGAAAAAGATAAACGCTATATGCTTTCACTTATATGTGGAATCTAAAACACAAAATAAAAGAATACGCAGAGCAGAAACAGACTCATAGAAACAGAAAACATTTTGATGGTTGCCAGATGGGGAGGGGTGTTGGGGGATGTGTGAAAAAGGTAAAGGTATACATGTGCTTTGGGGAAAATTAAAGGCCATTTTCTACTTGACTGTGGCTATAGTTAAAGACACTTAGACTACTCAGAAGTCATTTTCATAAAATACAAAAGCATTCTTTTCTATTTGCATAAAACCCAGGGACATTTTTAACTCCTTTCTGAGATCATTGAAAATCCTTGTTAATACCTGCTTTGACAGCCCTTTACTCTAGTGGGCCTATGGGCAAATGCTTGCAACTTGTTGGGCAGGGGAGTGAGTGAGGATGGGGTGGGTGATAGCCCGGGTTTGTTTTGTCTACCACTGTTTCTGCATAGGTAAGAGGACAGATCAGAGAGCCCACAGTTTTGGAATCAATATTAATAAGTGTTTTTCATTGTCCTAGATCTTTCTGTTTATAGATAGGATCCAGGTTGATTAAAGTTTCCCCAGGCCCTACGAGGCAGTGTGGAACCTGGCACCACATCTATGGAAAGCCTAATATATGAAAGGTTGTTATGCCTTTTAAAAATGATTAGACATGCTAATTTTTGCTACATAAATCCTTTATTGGGATTATAGATTTCTAAGGACTGTACTTAATTTATAAGAGATAATATCTTTAAATTTATTCCAACATATTTGTGGACAGAAGTTAACAGATTATTGTTGTGAGCTGTGTGCAAACGCTTTTGGGTCATTTTGGCCCAGAAAATTTTATCCGAATGTATAAGGGATAATGAACTAGTTAAGTGATCTTTTGTCAGTTCCTGAAGAACAGCAGTAAAATTTTCCCTTCTTCTTCAAAGATAAGCTTTGTAATTTCTGTGATTGAGCTGAATGTAGACAAATTTGATTTTGACCTTATTTTATTTCTAAAAGAAAAAACAGTCAGTAAACCAGTTAGTGAATTTAGTTTAAACCACCCAGTGTGGATACAGTAACAACGTGAACTGATTGGCTTTTTGGATGTAACTTCCTCTTAAATTTTAGGAAATAATAGTCATTCCTGAAACCAAAATATACAAGACTTTATAATGGGTGCTGAAAACAGAACAAATATTCCGTTGAGTCTGCTCAATTCGGACTGATTTTCAAAGTTGGTTTAGCATATTACATAATGTAGTTTGACAGTTGTTTAGGATGTCAGCTATATTCACAATGTTGTCCTTACAAAACGGTTACAATTATCTGTTTTCTCTCTCACTCTATCAAATGTTGAGTACAGAAGAAAAAAAGAAAGTGTTCTGTAAAGTAACAGGTGAAGCATGAGACAAGAAGAAAGGAGGGACTTCCTGCACCCTCCAGATGATTCTTAGAGCACAGACTGTCCTTGGTTGTCTAGAAACATAATGATAAATATTGTTGTCCTCCAGGTTCCTTCTTTGGTTCAAAAATTCAGCTCCAGATCATTAAATGTTATCTTAATGGAAAGGTTAAAAAAATGAAAAATGTGCCGAAGCCGGTTTGGCTCAGTGGATAGAGCGTCGGCCTGCGGACTCAAGGGTCCCAGATTCAATTCCGGTCAAGGGCGTGTGCCTGGGTTGCGGGCACATCCCCAGTGGGGGATGTGCAGGAGGCCGCTGATCGATGTTTCTCTCTCATTGATGTTTCTGATTCTCTATCTCTCTCCCTTCCTCACTGTGAAAAAATCAATAAAAAATATTTTTTTTAAAAAAATGAAAAATGTATTGAATTAGTGCCTGCAGGATACTAGACATGATGCAAAGCAGTTTCATAAAAGTTATTTGGTTTCTTTTCATACCTGTCAGATGAAATATACTTTCATCATTTTATGGAAGAGTTAACTGAGGCTCAGAAAGGTAAAGGGGTTTTCTCCAAAGCATAGAGCATATATGTAACTGGAGTTGTGGTTGGAAGCCAGGTATTCTTTCTACTAAATAAATCGTTTGGTAGATTTCTGAGATGACAAGAATGTTTAGCTTTATTTTGCTTAACTCCCTCATCCCGTATGTAGGTAAATCAAGACTCAGAATTGCCCAAAGACAAAAGGAACTTTGTGGCAAAGCAAGAAATAGACTCAAGAGCAGTGCTTCATTATTCCTTCACTTGGCTGTAGTGACTCTTCACATCTTAGTTGTATTCTTGCATTACTGATCTTTCCTCCTCATTCTCCTTGGCTTGGTCCTCTTTTCTTCTTTCTTCATACCCCTTCATGACTTTGAGTGCCAGCTAACAATTTCTAAATTCATTTTTTCAGTCCATACCTGACTCATGAGTTACAGACTCTTGTATTCAACTTCCCACCTGAGATCTCCATGCCTAATAAACATCTCAAATTCAACCTCTCTAAAACTGACGGATTTTTGTTTTCTTAGCTAATGCGTTTCTCCCACCACCTTTCCCATCTCAGTTGATGACAACATCATCCTTTCAGTTACTCAGGCCAAAACACCCTGGAGACCTCACCAATGCACAGCAAAACCATTTTGGCTCTATCTTTAGAAAATATGCAGAATTCAATCACTTCTTACCACCTCCACTGACACTGCTGTCTTCTGAGTCACTAGAGTGAGTCTTTAAAAATATTGAATCAGATCCTGTTATTCTGCCCAGAACCTTGCAATGATTCTCCATTTTCTTCAGAATAAAAAATAAAGACCTTGCAATGCAAGGTTTTGTGAGGGGTGATATGATGACAACATTTTTAAAGTATCCCTCATCACTAAGTTATCTGTCTTCCTCACAAGAATGTAAACTCTGTGAAGACAGGAATCTTTATCTTATTTTGTTTGCCACCATATACAAAGTACAGCAGTGTCCAGCCCATTCAAGGTGTCTAATTGGTATTTGTCAAATTTGAATATATGCATTCATTAAATATTTCTTGAGCTCGTCATATATGCCATACCAGTGCTGGATACAGCAAATCAGCGTGGTCCCTGCCTCCAAGAAGCTTTCATGAGTAGATGCCCACTGTCAGGGATACTGACTTACTTGGTCTTCTGTGTATTCTGCACAATTGTGTTTTTAAATGATCACAGACAATTTTGATACACACCATGTATTTTGTTTGCCTATACTTCACTATAGAAATATATTTATTCTACAGAATATACCATGAGGAAATTCAGAAGTAACTTGGTCTCTGAACATTGGGGGGAGGGGGGAGAATCATAAATAGGAAATATTAGGGGGGAAAAGACCAAATAAACACTCTAAAAAGTTTATATTGCACAAATACTTCTTTCATGTTAAATAATGCCAGTTTCCAATAATCTTATCTCTTAGACCTAATGGTTTAAGACTGTCTCTTCTCCATATCTGGCTCTTTACAGCTGCTTCCACGTTATTTGCCCTAGCACGGCCTGGCAGGAAGATGGAAGAGTCGGGAGGATTAAGTTATTTTCCCAACAGTGAAACTGAGTTGGTAGCTTCACTGGAGCTGAGGTTCCTTATCTTTAAAACGAAGGTTAGACTAAATTAAACTGAGCTCGCTCTAGCTCTGATATTCCAGATTCTGATTACACTTTCTACAGCAGTTATAATTGATAATAGTGATAGAAATAATGCCATTCCTGATACAGTTTTGAAGGAAAAATGAGTCATTCTTCCCATTATAGAAACCTTTAGTGTTTCCAGGTGTGGCAAAATGTAGGTTTACAATTGTGAGTGTGCAAAGCACCGTTTATTGTATTATTTTCCATACGAACAACTGTAAACCTACTTTTACCCCACCCTATGCTATAAAGGTTTTGCAATTAAAACATAACTTTAAGTTATTTTCTGTTTTGTTTTGCGAGTTTTTGTTTGGGTTTGTTTTGTTTTGCTAATTTCACTTTGATGAATCAACATGGGTGTATGTTCCGTCAAAAAGAAACTGGATTTTTTATTACATTTTAAAACAACCCTGGGGAAGATTCTTTCACAAGGATTCTCATTATTTCTCCCTCGGTGTGCTTTAAGGCTATGACAGATTCTCATCATTAACGTGGCTTATTATGAGAGTGTGGGCTACTGATCAGAAACTCTGGGGAGCAGGAGGGTGTGATATGGAGGTGAGGAGGGTGTGTCTACAACTTGAAAAGGTTCCTAAATGATTCTGTTATCTACCATTACCACCCCCCACTGCCACTCCCCATTTGAAAGTCACGGTTCTGAAGATTAAACAGATGCACACACACATTGACCAATTCAAGACCATCATTTTATCTGCATTCCAAAATAAAGAACTACTACTTTATTTAGGTGTATATATTCTTCATGCATTGCATTGCATATTACCTGAATTCAGAAGATAATTTATATGTAGTGCATACTGTCCACCATTCTGAACACCATAACGGAGAGAATACCTGACACATTACATTGAACAGTTCATGCAAACTATTCATCAACAAAGATAGCTTTATTTCAAATAAGTTATTTCTTTGGAATCTAAACAAAGAATATATCCACCATATATACATAAATTGTGTTATTTTTTAAGTAGCATGCCTTTTGAATACCCATCTGCTCTAGTTTTTTTCCAGCTAGGATAAAGAAATGTATAGCAATATTTTTAAGATGAAAATTTCAGTCTTTTATAAAGTTACTGACAATAACTATCACCAGGTTATAGAGTCATGGAAATAGTATAGATTAATTAAAAGTATATATGCTAGAGTCAGAGTACCTGGCTTGAAATTACAGCTTTACCAGATATTAGCTCTGCAGTATTGGGCAAATTACTTAATCTTTTTAGCCCTCAACTACATCACCTTTAAAATAATAATACCGGAACTTACTTCAGTGCTACGTTTTGGATTTCATGAACCAGTGCATATAAACTGTTTAACACAGTGCCTAACTTGTAATAAGTTTTACTTTTACTTGTGTGAAAAGTAAAATCTAAGGAAGGTGGTAATTCACATGCCCTTTTTTTTTTAACATAAAACTTATTATCTGTGTTAATTCGGACTTTTAAAAAATGAAGTTTCTGGTCGCTAATTTGTATGAGTTGACCTCCAAATCATGGTCATTTACTAGCTATGCAACCTTTGAATAGTCTTCGGTTACTTGGCTCAAATATTATTTAGTTTTTCTCTGGTATGGTGATAATGTTAGTTTATTATTTACATTTTAAAAATTTTATCTGTCACTGGCAGAAAAAATAAAATTTCTGCATAAAGAAGTGAATAGAGTTGCAAATAGTGCTCCTCTAATTTCCATGTCTGTACATATGAGTCACTTGGAGATAGAAGCTCAGAGTTCCAGGCTTAAAGCCCCATCATTTGAAGTAAGCCCCAGGAATCTGCATTTTTTATCTTCTTTCCCAATTGATTCCAATAGAAGTGTGTCCTATGACCACTCTTTGGGAAACATTTGGCATGAGAGTAGCAGTCAGAAGACTGGTTATGAATCTGGCATTGCCATAGAATTGAGCTGTGCATGCTCATGACTTAACTTCTATTTTGAGAACATGAGAATATATATTAAGTATGTTGAGATTTTTGAAAATGGGAGTTATATACAGTATGTTTGAAGACAGTGTAAAGAGCAGAATGTATGAGGTTAGGAATTATAAGACTAGATGCCTAATCCCAGCTCAGCCACTTTATAGTCTGATGATTTGTTAAGTTATGTAATATCTCTGAATCTTAATTTCTCCATCTCTAGAGTTAATGCCATATCCACTGAGTATGTCTTATCTAACTAGGATGTAAGTCTCATGAAATCAGAGACTTTATTTTTGCTCACTGCTGTATATCCAGCAGGTAGAATAGTGCCTGGTACATAGCAGATACTCAATAAGTAATTGTAAAATCAATGAACTACATTATTTGAAATGATCTAATGAGTTCTGAGAATCAAAACACAAAAATGGCCCAGTTTCTTCCCTCTAGAAACTCCTACTCTATGAAAGACAGACATCCACAAATACTACAGTATAGTTGATTGAATGCATTGTGGAAATTAACTGAGGTAATGTGATGAGTCACTTTGCAAGTTATAAGGTGATAGTGGTACTTGTAGAGAACTAAATTAAGAATGTAAGGAGTTCAGAAATGGATCTGTTAACTCTTTAAAGCATTTTCTACAGAGGTCTATAGTCAGTTGGAAGTCATTGCCATGATAATCCAGAAAATAGAGTATGTATTTCGTGGGGCGTGGGAATATGAAATGAGACCAAGGCTTGGCATGCATAATAGAGAAAGGAGATTAGAATGAAAGTGCAGGTGAGCACACACAGACATGCATAGATATTTGCACATACATACCTGCATGTGTGATGGGAAAGAGGACAAGTTGAAAAGGATAGTGGAGAAGAGGCAGCAATGAAAGAAAAGAGTAAAAGATGTAGATGTAGCTATTCCTTCTAATATCACCTTTTAGTTTTTTAGTACACATATTAATAAGAGGGTGAGAACTGGGAGTTATGTTGGAGTAGAGAGAGGAGAAGAATTTGTTAAAACAAAAACAAAAATAGCCCTAGGTCTCCTAGGACTAATACTTTATTTTATTGATTGCCAAATATATAATAACATCTTCTGTTATTTTAGGTGTTTTTTGTTGTTTTGTTTTAAGGCTGGAGGTCAGTCAACTCATTGTAAAATCTTCATAATTTGGGAAGTAGGAAATGCTTGTAAACCAATCCAAATCATTTTTATACTGTTGCATAATAGCAGAATTATGTTAAAAACTCACCCACTAATAAATACATGGAAAACGGTTTCCTGTGCTGTGAAAGGAAGTGTGGGTTTTTATAATCATTTTTAGACTTCTTTTTTTATCATCTCTTTCAAAATGCGCATACTGATATCTTTATATTCTGCTTTTTCTATTTAAGTTACAAGTTTAAATTTGTATGACTCTAAGACAGAACTTTGTAACGTGGGATCCAAGAGATGGGGAACCTTCTGACGCTGCTGGAAAAGTTCTATATGTCATACATGTTCTTCTGGATGGGGTGGGGGGTTATGTTCTTGAAGAGGTTTCATGACTGAAACAGGGGCCTGAAAGCATAATTTCATTCACCCAAATAATTCTTTTCTCTAAGACTACTATGGGGACTGAAATGTGTAGTTAAAAGTATTTGAAGGTTATCACCACATATTTTTTTGTTCATATAATGACCTATCATCTTTTTAAAAAACTTTCTGAAATCCAAAGAGAAATAGCATGAGTCTTGGGATGTGTGTTTGATCCCACGGTATATTTGTGCAGGTTCGATTCCCATCGCACTTCAGTTCAGACCTGAAGGACCTTCTAAGGAACCTGCTGCAGGTGGATTTGACGAAACGGTTTGGAAATCTGAAGAATGGTGTGAGTGACATCAAGACTCACAAGTGGTTTGCCACAACAGATTGGATTGCTATTTACCAGAGGAAGGTGAGTCTTTCCCTTCTTCAATTTAAAAGCTTTTTTAAAGCTGATGTTATATGTAATAGAAATATTTTCTGTTCCCCCCTTTTTATTGAATTTATTGGGGTGACACTGTTAATAAAATTATATATGTTTCAGGTGCACAATTCCACACACATCTTCTATACTCTGTATTGTGTGTTCACCACCTTAAGTCAAGTCTCCGTTAATTACCCTTTATCCCCCCTGCTATTATGAATATATTCGCTTTCCCATTATAGTAGACTAGAGGCCTGTTGCTCAGATTCATGCACCGGTAGGTTCCTTCGGCCTGGCCTGTGGGGATCAGACTGAAACCAGCTCTCTGACATCCACCAAGGGGTCCCAGATTGTGAGAGGGCGGTTCTCGCACCCCGGAAATGGGCTCCCTCCTCTCTGGTTCCAAGTCTCTGCAGCTTAGCAGCTCCTGCATTTAGCGTCTGCCCCTTGGTGGTCAGTGTGCATCATAGCTACCAGTCGGATGGTCGAATGGTTGGATGATTGCTTAGGCTTTTATATAGTAGAAGCCAGGTGCACAAAAATTTGTGCACTTGTGGGGGTCCCTTAGCCCAGCCTGTGCCCTCTCGCAGTCTGGGACCCCTCGGGGGATGACCACCTGCTGGCTTAGGACCGCTCCCCAGGGGATTGGGCCTAAGCTGGCAGTCAGACATCCCTCTGGCAGCCCGGGAGCCCTCGGGGGATGTCCACTTGCCAGTGGGGAGCAGGCCTAAGCTGCAGTCGGACATCCTTAGCGCTGCTGAGGTGGGAGAGGCTCCCACCACCACCACTGTGCTGGCAGCCGTCAGCCTGGCTTGTGGCTGAGCAGAGCTCCCCCTGTGGGAGCGCACTCACCACCAGGGGGCAGCTCCTGCATTGAGCATCTGCCCCCTGGTGGTCAGTGTGTGTCATAGTGACCAGTGATTCCCAGTCGTGCTGTTAGGGTCAATTTGCATATTACCCTTTTCTTATATAGGAGTGCCTGGGTGAGGGGCTGTTGGCTGTTTGTAGGCTGGCCACAGCCCCTACAGTGTGGGGGTCCCCACTGGGGTGCCGGGCCATCCTGGGTGAAGGACTGAGGGCCGTTTGCAGGCTGGCCATAGCCCCTTCTGGGTGGAGGGTCCTGCTGGGGTGCCTGGCCAGTCTGGGTGAGGGGCTGAGGGCTGTTTTCAGGCTGGCTAAGCCCCCCAGCGGGGACCCTCGCCCCATGAGGGTGTGGCCAGCTTGGGTGAGGGGCTGATGGCTGTTTGCAGGCTGGCCACAACCCCCAGCCACCCAAGCTCCCAATTGAGGCTGGCTGGAAGCAGATATCTGGGATTTATTTGTCTTCTATAATTGAAACTTTGTTGCCATGAGCGGAGGCCTCAGCCGGCTCAGGGCTGGTGGGAAGCTTGGCTTCCTCCATCGCCCAGGCAACCAAGCCTCCTGCTTGCTCCAGCTCCATGGCTGCCGGCTGCCGTCTTGGTTGGGTTAATTTGCATATAGTCGCTCTGATTGGTTGGTGGGCGTGGCTTAGGGTGTAGCGAAGGTACAGTCAATTAGCATCTTTTTCTTTTATTAGTGTAGACTAGAGGCCTGGTGCACAAAAATTTGTGCACTCAGGTGGGTCCCTCAGCCCGGCCTTTGCCCTCTCGCAGTCTGGGACCCCTCGGGGGATGTCCACCTGCTGGCTTAGGCCCGCTCCCCAGGGGATCGGGCCTAAGCTGGCAGTCAGACATCCCTCTGGCAGCCCAGGAGCTCTCGGGGAATGTCCACTTGCCAGCGGGGAGCAGGCCTAAGCTGCAGTTGGACATCCTTAGCGCTGCTGAGGAGGTGGGAGAGGGCACCCCAACGGGGACCCTCACCCCATGGTGGTGTGGCCAGCCTGGGTGAGGGGCTGAGGGCCATTTTCAGGCTGGCCACACCCACTTCACAGTGGGGGTCCCCACTGGGGTGCCTGGTCAGTCTGGGTGAGGGGCTGATGGCCGTTTTCAGGCTGGCCATGCCCCCTGGGCGACCCAAGCTCCCAGCCTCTCCATTTTTTCTTTTTCTTTTTTCAGCGCCTCCTTGAGCGGAGGCCAGGGCGGGCTGGAAGCAGGTATCTGGGCTTTATTTATCTTCTATAATTGATACTTTGTAGCCTTGAGCAGAGCCCAGGGCCAGCCAGGGCAGGCGGGAAGCTTGGCTTCCTCCATCACCAGGGGTAATCCAAGCCTCCTGCTCACTCCAGCTCCGTGGCCGCCGCCATATTAGTTGGGTTAATTTGCATATTCGCTCCTGCTTAGCTGGTGGACATGGCTTGTGGGCGTGGCGTAGTGGCGGGGTGATGGTTAATTTGCATGTTTCTCTTTTAATAGTGTAGACTAGAGGCCCAGTGCATGAAATTCATGCCCGGGGGCGGTGGGGGATTTCCCTCAACCTGGCCTGAACGCTCTCCAATCTGGGACATCACTCTCACAATTTCTCTTCTAACCACTCGCCTGCCTGCTTGCCTCATTTCCCCAACCACTCTGCCTGACAGTCTGATTGCCCCCTAATCGCTCCCCTGCCAACCCGATCACCCACAACTGCCCTCCCCTGCCGGCCCAATCGCCCCCAATGGACATCCCTTACCAGCCCATTTGCCCCCCAATGGCCCTCCCCTTCTAGCCTGATCTCCCACAACTGCCCTCCCCTGCCATGACCCACCTCCTCCACTGGAACCCCCTCCTTTGCGTGAAGCGGCGGAGACGCCAGGACCAGCCTCCTCTGCACCATGCAGAGCGGCCACTGGACCCTGCCTCCACAGTGCGGGTGGCCATCTTGTGGCGGCCATCTTGTGATGACATCACACAAGGAGGCTTTTATTATATAGGATAGATTGTAGGGGAAATACATGATTTCTTGTTTTTATTGTAATTGGCCACCTTGCTAAATTCTGTTATTGATTTCCATAACTTTTTCAGTGATGCAGTGACTTTATTGACAGGTGCAGAGGTATCATTTGCCTCTTCCTTTTCAATATTTATACTTTTATTTCCAAAAGTAATATGCTAGAATGTCTGGAATAATATTTTAAATCAGCAGTGCTGTTAAGCTACTTGTCTTGTTCCTCTTTGGAATGGGAGTGCCTTTCCTGTTTTACAAACATCAAATACAAAATTAGCTATTGGTATTGCATAAGTATTCTTGATCAAGTTCAGGATATATCCTTCATTCCTACCTAGTATACTGTATTTTATCTTTGACATATAACTGTGATGAAGTGTATTGGTGAGATATCCTCATGTTCCTGAAGTGAACATCATTTATTCATGGGGGATTATTTCAATATCTGCCTGAAATCAATATGCTAAAACTTTATTTAGGATTTTCACTTCCATAGTCATAGGTTTTATTGACCTATAGCTTTTATTTTTCTGGAGTTGAGCTTACATGAATTCATAAAATGAGTTTGGAAATTTTCTGTTTTTTATTCTTTAGGAAACTTAAGGAACATAGAAATTATCTTGTATTTATTCCTTGGAAATTTTAACAAACTAATTCTTTAGATATTAGTGTCTTCAATTTTTTGCCTTTTCTTGAGTCAGTTTTAGAAATGTATATTTTTAAATAAAATTAATCATGTCCCTTTGTAATTATCACTGTTTATATTATCTTTATTCTTATATTTATTGTTAATGCTACATATAGATATATTTATTAAATTTGCTTGAGGTTCGTCATTTTATTCTTATTTTAAAGATTATGGCATATTCATAATCTTTTCATATTTATAGTTAGATATAAAAATTTCTGCTGTTGCTTAGCGAACATTTGCTAAGCTATGCATATCATTATTGTATTTTTAAAAATTATTTTTAAAATGGTATAGAACTGAACTGCTACTGCTCATTTAGAGTTTATGTGTTTTCCAAAGGGCATGCCTTATCCCAGGTAGTACATAGCTTATCTGCCAAAAAGTAATACACTAGCCCTAGCTGCTGTGGCTCAGTGGATAGAACGTCAGCTTTCTAACTGAAGGGTCTCAGGTTCGATTCCAGTCAAGGGCACATGCCTGGGTTGCGGGCTCGATCCCCAGTAGGAGGCATTCAGGAGGCAGCCAATCAATGATTCTCTTTCATCATTGATGTTTCTATCTCTCTCTCCCTCTTCCTTCCTCTCTGAAATCAATAAAAAATATATTTTTTCAAAAAAAGTAATACACTAGAACAAACAGGTTATAGTACTGGGCAAATGGATTGACAGCAAATCTTGATTATAAAAAAATGGATTTGGGGATCCCAGGATAATTTACAAATAAAAATGATCCAGTATTTTAACATAGCTCTTTGTTTTAATATTTTCTCAATTATAACTATGCACAGCAGTACAAAAATAGTAGTTAACTTGAATAGTATTATATTTTTTACTCTCTGACAGAGTGTTCATAAACAATGAAATAGCTAAAAGAATCTAGCAGAAAGACCAGTAACCAGGAAGTAGTTTGGTAACTCGAACTGTACAATCATTCTCTAGAAATGATTGTATCAATAGGTGTGATCCCAAATTGCTTCCTGACCAGACGTAAGGCGATGGTCTCCTTAGCTCCTCCTATGCCTGGTGCAAACAGCGTCCATTCCCCAAAGCAGGACATGCAAGGCAACCAGCTGGCAAGCAAAAAGATGATATTAGATGTTCCAATCCTACTTATTTTCACCTTATTTAAAATGTCTTATTTGTATGTATGTCTTATAATAGTAGAGTCATGCATGTAAGTAATTTATAATTAAATAAATATACATACATTTGTGGCATATGCTCTATGTTTTATTAAAAGTCAGATAAATCAAAATACTTTGGAGAACACAGGTGTGGCTATTAGAAAAGACTCTAGGCTAGTAGTAGAGAATCATGAATTTGAGATTTCTTTAGCCACTTATTAGTCATGTGAATTTGGCCAAATTTTTGTTTCATAATCTGTCGGATACCTGCCCTGCCTCTCTCTAAGTGTTGTATTGAGGAAGAAATGATATAGCCATATGTATGATTATTTGTAAACACTATAAATGCTGTGTAAATTGTATTATATTTTCAGCTCAGCATTTAAAATCTTTTCCTCAAACATCTTCAGTATATCACATAATCTTTATAAAGACCACATTTTAAATAATGGAAAGACAGTTTTAGGGTCCAAGGAGAAAAATGTTCAGAATTTAACAATTCTGTAATTTTAAAAGAAATTTATTTTTCCCAACTTTCAGAAAGTTTTGATAGCCAGATATTTTAAACAAAATAACCTTGGGCACTTAAAAAGGAAGGAGATTAAAAGTAAGTCTAAGAGTTAACCTGTAACTTCAGGAGAAAGAAATTAAGGAAAAGAGGATGGAAAAGAAAGTCTTTAGAAATAAGGAGCTGATAAAAGAAAAACGAGAGTTCTATAACCTTCAGTGCCAGCACTTGATGCCAACAGTTAGTGATCTTAGAAGTCTCTAAAAGTGTGTGTTGGCCTGTACTATTCCTTGAATGAAAATGTTGAGATTATAGCAAACCTACTGTTTGCTTTTTTTTCTAATGCTATTATCATTTAGGGACTTACAGGCATTTAAAGATACCATCATGTATTAAGTGGGAATCTATTTCCTTAGTGTTTGGAAACTGGCAAGCATTTGTTTTTCCTGTTATTCCGAAATGTGTGTGTTTTTCCATACCAACAAGCAATTAACTCAGTTCTTACACTATCAACCTGGAGATAGCGTCAGATCCCACTGGTAAGGGCTCAGTGCTAGAAAACTAACCCCCCGCCCTCCCATTTCAGCCACTAATCTCAAGTCCAGCTCATCACCAGTACGTCTGACTAACCAGCTCTTGGGGATTGATTCATTTGCTAGAGCAGCTCACAAAACTGAGAAACTTTACTTACTACCTTACCAGTTTATTATAAAAGGATATGACTCAGGAACCACCAGATGGAAAAGGTACATAGGGGCAAGGTACATGGGAAGGGCTCGGAGCTCCTGCTCTCTCCCAGGGTGCCACTGCCCCCAAATCCCCACGTGTTCAACAACCCAGAAGTTCTCCAACCCCATCCTTTGGGTTTTTTTGGAGGCTTCATTTCCTAGGCATGATTGATTAAATCATGGGCCTTTGGTGATTGAGCTCAATCTTCACCCTCTCCCCCTCCCCTGGAGGTCTGAAGGTTCCAGTCCCCTAATCCAGCGATTTTCAAACTTTTTCATCTCAAGGCATACATAAACTAATTACTAAAATTCTGGGGCACACCCAAAAATATATTGTGTGCTGATCTGACCAAAAAAAAATAGGTATAATTTTGTTTGATTTACCAAAAAAATAGTAGTTACCTACCCTTTTTGCTCCAAAGTGACTTTTAAAAAAAATCAGGTGCCTGCCGAAACCGGTTTGGCTCAGTGGATAGAGCGTTGGCCTGCGGACTGAAGGGTCCCGGGTTCGATTACGGTCAAGGGCATGTACCTGGGTTGTGGGCATATCCCCAGTAGGAGATGTGCAGGAGGCAGCTGATCGATGTTTCTCTCTCATCGATGTTTCTAACTCTCTATCTCTCTCCCTTCCTCTCTGTAAAAAATCAATAAAAAATATATTTAAAAAAAAATCAGGTGCCTATACTTGTATATAAGGACTTCTGGTACCAATAATTAACCAATCAGATGCAACCTTATCATATAATATGTCCAATAAGATGCAACTCTATTATATGACCTATGTATTTATGGTTCAAGGCAGGCATTCACACCTGACAGCTAGTGTGTTGGCTGTTGTCATTTTTTATTTGACAATCTAAGGGAAAAGAGGTCAGTGCCCCTGATTAAATAGTCAGGTATTGCATGTTTTAAAAATTCATGTGGCTCCCTGGTTGAAAATCGCCACTCTGATCACTTGGTTGGTTCCCTTGGCAACCAGCCCCCATCCTTAGGTAACCCTGGGACTTTCCTAGAGTCACCTCATTAATGTAACAAAAGACGCCTTTTCCACTCTCTGTACTTTGGAATTTCCAAGGGTTTTAGGAACCCTGTCACAAATCAAGATGAAGACCCACTATATTTCTTATTATAAATTGCAATATCACACTTATTTTCCTCTCTCTCTCTCTCAATTGTAGGTTGAAGCGCCATTCATACCAAAGTTCAGAGGCTCTGGAGATACCAGCAACTTTGATGACTATGAAGAAGAAGATATCCGCGTCTCTATAACAGAAAAATGTGGAAAAGAATTTAGTGAATTTTAAAGATGAGCAACGAGATGACAGCAGAGCTCACGCTCAGTCTTTGCACTCTGTTGGGAGAAAAGGTGGAGCTGAGACCGTCCTTGTTGAAGCAGTTACCTAGTTCCTTCATTCCAGCGACTAAGTGAGGTCTTTATTGCCATCATCCGTGTGTGCACTCCGCGTCCTCCTATGTAACCAGGCACCGCTAAGCAAGCATTGTCTGTGCCATAACACAGAACTAGACACTTTCCTGCTTCTCTTTGGTTTGTCTTTCTCCTCCCCCACCCCCCCACACACACCCATTTTTCCTCTTTTCCTTTTCATTAGTCCTTCTCCAAACAGTGCTCCATTTTATTTTGTCGGTGTTTCAGATGGGCAGTGTTATGGCTATGTGATTTTGGAAGGGAAGGATAAGTGTTGCTTTTAGTAGTTCTTGTCAGTATTTTTCTTGGTCACTGGCTCGAGCATATACTGTCCAATAATTATTTTACTTTGAGTAGCTCGGACTCAGTTTTGCCAGAACTCTTGACAATTTTTGAAGACAGAATGTTTTATCACCAAGGAAATGTATACAAATTAAAACAGTAACTTTCTTAAAACGCACTGTTCTGGCAATAAGTTTGGATAGACTAATATAGAGTAGCTATACCCAGAAATATGGAATCCTATAGATCTATTTCCCCTCACCTCTTTTTTATCATCCTCCCCTTAAGTGTCCAGCCTGTGTAGTGTGACAGGTGTCTCATTCACAGGCAAAACCAATGACATGGATTATCGACACCCAGATTCTCTCCCTTGGTATCAGCGTTTCTGTAGTATTAGAGAAGAGTTTTAGGACTTCTAAATCTTGTCCCTTCCGTAAGGGTTTTAGCCAGTATTTTAATAGAACATGACTAATGAAAGTGACAGAACTTTGAGTTTTTCAAAGAAGTCCTCATTGTAAACAATTTTAAAGGAAAAGAAGCTAAAAAGGACGTTAATGGGAACAGATACTTTGCTAAATCAAACAAATGGCTTAATTTTTGTAAACACTATAGACACACTTTTATTTAAATGCGGTTTTTCATTTGTTTTTGCTTTGCTATGTTTTGCCACAGTGAAGAAGAAAGGAAGTTGTCCAGGGTATTATTCTGGTGTACTATATTTGTCAGCCTGAGGTAGAGGCACTGTGGCAACTTTGGCTTTTATCCTCTGCTTCATCAAGGAGGAAAGGGTCAAACTTTATAAAATGGCCACCATTGTATTTTAATTTTGAGTTGTGATGTCTTCAGATATGTAATAATTTCCAGCCTGTTTTCTTTCAGTAAAGAGAATGTGTGATCATGCAGGTACAGTTTTAGCGTTGGAGTTTAGTTTTTTTATATACTCTTTTGCCAACCGACTTAACAATGTTGTGGTCATGTGGAAATTTCAAGCACTTTTGCACATTTAGTTTAGTGTTTGTTGAGAATTCATGGCTTAACTCAGTTTTTTAAATAGCTTTTTCATTTGCTTTTAAAATTTCCCATCTGGTTTTCTCTCTGTCAGTGACCTATCATAAAACAACACACCCAAATAGCTGAAAATAAACTGTGCTCATTTTTATGATCAATTTACGTGCATATAAGAGTTGTTTTCAGTCAAACTGATCGTAATGTATATAAGCATTCTATTTGCTTCATTATCGGTGCAGGTAGGTCACTGACTCTGCTTCTTTTCATCTCTGCCACCCCCTAGTGAGACCTTTGTAGACACTGGGAAAGCCTGTCTGAGGTGTTCTCTGGCTCAATCTGTACATCTTTTGGTTGTCAAGTGTTTCTGCATGGTTATGTCATTTACAGGCTGATCCTGATTTCAGCTTTCTGTCCACCTATATATAAAATGTGCAAGAAAAATATGAACTACTTTGCTGTAGCAAGTTTGCTGTAACAAAAATATATCATCATGTTAATAAACTTATAAAACATCATTTGTATAAAATATTTTAATTAGTGTTTTTGTATTTCATTTAGGCCCAAGAACATGCTGATCATTGTATTCTATATGGATGCTACAAATTCTATGGTAGCTTTGTTGTATATTATTGTAAAATTATTTTAATAAATCATGGGGATGACAATTTGATTATTACATTTTAGTTTTCAATAATTCAAAAAATTTCTATGAATTCTAAAAATATTTTTTTTTAATGAAATTGGTATTGTCCAACACAACTCGCTGTAGAATCTATCTGGGTAGTTGACCCATAGGCAATACATTATTGGTTTGAGAGCTATTTAGCCATTACATTTTACTCTCTATTTAAAGGACATGAGCAAACTTTTAAATATATCAAGGGAGTCTATTTCCAACCAATCAAGTACACTGAATTAGAATATCTTAAAATTATACAAAATTCTCAGTTTCTGCCACAATTTAGCCAAAAACAATATAAAAATTTGAATAAGAAGTAAGTGGCATGAATCAGTATTTAACCTCAAATTACATTTGAAACAGAAGAAATTATGCTTTAATTCGGTAACGAATAAGAAGATGGCATGTGAGCCCTAGACTGGAAGTCATGACATCTGAGTTTCAGGCCCGGTCTGTCACTATCAGCATGACTTTGGCCTCAGTTCTCTTATCTCTAAAATGTAAGAGTTCCATTAGGCAGTTTCTAAGGTCCCTTCTAACTTTCACAGGTGGTAAGATTCGTCTTATGACATTTTGAAGGGATAGCATGGTTTGACATTAATCTGACATTAAGGTGATCTTTTCAGGCATCTTTCTTCTTATCTCTTACAACTCTTTGAATATCATGTCTATTGATATTGAGAACCTCGTGTCTATTCAGATTCCCTCCTTCACTGATGCCAAATATCCAATTGATATCAAACTGTCAACCTACACAAAAAAAGATATTGTGGCTTGTGGGTATCACTATCATGTTTTTGATATGTTCATGTATTGATTGCCCATTGGCCTGAAATACTCATTATAAGCTTGAAGAAAAAATCATTTTTTCTTTCCCACTGAGTGTTTTTTTTCTGCTTAGTGTAAGAATCAAATGAAATAATGTATGTGAAAGCACCTTGTAACCTGTAACCTATCAATGTAAAATGTTAAGGTGTATTGTTATTTCTTCACTTCTTTGTTTCGAATGGAATTTCCTATGCACTACTGTAGCTAGGAAATGCTGAAAACAACTGTGTTTTTTAATTAATCAGTAACTGTAACATTAAAGTATCTTCAAAGGATAAAACAA
This sequence comes from Myotis myotis, assembly GCF_014108235.1. Classification (NCBI taxonomy): domain Eukaryota; kingdom Metazoa; phylum Chordata; class Mammalia; order Chiroptera; family Vespertilionidae; genus Myotis; species Myotis myotis. The sequence continues at coordinate 61,837,044 of NW_023416324.1, forward strand.
TTTACTGAGTATTGACTTCTGTTTGTTGCCCTTCTCTCCTGATCTGTTTTCTGCGGATACTACAGATGCTTATAGATTCCTAATTTGTATGTGTTTGGGTTGGCCTTTGGGTGGTGGGAACAGTAGCAGGGGAAGGAATGGCCACCAGTCTACTCCAACTGGGTGTTTACTAAGAAACTACTAGATTCATTACATCACCCCTAAACAGTGTTTCTACTTCTTCCTCATGCTATGTGTCCAAATTACTCTTAACCTAAATATGAAAATATTTATCTTTAAAGGCTTGTCACTACAAGATCTCTCATCCTTTTATAACAACGAGTTGTGAATTTACACATTTTTCCCCAGAAGTGCTTTTGAGCTTCATATTACCTTTTCCAATTTTAGCCAGATGGATTAGTGTGTGTTTCTATAATTGTCCTTGACCTCAAGAAATAATTTTTTATAGCTTACTGTTTTTTATTGCTGTGGTTGTTGCCGCACACATTTATAAATATTGAGGCACTTTAAAGCACGGTGCCTATTATTTTTATACCAGTGCTTACTTCATTATATCACTGTTAGAGCTTAATAAAAATTCCAGTTTGCTCTTTCCCTATGTAACTAATTTTAAAAATATGAACAGGCCTTCAGTGCAGAACTATCATTATTTGAACTCCACTTAATTTTATTTCTTATGCACAAATCTTGAATGTGAAGTTGAATACTTTCATTTTCGCCTTCCCAAACATTTTCTGTATGCCTTATTTAATAGCTTTTGTGTCCCCTGATAAGGACTGAAATGTGTCCCACCAAAATCCATATGTTGAAACTCTAAACCTTAGTACGTCAGAATATGACTGTATTTGAAGGTCGGGCCTTTAAAAAGAGCATTAAGGTAAAATGAGGTCATAGGGATGGGCCCTAATCCAATGTGACTGGTGTCCTTATAAGGACAGGAGAGTAGGCCCTGGCCTAGTGCTCAGCTTATTAAGTGTGGTCCCATACACCAAAAGGTTGCCAGTCTAAGTATATACAGGAGGTAACCAACCAATGTTTCTCTCTCTTTCCCTCTCAAAAAAAAAAGAAAATAAAAGGAGATTGGGACATAGGGATCACCCAGACCGAGAGAAGACCATATGAAGACATAAGAGGAAGGCCATCATCTACAAGCCAAGGAGAGAGGTCTCAAAGGAAGCCAACCCTGATGACACTTTGATCTTGGACTTTACTGCCAGAACTGTGAGAAAATAAACGTCTATCGTTTAAGCTGCCTAGAGGTACCTTGTGTTGGCAGCCCTCGCAAGCTAGTACACCTGCTGCTCATGCTCCCATCGTATATGCTGTATTCCCATGGTGAAAGGCTTGCACTGAAATTTCTTCAAATGCTTTCTACTTAGCCAAACTGAACTAATTTACCATAAGCACAATTTTTAAAAAAGAATCAGATGTCAGTATTGTGGTCACAAACCTCAATGCACCTGCTGTCTTATTTCTATTCTTTCCCAGAATGCAAGCAGGAAACAGGAAACTGTCGCTACTGAAAGTCGGGGAAAGCCTGGGTGACTGAAACCACTCCTCACTCCCGGTGGGACTTACCCTTGGCATCAGGCTGTCCTCTTGAAGCAGTGCTAGCACAACACAAAATTGAACACACCAGACTCACTGAGTTTAGAGAATCTGCCTATATCTTAATGGTGATGTTAACGAAGTGGCCAAAAGGAAAGTGGGGATGGGGATAAAGGGTTGAGACAAAACCCCAGGTGGTCTGTCATCTGATTGTTCAGTAAGCAAATGATTGTCTTACTGTGTGAGTTTTCTAATGCTACTGTAACCAATTACCACAAACTTGGTGGCTGAAAACAACACAGATTTATTATCTGTTTTAAGAATATATTTTTATTGATTTCAGAGAGGAGGGAGAAGGGGAGAGAGATAGAAACATCAATGATGAGAGAGAATCATTGATTGGCTGCTTCCTGCATGTCCCCTAATGGGGATCAAGCCCACAGCCTGGGCATGTGCCCTGACCAGGAATCAAACCGTGATCTCATGGTTCATAAGTCAATGCTCAACCACGGAGCCATGCTGCTGGGCCAGCTTTATTTATTACTGTAAGCTCTGGAAGTCTGACAGCTGAAGTCAGTCTCTCTGGGTTAAACTCAAGGTGTCATCAGGGCTGCATTCCTTTCTAGAGGCTCTAGGGGTGGATCTGCTTCTCTGCGTTTTCCAGCTTTTGCTCAATTTCCTGGTCTCACAACCCCATTCCTCCGTCTTCAAAGCCAGCAACATCAGGCAAGTGCTTCTCATGTTGCATCCCTCTGACTTACCCTTCTGTCCCCTCTTCCAGTTTTAAAGTCCTGTAAATTGAGCCCACCTGGGTAGTTCAAGATACTCTCCCCATTTTAAGATCAGCTGATGAGCAACCTCAATTTCTCATTTGCCATATAACCTTACACACTCAGTTTCTGGGGATCCAGGCATGGACATCTTGGGGGGAGAAAATATACTGACTACCACACCTAATAATGTCATTTTAGTTGGGAAAATAGGATTTTCTGAAAGATGTAAGTGAAGACAATCCTCGCAATTCAAAGAGAGCCAAGGCTTAAACAGATTTTCCTGAAGCATAGCACTTAAGCATGCAGTGAGTAGTCAAGTACATTGTCACAACGTAATTGAGTAGCAATATCAGTTCTGTGTACCTTGAAAGATGCTCATCATCACTATTCAACAAATTGCAAATTAAAACCGCCATTAGATTCTACTACCCACCAATAGGATGACTAAACTTAAAAACACTGATAATACCAAGTCAAATTCAAAGGCTAACATAGGCCAAATAAATGAGAATGCGGCCCATGGGCCACAAGTTTGACATGTTTGATGTAGAGCAACAAGAACTATTATGCATTGCTAGTGGGAATATAAGATGGCACAATCACTTTGGGAAATATTTTGGCAGTTTATTATAAAGTTAATCATTCACTTATTTGACTAGTATTCTACTTCGAGGTATTTACCCAAGATGATGAGAACATATGTACACACAAAGGCATGAATGTTCACAGCATCTTTATTTCAGTCCCAAACGGAAAACAACCCAAAAGTCCAGCAACAAGTGAACGAATCAACAATTGGTGGTATAATCATACAATGGAATACAACTCACCAATGAAAAAGGAACAAACTACCAATGCAAGCAGCAACATGAGTGCATCTAAAAAACATTTTGGTTGTATACATTTGTAAAACTACTTGAACTATACACTTAAAACGAGTGAATAGATAAATAGATAAATAGATAGATAAATAGATAAATAGATAGATAGATAGATAGATAGATAGATAGATAAATAGATAGACAGACACAGATACCTTAGTAAAGATGATTTTTTTAATTACATAAAATAATTCGAGAATATAGTAGTGATCTGGAAGATATGGCCTAGGAAATCTCAATTAATATTCAGAAGATATAAAAAAATGTTAAAGATAAATTAAAAAACAGGAAGTTAGCTTCAAGAGACATAATTGTCTAAAAGTTGTAAAATGAAGAGACAAAAATATGATAATGTCTTCAAAGTTCTGAATGATTGTTTTACTTAGATTTATATACCTGGGCAAGCTACTGTAAAGGGGGGCTCTAGTTCCCAGGCACCCTAACCCTCTGGCATTTAGAAAAGCCTAGCCAATGGAAATTGATGGTAAAAAACTGAAGGGAAGCAGAAAGGTCTGATCCGAATGTTCCTCTCCCTGTCTTTGATCTGCACTGTCTCCTGAGTCCCCTGTCCCAATTCCCTGTCACTGTCAAGGCTCCATGTTCCATCAGGTATCCCTAGCTCCTGAGCTCTACAAACCCCAGCTGCTTTTTCCCTCCTGCCCTAAGGCTGATAGAGCTCCTACTGTTGCTCATCCTCCTAATGTTTGTCTTTAATTTGGGCTGGTTTTATAAAATTTTTAGTACTATTATGACTGGTACTTATTTTTGTTACTATGAAGTACAGCTGTTTATTCTTCCATCACCTAGGTAACCAGTTTCTTCTATTGCATCTTCCCTGTTGACCTTCGTGCACTTAACATTCTAGTGCATTTGATGTTAATGTAACATGTGAACAAGCAAACAAACAAGTTTATTGTTATTGAGAAATATTTTACAAAGAGAATAACATTGTGAGTCATTATAAAGTTATAGGTAAAGGCTTACTTTAAGTACAATAGGAACATGGGAACAAATTTTTACATTAAGACTGAAAAATAACAATCATGAAAGATTTGATATGTTAATTATTCTCCCTTTATAGTCCAATGAAGTAAGGACCAAATTGTATAATTTTTCCTAAGTGATAATGACAAAGTTGGGAACCACACCAAGATCTTTTGACTAAAAGTTTAATGTACTTTTCATAAAACTTAATTAGCAGTAGGTTGTGGTTACTTTGATGAACACCAGTAGTTCCTAAGGTAGGGTGAGGACCTTGAAAAAAAAGAAAGAAAAATATTCTCTGTTGAAATAGCTAGAATGGTTTTTATTGTTCTGACAGAACCCTGATTGATGTTCCCATTATCACCACTCCTATTCTACATTCTACCAAAGGATCCTTGCCATCACAGTAAGAGGAGAAGAATAAAGATGATCCTAGTCATCACAGTAAGAGAAAAACAGCTTTCAGAGAGCAGCCACAAAGTCTGTGAAGCCACCACAGAACCTGGAGCTGTAGTATCCCCTCTTCTTCCACTTGTTGCAACCAATAAATTGCAACAATTGTAAAAAAAAAAAAAAGAAAGAAAGAAAGAATGAAAGAAAGAAAGAAAGAAAGAAAGAAAGAAAGAAAGAAAGAAAGAAAGAGAGAAAGAAAGAAAGAAAAGTGATCCTAATCATCATCCTATCTAATAAAGCGGGAATATACAAATTGACCATCATGCCGTAACAAGATGGCTGCACCCACAGTGGAGGCAGGGATTCTGTAACACAAGATGGCTGTGCCTGCAGCGGAGGGCGAGTTCCCTTAACTAGCCTTAATAAGCAATTAGCAGGGACCTGAGGCTGCATGGCGCAGGGCCGGGGCAGGGGACCTTAGGCTGCATCCCCCCACCCCGGTGCCAGGCTGGGAGACCTCAGGCCGCACCCCCTGCCCCAGTGCTGGGCCAGGGTACCTGAGGCTACGCCCCCCACCAGCAGGGCTTGATAGGAGACCTCAGGACATGCTCCCCTGCCCAGTGAGGCTTGACAGGGAACCTCAGGCCATGCCCCTTGCCCCGGTGCCAGGCTGGGTGACCTCAGGCCATGCCTCCCACCTGTGGGGCTTGACAGGGGACCTCAAGGTGTGCCCCCCTCCCCAGCCCAGGTGGGGGGACCACAGGCCAGCCAGGTGATCAATCAGGGGGCCACAGGCCGGCAGGGTGATCAATCAGGAGGCCCAGGCCACCCTCTGTGGGGCGATTGATCAGGGGGCTCCGTGGAACCGGGGAATGGGGGCGGGGGGATGGCTAACATGGACAGCACCAGGCCAAGGTGGGTGCGGGTGGCAGCTGGGGATGCAAAGGCCTAATGCTTGCATGAATTTCATGCATCAGGCCTCTAGTAGTAAGAGAAAAAAACAACAGTGCAAAAATAAAGACATTCCAAATAAAATAAATTGTGAAAGTTTTCTACCAAATGATACTAGAAAAGGAACTTCTAAAAAATGTATTCTAAAAAGAAGGAAAATGGTCCCAGAAAGAAGAAATAGCTTCTGAGAAGTCTAAAGGAAAGCAAAGAGGGAAAAAGAAAACCTAAAATAAGTATAATGGTTGTCAGAAGCCAATTCCAGCATGTCAGCAGGACTGAATCATCTGGAGATGGCTAAGGGCATTTCCCCAAACCTGAAAAGGATGCATAAAATGATTGCTTGCTGCCAGACAGCTAAGGGCACTTCAATCTACATGTTATTGCCTCCTACTGGCCAAACACCTGAACAGCCGAAGGCAGTTTCTCCAAAACCTGACAATCTGACAATGGATTCTGTACCTAACCCTACCCTTTGAAGTGTGTATCTACCTCGCCTTAGGACAAATTGTGTTAATAAAAAGCAAGGGGTCGTGAGATGAGGAGAACTTAGTTTCTGTAGCTAAGTCCTCTCTGACTCCCTATAATGCTTTCCAAAATTATGTTTTGTCTCTGGACTCTTATTTAATTTATGCACAGCGCCTTCTCCAGATTGCTGAACCCTTCTTGATGCCGGATCAAGACCACCAGCAAATGGTGAATAAGAAATGAGATAGAGAGAACCAAGATGGCGGCATAAGGTATAAACCTGTGCGTGCTGCCTCCCACAACAACACTGAAATTACAACTATAAGACAAAACAGCTATCATCCAGAACCACAGGAAAACTGGCCGAGTGGAAGTTCTACAACTAGAAGGAAAGAAAGAAGCGCATTGAGATGGGGTAGGAGGTGCAGAGGCACCAAGAACAGAGGTACGAAGGCACGCGCGAGGCGGCTGCACCTTGATGCACATTTTTTTCAATCAGAAGGGGATACAAGCTCTCGAACGCACTGAGCTTGTTTAAGGCAAGGTTCTGAGGTCCCAAACTCCTACTGGGAGAAACTGGACTGTCTTGCAGTGGTTTGGAAAGTGAGGGGGACTTTCTTGCAGAGCTGCTTGCAGGGATCATTGTTGCTGTGGGGGCGTGGGACTGCAGAGACGCGGAGTCGCAGAGACACCAGGAGTTGCAGACACGCTGACGACAGTCGCTCCACCCTGGTGATTCTCTGAGACCCCACCCCACTCAATTTACATCCCCTCCCAAGCTGTGCTCAGTAGTGCAAAGAAATCACTCGGCTTTTGCAGCCTAATCTAACTGCAGCTGGGTTAGAGAGCTCCAAAACTTCCAAATTCCAAACAAAGAGGAGAAATCTGCTGATATCGCTGTAGCTCCTGCTGGGTGGACTCACACAGTGGTTGACTTGGAGATCCAGGAGCCAGGGTACCCCTGGTCAGATACCAGATTTCAACTCCTCACATCCATAAGGGGCACACTCAAGAGGCAGACTCAGTGAGCACCAAAGCCCCACTGAAGCAAGTCCTGCCCCATAAGGGTGTCTCTAGCACAGCAGTTCTTCTTAAAGACACAGTGGGTCCTCGCAGTCAGCCAAAAATGTGAAGACAAAGAAACATGTCACAAATGAAAGAAATGGAGGAAAGCAAACTAATGGAGGACATAGAGTTCAGATCCACAGTTATAAGATTACTCAAGAATCTTCTATGAACCTCTGAGGAACTTAGTGAAACCTTCAAGGATCTTAATGAGAATGCCAAAAAAATGGAAAAGGACCAGTCAGAAATTAAACATACACTGACTGAAATAAAGAATAATATACTGAGATACAACAGCAGATGAGAGGATCCCAAGAATCAAGTCAAAGATTTGAAATATGAAGAAGCAAAAAACACCCAACCGGAAAAGCAAAATGAAAAAAGAATCCCAAAATACGAAGATAGTGTAAGGGGCCTCTGGGACAGCTTCAAACATACCAACATCCAAATTATCGGGGTGCCAGAAGAAGAGAGAGAGCAAGATACTGAAAGCCTATTAAAAGAAATCATGACAGAAAACTTCCCCTACCTGATGAAATAAATAGACTTACAAGTCCAGGAAACGAAGAGAACCTAAAACAAGAGGAATCCAAAGAGGACCACACGAAGACACATCATAATTAAAATGCCAAGGGCTAAAGACAAAGAGGGAATCTTAAAAGTAGCAAGAGAAAAACAGTTAGTTACCTACAAGGGAGTACCCATACGACTGTCAGCTGATTTCTCAACAGAAACCATGCAGGTCAGAAGGGAGTGGCAAGAAATATTCAAAGTTATGAATAGCAAGAACCAAGATTACTCTACCCAGCAAAGCTATCATGTAGAATTGAGGGTCAGATAAATAGCTTCGCAGATAAGAAAAAGCTAAAGGAGTTCATCATCACCAAACCAGGATTATATGAAATGCTGAAGGATATTCTTTAAGAAGAGGAAGAAGAAGAAAAAGGTAAAGATAAAATCTATGAACAATAAAGTGACAACAAATACATACCTATCAACAAGTGAACCTAAAAATTAAGTCAGAATAAACTGGTGAATATAATAGAAGCAGGGGCATAGAAAGGGAGCGAACTGACAATTCTTGGGGGGAAGGGAGTGTGGGGGGTGCGAGAAGAGATTGGACGAAAATATTACACCTATGGATGAGGACAGTGGCAGGGGGTAAGGGCATGGGGTGGGGTGGGAACCAGGTGGAGGGGAACTATGGGGGGAAAAAAGAGGAACATCTGTAATAATCTGAACAATAGAAGACTTATTAATTAAAAAAAAAAGAAAAAGAAATGAGATAGATACAGAAGAGCTTTAAGAATTAGAAGAAAAAGAAAAAACAAATTAGAAGAGATTCCTGATAAAGCTGGAACTTTAAAAATACATAAACCCTCCTTTTGTTCTGCCACCCTCTCTTCCAAACACATAGAAATATACAGTAGTAAGTAGAGGTTGAAGTCACAGACTTAATAACATAGAAAAAAGGTGGTTTGTGTTTGTTTTGTTTTGAGATCATCACATTGCTTGTAGAAGAAAAAGATAAAGAGATTAAAGAAAATTCAGAGGTGGTAATGGATACTGAGAACAAAGATGATCCTTCATTGTCATCCCTGAATTAAGAAACTAATGAATAACATAGGGAAACGTATTCTAATATCCTATCTAATAATAGACAAACATGGTAATTAACCATACCTCCACTTCGTTTCCCATTGACTAATCAGCAGGATATGAAAATTAACTGCCAACAAAGATGGCAGCCAGCAGCCATGCAGCTGAAGCGAACAGGAGGTTTGCTTGCTCCAGTGATGGAGGAAGCCAAGGTTCCCCACCTGCCGCAGCCCAGCTCTGAGCTCCGGAAGCAACAATGTTTCAATTATAGAAGCTAAACAAACCCCAGATACCTGCTTTCAGCCAGCTGGGGCCTCAGAGCTTAGAGCTCCAGTGATGGCAACAGAGTTTCAATTATAGAAGCTAAACAAACCCAGATACCTGCTTCCAGCCAGCCACAGCCTCAGAGCTGGAGCTGGGCCTCAGAGCTAGAGCCGGTTCTCAGCTCCAGTGACAGCTATAGAAGGTAAATAAATCCCAGAATAAAAAAAAGAAGAAAAAAAAAGAGGTTGGGAGCTTCAGTCACCCACCAGCCTGAAAACGGCCCTCAGCCCCTCACCCAGACTGGACAGGCACCCCAGTGGGAACCCCCACCCTGAATGGGGGTGTGACCAGCTGCAAACGGCCATCAGCCCATCATCCAGGCTGGCCAGGCACCCAAGCGGGACCCCCACCCTGATCCAGGACACCCTTCAGGGCAAACCAGCTGGCCCCCACCCGTGCACCAGGCCTCTACCCTATATAGTAAAAGGGTAATATGCAAACTGACCCTAACAGCAGAAAGACTGGGAATGACTGGTCACTATGACACACACTGACCACCAGGGGGCAGATGCTCAATGCAGGAGCTGCCCTCTGGTAGTCAGTGCGCTCTCACAGGGGGGAGCTCTGCTCAGCCACAAGCCAGGCTGATGGCTGCCAATACAGCGGTGGTGGTGGGAGCCTCTCCTGCCTCCTCAGCAGCGCTAAGGATGTCTGACTGCAGCTTAGGTCTGCTCCCTGCTGGCAAATGGACATCCCCCAAGGGCTTCCAGGCTGCCAGAGGGATGTCTGATTGCCATCTTAGGCCCAATCCCCAGGGAGCAGGCCTAAGCCAGCAAGTGGTCACCCCCGAGGGGTCCCAGGCTGCGAGAGGGCACAGGCCGGGCTGAGGGCCCCCCTACCCCCAAGTGCACAAATTTTTGTGCACCAGGCCTCTAGTACCATATAAAACTCTTTAGCAAAAATAAAAAACTGGAAATTTTTTACATATTGAAAGAATATACCATTTTTCAGGAAAATATGACAGAGCTTTCAACACCAAGCCATATCTTGGTGAAACTTTTGAACATCAATGAATAAAACTTTATGCAAGAATATCAAGTCACTCCAAGGTGGAGACAGAATCAAGCTAGCCTCAGATATCTTCACAATAATATTCTGTTCCAAAAGATAAGTTAGCAACTGCTATAACATTCTAGAGGGGAAAAAAGTATGAGCCAAAAGCATTATACCCAACCAAGTTGTATTTAATTTAAAGTCATAAATTAAAGGTGCCTTTAAACAACCAAAAGAAAGAAATAGAAAACATTTTTACCCTTTACATCCAACTGAAATATGAATCAACTTTGTAATGGAGCGGTGATAAAATCCCATGGTGAACATTTAATCTTTATAAATGTCATACTAAATTATAAGCAACTATGGTAATGACAATTATAGAACCAAATGTAAATGTGTTAAAACTTGGCAAAATTAGAATAAGATAACTAACAAAATTGGAAGATGGGAAAAGCAAGTGAGACTGGTAATTTCCTTGCCATTTCTGGCAGGAAGTCAACCAATAGAATCTAAAATTAGTACATATGGTTAAATAAGATGACTCTAACTTCCCAATTACATTTTTTATTTATAATTTTGAAATTCTTTTTTAGGGAAGAAACATTTATCAGCAGCTTTCATTTTCACTTCAGTTTCTTTTTCTTGTGTTAAATTTAATTACATTTACTTTCATTTCAGTTTCTTTTGGTAAATTGTATTTTATAATATAATTAAAATCAAATTGAAGACTTTCTATTAAAAAATATGATATAATTTTTATAAAACTAGTGCTATTTAGTTCTCTCTCTCTCACCTTCTATCTCTATATATGTACAGGATAAGCCTGGAATAATAATGTTACTGATGGTATGATTATTTTATAATTTCTCCTCTGTACTTTGTCAACTTGCTTGAATTTTTAATGAAATTAGCAAAATAAAGTAATTAATCAAAAATAAGTAAAATGTGCCCAATAACAGAACATTGATATTTTTATCCATTTAAAAAAAACATCAAATACAATGAGGCTTACTCTTAGCAATTAAGGCATTTTAAGCACTTAAGTCTTCTTAAGAAATCCTGATCCCTTCCTTTTAAGATTGCAAATGAGATACTATATCACTGATAATGCTTTTGAGCAAGCCACCAGATATCACTGAAATAACCTCACTAGCATTATCATTGTCATTAACAAAAAAATGTTCTCATCTCATTCTTCATATCCCAAGCTCATGAACAGTCTTCCTTTAATAGCCAGACCAATGCCATATGGGGGAAAAAGACTAGTCTTTGCTGCCCATTTCACTTCTTCACACAGTATCCTAAAAGATCATACTCAATGATCACAACCAACTTCTTACTAAATGTTTTACTTCTTTCTGTAATACTAAGTCAAAGTTAGGAAGCATAAAGCTGAATTAGTGTAGAATGCTCTCTGTGAATAAGTCATGTGGTAACTAGCATCCCAATAAAGACTTTCATTGAAGTGGGAATGTCCTTCTTTGTTGCTTACTGATCTGTGAATAACTCTTTCTTGTCTGTACCATGACTCAGGAAACAATCACTAACCAAACAAACAAAGTGTTTCTTCCATGTGAGGAAAAACAAAAAAACTGCTGGGCGTGTCTCCTTCACGTCTATTCCACCCCTAAAACCCAATGTCAGGCTACTCATCAGTGGTCTTGCCTACATTGTTCTAGGTTGCATACCACTGATTTGTTGTTGTTATTGTCATTTTGCTTTCCCTCCATACATACTGGTCATTTGTTTGGGGCTGGTTTTGCACACTTCTTAATATGGTATGATTGGTACCATCTATACTAATAAAAGGGAAATATGCAAATTGGTCACAATGCCCTAACAGTCACTACCGAATATGCTAATTAGTCATGGCCAGTATGCAAATTGACCATCACTCCAACACAATAATAAGATAAGGATATGCTAATTAGTTCTGATATGCTAATTAGTCACAACCGGTATGCAAATTGGCCATCACTCCAACACACAAGGTGGCCACTCCCATGTGGTCAAAGATGGCCACCCCCATGTGGCCACAAGATGGCCAGCAGGGGAGGGCAGTTGGGGGCAATCAGGCTGGCAGGGGAGCAGTTAGGCATCAATCAGGCTGGCAGGGAAGTGGTTAGAGGGTGATCAAGCTGGCAAGAAGAAGCGGTTAGAGGAAATCAGGCAGGCAGGCAGAAGAGCGGTTGGGAGCCAGCAGTCCTGGATTGTAAGAGGGATGTCCCAGATTGGAGAGGGTGCAGGCTAGGCTGAGGGACACCCCCCCCCCCCCAGTGAACGAATTTCGTGTACCGAGCCTCTAATCCTATATAATAAAAAGCTAATATGAAAATTGTACCCTCAGGAGTTCTACTGGGAGACCGGGAGTTTGATCGCTCGCTATGATGTGCACTGACCACCAGGGGGCTGTGTGTGAAACATGGCAGGCGACCAGCAGTGGTGGGGTGGGGGTGGGGTGCTGAGGGAGTGAGGAAAGGGGAAGATAGGGAGGTGGGGAACCTGATTGGCCCTGATTGCTGGCCGGTCCTAGGGACCCTACCCATACACGAATTTCGTGCACTGAGCCTCTAGTTTCTTGATATAAGGAAGGAGACTGAGTCTTGCTTTTGTACTTTCAGAATTGATAGTAGTCAAGACTCTCTCATTACCAAGTGACAGACAACACAAGGCAACATAGCTTTAGCAAAAAAACAGAAGCAGTGAACTCACAAACCAGGAAGTTCACGGGTGGGCTTCTGTCACAAAAGATCTGAAAGACCAAACTATATCATCTGAAATCAGCCCCTCTCTATCCAACTTTTGGCCCTGCTTTCCTCAGAATTAACTTCATCCTCATGGTACACAAACTAAAACCACCAGCCACTCCAGACTTATCCATTCAAAAGAGTTTGTGGTCCCAGAGGAAGGAGAAGGAGGCCTGCTGTGCACTATATTAATCCCCATAGAGGTTGCACATGATTGACAGCTTCACCAGAATTACATGGATTGAGGGAGGCTTATTTCGCTTAGCATAATGCTCTCCATGCCCATCCATGCTGTTGCGAATGGTAAGAGTTTTTTCTTTTTTACAGCAGCGTAGTATTCCATTGTGTAGATGTACCACAATTTTTTAATCCACTCCACTCATCTGCTAAGAAACAGAAAATGTTGGAAGTAGAATTTTGTAGGATTTTTTAGTAGGATTTGCCCCTAACTGTAATATTGTGTTTTAGGATAATTTTTTAATAGGTGGTATGGTAACAGTGAAGTTTTTACATTTATCACTTTGGTAAACTCATAAAAAGTTTTTCAGAACACACAAAGTAATTCTTTTCCATAGAAAATTATTGGTTTTTATTGTTGAAAATGTAGGAGAGATTCTAGTGAACATGGGCTGTTTTTCCTGGAAAGCATTATGCTAAGCAAAATAAGCCATTTGGAGAAAGATAAATATCACCTGATCTCACTCATTTGTGGAATATAATCAACAACATAAACTGATGAACAAAAATAGATCCAGAGAGAGAGAAGTATTGAACAGACTGTCAAACCTCAGAGAGAAGGCGGGGGGGGGGGGGGGGTAAGAGCTCAACCAAAGGATTTCTAGGCATGCATATAAGCATAACTCATGGACACAGATAGTAGTGGGGTGAGGGCATGTGCTGGGGGGTGGGAGTACCTGGGGAGAGGTCAATGGGGGAAAAAGGACACATATGTAATACTTTAAACAATAAAGAATTTTTTTTTAAGTTTCTGGTTCATCCCTCTTGCCAGTTTTATTTTTCTTCTGCTTGTAGGAAATCATCAAACTCAGGACTTTATTTATCCCAATACATAGATTCACATTCTCACTGGAATCTACTTCACTATATACGATTTTAAATTATCATGAGGTAAAGTATTTATTTTGTTATTTTCATCACTATCTTTTTATCACTACTTTTATCTTTTAATACACTCTTTGGAGACTTTAATACATTTCTTAAAAAATGTAAAATTGCCAAAACCGGTTTGGCTCAGTGGATAGAGCGTCGGCCTGCGGACTGAGGGGTCCTAGGTTCGATTCCGGTCAAGGGCATGTACCTGGGTTGCGGGCATATCCCCAGTTGGAGATGTGCAGGAGGCAGCTGATCGATGTTTCTCTCTCATCGATGTTTCTAACTCTCTATCTCTCTCCCTTCCTCTCTGGAAAAAATCAATAAAATATATTTTTTAAAAAAAAGTAAAATTAACAATAACATGTAATTAATGTAAAGTGTTATTCAAAACAAACTACACCCTGTTATTTTAGGGAAAATGACCTAACAGCACTTATAGGGCATTGCAGTAGTTACAAACATGTTCATGAATTTTTGGGCATTTCTCCCATTGAGAAATGAGGTCTATGTCCCCTCCCTTTGAACTTGTACTGACTTTAGTGACTTGTTCTTAACCAATATTATGCAGTGAAAGTGACAGATTGTGACTTCTAGGGCTGGGTCATAAAAGGCAACACAGCTCCAACTTTGGTGACTGATCTACACTGATTTGGAGGCTGAAAGCTCAACTATCCAGAAGTGCCATGCTGTGAGGAAGCCCCGGCCACATATAGAGACCACTAGAGGCCCGGTGCAGGATTCATGCACTGGTGGGGGGTGGGGCCTGCGGGGATCAGCCCGCTGTGGGAGCGCCTCTCATCCTGGTCAGCCAAGAGGCTGTGGACCCACACTCTGAGCGGCTGCTCCCTGGTCCAGCATCTTCTGTGGAGCCAGAGCACTCCCCTCTCCAGGGGACCCGGTCAGCAGGGCCCAGGGACAATAGCACTGAGAGGTGACGGCGAAGTAGGCCTCAGTCTGGCAGCAGCCAGAAACCTGCTTCCCAGCCTCCATGGTCAGCTCTGCTGCAAGCCCAGCAGCAGCACTGCATGGCCTGGGGGATCCAGAGGAGGTGACAGGGAGCGAGGAGGAGGAGCCTGGGGTGAGGAGGCAATGATCGCAGCCTGGGTTCCTGCCCATCGGTTCAGGGTTTGCAGCGGGAGCAGCTGCTCATCCTGGTCAGCCGAGTGGGGCTCCCATTGTGGTAGCGCACTAACCACCAGGGGGCAGCTCCTGCATTGAGCGGCTGCCCCCTGGTGGTCAGTGCATGTCATAGCGACTGGTCAACTGGCTGTTCTGGTAATATGCAAATTGACCAAATGGCAGAATGACCAGAATGCCCACAGCCCCTCCCCCCGGCTGGCCCCACCCCCGAATGGGCACCTTCAACCAATTGGGAGCAGGGCCTCCAGGAAACCACCCATGGACCCTCCCTCTGGCCTGCCTGCCCCCTGATGGCCCCCATTGGGCAGGCCAGCTGGACCCCATGAGTGCACAAATTAGTGCACTGGGCCTCTAGTATAGGATATTTAAAGATTGGAGTCAATATCTTCACCTGTGGTCTGAGCCAGTAACCAGCATCAACCACCAGACATGTGAGTAATGATGCTTCCAGTTGATACTAGCTCCCTCCATGGAGTCACTCCCAGATGTTTAGTGTTCCCATCTGAGGCTCTAGACATCTTGGTGCAGAAACAGGCCATTTCTACTCTTACTTGTTTGAATTTGTGAACCGTGAAATCTCTGAACTTAATAAACTGGTTGTTTTAAGAAGCTAAGTTTTGGAGCAATCTGTTATGAAACAATAGATAACTGGAGCAGACATATCCTCATCAAATATTAAGAATGTGATGGTTAAAACCATAAGACTCTATTGTGGTGTACAATCAGCTGGACAAAAACTAGAGAGCCTTAAAATATAATTGTGGCAAAGACGTAGGGCAATCTCATACACTGCTGTTGGAAATGAAAACTGGTCAACCATTATAGAAGACAAATCTAGCAAAATCTAGTAAAATTGCCCATGCACATGCCTAGTGACCTCAGTACTACTCATAGCAATATAGCCTAGAGCAGCCGTGGGCAAACTACGGCCCGCGGGCCGGATCCGGCCCGTGTGAAATGAATAAAACTAAAAAAAAAAAGACCGTACCCTTTTATGTAATGATGTTTACTTTGAATTTATATTAGTTCACACAAACACTCCATCCATGCTTTTGTTCCGGCCCTCCGGTCCAGTTTAAGAACCCATTGTGGCCCTCGAGTCAAAAAGTTTGCCCACCCCTGGCCTAGAGTAACTCATTTGTCCATTTGAAGATATGCATCAAAAATATTCATTGCAAAACTATATGTCATAGCAAAAACATTTAAAGCAATGTAAGTACCCAGCAAAACAAGAATAAATAAATAAACAGAGGTAAATTTACATGATTGAATTCTAAGTGGGAGAGAAATGAATTTGAGTTACAAACTTCAACATGGGTGAACCTCAGGAGCATAAAACAAAGAGGAGGAGGAAATTGCAGACATATCTATAAATATGACATGGTTTACCACAAGTTCTAGATGCATATTACCTCAGCATAATGGTGAATAGCAAAGATTATGATGCCAGAAACTAACTGGGTTCAAATTACACATACAAACCAACTGTGTGTCCTGGGAAGAGTTACCCAACCCCTTTGGGATTTATTTTCCTCATTAGGGAAAATGGGGATAATAATAACTAAAATAACATTACCTATATCATAGAAGATTTTATGAAAATTTTAGCACTTTTAAAGCCCTTAAAAGAGTGCCTGGAGCATTGTAAGTGCTCATGTGGCTATTTTATTATTTGTATAATGAATAGAGTACATGAAAGTGATGAACACCAAATTCAGGATAATGATTACCTCTGGGACAGGGATGAAGCAAAGGATGGAGATAAAACTCAGGAGGGGATCACAGGGGCTTCTGTTGTACTATCAGTGTTTCCTGTATGGAAACAGTATGACACCTGCATTAGTATTCATTATATTTTATACATTTTTAGATGTCTTCAATATTCCATAATAATTACTGAGGAGAACAAAGACTATCATGAAGATTTTCTGGGAAAACCTTCACTAAATGTACATGTTCACTCTTTGAAATGATACTTCTGGCCCTAGCCAATGTGGAAATGTGGAGCAAAATAGAACAACAATAGCACAAAATCTCAGATGATTTCAGAAGAAAATAAAGAAAATACTCAGGTGCTACAAATGAAGAAGGAGCTTAAAGCTATGGCATAAGCAGGAGTGAGATACTAGGGTGGCTTACAGGAATAGACTAGCTAGAGGCCCTAGGGATGGGCCATTGAGAGTTTTACTGCTCACTAATGTCGGGAGAGGAGATGTGGTCGGTCATACAAGAATAGCAGACACGTCAGCATTAAGCCTAGAGCCTAAAGACTGTGTATCAATGAAAAGGGTACTGAAAAAAACTCCAACCTCCATCCCTGGCCAATGAGAGGAAAGAAGATAGTCATTTGGTAAGGGCTGGGCTCTGTGTGTGGCGGGGGGAGGCGGGGGCGGAGAGGGGCTCATGCTTAAAAAAAAAGACAGCTTGAGAAATCATGTTCCCATGTCTGAAACTCACAAATATGAGGTCAAAATGTATGGTTTGAAAATTCAAGCCAAGGAATTAACAGAGAAACTTGTCAAGGCTAAACTCCTTTGTCAGATATAAATGGAAAACCATATAATGGTGATATCTCCATAACCCAATACTCTCCCTAGGAAAAAAATCTAAAAGTGATATTTAAAAAATTACAGATCACATGAGGAAATCAGCTATCATGAAGGAAGAGTTGGAAAATACAACAAAATGGAAAAATCAGCACTCTAAGAACCAAAAACTAAGTAATCCAGCCTCAAAAATTAAATGTTGAGAATATGGAAAGATTGGGAGAAGAGCCGAATGAAAATTCTAGAAACAAAATACATATTAATGGAGTAGAGAAACCACAGACTATTGTTGCATAGTAACCTGTAAAGAGAGAATTTAAAAATTGGAAAAGAGAACTGAATAAGTAACTAGGAATGTGGCCCAGAGAGATGAAAAATGTGTAGGATAAAATGAGAAGACCTAAAATATATCAAAGAGAGAGCAGTAGATATTCAATTTTCAGAACAACAATGACTGAGAATTTCCCAGAATTAAAGAAACATGAGTTGTTGTTTTTTTGAAAAGTACGCCACGCCCATGGAAAAGTGAATACAAGCAAATGTACACCAGATACAGCAGAGAGAATGCATGAGAAAACCTTCAGTGCATCAGATAAAAATGATACCTACAAAGGATGACTATTAGATTGGCTTTTTATCAGCAAACATAGATTCTAGAAGATCACAGAATAATATCTTCAAAAGCTCAGAATAAATATCTGTCAACCTACAAACCCACTTCAAGTTATGTTCTTCGGAAGAGTGAGGGAGGCAGAGAGGTCATCTTCAAGTCAGCCCCTCACTAAGAGGAATATTTTCTAAATGTACTTCAGTAAGAAAGTGAGCCCGTGAGGAGGAAGATATGAGAAGCAACAATAAACAAAGGAGTTAGCAAATATGTTAGTAAGCATTCAACATAAATAAATACAATAAAGATTTGTGAGAAGAATATAAATAAGATCATCGTGTAGATGTTCCTTTTGAAATCACAAGCCATTTCTAACTACACTTTGAAAAACACTGAAATAGGTTTTTCTTCTATTTCAAAAGTGGTAATTCAAAAGTGGTTCGAAGCAGACATGTTTTGCCTCTTTAGTGCCAATATTTAAACCTCTGTTTATTTTTCTGATGTTATTGCATTGATTAAGGTCTCAAGAAAGGTTGCATGGTGTCTTGTTCTTCACATAAATGCAAATGTTTCTAATATTTATTAATGTTTGTGACAGGGTTTTTGGAGATTACTGCTACCATATTACCATATTTCTCCTACTTATAATTTACTAAGTTATTTTTAATTTTAAAATTAGGAATGGATGCTACTGTGAATTATAATAACAGAATAATTGATTTACTAAGGTTGAACCAGCAAATAGCAAGCTATATATATAAAACCCTAATATGCAAATAGACCAAATGACCAAACAAACAATGGGTCACTATGACATGCGCTGACCACCTGGGGGCGTGCCAGAACATGGCGGGTGTTGGCAGCAGGTGGCAGAGCGCAGAACATGGTAGGTGTCGGCTGCTGCGGGGGGATGATGAAGCAGGTGAGCAGGAGCACCAGACCAAGGCGGAGCGCTGGTCACTGTCATCTCTGGTGGTTACTGAAAATTCTTTGCTCCTGTGTCCTGCGGTCCCACCTGGTGCTCACACCCGCTGGGAGCCACGGCTCACTCCTGCTGCCGGCGCCTGACACCGGTCCGATTGCTCAGTGCAATCAGCGGGTCCAAGCTTCGGCTGCCTGCCCCGATCACTCCTGAAGGCTTCTCCACCTCCCCCTGCTCCTGAGGGGCGATAGGGCAGCAGCTGCCCATTGATGGTGCTGGTCCCACTCGCACCCGCTGTTGGCGCCGGCCCCAATCACATTCAGCGGGTACGAGACCGGGGCCGGCGCTGTCAGCACATGGGAGCCGCAGCAGCGGGAGTGGGGCTGCCAGCAGAGAGGGGACCACAGTTCCTTTCAAGGTGCACAAATTCGTGCCCTGGGCCCCTAGTATAAATATAATGGAGTCACAACATTTATTTCACACTCCACTTGGGATAGAGAATATGTAACTTCTTTACTTTATCCCGTATCAATCCAGGTCCCCCCTCCTCCAATTCTCCAGCTTCTGGCTAAGGAAATGGTTTTTAGGCTATTCAATGTAATGTATAATCCAGACTAAGAAATCAAGCAGCTCCTTTAGAAAAATTGAGTCTCTCTGAGAGTTCTGTGACCCCTCCACCTGATTCTCTACCCCAGATAACATGTCTGCAGGAAGAGAGGGAGTGGGTGACCTGTGTGCTCCCCTTGCACTGGGGAAGGGCTCTCAGGCATTGTTCCTCCACGCGTCAGGCACCATGCTGACACTGAATCCGCAGCATCCGCTCTTTTGCATAAGACACCCCAAGTATTTCCAGCTTCATTGAGTTCCCCCTCCTCTCAGCTCTCAGCATGTTCTGTCCACATTAGACATTTGGCTGTGCCCTGCGGTGACTCTCAAGCATAGTAGCTCTAAACATATGATGTGCTACTGTCTTCTGTTGTGAGGTTGCCACTGGTACTTTGTTATTAATAAATTAAAATTCCCAAGATCCTCTTGGATTCAAGTAGTCCCCTTAACCACACTCTCTCAGTTACTTGAAATATAACACACTTTCTTGGGTCAGCAAAAGAGAAGTGACAGCTGTGGCCGCACAAACTCCCAGGGGAGTGTGTCTCCCATGAGAATATCAGGGTCGTAGGTGTCATGGTATAAATGTCCAGAATTGCTGACGCGCTTATAGCAGCTCCTGTGCTGCCACAGGGCTTAGTGCTGCTCCTTGCTGTCTTCGTCTCACCGGATAGCCTGGAATTCCCGGCAGGCAGGGACTTGGTCATGTACCCCTTTGAATCAGCCTGCAGTCCTGTCACATAATGTGTGTTGATTGAGTGCCCAAATGCTGGCCTGAAAAGGCTCTGGACACATTAGCCCAATGAAATCATACATTAAGTGGACTGACCTAAAGTGTCTATTCTGATACACCAGCCCAAAAATTAGATTTCACAGCTATTTTTCTCTATTAGCAGCATCATAAGTGGAACACGCAAGGTTTTAAAATAACATCTACCCGGAATAATATCTTGGCCCTTTATCATTCACTGGTTGTGCAGAATTGAGGAAGGTTCTTGGCCTGACTGATCCTCAGTCTTTTCACTTGTAAAATGGAGATTTAAGAATGCAAATAAAATGAAAACAAGTCAAAAACGGGAAGCATCTAACACACACACTTCCTGGCTCAGATCGGTATGCAGTGGATGCTCATTCTCTTCCTCCTCACCCCTTTCCCTCAAGGAGCAGGGGGAGGTTATATAACCAGTGACATAGGAGAAGAGGAAACCTCGGACATCAAAAAAGGGATGCCTGATAACTGTGGATCCAGAAGCTGAGTTTTACTTTTTGCCCCTGGCATCTGCCCTACTACAGTTGGGCAGGTTGGGAGCGCCCGTGGGACTGCCCTTGAGGCCAGTCTTCAGGCTAACTCTCCCAGCCTGTCTGTGGGTGTGGCTGGCCCGGCTCCTTGTCAAGACAAGTGCCCCTTTGTGCCTGCTCTTTCCATTCTTAGAAAGATGACTAATCTGCTCTGTGTCTGAGAGATAAATGCCTTGTAAGTTGTGGTCTTTGCCCAGATCTATGACTATGTTGCAGGAGCCTGCAAGGTTCACAGGGTCCTGGCACTTCCTGAGGTGATGTCACCATGGGATTAAAAGCCTGTCCTGGAGTGGCCTTGCCCTGTGCATCTAGATAGGAAAGAGCCTTCACAGCTGGACAGGAACACATAGGGAACACTGGCAATGAGCAAAGCTAACATCTATTCTAGTTTAACCTCTTTTCCTCTGAAAAATGCCCTTTTTTGCCCGGCCAGTGTGGCTCAGTGGTTGAGCATTGACCTATGAACCAGGAGGTCATAGTTCAATTCCTGGTCAGAGTACATGCCTGGGTTGCAGGATCAATCCCCATTCAGGGTGTGCAGGAAGCAGCCGAAGAATGGTTCACCTCTCATCATTGATGTTTCTACCTCTCTCTCCCTCTCCCGTCATCTCTAAAACCAATAAAACTCTATATTTTTTAAAATGCCTTTTTTATGAAACATTAGCCAAGGGTTGCTCTTTTTGTCTGGGTCATGTGGAAAATTGTGTTATTCTAGGAAGGAAATGAAGTGGCATTTCTTGGCAGCTAATTTTGAATTCTGCATTTTAAATCAGTCAAAGAGCTTCTGCAGCTGGCGGAAGATAGAAACTTATTTGAAGAGAGGAATGAGAAGCTCATCAAAGAATTACAACTCCTCAGGGCAATTTTGATTATAAATAGGATAGATGCCATCTGCCTAGCATGGCTTCTTCATTCATTCATGTGTTCATTCAGAAATATTATTATTAGGCACATCAGTTGTGAGGACCTTCTGTTCAGTACTCAGGATACAAAGATGATAAGACACAAAGATGGGGGACATACACGTGAACAAGTAATTAAAGCCACATGAGACAAGTGCAAAGAAATGCATAAGCAAAGCACAGTGATAGCTGGGGTGCAGAGCTGCAGAAAGGCTGTCAGGAACATTTCACAGAGTAGGCGCTGAGCTTTGGTTTAAGGATGAATTGGTCTCTAGGTCTATCAGTGGGGAAGGGCAATCCCGTCAAAGGGAACAGAGAGTACGTATACAGGGAATGTATACAGGGAATTGCAATTAATATTCTGTAATACTGGAATGCCAGAGAGCAACTGGAAAGTGTTAAGAAATGATGTTGGAGAGGTCATATAGGATCACAACTTGAGAGGCATGGAATGTCATACTATGATCATTGACCTTCACCCTGTAGGTTACTGAAAGCCATTGAAGGACATTATGTAGAGTGTGATCTTAGATAAAGATAATGTGATCTTAGTTGTATTTGAGGGCTTAGGCTGGGATCAGGAAGAAGAATGGATCCTAAGAAATGAGTAAAAAGTGTTATAATCCAGGAAAGAGGCACTTGAGGTCCCAGTAAAGTGAAAAGGAGGGGACAGATTGCAGGACTTGGTGACCATTGGAGTATAAAGTAAGGAACTCCCAGGTTTTAGGCTTGAGAAGCAGATTTGTGCATGAGTCCGTGTGGCTGTTGAGAATGTGGTTGGAGATGTTCTCAGCTCCTCAGAGAGGTCTGGATGGACATATAGGTTTGGGAGTCATCATGCATAGTCCAGGTGGGAGTTGAATCCTTAGGGGAATATACAGAGCAGCAATCACAAATGAGCAGCTCAAGGCCCAATATAGTAGTAGATATGTTTTGCTTGGCTTGCATACTGCTTTTAAATATTTAAATGCATTGCCAACATTTAAAAATTGGGAGATATAACAAAGAAGGAAATTTAAAGTTTGAGATTTTCTGGAAAAAAATCAGAGTATCTGGCAACACTGAGCCCATATTCTCATAGTGATAACTGGCCAGGCCTGATGAACTACTTCCCCTTGAAAAGGGGCATCCAGCTCACCTCTCTGTCTCCCTGTCCATTTTCACTCACACCACCTATTTGGCCCCTGAAGGTCTGAGTTTGCAAAGAGAGGGCTAGAGAACAGCCGCAGTAAAGGGGCCTGCAGCAGCAGAACCATGCCCCCCAAAGACATCCATGTCCAAATCCCCAGAACCTGGGAAGAGGTTAGGATACATGGCGAAGAGTAAGTAAGGTTGCAGATGCAACTAAGGTTGTTCTTCTGCTGAACTTAAAATAGAGGGGGGGGGGGGGGTTGTAGATTACCCAAATGGGCCCAATATAATCACATTAAGTCTTTAAAAGTGAAAGAGGGAGACAGAAGAGGAGGTCATGCAGTGTGAGAAGGACTCGGCCCCATGTTGCTGACTTTGAAAACCGAGGAATGGAAAAGTCCTTAAGAGTGGGAGAGAAAGGAAGTAGAGGAGAGTCTGAGACAGAGATGTGACTTTTAAAGCATGGTCAGAATAATGAGATGTTAGGAAGACTTGACAAGCCATTGCTGGCTTTGAAGAGGCAAGAAAACAGAGGTTTCCCTAGAGTCTCCAGAAAAAAACATAGCCCAGCTGACACCCTGACTTCAGCCCAGTGAGACTTCTAACCTTGAGATCAATAAAATAATAAATTTGCATTCTTTCAAGCCACTAAGTTTAAAGCTTATGACAGCCATAGAAAACTCTTCCATGGCTGGTAGAAAAGGAGTACACAGGGAAAGGGACTGAGAAAAGCCACAGAGAGAGGAGTGAACCAGAGGGAGTGCAGTTAGATCATCTAGAGATGACCATTTTCAAGTAGGGGACGCTATCAAATGACACTGAGATGTGAAGTCCAGTTCTGAAGGCAAAGGTTGGAATTTATCAATGATGTCTAAACCTAGGGGTCAGAATGACTAAGGGACATTGTTTGAAATTCCAGTTGCCAGGGTCCACCCAAGGCTACTGTTTTAGGCGCTGATACAGAGATAAGTCTAGCCATCCCTAAAGGAGATGGCCTGATGTTTGACTAGATTAAATAAGTACTTCACATTTGTTGACTTAACTCTTACTTCTAAGGCTCTTTGCAGCCTTTTAACAGAAGAAAACCCATTTGAACTTTAATGCCACATTTTATTAAAGCTATTTATCTGCATGATTTTTGTCCCTATGTGGGTAATAAACTACTCGCAGGTGCTTGCCAAATATTTGCTGAATGAATAAATAAAATGAATGTAGCCACTGGAGGACTCCATTGTTTTCCAAAGCTTGGCAGGATGAACAGAGATCATTTCTCTCTTAAGCCTGTATAAATTAAATAATTCATTCTCTAGTAATGTGGGTGAAGTTGTAATTTTCTACTTAGATGCCTGGAATCTCCTACTGCTTGTCAGGTCATCAGAAGCAGCCAGGATTATTCCCCAAGGGGCTCGCCAATCTGTATGACAAGGCACCTCATTTCATGGTCCTTTCTTGAAATGGCCTATGGTAATAGTACATTAGCCAACATAAAATGAAAACTATCTCTAACCTGATCCTGGAGGTTGTAGAGAATACTCCCAGTTAAATACCTAAAGGGCTGAGTTAGGAGACTGGCCTCTGAAAATTATCAAGCTAAGAGTGCCAGCCTTAGCCAGTCACAATGGCCTTCCTATACTTGGTATAACTCTGATGTTCAAATCGTGACATTAGTGTGGGCCCTCGACACACTGGGTGACAGAGTGTGACACAGGCCTGATCTACTTTGCTTTCTGGGGCAAATTACAAAGGACAAGGAGAGATAGGACACTGTTGTACGGCTGAAGTTCCAATGCAAGAAGAGAATTCCAAATGCTCTGCATTGAATGGGAGACTAGAATTCCAGTAGAACTTTCAGGCAGAAGGGCCATGAGCTGAGATCCAGAAGGTGGAGTCTGGGAGATTCTGAGGGACACCCTGCCTCCTAAGAAGAAGGAAGATCGATCAACTGTGCGAATAGTAATAAATGACTGACAGAGAGTGCTGACTATGTGTTTTCATGTCAGTGATGGCAGGAACCACTGAGATAACTAGTTGGAACAGAAGTCAGGTTGCAATGAGTGAAGAAAATGCTTTTGAAAAGCTCAACGGAGTTGGGAAATTAGGTCAGGATGCTAGGAAGAGATGTCATAATGAAGGAAGATGTTTTATTTTGTTGATATGTGCTTGATTTTATTTTGAGAATAAGGGGGACTTGAATATATACTATCTGTGGAAGAGGTTTTAAAACAAAGGAAATAAAATTATAAAGGAATAAAGATAGAGGAGAGATAAAGAAATGGGGTCATCAACACTGTCACAGGTAGGATTAGTCAATAACTATTTATTGACACCTTACTATGTGCTAGGCACTGACCTAAACACTGGGAATGAACAACACATACAGTTATGGTCCTTTCCTAGTGATATTTACAGTCTAGAAGAGAGTGTGTTTTCCTTCCGTTCTTTTTAGTTGCAAGTGAGAGAAACCCACCAGCTTAAGAGAGAAAGAGCAACTTATGTAACAGAAAAAAAGAAAAGAAAAACCCTGGCATGGCTACCTTCAAAGATAACAAAAATGTTTTCAGGGTATTCTCTCTCTCTCTCTCTCTGCACTCATGTGATAGCAAACATGGTGCCCACTATCTTCATCATTATGGGGTCCATAAGGCCTACAGTCTCAATAAAATAAATAGACTAGATGCATCTCAATCAATGGCTCTACCAAGATTCTCTGGATTAACTCCGATTGTGCAGGTTTCATTTATGTGTCCATTCTTACCTGTTAACCATGGCCAGGGAGATGGGGTATTTTGAATGGCCTCAAACTGGTCACATGTCCACCTCTGGAGCAGGAGTTGGGGTGGGATCAATATTAACTCACCACATGGACTAAGAACAGAAGAGGATGGTTCCAAAAAGGCAATTTTGGTTTCTCAGCCAGAAGAAGGGACACTGGGAGTCCACTATAGAGCGGATGCCCATGAAAAGAAAGAAATGCCTCTGTTCTCTTTGGACTGGAGCAGAGGAGGGACGGATTGGTGCCAAAGGGGACAATTTTGAAGATGCAGGGTGGGAACGGGAAAGTCAATACCTGGAACACCAGCTCTCCTGAAGATGTGGAAGCCAGTGCACGTGCAGAGGGGATGGGGCAGAGGTAAGTTAGGGAACTTGTGGAAAAGGGTTAAGGTTTGGAAGAACAGCTGGGGGAAATAGGAAAAGGAGCTGAGCCATGAGAAAAGGATCACTAAGGGTTTACTGATTTTGAACGCCATGAATATGACATGGCCCTAATTTGCACAGTTATACAATTTTCTCCACAGGCTCAGCCCTGCATAATTATAGCAATGGCCATTTGTGTGGAAAGGCACAGCAAGGACCCCAATCTTCATACCCATTCTGGAACAATTTGGCTATTGGGTACACACCCAGCAGTTGTATTTGTACAAGAGCTTCTAAGCCTTTTAGGAGACGTGGTGCAGAAGGAGAGAGAGTGGGCCTGTATGACACAACCCTCCCACCTTTCAAGGAGCCACCCTCTACGGAGAGGACACTCACTGGGGGCTTGAGGATGCCCCGTGCTTGGGCCCCTCCCAGTCCCTGGCTCCTTGGGCATGAAGAATGTGCAGGTGGCATCTCTGGCTGGTACCTGGCAAATACTTCATGGCCCTGTCTCTGTTACTTTTCTCTACCTCAAAGCTGTTGAGGAACTAACTTTGGTTAAGCTCCTCTTGAATACCAGGCACTTTAAGTTTGAGATCTCATTTAGCCCTCTTGTCGTATTGATAAGATATATGATATGGCTAAGAAGAGGATCTGGATGGGTTAAGGCCTTAGCTTTGTCTGTCACGTGCCCACCTGGTTTCTATTATTGGGGATCCTAAAACACTGCTCCCTACCCTGGGATCCAGAGATTCCTGGAGGCCCTCAAATGTCCTGCCAGGGCCTGTGAGACTGTTTCCTCCTTTGAAGGGCCTATAATTTGCTAGAGTTTCAGACTTTGGCCTGGAGAAGTGTGCTTGCTGGTGGGGAGACACCTGTCAGCCCTGAGCAGTTGTGGACAGGAGCTTCAGAAGCAAGTACTGAGCTTGTGGTGGTGGGCGCTGCAAAGGCCAGGGCCACGCTGGCTAACCACAGCAGTGCCTTTGCCAGGGATGTGTCAGAGAGGGATGGCCGTGGCTTTCAAGAAAGCCAGGAGGAGGCATGCAAGCTGCCAAGTAGGAAATGTCAAGGATAGTAATGATTACAGCCTAAAAAAAAGTTCATTGGCCTTCAGAGGGCAAGGTCCAGGGGGCTTGGCACCCAGTTACAACACTCAACTAGGCCCACCCAAGCACCACTGTATGTGTCAGCCACTCCCACGCTCGCCCCAATCCAGGAGGACATGGAAAAATGAGAGTTCAAAAGCAAGCACTGCACAGAACATTATGTTTAAAAAAACACTTCCACTTTAAAAAAGAAAGCTTTTAGTCCTTCATGGAGGTATTATTAAGCCCATCTTATAGGGGACGAAAGCAAAGCTCAGAGCAGAAGTTCACCCAGAAAAAGAGCAGCAGGGGCAGGCATCAATCCTGGGACCTTCCGGATGAGGACGTTTCCACGGAGCCCACGGGAAGCACCTTTGCCAGCGGGGCTGGAAGAGGTCAGCATGGAGGTGGTGGCCGTCTCCTTGAATTCCCTCGTTAATGTACTTTCACATTAATGTGCTGTTTTCTCCTCTTGTAAACAATGAATGAGTATGAAGGAATATTCTTCGTGAAAAGTTGTGCAGTGGGACAAAGGTCTTTAATGCTTCACATTCGGTTCATGGGAAGTTTTCTCTGACTCCTCACCAGGGAGGCCCTCCTTTAGCCAAAGTCAAGTATGTCCTTGGCTTCCATTGTTGTAAAGTGCAGGTAAGGTGTATGGATTCTGGTAATAAAAGGGAAGCAAATGGGACTTTGAAAAGCACTGCATGTTAAACAGTGAATGCTCTGTTTCCTGGACAGCACACCTCAAAGCCTCTGTACCCGCCAAGGCAGAGGCAGCACTAAGCCGGAGCCACCACCTGACAGGATTTGTTTGACCGCCACAGTTTTTGTTGTTGTTGCTGTTTTTTCATAGTCTTTTTTTAAAAAAAGTTTACCTAGTAACCAATATTTAACATTTGGGTGTGACCATTAAACAAATCAGGTTTCTGACCCTACTCAAAAACAAATAATCCTACTTAAAAAATGGGCGAAGGACATGAATAGACATCTCTCTAAAAGGATATACAAACGGTCGATAAGCACATGAAAAGATGCATAGCATCACTGATCATTAAGGAAACAATAATCAGAACCACGCTGAGGTACCACTTTATACCCATAAGGACAGCTATCATAAAAGAGATAGAAAGAGAGAGAGGTAAATTTTATGTATATTTTACCACAATAACAAATAAATAATCATATATCCATTTTTCCTTGGGGGAAAAAAAAATAGATTAAGACTATGCAGACACACTGGGCCCACATTCTCAGTCAGCGGTTCGTGGCAATAGAAGAGGCCTCTCAGCAGAGGCTCCTGGGAGCTCACATCCCAGCAGTAGATTACGAAGTCACCCAAGAAGCCCCCAAGCAGTGGAGTCTCAGGCAGATTTTTTAAAAAATGTATTCAGTAAAGGGGGGAGGGGGGTATGTAAATTTAAAGCTTAGGGATCAGATGCCATTTCTGGGAATGGGGGTTTCTCTGCCAAGGCTCATAGGACTGGTGACTGGCCAGGGGACCATCCATTGCCTGGACCACACTGTGTGTCTGTGTGTCTCTGTGGCACATGGATCTCAGCCCAGGCGGGACTCCATCCAATTTTCTGAGCAGGGAACTCTCTTCTGCATGTGAGTGTTTTTCCTGGGCCTCGCTGGGCAGATGAAAGACCACTGACTCAGGCAGCCTGGAGATTCATAAATTCCTCCAGCTCGAGTAAGAAACCTAGGGGAATAATTTCCAGTTAGCGGGGCGGGGTGAAGAAAATAATTTTCCTCCCACCTTTTGTAAGTTCTTCTGGCTGGGTTAATAATCAAATTAGCATGAGACAGATTAACAGGAGAAAAAAGTCCAAATTTCATTACGAATGTATATGAAAGTCCAAAATGTATGACGAATGTGGTACCATATAATATGGGACCTGAAGATGCACTGGGCAGTTTTAGACAAAAGAGAAGGAGGCAAGGGTCTGAGGTTCCAAAGGGAACGCAGGCAACTTGCAGGTGGATGGGAAAGAACAAACACGTAATAAACAAATTCTTGCTGGGCTGCGGGAAATAATGGGACACAGAGGGAAGTTCACAGGGGCTTTGCTAGAGTCCTCAGTCTGCCATGTTTAGTTTATATGACGATGCTATGCTGATGCCCCTTTCCTGTAAGCAGGTCTATCTATATGAATTCCTACAGACAGGTAAGCGATTCTGAGGCTTTTGTTTCTTCATAACCAGCTTAAAATTAAGATTTTAAGCTCAAAAGCATACTTTTGGGATGGCAAAACTTTGGTCCCTCCCATGGTTCAGCATATAAGAAGCTCTGTCCTAAGGGCAAATAAAACTCTGAATGGACTGAAAAAGAAACAACTCAGATTCCCAAGAAAGGGGAAGACACAGAGCTAACTGCTGCCTCTCATACTGGACAGACAGACAGACAAATAGAGCGAGTCTCAACTCTCCAGAGCAGAGACTGAGGAGTGGGGCCGTCCCAGGTTCCAGTGCTGGGTGGGAAAACCTGAGCTGTAACTAATGAGTTAAAGAAGGCTCAACGTGGATACCTCTGGGCATTAAAAACGTCGGGGAGCGCTGACCTATGAACCAGGAGGTGCATGCCTAGATTGTGGGCCCCATCCCCAGCAGGGGGCGTGCAGGAGGCCACCTACCAACGATTCTCTCTCATCATTGATGTTTCTCTCTCTCTCCCTCTCCCTTCCTCTCTGAAATCAATAAAAACATGAGTTTTGTTTTTTAAAACATGCCAGGGGAATCTGTCTTGGGTTGTGGGGAGTAGGTGGCAAGCTTTTGTGAGTTTTTTCTCCAAGAATTTGGCCAGGTTTTCACAGCAAGTGTCTGAGAAATATAACCTCAGGTTTCCAGCAGGGAGAGGGAAAAGGAACCAGTTGGCATTATACCAGAGTGCTCTGTTCACTTAACAAGGCCTGGCCTCAGGAGAAACCAGGCAACCAGAGAGTAATCTGCTAAGGTGCTCTAGCGCTTACCTGGCCTGCCGGAGGCAAATACCCAAGTGAGCTGACCCTAGCCAGACCTAAGGGGATGATGGGATGATGGTTCCTAGGACATCACTGTGATGTTTTAAAGATGCAATAAAAGTTCTGTATTGAAAAAAATAAGGTACATGAAAAAATGTTCCACATTGTATGTCATAAGGGAAATGCACATTAAAACCACGAGATACCAACCACTACGTACCCATTAGAATGGCTAAAATCCACAACATTGACGACACCGAATGCTGGTGAGGATGTGGAGCAACAGGAACTCACAGGCATTGCTGATAGGAGTGCAAAATGCAGAGCCAGTTTGGAACACAGGTGGGCAGTTTCTTATAAAACTATACATACTCTTACCACATGATCCAGCAATCCTGTTCCTCAGTATTTACCCAAAGGGAGTAAAAACTTATGTCCACAGAAAAACCTGCACTTGGGTGTTTATGGCAGCTTTACTCACAATTGCCAAAATGTGGAAACAACCAATATGTCCTTCAGTAGGTGAATGGATAAACTATGATACATCCAGACAATGGAATATTATTCCTCACTAAAAAGAACTGAGCTATCAAGCCATGAAATGACATGGAGGAAACTTAAATGAATATTACTAATTGAAAGAATCCTTTCTGGAAAGGCTACATACTTTCTGATTCCAACTGTATGACATTCTGGAATAGGCTAGACTCTGGATATGGTTGTTGCCGGGGGCTGGTAAGGAAAGAGAGATAAGTAGGTGGATCACAGAGGATTTTTAGGGCAGGGAAAATATTCTGTACAATGCAAGTCATACATTTGTCCAGACCCACAGAATGCACAACACCAAGAATGAACCGTCATGTAAACTATGGACTTGGGTTCATGATGATGTGTCACTGTAGATTCATTCATTGTAACAAATGCACCACTCTGGTGGGGGGAATGCTATGTACATATTGAGGCAGCAGGCAGATGGGAAATCTCTATACCTTCCTCTCAATTTTGCTGTGAACTTAAAATGACTCCAAATAAATAAATAAGTAAAATCTTTACCTCACCCGGGGGCTGGCTGAGTCCTCCCTGAGGCATTGAGGTGGGCCCCAGAGGGGCAAAGTCCGTAGCCCACTGCAACAGGGCTCCCAGAAGAAGTCAATTACCAAGACCTGTGTCTGCAGAAAGCATCAGATCAAAGAACAGGAGACAAAAGAGAGTAAATAGAAGAAGTTAGAAGTAGGGAGCCCATCGGCGGGAATGGAGTTATTAAATTGGAAGAACTAACAAAATAAATTGGAGGGAGATGACGAGTTAAACTAGAGTCAGTGAGGTGCTGGGTGTTCTATGGCTGGTTCCATTTGGACCTCAGAGGCCTGAGTATTCCTGCCACATGTGGGTATGGGGCGCTTCCTCTCCCTAGACGTAGCCAACATGTGCTAACATCCTAGTCTTAGTGTTCAGTACTGCTGAGCATCCAGAGCCTGAAAGGTCTCTGTGATTGTGGCAAAAGGGTTTCACACTGAAGGCTGGATCTGTCCTTGGACTGACTGACTCTGGCCTTCAACTGATCTCCCATGACAACTTAGTAACAGTGAAATATGTGGTAACAGTGTGCCAACATTAACATAAGTCTTCATATATTCAGCAGTTGACTGTATTAGTGTGGGCCTCCAGAGATGTGGATTAGTTTCCTGCTAGGCAGTTTTTATGTACATTTTGCTTTCCTGAGCTTGTTTGTGTGTAGTTAGCCCATTTGATGTTAGTACAAACAAGTATATTTACAGGCACCAAAGGGCAAATTGTTAACCCAGACTAGAGAAGCTTCATAATTTTCTTTCTTTCTTTGAACATACATTTCATTCAATAGAAAAATAGAAGTTAGAAGTAAAAAGAATTGTGTTATAATTAGTTGAGAAAGAAAACTCAGTTGGTGTGTTTTAATTAAATTAATTTTAATTAAGTGCTAATGTTTGAAATGCTAAACCAGAATCAGGAAGGCTGTTCAGGCCTATGAGCTATGCACAACAAGAAGAGTTGTGTCCCAAAAGCTGAATAATGACTTACCCCAAACTTAGGACTCCCCGTAAATACCGCACTGCTTCATTTGCCCAACTAAAAAATATCAAAGGAAATCATGAGGAAACCGATTTTCCTATTAATGTTGGATGGTTCCTAAATAAATCGACATACAAAAGTATCATGTATCTCTGAAGGCAAGGAGATGAGTACTGATTGGACAGCTACTATGTGCCGGAGGTTTTTACAGGTTCTGAGGGTGATGGGGTGGAGAGGCAGGATGGTGGGAGGAGCTCAGGCCAGGGAGATGGAACTATCAGTTCTCTGGTGCCTGGTGTTATCTGGTGCACTTGGATGGCTAAACCCTCCAGACTCAGCAACTCACTTCCCTACTTCTCTAGTTTCAATAAGCTCTATGGCTTGGAAAGTCACATAAATTGTGAAATGGGAGTGTTGCAAATCAACCTATCATAAACTACCATGCCCTATTTTTATTACCTTTGTTGCATTTCAAGGTGAAAGCCTATATTTAGCCTGTCTTTTGTTTTATGGGGAAATTCCAGCTGATAGGCGTGAAGTTTCTCTTGCCTGTCCCTGGGACCTGCACTCTCACACTGAGCTGCGGGAAGCCTGAGGTCCAGAGGTCTCTTCTCTAGGACAGTGTGGGGGCAAACAAACAAACAAACAAAAAACCTTCTTCTCTCACTTTCTAAACTCTTCTAACTGAGCTAGCTAATCAAATTAACAAAGATAGGTTAGGTTAATAAGAAAAAAATCAAAATGCTAAGACATGTGCACAGGGACTTCAAATAGGCATGAAAATCTCAAAGACAGTGAGGCAACATTGGGTATAGATGACGTTTCGGACCAAAAAAAAGGCGGGGAAACGGGTTATTAGATCTCAGAAGTGAGAATGGGTGACTCACAGGTAAGTTGAGGAAGACTGAAACACACATGGCAGGTAAATTTTTCCTAGGCAACTCAGAAACGCGGGGACAGCCCTCTTATTTGCCAGAATTCAATAGGCTAAGATGAACATCCTATGATCTCCTTCCTGAAGCAGGGTTTTCTGTATGAATCTTTTGGAAGGAAAGGGGGCAGGGTCAAAGGTTCTTTCTGAGTCTTTTGTTTTTAAATTAACAGCTTAAAATCAACATCTCAAAAGGCAGTTTCAGGATGGCAAAACTTTGGTTCCCTTTCACAGTGAATAGTCTGGGAGCCATTTACAAAACTGGGCCTGACTGGCATTCCCTCTATCTCCTCTTAAATTCCACAGCGTAACCTTCAATATGGGAACTTTAAAAAAAGTTTTTTGAATTTTACAAAAAGAACTGTCTGGTAGTTGTTTGCCAATGTGGAAACTCTCCTTAAGCAAAAGAAGTGATCTGTTTCATCCACCCTTTCTCCTTCCTTACGAAAGATAAACATGGGGAAACTCGCTGTGCATCCATCTGAAGCTTGAAAGGCCCGTCTGGCTGATCCAGGGTTCCATCTCTTCCTGTGACAAGAACACAACAATTTGTTGTGTGTTTTTTAAAGTGAATAAAAACAATTCCTCACTTCTTAAAATTTATTTTAGAAATAGCAAAAACTTGAGAGAGACCCAGGAAGAAGTGAGCAAACATTGCCAATATGCCAACATGTCTATGAATTTAACAGAAAGAAGGCCTTCCACTCTCTCCACACCACTGCATGTGTGGATTTCTGGCCTTGTCCCTGCTTGATGTATTTGTTGTCTGTAACACCATCAGGTTGTAAATCATCACTCCACCTCGCCCCACGGCCTGCTGGAGGGTGTCTCTAATTCCATAAAGCTCAAGGCAAGTGGCTGTTCAATTAAGGCACAGGGTCTGCAGTCAAAAGGTCTGGATTTGAGACCTGCATCAGTCACGTACTCACCATGTAACCTTGAGCAATGTTATTTCCACTAGCTAAGCCTATTTCCTTGTCTGTGTAATGGAACAATGGTAGTACCTACTTCAGTTTCCTCATTCATAAAGAGTAAATAACTGTCAAACTACAGCGGGAAGGCTAGGGAGGGTTGGGGGGACGGGAGGTGGTGGGTAAGAGATCAACTGAAGGACTTGTATGCATGCATATAAGCATAACCAATGGACATAAGACACTGGGGGGTAGGGAGGCTGGGGGGAATGTCAAGGGGGGGGGAGGAGACATATGTAATACTCTTTGTAATACTTTAAGCAATAAAACAAAATTAAAAAACAAATTGAAAAAAAAAGTAAATAATAACATTACAGATCTCAAAGATGAAATAAATGAGGGCAAGGTGCAAAGCAGTGTGGTATACAGCAGGCATCCAAAAAATGGTAATTACAAGTATAATAATATGAAGATGGCACCTAGAAAATTATTTCCAACTTAGGCTGGAACTTAACACCGACACAGAAGGAAAAGAGCTGTCCTGTGGCCAGGGGCACAGTCTCTCTGAAGAAATGCTTCAAAGGCCGTGCTGTAGTTGGTCTAAACTAAGTTTAGTCCACTCGAACTACCCATGAATTGCCCCTAACTCACAGTAAAACCCCGAGAAAGCCCTTATCCTCAGTGTCTTCATCTGTATAATTAAGTGGCCGCTTAAAATTTATTCAGCATTTATTCAACAAATATTTGTTGAGTACCTACTGTGCTCCAGGCATACATCTAGATGCAGGAAGCACAGCTTTGAATAAAATTTCCCTGACCCCCTACATCCTAGAGGGGAAGTTAAACTGAAGTATGGTAGCAATCATCTCAGGTAGAAACTGTAGTTTAACTTTAACCCTGCTGTTTGGCTTCTGTACTTATTTGCTTTGTTTAACAATAGAAAAGTTACTTTGATTTTCTGAATTGTATAAATCATCCCATTTGATTGAATGCCTTATTGATTGTAACGTGACTATCCCATTGATTGTGATCTAACTGGTTTTAGACAGCAAATTCCTCTGTACCTGGAAACCAGGACAGCACAATTATCCCAAGACCTGAGGGTTCCAGATAATGTTTCCCTGTCAACTCAGTGGTCCCAAGTCCCGAGGGCTCTAGATAATGTGTTTCTGTCAACTCAGTGGTCCAAAGACCCAAAACTATGATTAATCTTTGTAGATAACTAATCGGCTCAATCTCGCTTCTGAAACTGCTTTGTGCAAACCAGGGTCCTCATTCCAAACCCTGGGATGTAATCAATACCTTTGTGATTTTTGTCTATATAAGTCTGGTGTTTCGGCCATCTTATCACTATGAGATTTGGGGAATGGCCCCTCATAGTCCCGGATTTGCAATAAATGTGACTCTTTATTTCGACTTCTTGAGGCATCCTTCTGTGATTCGCGGGGTACATTACAACAAAACAATAAACAAAAATAAATGCCATATATATATTTATATATGGTATGTTACATGGTGACAAACGTTATGGAGAAAAATGAATTAGAAAAGGGGCTCTGTAAATACAGGAGTGGAGGTGGATGAATAATTCAATTTCCAGTAGGGTCATCAGAATAAGATTTAAGAAGATGATATTTGAATAAAGAGAAAGTTAAGGAATAACTAATCCAGATAATTGAAGAGAAAGTTTTCTAGGAGTGGAAACAGCAGGTGCAAAGGTCCTGAGGCAGGGGGATGCTCTAGTAAACAATGAGGTCAAAACAGAATCAGTGCTAAGAAATGGGAAGAGAAGGTATCTTGAGTACATCATTGAGTCTCGAACATAACCATTCCTGACGCCAGCCCTGTCATTCTTCCCCCCACTCTTGTGAACCAATAAATTCTCTTTGGGGCTTGAGATAGTTTGAGTTAGGTTTCTGCAACCTGAAACCAGCATGTTCTAAGTAATAAAACTATTCTGTAAGTATTAAAAAAGAATGACAGACAAACAAATATACTAGCATAGAAAATAATCACAGCAATTATTAAATGAAAAAAGTCAAATTGCAGAATAGTATCTTTGGTAGCGTTCTGTGTATATAAAGTGCATTTTGTGTGTGTATTGTGCGTGACTTTATTGCATTTATTTTATTTTTATTTTAGTAAATGCCTGGAGGATAACTGGAAGAACACTTACCACGCTGTTAGTGGGAGATGAGATTAGGAAATTTGTATAGTTCTGCATTGTTTTCTGATGGTGAGCATGTTATTACTTTCATAATAAAAATATATAATGTAAAAAAAAAGGGAAGAAAGTTAGTCACTGAATGTATCAAATACCTGCCTACCCCATTTCTCTGATTTTTCTGTCAGAGAGAAGAGAGTTAGAGGCACAAAAGAGAAATGGTTCCATTGTTAAGCCAACCAACACTATATTGTTGAGATAGTAAATCAGAGAGAAATAGACAAACTTAGTTACATAAAACTAAGAGAGTTTGCATCATAGGGAATTAAATGCCCAGAGTCTAACCAGTGGATGAAAATATAAGATGAGCTGGAAAATGATCAACACTGTTTGTCTCATAGTTTGGGGGGTGGTGTTGCGGGGCGGGGGGGGAACAGGAGAATTAGAATCCTACTCGGTCTTTGTAGAGGCACCGGATGGAGACTGGGGACCCACTGGCTAGAACTGAGGGAGCTTTTGAGGAGCTCAGAACCTGCAGTATTTCCACTTGCAATTACACAGGTGCAGGGGGGACCTTGTTAAACAGTCACT
The DNA here is from genome assembly GCF_014108235.1 of Myotis myotis. Taxonomy (NCBI): domain Eukaryota; kingdom Metazoa; phylum Chordata; class Mammalia; order Chiroptera; family Vespertilionidae; genus Myotis; species Myotis myotis. The sequence continues at coordinate 61,873,865 of NW_023416324.1, forward strand.
TAAAGGGAAGATATTAAAGGAGAGAGGTTGTTGAGAAGCCACGTGGAGAGGGAGTTAAGAGAGGACAGCATGTCACAGCAAGTGAAAAGGCAAATCCAGCAGTAGACCTTCACCCCCTGACCAGCTGAGGTGGGGTGAACCCCAAGGAGGTGGCCTTCATGAACGCTGTTACTTTATTCAAAGGATTCAGGGAGAAGGAGGCCCCATGAACTTGTATATCATTAGTGAGGCAACATAAGCAAAGACATATATTTCTTCTGTTTCACATGACACCAAATTCTAGGAATTAATAAAAGAAAGTTAAATCTCTCAGCAATAACTTACCATTTTCACAAATTTTACAAATCTGACATGTAGCAAAGAAAGAGATGGGTTGATACATTTAGGACAAATGTACCAAAAAGAACATGAGATGAAAGGGACAGAGTCAGAGGCAGTATCAGCTTCTATTTTCAGAAAACAGCAGCCTTGGACATAAACCAAAAGGCAGGTGGTGTGCACGCACTCGCACTGAGACCAAACCCACATCAACCTCTGGTCACAGCTGCAGGAAGAGATAGCAAATCGCTATCTCCCCATCTGAGGAGCTACGATAAAGATTGCATGACAACATAGTCCTTCCCCAAAGATGTGCACTATGGGCACCCTGCCTCTGGGTTAACTCTTTCTGTAATCCCTGTTGATTTTCAGCCTCTAGTGCAGTGGTTCTCAACCTCCTAGCCCTTTAAATACAGTTCCTCATGTTGTGACCCAACCATAAAATTATTTTCGTTGCTACTTTATAACTGTAATGCTGTTACTGTTACGAATTGTAATGTAAATATCTGATATGCAGGATGGTCTTAGGCGACCCCTGTGAAAGGGTCGTTCGACCGCCAAAGGGGTCGCGACCCACAGATTGAGAACAGCCGCTCTAGTGCCAAGTTCTTCCCCTTCCCAGAAGCTCGTTTGACAGTAATCACCTCTGGACACGCTCAGCAACGGGGTACTTTCCTATTTTGACAGCAAGGCAGAGGCAGAGCAGAGTCTAAGTGCAAGTCTTTGCATGGTGACTTCAAATTTGGCTTTTTCTATCTTACAAACCTGGATCTATTTCAACCCAGGTCATCTATCCATCCACATCCATCTAACCAGGAAAGGGTCAGCACTAATGGCAGACACTGGGGAGACATATGGAACCAGATGTGAGTGTGATGCTGCCATTATAATGGTATAACCATGGGCCTGCTAACTCACTCTCTAAACCTCAGTTTCCTCAACCTTAAAAGGCAGCTGAAGATGGATACCTTTGGAGTTGTACTTGGAATTAGAAATGTTGCATGTAAATTTACTAGGGCTGCTCCATAGTAACATGTATTACTGTTATTACAGTCTATTGGAGGAGGAGGCATCCGAGGACGCGGAAGGTCACAGTTAGCTTCATGATATAAAAAGCATGAGGTGTTGCTGAAGAGCAGAGGGTAGGCTTCTAAATCAATATTGAAAGCAGGTATAGAGTGAAGTTTCAGAAGTTTGAGGATGGATAGGGGTTAGCTAGAAGAAGGTAGGCAGAGCAATTCTGGGCAGAGAAAGCAGAGTGTACTAAGGCATGGGGGTGTGAAACACGAGTATGCATGGTTTTGGTGATGGAAGTATAGATAGGGTTTAGGGCAGTGGTCAGCAAACTCATTAGTCAACAGAGCCAAATATCAACAGTACAACGATTGAAATTTCTTTGGAGAGCCAAATTTTTTAAACTGAAACTATATAGGTAGGTACATTGTTATTAACTTAATTAGGGTACTCCTAAGGCTTAGGAAGAGCCTCACTCAAGGGGCCAAAGAGCAGCATGTGGCCCGCGAGCCGCAGTTTGCCGACCACGGGTTTAGGGGAATAGATGGCTGTGATACAAAAGGGATGCTCAGGGGCCAGCGCTTGAGTAGTCTTGTGTGCTAATCTAAGAGGGTTAAATTTGAGGCTTACTGTTGAGGAGAAATGTGGTCAGATTGTGGGAAGGATAAATTAGATAGAAGTCAAACTAGTGACAAATGCTTAAGATGCCACTCAGAGCTCATGAATATCAACTTCAGAGCAACTATGTCAGAAGAACCTATATTTTAATCCAATGCTTCAGTGTAAATCTTATTTGCAATAAAGTGAAAGAAAAATTGAGCTGGAGCATAAAGTGATAGGTAAGAACATAGGGCTGGACTCAAACTGTGTTTGAATCAGGACTCTGCCACTTCCTAGCTGAGTGGCAGAAGTATTTAACCATTGGCAAGGTATTTGACCATTGTGGACCTCAGTTTGCCCATCTGTAAAATGGAATAATAATACCTGCCTCAAAAGGGTTGCTATGAAGATTGTAAGTGGTTAGGACAGTTCATGGACTAAGCAATCAGCGATGACCAGTATTTAGAGATGATACTAGGAAGGCTGTTTAGCCTCCAAGCCACTCTACACAAGATGGCTGCCTTTGCTGGCTTCTTGGCTTTAACTCTCTGGATTGGAATCAGCTGCCAATTAAGCCTCAGTAATTCCCAGTTGCTGAATTATGTAAAAATAACATATTTAATGCTCATTTGAGCATCCTCATCAATTGTAATGTCTCAAACAGCTCAGTTCATTATTTTAAACACCGTAAGACAATGATACATTCTGGTAACATTTAGGTGTGGTTTTTTTTCTTTTTATTCCCACCTATTTCTTAAAATATGAAATATTTGGACTTACCAAATAACATGCTATACATATAACAAAGCATAACAGCAAACCCAGTGAAATCACTTTTCTGAAATGTTGCTAATGCCATTGCAGCTTGCTATGGTCCTAATGTTTGTCCTACCCCTCCTCCACCCCCCCCCCACACACACACTCTCCCACCCCCCCTCCCCCGCCCCTCTAAATTTACATGTTGAAATCCTAATCCTAAAGGTGATGCAATTTGAAGGTAGGGCTTTGGGCGGTAATTCAGTCATGAGTTAGATTCCTGCCCTATAAAGAGGCTTGAGAGGGCTCCCTGTCCCTTTCACCATGTGAGGAGACAGCCAAAAGACAGCTAGCTGTCTATGAACCAGGATGTGTACTGACCAATCTTGTTTTTCATTTTTGTTGCTGGTAATTCATTGTTATTCCTTTGTCTCACTGTTATTCCTTTATTGATTCATAATCTGTATTTTTCCCTTTGGGCTAATTTTAGTAACTTCTCTTTGTCTTTGGTATTCTGAAGTTTTTCAACAATGTGCTTAGGGGTGTGTGTGTGTGTGTGTGTGTGTGTGTTGAGATTTATCTCACTGGGGACCCTTTAGGTTTTAGTATCTGAGGTTACTATCTTTTATCAATTCCAAAAGTGTCTCATTCATTGTCTTTTCAAATATTGCTTTGTCCCTTGAAATTCTGGTTAGAGGCATATTAAAGCTTCACCCTCTGTCCTCAATGACTCTTAACTTCTCTGCTATATTTTCCAGCAATTGTCTCTCTGTGCTGCTTCTGTGTAAGGCCCTCCAATCTATACTCTCCACTCCCCAGTTCTCTCTTCAGCTGTGGTCTTCTCTGCTGTTAATACTTCCACTGGAAGTTTAATTTCAATCTTTTCATTTTTCACTTTTAGACATTCTATATTGTTATGTTTCAAATATAATGGCTATTTCTATAGTCTGTTTCACCTTCCTCACATTTTTCCTTTCTTTATAATTTAACATATTAAATACACTCAATTTACTTTTGAACTTATTAAAAAGAATTTAAAAATGATATATATTTTTATCACTCATGTTAACTGCTTCAGAGTAAGAGAAGTCGTCTATTTTTACTTAATATTTTTATTATTTAAAAATGCTTATAGCTTAGGATATAAGAATCTTACCACTGGATCCTTACCTGCCCCTAGAAGTCTGGGTCCAGCCATCACTATGGACCCAGCTCTCACTGTACAACATGAGTAAGTAAACCAATATCACTCTATGCCTACTATTTAATGTATATTTCTCTTGTCACTGAGTCTGTCTCCAACTGGCCATATGGCTACTGCAAACTTCATTAATTTAATGAAGGAGTTTATTTTTAACTCTCAGAGACTTAGCCTCTCCTTTTTATTACTGAGGTATCCTGTATTCCAATGACATCTTTTCAATAATTAGGGATAGTTTCAAAAGACAATTCGATCTGCTATGTACTCATTGATATAAATACTGGCTTATCAACTATACCAAAATTATCATGCATTTTCTAACTGATTTATGCCTTGTAATCATATATCAATCCAATTCTTGCAGTAAGGGACAGGTATCACTTATTTTATAAACTGCCTAGACCAAACATGTCAAACTCAAAAGCTAACATGGGCCAAATAAACAAGTCATGCGGCCTGTAGGCCCCGAGTTTGACATGCTTGGCCTAGACTAAATTTCAGCTAAGTTCATTTATTTCATACAAGAAAACAGACCCCCACACTATTAAAACAAAGATTAAAAAAAAAAAACAAACCTCGATTTGTTTTCAAATACTTACTTGGCACTTCCTACATGTAGAAGTGATAGCCAGCATTCCAGGTGTGAATCAGGTATGGCAATGCTCACAAGAAATGTTTACCTTACCAATATTTAGTGTTTTTATTTAAAGCATATGGATCTATCCTCGATATCAGCAAATAAAATCTGCTTTAGTGCCTTATCAAACTTTTTACTGTCTAACTCTAACACATACCAAATCTTGATTGAGAGAACTAATTCTAATATATAAAAAGCCAGTGGCCGTCACGACCAAAACAACTGGACAGATGACTGAACAGCAGGCTGCGTGAGGCAACCAGGACGTCAAGGGAGGCAGTTGGGGGAGACCAGGCCAGTAGGGGGAGGTCTGTTGGGGGTGACCAGGCCAGCGGGGGGGGGGGGCAGTAGGGGGTGACCAGGCTGGCAGGGGGGGCAGTTAGGGGCACCCAGGTTGGCAGGGGGCAATTATGGGTGACCAGGCTGATGGGGGGGGCAGTTGGGGGCAACCAGGCTGGCAGGGGGCAGTTAGGGGTGACCAGGCCAGCAGGTGGGGAATTTGGGGGTGACCAGGCCAGCCGGGGGGGCAGTAAGGGCCAACCACATTGGCGGGAGGCAGTTAGGGGTGACCAGGCCAGCAGGGGAGGGAAGTTAGGGGAGACCAGGCTGGCAGGGGAAGGCAGTTGGGGGCAACCAGGCCTGCAGGGGAGGGCAACTGGGGGGTGACCGGGCCTGCAGGGGAGTGGTTAGGAGGTGATCAGGCAGGCAGGCAGAAGTGGTTAGGGGCAATCAGGCAGGCAGGCAGGTGAGCGGTTGGAAGCAGTAGTTCCAGATTGTGAGAGGGATGTCCCAGATTAGAGAGGGTACAGGCTGGGCTAAGGGACACCCTCCCCTCTTCAGTGCACAAATTTCATGCACAAGGTCTCCTGTATGTATGTGTGTGTCTGTGTGTGTGTGTATGTATGTATATAAACACCAGAGGCCCGGTGCATGAAATTCATGCACTGGGAGGGTGTCCCTCAGCCAAACTTGCACCCTCTCCAATCTGGGATCCCTCGGGGAATGTCCGACTGCTGGTTGGACCTAAACCGGCAGTCGGACATCCCTCTCACAATCCAGGACTGCTGGCTCCCAACCACTCGCCTGCCTGCCTGCCTGCCTGATTGCCCTTAACTGATTCTGCCTGCCAGCCTGATCACCCCCTAACCACTCCTCTGTCAGCCTGATAGATGCCTAACTGCTCACCTGCTGGCCCGATTGCCCCCAACTGCCCTCCCCTGTCAACCTGGTTGCCCCTTACTGCCCCCAACTGTCCCCTCCCAACCTGGTCACCCCCAACTTCCCCCCCTGCCGGCCTGGTTGCCCCATGCAGCCTTCTGCTCAGTTGTTTGGTTGTCCCTTACTAACCCCCCTGCTGGCTTTGTCGCCCCACTCAGCCTATTTGGTCATCCGTTTGGTTGTTTCAGATGTGACAGCCCCTGGCTCTTTATATATATAGATTTTTGAACACCTATTAGGTTCCTAAGGCTGCCATAATAAAGTACCACAGACTGAGTGCCTTAAAACAACACAAATTTATTCTCTCACAGTCCGGAGGCCAGATGTTTGAAATCAAGGTGTTGACAGAGCCAAGACCCCTCTGACGTGTGTGGGGGAGGATCATTCATTGACTCTCCCAGCTTCTTGTAGCCCCAGGTGTTCCGTGGCTTGAGGCAGCTTAACTCCACTCTTCACCTCTGTCTTTCTTTTGTGTGCCTCTGTGTCTTCACATAACACCTTCCTATCTGTCTCATTCTTACAAGGCCATCAGTCGTAGGATTAGGGTTGCCTCTCTACTCCATTATGACTTCATTTTGACTAATTACACCTGCAATGACTCTATTTCCAAATAAAGTTACATTCTAATGTAGTGTGGATTTGGAATTCAACATATTTCTTGGGTGGACACAATTCTACCCAATGACACATACTATTCCTTCTAGAGAAGAGTATGTCTTCCAAATAGGCTTGGATTATACTGTCTTAGAATTATCAGAATTTGCTTTCTTTGTACTACGTTTGGGTGCCAGGTTTTCACCTCTCATTAAACAATGCTATAAGAAAAAGCATGAACCTTGGACAGTTATCTCAGTGGTTAGATCATGGGCCCACAGACTGAAGGGTCATGGTTTTGATTCCAGGTCAAGGGCATACACCTCAGTTGCAGGCTCCATCCCCGGCCTTGGTCAGTGTGTGTGAGGGAGGCAACCAATGAATGTGTCTTTCTCACATCCACGTTTCTCTCTCTCTCCCCTCTCTCACTCTCCCCCTTACCCTCTCCTTTCCACTCTCTCTGAAAATGGAAAAAAAATATCCTCTGATGAAGATTTAAAAAAATAATAATTTAAAAAAAGCATGATGAATGTCACTACTGTATTTACTAATTCATTAAGAACCCTGCCCCATTTGATTTTTTTCCCCAGAACTAAGTGTTACAAAAATTCTCCCCCAGAATAACTTGGATATTTTCCTTTAAAGTCACTGAGAATCATATATCTATTTATGTGTTACTTCTTGCTTTGGTTGCCAGGAAGCTTAAAAATTTTAATAACTATGTAGGATGCTGCAGCTACATGATCTGCATTTTTACTTTTCTCATGTTGCATTTATTTTAATTTGGACGGTATATAATTTTAAAAGATGGTTCTCGTAACAAGTCACTAAAATACTTTTGCAAAAATGTAGCTAGTAAGTAGGAAAAAAACCAAAAAAACAAATAAATAAGTCCCTCTTCTTCTCTTCTCTTCTCTTCTCTTCTCTTCTCTTCTCTTCTCTTCTCTTCTCTTCTCTTCTCTTCTCTTCTCTCCTCTTCTCCTCTCACTCTCCTTCTCTCTCTGTGTGTCCCCACTCTTCTTCTTTCACAGTACTTTCCCTCTGTCCCAGCTTATCCATCACTGAATGACTCAGGATTATAAGCCATCACCATTCAGTTCTCCAGCTTAAATTTTAGGTGCATAATCCAAACAGTACGCAGATAAACAAGGAGGGGGAGGCAAGACAATCACTCAATTTATTCTTGAGTAAATCAACTGACTTCCTTCAAAGATGAAAGAAAGAAAGAAAGAAAGAAAGAGAGAGAGAGAGAGAGAGAGAGAGAGAGAGAGAGAGAAGAGAGAAGAAAGAAAGAAAGAAGAAAGAAAGAAGAAAGAAAGAAAGAGAGAGAAAGAAAGAGAGAAAGAAAGAAGAAAGAAAGAACATGGGACTCATGCAACAGTAAAAGTAAAAGAAATCTGGAAAAGCAGAGGTATTAAACAAGGAGAAAAAATTAAATCACTGAAATTCACACTAAAAGCCCCCCAAAAGTAGAACTTACTAGTAAACTGAAGAAAATTGGACATGGAAGTCAAGCTGTAGTAGACAGTCAGATAGGCATGAGCAGATCAGGAACGATGGGCCAGGTACAGAGGGTCACCAGGGCGGAGAGCCCTAGGTGCCTAACTAACAATGGGCAAAAGTGCAAGCCCTTGTGCAACCACTCCCTTAAGCATTAACCCCTGGAAGATGGCATCTAGGCTTCCACTGTGTTTCAGTTCCAGGCCCAGAGAAGCAGCAAAATCAGACAAAGTAATGTCATAGCTGACATCAGGACCCGATGCCTTGACTAATGACCCTCTGGAGCCGACCAATCAATGGAAACCCTGAGAAGACAAACTGGAAAAGCTCATGAATATTCTATTGAGCTCCTCCCCTGAGACCTCAGATAAAAGCTCTTAGGATAGAGGACCTAGCAGGCTCTGTTTACGGAGCATGCCCAATGGGACTTTCCCCACCCCTATTTCCCCCAGGATCCTCCCCTCCACTCCCCTCCCCTCCCCACTCCCCTCCCCTCTCCTCCTCTCCTCCTCACCCCTTCCTCCCCTCCCCTCTTCTCCCTCCCTCCCTGCCTTCCCCTCTCCTCTCCTCTTCCCTCTTATACAGCTCACTTCTTCTACCTCTGTGACTTCCAAATAAACTTTTTCTTATAATTTGAGTCCTGGCTATGAATTCTTCTCTTTGCCAGAACTCAAGAACTGAGGTTGCTGAACTGAGGCTAGCACTTGGGTGCCGTTTTTCCACTGCTAACAAAGCTGTTGAAAAAAGATCACATAGAATTTAGTGGGAAATGGCATAGAATGAAGGTGATCAAAGAGTGGATGAAAGATATGGCTAACAGACAATGGAGAAGTGACAAACGACTGATTGCTGGACTGACTGCTGTCTTTGAAGATGGACATGAATAGATGGAACTGAAAAAATTTACATAATAGAAGAATTTTCTAAAAGAAAGCAGATCTTAAAATTACATTTTGAAAGGGCTCACTACATTCCCAGAAAATTTAATAAGAGCTTTTTTCTTAGAATTTCAAGGATTGAAAAAAAAAAATCCTGCAGCCATCTAGGCAGAGGTGAAACGGCCAACTTTGGCAACAAAGAAATTGGATATATTCCAAGCAATGGTAGATGCTAGGAGAAAATGCAACCGTGGTTAATGAATATTGAAGGGGGAAATAATTCTATACCTGGTCTAATCACCTTTCACATACAATTGTAAGAGAAAGAAATTCTCAAATATGCAAAACTGAAAAATACATAACATTTATGCACTTCTGAAAATTTTTTCAGGAAAAAATTCAAGACCATGAACAGGTGAATAACAAAATGAATGAATGAATGAATGAATGAATGAATGAATGAATGAAAAAGTCATGAGGTACAAAAGGTTTGGCAATGAGCTTTGAGTCTACTTATACCTAAAATTATATTTAAATAACCAATACCCTAAGTCATAAAAATTAAATATAATTGTTATAATGCTTTAAAAATTACATAATATAAAGAATAATATTTTGATGACAATACATTAAAACAAGAATCATATTTGCTCTCCAAACTAATAAAAAGAAGATAGTCTATGTAGATCAATTTCATTATCTTTCATCATCATTTCATTTCTAAGGTAAATTGATAAATATAAATATAAACATATTATTTAACACACTTTACAATGTCCAAATTGCCCAAGTATAATATGGCATTCTAAAGTGACTCCCAATGGCCTCTACCTCCTGGTGTTCATGGCCTTATGTGTTGGTCAAACATAATGACTTGCTTCTCCAAAAAAGCATGTGGTAGCCCTGGCCAGTGTGGCTCAGTTGGTTGGAGCATCCTTTGGTACACCAAAGGGTAGAGGGTTTGATTCCCGGTCAGGGCACATACTTAGGTTGCTGGTTTGACTCCTGGTTGGGATTCCTCGAAGGAAATTAATCAGTGTTCTCTCTCACATCTATGTTTCTTTCTCTCTCTCTTTTTCTCTTCTTCCCTTCTCCCTCCCTCCCTTCCTCCATTCCCCTCTCTCTGAAATCAATAAGCATATCCTTGGGTGAGGATTTTTTTTTAAAAGCATGTGGCAAAATGATGGATTTTACTTCTGAAATCAGGCTATGAAAGACTATTACTTCTGTCTTGCTTACATGGTTTCTCTGACATTTCTCACATACTTGCTTTGATAACGTTGTGAGTTGCCCTATGGAGAGGCCCGGGTGGTAAGAAACTGAGGCTCTCCAGGGCCCATAGGAACTAAATCCTGCCACAACCACATGAGTGAGCTTGAAAGCAGATCCTCCCCCAAGTGTGGCCTTCAGCTGAACACAGAGCCAGTCCAGTCTTGACTACAGCTTGTGAGCACCCAAAGCAGTAGACTCTGCTAAGCCATGCCAGGGTTCCTGGCCCACAGAAAGGGCTAAATTTTAGGGTGGTTCTTTACACAGAAATAGATAACTAATTCACAGTGGAAGATAAAAACAATAAAACAACAAGACCAAAGAAAACAGATAATAAATCAAAAGAGAAAACCAAGGAATGATAAGGATTCAAAATTTAAACAAATATAACAGATAAGATTAGATACATGATCCTGGCCGGGTGGCTCAGTTGGTTAAAGTGTCCTCCCGTCCTTCAAAGATTGCAGGTTCCGTTCCTGGTCAGGGAACATACCTAAGTTTCAGGTTCCATCCCTAGTCAGGGCAAGTATGGGAGGCAACCAATCTCTCTAAGATGGATCTCTCTCTCTCTCTCTCTCTCTCTCTCTCTCCCTCCCTCTCCCTCCCCCACTTCCTCTTTTTCAAAAAAAAAAAATCAAAGAAAACATATCCTCTGGTGATGATTTTAAAAAAGATTAAACATATCTAATTAAATAATTTCAAGTGGGTAATAAACTTTTTAGAAAATGATTAAGTGGGACAGAGATAGTCACTTTATAATGGCAAAGGATACAGCTCACAATAAAGTTATTACTAGTATAAATCTTCATGTATCAAATACTATAGCATTAAAATACACAATGAAAAACTTCAAGAAATAAGAGGGAAAAGAAAAGTTGGGAGATCTTAGTGAATTTTTTTAATTCTTGAAAAATTAAGAAGAGAAAAATTATGCATAGTTATAGAAGATGTGAATAACAGGATCAAAAAAGATTGATGGTAATATCTGCTATAAAATAGATGCTCAATAAATACTTATATCAATCTTATAGCCTGTGAAGAAAAAAAATACTAATATTGTAGGTTTTCATGTAACATCTACAAAAAGAAATCATAGTCACAGGAAAAAATTTTAGACAATATATACCAAACACTTCACAGGGATAATTCTCTCACTCCCCACTCTCCAATCCAGCCACACTTGGCAACCTTGGTGTTTCTTGAAAACTCCAGGAATAGATTTAATGGGAATTCTGTTAGTAATTTCTGGTTGTTTTAATTTCTTACCACATAGTTCATTTTTCATGATAAACAAATAAAATTTTTAAATGTTCCATGTCCTTATCTCTTTATAATTTTCCCGAATCAGTCCATTCCTGTCTTTCTTTCCTTTCTGACAGGAAATACTGTTCCACCTTCCTTCCAAGATTAAACAGTTCCTAGTTCCATCATCAATTATCCCCATGCTCTGAATTTTCATGTTTCGGCTTGTACTGGCTTCCTCACTTCACCTTATCAGCATAGTTAGTTGTGTCCTGTTCCCAATCCTAGAGCGTCCTTTCACCCGTAGGGCCTAGCTTCCGCCGGCCCTTCTTTGTCAAAATTCTGTGTTGCATCCTCCATTGCCACAATTCCAAAGCCACCTCTTCTAGACATGCTTTGTATCGGATCGATATTGCTTATGGGTCTTTGTACTTAGAGTAATTACCAGCTTGCTCCCAAACCCTCAGTTTCATCAAAGGGGTTAACTCCATGGAAAAGATCAAGGTCAGAAGTGGGGAAGACTATGCACTCTAAACAAGTCAGCTCCTCTCTTGGCAGAAGTCATGAGTAAGCATTGCCCAGGGACTGAGTCCTCCCCTCTTCAACATTCCACCAACCTGGATCAGAGTCCATCTGATGATCAGACCTCTTCACCTCCAAACACTTAGCCCTACTATCCAGTGAACACTGGTTCAAGCCACTCGTGTTTCTTGCCTGGATTACTGCAATAGCTTCTTGCCTACTTGCTTTCACCATTGCTCTCTATGCTCTATCCTGGTGAGAGCAGCCAGAACAATCCTTTGAAAATATGCCTGATCATGTTACTTCTCTGCTCAGAACTCTCCAGCTGCTGCCCATTTCATTCCGCGTGAAAGTCAAAGCTCTTGCAGTGCCCTACCAGTCCTACCTCACCGGTCGGTCCCAACCCAGTGGTTCCCTTCAGTCCTCTCCCTCCCCACGCTCTCTGATCCAGCCACAATGGCATCCTTGGTGTTTCTTGAAAACTCCAGGCACACATTTACCTTGAGGCCTAGGCCTAACTGTTCTCTCTGAATGTTTTTCCCTCAGAAATCCCCAGGACCATTCTCTTGCCAACTCAAGATCTTCCCTTGCATGTCACCTTCCTAACAAAGTTCACCCTGATCACTGTAGATACCATATCATCCCACACTCTCTCCTGCATTCCCAATCTCCTTTATCCTGTTTTATTTTTTGTAACAAATCACTTTCGAATGTACCATGGAATGTACTTACTTAGTTTATGTTAATTATTTAATGTCTGCCTCTCCCACACTCACATTAGAATGTAAGCTACATAAGGGCAGTGAATTAGAATGGTGCCTAGCACATAGTCGGCACCCAAAAGATATTGATTGACTGATTGAACAAGTGGTTCTCAGCCTGGTCAAACCTAATGCTCCTTTTAATAACAAATATTGGGCACATAATGTTTAATAGTGGGAGGGGGAAAATCATAAAGTACCTACACAAGTAATTTTTAAAAATTCAAAGATATGCCTTAACTATAACATAAAGGATAAAGTAAATGTGTGATCCAATACAGAACTGCTCGGGCATGCCTAAACTAAAAGACACAATGAAATAGATGCTTGTATCCATCTTTAGAATTGCAGTGAAATAGCCACGAAATGGACTGTACTGGTCATTCAAATTCCTAGAATGGCATTGCCATTCGATTTATCACCACATTCTAGGAAAATTTAATATATCTTAAACTGTGTGAAAGATACTTTATGTTTATATATGAAATAGATTCTAGGCTCAGGTAAATATAAACAGGTTTTTCATCTACATGAATGAGCAGTGGGAAGGTCAAGAAATGACAACCATCTTTCATTCCCTAGTCCTCTTTCCCCACATCCAATTGATTGTACTGCTCTGTCCATTTTCCCTCTGAAGTATCTCATAGTTGCTTCCTTCCTTAGAAAATTTTCATAGCCTAATTGATACTTCTACTCCAATTCATCTTTTGATGCTTCCACAAAAGGAGTTTCTGCAGATAATATATATATATATATAATTATTTATACTTAGTATAGTACCTGACATATAATCTATAATAATAAAAGCATAATATGCTAATTAGACCAGGCGACCTTCCGGACATCCTTCCGGACAACCTTCCAGACGAAGCCAGGGCTGCGAGGGAAGCCCAGGCCCCAGGTGCCAGAGGGAAGCAGGTGCTGGCAGCTGGGGGAAAGAAGGCCACTTTTGCACAAATTTCATGCATCAGGCCTCTAGTAAGAGTATAAATATTTATTATACCACACTAATATTAATACTTACTTTTAAATTTTACTTACTTAATAATAATAATAATAATTACACTATACTAAGTTTTTCTATCTCTTTTAATCTGCACAGTCAATCATAAAGTAGGAACTATTATTTGAATCTTAAAGGTGAGGTTTGGGGAGTGTACATAACTTACCTAAGGTCACAGCGCTGGCTCGGAAGTGACAACACCAGGATTCCAGGTCTATCTGGCTTCTAAAATTTGTTTGTTTTCGACTTTCCTATGGCCTCTAGCCTAATCACAACCTTCTGCTCAGTCTCTATCCCTATCCCACCTGCCTTTTCCTTCCCACCCTATTCTTCCAACCCATAGGTTCTTCTTCTGGTTTTACTTAGTTCCTTGTTTAGTAAGGACTTACTCATCAGCTATTTCAAAGAAGTCCTTCACAGCAGGCTCCTCTTCCTTTTCCCACCATGTCTGTCTGCTTCTCCCCACTCTCTTCCCCCCTGCCCCCACCAAGGTGCTATTGGGGAAGGAAATGGAGAGTGAGTGGCGCCAACCTTGGTAGGTGTACCAGTAAACACACAAAAAAAACCCTATATTTGAGTTTGTCTCTGCCTAACTCAGTGTTGCTTTATAATTCTAATATAATGAACCAGTTAAATAAAAAGTTCTTTGTAAACTATAGAGTGCTTTACAATATAAGGTGCAATTATTCACCCTCCCTTTGCATACATATCAGGGCTTCAACTAAGTTATTCTGTGAGCAACAGAATAGGTATTTCAAGCAGGGAATGCCACATGTATGTTGGAGGTGAAGGGAGAGGATGGCCCTAAAGAATATAAACTTGGCCGGGGAAATCGCTTTCTTGTTCCTGCCAAAACCCACTAAGTAAAACATGGTATTCGTCTGAAAAACCCCAATTTTAAAATCTTTCTAGGAGTGCTGCTCTCCCCTAGCTCCCTGGGGGTTTTAAATTCTTAAAAATGTCCTGCCTGCCCTAACTGGTTTGCCTCAGTGGATAGAGCGTCGGCCTGTGGACTGAAGGGTCCCAGGTTCGATTCTGGTCAAGGACATGTACCTTGGTTGCAGGCACATCCCCAGTAGGGAGTGTGCAGGAGGCAGCTGATTGATGTTTCTCTCTCATCGATGTTTCTAACTCTCTATCCCTCTCCCTTCCTCTCTGGAAAAAATCAATAATATATATACATATATTTTTTTTTAATTTTTTTTTTTTAAAGTCCTCCCTTACATTCACAAGGCCCCTTCTCCAGGCCTTTCCCATCACTTCACTTGCAGGCCTTCCCCCTTCCTGGTGACCCCAGCCAAGAACCCCAGCCCTGCCCCGCCCCGCCCCACCCCGCCCTGCGGAGGACTACAAGTCCCGGCGTGCCTCGCGCGCCAGGCCGGCCGCTTGGGGGCTGGGCGCGTGGCGGCCCCGAGCTCTGCGCCGGGGGAAAGCCTCCCGGCGCCGGCCACGCTGGGAGGTAAGTGATCCACTCGTGCTGCGAGGGCACTGGGGACGCCCCGCCCTCTCCCGCTCCAGTATGAAAGGACACGAAGAAAACCACAATAAAAACCCTCCCTTGTCTCTGCTGTGTGTCCGGTGCCTCTGCAGCTTGTTGCACCCACGAGCGAGGAACCTGTCGCCCTGGAGTGGACGCAGGGCAGCCGTGTGCCCGGCCCGGCGGAGAGCGGGGTCGCCGGGGGCTGCGGGGTAGAGCTCGCAGAATGGAACCGGGTGGCGGCACGCCCCACACACCCTTTTCAGAGACAGGCTGCCCGGGAGCCCCCAAACTCAAAGCGACCGTTTCTTCTTACAGGTCTTGGTCAGAAACTTTTCCCTGTGTCGCCGGGGCCACCAGCCTGCCGTTTGGCTCTCGGACGGCGCCGCTGGTCCCAACGGCTTGCTGGTGTCCCCCCTCCTGCCCTTGGTCCGCGTCCAGCGCCCCTTCTGCAGGCCGCCCCTCGCTTTCCCTGGAGATGCCCCTGGTGTCCGGGGCGACTCCTCAAGATTTCTTCTGCGGCCACAGGGCCCCACGCCTGCGCTCTGCCACGTGGGCTGGACACTCGGGGCTGGTTCCCCGACGGGGGCAGGGGCGGCGGTTCCCCCAGAAGGCACTGGCTTTCTGGGCCAGGCTGTTCTCTGGGGGATGACTGCTGATCAATAAAAGAAGCCTATCCGAAGCACCCGCTTCCATCCCCTCCGGACCCGTCCCCCCATCTGAGCCCAGTCCCAAGTGTGCCCCAAAGCTCTGCTCCAGAACCCCAGGATTAACGAAGATATCTTAGCACATTCCATAATATCCTGGAACAGAAAGTCTTGTTCGTTTGCGTCTATCTCAGACCCTCACTTACACACACACACACACACACACACACACACACACACACACACACACACACACCATGGACACGACAGATTCTGCAGATAAATACCACACACCACAAACCGGCACAATGCACAGACGCAGTACACATAGCACAAATATGACGCTCATCACATATACATTGCTCACACATGCATCACACACACCATTTATGCTACACACAAACGCCATACACACACTACACATCATTTTTATTAGCAGAAAAGAAGGTTAATATCAGTTTGTTGAAGGGAATGAGGAGGAAGTGAGTGAGCACTAGTATATATACTTATACCCACAAATGTCAGTTTATTCCAAAGTTAGAAACTAGCTGGTGTCAGAATTTAGAATGCCTTTGTGGCTCATTTTTTTTTAATAAAATGGAATTGATTTCCTACACCTTCGTAAACCCTTTCCCTTGTCTAACAGACAAACTTTTGATCACAGCAGGCAAGGGATGTCCTTTTCTATATGTAGGAAAAAGTTCTTGGACAGTCTTCACAGAGTCCTTCTTCCTGAGATTGTGTCTAAGGAAGAGTTGGGTGTAACTTCATTTTCTTTGCCTCTCCTTTCAGGAGCAGAGAGCTGAACCTCATTTTGTTCTGAGTAGTGGCAAGATAATACTGTCAGGACACCTTCCTCGCCCCCAGGACTCATAGGCCCGCCCTCTTCTATTTGAATTTAGTTGGGAGAACAGTTCAGGAATTTCAATTCCAAAAGGTCTGTAACATCTGCTGGTGAAAGAGCTGTCTCACTCAGAAGAGTTCATCATTTTGATCAGCTGTAGTAAAAGGACCCACCCATTTGACTCATGCTCAATTAATGGTGCTCAAAATATATGTAAACACTTAGAATTCATCCCTAAATTATTGTTTGCTTTTTCAAGGGGCAGTCGCAAAAATGGTGAGAAAGACATCTTCCTCAGCAATGATTTTTCAAGAAGTTGGAAATTTCTAATATCATTCCTGGAATAAGTAAGAGAAAAAATTTGACTTTAAATGTCAGGTTCCAAGTTTAGATCATAATTGCTGATCTTGTAGTTCCCTTGAAAATTACTAAGGAAAAGGGTGAGCCACAGATTTCTCCTGAATTCTGCCCAAAATCTATACAGTATTACAGCAGCAGATGACTTCTTGGAAACTTGTATTCTCTGCCCTATCTTGAGTGGTTTTGTTTACATCTTGGCCCAAAAGTTTCCAAATATTGATTGGTGTTTATTTCAGTGGCAGCTATGTATGTTTCATGTCTGTCTGCAGCATGTTTGTGGAATGGGAATGTTTATCTCTACAGGGGGTTTCCCAAGCCAAGCACGAGAACTGGGTAACTTCATCAAAAGACCATGCCCAGTCTCTACCCCACTTCCCAATTTCCCAAATTGGGGTTTAGGATGGTAGGAGATACTATGACTTTGGGGGTTGATACAATATTTTCTTTTTCATATGTAACTAATAGAGTACCAGGTGCTCATAGATAATAAGAGGTAATTGAATGTATGGAATCACACTGTGCAACTGCGATAAACAGTTAAAATTAAACCTCCCAGGCACTGGCTGGTGTGGCTCTGTTGGCTGGAGCATCCTGTATACGGAAAGGTTGCAGGTTGTATTCCTGGTCAGGGCACATACCTAGGTTGTGGGTTCCATCCCCAGTTGGGCGCATATGGGAGGCAAACAATTGATGTTTCTCTCTCACATTGATATCTCTCTCTCCCTCCCCCTCTCTCTAAAATCAATAAGCATATCCTCAGGTGAGGATTTTTTTTTAAAAAAAATTAAACCTCCGAGAGCGAATTGTTTTGTTGGAGAATAAAGTTTGTTTCATTTAGAATTTTTTGCTGATTTCATCTGGTAGGATGACTACTTCAATGAAAGAATGTGGGCATTCTCAGGAGGTCTGGTCATCCACTGTGCAGCCTCTGAAATATGTTACTTCCTGCACGATGAAGTAAAAGGGTTTTCTGCTGGGCATTGCTTTCCTTATCCTCACGAAGACTGCTTAAGAGCCAGCCCTGGGAACTGTGTCCACAAGTGTATTAGGAAGAGAGAGTAACTCAGGACGGCCGCTTCTGCAGTCCACTGGTTAGAGCACACCCTAAGCACCAGGTTCTTTCTGTTAATGTCTCTTCATTTTTTTTCTCGCGCGGGGGAGAGAGTTTGAAACATGACATTGATGCTCAGAACAGCAGCACACACTTGATCCTGCAGCACCAATGAAGGGGAGGGAGGAAATGAAGCCACTGAGACAGCTGGGTTTTCCTTGCGCGATACAGGTGCAGGGAGAGGCGTTGGGGCTGGGAGCGCGCCCTCCCGGGCGGGGCGTGGGAGGGGCGGACATGGGGGGCGTGGCGTGGCGTGGGGGCGTGGCGTGGCAGGGGGGGGGGCGGCGCCGAGCCCGGCCGCGGGCGGGAAGGGCGCTGTCGCTTTAAAAAAGCCGCCATGAGCCGCCCGGCAGTTGGTGCAGCTCGTGTGCGAGTCCCAACGTCACGCTGGCGGCGCGCCAGCCCGGTGCTGCTTCACGGTGTCAAATTGTCCCTCCTTGTTGAATTCCTTTGCCAGCCTACTTTGTGAAAGAAAACATTGGGGTTTCTTTGGCTGTTCTTGATAAGCCTATAAAAAAAAAAGTGACATGTTTTAGTTGCTTCTAGGTAGGTTTTTCTTTTTACTCTCCCCCCTCCCCCCTAAAAAAAAAAAGAAAGAGAAAATATGAATAAGACCGTGTAGGGGGGTGCTACAGAGTATCCCTCTGAGTGTTTTGTTTTTGTGGTGTTCGCTGAGATGCTTAGAAAATGGTGACTCTGTCCACAGTTTGCCACGGCAGTGACAGCCTCCCCGGGGCGGGGGCAGCCTCCGGCCCCTCCGCGCGGCGGGGTGTCCGCGCGGGTCACCCGGGTGCGCGGCTGGCTTCCTCCCGGGGTGTGGGAGGGTCAGCGCGGGGCGTGTGAGTGAGTGTGCGTGAGTGTGTGATGAGCGTGGTGAGTGCGCGCGTGGTGCGGTGAGCCCCTCGCAGGAGTGTTTGCCGACCCCCCTCCTCGGACTGGGCACAGCTCGCGATGCACCGAAGGCTGCACTTGCCGTGCCAGAGTCGTCCCCGGAGGAGGAGTGTGAAGTGATGGGAGAGGAAATGTCTTTAATTTATGGCTTCAGCTGTACAAGAGCAAGCTCGTTTCAGAACTAGTGTTTTTGGTTTTTTGAAAGCAGTTTTGTTCATAGCTTTTTCATCTTGCTAATTGCATATTAGTTGCGGAGGGGTTTTTTTGTTTGTTGTTTTTTTCACAGTCCTTGTCCTACTAAACAAAAAGACAAAGTGATGGATGCTCCTCTATCTCCTTGAATGTTTTGGTGATTTTTTAAACATAAATCTGATTAGCTGCCTTCCCTCTCCTACACGCACACGCTCCCACCAGCACCACCTTCCTGTGCTGAGGGCTATCTGACATTTTTGTGAGCTCCCAGCATGGCCATCTCCCAGGGTTTTGAGGCTTTTTCATTGAGAGTATGTGAGGTAGGAGGATACTTGCTGACAAAAGCTTTAAGTGCTCTTTGGCATTGCTATGGAGAAAAAAATATAGAAAGAGAGGGAGCAAACAAAACAAATGCAATAAGAAAAAAGAAAGTGCAGCCCATGGTGGGAAGGGGCAGGAAAAAAAGGGATTGTTTTTTGTTTGTTTGTTTTTTCCCAGGACTTGGGCTCATTTCTGAGTTGCAATGTCTTAAGTGAGAGCTTGCACCCAGAGGAAGCTGTGCCAGTTCACACAGAACTTGTTTTGAACAAGGATTCAATTTCATTTGCAAATGCTTATTGTTAAGGCAGGGAGTGCCAGCACAGAGGAAAGCACCCCTATCCGACTCCTCCAGCTCCTTAGGTTTAATCACATCTCTCCAATCGCTGAGGGAACTGGAGATTTAAACAAACATACGTGCACTGGTGTGAAGCTGTGAAGGAAGCATTATGTTTCCGGTTCAGAATATATATTCTTCTCTCACTTTCTAAGAATTAAACACAAGCTTTTCTCCCTTATTGATTAGTTGCTGAAGTAAAGGAACCCTGCAGCCTTCCCATGCTATCTGTTGACATGGAAAACAAGGAAAATGGCTCTGTCGGTGTAAAAAAGTAAGTGAAACTGGCTTGTGAGTTCTGCTTCTGCAAACAACAGAGGGACTTGGCTTCTCTTTTTGTACTCCTGCTTATCTACTACAAGACACTGGTGGGGGCTTGTACTTGGTTGGTCTGCACTGGCCACCAGCCTCCCTTCTCCCCCTTACAAAAGTCTTTTTCCATATTCCATGTCTGAGACAGGTGACCCAGACTCCAAACTGTGCAGAAAGGGTTAGTGGGTCAGGCTTTGGAACAGGGACGGTTGAGGATTTCAGCCCTGCATTCTGTGTATGGAAGCAAAAACACCGAGCAGGCACACTCTGCCTTCCTAGCCCATAGGCTACAATGGTGGGGGCAGAAAACAGAGTTCAAGTCTTTTAATTTCATTTTTTATTGATTTCCATGTCTTTTTAAATAAAATTACCTCTCTCAAAACTGAGAGCTGTAATGAGGAAAGGACAAAAGCTTCAGCGAGAATACTAAGTTTTAACAACTTTCCTGTCCTAATTTTATGAACTTTTCTTTCCATGGTTAAGATTTCAGTGTATACCGTAGCATTCTATTTTAAGGTCTGTTCTCACATTTGAAACTTTGATTATATTTGCTGTGAGTTATATGCTTGATTTTTTTTTTAAATTGGAAAATTCAGTTGCATTGTGTAGCATATTCTGAAACAAAACAAAAGTGAACTCACAAAGATATCTGTGAGTATATGAAAAAAAATGTATATTCTCACTTAGGAGTTATATTAAAGCTATAACCACTTTGATTACAAGGATAAAGTAAGTTCCAATCCAGTGTTATTTGTTTCATTTCTTTCCATGTCATTTAGTTTAAAATTGCCTTCATCTTGAGCTTTGGGGGGAACTAATTAAATGTAATCTATAGAAGCTGTAATATCTAAATGAGGAAACACTGTGCTTTATGTGTTTATGAATGAAGGCATATTGTTCATTAAAGTTACATTAAACTTAATAAAAATGCTTTTTAAAATTCCCAGGTAATTCATTTATCAGTGTCCTGCTGACATGCTTATTCCCATTCTTGAAGTTTGGGGTAGGTAGATGTAGGGGGAATGAAAGGAACAGGTGCTTTGATATGTATGCGTTAGATAAGTGCTGTCCAAGAGTACTTTGAGCATTGATGGCAAAGTTCTATTCTGTAAAGTCCATAATGGTAGCCACTAGCCTCATGTGGCTATTAAAAACTTGAACTGTTACGAGTTAACTGATGAATTGAAATTTTAATTTTATTCCATTTTAATCAATTTAAAAAGTTAACTGCTTTATTGAAATATAATTGACATGTAATACATTATAAATCTTTAAAGTACAAGATTTGATAGGTGTTGACATTTGCATACACTCATGAAACCAATACAATTAAGATAATGAATGTACCCGTCACCCCCAAAGTTTTCTCATGACACTTTGTATTCTATATCCCAAACCCCACCATCCTTTCCTGCTCCGTATCCTCAGGCAAGCACTGATATGTTGCTATAGCTGAGTTTACTTTTTCTACAATTTTGTGCAAATGAAATTTTTCAGAATGTACTTTTTTTCAGCGAGGGCGGGACGGGGTCTAGTTTCTTTCACCAAGGATGATTAATTTGCGATTCATTCATGTTATAGTGTGTACCAATAGTTCATTACTTGTTATTGCTGGTAATATTTCATTGTATAAATATATAATTATTTGTTCACTGTTTATCCTTCCACTTGTTGGTAGACATTTGGGTTGTTTCCATTTTTTAGGTATTAGAAATAAAGTTGATCAGATCATTTGTAAACAGGTCTATATGTGGACATACGCTTTATTTCTCTTGGATAAATATTTAGAAATGGAATGGCTGGGCTGTATGGTAGATGTATGTTTAACATTTTAAGAAACTGCCAAACTTATTTTCCAAACCGGTTGTGCTATTTTATGTTCCCACCAGCAGCATGTGAGCATTCCAGTCTATATCCTCACAAACGTGATTAGAAAATATTTTCTTGTATGTGATTTTTATTTTCATTCTCTCTTTAGTGTCTTTCAAAGTGCAGAAGATTTTCATTTGGATAAAGTCCAGTTTATCAAGTTTTTACATTATAGATAGTGTTTTTAGTGTCATATCTAAGAAGTGCTTACCTAATCCAAGGTCAGGAAGATTTTCTCTTATGATTTCTTAGACTGAGGACTATGATGTTTTAGTTAATTTTTGTGTACGGTGTGAGATAGGAATAAAAGTATTTCTGTTGGTGGTGGTGGTTGTTTTTTTGCCTGTGGATATCCCATTGTTCCAGCATTTGTTAAATTGTTTCTGCAATTTTGTTGAAAAATTAATTGATTATATATGTGTGGATCTATTTCTGGACTCTATTTTATAGTCTATTGATGATTTTGTAGATATTCATGCCAATACAACACTATTTTGATAACTATAGCTTTATAATAAGTCTCAAAATCAATTTTTGTTATCTACCCAACTTTATTCTTCTTTTTCAAACTTGTTTTGGTTCCTCTAGGTCCTTCACATTTTCATATGAACTTTAGAATCAGCTTGTCAATTTCTATTTAAAAAATGCCTACTGGTTATTTGATTGGCATTGCATTGAATTATAAATCAAATGAGGGAGAATTGAAATCTTAACAATATTCTGTTTCCCAACCCATTTTTCTCTATTTACTTAGGTCTTCTTTAATTTTCTCAGCTATGTTTTGTTGTTTTCAATGTGCAAGTTTTGCACACCTCTTCTCATATATTTCCCTACATATTTCATATTTTTATTCTATGATAAATTGTATTGCTTTTTAAATTTAAATTTTTTTATTGTTTGCTGCTATCTAGAAATGCAATTGATTCTTTTATATCTACCTGTATCCCACAACATTGTTAAACTCACTTATTACTTCTAGTAGATTTTTGGTATCTAACATAAACAATTACGTCTTCTGAGAAAAGACAGTTTTACTATTTCCTTCCCAATGTGGATGCCTTTTATTTATTTTTCCTACCTTATTGCACTGAATAGGACTTCCAATAAAAAGTTGAATGGAATATTTCCTTCCCAATGTGGATGCCTTTTATTTATTTTTCCTACCTTATTGCACTGAATAGGACCTCCAATAAAAAGTTGAATGGAAGTAGTGAGATTAGATATCCTACTTTTGTTCCTGATCTTCAGAGAAAACATTTAATCTTTTTAAAAATCTTTCTTTTTCTGTATGTCATTTTTTGTCTGCTTTTATTTTTATTCTTTATCATTGATTTTTAAGCAATTTAATTATGAGACTTGGTGTAGTTTTCTTCATGCTTCTGGTGCTTAAAATCTGTTTGTTTGTTTTTATCTGTAGGCTTAGTTTTCATCAAATTTGAACATTTTTTAACCATTTTTCAATTTTTATTTTGGTTTCCCACCACGTCTCCTTTGGGGACTCCAATTATAGGTATATTTGATCACTCAATATTGTCCCACAATTCACTAATGCTAATTAATTTTTTTGTCTTTTATCTCTGTGTTTCATTTTGGATAGTTTCTATTGCTTTGCCTTCAAGTTCACTAATATATTTTTTCTGAACTGAATAATCTCTTGTTAATCCCACCCAATATATTTTTCACTTCAGACAATGTAGTTTCCACCTCTAGAGTTCAACTTGAATCTTTTTCCATATCTTCCATGTCTCTACTTAACATATTCAGTCTTCCCTCTAGCTTCTGAACAAATGAAATGTACACATAATACATGTTTCAATCTACTTGTCTACAGATTCTGTCATTTCTCACTCAGTTTCAGTTGATTGCCTTTTCTTCTCTTTATGGGTTGCATTTCTCTGCTCTTTTGCATGCCTGGTAATTTTTGTTATTAAAACTATACTAAATTACAGTTGGCATCAATAGTGTATTAGTTTCTGCCCAGCCAGCATGGCTCAGTGGTTAAGCAATGACCTACAAACCAGGAGGTCATGGTTCGATTCCCGTTGGGGCACATGCTTGGGTTGTAGGCTCGATCCCCAGTGTGGGTCATGCAGGAGGCAGCCTATCAATAATTCTCTCATGATGTTGGTCTGCAGACTAAAGGGTCCCCGGTTCGATTCTGGTTAGGGGCACATGCCTGGGTTGTGGGCTTGGCCCCTAGTGTGTGGTATGTAGGAGGCAGCTGATCAGTGATTCTCTCTCATCATTGATGTTTCTCTCTCTCTCTCTCTCTCTCTCTCTCTCTCTCTCTCTCTCTCTCTCTCTCCCTTTCTCTTTGAAATGAATAAAAATATATTTAAAAAATAGTGTATTAGTTTCAGGTGTACAACATAATGATTCAGCATTTGTATACCGTATGGTATAACCACCACACTAAGTCTAGTAACTATCTGTCACCATACTAAGTTCATTACAATATTATTGACTACACACATTCTCTGTGCTGTACACTACATTTCCATGGCTAATTTGTTTTATAACTGGAAGTGTGTACTCCTTATTCCCCTTCACCTTTTTCACCTATCCCTTTACACCTCTCCCTTCTGGCAAGCATCAGTTTGTTCTGCTTCAGTGAATCTGTTCTTGTTTTGTTTTGTTGTTTTACATTCCATATATAAGTGAAATCATATAGTATTTGTCTTTCTCTGACTTATTTCATTTAGTATAATACCCTCTAGATCTATCCATGTTGTCACAAATTGCAAGATTTCATTCCCTTTTATTGCTAATATTTCATTATATATAAATATATACCACATCTTCTTTATTCATTCATCTGTTGATGGATACCTAGGTAGCTTCCAAATTTTGGTTATTGTAAATAATGCTGCAATGAACATATGGGTGCAAATATTTTCAAATTAGTGTTTTTATTTTATTTGGATAAATACTTAGAAGTGGAATTGCTGGGTCATATGGGTAGTAATTTTTAATTTTTTGAGTAGACTCCATACTGTTTTCCATAGTGGTGGCATGCCTGGTATTTTTTATTGAATATCAATATTCTGAATTTTACCTTGTTGAGTGCTGGATATTTTGTATTCCTATAAATATTCTTGATCTTTGTCCTGGGATGTGCTTATGTTACTAGGAAACAGGTAATTTGATCCTGTTAAGTCTTGCTTTTAAGAATTGTTTAGACTGTCCTGGTTGGTGTGGATCAGTTGGTTGGAGTGCCGTCCTGTACCCTGAAGGGTAGAGGGTTTGATTCCTGGTCAGGGCACGTACCCAGGTTGCAGGTTCAATCCTGGCCAGGAGGCAACTGGTTGATATCTCTCTCTCTCTCTCTCTCTCTCTCTCTCTCTCTCTCTCTCTCTCTCTCCTCTCTCTCTTTCCCCTCTCTCTCCTCTCTTTCTCCTCTGTCCCTCCCTCCCTTCCTGTCTCTAAAATAAATGGGAAACATATCCTCAGGTGAGGATTAAAAAAAAAAGAATGGTTTAGGCTAAGGGTATTTTTCCCTTTCATCGAGGTAAGACTCACCCTTGCACTCTAGCCAATGCTCCTGAATTATGAGGTTTTTCTCTCTGGCAGATGAAAACAGACACTATTCCCATCCCTGCATGATCTCCAAGGATTGTTCTACTTTTTTTGAGTGGTTCTTTCTCTAGCCTCAGTTAGTTTCACTTGTATGTGATAACCATTACTCTAAGTACTTGAGAACTTCAGATGTCCAGAGTTCTCTCTGTGTAGCTCTTCTTTTTCTAGGACTCCACCCTGTGCACAGCCTAAAATCATTTTCCAGGTAGTAACTGGATACAGTTTACCTTGCTTGTTTCGCATCCCTCAGGGATCACTATTTTTTATTGCCTATGTCCAATGCCTTGAGTGTCATTCTTTCATATATTTTGTCTGTATTTTAGTTGTTTTAGGCAGAAGGGTAAATCTGGGCCCTGTTACTCCATTCTAGACAAATAGAAGTTCCAGTTAATTTGTATACCAACAAGTGATTAGTGGTTAACCTATGGGACAGGGCAGAGTAAGATTATACCGCAGAATCCCCAAAGGCTTAAAACATAGTCTTTTTTTAAAAAAAAACACATAGTGTCTTAATGCTATTTCTGAGATCTATCAAAATTGGGGCTTACAGTTGCTTCCAATTTGCTTTCTAGGTATGGAAAATATAGTTGCTTACTGGGGAATGTACTATTGTTACAAAGGGTCATTTCCAAAGAAGCCTAGTATAATAGACCTTACTCACTGGCCACATGCTCCTGATCGGAGCTTCAGTTTTACAAGGCTACTATTTATGGAGTCCCTTCTATGTGTCTAGCACTTCGTGTAAGCCTTGTTAATTCTATTTTGAGGTACGTGCTATTATTCCCATTTTATAGCTGAGGAAATCAAAGCTCCAGGAGGTTAAGGGCCTTCTAAGATTTCACAGCCTGTAAGTTAAGTGGTGGGACTGGGTTTCAGATGAAGGCTGGCTCTGAAGCCCACGTGCTTTCTTCTGCACTGCAGTGACTAGGTTGTCAGAGGCGCTCTCAATCACTCTTACTACAAGCGTGCAGCTGTAGAAGCCCTTTTTTTGTTTGTTTTCAAGATTTGTAGATGGATACAAACATCTATATATATAAAGAGCCAAGGTCTGTAACATCCCAAACGACCAAACAGATGACCAAACGCCAGGCTGCACACGCAGCAGGCTCTGGTGGATGGAGGCGGGCAAGTGGTCTGAACTGCTGTCCTGGGTCCTGGCCACCCACTGTGGAAGTCAGTCCTGGGTCCTGGAGCAGTGGCCGGGCAGGGGGAATTTTGCAGAGCATGGCGGGGAGGGAGGAGCCTCTCGGAGCAGTGGTGGAGCAGGGCAAGTTTTGTGGAGCATGGCAGGGTGGGAGGAGCCTCACAGAGCAGTGGTGGGGTGGGGGGAGCCTTGCAGAGCAGTCGAGGGGCCGCGAGCATGGCAGAGTGTCCCGTGTCCCGGGGTGGGGAGCTTCATATAGTGTTGCAGGGCGGCAGAGGCCATGCGACGGAGGCCAGGCTAGGCCTAAGGATCCTAACCATGCACAATTTCGTGTGCGCTGGGCCTCTAGTCTAATAATATAACCATAACTTAGCAAAGATAGGACTTCCCTTTCCAAAATGGTATATTTCTTATAAGTGCAGAATATTTTAATGTCTGTGCTAAGTACGCTAGGCCAGTTATTTCTCAAACTTTGGTGTGCATCACTTGGAAGGAGTATTAAAATATAGATTGCTGGCCCCACCTCCAGAGTTTCTAATTCACTCGGCCTCTGGTGCGCCCAGGACTTTGCATTTCTTACTTGTTCTCTGGTGATGCTGATGCTGATGTTCTGAGAACCACTGAACTAGGATAGCTCAAGGTTTTTCAACTTATGCACTATTTTTTTTTATTGCTGTTAATCCTCACCCAAGGATATTTTTCCACTGATTTTTAGAGAGAGTGGAGGGAGGGGAGAGACAGAGAGAGAGAAACATTGATGTGAGAGAGACACATCAATTAGTAGCCTCCCACATGAGCTCCGACCAGGGCCAGGGATTGAGACTGCTACTTAGGTATGTGTTCTTTGACTGGAATTGAACCCTGGACCCTTCAGTCCATGGGTTGACACTCTATCCACTGTGCCAAACTGGCTAGGGCTCAACTTATGCACTATTGACATTTTGGGTCAAGTCATTCTTAGCTGGGGTTAGTGGGGGTGTACCCTGTGTATTGTGGGATGTTTAGCAGTGTCCTGGTCTCTACCCATAGGATGTTAGTACTGCACCTTCTCTGATCATGACAATAAAAAATGTCTCCAGACATTGCCAATTGTCTCCTGGGGACAAAATCAACCCAGTTGAGAACCACTGCTCTAGGCTAAGCTCAGCATGAAAAATGTGTAACAGGGTGGTTTTAGGTATCAGGACTAGTTAATATATTTATATTTGTCATTTCTGCTTAAGACTCTTAAAAGACCATGAATTTCAGTGTGGAGCTTCCTCTGCCTTTCTTTTTCTGCCTCTTGCTTAATATAAAAAGGGAAAGGATAGTAAAGAGAGGAAGAATAAAGCAAATGTGGTGAAATGTAAATATTTGAAGGATTATGGGTGATGGTATATGGGCTTTTTGCACTACTCTTGCAACTTTTCAGTTATAAGTCTGATTTTTAAAAAATCTAGCCAATTCATTAGTTGAGAAGGAAAATTCATCTTCCTTTAGGAAAGAAAGTGTGGGGACCCTGTCTGGAGTGCACTGAATGTTCGAGGCCACTCTGAGCATAGGAATCATAATCAGGAGTGTTCAAGGCTAAGTTGCTATATGCAGGTGCAAGAAGCAAAGACACAGCTATCGTACTGTATGTGTACTGCGCAAGCGTGCCCTTCTATAACCCAAAATAGTGGGGTCACTGTTTGGAAAGAAGCCTCTTTGTCTAAGTTAGTATTAAAGTATGCTACTGACCAGCAGGCAGCTCTCTTGGAGGCGGCTGCTTAGTGAGGCAGTAGCTCTAAGGATGGCTCCTGTACAGCTCCTATGTTGGAGGCTACAACTACTTCGTAGGAAAGATGTATTGTTACCCAGCCGGTGTACGGCTACTCTATGGCACTTTACTGTGAAGAACTGCTTTGTCTAATAGTGCCTGCCATAGCAATGGCTACTTGGGCTACAGTAAGGATTCTCATATACCCACAACTCCTCATGGCTTCTCCGTCAAATAGCTGGCGTCCAAGGGAGTCCAGTCTCTGGCAGAGGGACTGGGACCTGACAGAAACAAAACTTCCAGCCCAGATTTGGACACCAGGGAGAAATTAAGGGTGACATTGGAAAGCAATGGACAGAGTCCAGTCAGGTTGTGCAGTCGGGCTTGACCTGGTTTTTGTTAACTAGCAGAGGAATAATTATTAGGCAAATAATTTAATTCCCTCTGACTTGGCTCTCTTGATTTAAAATAGGAGCGGAGGGTTGTTGTGAGGATGAAAAGAAGACACTTTAGACTGTAAAGTGATGTAGCAGTGACAGGCTTTATAGTCCAGTTCATAAAGCACCAGAGCACCTACTGTGAACCACCCTGCTACTTGTCTTCACAGACGTTACTTCATTTAATCTTTGCAGCATAAGCTATGGTAAATCTTATTGCAGTCTTTTTTCAAGCAAACAACTGGGGCTCAGAAAAGTGACTGAAGTTCACATGAGAAAGTGGCAAAGCTGAGGTTTGAACCCAGCTCTTATGACCCCAAGATGACCTTTTTTTTTTTTTTTTTTTTTTTAATCCTTACCTGAGGATATTTTTCCATTGATTTTTAGGGAGAGTGGAAGAGAGGGAAAGACAGAGTGAAATACTGATGTGGAGAAACACATTGATTGGTTGCCTCCTGCATGCGCCCTGACCAGGGCCCAGGCCGGGAGGAGTTTGCAACCCAGGTATGTGCCCTTGACTCAAATCAAACCTGGGATCCTTTGTTCCATAGGCTGATGCTCTATCCATTGAGCCAAACCAGCTAGGGCCCCACGATGACTTTTTTTTCCTTTCAAACAACTTTATCTTATAACTATCCTCACTCAATTCATAAACTGGATGGAGTCTGGCTTTAGTGTTGGGACAGGTATCTTCTAGTGCCAGACAGACCATGGATTCTTATGTCATTGTTTTGTTTTTGTTTTGTTTTTTTACCAGCCGATGAAACAATTTTATTTCACAGTTGTATTTAAAACCAGAAAGACACTGAGTTCTCCATATAAAAACATTAGTAAAGGCAACTGTACTTTCTAGAAAATGATTATATAGACCCTCTCCAAAAAAAAAAAAAAAATGCATCCCATTATATGGTTTTAGTGAAGCTGCTTGCAATTTGAAACCTCACATCTGGACTGATTCCTAAAACATACCATTCCACCACTGCACCATTTGGTTCAAAGTATAGAATATTGTCATCAGTACATGTTCCTGCATTCTTACGCATTTGCTAATACACATATGGACGGGGGGATTATCACTTAATGCTCCATTGGTTCATCAGCCTTTTCTGCAGGTTCATCAGCAGGTTGAGCAGGCTGTGCCTTTCTCTGTGGCCTTTCTTCAAGGCCTTCCAGGAATAGAGACACATCATCATCATCATAAATCGTAAACTCCAAGTCTTTACCAACAATTCCAATGGAAACATTCTTTGTAGTTATATCTTGTTCTGCAGGAAGTGTCTCTCTTAAAGCACGCAGACCATGCTTAACCAGTTCATTCAAATTGCACTCCATAAACTCAGACATATGTCTCTCCAAGTAAGTACGAGCTGATTGAGAACGGGCTCCAATGGACATAGCTCTGCAGTCAAAATAGCTGACGGACAGGTTTGGAAAACATGAGGGCCCATATCATCATAACCAGCAATAAACAGTCCAACACCATATGGTCTTCGGCCATATCTTTGTGTTGGTATCTGGGTCTTTCTTCCAATTAGAGATACAAGACGAGACACAGGAAGAGGTCTGTCAAATACAAATCTGGAATCCAAACACTCCTGGCGCATAAAATTACATAGCAGTCTAGCATCAGCAGTAAGTCCCGCAATTGAAATACCAATATGGTTGTCAACATGTAGAATTTTTTTCTGATGAGCTGCAAACTCTGACTGTGCTCTCTTCAATGCAACCAGTACTGCATGGGTTTTTGATTTCAGACCAACTATGGCTGAATCTTGTTTGACAACTTCCATGGCATATTCAATTTGATGAACCCTGCCCTGAGGGCTCCAAACAGTGACATCATTGTCATACTGGTTGCGAAACATGGTTCCGATGCGGCCCTGGCTGGTGGCTCCTTCTGCAAAGCTGCGGATCAGCTCTTATGTCATTGTTGTAAGAAAGGGAAAAAGATTTTTGGAACTTATGCTTCAGGCCTTCAATTTGGCAAAGTTAACTAAATGACTGACAGGATAAATACTACCTTGACACTTAATTTTAGTTCAGGGTCTTCAGTAAAAAACAAAAAAGTTGATAGGAAAAGCACACACTGAAAAATTACATTTAAAAAGTGACAAAACTTCTGTCAAGATGGTAGCATAGGTAAACTCAGTACTCGCATCCTCCCGCAGCCATATCAGAATTACAACTAAACTACAGAACCATCAGCACTCAGAACCACCTGAAATCTAGCTGAATAGAAGTCCTACAACTAGAGATTTAAAGAAGAAGCTACAGCCTTAGCCAATTTGGCTGTGGATAGAGCAGTGGTCGGCAAACTCATTAGTCAACAGAGCCAAATATCAACAGTACAATGATTGAAATTTCTTTTGAGAGCCAAATTTTTTAAATTTAAACTATATAGGTAGGTACATTGTTATTAACTTAATTAGGGTACTCCTAAGGCTTAGGAAGAGCCACACTCAAGGGGCCAAAGAGCCGCATGTGGCTCGCGAGCCACAGTTTGCCAACCACGGGGATAGAGAGTTGGCCCACAGGTGCCCTGGCCTTGGTTGGGGTGCCTGCAGGAGGCAACCAATCAATGTGCCTCTCTCACATCGATGTTTCTCTCTATCTCTCCCTTCCACTCTCTCTAAAAATTAATGGAAAAATATCCTTGGGTGAGGATTAGCAAAATAAAAATAATGCAAATGAAGAAGCCAGGTTGAGACTGGTAGGAGGGGCGGAGACACAGAATTGTCTGGTCCCACACCCACATGTGTTGGATAAAAATCAGGAGGAATATCTCAGCTGCAGAGATTCCACCTGAGGAGCAAGAGAGTCCCAGCCTCATACCAGACCCCCAAGTCCAGGATTCCAGTGTTGGGAAGAGAAGTCCCCATAACTTCTGGCTGTAAAAACCATCGGGAATTGGGGCTGAGATGGAAGGCTACTGGAGTCCCAGGTAGTTCTTCTTAAAGGGCCCTCACATGGACTTACTTTGACTCACTCTCTTTTAGCTTCAGTACTGGGATCACAGCGCAAATGGTGCCAGAGACATAAAGGGAAGAACTGAATTGCCTGGCATGAGGGTGAGAGTTATGTGTGAGGCTGCTTTCTCTTAGACAAAAGTACTGGCAGAGGTCATTATTCATTTGATGAGTCCTCCCCCCAGAGCTGGCAGACAGGCGCCATATCTGACTCTCCATTAACTAAGCTATCACAGTTTGCCCCCACCAGACTTGCAGGCCCACCCACCTACCCAAGCTGTTTCCAGTTGCTTTTCCATAGTAATAGCCTGTCTTGACTCACACTTCAAACTTTCCTAAAATCTCCCAAACAAGCAGTATCTGGCCTCAGAGTGCCTCATATCTCTTGCTAAGTAGGCCAAGGCCCAGCACTAGCAACAGCTGCCTGTGGTTTGTAGCTTGGCTTAGTCTCAGCACCTCCAGGCCCAGCACAAATAGCAGCCATTTGCATATCACTTTGTGGCTCATGATGGGATGCCCTGGATGGAACATAGGTGGTAGCTGACCTTGGCTTGAACCTCCAGGGAGGCCCCAGAGTCAGCATACCCAGTGAACAGCTTCTGATAATATTTTAGCACTACCAAACCACCTCCCCCGGGACACATTTAAGGGGCAAACTATATCAGCACCAGAACCTGGATGAAGTAAGTCCTGTTCTGTGGTGGGGCCCTTGCACAGCTGATCCACCTCTGTGGTTGGTGGTTGCAGCCAGTCCTTGCAGATGATTGGCCTGGAGTTTATCTCTCCCATTGATGTGCCAATAGTAAATCAGGCTCAACTACAATAGGAGGCTGTACAGCTCACATCGGTAGTGGGGAGCACACCTCAAATACCCAATCTGAGTGATTGGGGAGTCTGTGCCACTGGATCCTACAGAACAAATTCTTTATAATGGCACTCTACCAAGCCTGGTAGATATAGCAGGTTTACTTAATACATAGAAACAAACACAAGGAGACTGCCAAAATGAGAAGACAAAGAAAAACATGTCCCAAATGAAAGAACAGAACTCCAGAAAAGAACTAGACAAAATGGAGACAAGCAATCTACTAAGTGCTCAGTTTAAAACACTGGTTATAAGGATGCTCAGTGAACTTAGTGAGAGCCTCAACAGCATAAAAAAGACATGAAAACCATTTTAAAAAGTCAGAAATGAAGGATACACTAACTGAAATGAAGAATTTATAGGGAATCAATAGTAGAGTAGATGAAGCTGAGAATCAAATGAGCAATTTCAAATATAAGGAAGCAAAAACATCCAAACAGACGAGCAAAAAGAACTCAAAAACATTAGAATAGTGTAAGGAGCCTCTGGGACATCTTCAAGCATACCAACATTCACATCAAAGTGTTGCCAGAAAGAGAAGAGGGAGAGCAAGAGATTGAAAACCTATTTGAAAAATAATGACAAAACTTTCCTAACTTGGTGAAGGAAATAGATATACAAGTCCAGGAAGTGCAGAATCCAAAACAAGATTAACCCAAAGAGTCCCATATCAAAACGTATCATAATGAAAATGCCAAAGGTTATAGATAAAGAGAGAAATGTAAAAGCAGCAAGAGAAAAGTAGTTAGTTACCCACAAGGGAGCTCCCATAGACTGTCAGCTGATTTCTCAACAGGAACTTTGCAGGACAGAGGGGACTGGCAAAAAGTACTCAAAGTGATGAAAATCAAGGACCTAAAATCAAGATTAATCTACCCAGCAAAGCTATCATTTGGAATATAAGGACATGTAAAACGCTAAAGGAATTTATCACAACCAAATCAGTATTACATGAAGTGTTAAAGGGTCTTCATGAAGAAGAAGAAGGAGAAGAAGGAAAAAATATGAACCATAAGATGGCAATAAATACATATCTATCAATAATTGAGTCTAAAAAACAAAACAAACAAAGAAACAGAACAGAAACAGATTCATAGATACAGAGAACATGTTGATGGTCGGCGGATGGAAGGGAGTTGGAGGATTGGATGAAAAGGGTGAAGGGATTAAGAAGTACACATTGGTTGTGACAGAATAGTCATGGGGGTATATATAGTACAGCAAAGGGAATCCGTACTAATAAAAGGTAATATGCTAATTAGACTGAGTTAACCCAACATCTTCCAGTCATCCAGTCCTCCTCCCGAACAAAGCCACGGTGTCAGGGTCCAAGGCAGAGGCGGTTAGGGGCAATCAGGCTGGCAGGGGAGCAGTTAGGGGCGATCAGGCAGGCAGGCAGGTGAGTGGTTAAGAGCCAGCAGTCCCAGATTGCGAGGGGTCCCAGATTAGAGAGGGTGCAGGCCGGGCTGAGGGGTCCCCCCCTCCCCGCCCCCACACTGTGCACAAATTTCATGCACCGGGCTTCTAGTATATAGTCAGTAATATCCTAATAGCTATGTATGGGGTCTAATGGGTACTAGGTCACTTAATGACTTATATAATGTCTAAGCACTGGGGTGTACATCTGAAACTAATATGATATTGTATGTTAACTGTAATTAAAAAATAACAAATTATTTTTCAAAAAAAGAAAAGTTACCAAAATATGAACAAACATTCCACAGAAGGGGAAATAATATGACCAATTAACATATGAAGAGGTGTTCAATATCTTTATTGACCAAGAAAATATCAGTATTACAGTAATATGCCCATTCACTTGGCAAAAATTTTAGTATCTGACTATAACAATCACTGGGATATGGATTTATAGGATATAGTGGTGATGAGAGTTTAAACTGGTACAACAACTTTGGAAAAAAATTTCATATTATCTTCAAGTATTGAAAAATCAAATATTTTGTAACTTAACCATTCTATTTCTGGATACATACTAGTGCTGCTAAATAGAAATAACACTTGAGCCACATATGTAATTTAAAATTATCTAGTGGTCATATTTAAACAGATGAAATTAATATATTTTACATTTGACTCAAAATATCCAGAATGTTATTTTAACATATAACCAACATAGTATCCTTTATAATAAAGAGCTAATTAGACCAAACAGCAGAACGGCCATCCGGGATGACTTTCTGGATGAAGCCGGGCTGCGAGGGCCAAGCCCCTTGCACAAATTTCATGCATTGGGCCTCTAGTATTATTAATAAAATAGTTTACATTTCTGTACTAAATTTTCTAAATCCATTGTATATTTTATACTTAGAGTATTTCTCAATTTGCTTATAATTTTTTTATTAGCAGTTTTTGATGTGTATCAGACTTAATAAAATTAATTGAAAAAGTAGAATCACATACCCCAATAATTCCAAGCATACTTAAAAATTCCAATAAAGGAATCAAGTACCAAAATGTTATTTTCTTTTAATATATGCATACACATTGACACAACTGTTTCTTCTTTTATAGACTATCTGATTTGACTTTGAAGCAAAAGCATTATCAGTTTTGAAACTACTCCTATCAAAGTTAAATATACTGATTCATATGTTAATATTATTATCATAGCTCCTAACCAGTCTGGCTCATTGGATAGAGGGCCATGCAGACCAAATGATCCTGGGTTCTATTTTGGTCAAGGGCATGTACCTTGGCTGTGGGCTCGATTCCCACATAGGGGACATGCAGGAGGCAGCTGATTGATGTTTCTGTCTCATCAATGTTTCTAACTCTCTATCCCTCTCCCTTCCTCTCTGTAAAATCAATAAAAATATTTTTTAAAATATATATTGTTATAGAATTAAAGGGGTATTATAAAAATTTATAAGCAACTATAAGTTTGTCAATATGAATAAATCATCCTTTAATTTTTTAAAAATTGATTTATGTTAGAAAAATTTGTGAAATTATTTTTGTTGTATTCTGTAAAGTTTCCATTTCCATACAAAATTTTGTGCCTGTTTAACTAGGTCACAAATTAGCTTCAAGTTAGATCATTTATACGTAGTCTGATATCAATGAGAAAATATAAATTACTCTGGCATTTTTAGTCTTTAATTTTGAATATTTGGCAAGTATTTCTTTTGTTTTAATAAAGTCTTGAATTGGACTTAATGGTACAATTGGTTTTTGCAAAATTCTTCCATGACTTGTCCAACAATCATTGACAAAGAACACAGTCTATTAAATTTATTGTGTTCTATTTCTTTTAAGAGTTACATTATCTGTCATTCATCCATAGCATTGGCAAATATACACTGACTCATTTAACAATAGTATCTATGACACTTTTCACAAGTCTGTTTTTGAAAACTGAACATGAATATCATGCAGTAGAATTAAGCAATAAAAAAAACATAAGTCACTTGTTTTAAAATTACATTAAGTCCAGATTTTATTTTTTACCTAATGTGGCTGAAGTTCCATCCAATGGGATAGAATTTAATTTTTGCCAATCTAGTTGAAGTTCTTCTTAGATGTAAAAGATTTGAAAATATTTAAACTATGAGTTTGATTTTTCAGGCCATAAATTGACATAATTTCTTCATAAATTTGGGTGTCTTTTGAGACAAAGCACACTCCAAGTTATTTGGGCAGTGTCTTTTATGCTGTACTATTCATCGAAAACTAAAGAAAAGGAATTGTGTTTTTCAAATTTTGAAAATCAATTGATATTAGATAATGTTAAGTAAATCTTATATTCTTACATAATTTTTTTGCGGTTTGATGAAAGAACCTTTCATTTTTTGTGAAGTACCTTTTTAGTCTTTCCTCATAATATTGTAACAAATCTGAATGTAACCACATATCCATCAAAAAACTATTTTCTTTTTTATGCCAAAAACCAATCTGTTTGTAAGCTTAGATTCTTTAAAAACCACTTCAGAATGTTTTGTGGGGCATTAAATTTTTATTTCACACAACTTGACTTCATCAGTTCCTTTTTGATTGTTGAGAAAAAAAAGTTACCAAAATTCACTATATATGCTGAAAATGTCTCTCAATATTTTCTATTTTTTTCTTTACCATTTTTTACACAACATACAGCTTTTTTCCCCCTTTTGTTCTGCTCCAACAAATTGCAATTGCTATTCATCATGAAATTTCCAATATGCTTTCACTCACTCTTCTTCTCTCTTTATTGTTAGTGCTAATTTCTAGTGCATCACCTTTTGATTCTGCATCAGGAATATACCTCTTTTTTAAAATCTTAAAATTTGTTTAAACTTATTTAAACTAAAAAACATTTTATTATATTTAAAATAGGAAGAAGGTCAACTTAATTTCCAATTACAACATACAGAGATCCTTATAACCTGTGCTGTTTGCATCAAACACATTATATTGTTACATGGGCACATAGGAAAATTCATTTAAACTGAATCAATCTGTTGACACCAACTAGGTTGGCCATGTATATATGTGTAATGCTAGATAGGACACAGGCATCTGATAAGAGAACTTCAATTTAACAATAGTATCCTAAGTGATGCAACATTTAAAGTGAAATGTCACACCAAAACAGTGAAGTTGCTTTTAACAGAAACATATTTTGTACCAGTTAAATTTCTTAAATTGAAACTAATTTAAATTAAATAAAATTAAAAATTCAGTTCCTCAGTCAGATTTTGAATGTTTAGTAGCCACATGTGATTAGATGCTACCATATTGCACAGGTATGTAGCCAAGAGAACCTTGCACACGTACATCAAGAGGAGGGTTAAATGAGGATGAGGATGGTTTTGGGTCAGGGGAGTGGGGTTGGGTTAGTTTTGGCAAGATTCTAGCATTCATTTTGCCTGGTGGATTCATGAGTGCTTATTAAATTTAAAAATAAATGACTAAGAGGGAACCATCTTAATAGTTGGGAATATATTCTTCTAGACAGTTTCTGTACAAATACTCTTGTATCTATCTACCTACATATATACACACTAGAGGCCTGGTGCATGAATTTGTGCATGGGTGGGGGTCCCTTGGCCTGGCCAGAGATCAAGGCCTATCAGGGGGCTGGCCAGCCGGGGGGAGGGACCGCGGGAGTTTGGCTGTGGGAACGCACTGACCACTAGGGGCAGCTCCTGCGTGGAGCATCTGCTCCCTGGTGGTCAATGTGCATCATAGCGACTGGTCAACCAGTCATTCCAGTTGTTCCAGTCATTCGGTCATAATGGTCGCTTAGGCTTTTATATAGATAGTCACACAATAGTGTACACATATATTCACATGTATTCAAGAATATACACACATATGTGGTACATTCACAAAATACACATATATTCAAAGAACACATAAATAAGCTTTTATTGAACAAATGGAATTATAGTGTTTTTCTGGTGGATTTCAGATGCACAGATTTTGAATTAATCATAAACCTTGGTACTTGACACTCTTATCATTGATCTATGTTTGGCCATACTTAGATCCATGTTAGAATTTTTACTAAATTTTGAAAACAATTCTAGGTATTTTACATGTATATTTATATCTGTATAAATTACAAGTATTCAATGTCAGTTTTTTACATTCACTTAATCTTACTCTCTTTTTCTTTTTTTAATATATTTTATTGATTTTTTACAGAGAGGAAGGGAGAGAGATAGAGAGTTAGAAACATCGATGATAGAGAAACATCGATCAGCTGCCTCCTGCACATATCCTACTGGGGATGTGCCCGCAACCCAGGTACATGCCCTTGACCGGAATCGAACCCGGGACCTTTCAGTCCGCAGGCTGACACTCTATCCACTGAGCCAAACCGATTTCGGCAAATCTTACTCTCTTTTTCATCAGTTGGTCTTTTTTCCCTTCTTCCCTTTTGCACAGAAAGCAGTTTATCTCCCCACCACCAAGCTCCTTACCCCTCAGCGGAGAAGGTCTACTGCAATAGAAAGTTCACAACGACAATTTAGCAAGGACTTTCAAAAGAATCTATTTCTTATTAATGCCATGCCTTTTGTTGCATGTGTATCTCACTATCCTTCTCTGTCTTTGTGTTCAGTGTGTTGTTTCATTATGAAAGATTTTTTTAGAATTTTAGAACTAAGATTTCTTTTATAATTAATAAAGTGATAACTTTTTTTTTAGTAATGAAGGTTATAATGTTTTAAACTTGCTTTAATATTACACTATTAGCTTTTTTAAAAAATTGAGATATAATTGACATATAACATTTGTTTCAGATGTACAACACAGTGATTCATTATTTGTATATATTGTGAAATGTTTACCATGATCTGTCACCATACAGAGTTACAATTTTTTTTCCTCAGCCACTTTCAAATATATAATATAGTATTATAGTCAAACCTCGGTTCTCGAATGTCTCCCACCTCAAACAATTCAGTTCTTGATGGAAAAATGTCTCAGTTGTCTAACAAAACTTCGGTTCTTGACCTGATAATCCTTTCATGCTGACAACCTGTGTGATCAGTCACGCATCTGTCTGATGACAAAGGAGAGAATGTATGTGTATGAGTCAGTTTACTGCTAAACCTCATGTTGTTAACAGCTCAGGAAATTGTGCTATGAATATTTTCATGGTTTTTTTTGCTTTTGTTGCTGCTTATTATTAAATACTAGAGGCCCAGTGCACGAATTCATGCACCAGTGGGGTCCCTCGGCCTGGTCTGCGGGATTGGGCTGAAACTGGCTCTCCGACATCCCCTGAGGGGTCCCAGATTGTGAGAGGGCTCAGGCCAGGCCAAGGGACCCCACTGGTGCACGATTGGGGCCAGGGAGGGATGCGGGAGGTTGGCCAGCCAAGGAGGGACCACGGGAGGGCTCTAGGGCATGTCCGGCCAGTGTCTCTCAGTCCCGATGGGCTGGACCTCAGCAACAAGCTAACCTATTGGTCAGAGTGTCTGCCCCCTGGTGGTCAGTGGACGTCATAGCAAGCGGTTGAGCAGTCTTAGCATATCATTAGCATATTACACTTTGGTTGAACGGACAACTGGACACTTAGCATATTAGGCTTTTATTATATAGGACTAGAGGCCTCGTGCACAAAAATTTGTGCACTGTGGGGGGGGTCCCTCAGCCTGGCATGCCCCCTCTCACAGTCCAAGAGCCCTCAGGGTATGTCCTACTGACAGCTTAAGCAGGGAGCAGGCCTAAGCCGCAGTCTGGCCTCCCCCTGCAGTAGGCAACTGGGCTGATCAGGGGAAGGCACCGCCCCCATCACCCTGCTGCTGCTGCCAGGGCTCACGGCCACCAGGGCTCACGGCTGCCTGAGCCCACAGCTGCCTGGGACCTGGGCCTCACAGCTGCCAAGGTGTTTTCAACGACATGGACTCCAGTCTTTTCACCACGAAAAAATGACAACTTTTTTTAGGCATTTTTAAGATGTCTCTTTCATAAAGTATGACATTTCTTTCTTTTTTTTATCCTCACCTGAGGATATTTTTCCATTGATTTTTAGAGAGCATGAAGAGAAAGGGAAAGACAGAGAGAAACATCAATGTGAGAGGGACACATCAATTGATTGCCTCCTGCATGAGCCCTGACCTGGGCCCCAGTCAGGGAGGAGCCTGCAACCTAGGTATGTGCTCTTGACCAGAATTGAACCAGGACCCTGCAGTCCACAGGCCGAGGCTCTATCCACTGAGCCAAACCGGCTAGGGCAGAATGACATTTCTTAGCCCCTCCACTAGCGGACCTCTGTATTTTCCTCCAGGAATGAGGTAGAAAAAACCTAGATCACCTTCTTGGATTCTTATTACCCAGGCGAGTGGCGTACCGTAAGCTTAGCCAATAAGCGGTCAGAAAAGGTGTTTCCTGTGCAGCTCACGCGCAGAGGTGGGACTTCTGGTACAAGGCAGCTGCCAGGCCCTCTCTCTCCGGCCCTTGGCAGCCATGGCGAAGGCCCTCTCTCTCCTCTCTCTGGCCCTTCGCAGCCACGGCAGCTTTGTCGGGAAGGACATCTGGAAGGTTGTCTGGAAGATGCCCGGTATAATTAGCATATTACCCTTTTATTAGTATTGATGTTCAGTAAGTCACCATTGGTCCTAAGAACATTAGTGATAGCAGCAAAGTGAAAAGGAAAGTTGTGAGAATAATGATAGAGCTTAGACATGTACTGTATATAAAAAGGTTAAAACAGGGAATTATTTGGAGATCTGGAATGGATTAATTAAATTTACATGATTTCTAATGGGACAAAATGATTCTGTTTTTTAACAAATCACTTCTGGAACAGCTTTCTGGAATGAATTAAGTTGAAGAACCCAGGCCCCACTATATTAGCTATATCATCATGCTGTACATTATATTCCCATGACATTTATTTTATAACTGGAAGTTTATACCTTTTGATCACCTTCACCCATTTCTCTCACCCTCTTCCACCTCTGGCAACCACCAATCTGTTCTCTGTATCTATCAGTTGGGATTTTTCAATTTTCTTGAAGTATTTTACTTTCATATTCCACATATAAGTGAGATCATACTGGCTTTGTCTTTCCCTGTCTGACTTAGCACAATACTCTCAAAGCATTGCTGTAGCAAATGGCAAAATTTCCTTTTTTATGGCTAAAGCATTTCATTGTGTATATACCACATTTTCTTTATCAATTTATCCATTGTGGACATGTAAGTTGCTTCCACATCTTGGCTATTATAAATAATGCTGCATTGAACATTGTCATACATGTATCTCATCAAGTGTTTTTGTTTCCTTCAGATAAATACCCAGAGTAGAATTGCTGGATCACATGGTAGTTTTTAATTTTTTTAGAAACCTCCATTCTGTTTTTCATAGTGGCTGCACCAATGTACATTCCTTCCAACAGTGCTCTTTTCTTCACATTCCCACCAACACTTGTTATTTCTTTTCTTTTTATGATAGACATTTTAATAGGTGTGAAGTGCTATCTCTTTGCAGTTTAGTTTTGCATTTTCCTAATGATTAGTGACGTTGAGCTCCTTTTCATACACATGTTGGCCATCTGCGTGTCTTCTTTGGAAAATGCCTGTTCACATCCTCTGCCCACTTTTTAAACTGGATTGTTTGATTGGTTTTTTTTTAATTTGCTAATGAGTTTATAGTTTGGATATTAACTTCTTATCAGATATGTGGTTTGCAAATTTTCTTTTCATGTGGCAGGTTGACTTTTCATTTTGTTGATGGTTTCCTTTGCTTTGCTGAAGCTTTTTGGTTTGATATAGGATGTAGTCCTACTTGTTTATTTTTGTTTTTGTTGCCTTTACTTTTGGAGTCAGATCCAAAATATCATCACCAAGATCAACGTCAAGGAGCTTATTGATTATGTTTTCTTCAAAGAGTTTTATAGTTTCAGGTCTTATGTTCAAATTTTTTATCAATTTTGTGTTAATTTTCATGTGTGATATAAGGTAATGGTCCAGTTTCATTATTTTTCATGTGGTTGTCCAGTTTTTCCAACACCATTTATTAAGCTAAGTATTAAGTTAAATAAATTATCATTTTTGCCCACGTGAATTTAGAGGATTAGGAGATGAAGGTAGGAGTAAAATGTTAGGGTCAAGTTAGAATTTATTATTGGTATGCTAAAATTCCAAAACTCTGATTTCAATGTAGAATTATCATCAAGAGACTTTTCATATAACAATAACAATGGCTACTATTACTTACTTCATTACAATCTAACAATGTTCACATGCACAGAAATCTACACATCAGTCAGCTCTTCATTTGTGTGGCAAGCAATTGCTCTAGGATTGAATAAATAACCTCACGGAATATTTGGTAATTTTCCTGGAAGCCTTGCCTGGCTCCTTAAGGAAAGAGGACGAGGAAACCGATAGAAGTACTTGTGTGTCTGATCACTGGCTGTAGCTTTCATTCATTTACTCTTAATCCTGTCCTTTTGTGGTATCACATACATAATCAGCAGTCCTTAGATGTATATTCTTTGAAAGCAATGAGGGATTGTATCTAGTTTGC
This sequence comes from Myotis myotis, assembly GCF_014108235.1. Lineage (NCBI taxonomy): Eukaryota > Metazoa > Chordata > Mammalia > Chiroptera > Vespertilionidae > Myotis > Myotis myotis. Next base: position 61,916,444 of record NW_023416324.1, read on the forward strand.
TAGGTAGTTCTGAGATACAATCTCCCAATCCTACCCCTCTCATCTGTTCTGTCTACCTTTCCCAGACCCCACAACTACACTGCCTGCCCCACTGTACCTGAATGCAGTGAGTGATGGTTCCTGGGATGCTGTTCTTTCCAGAGAAAAACAAAATAAAACTCCTAAGACATTTGAAGTGGCTAAATACCAAATACTTCTTAACAGATGGAAGGAAGAGAGGGAGGGAGGGAGGGATGAGAGAAAGAAGAGGGGAGGGGCGGGAAGGGAGGGGAGGGAAGCTGAGCCACTAATTTAAACATGAAAAATGGCCTTTCCAATGAGTATCTGATGTAACCCTTCTGCAGATATGTTTGGTGGGACAAGTTAGAGTGCTATATTTCTTGAATGCAGATATATATATGGAGTTAACAGTGATACTTATAACTGGTACAGTTTTAGTTTTCTTCGTGAAGCTAAAATTTATTCCTTAATAATTTATGGCTGGCTCTTTATTCGGATATATGGTGTATTAGTCAGCTTGGTCTGTCATAACAAAATACCATAGAATGGGTGGCCTAAAAAACAGAAATTTATTTCTGAGTTCTGGAGGCTGGCAAGGTTCAGATCAAGATGCTGGCTGATTCAGCTCCTGGAGAGAGTGCTCCTCCTGGCTTGCAGATGGCCACCTTCTCACTATGTCCTCACACCGACTTTCCTCAGTGCATGCATGTGGCTCTTACATGACCACCAAGCCTACTGAATTAGGACTCCATCTTTATGTCCTCATTTAACCTTAATTGTCCCATCTCCTAACAGCCCTATCTCCAAATATAATCACATTGATGGTTAGGGCTTCAACATAGGGATTGGAGAGGGGACTGCACATTCAGTCTTATCATATTGTCTTATGATAAATATTTGATTATTCCCTAAATCAAATTATAACTTGAATTAAGAATTGTGTTTACTGTTTTGATTTATACCAGTATGTCCATTGCAAATAACTGTCTTAAAGAAGTATACATTGAACATTTCAAAAGTGTAAAATGCATAAAACTACAGTCAGCCAAGCATAATGTCATATTTTAAGTATGAAAATAAGGAAACTAAGATGGCGGCATAGATAAACACCGGGAAATTGCTGCCTCCCACAACAATTGAAAACAACAAAAACACAAAACGGATATCATCCAGAACTACAGGAAGGCTGACTGAGTGTAAATTCTACAACTAGAAGGAAAGAAAAGCACACTGAGAGCCAGAGGAGCTGCGGAAGTAAAGTGCAGAGGTACGGGGGCTCACGTGCGTGGAAAGGGGCTGGCACCTGAGGACGCAGCTGTCTTTTGGAATCCGGAGGGAGTCACAAGCTCCCGACGGCTCTGAACTCCGGTTCCGGGAAGTCTCTGGGGACCCAGGACTCATACAGGGAGAAACTGGACTGTCTGGCAGCAGGCGAACTTGAGGGCGGCTTTCCCTCAGAGGTGCTTGCAGCCTTTACCGGGACACTGAGACGCGCGACTCCTTAGGGCAGGGCTAAGGATCCGCCATAGCTGCTTGCTCTGCCCTTTGATTCCTTGAGACCCCGCCCCACCCAGGCTGCGGCAGAGGCTTTTGCATATGAATGCCCCGGCCCTTTGCAACCTGATAATTACCTAACTGCAGCCTGGCCAGACAGACCCAGAACTTCCAAGAGAAGGCCCAAGGCCCCACAGCGGCTTGCATTGCTTCACAGCTGAGCCTCATCAGGGCACCTCCAAACTCCAAAAAAGAAAGGGGAATCTGCAGTTCTCTTCGTAGCTCCTGCTGTGTAACCTCAGGCAGAGGCTAAATTAGCACCTCCTTAGATCCAAGAGCCAGTGTACCCAGTGGTCAGAGGGGGACCATCCAGATCACAACTCCTCAGATCCATAAGGGACACACTCAGGGTGCAGTCTCAGTGAGCACCAAAGCCCCACTGAAGCAAGTCTTGCCCCAGAAGGGTGTCTCCAGCACAGAAGTTCTCCCACTGCAGACACAGCTGATTCTCACTGCCAATTGGCCTGGAGGTCAATTCCTCCCAGTGATCCTACAACAACCAAGGCATAACTACAACAAGACTGTGCACAAAGCCCACAAGGGGGTGCACCAAGAGTGTCCACCTCAGGTAACTGGGGAGGCTGAGCCACTGGGCCCTACAGGACACCTAGCACACAAAGCCACTCTATCAACACAGGGAAGCAGCCAAAATGCGGAGACAAAGAAACAGGTCACAAATGGCAGAAATGGAGGAAAGCAAACAACTGGATATAGAGTTCAAGGCCACGTTTATAAGGTTTTTCAAGAATTTTATGCAAACCGCCGATAAATTTAATGAGTCCCTCAATAAGTATAGTGAGACCATGGAGGACATGAAAAAGGACCAACTAGAAATTAAGCATACACTGACTTAAATAAAGAAAATTTACAGAGATCCAACAGCAGACAAGAGGATCCCAAGAATCAAGTCAAAGATTTGAAATACAAAGAAACAAAAAATACCCAACCGAAAAAGAGAAGAGAAAATAGATTCCAAAAATATGAAGATAGTGTAAGGAGCCTCTGGGACAACTTTAAGCGTACCAACATCAGAATTATAGGGGTACCAGAAGAAGAGAGAGGGCAAGATATTGAAAACCTATTTGAAGAAATAATGACAGAAAACTTCCCCCACCTGGTGCAAGAAATAGACTTACAAGTCCAGGAAGCGCAGAGAACCCCAAACAAAAGGAATCCAGAGAGGACCACACCAAGACACATCATAATTAAAATGCCAAGAGCAAAAGACAAAGAGAGAATCTTAAAAGCAGCAAGAGAAAGACAGTCAGTTACCTACAAGGGAGTACCCATATGACTGTCAGCTGATTTCTCAACAGAAACCATGCAGGCCAGAAGAGAGTGGCAAGAAATATTCAAAGTGATGAATAGCAAGAACCTGCAACCAAGATTACTTTATCCAGCAAAGCTATCATTCAGAATAGAAGGTCAGATAAAGAGCTTCACAGATAAGAAAAAGCTAAAGGAGTTCATCACCACCAAACCAGCATTATATGAAATGCTGAAAGGTATTCTTTAAGAAGAGGAAGAAGAAAAAGGAACTCTTACCATTTGCCACAGCATGGATGGAACTGGAGAGCGGATAAATACCACATGATCTCACTCATTTGTGGAATATAATGAACAACATAAACTGATGAACAAGGACTGATCCAGAGACGGAGAGGCATTGATTGGACTGTCAGGCCTTGGAGGGAAGGTAGGGGAGGGTGGGGGTAAGGGGGAAAGATCAACCAAAGGACTTACATGCAAGCATATAGGCCTAACCAATGGACACGGACAACGGGGGGGTGAGGGCATGAGCGGGGGGTGGGGGGTAGAGGGTAACGTGGGGACAAGGACACATATGTAATATCTTAATCAATAAAAAATATATTAAAAAAAAAGAAAAGAAAATAACAGGAGCTTCCATCAAAGCCAGCAGAATTCACAAGCCTGCATCATTTATCTTTTATACAATAGTAGCCTTGAAGGGTTGCTGTTTTCTACTTAGTTTCTGGTGTGCTATTGCTATCCTTACAGAAAGAAAACTGAGTTTGTCTAAGCAAAGAAGCCACACCTAAGTCCTCTGGGATGGTGCCACTGTGCTGTGGCTCAGAGCAGGGAGGGGAAGTTCTTTGGTCAATCCTATATAATAAAAGCCTAATATGCAAATAGACCGACCAGCAGAACGACCGGTCACTATGATTCGCACTGACCACCAGGGGGCAGGTGCTCAACACAGGAGCTGCCCCCAGCCCTCAGGCCCCAGGCCAGTCAAGGCAGGTGCCAGCAGGGACTCCCCAATTGCCCCACCGGTTATCCCACAGAGAGAGACGACCAGCAGCAGTGGTAGGGGGCAGGGCCAGCAAACAGGTAGCGCCAGGCTGGCCAAGGTGGGTGCCAGCGGGGGGCCCCTGATTGCCCTGCCAGTTGCCCCACAGATCAGTTCTGATCACCAGCCAGGCCTAGGGTCCCTACCCGTGCATGAATTTCATGCACTGAGCCTCTAGTCTTTACATAATTGTCTTTAGTATTAATGCTTGGGATATGAAACATTCATATGTTTGTGTTTAGCAAGAATCTTGGCATAAATTGTATCTGATAGTGAATAAAAACCGGAAGTTCATTGAGTCCTCTTGGGAGGAGTGTCCTTATTTACACAAGTTCAGAGGCCTTCATTTGCACTAGAAAGTTAAGAACAGGTGGGAAAAGAGGCAGCTGTAGGATCCTTTCTTTTCAGAAAGATGCGGTGGGGTGTTGGGGAGACATTCCCAGCAGACATATCCAAGGACAGTGTGTTATGCCACTTGAGAGGAAAGCCGTCAGCCTGAGGGAAGAGACCTGTTATAGTGGAAAGAAATGATGCAGGGAGTCACCCCTCTGTCCTTGGAACCTGCTCCTGGATTTGCTGTGGTTCCAGGCCTCCAAAGCCTCTCATCCCCACACCGAGCACGGCCTGACTCACATTGCCGTGATGACTTCTACCTCAGTGCCCTTCCTCCACTTGTCTCTTCCTCCTGCTCCTTCACCGCTTTTTGGAATAAGGCAGGGAATGCACATGATCCTCTTTATCATGCAGCTGACTTGAGACTTTCCTCTTTGCTGGAATGTTTCTGAGATTCATCAAATGACTGGCTCATAATAAGCAGGTTAAAAGTAATGAGTAATTGGAATACAAGATTGACTGGGGATATTCCTATGGGGACATTGAGCCAGTACCTTTTTTAAAAAAAAAAAAAAATGTTTTTATTGATTTCAGAGAGGAAGAGAGAGAGAGTTAAAAACATTGATGATGAGAGAGAATCATTGATTGGCTGCCTCCTGCACACCCCCTCCTGGGAACTGAGCCCACAACCCAAGTATGTGCGATGATTGGTTCATAGGTCTACACTCGACCACTGAGCCACTCAGGCTGGGCGAACCAGTACCTTTTAAAAACAAGTAAGGTGCTAATCCCTGGAACTTAAACAGATGAGCTTTGAGTGGCATGACCAAAGTGGTGGCCATAGAAAGTCCAGGATTTTGCTCAGTTGAATTTTGGTACATACTTGGGATGGGAAATAAGCCTGGAAAGTTATGTCTGAATCAAATCCCTGAATACCAAGCTAAAGAATTTGAAATATATAGAAGACTTGTAGAATTGCTTTTTCAATGTCTTCATTGCTTGGGTATGCTGCAGCTAAATGCAGTCAATGTTTATTTATCTGAATATTTAAAAATAAAAAATGGCCTGTCAAGAACCTTTGAATCATTCTCTTTTGGGGCCTCCCTGCCTTGTAGCCAGATCCCTGCTTGTTAGGATGAAGGGAGAGGGAGAAAGGAAAGGAGATAAAGCTAAAGCTCATTTAGTTGCTACATTTTGAGATATGTCATAGGCAAAGAGATCAATATTAATTTATTACAATCAGAATTATATTGCTTTTAGCCAAACGTTATTTTAAGACAGGCAAAGAGTAAGCTAATTTAATTTTGAAAGTAAGTTATAAAGGTCAAGGCAGTACAAAGTTAGAGTGCATTTCTGAGTGGAAAATTAAGTAACATAGAGAATTAGTTTTATAAGAAGAGTAATGTGATACATATATATCACCATAATATATTAACCAGTGTCTAAAGTAACTTTTGTTCTGAACTTTAAAGCACAAATGCAATTACTGAGTATAATGGGATTTTGAATCACATATGGATTGTATTTATCCAGTTTTCTCTTGTTCTGAGAAATCTTCAAACTCTATAATACCATTAAGTACTGTAAAATATACACATACTAGATTCAGAGAAAGAGTTTCCACATGCCTATTTTCCACATGCCTTCACTAATAAATAAAGAAGAAACAGATACTATTGCAACCAGCACTTAAAATTATAATGTGGGAACATGAAAACGCTCATTATAAGGTCCCAATCTGCATATATCTGCCAAATTTGTTATTTATTGCATTTCTGTTCCCAGGATGATGTCTCCCTAGCTATCTTTAAAAGTGAGGTGATTGTTTAATTAAGGGATAATCATTTCCCAGTGTGACTTATTCACACATGATATAATTTTTATCAATCCATGATGTACCTAACCATATTCACATATCCACAGGGACCAAAAGGTGAGTGGGCTAAATGGATACATTGATTTGATTAAGTGATGGGATTGTAGACAAATTTTGCCCACATTTTTTGCTATTTTTTTATAATAAGGTAAAATTCCTGGAAAAGTATTCAGGAGTTGATCACCTTAATACATTGTATTCTAAGAAACATTTTGCTATGACGCTAGTGAATAAATAATATTAAATGATAACAGTACTTTTATATCTGCCATCTCATTTCATCAGTGCAAAATTAGCAGCCACAATGGGAACCACCATTTGGGAGGTATTTTAAACAGCACCCTTAAATTCCTTCTGGAATTTGATATGCACAAGTTATAAGAAAAGATGTGGAGAGAATGGCCCATTTAAAAGGAAACGAAGTGCCCCAGTTTGGCCACAGACAGCAGTCCTTGAGGAGAAGTGTGGCTTTCCCAGTGGGGAAAAGTGACACTGAAATCTCTCCTCTGCAGCGCTCTCATTATTTTCCCAGCCCGGGCACTCTGGCCTCGCCAAGCCTGCCATCATGTTGCCTTGGATCATCTCCAGCTTTCTCCTTAAAACTGTCGCTGAAACCATTGGAAGGGCCTAGTGAAATCATTCAGCATGCTCACAAGCATGTCAAACTTGCGGCCAGTGGGCCACATGCCTCGTTTAAATAAATGCGGCCCGCGGCCTGCTGGCCCCAAGTTTGACATGCTTGTGAAGTGACCATGTGTGCCTGCATGTATCTGCCTGTGCAAGCCTCCCCTCTCAGGGCCTAATTTAGGGTGTTTGGAGCAATAGATAACCTTCAAAATAGCCTTTGAAAATCTTCAAGTGTCCTGGTCGGAAAAAAAACCTATATGGGCCCTCCTGTGCATGCATCCTCAATGGCACCTGCTCGCCCCTCAGTGCTAGAATGACAGAGTTCACTGTTCACATGCCAGCTTCCTCTCCCCAGATTGCCAGCTGCTTGAGGGCAGGGCCTGCCTTTGCATTCCTATCTCCGTAGCCCTGCATCCAGCACAGTACTGAGAAGACTTTTAGTAAATATTCGTTGTATCAGTGAATAAGAAGAGTAGAAGAGCATAGATTTGGAGGCAAGCATATAGGGAATCCAATCTTAGCTCTGTCTACTCTGTGATTTTGGGTGAGTGTCTGAGCCTTAGTTTCCTAAAAACAGGATACAGGAGCCAGTTCACAAGCAGCTGGCAGGCTGATAATAAGTAATGAGTGAAAAGCATATTTTAGACTCTTAAGTGCTCTTTGGTTGCAAGTCTATTAATGTAACAGACCTTTGCTGTGTATTGATTATGCACCATCAGACCTGTGCTACAGGTGCTGAGAGCTACAGAGATGAAGATAGACAGGTTTCTCCCTTCAGGATGTGAATAGTCCAACATGGTGATTTCTCTTCTAAGTTATTTGGGGGGGGGGGGGGGCAGGGAGCTATCAGTCTTAAATTTAGGTGGATTACTTATTAAAAGCATTGATTGGTTTCTAACTTCTTCTTTCTTCTGCGTGGAATCCCCCACCCTAAGAATGAGAGAGCACGCAGCTCCCACTGCTCCTATTCTTCATGATACACTGCCAACAGTTTTGCCAAGTTCTTATTCGCTGCTGCATTGCTAGTACTCAAGAATATTTCAGAATTATGGATGAGATGATGTCATATCCCAGCAGAGTAAGAATCAGGAAAGCCTCCCACCCTAAAATTAGAATGTAGCAGACTTTGTTATTGTAATTAGATAACTATTCTTTATAGTTAATTGAAACCATCCACAGAGAGAGTGAATTCAGATGTTTTCTGTGGCACTTAAAAGTGTATCCGATGGGACTCTGTGCTCACTGCTAGAAAGTGAGCTGATTAGAAGACTTAAAAGGTTTGTTAGAACAATGAACTCCTTTCCAAACATTCTTCAAGCCTGCCTTAAGCAAGAGAAGGAAAATGGTACCTCAAAGAGAGTCCCCAGTGTTCGCTCATGTTGTTATGTTAATGGTAGAAAATCCCAGCACGTGTATAATGTTTTTAAAACCTATGTAGCTTTGATATTAAAATACATAATTAATGTTTGACAACGTTATGGTGTAAAGCAGGTTTGTTCCTATGTAGATTGCCTCTTTAATAGTAGAAAAGATGTATGTGTGTGTGTGTGTGTGTGTGTGTACATGTGTGAGCATGCATGTCCACAAGTGTATGTGTGCATGGGCATGCATTGTTTATGGATTCGCAGTCCCTAACCCCCAAACGGAAGACACCTCTAACTAGTAAACATTCACTTTAAATGGTTTAAAATTAAGTGCTGTGGTGATAAATCATTGATCACAAGTGCCATTATTAATGACTCCCTTTTCTTTAGCTAGGACAGAAGTTTGTTTTTTTCACCAAATATTTTAAGTTCCTACCATGAGGAAAACATTGTACTTAAAGGGAAGGAGAGGTACAGCTAGACCCTGGATTTTTGGAAGTTTGGATGTTTGATTTCCATTAAAAGTAATATGAATCTTTTCAACTTTCACTAAATGTTGAATGTCCCCAGGTTTAGTTCCAGGTCCACTTCTCTTATCCTCTACAAGGTTTCAATTACCATCTAAATCAGTGGTTCTCAACCTTCCTAATGCCGCGACCCTTTAATACAGCTCCTCATGTTGTGGTGACCCCCAACCATAAAATTATTTTCGTTGCTACTTCATAATTGTAATTTTGCTACTGTTATGAATCATAATGTAAATATCTGATATGCAGGATGTATTTTCATTGTTACAAATTGAACATAATTAAAGCATAGTGATTAATCACAAAAACAATATGTAATTATATATGTGTTTTCCGATGGTCTTAGGCAACCCCTGTGAAAGGGTCATTCGACCCCCAAAGGGGTTGTGACCCACAGGTTGAGAACTGCTGATCTAAATGCTTCTGCCTCGCAAATGTGTACCTCTAGCCCACTCAGCTGCTTTGAGCTCCAGACTCATGTCCCACCTTAAATCTCTACTTGACTATAGATGGTACCCTAAATTCAGTGCATCCAACTAACCCTGAGGGTGTTATCTAAGTGAAGTAACCATTCATCCAGTTACATTTCCTTCATTCTCAATGTTTAGTCCACCACCAAGTCATGCTAATTTTATTGCTTAAATGTATCTTAAGTCTGCACACTTCTCCTTTTCTATAGCCACTGCTCTAGTCTTGGTCACCATGATTTCTTGTTCAGGTGACTCCAATAGACCTCTCACTGGCACCCCTTCTTTCCTTCTGGCTCCTCTCCAATGCTCTTCAAAATGTGAATCTTACTAGGTCATACCCTTTGCATAAGCCCATTTAACAAGTCCCCATTGCTAGTGCACAAAAATCCAGAATCCTCAATGTGGCCTCCAGGACTTACATAGCTCCCTTGTAGTGTATATTCCTCTCAAAGAGCCTGGAATAATCTTTTTTTTTTTTTAATATATTTTTATTGATTAAGATATTACATATGTGTCCTTGTCCCCACGTTACCCTCTACCCCCCCCCCCCCCCGCTCATGACCTCACCCCCCCCCCGCCCTGTTGTCCGTGTCCATTGGTTAGGCCTATATGTCTGCATGTAAGTCCTTTGGTTGATCTTTCCCCCTTACCCCCACACTTCCCTACCCTCCCTCCAAAGCCCGACAGTCCAATCAATGCCTCTCCGTCTCTGGATCAGTCCTTGTTCATCAGCTTATGTTGTTCATTATATTCCACAAATGAGTGAGATCATGTGGTATTTATCCGCTCTCCAGTTCCATCCACGCTGTGGCAAATGGTAAGAGTTCCTTTTTCTTCTTCCTCTTCTTAAAGAATACCTTTCAGCATTTCATATAATGCTGGTTTGGTGGTGATGAACTCCTTTAGCTTTTTCTTATCCGTGAAGGTCTTTCTCTGACCTTCTATTCTGAATGATAGCTTTGCTGGATAAAGTAATCTTGGTTGCAGGTTCTTGCTATTCATCACTTTGAATATTTCTTGCCACTCCCTTCTGGCCTGCATGGTTTCTGTTGAGAAATCAGCTGACAGTCGTATGGGTACTCCCTTGTAGGTAACTGACTGTCTTTCTCTTGCTGCTTTTAAGATTCTCTCTTTGTCTTTTGCTCTTGGCATTTTAATTATGATGTGTCTTGGTGTGGTCCTCTCTGGATTCCTTTTGTTTGGGGTTCTCTGCACTTCCTGGACTTGGAAGTCTATTTCTTTCACCAGGTGGGGGAAGTTTTCTGTCATTATTTCTTCAAATAGGTTTTCAATATCTTGCCCTCTCTCTTCTTCTGGTACCCCTATAATTCTGATGTTGGTACGCTTGAAGTTGTCCCAGAGGCTCCTTACACTATCTTCATATTTTTGGAATCTCTTTTCTTTTTTCTTTTTCAGTTGGGTATTTTTTGTTTCTTTGTATTTCATATCTTTGACTTGATTTTTGGGATCCTCTTGTCTGCTGCTGGATCTCTGTAAATTATTCTTTATTTCAGTCAGTGTATGCTTAATTTCTAGTTGGTCCTTTTTCATGTCCTCCATGGTCTCACTATACTTATTGAGGGACTCATTAAATTTATCGGCGGTTTCCATAAAATTCTTGAAAAACCTTATAAACGTGGCCTTGAACTCTATATCCAGTCGTTTGCTTTCCTCCATTTCTGCCATTTGTGACCTGTTTCTTTGTCTCCGCATTTTGGCTGCTTCCCTGTGTTGATAGAGTGGCTTTGTGTTCTAGGTGTCCTGTAGGGCCCAGTGGCTCAGCCTCCCCAGTTACCTGAGGTGGACACTCTTGGTGCACCCCCTCGTGGGCTTTGTGCACAGTCTTGTTGTAGCTATGCCTTGGTTGTTGTAGGATCACTGGGAGGAATTGACCTCCAGGGCAATTGTCAGCGAGAATCAGCTGCCCTGATGATGCTCAGCTGTGTAGCAATGCAAGCCGCTGTGGGGCCTGGGCCTTCTCTTGGAAGCTCTGAGTCTATCTGGCCCGGCTGCGGTTAGGTAATTACAGGTTGCAAATGGCCGGGGCATTCATATGCAAAAGCCTCTGCCGAAGCCTGGGCGGGGCGGGGTCTCAAGGAATCAAAGGGCTGAGAAAGCAGGTATGGCGGAGCCTCAGCCCTGCCCTAAGGAGTCGCGAGTCCCAGTGTCCCGACAACGGCTGCAAGCACCTCTGAGGGAAAGCCGCTCTCAAGCTCGCCCGCTGCCAGACAGTCCAGTATCTCCCCGTATGAGCCCTGGGTCCCCAGAGACTTCCCGGAACCGGATTTCAGAGGTGTCGGGAGCTTGTGTCTCCCTCCGGATTCAAAAAGACAGCCGCGTCCTCAGGTGCCAGACCCTTTCCGCGCGCACGAGCCTCCGTACCTCTGCACGCCACCTCCGCAGCTCCTCCCGCTCGCAGTGTGCTTTTCTTTCCTTCTAGTTGTAGAATTTACACTCAGCCAGCCCTCCTGTAGTTCTGGATGATGTCCACCTTGTGTTTTTGATGCATTTATCGATTGTTGTGGGAAGCAGAAATTTCCCGGTGTTTATCTATGCCGCCATCTTAGTTTCTCTCAAATGACCCTTTCCCCTGGAATAATCTTTTCCCTGACTTTTTCATCTGGTTAATTTCTGGCTGCTTTCTAGACCATACCTCAAAAGAATCTTTCACAGGAAAGCCTCCCTGACCCCTTACACTGACCACAGTGTGCAGCTGCACATTTAATTGTGTGGTTACTGATCAGTGTCTTCCCCACTGGACTGAAGGCCCACAGAGCAAGCACCATGTCTGTTTACTCACCAGTGTGTTCCTAGCTGGAGAGCCAGCAGGAGCTCTGTACTGAAGGCTCTCCTAAGCCAAGTGAATCGTATTTGGAATTTATCTTAAAGGCAGTGGGAAGTCTTTGGAGGATTTTAAGCAGGAACAGTGTGATTGGATGCTTACTTTGGAAGAATCATCTTGGATGAGGAGTAGCGATATCAGACAAATACTCCCCAAAGAGAAGTGAGGCAGAGTCACAGTAACTGAAGGTCCCTACCATTTGTTCTCTTTTCCACTTCTCCTGTCCCTCCTCTTTAAATCCAGTCCAGTCCAGCCAGTGTAGCTCAGTGGTTGAGCATTGACCTATAAACCAAGAGGTCATGGTTTGATTCCTGGTCAGGGCACATGCCCAGGTTGCAGGCTCAATTCCCAGTAGGGTGTTTACAGGTGGCAGCTGATCAATGATTCTCTCTCCCTCTTCCTTCCTCTCTCTGAAATTATATATATATATACATATATATATATATATATATGTATATATATATATAATTTTTTTTTTAAATCCAGCCCAGCAGCTCACCCACCAACCCTCAAAAACAATTACTTGATCCATCTAGGCACTTGAACATTGATTGAGTTCCTAACTTCGCACTTGACACTAGGAACAATAAAGTCAGAAATGGTCTAGGTCCAAATGTGTATCTCTAGCCCACATCTCTTGCCCTGGTGGGAGACTGTTGGATTAGCAGAGAGTATACTCCAGCATGGGAAGTGATACCAGGGGAGTTTGAACAGAGTTCTTGAATGCAGAGGAGGTCATAGCTAAAACAATCCCCTGGTAGAATAAGAAAAGGCCTCACAGAGGAGGATACATTTGAAGTACGATGAACTAGGAAAGAATTGTGCGTTTTGCCAGGTAGAAACAAATGGGGAGGGGCATTTAAGTGGCTGGAACAGCATGTGTAAAGTCCTAGAGCTGTAAAAGGGCATGGCAGACCGGTAAATGGCATTAGCCCTGCAGTTTCACAGTGGCAGAGAGGATGCATGGGAAGGGCGATGAGGAAGGTGGTAGGAGATGGAAAAAGACAGGCACGTTAGTGCTACTTTTTAAAGGGTCTGGTGTTCTTGACTCAGGCTGTGGGCTGCCAGAACCACTGGACCACTCTTTATAGCTCTGGATTAAAAAACAGTACATGAGGAAATGCTTTATATTGAAAGTCTAATGGTGTATTAGGAAAGCAGTGACCGAGCCAGTGAGAGGAATGATCTTCTGAACCCAAGAAACACAAGCATGACTGTGGTCCTGAGGGAGGTGAATTGGGATCTGGGCCTCCAGGGAAGAGCTGGCTGGGCCTGCCATTGGGAGGCTGAGTCCTGAGCCTGGCTCCACACTGGCATGGTCTGTCCTGACCAGCAGTCTGGATTTGTGTTTTGCAGTTCCCTGGATAACGGGAGACCACCCGATCCTGCAGACTGGGCCGTGGTGGATGTTGTCAATTACTTCCGGACAGCGGGATTTGAGGAACAAGCTAATGCTTTTCAAGAACAGGTAACTGTGTCTAGAGAAACACATGATGAACACAATTACCCTCCCTTCCCACAGAAGCAGAAGGAAATGAGGAGGGAGAGGACCAGAGAATAGTGAGGGATCCGTAGGCTCTCCGCATGTCCTCCATACCAAGTCCTAATCATATCAGGCCTTAACAACCCCAGGAGGGTGGGAAAGGGCAGAAAAAAGTGACAAGCTACAAGTGCAAGAGGGACACTCAGGCCCTGAGACAATCACAGCTGCAGAGAGGAGGGTTAAAGCTCATTTACATCTGTATATTCTGAAAGATGCAACAGCCCTACCTCCAACACAAACACACTAGAAAGCAGAAAACAGAAAAGAATGAAAAAGGAGAGACAAATCTGACAGAGACATGCAGCCCTATCTACTAGTGGCCTTTGCACCAACTGATCTTAATAACCCCCTCCAATTTGCTTTCCTCTGCTTAGCAAAGTAGAGTCGAAAGAGCACAGGATTTAGTTAAATCCTGGTTCTTCTCACACTGTGTAACCCGGGCAAGTTACTACATCTCTGAGTCTTGGCTTCACATCTACAACATGAAGCTATCAATGCCTCACTTGATGGGGGGTGGTGTGAGGATTCAAGGACAATGTGTGCACAGTGCCCCTAACAGTGTCAATGCCACCAAATGTTAATTCCCTTCCCTTAGGTCCAGGGTTGGTATTGGGAAGAGAGAGAGAGAAGCAGGGGTCCCTCCTGATGGTCTGAGTGATCCCTGGCCCTATTTTTCAGATCTGTAGGAATAGTGCTCGAGGGACTTTGCCAAGAGGAAGCAAACTGGGGAAGCAGGTTGTGGTCCACACCGGGCCAGCTTTCTCCCTATCAATAAAGGCTGCCATTTTCCCAGCATTAAACCTTATATTATAATATAATCGAGAATATTATGAACTGAAGAATGTGTCTGCCTGCTTCTTCCATATACGTTTAGCCCTTTCTTATTCTCTCAAGTTGGGTTTGGATAGTTGAACTTTTTAATGTCATATATGCCAACCTCTAGATTTTCTTCAACCAGTATTTCTTTTAACCTGATTCCTGTTTTTTTAAAAAATTTGGAACATTTGCCAAAATAGCAGGTTGAGTCGCTTCACACCCACCAGAATAACTAAAATTAGAAAGATTGATAAACCCAAATGTTGGTGAGGATGTGGAGCAACCACACTCTGTCACATTGTCGGTGGGAGTGTAACATAAACACTCATACATCTATGCCATGACCCAGCAGTTTCATTCCTATTTACCAGAAAGAAATGAAAACATATGTCCACAAAAGATTTGTACAAAATTGTTCTTAGTAGATTTATTTATAATAGTCTAAAACTGGAAACTGAAGTGCCATTAATAAGATAGTGCATATACAAACTCTATAGTCATACAATAGCATACTACTCAGTAATTAAAGGAATGAACTACTGATGAATATAAGTTTGGGTGAGTCTCAAAAGATTATGCTGAGTGAGAGAAGCCTTACACAAAAGAGTTCATACTGAATGGTTCCTGTCTCAGTCTGTCTGTGCTGCTATAACAAAAATACAATAAATGGGGTGGCTTATAAACAACAAATATTTATTTCTCACAGTTCTGGAGGCTGGGAAGGCCAAGATTAAGGCGGCTGCAGATTTTGTGTCTGGTGAATGCTCACTTCCTGGCAGTGAGCATTGCTATGTTCTCATAGGGAGGATGGAGTGAGAGCTCTCTGGCACCTCCTTTATAAGAACAATAATCCCATTCATGAGGACTCTGCCCTCATGACCTGTCACCTCTCAAAGACCCCACCTATTAATATCATTACTAATACCTCTATTACCTCATGGGGATTAGGTTTTAACATATGAATTGGGGGGGGGGAGGGCACAAACATTCAGGCCATAGCAGTTTCATTTAGATAAAGGTTGAAATGGGAAAATGGGTCAGTGGTAGAAAAAAATCAGAACCATGGTTGCCTCTGGATAGGTGGGAGAGTAGAATGCCGGATGGAGCATGAGGGAACTTTCTGGGTGATGACAGTTTCTGTGTCTTGACAGAGTTTAAGTTATAGGTGTATGCATTGTCACTGCATATGCATAAGTATATACAAATGATTCAGATTTGTGCATTACATAACCCTTAAATTTCACCTCAAAAGGAAAAGAATTATTTGAAAAATTCTAAAATTAATGGCATACAAACTGAAGCATTTAGTTTACAACTTACTGATGTATATAACTTACTTTGAAATATGTCAAAATATGGATTGACAATTGGAGAGAGGGATGAGTAGATGGGTAGTAAGTAGAGAAAATGTTAATTATAAATCTAGGTGGGGAGAATATGGATGTTCATTATAATATACATGCAACTTTTCTTTATGTTTGAAGTTTTTATCATAAAATTGTGGGGAAAATAGCTCAGGTTGGAAAGTGAAAGACTGGTCAACTGGAACATAAATTATTTTGGTTTGTAATGGTAGAAAGTCCACTTGTATCATTGTAGTTGAGTAAATTTGAACAATATTGCAAGATTAACAAAAAAAAAACAAAAAAAGGACTTAGCTAAAAAAGGTCTCTTGGCCAGATTCCCTGCTGCCCAAAAGCATTTTTCAGAGTAAGCTTCTACTCAGACTTTCTCAGAGGAATATGTCCCAGATTGAAGTGGGAGTGTTCTTTGGGCCTTCTGGATTCTGTACAGACCTCAGAAATGGAACTGGCCGGCTTTGAGGTTGGCTCAGGAGCAGGCCCTTATCCCAGGGATGACATCACTCTGGCCCTAGAGACACTTGGAAGCAAAAGGGAACAGACTCTCCCAAAGCATTTCATTCAGAAGTCTTTGGGGGGGGGGGGGGCAGGGGAGGGAAGGAGCATCATCTTGCTACTGTGCTGAACCTGCCTGAACTCAGAAGCCTAAGAAAAGAATTCCCAGGGGACTGGAGTTTTGCAAACATGGTGCAGAAGCTGGAGTTCCTTCATTCTCATGGAAGGGTGGTTGGGTAGGGGAAAGAGTCTGCCTTGAATTATTCTCCAGAAGTGATCCAAATCTTCCTCCTGCTGTGAAATTCTCATTGCCTTCTCTGCTCATTAAAAGAGGGTGAGAGGCTGATAAGACAAGTAGCTTCTGTGATTTTCATGAGGACTGAGGGTTAGGATCCTCCACCACATTAACCTCCCTCCCCCATCATCATGCTTCAGAGGCCTTCAGTGCTTCATCTCCAAGGACCTTCCTGGCAATGAACCTCAAGCAGTCAGCAGTGACTCACCAAGTTCCTTCTAGATGGGAAAACTGCAGGCCACCCCCAGGCCAAACACGTGACCTTCCCAGGCACATCTTCTAGGTCACAGCAGGAAGATCCTTAAATATCCTCAGGGAAAGCTTTGCCCTGCCAGGAACACATGGAGAGCATCCCCTAAATCACCTTAGAAAAGGCCAAATCCAGAGAGGGTGGCACGGTTGCCAGTGATGTGGGAGCTTAGTTTCATGGCTGTCTTATGGGCTGAATGTTTGTGTCCCCCCAAGATGTGTGTGTGTTGAAACCTTAACTCCAATGTGATGGCATTGGGGGCTTTTGGGAGATAATTAGATTGAGATGGGGTCATGAAGATGGAACCCTTATAATGGGATTAGTGCCCTGAAAAGAAGGGAACAGAGAGCTTGCTCCTTCTCTCTGCCATGTGAGGGCAAAGCAAGATGGTAACTATCTGCAAGCTAGGAAAAGGGTCCTCCACAAGAACCCAGCCACCTTGCTGCTGTGACCTCGAACTTCTAACCTCCAGAACGATAAAAAACAAATTTCTGTTGTTTAAGCTACCCAGTTTGTGGTGTCTTGTTATAGCAGTCTGCACTGACAGTGAGGCCAGACATGTCTCCACTCAGAAGGGCTGACTTGTAGGAGAGTGTCTGCCTTCATGGTGTGGTCTCACAGTACACACCTGGATACTGTGTTGCCTTAGCAACTAGACTTGATGTGGTTTTCTAGCAGCATGCTCCATTGGAAGATGTCAGGCTGTTGAGTGACATTTGTCCATGTTCCTGTGGCATGGAGAGGCATCTGGAATAAGCTGGTGATCTTTGTGAAGCCTCCTTTTCTCTGTGCAGATAAACTGCCACATGATAGTTAAATTTCCCTCTGGTACAGTGATCTCCGTGAAGTTTTCTTCTGGCAAGCCTCTTCTGAGCCTTCTGTGTGAGCAACAGCTACAGGCCTAACTGTCAAAAGGGAAGGCCTGGGCTCCTGCACAACCCCCTGTCTACACCCATACCAATGACCTAGTGTCCATAGTGTGTGTGTGTGTGTGTGTGTGTGTGTGTGTGTGTGTGTGTGTTGGGTTGTGTTGCTGTTCTGGCCAGTCTCGTCTTATGATCAGTGATGTCATTCTCTCTCAAGCTGGCATGTAGTTTGTGTCATCAAGGGAGTTGGGTCCACTGGCTGCGTTAACATTGTGCTCAAAGGGTTCACTGACCCATCGAGCAGGAGGCAGTGGGAGCCCTTCCTAAAGAGGGCAGTGATTCCAGCACTGTCACTCCTGTCTCCCTTTCCCACAGACATGGTGGTGTGGTGACACGTTCCCACGTGTCTTCTAACAGACAGACCTCTTAGGCCGTGGCGAGGGGCATGTGTGAGAGTCATGACTCTTGGTCTCCTTTCTCCTGACTGACTGACTCACTGGGTGATCCCAGAGGGTTCGCTTTTCTAGGAGTCAGATTTCTGTAGTGGCTGTGGAGTTAACCAAGCAGCATATGCTCAAGCGCCTGCTTTAATAGTCAGTTGTTATTGTAGAACTTGCCCTCATGAAGCATGCTTTTAGGCACAGCATAAGGCACAGAACCATTTCAGCTGTTGTATATACAGCTGAATTTCCATGACTAGATGATAACAAATTGGCTTATGCCCCTGGATATAAGAGTCAAAAAAATTTTAGAAATTTTACTTTTCTAAGAGCATTAGTTTTTAAGAGAAGACCTTTTAACTAAGCTAATTCAAGAACATTGCTACCTTCCTCACAGAACAGTGAGGATCAGATTCATTTTTGTAAAACTCTGAAGGCTAAATGAGCACTGTTCTTTGGTGTAAAGCCGCCTCTGTTGACAATACTTGCAGTGGCCAGGGGAAGCATTCTTGCAGTACAGTTCAGCAATTTTATCACTTAAACTGGACCCCAACTGCAAGCCACAAAGATAGTTCTGCTCATTTGTAGTCATTTCTACCTTTTTCTGACTCACATACTCATATGTACTGAATACATACTCTCAAGAAGATCTGCCATTTAATCAATGTCATGTAATTCACATTGTTCAGATTCCTCAAACTTATAAGTAAATGACATCAGTGATTCTGTTTTAAGAACAGTTGTGTATCAATGAGATAATTTTTTCTCAGAGCATCATGACAAAATAATGTGCAATGCAAGGTGACAAATTAATTTTGCTCTCTGTTATCTCCTCATTTCCCCTAAACCAAATAAGAACAGTATTTCACTCTGAAATGCCTGACTGGTTGTTTAAGCCACTAATTTGAAATGCAGAGATTGGCATTTCTTTTCAGATAACTTTTGGTTAAATTTTGATATGTTTCTGAGACCACTGACATAATAAATATAAGTAAAAATGTTTACTGCTACAAAGTGCCAAGTAACACTAACCACATCAGATGGAGTAGTTGAGTGGGGAAGCCTGTCAGAGCGACCCTGAGCATGTGTTCTAAGTCATGGCCAGATGGATTTCAACTGTGGTGATTTCAGATGGATAATCTCTATATATAAAAGCCTAAACAACTGAATGACCAGTCGACTGGGTGCTATGACATGCACTGACCACCAGGGGGCAGATGCTCAATGAAGGAGCTGCCCCTGGTAGTCAGTGCACTTCCACAGCCAACCTCCCACAGCCAGCCAACCTCCTGCGGTCCCTCCCCTCGGCCAGCCAACCTTCCATGGTCCCTCACCCTGGCAGGCTGTCCTACCTCCCACCCCCTATTGGCCCCAATCACCAACCAGGCCAAGGGACTCCACCTGTGCATGAATTTTTTCACCAGGCCTGTTGTTTCTAATAAGACTCAGGACAAAGCCAGGCTTTGTGGGGAGGGGTGTCTAAAGCTTACACATTTCTAGCAGACCACCTCAGGGCCCCCGCAAATTTAAGCTTCATTAGCTTCATGGTAAATCTAGCTCTGAATCAGACCAGCTGAAACCCCACAAATTGGAAATAACTATTATTACTTTATCAGCATTTCATAGTACTAAGTACTGAAAATAGTCAAGGTGTTCTGCTACCTGATATTTCTTTCACAATTGAAGGCTTCTGAAATGCTTAAAATATTTTGTAGCATAATGAACATGGGAAGTGTCAGCTCACACTCTGCTGATATGTTCTTTCATCCCATAAAAACATAGAAAAAAGTTAAAAAGCAAATAAGAAAATGGCCAAGATAATTGAAAGTGAAACTGATAAGGAAAGAATCTTTTGAATTCTTGATTGAAATAGATTTCCATAAACCAAAAATCCTAAAAGGTTGTTTAAGTCATTCACTTGAAATGAGAACAGTTGTAAGACATTATGATATAGACAGGCATCTGGTACTTCTTTGGGCTTATTCATATTGTTTCCATGGTTGTTACAGCTTTTTCTAACATTCATTAAAATAAATATAAGACTGTGACAGTAGAAGAATTATTGTAAGTACTAGAAGCCCATTGCACGAAGGTTCGCACAATAGGCCTTCCTTCCCCTGGCTGCTGGCACCAGTTTTTCTCCGGCACCCAGGACCTAGGCCTTTGGTGTGGCTGCAGCGGAGAAGCCAAGCATCTTCAGTCTTCAATCTTCATTCTGGCTGGAGCCTTCAGTTTTCGCTCCGCACCTGCATATGCAAATTAACCACCATCTTTGGTGGGTTAATTTGCATAGTCACTGTGATTGGCTGGTGGGTGTAGCAGAGTGACACAAATTTGCATGTTTCTCTTTTATTAGTGTAGATTCTTTTAGTTTAATAAAAAACCACCTGAAACCATTATAGGTATGAGAACCATTTGAAGGAAGCACAGAGGATTTCGGGCAGAGGAAGGATAAAAAAAAAACAAGGCACGGGGACATGAAATAACATAGTTTATCTTGAAAACTCCAAATACCTTGGAGTAAGAGGAGTAGTCCAGGGAATGTCCAGGGATTGTACTGAAAGGTAAATAGCGGTCCAGTTAACAGACAGTCTGGTTTAAGAAGACTGTGCCTGTCAGGCACTAAGAGAGGATAGTAAGTGGGGAGTGCCATGATGAGACTTGTGTTTTTGAAAGATCAGTCTAGTGGTAGTGTGGAGAGTGGCTTGGAGGACATGGAGACCGAAGGCGAGAAAGATGCTATAACAGTTCCATTGGGGATGGAAGGTAAGAGATAGATTAGAGAGTCTAGGAAGGCAGTCAGAATAATTTAGTGGAACATTAACAATGGAGATTGAAGATTTGTCCTATCCTGTTTCTCTGCTATAACCCCAGGACTGAGCTCAGTGCTCACAGGTAGGAGACCGTGGAGACTTGGGTGACTGCCAGGTTTCCAGTTTGGTGGTTATCAAGTACTGCCATTAACCAGGATGTTTGTGGGAAAATTTTAGAGGGCTGTAATGACCCCAGTTTTGAGTGCATTAAATGTGAGGGCCTGTAAGTAGATATATCTAGTATACAGCTCAGGGCTCAAGTAAGGCCTAGAAACAGAAATGTGAGAGTCATCAGCACTCATAGGAGGGAGTAAGAATGAGAGAGGCATTTTGAAGGGGA
Organism: Myotis myotis; assembly: GCF_014108235.1. Lineage (NCBI taxonomy): Eukaryota > Metazoa > Chordata > Mammalia > Chiroptera > Vespertilionidae > Myotis > Myotis myotis. The sequence continues at coordinate 61,937,567 of NW_023416324.1, forward strand.
TCTTAGAAAAAGGCGAAGGAGAACACCACGGTTTTTATAGGAGAAGAAAGGCAACAGAAAAAGCAACTGAGAAAGAAGAGTTTCAAGGAAAATGCAGTGATTAACAAGGTCAAATACATCAAAAAGGTGAAACCCAATGGAGCTTGTGCACAACAATGGAGTTGGGGGGAGGAATATGAATGACACTTTCCTCCAAGTTGAGTGAGTGAGACTTGAGACATGAGACATGGGATGTAGGCAAGTGGAGGAAGAACCAGTAGCTTAAGGGTCCTCTAAGCATGAAGGCTCTTTCCTCATGAGGGAAGAGACAATCTGATTTACATGCAGAAAAAGTAACCAAAAGAATTGGACAAGTTAAAATTGGATGAAATTGAGGACAGTTAAATTACGCAAAACTCTCTGAGGATAAGGAAAGGGATGAGGTCAAAAGAGTATGGAGGGGTAAGGATATGGAGAAATTGAAGCCCTCATGCATTGCTGGTTGGAATACAAAATGGTGTAGCTGCTATGGAAAACAGTTTGTCAGTTCTTCAAAAAGTTAAGTGTAGAATTACTGCATGATCCAGAAATTTCACACAAAAGAATTGAAAAGAGGGACTCAAACAAATACTTGCATGCAATCTTCATTGAAGCATTATTAGCAATCACCAAAAGGTGGAAACGACTCAAGTGCCTATGAACAAATAAATGTATAAACAAAATGTGGTATATACAGACAATGGAATATTATTCAGTCATAAAAAGGGAAGAACTTCTGATACATACTACAACATGGATGAACTTTGAAAGTATGCTAAGTAAGATAAACCAAATAGTGCCTGGATTCCATTTACTACTATATGCAATACCTAAAATAGGCAAACTTATACAGACACAAAGTACATTAGAAGTTACCAAGGGCTGAGAAGAAGGAGGCAGTTATTATTTAATGGATTTTCTGTTTAAGGTTATAGAAGAGTTTGAAAAATAGTGGTGACAATTATACAACATTGTAAATGTAATTAATGCTGAATTATGCATGTAAAAATAGTTAAACTGGCCTATTTCATGTTATATATATATTTTACCACAATACAACGTAATGTCAGCCATAACATACATGGTGGTTCAAATAAGTTCAATTGTTTTATTTTTTTAACAGAGAGAATATGAAAGGATTAATTCTGAGCAAGACAGGGATATCTTCCTCTATCCTCCCTATCCTTCCAATGCTCTGGGGCATAGGTGAGGATGTATGTAGATACAGCTATAATTGCCCTCGTCCTCAGGGACATTAGGTAGCTCCTAACAGTCTCTATTTCCTTGGTTAAACAAGAGCTAAGCACCTCTGCTTAGAGTGGACAGGATGGGTAGAATTTTAATGAGCAACTAGAGGAGAGCAAATGAAGGTTAAGAATGACCACCAAGGGGAATGGAAGAGGGAGCTGACCAAGGATAAATAAGAGAACTGTTAAGGTATTCTACACCCGAGTGATACTGGTACACTACACAAGTATAATGTTTCATCTTCATGATTTCTTGGTTTTCCCCCTCAACTGCACCATGTATAGAAGTAGAAAAGCTACATTGCTCCTGGATGGGGGGGTTTGTGGCTTGAGCACAGTAGAGGGCTAATAGCCTAAGAGGGCCAACCAGAGGGTGCAGACTTAGTATGAAAGAGCATCCTGAGGGGACTCTTGACCCTAGCAGTGGTTCTCAACCTTCCTAATGCCGCAACCCTTTAATACAGTTCCTCATGTTGTGGTAACCCCCAACCATAAAATTATTTTCATTGCTACTTCATAACTGTAATTTTTCTACTGTTATGAGTCATAATGTAAATATCTGATATGCAGGATGTATTTTCATTGTTCACGACCCACAGGTTGAGAACCGCTGTGAGAAAGTGGAGTTGAAATGAAAAGGTGGGTATAAATGGGAGTGAGGAGTGAGAGAACAGATATTTAGCTGTCAGTGTTGTAGAAGTAGGACTTTTCTGGTTGATGATAGTATAAGGGTAGGCTCTAAGAGTGAAGGTGAAGTTGTAGAAATGGTCGGTGTATTAGAGTAGACTAACTGCTGGCACAATAGATGAAAACATGCATAATGACTTAATTAAAGTAGAAGTTTATTTCTTGATCATATAGATAGTCCATACTGGGGGTGTCTGTTTCATAGTAATTCAAGGATCCAGAATGGAGGTTCTATCATCTTCAACCAGAAGTTTTCAAGATTATCTGGGTATTGCTATCTAGTTGCTATAAGGATAAAGAGCAAGGAGGAGTTCACGTAGGTGGTTTCATTGGCCAGGACCTGAAAGAGGTGCACATCAGTCCCTTCATTGGCCAGAGTGTGGTCATATGACCATACCAAATTGCAAGGAAGTCTGGGAAATGTGCAGTTGTGTGTCCTAGGAAAAAAGCAACCAGCAGCCCTCGCTACACTTGAACTTTAAAGCCATTTTTAAAGCATTTCTTGTTGTAGTATTGTTACTTAGTTAAATACAGAGAAATTTCAAAAAGACTAACTTTAAAAAAGCACCTGAAGTGAAGAAGCTTTATCTGATCATGCATGGGCAACACTCATTTCTAATTCTGTTCCTTCAACCTACTCTTTTTAAAAAATCTAGTCAGACATTTCTATAACCCAGTTACCTCATTTGATGAACTGAATTTCATACTTTTTCCTTCATCAAAAATGTGTACAAGATTTTTTTGTGAGATAGAACCCCTTTATCACCCACTTGTGCCAGCAGCAAATATTAAATAATACAGAAAGATACCATTAAGTCACTGAAGGCATCAGCTCAAATGATCCAAAATAAATTCTGTGCCTGATTTAAGTGCAAGACCCATTTTGCTTCAGATTGTTACTTTAATTAAATGAGGTAAGACTTCTTTTTAGAGCTGCACAAATGTTCTCTTCCTGTTAACAAGCTTCTCAGTGTTGGATATTTAAATTAGGTGAAATCTGCCCTAGCTGGTTTGGCTCAGTGGATAGAGTGTTGGCCTGGGGACTGAAGAGTCAATTCCAGTCAAGGGCACATTCCCCAGGTTGCAGGCTCAATTTCCTGCTTTACCTCACTATTTTTCCACCTTTCTTGATGATCACTCTTTTTCTCTTTCTAGCCTTTCTCTTAGCTTCTCTTCCCAGTGGGGGCATGCAGGAGGCAGCCGATCAATGATTCTCTCTCATCATTGATGTTTCTATCTCCCTTCCTCTCTGAAATTAATATATATATATATATATTAAATAAAATATATTATATATTAAATTATATATTTAATAATATATATTAATAATATATATTTAATAATATATATTAAATTAAAATATATATATATTTAAATTAGGTGAAATCTCCCCAGCATGTATATTATCCACCCCCAATTTTCCACCAATAGGAATACAAGGCAAGCACAGCATCAGCCAAGAGTCATTGGCTAATAATGTTCCATCACAATCACTCCACCCACAGTGAGCTGCAGAGGTCAGGGAGGGTAGGAGGCACTGCAAAGGACACCTACAGCAAAGAGGAATTTCTCCCAAAAGAGACTTTGTTCCAGGAACCCTGTGATAAGATTCAAAGGGTCTTGGTATAGACTTGAGTAGCTCACCATCTTCCTTTTCAAAATCATATGGAAACTCTTCAGAAAATAAACTCTGTCTTGGTGAGGAAAGATCCTTTAAAGAAACATGGTGAATTATTATGAAGTACTAGGGGTGCCTCAAAATGCTTCCTCTTCTGATATTAAGAAGGCTTATCACCAGTTAGCTCTTCAGGTACACCCAGACAAGAACTCAGAAAACAAAAAGGCAGCTGAGGAGGAATTCAAACGAGTATCTGAGGCCTATGCAGTCTTGTCTGATGCCGAGAAACGCAACAGTTATGACAAGTCCAGAAGGAGCCACATCAAAAGAGAAAATAGAGGAGATGGCAGAAACAAAAACGATTTGAAGGAGGAAGAGTGGTTTGAGAGACCACACTGTGGCTCTCACAATGCCTTTGAAGATAAAGACCTCTTTTCGGGAGATTGTTTCCCCACTGGCCATGTGGGTAAATCCAGGAGATTCCACTCTTCCTTTTTTGATGTGACCCCCATTTTGGACACAGGATTTTCCACTTTTGTATCCCTGGGCTCCAGACCAGATTCCCCTTCCTCTGGGAAATTTGTCCCCTTTGTAAGCAGTGGGATGGGAAACTTCAGACTGGTCACCACTTGCAGCCAGATAGTGAATGGCAAGAGAGTTGTTACAAAGAAAGTTTGAGAAAATGTGAGAGAGAAGACTGAAGTGGAAGAAGAAAGTCCATTTCATCAGCTTCCTCTATGCCGTTGGTAAGGAGTTAGTTGCTGCAGTATGTTTTTACAGCAGTCTTTCCTGGAAGGCTGGTGAGTCTGATGCTTATCAGAGACCAGAGTTGGAATCTGAGAGTGTGTTGAACTGGAACGGACAGCAGTCAGCTTAGTCCCAACATCTCATTTTGCAGAGGAGGACAATAATGGGCCACATGTTACATAAGGAACTAGGAAGCAGCAGAGTTTGACCTTTAATTTAGGACAAAGACTTCTGATTCTAAGTTGACCCTTCTTTCCCCCTGCACTATATTTGAGACACTAGAGACCACCACCATGAATATGACCTTCTGAGTCAGGGCCCTACCATCATAAACCCCATTGACTTGTCTTCAACTCTTTTCCTGCTCTACCTCGCTATTGTGCCACTTTCTTGATGATCACTCTTTTTCTCTTTCTAGCCTTTCTCTTAGCCTCTTCTCTTCCCACCTCATCTTTCTTACCATACGTTTCCAATGCACCAAACCAAAATTAGGCTCAATTGAAAGAGTTGCCTAGGTGTGTGGATTGTTAGCAGAGAGAAAGAGTGAAAACTAAATGGGTAAAGATTTTTCACATACTTTTTTAATAGCATTTATTGAGTGCTAAGCAGATGTCAGGAATTCTACTTCACATATGTTACCTCAATAATACTTCAATGGTGAAATACAGTAGCAACTTTCCCCCCATGATATAGATACGAAAATGAGGCTTAGAGAGATTAAGTAACTTGTCCTTGGCCCAACCTAGTAGGCAATAAAATAGTGTCTTGCTCTAAAACAGTGGTTCTCAACCTTCCTAATGCCGCAACCCTTTAATACAGTTCCTCATGTTGTGGTGACCCCCAACCATAAAATTATTTTCGTTGCTACTTTATAACTGTAATTTTGCTACTGTTATGAATCATAATGTAAATATCTGATATGCAGGATGTGTTTTCATTGTTACAAATTGAACATAATTAAAGCATAGTAATTAATCACAAAAACAATATGTAATTATATATGTGTTTTCCAATGGTCTTAGGCGACCCCTGTGAAAGGGTCATTCGACCCCCAAAGGGGTCGAGACCCACAGGTTGAGAACCGCTGCTCTAAAACATTCTTATCTACGGAGGTATAATATCTGTGGATCCTACTCATTTATTTTTAGATCTAGGGTCTTGTCCTCATTGGGAATTTATACCTGCCATCTCTAAATTTTACTTCCATGCATGAGTACTTGCTGGAACTTAATAAGTCTGCAAACATTTTTAATATTATTGCCCAGTAGGCATTTGGTTATTCTTCCATGAAGACAGAAGACAGAAGTAATGTTAAAAGTTTCACTGCCCTAACCAGTTTGGCTCACTGGATAGAGCGTCGGCCTGCGGACTGAAGGGTCCCAGGTTCGATTCCGGTCAAGGGCATATACCTTGGTTGCAGGCACATACCCAGTAGTGGGTGTGCAGGAGGCAGCTGATCGATGCTTCTCTCTCATTGATGTTTCTAACTCTCTATCCTTCTCCCTTCCTCGCTGTAAAAAAAAAAAAAAAAATCAATAAAATATATATTAAAAAAAAAAGTTTCACTGAAACTAGCAAATGATTATCCCTTTAACACAGATATATAGACAGGATCCCAAGATGTGAATTATCTTTTTATTTGGGCTTTAATCATGATATACATGGAATCATGGGATTTGGTCACACTTCAGACTCTTCATTTATACTAAATGAATGGGGTCCAGGGAACTGGATCCTTGTGGAGAGTTACTCCTGGAGTCTGCATTAGAACTCCTATATTCCAGTCTCCACTCTCAGGCTCATTCTAGTGCACCATACAGACTGGCAAACGTTTATACACGTTACATAACAAATGAGTAGCTTTCTTAATTCAAGGAGTATTCCTGTGTTTGCAATTTTTATGAGACAAATGTTTTATGAGTCTTTGAATTTTTTAAATTTTAATAAATTTTTAAAACTTGAACAGGAATATGCCTGCATCCCTCTGGCCAAGGGTAGCATTCAGGTAGAGAGCACTCTTCCAGAAAGGAAGCAGAAGGTGGATTTGGAATAGAAATACATCTCCTTTCTTTCAAAGCCCGTACATTTCCCCTTAGTAGCATTGAGAGTCTCCTATATGTCTGGCACTGTGCTAGTTGCCTTACATGAATGCATCATTTTTTATCTCCAGAATCCTTCATGGGTTTACTTCCATTTCACACATGAGGAAACTGAGGTTTAGGGATGTTAGGTCCCTTACCCAGAGTCACACAGTAAGTTGTGGAGACAAGGTTCACACTGTGGTTTGACCTGGAAGCTCACATTTCCATTACGCTGAATTCTACTCCCATTCATCTGAGCTATTATAGTTTGCTTTAATAGGAAATTTCTGTTGTTGAACTCTATTCATTTCAAAAGTTTTAAAATGAGGATTTCAAAGTAGAGCTTTCTTTTGAACCCTAGTCCGAGGTGAATTACAGTGTGGCTACTGAACAAAGGGAAAATCAAATTGGAGTGTGGAATATGATTTTCCATTTTGTCTCAAATAAAATCCCAATTTCAGCATTTTTCACAGACATACTTGGCTTTTGACAGAAATGCTGAGTTGTAGGACTTTTTGCCAGCAAAGAATTTTAAAAATTCACTTTCAGTTAATCAAGGAAATTTTCTTGTTGTATAGCAATGAAAGCAGTGTCATCTCTTCCTGGTGCCAGTTTGAAATATGTAATAAGTGAAGTAGGAGCAGACATCAGCAAAGGAAAGATGGAGAGCAGGAAGGGCTTGGCGGCTTTCTAAAGCATTCCAAGTAGGTCTGTGTCATCTCAGCGCGTAAGCAAGAGCATGCGCTTTGAAGTGACCTGTGACTCAGATTCCTATGACCTCACAGTGCCTTCAGAACAGCTCCCGTGACTTCCAGGTGTCAGAAGCTCCTCAGCCAACTCTCAAACTTGCAGATTTGACTGATGGGCCATCTTTGGGGTTACTAGCTGCTGAAAAAGAAGAAAAATACTTTATATATTTTTTTATTAATTAAATCTTTATTGTTCAGATTATTACATTTGTTCCTCTTTTTACCCCCCATAACTCCCCTCCACCCAGTTCCCACCCCACCCTCCTCCCTCACTCCCCACCCACTGTCCTCATCCATAGGTGCACGATTTTTGTCCAGTCTCTTCCTGCACCCCCCCACACCCCTTTCCCCCCCAAGAATAGTCAGTCCACTCCCTTTCTATGCCCCTGATTCTATTATAATCACCAGTTCATTCTGTTCATCAGATTATTCACTTGATTTTCAGATTCACTTGTTGATAGATGTGTATTTATTGTTCATAATTTGTATCTTTACCTTTTTCTTCTTCTTCCTCTTCTTAAAGGATACCTTTCAGCATTTCATATAATACTGGTTTGGTGGTGATGAACTCCTTTAGCTTTTCCTTATCTGTGAAGCTCTTTATCTGACCTTCAATTCTGAATGATAGCTTTGCTGGATAAAGTAATCTTGGTTGTAGGTTCTTGGCATTCATCACTTTGAATATTTCTTGCCACTCCCTTCTGGCCTGCAAAGTTTCTGTTGAGAAATCAGCTGACAGTCGTATGGGTACTCCCTTGTAGGTAAATGACCTTCTTTCTCTTGCTGCTTTTAAGATTCTCTCTTTGTCTTTTGCTCTTGGCATTTTAATTATGATGTGTCTTGGTGTGGTCCTCTTTGGATTCCTTTTGTTTGGGGTTCTCTGTGCTTCCTGGACTTGTAAGTCTATTTCTTTCACCAGGTGGGGGAAGTTTTCTGTCATTATTTCTTCAAATAGGTTTTCAATATCTTACTCTCTCTCTCCTTCTGGCACCCCTATAATTCGTATGTTGGTACACTTGAAGCTGTCCCAGAGGCTCCTTACACTATCTTCCTATTTTTGGATTCTTTTTTCATTTTGCTTTTCCGGTTGGGTGTTTTTTGCTTCTTCGTATTTCAAATCTTTTACTTGATTCTTGTGATCCTCTAGTCTGCTGTTGGGAGTCTGTATAATATTCTTTATTTCAGTCAGTGTATGCTTAATTTCTAGTTGGTCCTATATCACAACCTCGAGGGTCTCATTAGATTTCTTGTAGGTCTCATTAAGTTTATCAGCAGTTTCTAGAAAATTCTTTTTTTTTTTTAATTAAATCTTTATTGTTCAGATTATTACATTTGTTCCTCTCTTTTTTTCCCCCCATAACTCCCCTCCTCCCAGTTCCCGCCCCACCCTCCGCCCTCACTCCCCACCCACTGTCCTCATCCATAGGTGCACGATTTTTGTCCAGTCTCTTCCCGCATCTCCCACACCCCTTTCCCCCCCAGGAATAGTCAGTCCATTCCCTTTCTATGTCCCTGATTCTATTATAATCGACAGTTCATTCTGTTCATCAGATTATTTATTCACTTGATTCTTAGATTCACTTGTTGATAGATGCATATTTGTTGTTCATAAATTGTATCTTTACCTTTTTCTTCCTCTTCCTCTTCTTAAAGGATACCTTTCAGCATTTCATATAATCCTGGTTTGGTGGTGATGAACTCCTTTAGCTTTTCCTTATCTGTGAAGCTCTTTATCTGACCATCAATTCTGAATGATAGCTTTGCTGGATAAAGTAATCTTGGTTGTAGGTTCTTGGTATTCATCACTTTGAATATTTCTTGCCACTCCCTTCTGGCCTGCAAAGTTTCTGTTGAGAAATCAGCTGACAGTCGTATGGGTATTCCCTTGTAGGTAACTGAGTTTCTTTCTCTTGCTGTTTTCAAGATTCTCTCTTTGTCTTTTGCTCTTGGCATTTTAATTATGATGTGTCTTGGTGTGGTCCTCTTTGGATTCCTTTTGTTTGGGGTTCTCCGCGCTTCTTGGACCTGTAAGTCCATTTCTTGCACCAGGTGGGGGAAGTTTTCTGTCATTATTTCTTCAAATAGGTTTTCAATATCTTGCTCTCTCTCATCTTCTGGCACCCCTATAATTCTGATGTTGGTACGCTTGAAGCTGTCCCAGAGGCTCCTTACACTATCCTCGCATTTTTGGATTCTTTTTTCATTTTGCTTTTCCGGTTGGGTGTTTTTTGCTTCCTCGCATTTCAAATCATTGACTTGATTCTTGCGCTCCTCTGGTCTGCTGTCGGGAGTCTGTATAATATTCGTTATTTCAGTCCGTGTATGCTTAATTTCTAGTTGGTTCCCCAATATAAGATCGAGGGTCTCATTAGTTTTCTTGTAGATCTCATTAAGTTTATCGGCGGCTTCTAAACAGTTCTTGAGAGACCTTAAAAGTGTGGTTCTGAACTCTATATCTTCCATTGACAATTTTGTCCTGTTTCTTTGTCTCCGCATTTTGTTATGCTTCCTTGGTGCACCCCCTAGTGGTCTTTGTTCGCAGTCTTATAGTTAAATCTTGATTGTTGTAGCTAATTCCAGGGAGGGTTTGACCTCCAGGCCAAGTGGCTATGAGAATCAGCTGTGTCAGCAGTGAGAGAACTTCTGTCCTCTAGGGAGGTCCTAATCTAGCCTTTGCCTGAGGCTATCCGGCAAATGCCTGTGTGCAGGGCTTGGGCGGGGCGGGTCGCACAGGATCAACAGGGTGGGCCAGAGAGAGCAGTTATGGCGGCTCTCAGTCCTGTCCCCAGGGGCTCTGCCTCTCAGAGTCCCAGCACCCGCTGCAAAGCTCAGAGAGAAAGCTGCACTCGCTCTGACCGAAGCCAGACAGTCCCGCTTCTCCCGTTTGAGTGTGGGTCCCTAAAGACTCGCCCGGATCTGGAGCTCAGAGTCTGCGACTCCCTCCCGATTGAAAACGCCAACCGCGCCCTCCGCCGCCAGCCCGCTCGCGCACTCCGCACCTCAGAACTTGACTTCAGCACTGTGCCTCCTCTGAGTGTCCGTATGCGTTTCTCTTTCCTCCTAGTTGTAGGATTTCCACTCAGCCACCGTTCCTGTGGTTCTGGGTGATGTCCCTTCCGTTTTTTGGTTTCACTTTTGAAGTAGTTGTTCAAAGCAGCAAACTCCGGCGTTAACCTATGCCGCCATCTTGGTTCTCCCTAGAAAATTCTTGAAAAACCTTAAAAGTGTGGTTTTGAACTGTATATCCAGTAGTTTGCTTTCCTCCATTTCTGTCATTTGTGTCCTTTTTCTTTGTCTATGCATTTTTTATGCTTCCCTGTGTTGATAAAGTGGTTTTCTATGCTAAGTGTCCTCTAGGGTCCAGTGGTTCATCCTCCCCAATTACCTGAGGAGGACACTTTTGGTCCACCCCCTTGTGGTCTTTGTGCACAGTCTTGTTGTAGTTAAGCCTTGATTGTTGTAGGTATCACTGGGAGGAATTGACCTCCAGGCCAATTGGTTGTGAGAATCAGCTGTGTCTGCAGTGGGAGAACTTCTGTTCTGGAGACACCCCTCTGGGCAAGACTTGCTTCAGTGGGGCTTGGTGCTCACTGAGTCTGCCCCCTGAGTGTGTCCTTTATGGTTCCACGGAGCTGCAAACTGGACGGTCCCACTCTGACCTCTGGGTTTCCTGGCTCCTGGATCTCTAGGGAGGTGCTAATCTAGCCTTTGCCTGAGGCTATCCAGCAAAAGCCTCCCTGCAGGGCTTGGGTGGGGCGGGTCCCATGGGATCAACAGGGCGGGGCTAGCAGTTATGTCTGCTCTCAGAGGCTCTGCTTCTTAATGTCCCGGTAATCACTGCCAGCCCATCTGAGAGAAAGCTTCCCTCAAGTTCTGACTGATGCCAGACAGTCCAGTTTCTCCCGTATGAGTCTGGGTCCACAGAAACTCACCCGGAACTGGAGCTCAGAGCCTGAGACTCCCTCCCTATTGAAAAAGACAACTGGGCCCTCAGCCGCCATCCCGCTCTGTGTGCGCCTCTGTACCTTAGTATTTTACTTCCGCACTGAGCCTCCTCTGAGTCTTGGTATGCTTTTCTCTTTCCTTCTAGTTGTAGAATTTCCACTCAGCCAGCTTCCTGTGTTTCTGGATGATGTCCGTTCTGTCTTTTAGTTGTATTTTTGAAATGGTTGTTCAACGCAGCAAACTCCAGTGTTTACCTATGCCGCTGTCTTGGTTTCTCTCCTCGAAAAATACTTTAGAATTAGAAATTCCATCCCTATGTCCTTACTTTTCCAATTGCCCTATCAACAAATTGCTTTGTTATGAGCTATGGTTTTGAATAGTTGTCTCCTACATATTAATGGGGGTATTTTGTTTTCTAGTAGATGATGAAATAAAGGTTTCCAACACTCAGAAACACCACAGACTAGTTAGAAGTAATTCCTTGTCCTTTTGCTGTGGTTCATGTTAGGTATTTGAAATGAGGACCATGGTTCTGTGAAGGAATAAGGACAAGTAATTGTATAACTTACAGCTCAGGGAGCATTTGCAATGGTGGTATCTCATGGAATCCTGTCCAAATCCCATATCCCCTATTACCTACCGAGGAGAGGGGAGGAAGACACTTGCCTAAGGTTACAGAGTGGGTGTTTCTCCAGCCCCCTAGCCCAGTGCTATTTCTCCCCCACACAGAGTCCTTCAAAGCAAATTTTCTGCCTGGCCTAGCAAAGTACATGAGAGAGTGTGAAGGAATGGCCCCCTTGGCCCTGATGTAGGAGGGGGTCACAGTTTTATGTAGCTTCAGTTGTATAGTAATGAAAGCAGCGTCTTCTCTTCCTGGTGCACATGTGTCCCCTTGTCTGTCCATCACTGGGGGAGGTGGGTACAGATGTGCGTGGGTAGAATGATGAAACAGATGTGTCGAGGTTTACCAAGCATGCACAGCTGGTTCATCTCTTTCAGGTTCCCTAAAAGCTAGTTCAGCTTCTTCCCACAATTACGTGATAACAAACATAAGGTGCAGTCAGCATTCTCAGTGTTTCCTTTCCAAAAGTTTCACACCACTTTCAACACTCGGTGTCCTCATGTCTTGCATGAGAAGCCCATTTTTATTTACCCCAAAGCTCTGTAGTCTCCAGGGTAGCTGAGGTGTAGGATACCTGGTTGGGTATCTGAAGGGTATGGGGAGTGGACTCTGAGAACAGAGGAGGGAATTTGTGGTGGGCAGGGCGCTGTCCCTCACTACCTTATTTGGAATCTCAATGGTCCATTAAGAGGAAGTATGGTGGGGCCCTCAGCATGAGAGCTTGATTTTTAGGTTGCGACAGGATGGTTCTCCTTTTAAAGGGCAGGAAAGGAGCTCAGAGTGAGTGAGTCATTTTCCCAATGTCCACTGTTGTGATTGACAAGATTCCAGAAAACCTAAGTCCCCAGTGGTCCATCTAAACAACACATATTTACTTCTAAGTGTCAAGAGAAACAGGTAGAGTTATGAAAAGAACATCAGCTTTGGCTGTGGACAGATGAGAGTTCAAATCCTGTGCCATCCTTTCCTAACTTCTTAATCTTGATTCTTGGTTTGCCTGTAAAACTAAGATGATAATCCCTGCCTGTCCTAATTTATAGAGTTATTTTAGGAATGAAGTACCAAAAATTCTGCATAAACTATAATCTAAACTAATAATAGAGGAATTTGCAAATTGGCCGGGATGCTGTTACATAATGACCAATCAGGACAGGGGCAGGGCCACAGCGAAGAGCTCTCAGCATGCCTGTGCCGAGGTCCAAAGGACACAGAGAGGAAAGAGAGCAGATAGGCAGGGGGACCCTGCCAGGAGGGGAGAGCAGATAGGCAGTTAAGGGAATCAGACCAGTAGGGGAGAGCAGATAGGCAGTTAGGGGGATCAGACCAGTAGGGGAGAGCAGATAGGCAGTTAGGGGGAATCAGGCCAGGAGGGGAGAGCAATTAGGGCAATCAGGCCAGCAGGGGAGGGAAGTTAGGGAGAACAGGCTGGCAGGGGGGAGCAGTTAGGCAGTTAATGTGATCAGGCCAGGAGGGGAGAGCAGTTAGGGCCATCAGGCCGGCAGGCAGGTGAGCAGTTAGGAGCCAGTGGTTCCAGATTACGAAAGGGTTCCCAGATTGGAGAGGGTGCAGGCTGGGCTAAGGGACCCCCCATGCACCAGGCCTATAATATATATGACTAAGTGACCATTATAGTGGAACAACCAGAATGACTGGTCAATATGATGTGCACTGAGCAGGCAGGCAGGTGAGCGGCTAGGGGCGAGCAGGCAGGTGAGCAGTTAGGGGCGAGCAGGCAGGCAGGCAGGTGAGCAGTTAGGTGCAAGCGGTCCTGGATTGCAAGAGAGCATGGACCAGGCTGAGGGACCCCACCTGCCCTTCCCCCCCCCACTTTCCCCCATTAATGAATTTTGTGCACCGGGCCTCTAGTATATTTTATAAGTGGAAAGTGTCATTATTCCTTTTGGAAGCAATATTTTTTATCCTTAAGGATATGTACTCCAAACTTACTGTCAGTTTTTAAAGATACTTGTGATGTGATCTTGAAAACAAGAACAGTTACCTCTTGTATTTTATCCAAAAAATAGAAGATGGAAGATAAAAATAGAAGATTCAATTTTTCCCCATTTTGGCATAAGTGAACAAGTCATGATTTTAGTTTGGAGACAATAATATGACTTTTTCCTTTGAACTTCCTTTTTGTTTCATTATTCTTGAGCTTTTGGACTTACATGTTGACTTTCCCCTCTGCTTCCATTATAGGAAATTGATGGAAAATCCCTGCTATTGATGACAAGAAATGATGTGCTGACAGGACTTCAGTTAAAGTTGGGGCCTGCTCTGAAAATCTATGAGTATCATGTAAAACCTCTGCAGTCAAAGCATTTAAAGAACAACTCTTCATAGTACAGTCAAATTGGGGTCTCAGACCTCAAAAATACATAATGACATAATTTAGTTTCATGTGATGAAACTTTGTAAACAGAATACATACATGTGTATATGTAAAGAATTTCAACCAAATGAAACGTTATCCTATTGGATAGACTAGGCAATCCATCAGCTGACCTGAATTCAGCTAGGAGGAGCAAGAACAGGTGGATAGGATGGTTTTCCTTGTGGAGTTTGTCAAAGAGAGTACAAAGAAATCAATGTTTGACATGAGTAGATACCCTTCCCCAGAAAAGCTTTGAGGTCATAAGGACATTATTCGTTTCTTCATAGATGGCTTTCCCAAAATTCTTTTAAAAATTCAATGGGATGAGCATGTTTTGATTACAGACTTGGGGAGGGGAGAAAGATAAAGGGATTGCTGTCTCCCTTGAGTTCCTCTGCTCCTTAGAGCTTGTGTTACTGGGATGGAATTGCTGACACCCTTTTTTACAGAGGGTCCTCCACTTGACCTTATTAAGGTTTCACTGGGATATGCTGCGATTTTTGAAATGAACATGCATCATGGCCCCTTTAGAAGCAGAACCATAGCTCTGAAAAGAAAAACTCTGTTGTGTATTGGGGATATCCATCCATATTCAGCTGGCTTTCACAGGGGGTAATGGTATTTTCTGCATAGAATTGCTTTTAAATTGGTTGTTTCCAAAAAACAGCATTATTTCACTTTATGGTTGTATTTATAATAATTTGTTTCTGAAGAAATTTGCCAAGAGTTACAGATCAAAAAGCCTTGTTACTAGTACAGAATATTTTTATATACATTCCTTCATGATGGTGTAATATTTTTAAAATTGCTCTGATGCTTTGTTTGATTCCTGGTTTGAGTACTTGTTTTTAAGAACTTGAAAAGGTGGGGTTGCTACATCTCTGTTCAAAGAGACATTTGTTCAATCTCTGTGTGTTGATGCCTTGTTGGATTGTGTTTTGTGGTTGCAATAAAGCATTGCTTCAGTTTATTCCTGGTGTATGTTTGATCTATTTTGCAATTGGGATTAAGGATTAAGGTTACTTCTTAAAACCATGGAAAGCTAAACCTTAAAAAACAACACTTCAGACATAAGAAACATGAGATTTATATGTGGATTTATCTTCTCTACAAATGGAATTGTCCAAGGATGCCTTGTTCATTCTCTTATCCACCCAACAACATATTTTAGGTGTTCTTTTAGCCAAAGATTTTATTTAATTTTTTTGCTGTAGGTCAGTGGCGCGGGGTGGGGTGAGGTGGTGATTTTGGAGGGAACTTCTGATGTAAACTATGAAACTTCTTCCAGACAAAAGCTCATATTCCCATATACAAAACTTTTCAGAGTGGTTGGACTCCCTGAAGTTCCCTCTTCTTCTCAAGTTAAGAATCACTGTTTTATTGAGTGTTATAATTCAGTCCCCTGTGGAGGTCATTTCTCTAAAGAATACAAAGTCTGAAGATGAGAGTGAAAAACACAGGAATCAGTATAGTGAGTGGGGTTCAAAGGTACATTCCAAATTAATTGGAATATGGAGTTTACGAAGTATCTGAAATTTAAGTAGTGCTTTGTTTTGCGCTGTAAGTAGGAGAGGGGGTCACAAAGGAGACATTTTCTATCCCCAAGTTCTCACAGTCTACCTGAGACAGAAAACAGAAACATAAGAAAGTAAAAGGCAGAATATGTTAAGGATTGTGAGAGAGACTGATAAAAGGGGAGCACTGCGTAAAAGGTGGGAAAGAAGAGACAGGAGCTCATGCAGGAGGGCGCTGGAATGAAGAACTTCACTAACCTTTCTGAAGGAGTTTCCTACAAGTGAAATAGTGATGATGATTGAACCCTCTACCTCAGAGGGATAGTTTGAGGAATGTCCAGGCCCTGCTTCCATGCATCCACCTGGTACCTCCTGTATTAGCTTGGAATAGGGTTTGGCTGTGAATGATCAAAATCGCCTCCCCAGCCCGGCTCATGTGGCTCAGTGGTTGAATGTCGACCTATGAACCAGGAGGTCTTGGTTTCATTCCTGGTCAATCCACATGCCTGGGTTGCATGCTCAATCCCCAGTGGGGGTGCCTGCAGGAGGCAGCCGATCAATTGAAGTACAGTAACCTCCATCTTGGGTAAAAACCGCTGTTTAAAATGAAGTATAGTAACCTCCATCTTGGGTAAAAACTGCTGTTTAAAATTTTAACCCTGCTATTCTGGCTTCTGTAAACATTTGCTTCCTTAATAGGGAAAATAAGACGACTCCCCATCCAGAGAGGCCATAAAATATGCCCCAGACAGAGTTGTCAGTGCTGGCACCAGGCCAGGACTTGAGATATGGTCTCACGGCCCTGTCCCAGCAACAGGACTTTTTCTCAGAAGGTCTGGAAGTCTCATTCCAAATTTGGAAAACAAAGAGCTGAAAAACATATAAATTGAAAAGACTTCCACCATATTGGGCCTCAGAATTTGAGAAGCAAGAATTCCTCTGGGCCCACTAGCGCTACTGAAAATGAATAGTACTCCAAATAAATTTGGCTTATTGATTAAGGCATCTTCTGATTTACAATATAGCACAATGATTCCCATCACTGATGTTTCTATCTCCTTCTCCCTCTCCCTTCCTCTCTGAAATCAGTAAAAAATGTATTTAAAAAAAAAAAAACACCTGCCTCCCTTGCTCTTACCCCACCTCCACAGATAATGAAAACAAGACAGAAGCTTATAAATGTCCAGAATCAGGCATTCCCTGGTATGGTCCCCCATAATGTTAGGGACACAGACTCCACCTTTCTTTTGCCCTATTATGCATGATACTCATTCCTAGAATTTCATAGCCCAAGATGGCTGCTTTGGCTCTTGCCATCACCACTGGCTGAATTCCAACCAGTGGGAAGAGGTAAAAGGAGAAAGGTGCATACTTCCTTCCTTCCAAGAAATTACTCATAATACTTCCTCTTATATCTTGCTGTCCAGAATTCAGTCACATTGCCATAACTAAGCTGCAAGGGAAGCAGAAATATTTTTTTTTCCTTAGAGACCCTAGGCCCAATTAAAATTCAAAAGTCCCATTATTCTACAGATAAAAGAGGAGAAAGAATATTGAGGGATGACTTACTGTCACCAGTCAGCTGGCCATGGAACACAGGGGATATGACACTAAAAGTGTGTCCTTAGTTGTATTTTTCTCTAGATTTGAACTTGGGCTCACACTCCGTTTAGTCTGTTTTTATAGCAGTCACCTTTCACCACTATTGGAAGCTTTGTTCACTAATCCCAACCTAATTCAACTAAGCTTCGGACCTGGACTGCTTTATAAATGCTTGTCAGAAGAAAAAAAAGGGGGGGGAGGTGGGGGTAAATTAACCGAAAAGCAAACTATTGTCCATCTTCCTCTCCAGACACGCAGACCCCTGGCTTCAGCCATAAAATTCTGTGTCTGGGTGTGGGCGCGGAGACCCCAGTGTCCTGCTGTCCAGGACTGCATTTCTGCACTAAGTTTTCTTTCAAACTTATTAACCAACCAGGACTGTCTGCCTCGTCTTTGGTCTCTCTGCTCCTTTGGCATTTGGGGGCCATTTGACATTCACAGCCCTCTCTCGAAGCAAGAGTATTATCACCATCAATGTTGAAGACAGCTTGACAAAGTGCATATTCTTAGACAGAAAATTGTGAACCTTGATGTCAGCTAGGAAATAAGGATTCTGAGGTCAGGAGATGGCAGTGGGGTATTTTGCAGAGAAATGCTGATGTAGAAGGATTGGTTCATGTGGGATTGCATGAAAAATGACTCCCAGTGGGGCCTCAAAACAATACCTTACATTCTGTCTGGGAAATGTAGGGTGCAGGATTCTCATCCCCTAACACTGATAGATGGTGGAGAGCAGCGGAGTCAGAATGCAGGCCTCAGAACAAGCTGAATGGGATGTAGGGTTTGGTACGTGGCCTCTCTGTTTACTTGTCACCTGAGACAGGCGTTAGGAGTTCATTCGTCTCCACGCATTACCATTCTAGTTTTGTATTAGCTCCTTGGCGCTCTCGTTTTCCCTTAACACCACCACAGCGTTCACCATACCTACAATAAATTAGCATTTAACCAGTAATTTTTTTAAAAAAAAAAAAAGAAAGAAAAACAAACCAAAAAGAATCAAATCATTCCCCTCAGCCTCCATTGACAACTTTCGAGCAATATTGGCAAATTAAAGACAGTCCACCTTTCCTACGCCCAGAAAATGAAGGCCGTGACAGGCAAGCCTGAGAGCCTTGGCAGACGCTGAAGCTGCTTCCCTTCCTGTCCCCGCCCAAACCCAGTCCAGGGGAAAATCCGTGTGATCAAAATAGGCCCTGGAGAGCGGCTGGGAGTCCTTGAAATTCAGCAGGTAGGCAGCCTTTGTCTCCAGACGGCAGTGAAACCATAGACGTCTGATGCCGTTTTATTTTTATTTTTTTCCAGCACAAAAATGAAAGTCCATTCTTTATTCCAGTGTTAAGAAAGATCTTACGTGGTGAAGGTATTACAAATTACATAGTAAAATCCCAGTACTAGGTGGAGTTTTAGAAAAATGTTTTTCTTTTTTTTTCTTTATTGATTAAGATATTACATATGTGTCCTTATTCCTCCATTGTCCCCCCATCACCCCCTCCCTCATGCCCTCACTCCCCTGGTGTCTGTGTCCATTGGTTAGGCTTATATGCATGCATACCAGTCCTTTGGTTGATCTCTCTCCCTTACCCCCACCCTTTCCTACCTTCCCTCTGAGGTTTGATGGTCTGATCAATGCTTCTCTGTCTCTGGATCTGTTTTTGTTCATCAGTTTATGTTGTTCATTATATTCCACAAATGAGTGAGATCATTTGGTATTTATCTTTCTCTGACTGGCTTATTTCACTTAGCATAATGCTCTCCAGGTCCATCTGTGCTGTTGCAAATGGTAAGAGTTCCTTCTTTTTTACAGCAGCATAGTATTCCATTGTGTAGATGTACCACAGTTTTCTAATCCACTCATCTGCTGATGGGCACTTAGGCTGTTTCCAGATCTTAGCTATGGTGAATTGTGCTGCTATGCACATAGGGGTGCATATATCCTTTCTAATTGGTGTTTCTAGTTTCTTGGGCTATATTCCCAGAAGTGGGATCTCTTTTAGATCGCACTGGGTTTTTATTAATGTGACCTGGGTCTGCGACTAGTACAGCAAATACACATGCCACGTGCGGAAGCACTTCAGGAGTGGGAGTGAGCATGCCTCAATGCCAGTAGCTTTTATGTTCTCACATAAAATCTAATGTTGGAATTTGATTATTTTCAACCAAAGGGCCCCACAGGGTATCAGAACCACAAGGGAGTTTTAAAAAGTACTTGCCACTCCACCTCCCCTTTCAGACTCTAGAAAGGACATTTAATGAATCGATTTAAAGGCAAGGTCACAAGCGGGTCGCTTTTCAGTGGACTCTAAGCTGACATGTTTTCCTTTGGCCAGTGAAGAATGTGTGTGTTTTTACAACTACATTTGCATTCTTCCTGGCAAGGCCGAAAGCTCCCATTTATTACAATCTTTTTAATAATATATTTTTTATTGATTTCAGAAAGGAAGGGAGAGGGAGAGAGAGAGAGAAACATCAATGATGAGAGAGAATCATTGATCATCTGCCTCCTGCATGCCCCACAATGGGGATAGAGCCCACAACCCGGGCATGTGCCCCAACCAGGAACCGTGACCTCCTGGTTCATAGGTTGACAATCACTGAGCCATGCCGGTTGGGCTATTACGATCTTTTAATTCCTAATATTTTGTAACCAGCAGGTGCACACTTTTACATTAACTGCCTGGACCCCTGAAGGTATGATGAAATTTAAACTCCCTGATCTAAAAATAAAGCCGAAACCGGTTTGGCTCAGTGGATAGAGCGTCGGCCTGCGGACTCAAGGGTCCCGGGTTCGATTCCGGTCAAGGGCATGTACCTGGGTTGCGGGCACATCCCCAGTGGGGAGTGTGCAGGAGGCAGCTGATCGATGTTTCTCTCTCATCGATGTTTCTAACTCTCTATCTCTCTCCCTTCCTCTCTGTAAAAAATCAATAAAATATAAAAAAAAAACAAACAAAAAAAAAACCTTGTAGTTTTAAAAAATAAAAATAAAAAAAATAAAAAAAATAAAGCTAAGAACACATAGCCTCCTTAGAGTGAGTTAACTCAGGAACTAGAGATTGCAAGTAGATTTCATTGAAAACAAGCTGGCGTATTGCATTGGAATATGTAGCAGGTATGAGCATCATTTTTGATGCTTAGTGGACATGATGAATATGATGAAAAAGAGACCCATTGCTGGCAATCTCCTCATTCTGTCCTCAACAAATATCACATGTGAGCATAAATTGTGTTCCTCTGAGTTCAGTGTACCCTGTCAGGGCACACACAGCCCTTCCATTGCACTAGTGAAATATATCTGTGGAGGAAATTAATTTGGGGAAATCTAATGACCCAGCCGCTGCCATATTTGGAAGCCAAATACAAAAAGTACTTACTGGTGGTGATCCATCTGCCTGTGATGGTCATTGCAAATGGGATCTGCAGGGGTCAGGTCTGGGCGCAGAGCCATTAACTGTTTTCTGTAATGATTTGGAGGAGGAAGTTAAACGTTCAAAGAGCTGACTGCTGTAGGACAGATATGCTTCTTAGGAGAAAACTTGTTAATTCTACTTCTAAACCAGGAATAGAAGCCACGGGAAGAAGGGAGAGAGCCATGGTTGTATTAATGAGCAGCTCGTTAGCTTCATGCTGTAGCTCCATAGGCAATTAAATAGCTTGGGTGCCATTTCTGGCCAGCAGTGGCAGTTCCATAGAGAGAAAAAGAGATTAAAATGATCACATCCAAATTCACTTGGTGACTGTGGCTGTCTTATATCTTTGTGACCCTCAAGAAGAGAGTTGTGTGCAGCATGCATTGGGGCAGATTAATGGAGGAGCCTGTGAGTGAAGCAAGGAGGCAGCTGTATTAATTAATGCCTGTTTACCTCAGCTAGGCAGGGTGTTCCTGTCTACAGCTGTCTTTAAGGAGAAATCAGGAAAGCTGGGGATGTTAGGCAATCTCCAAATAGAAAACGGGCCCCTCCTCCGTAGAATAAGTACATGGGCAGACCTTCACCTTTATCATAGCTCAGGTAGGGGAGAGGCCAGTGAGTAAAAGTGTAAATAATACTACACATACGTGTTACCTGTGGAGCAGGCTATGGCCCGGGCAGCCAGATCTATAAACAGCAAGATAAGGGAACATGTGCCATGAGATAGTACATACTATCACCCAGGCATCACCTGTGGGGCATTTTAGGTCACAGAGTTTAGAGGCCTTAAGCTTCCAGAAAAGTCAGGTAATGCAACCAGGGAAAGAGCTGCCATAAGGGTCTTCAGCTCTGTCATCTGTGGGCCATATCCATGCAAAGGTTTCAAGTTAAACATCTTTCTGCATTAAAGGTGGCAGAATCATCCCATAAATTGTGTTTCCTTCCCTTTTTCAGGGGATTACACTCTATTTTTTTTAAAATATATTTTATTGATTTTTTTACAGAGAGGAAGGGAGAGGGATAGAGAGTTAGAAACATCGATGAGAGAGAAACATTGATCAGCTGCCTCCTGCACACTCCCCACTGGGGATGTGCCCGCAACCAAGGTACATGCCCTTGACTGGAATCGAACCTGGGACCTTTGAGTCCGCAGGCCGATGCTCTATCCACTGAGCCAAACCGGTTAGGGCTACACTCTATTTTTATATGCTGGGAAATATACCATTTGAAAATAAGACTCGTATTATGAACATCATTTTGAGGGGAACTTAGTAAAACTCTTCAAGCAGCCAGCATTTCCTACGATTGAAAAGTAGTGTTTGGGGCAGTCTTCTCTCTCCTGTGCCCGAGCTTAGGGGCACTAGCTGATACACTGCGGTGCAGTGGGTAGAAGCACTGAGGCTTTTCCAAATGAATCTGAACTTGAATCCAGCCCCACCCTTTACTTGACTTGGGAACTTGGGCAAGTTGTATGGCTCCCCTCAGCATTAGGTGCCTCATCTTTCTCTAAGGCAGTGGTTCTCAACCTTCCTAAAGCCACGACCCTTTAATACAGTTCCTCATGTTGTGGTGATCCCTAATTTCATTGTTACAAATTGAACATAATTAAAGCATTGTGATTAATCACAAAAACAATATGTCATTATATATGTGTTTTCCGATGGTCTTAGGTGACCCCCGTGAAAGGGTCGTTTGAACCCCAAAGGGGTCACAACCCACAGGTTGAGAACCGCTGCTCTAAGGGCAGATACAGAGACAGAGCAAAGCAGCACCAGCCTGGCACTGTCCAATAAAAATACAATGCGAGCCACTTATGCAATAAATTTTCTGGTAGTCACATTTTAAAAAGTAAAAAGAAACAGGAGAATTAAATAATACGTTTAACCCAATAAATTCCAAATTTACCACTTCCATATGAAATCAATACAAAAGTTATTAACGATTGTAAAGTTGTTACTTTACAATCTTTTTTTCATGCCTTCAAAATTCACTGTATTTTATACTTACAGCACATCTCCACTGGGACAGAACAGCTCAGGCGTATCCATTAGGACTACTTTCAGCTGAAAACACAAGTAACAGTAACTTAGACAAGACAGAGTTTCCTGAACATGTATATGAGGTCTGAAGGTAAGCAGACCAGGGTTGGCATGATCATTCCATAGTCACTGGGTCCCAGACTTCTCCTAGGGGGGTTGCTCCACCACCCTGCATCTTCCTGTGAGGTCCAACATGGCTGCTCTAGCTTCAGTTACCACAACTATATTCCAGCCAAGAAGAAAAAAGAAAAAAAGTTGCATACAGCACTTTCACTGACATCTCTTTAATAAGAACTTAGTCCTTGGCTGTACCTACCTGCAAGGGAGGTTGGGAACTGTGGTCTTTATTTCAGGCAGCCAAGTAGCCAGCTAAATGACAGGAGGATGGATACTGTGGGAAGCTAGCAATCCTTCCATAACACCAGTCTCCCATGGTTGATGGAGGATTGAATTAGACTTCATCGTACAGTTAATCTATGTACATAAAAGCCTAAGCAACTGTTAAAACCGAACAACCAGAACAATCGGAACGACCAGTCGCTATGACGTGCACTGACCAACAGGGGGCAGACATTCAACACAGGAGCTGCCCCCTGGTGGTCAGTACGCTCCCACAGCCAACCTCTTCCTGCTGACCAACCTCCTGCAGGTGGGTTGTGGTAGATACAGACCCTTTCCCAGGAGGGCCTCAGGGCCGGCAGCCAACCTCCTACGCCCTGTCCCTCCCTCCAGCCAGCAGGCCCCGATCCGATCCACCACCCACCCGCAGTGGTGGTGGCGCAGTGGTGAGGGAAGGAGGGGGAGAAAAGGTGGGAACCGTGCAGTGGCGGGCTGCTAACAGGGGCATCAGCGTCAATTCCTTCTGTGCCCAGCTCATTGCCTCTTCTCCCAACCCTGCTGGGGCCTTCAGGGCCCAGGCTGAGACAGGAAACTGGGGGTGGGTGGCAGCAGATGAGGCCCTTTTCCCAAGGGGGCCTGCTCCCTCCTTGGGGCCGGCAGCCAACCTCCTACGGTTCCTCCCCCACCCCTCCCCCAGCAGCAGGCCCCATCCCTCCCCCAGCAGCAGGCCCCATCCTTCCCCCCAGCAAGCAGGCCCTGATGGTGGCCCGGCGGTGAGGGTGGGAGGAGGGGGGGAGTGGAGAACCGCGTGGTGGCGGGGTGCCAATGGCAGCGTCAGCATCTGGTGTCGTTCCTCCTGCGCCCAGCCCTGCGACCATCACCTCCTCTCTCAACCCCACTGGGGCCTATAGGCCCTGCTCGGCCTGACCCTGATCGGCCTGGCCCCAACCGGCCTTGATAGCCGGCCAGGCCTAGGGACCCTACCCATGCACGAATTTCGTGCACTGAGCCTCTAGTAGTATTATATGAAAAGTGAATTAAAGTATGGTTTTATTACTATGATCTCACTCCATTTCAAACCCAGCCAAATCACAGGATTAACAAATATGCAGAACCCAAATACTGTTCATTTGATGCATCTTAATATTACTAAACAGTAAAACAATTACTTTCTTTTTTAAAATATATATATATATATATATATATATATATATATATATTATTGATTTTTTACAGAGGGGAAGGGAGAGGGATAGAGAGTTATAAACATTGATGAGAGAGAAACATTGATCAGCTGTCTCCTGCACACCCCCTACTGGGGATGTGCCCGCAACCAAGGTACATGCCCTTGGGCGGAATCGAACCTGGGACCACTCAGTCCGCAGGCCGACGCTTATCCACTGAGCCAAACCGGTTAGGGCAACAATTACTTTCTTAGGTCCTTGGATTTGGGGTGGTTCTAGAGTTTTATCTTCATAAGGGCACATAAAAACAACAACCTTGCATTATTTCAGTTCCATAACAAATTGTTATGCTGAGTTAAGGGAAATGTGCTAAGCAAAATGCATGTTTTTATTCATCCCCAAAGACCTAGAGAGGTTAGTCTGAAGTATTGGTGAGTTCTAAATACATTCTGTCCCTAATTAAAGATGAACACTCAATGACATTCAAAATAGTTTTGTGAGCCTAATGAAAAGGAGACCTCTAATACCTTTCGGTAAATAACAAACAGCAAAAAAAATTTAAAATAATAAAGTTTTAAAATCTGTAGATCTGCATTCATTTATTTGAGCCAATTAGGCTGACATCAGTATGTTTAATTGTCTGGGCAGATTTTGCAATGAATTTTTAATGCTAAGGTGACTTCTCCCAGCCACCAGAATGTAGGTTATTAATCAGTCTTCGTATGGTATGCATACAGAATGCAGAGTAAGTTAATATTGCCTAATGGACATGTGGTTAAAAAGGAAAACTTTGGAGCTATGAATCCACAGTGGAGGAGCAAGGAAACACTGGGTGAAGGGTCAAGAGACCAGACTTATCTGTAAGACCTTGAACAAGTCTCTTAGCCTCTGTTGGTTCAATTGCCTCCCATGTAAAATAAATAAGTTCAACCATAAGTTTATTAAATTTAGCAGTTAATGTTTGTGATTTTCTGAGAATGCAATTATTTGAGTTATATGTGTCCCTCCTCTCCTTTACCACTCAGTGAAAACTCAGCATTTTCATCTTCTACAATGTCACTTCCCTTTCATAAATGTTCTAAGATTTTCGTTTGATTGATTCTCTCTTGGCTGTGCAGTGGGCTGGGAACAGTGGGCTTGAGAATTGTTGAGTTGGCTGATTGTATGAGCCTATAGGTTTGAATTGAAATCACTGTCACTGGATCCCCGGAGGAAGTGCCTCCGTTTTAGGAAGAGGACTTCCCCACAATCACAGCCTAGAGTTGAAGGGATAGAAAAGCAGAATTTCCCAGTGGATCCATGCCCATGTCTACCCTTTGGTTACCAGACCCATGTGTTCTACTGTCTGGCGACATAACATCATACAAGTATTTGCAGAGTATACTGTATCCTGGAGAATGGTACTGCATCATCACATGGTGTCATCTCCAAACTGGCATATCCTAAAAGACCGTTTATCCATCACTCTATCAGGCCAGCAGCTTCTGGATGGAGCTGTATGTGATAGGACCAGAAGGTCATGTGGTCATATACAGACCATCATTTTATTTTAAAGTAAGTCCCTTGGTCTGAGCAATGTTATACAAGATTGTATAAACCCTTGAGTGGTGCTGCCAGCTGAGTCCCTGTAGGCAGGAAAGGCAAATCCATATTCAAAGCATGTACCAATTCTGGTTGAGTCACTGCCCCTTTCAGAGTGAAAGGGGTACAATGTATTCAACCTGCTGCCAAGTAGCTCATTAGTGTTCTCAAGGATTGGTGGTGGCATGTCAAGTCTTACTTGATATTGATCTCTAAAGTTGGATATTTGTTAGCAACAGTTGTGATCTGTAATGGAAAGTGGAATCCCATGCTTTTGGGCCCATGTATGGCCTCCATCTCTGCTACTATGACTACTACATTCATGAGCTCATTGTGCCAGCATTGGGATCACCAGTGACAAAGGATGACTGACATCAACTGGCCAAGTCATTCTGTTCACTTGATTGGACAGTGCCTCTTCCATCATTGATGCCCTTTGATAGACATTATGTAATATGAATATCTTCACATTTATTGCCCACTCCCACTGTGACTTGTGACATCTTCATTTATAAAGGTGACTGAGCAACAACATGGAGAAGTTAATGCCACTTAAAAAGAGTTATATTTCTTGGAAAAAAGAGGACACGCCACACCATGCAGGGCCACAGGGAAAGCATTAGGTTTGGGTCAGGAGGCAGAATCAGGAGCAAAGGGAAAGCCTGGGTCAGAGCCTTACCTGGAGTTTCCATGGGAAAGGTAAACCAAGGCAAAATCAACAGTTTAGGATTGGTTGTTTGGAATAATTGCCACAGGCTTTGGGGCATAGGGGCTGTCTCTACCTGCTTGGTTCTTGGCCCTGGGTTGACTTAGGGCATGGGAAATGCTGGCATGATATGTAAGTTAGCTAAAGGAAGTGGTTAGATTGTCTGTGAGAGGCATGTACCCAAATACGTTTTAATTTTTAGGAATTAGCTATTCTGGCAAGAGCAATCTCTCCCTGGGTTCTTTTTTTTAAAATATATATTTTATTGACTTTTTACAGAGAGGAAGGGAGAGGAATAGAGAGTTAGAAACATCGATGAGAGAGAAGCATCGATCAGCAGCCTCCTGCACACGCCCCACTGGGGATGTGCCCACAACCAAGGGACATGCACTTGACCGGAATCGAACCTGGGACCCTTCAGTACACAGGCTAAAGCTCTATCCACTGAGCCAAACGAGTTAGGGCTCTCCCTGGATTCTTAAGTCCCCCTCAACATCTCAAAACATCACAAGCTACAGAGATTAAAAAACATGATTAATGCATACAGGTCCATTCACCAGGGTCTTTCTTCTCCCCAATCTGTCATTCTTTCTCTTTCCAGAAGCCTGACCAACCAACCGAGCCATTTGCCCATGAGTTTTTATATATTCTTACTTTTCTTTCTATACAAAGTAGATGACCTTTTGGTGCATTTCCTAAATACTTACTCATTGGGAGGCTTTTCCTCTGACACTGTCATAAAAGCTACCCTCCTCTATGGCCACTACTGAATGACATGGAGGATGAAGCCCACATACCTTTCTTGTGCCCTCTGTCCTTACTTGTGCTTGATCCCAGATCTATCATTTCCGTATTACAATGGACTCCTCTGGGCTCACCAGACCCTAATGCGTGGTGGGTTTGACAGAAACCTGTAATGATAAGTAGCTCTGGCCACAAAGTCCCTTATATCCCATAGACATACATTTGTCTTTACTAAGACCCAGTAACACACCAGGCGCTATTTTTCAAATGGTGAATAATTGTCTGCTACAGATAGCATGTGCCAAACCCTAGGAGTCTATGTTGTAATTTTCCTATTGGGACTTGCTGTGAGCCCCGCACAGCATCTTTCCCAAGGAGAGACACTTCTAATAGAATAGGGTCTGCTAACTCATATGGCCCAATGAGTAGGCATGTTTGTACTGAGCCTGGACCTGCGGCGCAGCCTTTTACTGCCCTGGGCCTCACACAAAACTGGAAGCCTTCCTTTGCACCCAGAAAATGGGTTGGACCAGTATTTCCATTGGAATACGATGCCTCCAAAATCTGGAGTCTTCCAGGCACTGTGCTTTCTCCTTCCAGGTAGAAAATTTGAGATGCAGTAATGTGTTCTTTATTTTGGAAGAAATATCCTGGAATGCCCTAGACCAGGGATCATCAAACTTTTTCTACATAGGCCAGAGAATAAATATTTTAGGCTTTATGGGCCAATAGTCCCTGTTATAACTACTCAACTGCCATTGTAATATGAAAACAACCATAGACAATACATAGGCAAATGGGCCTGGCTGTGTTCCAATAAAATTTTATTTGCAAACTGCATGTGGTGGGACAGATGTTTCTAACTCCTACCCTAAACCACTCCTAAAAACTTCACTAAGAAGGTGGGCCCCGCGATGTTTCTCCACCATTCTCTGATGCACAAGCATCACTTCTTGCTCCTCCAGTCCAATTAACATGATAATATATGGATACAATGGACCAATGTGACGTTCTTTGGAATATCTAGATGATCAAGATCCCACATACCAGTGGTCGGCAAACCGCGGCTCGCAAGCCACATGTGGCTCTTTGGCCCCTTGAGAGTGGCTCTTCCACAAAATACCACATGCGGGCGCGCATGTACAGTGCCATTGAAACTTCGTGGCCCATGCCCAGAAGTCGGTTTTCGGAAAGGAGATAGACGAAACAAGTATACAAGACGAGTGTGGATTGGAGAGTTGTAAGGGGCCGACCTCAGCGAATGTACCTCAATCAGATTGAGGACGTTTTTAGCAAAGGCCAGCTTAGGAGTACCCTAATTAAGTTAATAACAATGTACCTACCTATATAGTTTAAGTTTAAAAAATTTGGCTCTCAAAAGAAATTTCAATCGTTGTACTGTTGATATTTGGCTCTGTTGACTAATGAGTTTGACAACCACCTCCATATCCCAACAACAGGAGGCTTAATGTAGTCCTAGGAGCAAGGCCATAAATGAATACAATGGTCCATTCCATGTGAATGGAAACTGCTTCCATTCCTCCTTGATTTGAAAGTCTGATGGGTTTTATCCAGTATCCTCAGGATTCAGTCTCATGTATGTCCTCCAGCTCCTGTATTACTAACTCTTTGCCATTCTTTTGAGCTATAATCCCTTTCCTCCCTGAGTGGGCCCAGCATATCTCTGTCTGGTTTATGATGTGACTTGACCCTAATTATAGGTCTGTTAGCCAGGAGGGGAGGTGGAGATAAATCCCAGGGGCACTGTTTCCATGCTAGGCAGAAGCCTCTGTTTTGTCTTCAAGCAAAGGGGATC
This sequence comes from Myotis myotis, assembly GCF_014108235.1. Lineage (NCBI taxonomy): Eukaryota > Metazoa > Chordata > Mammalia > Chiroptera > Vespertilionidae > Myotis > Myotis myotis. The sequence goes on from NW_023416324.1 coordinate 61,966,587, forward strand.
AGTGCTAGCTTTCAACAGGGAGGAGAGGCCAGAGAATTCAGGGAAATCTGAGGATTCAAGGTTCCAGGTCCATCAATCAGGTCCCTGGTTTTGGTGGGGAAACCTTAGGGTTGAGAATGCAATCTTCCTTGGAACTCTGCTCTTCTTATAATCAAGTCCTGTGTTTGATCCTAAGATTTTTCTGACATCTGGCCATAGAGTCTTATTTATACAGGATATGGCAAAAGTAGGTTTACAGTTATGGGTACTCAAAACAGGGTTTATTCTTGTATTATTATTTATTATTGTATTATTTTCCATATGAACAATTGTAAACCTACTTTTGTCCCACCCTGTATACTACTAAAGAACCCTCTTGCTTTCATGCTTTTCCTTCTATTGGTTATTAATCATCTTCAGCTTTTAATTCTTTCTAAATGCTTTAATGGTTTCCAGCACATCCATCCAAATTCCATAGTCCTTGTGATAATTATTTCTCCCAAACCTCTCAAGCATCTAAGATATTGCCCCTGCCAGTGTATTCCCTTTCTCCATTATCCCCTACCAATTCACCTCTGATGAACATTTCATGGGCTCATTGCCATCTGGCCAGTGTGTGGTCCAGCTCCAAAAACCCATCCCTAAACTACTCCTGGCAACCCAGGTTGGCTTGCCTGTGAAGCTCACAGTGAGACCCTGAGATTTTCATGCAGGAGGTTGATTGAGGGGTGATCTCTGAAACAATGCCTGTGAGCAGTAAGGGAAGCAGGATTGGACAGGGGGAGAAGCTGAACTGTGAGGCAGTTGCAACAGAGGCCTCAGCCAATCAGGAGCTCTGGAGCTGGAATGTCCCTGCAGGGTTATCCCAGTTGAGGCAAAGGGGTCAGGATTTTGTGTCTCCCACATTGAGTAGCAGGGGAGTGAGTGTGAACTTGGGTGAGACAGCTTCCTTTAGTCAAGGGCAATTCCTGTGCAGGGATCTAACTATAAGCCATCAGAGGGAAACACTTTCGGCTGCTGAGAGCTTTGGTCCCAAGGGAGATCTGGGTGATGCACCAAAACAGCTTTAGCAGGAGCTTTACCGCCCACTTCGTGGGGGAAACACTACCACACACTGAAGATGGCAGAGCAAGGGGCGGAATGAGCCTGAGTACTTGTGCTATTACCAAATGGACAAACCATTCTTGGGTCAATCTATTTCAACTTCTTAAGTAAATAAAAGGTCCTTTCAGGTTAAGATACCCTTAGGTATTCAGTTACTTGAAACCAACAGCATTCTAACTAACGTGCATTATCCCAGTTACTCCTCTGTTACTCTGAGGTAAGTACTATTATTATTCCCATTTCAAAATTAGAGCACTAAAGTTTAAGGTAAGTTGTCTAAGGTCACACAGCTAGAGATTGGTGGAGCCTGATCTAAAACTTAGCACTGTCTACATCCAAAGTTCTGCTCTTCAACCTTTTATAAACATCTGTGTGACAGCTGGTCAAACTGGAAAGGGAATGTCACCATCCCCAGATATGAACAGAATAGTAGCCTGTATGTAGCTGAAGGCCTAATAGGTCTGCTTCAAGATGCTCACTGTCCCCTGACTTGTTATATGCCGGAAGCCGGTCCATCCTTGCTGCTTGACACAGTCGCTGCAGGAAAGAAACATCTGCACAGCATATGTTTCAAGGGACCTGGCGTATATAGCATACTGTTCTTAATATGTTTGCTCCCCTTAGCGCTGTGTGTTTTAACCAAGGTCACCTCTCCGAGAAAGGTTGTTTCCCCAGGTAGGGATTTTCCCCTGAAGTCAGGGAGGGGATGCCTCTCCTAGAAAGGTTGTTTCCCCAGGTAGGAATTTTTCCCTGAAGTCAGGGAGGGGATGAAACTCCTTAACTAAGTGCCAGGCGGGTAGTTAATCACTACAAACAATCATGCTTAAGCTACATAATCTTTACTCCCTGGAATGGAGATAAGAAACGCCCTAACCTTTGTAATAGAAATTGACAGGATTAAAATCAACTGGGATAAATACGGATGTAACAAGACAATAAACAGCAGAACTTCGCTGGAGATCCAGACCAGAACTTGGCTGGAGATCCTGGCTAGAGATCCTGGCTAGGCTGCTGATCAACTGAATACTGTCTCTGTGTCATTCCTTCTTCGCCGACTCCATCCACACCTTTGGGGACCCCTGGACCTGCTGGGGTTGGACCCCGGCAGTTATAGTCGATTGAGTGATTGCCGCAAAGTCCTATGTCCACATCCTAATTGCCAGACCTGTAAATGTGGCCGTATGTGGGACAGAGAAACTTTTTAGAGGTCAGTAAATCAAGGATCTTGAGATGGAGAGGTCACCATAAGTTATCTGGGTGGGCCCCAAATCCAATGACAAGTGTCCTTACAAGAGTCACCCAGGGGAGACTGATAGACAGAAGAAAAAGAGGCAGTGTGAACATGGAGGTAGAGGTTGGGGTGGTGGAGCCACAAGCCAAGGAGCCCTGAAGCTACCAGAAGCTGAAGAGGAAAGATCAAGGACGGAATCTGCTCTACGGATCTTAAAGAGAGCACAATCCTGCCAACACCTTGATTTGGGACTTCCGGCCTCCAGGCAATGAGGGGATGCATTTCTGCTGTTATACACCATCAGGTCTGTGTTAGTTACAGCAGCCTCGGGACACCAACGCACCTGGGTTCTTCTCTTATTCTAAATAGACTTATTTCCCTTTCTCATATAAAGGTAATCAGTATGCCCTTGTTCTAAGCTTGGTTGACTATATTCCTTATGTGGTAAATTTCCATTGGGATCCTTTATACTTTAAGGATTGAATGGCAACTGCTTCCTCAGCAGATGCTATGGCACCTCTGGGGATGTGAATGAGCGTTCTCCTGAGAAGTAGGTCCATCGCCATTATATTCTCAAAAGGGCCTCAGTAAGAGCCAAAAAAAGACTTGAAGAATGTCTGGGAAAGAGTCTGGGCAAATGGAAGAATGAGAGGCAGCTGAGTTCTTTAGGAAATGAGAACAAAGAATATGAAAACACAAAGAGATTAAGTTTCCATTATTTGGAAGCAGGAAGGACCCAGCATGTCTGGTTAGAAGGCTTGAAATCCATGCCTTTAGAAAGAAGCTTTGGTTTTCTCACAAACGCAGGTGAGGAAGCAGAAATGGCAACGGTTTTACAAAGAAGATGACAAAAGGCAAACCCCATTTAGCCCAGAGTCCGAAGGAAAAGAAATGCTCTTTCTGGACAGAGGGTGAGGAGGTCAGAGGGAAGTTAAGGTTTCTGTAGTTAAACCTCGCAGGTGGTTGAAAAAGATTAATTCTCTTCCAGTGACAAATGAGTAAAATGCTGTCCCAGAGGAGTTACTTCTGCTGTGGGGCAAAAAGGGAGGAAAAGCAGGTTAGTAAAAGTACAGAATGGCACGGCCTTAAGTGTGACTCTTCTTAAGGAAAAGGAACAGGACATATTTTCTGAGCCAGTCTCAGTGAAAAGTCAGGAGATGGAATTGAGAGGATTTGGAACAAGTCCTAGCCAGAGGCTTGGCTGCCAAGATCACAAGCCCCGAACAATGGCTACTCCTTTGTGTGCTATGCAAACTGCTTCCCAGGTGGTAAATGCACCTGCTTTATTCCCTCTTGAAAGTACTTGGAGATGGGGGGGAGAGGGGGGGGCGGGCGGAGATGGGGAGAGAAGACGGGAGAGTGTGTGAGAGCAGCTCTGCTTCCCAGAATACTGGAACACAGCCCCTGTCACCTTCCATAACAAAATTATGAAGCATTTGATTACAAATAACTCAGAGGTACTTACAGTTCAGCGGCCTGCTCCGTCTGCCAGCCCTGAATGCAGCAAGAGAAACCCAAAGCCTGTTAGCAGCACACAGATTACAATCCTAACCACAAAACAACATCCTTCACAAAACAGGAACCTGGTGGGAAATTCACAGGCCAGAGGCTTTCCTGCCGCACACCTGTGATACAACATCTGGGATACAACAGCGCATCTGCAACCATCACAATAAATGTTTTAAGAGCTCAAGGGAAGCAAATGCAGCTATGTATACAATGGGCCAGCATTTCTAAGGATTGCGCTCTAGCATGGATTTCTCCTCTGAAGCCTCCCCAGTGTTTCTATAACTTATGTGACCAAGAGAATATCAAGGGGAAAGGGTTTTGCTCTTGTTTGCTTATTTAGGAAAAATCATGTTAGACTCTAAATTCCTCCTTGAACAGAATTATAAAATCAGTAGGAGGATAAAATGTACTAGCCATTGGGCCATGCGAGGTCTGTGATGTGGAAGCACATTTTGTAAGCTCAGTATTTGATACAGCACAGAGCTTTCCTTATCGAATGACTTCATCCTTCTTGTCTCCTGTTCTTTCAGGCTCCAGCAGGCGAATGGCCTCCAGCATCTTCTAAGGTTTGCTGCTCTCACACCTCCCATCTCTCACCCCACCCACAAAATCCAACCATGGCTTTCTATTTGGGTCAATAACAAAGAAAAAGAAGGTAGGATATTTCTTTTAACAAACACATACATATCTCTGTGCGACAGGCATAAATACTATCAAAGCACTTTACAATTGTTTAACCCATTTTTAATCCTCAAAAACCTCTGAGGTAAGTTCTGTTTTCATCTCCATTTTATACATGAGGAAACTTGTCATATAGCTACTAAGAGGTGGAACCAGGATTTAAATGAGCCTGTGAAATTAAACACTATACCATGCATCCTTAAGTAGTAATATTATAAAGGTTAAAGAAGCAAAAGTATCAGATTATACTAAGTGCTCATATGCAAGCATTTATTAAAAATGGAGATTTCTTAAATTAATAAATTGAGTTTTTTAAATGGAGGAAGGTTATCTAGAATGTTCACGTGGACAGGTTTTCATAATGGGTTTCTAAAATTATAGTTTATACGGGCTGGCTTTAGCTCAGCGGTTCCTTCGCATACAGAGCTTTCTAAAATTACAGTTTATGAAGCTTTATGATATATACAATAGTAGAGTTAGTCAGCTGATATAATCACCACTCCAATTTGTATGCATCTTTAAATCATCCATTATATTTATTTCTCTGATTATATAGGTAGTAAATGTTCACGTTTGAAAGAGTCAGAAAAGTGCATGGCCAAAAATAATAGTCTCTCATAATCCCACCATCCAGAAATCATCACCACTGATATTTCCATCTATAGAGTCTCTAGTCTTCTTTCTACATGTATATTCATTCATCGGTGTATTGACTTAGCTTTTATTAAATGTGTTCTTTGTGACAAAGTGATGCATTATTCAAAGAAAGCAATTTATACTTTTTTTTCCCACAGCCCCAATGTGTACTCAATATTCTCTAAGGCTTGTAAAATACATAAAGCCAGTACATTAAGATTACAAAAGTACTTTTAGAGTAGGAATAAACTAGAACATTCTTAACAATTCAAATATTCAGTCTAATTGAAGTCAAAGTGGTGATATATTTCAAAATGCGATTTTTGTCCTTACATTTTCTGCAGTACCCAGAAGCAAAGTTTTAGCCTCAGTCGAATGAAAACAATGCTTGCTTCTTAAACTTGTGCACAAATTCATTGATATGACACTTTCATTAATTCATGATTCCTTGTGAATTGATTCCCAAGTTTCTCTAAGATAGGAAGACACAAGACAACTAAAAAGAAATATTAATTTATGATTGTCCTAATACTGCTCAGCATTTGTGAAATAAACTGTATCCCCAAAGCATGTCACAGCTACTAATCATAAAACACCTTGCTGAGGTAGGTGTAGAAGAATTTGTTCATACACGAGGAAAATGCACACTATAAATCAACATACTAGGTTAAAAATGCTATGATTTTTAGCACCACGAGTGGCCTAAGGAAGTCTTCAGCTGGGAATGGAGTCCAAATGGTGGCTGCAACGTCACAGCCTTGAAGCCAGCTTCCTCTTGACTGTACCAGTGATTCTGCCGTACGGATTGTCTGACGGGAGCAAGACCTGCAGAAAAAACACATTGGGACTTCAGAGACGTTAAAATAGACCTCTCCTTGAGTCTATGAATCAATATTAAATCAATGACAAAAACAACAGCTTGCTAAGCAGGAACATGTATGTGCCCTAAAATCCAGTGTCTTCAAGCATGGCCACACCTTATTTTTCTGGCAATCGTTGAGAGATGAGCCAATTCTCCAGAAAATTAAAGAGTTTTAGAAAAATTTTAGTCATTGGGATAGAAATGTTTCTCACATGCATTAAATATCCCTGCCTTTTAAATGGAGTGGAGTGAACATAATTCAGCTTTTGCCTGATGACTCCCTCTGAGCATCAGTCACTGTGCAGTGCTATCACCCCCCATGCCCTCAGGAGCATGTGCGGGCCACAGGGCTGCTATCCCAGTGCCAAATGGCTCCAGACAGCTGCACACTTGGAGTTCTTCTCCCCTCCCTGTCATTTGTCACTTCTCTGCTGTAGTCAGTGTGTCCTGACTCCCTGCTTCTCATGTGTTGCCTTCGCTTTGCACACACCTGCTGGGTGAGGGCCTGACGGTGCAGCCACAGACACGGGGACAGCTTGTTCAGTCACTCAGGGGCCTTCATGCAGAGCCCTGATCCAAAGAAACACAGGGCTTTTTGCCTTCAGATCCCCTGCTGGGTTCCAGGAGGGAGCTTCTGGTCTGACTTATTAGAGCAAGGACACTGTGGCCTCAGCCCTTGGGCAAGGCTCTGAGCTGGGATCAGTGCAGGCCTGAAAGTCAGACGAGCCGCACCTCTCTCTTCAGTGGGGGGTGGGGGGGTGGGGAGGGGGGAGGGCGCGGCGGGGCGGGGGGGGGGGGGGGAGCGGGTCTGAACTAAGCCTCGCTCTCCTCACCGAAGCCTAGGCCTTTTTCTGTTTCACCGTTGGTGGACATGGCCAGGATTACACTTAGGTCCCTCTCCTTTAAAAGGTAATCGTTTTGCCCTAGCCGGCTTGGCTCAATAGATAGAGCATCAGCCTGAAGGGTCCCAGGTTCGATTCCCGCCAAGGGCACATGCCTGGGTTGCAGGCTTGAACCCCAGTAGGGGGTGTGCAATGATTCTCTCTCATCATGGATGTTTCTATCTCTCTCTCCTTTTCCCTTCCTCTCTGAAATCAATAAAGAAATTTTTTTTTAAATAAAAAATATGAAAGGTAATAGTTTAAAAAATCTTCCTGTCCTAATTAACGGCATTGTGATCATCAACATCCTCTCCTTTCAGCTGAATGAGGAGCAAGTGGGGTCAGGGCTGCTCTCCTCTGCAGCTCAGGGCTCCGTGTCAGCACCAGCAGGCACCTGAGCTGGCCTTGGCTTCCCAGTGCTGCCCCTCCGCGCCCCCTCACAGCTGGGGTGGTGCACAGCCTGCTGGAGCAAGCGATGTGTTTTGCAGAGAAACAAGGTTCCTGGCCAGGAGGGTGGCGGCTAATAAGGCTGCTGGGTCCCGGGAGGGAGGCAGAATGTAGGACCTTCTGGACAACCCTTCATGGGTCTTTGTTCACCAAAGGACATGAGTCTATAACAGCAGAGCCATGTTAATAGGTGGCCCTTCTCTATCTTCCTCCCCCCACACACTAAGCAAAGCTACCAAAATGGGTGTTTTTCATACGCTAGAAGTCTGTGGAAGGATGGATCAAATAAAGAAACTCAGCCATTCTGAAAGTGGTCTGAGGGTGGGGGGGTGGGGGTTGGGGGGCGGGAGGGGTAACAGGGCCGGGGGTGGGGAGTGGGGGGGTCCTGATCTCCCAGGACTGGCTGCCCCAGGTTGCCTGTCGGGACCTCGAGCTGTCTAGTCAGACACACTGACTTGGTTAACCGTCTGCCACGGCTAAAAATAAGCCAGGGTGAGCGCCTTCTCCAAGACTAGCTTTCCTTTCAAAACCTGCATTTTCCCATCGTGCCTTCCGTGATCGCAAGTAGAAACACAAACACGCTTTCATCCCTTTTTTGTGTATATTGTATGCTACGGAATTGACTACTTAATCAAAAGTTAGAGATGATGGACGAGATAAAAATGGAACCTTTTATATCTCCTCATCGCCTCGTGATGGGAAAATAATGAAGCTGTGACCTTGTGTGGCACTTTCCAGAGAAGGAGATCTCAGGGCTGTTTCCCTGGGCACACTCTGTTCTTTCTCTGTCTTCACTCTGGGCGACTTCCAACCCTCCTCTATAATCACTCACCCACTTCCAGGTGCTCCAGCCTCAGAGAGTGAGAGGCCCAGAGTCAGGGCTCTCGTCAGTGGCAACTATAAATACTCCAAAAGCAATGGCTCTCAAGAGTTTTGGTCGGTGACATTATCAACCCAAGTTTATAAGAGGGCGCGGGGGCGGGGGGGGGAGGGTAGATGTGCTTTAAATATTTTTAAAGTTCTTACCTCGTCCTTGTTGACCAGTCCCATTTTGGACATGTCTATGTTGAAGTAGTGGATGTTCGGCAGGCTGATTTCCATGTCTTCTATCTGGAATCCACCATAGTATACATCACCTTGGGCAACTGTGGATCCATCTATCCATCCACCACTCACCCCCTCCCCAACCTGCCCACTAGTCTGTTACTCAGGTTCCCCCTCTATCTCTGAAAAAACCTCTGATGGTCCTCTACTGCCCAACACTGTTCTCCTCTCCTGGTCCTGTTATTAGACGGTGGGCCCACTCTTCTCCTCTCCATGTACAAAACCTGCTTCTCAGAAAAGCAAGAGCTTCTTGGATCAGAAACCTGGGACACTGCCTGGCCGGTGTGGCTCAGGGGTTGAGCGTCAACCTATAACCTCAATTCCCAGTCAGGGAATTGAAATACAGAGGAAGGCACCTAACTCGGGTACAGGGGATAGGACCTTCCAGGCTTTCTGGAGGGAGAGGTGTTTGAGTTGCGTCTTAAGGAACAAGTGGGGGTTATCTGGGCTCACATTCACAAGTGAGGGAGCAGAGTCGTATGGAGACCGGAGGCAGCGTGGAACAGTCATCTACTGCCGAGGGTCTGCCGCATGTGAAGCTCAGCGAGTGAAAGTCTTCCCATGTGCCTAGAGGTGAGGCAGGAGCTAGATCAGGAGGGCCTCTGTGGTCTTAGTGACAGTCTGACATGCTGGGGTTGTGCTTCGATCCCCAGTGGGGGACGTGCAGGAGGCCAATTAATGATTCTCTCTCTTCATTGATGTTTCTATCTCTCTGTCTTTCTCCCTTCCCCCCTGAAATCATTAAAAAAATTTTTTTTTTAAGAAAGAAACCTGGAAGACCTCTTCAGCATCTAACTGGTCTCCTGGGCCTGGCCAGTCAGGCTCCTAACTCCCTCCTCATTCCACTCCTAATGCTCCAGGCCTTTCCCTAACGTGCGGGCCCTGAGGTCAGAGTATAATTGGAGGCCCGCATGCCAGATGTCTAAAGATTTGGAAGTTATAAATCAAGCTAAAAAAAAACTTTTCTGTAAAATATGTTGTATCTTTCTAATTTGACAAATATACCTTCATCGCAACCTGGAAGGCCAGGATCAGATTTAAAGTTCTCTGACTTCTCCCAGTGCCATGCCAGGACATGGCAGCATGTGAAGAGTCAGTCCCCAGCCCTGGCCCATCCCATCTTCTTTCTTACGTCAGGTGGGTGGACATCCCAGCTTACATATCAAGTCCCATTCATGCCTCCGGCAAACATCTGACTTTTGCCCACTCTCAGGCCTAAGGGTACACACACCGATGGCATGGTCTGCCCTCCAGAGGATGGATCTAGGGAAGAGACTGCTCAGGCTCTGGAATTAGTCTCAGGGTTATTTGGGCAGGAAATTCTGGGCTACACTTATCCAGAGAATGCTCTAGGGGGGATGCACGGACTCCTGCCTTGGTCTTACTGACTTTTCATCCAGCGGAGAGAAGCTCAGCCAGAAGAAGGCCTGAAGCAAGCCTCCAGGGTGCTGGGCCATGGCAGGAGTCCCTCTGCCCAGGTCCAAGGGTAGTACTCTTCCAGTCTAGCCCCTCATGGCCACAGTTCAGGCCCATTTTTTAGATTTCTGCCACAGCCTCTCAACAGTTCTTGTCTGAAGTCTGTCATCCTTTTACTTTATTACACTTCTTTCAGAGTGATCTTTCTCAAGTGCAAATATGGTGGCATCAGACCCTGCTTAAACCCCTGGGTGGCTGCTGAGAGCTTTCAGGATACAGTACAGACTGTCACTAAGACCACAGAGGCCCTCCTGATCTAGCTCCTGCCTCACCTCTAGGCACATGGAAAGACTTTCACTCGCGGAGCTTCACATGCGGCAGACCCTCGGCAGTAGATGACTGTTCCACACTGCCTCCTGTCGACATACGACTCTGCTCCCTCACTTGTGAATGTGAACCCAGATAACCCCCACTTGTTCCTTAAGACGCAACTCAAACACCTCTCCCTCCAGAAAGCCTGGAAGGTCCTATCCCCTGTACCTGAGTTAGGTGCCTTCCTCTGTATTTCAATAATAATTTATTCTTTATTGCATATAGTTTACTGATATGATTCTTTCACTGGATGATGTTATCTTCGAGGGTAGGGACCATGTCTAATGTATCTTTGTATTCCTTCATGCTTTGACAGAGGCGTAATAACCATTCAATAATATCAAATGGCTGGCTGGATGGCTGGATGGATAGATAAAATCACTTTGCATCCATCCTTCATTTTCTGGATCTCCTGAAACTTAAATATGGCAAGATGAAAAGACTCAAAGAATTTTCAGCAAAGCTAAAGAACTATATAGCACTGGCCTGTGTTTTCAGGTTGGACAGATTTTTTCCATTTTTTACTCTCTCCTCACTTGCTATAACAAGCTTTTGAACAACAACAGATGTCATTTTTCATGTGTCTCCCACTTTCTTATTTTAACTCTCAACTCTTTCTCAGAGTTGACATGAGACACAACAAGTTCTCTCAGTCCTCGGAACGGCAAATGATAAAACATACCTCAGGAACCCGGCTCAGGGAGAGCACCTGGATGTCATAGAGGGTCTTCTGGACCGAGGGTGAGTACTCGCCTTTGTCATGGGGTCCAGCAAATTTCTCCAGGACAATGTCCCGAATGGTGTCCCTAGAACACAGAAAAGAGAACTGAAGGCTCATAGGGTGGTCTTTAGGAATGCGTTATAAAGCTGAGAAGCGGTGACCTTCCTGTCCCTCAGGAAGCAATTTTATTGTTGATTTTAAAAGAGATTAATATCTTGTAATAGTAAAAAAAACCTCACTTCCTATTTCCTTACACACACACACACACACACACACACACACACACACACCACTCAACAAACATATTGGGTGTCACTGGGCTATTTTCCTAACCTGGCACCAGGGCCCAGTGGGAATTCCAGGATAACTCTTCTGTGCTTGAAGAACCCATGAAGGGGACTCCCAAGCACTCCAGCACTCTTACTGCTCAGCATGGATGATTCCTTGAATTGTTGTTTTAGGGTGTTTTTTTGTTTTTTGTTTTTCTCTGCACTAAATATTTTATTTTATTATTTTATTGAATTCTCTTAATATACCTGAGGCAGGTGCTGTTATTATCCCCAATTTATAGGTGAGGAATCTGAGCTTAAAAATTAAATAATCCACTTGAAGTCCTTCTCTTTAGTGGGAGGCCCAACTAGCACCCTAACTCTGGCATGCTCAATTTTGTACTCTTTTCAACAAAAATATATCAGGCTGCTGCCCATGGGAAATGCTTGAAATAAAAAAGGAAACACAGATTGAGGTGAGTTTCTTTTTAAGCATTTCCCAGCCTGTCACATCATCAAAGGAGCAGAGCTAAGCGTTACCAGTGGGAGCAAGCTACCGGGGGCAGATTCCAGCTCATCATAGCTTAGAAGTTTTGAACAATTAGAGCTTCAGCAAAGAAATGAGATGCCTGGTCAAAAAGTAAACTCTGGGGGTACAGAGGCTTAATTATAGCTTGTAAAGATATTATTATTTAATCATACCTTTATATTGTTAAGGCATTTATCATTTATAAGATGATTCAGTGAATGTTATCTCATTTTGAGTGTAGCTTAGTGTGACCAACTGTCACAGTTTGCTGGGGACCAAGAGGTTTCCTGGGACAGGAGACTTTCAGTTTGAAAATTAGAAAAATCCTTGATGCAGAAAGGTTAGCCCTTTCTGCATCTACGATGAAGTAGTAAAGCCAAATATCATTATCCTCACTTGATATGGAGGTTCTTAACATGGGGCCCTGGCCCAGCAGTATCAGCATCACCTGGGAGTTTGTTAGAAATGCAAGTTATCAGGCTTCACTTCAGACCTGCAGTCAGAGCCTTTGGGGGGTGAGCCCAGTGACATACATCCTAACAAGCCTTCCATGTGATTCTGTGAACACAATCATATTTTAGAACTACCGATTTCATCAATGAAAAGCAGATGGTCATGGAAATTAGGTGGTCCATTCAAGGTCATTATTGCTAATAGAGTCTGAGATTCAAGTGCAGATTTTCAACTCAAAGTAAGACCATTGGCTTTCTGTTGTCCAACAAAAAGGATTTTGAATAGTGGGGAAGTTGAATTGAGTGGCCTCCAAGGTTCCCTTTAAATTGAAGACTTCATGAACTCCAGGCCCCAAGGACAAGGGCAGACACTACCTGTGCCAGCGCTAGGCCCTAGCACATGCTCATACCAGGTAGCCTCAAAGTCCACGTCTCTGCCCCGGTAGCGCCACTTGCAGTACACTTGGGTGGCAAAGCACCGGTCCTTCACCTCAGGGAGGGTGGTGAACTGGTCCTTGATAAATCCTTCAAATCCAGACTGGGTCGTTTTCAAGACCTTGAGATCTTTGATTCCTGAATGAATGACTGGAGGTCCTGTTTTAAGTAAAAAGGTAAGAGGGGATCAATGCCTTCTCACTGATCCCTAGCCCTGAGGATTCTGGTCATTAAAACATGGCACACTATGCTTATACTGAGAACTACATCACTGCCCATGTTTTCTGTCTCCCTGACTCCTCTGAAGTCCAAATGATGAAGATGGTATGTCTTTCCCTCCATCTGGATTCCACGATTCACTGCCCTCTCCTGCCCTTGGAGAACTGAAGGTCAGAGACTAAACCTCCATGTTGTGTTGAAGTCCAAATACCATCTATTTTTTGAGCTGCATCTCTTTCAACAGAAAATCATGCTGAAATGACTTAATAAGCAGTTCTGTCTGCTGCTAGGACTCCCTGTTTGGGGGTAGTCCTCATAAGGATTGTCTATACTGACTTATGGCGCCAGTCACCACCAGATCCTCAGTTCCCTTGTGGTTATGAACTCAGCAAAACCAGACAACTTCATGAAGGGACAAGAGTGTAAGCCTGACTGAGCCTAAATAGAGATGGGGAAGATGAGGCTGATGACATGCAAGGCATAGGTATGCCTAAGTTTTTTGACTGAAGGAGAAAGGACAAAGTTGGTTCCTGAGGACCTGGGGGAAAGAGTGCAGAGCTGAAAACAGTGGAGGGGATGATGTGACTCTCCCCACAGCCCCTGATGTCACCTTGTGAGGTGAATGGGGGAGGTGGAGGGGTGAGAGGCATAATCTGAATAAGCTGTTTGCTTGTGTGCCAGGCAGTTTTAGCTCAGGGTCCAGTTGGCAGGTGAAGCAAGAGTTAGTGAGGGAACAATTATCTTTTTCTTTTTCTAAATGGAACACACTGTAGCTCCAACAGTTTGGTGAAGCCTAAAGAGACCACGGCTTCAGGTGACACACTGAGAAGCCCCAAGGCACAATGCTCTGTGGAGAACATCATTCTTCCCAAGGAGCAGTGATAACTGGCACAGCAAATGCTGAGCAGAGCCAGCGAGGCAGAAGCTGTACCCAATGGTGCCAACTTCTCCCTGAGCACATGAGACAGCCCCTCAGGCTGCCAGAAGGTGGGAGAGTTTAGCTGGAGAGGCCCAGAAGTTTTGTAATGAGAGAGCTACAAGGCCAGGAAATTTCAGGAATTAACATCACTATAGTCTTCTTTGTATGTGCAGTCTGGTGAGGCTGGATATTCAGGGGACACTTGGGTATACATCCCCACTAGCACAGTGTCATGGCAGGATGACAAAGGTCACCTCTATTCAGTCTTAAAGTTATTCCTGATTAATATCTAACCTTCCTGGTCTGCTTAGTAAATAAATCAAGGGCTGGAGGTGTCAGGCATCGCTATGTTCTACATGGTCTTAGGTGAAGAATAAGAATGCAACTCATGATCCTCAATTACGATCCAGGGCAGCTTTAATAATCCAATGGTTTACATTGTCTGTGTGGTGTTAATGCCTTAGTTAATTCAGGAGCTGTGGGGTTTCAGAAGTAGATGAATAATGACTATATTTTGATATTTTCCTGGCCACAAGTGTGCATCTACTAGAGAGAGCAATGGCCAGGGCTTAGTGGTAGATCTGCTGATGAAACATGTACTGATTAAATAAGGTATTCCGACCAGAGTGTTCCAAGGTAATGTGGTAAAACTGAAAATTATATTTATTTAACACTAGTGCCCCAGTGCACGGGTTTGTGCACATTGAAAGGAAATTAATTAGAAGGTGGCCGGCAGGGCAGGACTGGGTGGGGTGGGACTGGACCTCCTATAGTCCCTCCCCGGCTGGCCACACCTGTGGTGGTGCCGCAGCTCAAAGGGCGTCTGTGGAGTGAGCAGGGTCCCTCCGGCAGGTGGGGTCCCCCAGCCTGGTCTGCAGGGATAGAGCCAAAACTGGCTCTCTGATATCTCGCCACAGCTTGGCAGCTCTTATGTTGAGCGTCTGCCCTCTGGTGGTCAGTACGCATCATAGATACTGGTTGGAGCGTCTGTCCCCTGGTGGTCATTACATGTCATAGCTACTGGTCAGATGGTCACTTAGCCTTTTATATATATATAGATTCTGAAGTTCTCATTGGAAGTTATATCTGCAGAAGAATCAAGAGAAGGACACCAACAATGCCTTAATGCTATTAGGTTGTCCAGGTTTATCGGATTCTAGATGAAGACATGGTTCTGAAAAATCAGCATTTCTAAATGCAATGTGGAGCTGATCCAAGAGAGTCTAAGTCCCAAATCTGAGAGAAGTGTAGGAGTAATCAATAAGCATCTGTTGAATGAGTGAATGCAAGAGTACAACATGTCTGATTCACATCAAGAAATGAGTGTCTCACAATTTAGTCTCTTTTTCTCTAGACAGTTCTCTTCCATTGGTTTTTACCATTTCCCTTCCTGATCACCCCACCCACAACTCTAATACAGAGTGTGGCAGGGAGAGGGGGAGAGGGCATCAATATCCTCTAAGAAAGTCTTGACTATCAGCATGAGTTTTGTTGTTATCTTTTTCAGTCATTACCTTACTGAATTCTCACATCTCTGTTACATAAGTAATTTTACCCAGGGGACTTCTAATCATTTGCCCATAGTGACCTGGCTAGGAACTCGCAGAAGTGGAGTTTGAAATCAATACCCCATTTTGAGATTCCATACGTTTCTTCCTCCTTTTTGGATTGTTCTCGTCTACACAAAGTTTTCTCCTTCCTTTAACTCTCCCCATTTCTTTACAATAAGAGGTCTTTCCAGGAGATAAAGGGGTTGCCATTTCCCATTCCATAGTGTACTTTGGGGGGCCTCTAATACAGCCCCGACTGAAAAAATACCATCTCCATTGTTCTGAAATGGAATGTAAAGCATCATTTTTAGAGTGGCCCCTATGTGTCTTGAAAACTTTTTATTCCTTAAAAATGTCCTATTGAAATACAAAGACCCCTTAAAAGACTGACTCTTTAAACCTTTATACATTAACACTATAATCTATTTCCAATAGTAATTGCCTCTAAAAAATATCCTATAGAAATGAAAGTGGGTTTGCAATCAGAAGTAGTGTTAAAAAAGTAGTGGGAACCCTTGAAGGGAGATAAAGAGAAGGTGAAGGAGGAGCAAAGGCAAACTTTATCTATTTTATCTTTTCCTAAACAGCTGGCCTTGATTGCCAGCATCCATGTAATTAAAAAAAATTTTGGCGCCTCCAATGGTCTTAATTATAAGAGGATTCCTGGATACTGTTGCACAATGGTTGAGACCACAGCCTTGGGCCTCAGAATCTCTAAATTCAAATCTAACCACTCTCTGTGCCTCTCCTCCCCAATTTATGAGCACTGTTCCCCTGAGAAAGTTACTTAAACTCTCTCTACCTTGATTTTCTCATCTGTCAAATGGAGATGGTAACCATACTTATTTCCTAGTTGACAGATGTCTAAGAAAAACTTGTAAAGAAAAATGGCTGCCCCATAGAAATGCTCTATAAAGGTTTTTATGATGATTTTGCCAGAACTGACTTCTTCTTAAAACTTCTACCACCTGTAAATATTCCCCAGGTTTCACAAAGGCTCACTGGGTTCTGAAAACTATTTCTGATGTGCCGTCACTATCCACCTCTGGCCAAGGACGAGATTTATTCATCTTCCAGGAGTGTCACTCCTGCTAGGCAACTTTGAAATGATCTCCTTTCTTGCTAGAATAAGACAATGGAGAAAGCAGTTGCATTTTCTAATTTATTTTGGCTTTGGTTTCACACAGAATAAAATGTCTCATGTTCCCAAGGACAGTTAACTATTTGCTACAGTTTGGGCAGAACACAAACCATCTACTCCGGTGCACTCATCATTCTATGAACAAAAACAACAACAGAAAACCTATACTCTTTGAATGTGAATTTTTTCCCTTGGCAGACATTAGACTCTGGATGAAATCAGAGAGCTTATTGTAGCTCCTCTGTTGGCAGTGCCCCAGCTTCCTAAACACTGGTAAGAACCTGAGCCTTTCAAATTCATAGACCCATCAACTAAAAATGTGATGCCTCACACACTTTAAAAAAGATTCCAATTTAGGCTAACAAGAAGGAATTCACCCGCAAAGACTGTCCTTTTCTAGGTTACTTCCCATTAAACCACTTAATCGGCTTTTTTAAATTTTTTGGTTTTTTTTATTTTTTTGTCTGTCTGCCATGGTTATGGAGATTAAATGTACAAGGAAGATTTTCACATTTCACTTTGCCAGAATACAATCTTCTCCAGCTTTTAGTGCCCTCCCACACACTTAGCAGACTGTGGTGTATCTCTCAGAGAAGCACACATCCTCCCCCTTAGTTCTCCAAGGGAAAGACACTCACTGGGAATTAATAGAAAAGTCCAATTCCTTACCTACGCATCAGGTGTCACAAAGCACAAAGCTTTACTGAGCCAAGAAAAAATCCTGTCAAGAAGAGGATAATTGCTTCCACATTTAACACCTCCAAAAAGGACACAAATAGCTAAAAGCAGAATATTTTAAAACTATATGAAATCATTCTAGTAGAAAACCTCAAACTTACAAAGTGCTAGAAAAAAAATGAAGATCAATTAAATGTCATTTGCCTTGAGAGTCCATTTAGCGCATGCAGAGAGAGCGAAAGCTCCCTCTGTGCACTTCTGGGTGGGGAGAGCTGACATCACCCAGAGGAAGGAAGTTAACTGGGCTTTTGTACCACTAGGTGATCATCAAGATGATTTTAAAAGACCTGGGGTTTGACAAGAACTCTTCTTTTGGATGAACTGGAGAGCACTTTAGTCTTGATATCTAAAGGACATGCACAGCCTTCTTGGACATACTCAGGCCATCTCTGGCCTGAGTCTCCCACTTGTCCCATCTCACTTCTATGGTCTGCTCAGCTTGACATCTCTTAAGTCTATTCTCCTCCAGGACTTCCCTGTCATCATCCCTTCCTTAAAACCATCTTCCTACTCCCACTCGTTTCCATGTTAATAGACTATTTTTCACAGCCAGTTGAGATCTCATCTGCATCCTCCATTCCTCTATTTAGCCATGAGTTTTTATAATTAGTGTCAGATTGGGAGAAATTTGATGAGTTATGATTCAAATAGTGAAGAGGTTTGGGGCCCAATAGAGTTTAAATTAGTAACTCAGCCATCCTAGTGACTTCAAGGCACGGCTAAGCTTGGAGCTCACAGAGACACATGAAAGAAAGAGTTTGGAAGATCCAAGTTCCAAATAACACCTAAACCAGAAGTCTGCACCCCACATGCAGGGTCCAGCCCTCCTCTCAGAGCTGGGGAAGTCACAAACATAACAGTCCTCATTCCTTTGGGTGAACAAATTTCTTTCACTCTTCCAGATTCTCCCATGGAACTAGCAGACTTTGAGACAGCCTAAAGTACTCTAAATGATGCAATGGGAGTTTTACAGCAATTCTCAGGGCCCAAAACAGTGTTTGAGATTCAGTAGGCTTTCTATAAATGTTTGCTCAATTGATAAGAATGAATCCAGTCCACTAAGAGAAACCCAGTTACATATTCTGCTGGGAAAAGTCCCTTTTGGGAGTTGCATGGCTGAATGTGTGATTAAGTGCATGTGTTTGAGGGGGCAGAATTCTCACCAACCTAGCCAGCCCCCCACCAAAAGCCCTACTTAGGGGTTTATAACAACAGCCTTCACTCTGGATTGGTGTGTGTGTGTGTGTGTGTGTAAAATGATTATTTTCTTCAATTAAGCCTACACAAGGGCATTTCTTATGACAATAATTGTATATTGGCTCAACTCACAGTTTCAACTCTTAGATAATAAACAAATGAAGAATTAAAATCTGCTGCCCAAAGAGCACCAGATCCTTACTCTCCAAAGAGGCACAAAGTACAAATGTCATCTTCATACACACAACACTGGAAGATATGTGTGTACACTCACATATGTGTGCACATACATACTGCCTACTCTTGAGGCAACTGATGCTTCTTGCCCTCCTCTGATCCCTCCAGCCCCAGGGCATATTGGAGAGGCACTGGATTCCAGATGAGTAAAGCCGAGCTTCTGGGAACACTGCCACAGTGATCGTAATACCCTGAAGCTCTGTAGCTTTCTGCAGAAAGAAAAAGCTCTGGCCTAATTATGGTGACTAGTTTTTCCACCCTACAGCAGCCGGGTGACTACAATTCAGGCTGATGATAACTCCTAGAAATTCCTAGAAAGAACAAGGGTGTGAAGAGCAGCCGGTTTCTTATTATGATCAGAAGAACCTTATACTTGACCACCCCACTTCCAACTCCAGGGCTCTGCTAACATATTCTTTATAGAAGTCACCAATGTTCTATTTGCCAAACTGCACAGTTCCTCTTCAGTCTTCTTTTCACCTTCCAGTTGCAGAGACTGCTAGCTGTTCACTAAATCTACTTCCTCTTCCTCCTGGGTACCTGGCTAGACTACTTTTCCCAGCCTCCCTTTGCAGTTAGGTGAGGCTGTGTGATTGGCTGCTCTCAAGCAGAAATGCTATGTGTTACTTTCAGGCCTGGGGTTATTGTAATTATGTTCCACCATTAATTTTAAAATTTCTTAAGAATTATATAATTGTCATTGCTATTTTAAGTGAGGTTCATTTTTATAGTAATAGTACGCAAATAATGTGTCAGGGAAACTTGACTGTTATTTACTAGCTATTTCCTATAATACTTATTATAATTAAAGCACAGTATGATATTTAAAGTACTGGTCAGAAAGATCAGAAATTTGGGGGTTTGTCAGCGTGAGCCTTTTTTCCTTACCTCAAAACCTGGTAATAAAAATGATCCACTCCATTTAACTCCCAGATTTCTTGCAAAAGCTATTATTTCATTTTTCATTTTTCATTTTTAAGAAAAAAAGTAGATTGTTTTAAAATATAATTTAAAGTCACAATGCTCATTCTCATCTCAGATTAAAAAGCTTTCAAAATTCTCTACAGTTTCCTATTAAACAGAATAACTTAGAAGAAGAGAAACCTGAAATTGCTATAGCAGAATCAAAACATGAAAAGTATTTTCTCACCACTCCTCATCTGTTCAACCTCACAGAAGTGCGTTCCAGTGGGAGTATGAATAAACGCGTGGACATGCTTAGCTCCATTCTGAAAATTAGAAACCAACATTGTTTCCAATAAAATTTCAGTATGTCATAAAGCCAATTTCTTTAATTAAACTGAGAGCACAAATAAGTAAAGTAACCTTCTCAAAACGCTTCCAAGGGACTTCTTCCACGTAGACTTGAGCTCTGATGACATGGTTAAAAGAAGAAAGGAAATGTTCACAGATATTCATAGCAAACGTTTCTATGCTTTTGATCTGTAAAAAGAAACAAAATGGGGGTGAGACCAAGATGGTGGCGTAGGCCTCCCACAACCACATCAAAATTACAACTAAAATACAGAACAACCATTACCCAGAACCATCAGGAAGCTGGCTGAGTGGAAGTCCTACAACTAACGAGGTAAAAAAGAAAGAACACAGAAACTGCTGGGAGGCGTGGAGGCATGAACGGGCTGGTCCAGCACCCACATGTGCCACTTTTTTAATTAGGTGGGAGATTGTCTCTGCGGAGGCCGCCCAGAGGAGCAACGGGTCCCAGCCCCACAGCAGATGCCCAGTCCAGGGTCCCAAAGCTGGGAAAAGAAGTCCCCATAACTACAGCTGTAAAAACCAGTGCAGACTGGGGCTCACTGACACAGAGGCTGCTGGAGACCCAGCTGCTCCTCCTAAAATGTTGGCAGACAAATTGAACTTGCAAAGTCCCACTTCCTCTGAGCTCCAGCGCCAGGGCAAGGCTCTCAGGACACAGACACATACAAGGAGGAACTGGATTGTCTGGCATCGGGGCAGGAACTCGGGGGTGGTGTTCTCCCAGACGAGGTATTTGCAGGGATCATTGTTCTTATGCTGGGACGTCCCCAGTCACAGGGCTGACTGACAGCC
The DNA here is from genome assembly GCF_014108235.1 of Myotis myotis. Taxonomy (NCBI): domain Eukaryota; kingdom Metazoa; phylum Chordata; class Mammalia; order Chiroptera; family Vespertilionidae; genus Myotis; species Myotis myotis. The sequence goes on from NW_023416324.1 coordinate 61,987,286, forward strand.
ATTTCTGTTTGCTCCACCCTGGTGATCCCTGAGACCCGCCTCATCCAATTTCCAGCCGCACCCAATCAGTGTGCAGTGGATTTTGCACATGAATAGCCTGTCCTTGCTCAGGCTAAAAATCTGTCAAACAAACTGCAGCTGGTCAGGGAGCCCCAAACCTATCAACAAATAACCCAAGACCTGGAACCAGCACCCACCTGCCTTGCTTCACAGATGGGCCTCATCTGGGCACTTCCAAACCTGATACAAAGAAAAGGAATCTGCAGATCTCTCTATAGCTCCTGCTGTGTGGCCCCAGGCAGTGGCTGCCTTTACTCCTCTCTGGAGACTCAAGAGCCAGTGTACCCAGTGTCAGATCATACCAGATTACAACTCTACACATCCATAAATAACACACTCAAGGGGCAGACTCAGTGAACGCCAAAGCCCCACTAAAGCAAGTCCTGCTCCATAGGGTGTTTCCTGCACAGCAGCTCTCCCTCTGTAGTCACAGCTGGTCCTCATAGCCAATTGGCCTGGAAGTCAATTCCTCCCAGTGACACCAACAGCAATCAAGTCTCAACTACAACAAGACTGTGCACACAGCCCACAAAGGGGTGCACCAAGAGAGTCCACCTCAGGTGATTGGGGAGGCTGAGCCACTGGGCCCTATAGGACACCTACTACACAAGGCCACTCTATCAACTCAATAAGACATAGCAGCTCTACCCAATACATAAAAATAAACACAGGGAAGCAGCAAAAATGCAGAGACAAAGAAACATGTCACAAATGGAAGACATGGAAGAAAGCAAACTACTGGATATAGAGTTATAAGGTTACTCAAGAATCTTTTAGAGACCTCCAAGGGACTTAGTGAGACTTTTAAGGGTCTTAGTGAAAATGCCAAAAAATGGAAAAGGACAAGTCAGAAATTAAGCATACACTAACTGAAATAAAGAATAATATACAAGAATTCAACAGTAGACTAGAGGATCCTGAGAATCAAATCGATTTGAAATATGAGGAAGCAAAAACACCCAACCAGAAGAGAAAAAAGAAAAAGGAATCTAAAACTATGAAGATAGTGTAAGGAGGCTCTGGGACAACTTCAAGCATACCAACATCCACATTATGGAGGTGCCAGAAGAAGGGAGAGAGCAAGATATTGAAAATGTATTTGAAGAAATAATGACAGAAAACTTCCCCTACCCGGTGAAAGAAATAGACTTAAAAGTCCAGGAACCACAGAGAATCCCAAACAAAAGGAACCCAAAGAGGACCACACCAAGACACATCATAATTAAAATGCCAAGGGCTAAAGACAAAGAGAAAATCTTAAAAGCAGCAAGAGAAAAGCAGTTAGTTACCTACAAGGGATTGCCCATACGACTGTCAGCTGATTTCTCAACAGGAACTAAGCAGGCCAGAAGGAAGTGGCAAGAAATATTCAAAGTGATTAATAGCAAGGACCTACAACCAAGATTACTCTACCAAGCAAAGCTGTCATTTAGAAGTGAAGGTCAGATAAAGAGCTTCACAGACAAAAAAATGGTAAGGAGTTCATTACCACCAAACCAGTATTATATGAAATGCTGAAGGGTATTCTTTAAGAAGAGGAAGAAGAAGAAAAAGATAAAGATAAAAAATATGAACAACAAAATGGCAACAAATACATATCTATCAACAATTGAATCTAAAAATCAGAATAAACAAATGCAAAATCTAATGAACAGAATAAACTGGTGAATAAAATAGAATCAGAGGCATAGAAATAGAATAGACTGATGATTCTCAGAGGGAAGGAAGGATGGTGGGCAGGAAGAAATTAAAGATCTTATGTGTATACTAGTGGCCCGGTACATGAATTTGTGTGCATTGAAAGGATATTAATTAGAAGGTGGCCGGCAGGGTGGGACTGAGCAAGATGGGCTGGACATGCCCTGGAGCCAACCTCCCATGGTCCCTCCCAGGCTGACCGTACCTGGGTGGCACCGTGGCCCGAAGGGCATCTGCAGTCACCACAGCTCCACAGTAAACTAGATTCGGGGCCGACAGTGCCCCAGCAACAACCTAACCCATGGCCAAAGGTGGAATCTCACAGCCCCATGAGGAATCGGGCTCCCTCCTCTCTGGTTCCCGGATGCATCACCCTAGAACCGCCACTGCCAAGTCACCACAGCTCAGCAGCTCCTGTGCATCTGTCCCCTGGTGGTCAGTGAATGTCATTTCTACCAGCCAGTCAGATGGTCAGACAGTTGGACAGTCACTTAGCCTTTTATATATATAGATATCCATTATCTATGAACACAGACAATAGGGTGGCAAAAGCCTGGGGTGGGGCAGGACCCAGGTGGAGTGGAGCAATAGGGGGAAAAAGAGGGACATCTGTATAATCTCAACAATAAATATTTTTAAAAAAAACATTTTAAAAAAGAAACAAAATGCTAGTGATCAGAAATATTTGTCCCACTTAAAAATAATTTTTAATATCCATGGATCTCCCTTTTGAATCAAGTGCTATCTAGAGATAGAGAAATGTAAAATTAGAAAGAATCTTGAGAGCTGAATGGGTTGTTATTCCAATTTTTCACAAGGGCTCCTAAATGTAATTGATAAATCACCATCACCAAGTGAGACTATCATTTTTTTAAGAAACCTGCTTTGTAGGACATGTGTCAATCAGTAGATGAGCAAAAGTAACGTGTTTAGATGCTTCTCACAATGAGCTTGCCATCACCTACACCAGGTACAGTACTACATTATACTCCAAAACACTCTGGACTCTATGAGGCTGGCAAATAGGCCTCCAAGTTTTCCGAGGAAAAATGTTAATGAAGGGTCGCTTCAGCTGTCTTTGCCTTGCAAACAGTCTTTCTGTTGACCATCCTCAGCTCTTCACCCTCATAAAGCAGCTCCTCACTTCCACACAAATTCTTCATATTAATCTCCAGGCAATGTTTGATGGTGTTATCATAATCTACAGATTAGTTAGGGCTTTCCTATAATTAAGGTGGACTATTTATACAGGTTTCCCCAGGATAAATCTGACATTTTTGAGACATATTCTACCTGTTGTCCTAGAATAATTATTAATAGCATCCCATTCCACTCTCAAAAGTTTCCTGATTTGGAAAATGAAAGGACTAACTTGAAAAGATACATACACCCCCATGTTGATTGCAGCATTATTACAGTAGTCAAAATATGGAAATGACCTAAGTGTTCATCAATGGATGAATGGATTAAGAAAATGTGATATATATAATGCATTGGTTCTCAACCTTCTGGCCCTTTAAATACAGTTCCTCATGTTGTGACCCAACCATAAAATTACTTTCATTGCTACTTCATAACTGTAATGTTGCTACTGTTATGAATCATAATGTAAATATCTGATATGCAGGATGGTCTTAGGCGACCCCTGTGAAAGTGTTGTTCGACCGCCAAAGGGGTCCCGACCCACAGGTTGAGAACCGCTGATATAATGGAACATCATTCAGCCATTAAAAGAATGAAATTTTGCCACTTGCAAAAACATGAATAGAACTTGAGGGCATTATGCTAAGTGAAATAAGTCAAACGGAGAAAGAAAAACACTCTATGATCTCACTTACATGTAGAATCTAAAACAAACTAATAAAACCAAGCCCACAGATACAGAGAACAGATTGGTGGTTGCCAGAGGTGAGGGGTCAGGGGTGAGAAGTCAAATAAATAAAAGGAGTCAAAAGGTACAAACTTCCAGTTGTAAAATAAATAAATCATGGGATATAATGTGCAGCATGGAGACTACAGTTAGTAAGACTATACTGCATATTTGAAAGTGGCTAAGAGAGGAAATCTTAAAAGTTATCACAAGAAAAACGATTCTGTAACTATGCATGGTGATGGATGTTAACTAGACTTATTGTGGTGAACATTTTGCAATAAAGGCAAATAGCAAACCATTATAGTATACACCTAAAACTAATATATGTCATATGCCCATTATATTTCAATTTAAAAAATAGGAAAAATGTGTTCTGGTTTGGATAAAAATTATATGATCATTTTATCTAACATGAATTAATTTGGTGTTCAAACAGCCAGATTCATTCCTTCACTTCTCTTCACCTCTCACACAGTACAGAAAATGTAAGAATCTGTGCTACCCAGCTCTCTTTTTTGGTGCAGTACAAAAACCTGTTTTCAATTTATGTTTTTAAGAGAGCAATGCCTTTGTCCATAGCCATGTCTGTGCTTGCTGGGCCATTCTGATTAGCAAGAGAAAGGTTCAGAGTGGAGATATGCCTTGCAGAATTTGTATTTCAGTTAAATGTCTTCATTTCATGGATGTGGATTTCATGCCAAAAAGCATGAGAAAAGAAGCTGTCCTATCTACATTTCTTGTCTTTTTAGGCTTCTTAGCCAATAAAAAATTTTTTCTTGAATTGCCCAGAAATCTGCTGGTGGACCAGCACAGCTTCACTCACACTTAAAAAAAACTTGAGGTGAAAGTGCTAACATATCAGACTCTATCAGTTCCAATGCCCTTTGAAAGAGTATAATTGCCTCCATATATGGATACTAAATGGTCATGGAGTTAGGAAGACCAGGAAAGCATTAAAAGTTGGACAAATATATTTCAAAGTGTATCTTGTACTTAAGATTTTCTTTTATAGCAACACCAAGAAGAGAAATTGTATTTTCTTCTATAAATTTTAAGATGAAAAAATAAATAATTAGACTCAAAGAAATGCATGACAAAAATGTGTAAATTTATGGTCTGAAACGCTCTCAGGACCTTGATTTTGTCATGGTCCTAATCAAAAGGTAACCATAAAATTCTTTAATAGGATTCTCTATCTAAAAGGTGTTATAAGTGTTGAGATCCAAGAAAAGAGAACAAAGAGGTGAATTAAAAACAAACAAACAAAAACAACCAAGCTTTTCTGTAAGACTGGGAACTTTAGAATGGAAAAAAAAAAACTTTTTTTAATGGCTTAAATGTAAAAATAAGGTTATAATTGTAATAATCAGAGTATTCTTGAAAGCAAAGTCATGTCTTACTTTTGAAGAAGAATGGAGAAAGGAGAATCACAAAGGGAACTTGAAATAAGCAAGCAGTATCATTATGTTATAGAATAGTGAATTCTGCATCATAATTGGCAGCATCTAAGAATAATAACACATACTCCTTTGAACTTTGCCAAGACGTGAACTGTGTTCTTGATGGTGTCTGTAGGGATGATGTCTGAATTATCTCCATGTAGATAATCTTTTTTGGAGCTCAGAGTAAGTTGCACCGAAGTTGCCACCTCTTTAATGCTGTGAAATTTTCCATCTCGCTGAATACGGAGAACTTTTACCATATCCTTCCCGTAGCCAGTTCGGACAAACTCCACCTCATCATTCTGCAATGAAAACATAGTTGTTGATAAAGGCTAAGTGAAAGCAAAAGGTCAATTGCAATTTGTCTAAGCCTTAATTGTATCATACACAGCAGGTCCTCGTTCTGGTATAATTGATCAGATGCCATACTAACTTAACTTTTATTTATATCAATTAGCCTGTGGTAAAACTGGTTACATAATAATGTTTTTCACTATACTTCCAAGAACCTATCAATATTAAGTGAGGAATTACTATAATTGTAATAATCAGAGTATTCTTGAAAGCAAGGTCATGTCTTACTTTTGAAGAAGAATGGAGAAAGGAGAATCACAAGTAACCAATGAAACTATATCAGATTGGCCTGAACACAGGCAGATGGCTTTCTTGATAATAATAAGTAATAATAATAACTGTACTTCATGGGCTAAACGACTCTGTTTTATTTAATCCCTGCTAAGGTAATCCTTATAACAGCTCTGAGAACTAGTATTATTCCCATTTTACAGAGGGAGAAACTGAGGTTCCAAAAGTTTAAGCAACTTGCCCTCCTACACATAGCTAGTAAAGGATAGAGCCAGCACTCACATTCAGGTCTGTTGACTTTACCTTGTGTACTCCTAACCACTTCATAAACAGCCTTTCCTGTATAAAATGCTTTGACTATGTGAACTGGAAATCATTGTATTCCCTTTTTTATAGAGAGTGATATTCTGGAGAAAATGTCCTGTGATCAATAAAAACAATTGGAAAATTGATTCTTCTACTTGCTGGCAGGAAGCAGGGTAATTAGTGACAGGGTCCAGATTACTTTCAGGAGTGCGGAGCCAGGGCCATCTGACGCAGGGAAAGCTACGCTTTAGCAAAGAGACACTCAATAAAAGCTTCGTGATTGAGTCATTAGTGCTCTTGTCTGAAGCTGGAGCCCTCACTAGCTAATACGTCCGTTTCCACTGCTGGGTTCCGCAGGACTTGTGCCTGGGCTTTATTGGTGTTTGAAAGGAGAGGCAGGAGGGAGCAGAGGAACAAAAACACATTTTTTTTTCAGCATTGAAATTGCACATTAAAATTTTAGTGAAAGAAGGGGACAAAAGTAAATCAAAAACAACGTTCAGTGAGAATGTGGGGAAGGGCACAGGGAAAGAAACTGGCCTGCTCATGGCACGTAGGTGATATGCTGAGAAACCCCAGGGCTGCCTACAAATGTTTGCATAAAAAATCACCAGGTCCCCTGGGAAAGTTTTTAAAATTCTAGCCAACATCAGAAATTATTGTAATGTTCTTAATCACAATGAGATAGGAGGCTGTCTTAAATCTTGGGGATAAACCCTAAAAATGCGTGGTGTCTGAATTCAATCCTTTCTCTGTGGGAAGGACACATTGAAGGGACAACTCTTGGAGAGGCCCCTCAAAAGCCTCTGACCCAATCGTTGGGAGACTTATAATGCAAAAACAGGACCAATAAGAAAACAGAAGGAGCAGACTTAAGGGATCCTAATGAGAACTATAATAGTGACAGGGAAAGGGGCGTGTTGTATAGTTATAATGGCTTTGGGATCAGAGCAGGCCCAAATGCTGCCTTCCTACTTACTAGTATAGCTTTGTAGCTGGTGACAAATAATTTGATGTCTCTGAGCCTCAGCATTCCCATTTGTACCAATGAAAATAGACACTCCTTCTTGTAGGGTTGCTGGTGAGTGTGAAAGACCTGGTTCAGTTCCTAGTACCTAGCGATGCAGAGAGGTCAACCCTAATAAAAGTGGTCACATCCAGCCTGGCTGTGGGCACAGCAGCAGCAGAGAGAGCCAAGGGGACCTTGAGAAGGCCCAGTCTTTGGAGTGGAGAGCACTACTGGTGCATTGAGCAACAAGAGATTCCACCTGGGGGAGAGAGGCACCTGGCTGGCTTGGGGCCCTTGGATGATATGGTCTGGGATCCAGAACCAAAGACTCTGAAATTACCCATTGTCCCCAGTGCACAGTTAAGACTCAACAAATGTTATTCCTCAGTTCCATCCTCTGCTACAAAATCCTCAAGGTACAGTAGGTTAGTCTGTGAAAGCAAGTGGTCCCTAAGTGATATATATGAAGATTAAATGATAGCCACTCTTCCTAGCCCCAGCCTGCTCATCTCTCCAGTTTCATGTCTTGCCACACTATTTTGAACTGCTTCGCTGTCCTGAGCTGACTGTGGTTGCCTAGGCTCTGCATGCTTTTCAGCCTGTAGACCTTTGAATTTGCCATTCTTTCTTTCTTGAACACTGCTTCCCTTCCTCACTACCTGACTACCAACCTCTTCACCTGCCTAACTTCTTCTAGGCGTCCAATCTCAGATGTCACTTCTCCCGGTAATGTGCCCCAGCCCCTCAGGTCTGGAGTAGGTGCCCTTCAGTGCGCTTTCAAAATAGTTATTTTGTCAAATTGTATTGCAATTGCCTCATTTTGTGTCTAATTTCTTCAGGAATGGTAAATTATGGAAGCAGGAACAATTTTTATCTTAGTTGTTATGGCAACCCCAGTGCTCCGCACAGTGCCTGGAACATCAAGAGGTACTTAATAAAGTGCTTAATAAATGTGTCTTGAATGAATGAATGGTGCACCACCACCTCCACCCCTGTGTGGTGACACAGAATAGTTCAAGAAAATAACCCAAAGATTTCAATGCAGGAAGAGCTGCTTTAGCTCAATCAGGAAGTTCCTCTTCCTGGGAAGGTGGGGAAGGCCCCTTCTTTCCTCTGATCACCACAGCCCGGAGATCACAGGCACAGCTGGCCAGAGAACAAAGGCCCAGGAAGGGCAGAGCTGGGTGTAGACAGAGTCAGCGATGCAGCACAAAGTGTTCGCATTGCTAACAAGACCGAGCGCTCCAGCACAGCGCAGCCGTCCCAGAGTTCCTGCACGTCACACACGAGAGAGGTCAGTGGTCCTTGGCCAGCTCCTGACTAGGCCTCGGCACCCGAGCAAGGCTGGAGTAATCAAGCTTGCCGAGCAATGAGTCCGAATAAAAAGGACACAACCGTCTGAGGCTGGAACAGAATGGAACAGGAACGATGTGGGACACCCAAGGGTCTCTCAGCAGGACCTGACAACACAGGTGATAGCCTGGACCACAGCTGACGTTGTTCTTTTTAATAAGGCTTCCTCACTTCCATCGCCAGAGAAATCAGAAGTGCCAGAACCCGTTGTGCATCATGCCCAGTATGGCGCAGAGATGCACATCCGAGACCGCTTCACAGTAAAATGCAAAGGCCGCTCTCATCTGGCGCATGGTCAGGGGCTGAGAGCGTGGGCTCTGGGCTCTGGAGTCAGGCAGGACAGGTGTGGATCTTTGTCCTGCTACCTAGTAGCTCTGTGAATGGAGGCAAACTTCTCCATCTATAAAATGGGAATGATAGCCATGCACCTTTCTTAGGATGGCTGTGAGGATTACATAAGAAAAAACATCACGTACTTAGAGAAGTGTCTGGCAAATAGTAAGTGTTCAATAAATGTTAGCTATAGTTATCATTGATAAATGATAATTCTATTTCAAATGTTTGCATCAAAGGGTCCCGTGGTTACTGTTCGCAATAAATAGCCAGACTGCACACCAATCCAGAACCCGGGTGGTGAAAATCAAAGACTGCTGCTGTGATGAGGCCTGAGTCAGCCTTCATACTTCTGCTAGGACGTCCTGCCCCAGGCTGTGTGGCTTGAGGACATGGTTACAAAAGGACTCGATTTCCTAGAGAAATGCTTTGGACAAAATATCAGCAGGAATAATCTTTTCCTGGCTCCACATGAGAAAAATCCCCTTTTCTTAGACATCTTTTGAAATACAAAAGGATGGAGACTCATTATTTGCTTGCAAGTAATGTTGGAGGAAACTCTCAGAGATTTTAAGTAAATCATATGAAGTTTCAGTTTTGTAATGAGATAGTGACTGTTCTCTCATTCCCAGGTCATATTGAAAGTGATGGAGGCTGTCACTACAGTCTAAGGCAGCGGTTCTCAACCTGTGGGTCGTGACCCCTTTAGTGGTCGAACGAACCTTTCACAGGGGTCGCCTAAGACCATCCTGCATATCAGATACTTACATTACAATTCATAACAGTAGCAACATTACAGTTATGAAGTAGCAACGGAAATAATGTTATGGTTGGGTCACAACATGAGGAACTGTATTTAAAGGGCCAGAAGGTTGAGAACCACTGGTAAGGGGGTCTTAGCCTGGAGTCTGTTAACCTCTACAGGGCCCCATGGATGGATTTGAGGCAGAAAAATATTAGGAACGATGAGGTAAAACTTTTACAAATGTAAATTTTAAAATAACTAGAATTTTCTTTCAAGAGCAGCATCTCTACCCTCCATAACAGAGGGGAATACAAAAGGGCTAGCTGTTTAGGACCCGTCACCCAAGTGTGAATATCGATTCAGCTGTAGTTGTGCTGTCACAACTGGAAGAACTATGCATGGAGACAGCCTGTGGAATGTGACGGAGAAGTTCTTCCAGCTCTCTGCGCAGGTTTGCCCCCTTGCCTGGCTATTTTCTTGCACATTTGTGAACAAAAGGACTTGGGAAGAAAATCCTGAACTAACATAAGAGAAAGGAGCACTCCAATGAACAATATTAATATCACTTAGGTGATTTCTAACAATATGGAATGAGAAGAACAGTAATGATGCATATAACAACCACGGAGGCAGCTGGTATTTTTTTGGTTGCCTAGGATCTCCTAAATGTCACATAGGAAAATATTGATATCTAGTGGAAAATGTCATGTGGCTTTAGGCTATAGAGTAGTTTATTTTTGCCATCAAGGGAAGATGTGCCCTGAGTTATGTTCAAAGGGTGACCCTAGAGGGGTTTGTCAAGCAGATGTTTCCAGGAACAGTATAATGTATACACTTAATATGGTAGCGAGAAAGGGTGACCTGCTGCTTAGTGAAGAGACTCCATTTACAGGGCTCCATTACTTTCATACTTCTGCCTGCTACAAAAGAAGAGAGAGTCATCACTAAATGCTAGGGGAAATGCTCATTTTCTTGCCAGCCTCTCCAGGGCACCAAGCAGCCTTAGGGGAGGGAACTGGATCAGGGCCCTGAGGTGTCTCTAGAATTGGCGGCAGGATACCCCACAAACAAAGGATTGATGAAGCCCTTCAAAAAGGCAGTTAAGAAAATTTTACTGAAATGCATACACTAAAAGATATTTCGCCCTAGCCGGTTTGGCTCAGTGGATAGAGAGTTGGCCTGCAGACTGAAGGGTCATGGGTTCAATTCTGGTTGAGGGCACATACCTTGGTTGCAGGCTTGATCCCCAGCCCTGGTTGGGGCACATGCAGGAGGCAACCAATGGATGTGTCTCTCTCACATCAATGTTTCTCTCTTTCTGTCTCTCCCCTGCCTTTCCACTCTCTCTAAAAATCAATGGGAAAATATCCATTGATATTTTTAACAACAACAACAACAAGCTATTTTGTTCCTAATGTATAAGTCTTGAAAATAAAAATAATACTAGCAACCATTTACTGAGGGTTTGATATGCATCAGGAACTTTGCATATATTACTTCACTTAATTATTTAAAAAACAACAACCTATAAAGTAGTTATATTATCCAAGTTTGACAAAGGAAGACACTAGGGTCGGGTAATCTGCCACGGTCAGACAGTTACTAGGTGACAGAACAGGAGGAGAGCCCAGCCCATTTGGCTCCAGATGACATGCCCTTACCCACTACCTCAGAGTCCCTACATCCCTTGCTAGCAAGCCCCTCCACTCATTAGGAACAGAAAAAAAAGCATTCTGATCCCAACAGGAGGGGGCATGGCCATGCTATTGTAGAAACCTATATTTCTGCATCATTTTTAAATTTTTCACCCAATGAGACCTACGGTATCTTATCTATTCCTCACAAAAACCTTGTAATTTGGTGGACAGACTCCCTATCCTATATAATAAAAGTCTAACATGCTAAGTATCTGGTCATCCGGTCATCCGGTCATCCTTTCAACCAATCAAAGCGTAATATGCTAATGATATACTAAGGCCGCTCAACCACTTGCTATGACGTGCACTGACCACCAGGGGGCAGATGCTCTGACCGATAGGTTGACTTGCTGCTGGGGTCCGGCCAATAGGGACTGAGTAAGATGGGTCGGACACGCCCTGGAGCCCTCCCATGGCCCCTCCCTGGCTGGCCAACCTCCCGCATCTCTCCCCAGCCCTGATCATGCACTGGTGGGGTCCCTTGGCCTGGCCTGCACCCTCTTGCAATCCAGGACCCCTCAGGGGATGTCAGAAAGCCGGTTTTGGCCCGATCCTGCAGGCCAGGCCGAGGGACCCACTGGTGCATGAATTCGTGCACTGAGCCTCTGGTTTTAAAAATAAACTAACTTACCCTAGCCGGTTTGACTCAGTGGATAGAGCATCAGCCTGAAGACTGAAGGGTCCCAGGTTTGATTCTGGTCCAAGGCATATGCCTGGGTTGCAGGCTTGATCACCAGTTGGGGCCATGCAGGAGGCAGCTGATCAATGAGTCTCTGTCATCATTGATGTTTCTATCTCTCTCTCTCCCTATCCCTGCCTCTCTGAAATCAATAAAAATATATTTTAAAAAATATAAAAATAAACTAGCTCAGAGATGTTAAGTGAGCTGCCCAAAGTCACACAGCTAATAGGCAGACAGGTATAGTAGAAAAAGCTTGCTGAGACTGTCAAGTTTTATTTTACTTACACTATGCTAGGCAGAACTTACCCAACACTAAAAGATGCCCCCCATCCAAAACATCACTTTTTCTAGCATTTCAGTCCTTTTTTTTTAATTACAGGGAAAGTATAAACTCAGATGAATTCTGTGTTTATTGCAAGAGCATTTAGGCTGTGAAGTAAGGGGAGAATTGAAGGGTGATTGCCCTTTGGGGCAAGATGAAAACTCAGTTTCATGCCTTTAACCACAGGGCACTATGTCTGAATTAAACATTTACATTTATCTGGCTGATGTAGACTTATGTGTGGTCATTGGAACCATGTTGCCAATGGACTGGTTTTAGTCCATCTGTAAGGACAAAGAAGTGGGTGCATCTTGGAAGAAAAGGAAACAAGGTGGGAAGGAATCAGCAGTGAATGAGCTCCCGTTTATGTGTCAGAGGCTGTGCACACAGCATCTCACCAAATCCTGACAGCGCTCTGTAAAGGTGCAGAGCATGAATCCCACCTTTACCAAAGGAAGCTGATGTTCATCATTTTCATTTGGTCAAAACCACTTGGCTAATGAGCATCGGGGGCAGGCATGGAACCCAGGCCCGATTATTTGCATTCTATCCCCGCTGCCTTCCTGATACATTACAATGAAGTTCTTTATAATGGGATTTTACCTACCTAACCACTTTTATTTATTTCTCTGATTAGTTTTAATTCATTCTAAACTCACATAACCCCAAACTCTTTTCCATTAAATTCCTACATTCACCTATATTTTCTTAGCTTCTTCTATGTGACAAGCACCACAGTAAGCTCTCTAGAAACAACAGTAAACAAGACAGACACTGTTCTACCCTGATAGAGAGTATACACTCGAACAAACATTTTTGGTAAGGAATCAGAAATCCAGTATTTTAGACTTTGCAAGCTGTTATGATCTCTGGTGCAACTGCTCATTTCTGCCATAATAGCATAAAGTAGCTACATAATACATGAATGAATGGGTATGACTGTGTTTCAATAAAAGTTTCTTTATAGAAACAGACAGTGGGCCAGATTTGGCTCACAGGAGTTTGCTGACCTCTGCTCTCTAAAGTAACCCATGAAAGTCATCAAGTAATCAGAACACATTCTTATAATTACTCTAATTGAAAAAATACAGTGAGCTCTGGTTCTATATTGCAGGGACCCCTAAGCCAGTTGGAGAGAGATTCAGGATGGCTTCCAGGAGGAATTGGCATTCACAAAACCACCTGAACAATGAGAGGAATTAACCAAATAAAATTTTTCTGGCCCTCTTCCACTTATGTTCTCCTTCAACCACATTTCTAAGGAACAATTCCTTATTTTATAAATATCTGAGTCTTTTTGCTTGTCTCATCCCTTCTTATCAAAATAATTCATGTCCCCTCCCCTTCCTCCCTCAACAAGTGCATCAACATTTTCCCTCAGTCTGTCACATTCTAGATTTTACTCCATACATCAGCAGTCTTTTAAAATTTGAACAAAAATAAAAGTTGAACTTAGATAAACTTTATAGTATGTAAATCAGACCTTACAAGCCTATCGAAAATAAATAAATAAGGCCAGGAGTCCTTACAGGATGACTAAACTTTCTAAAAAAATATATATATATATTTATTTCAGAGAGGAAGGGTGAGGGAAAGAAAGATAGAGACATCAATGATGAGAGAGAATCATTGATTGGCTGCCTCCTGCACACCCCTTACTGGGGACCGTGCCTCCTGCATGCCCAGACTTGAACCATGACCTCCTGGTTCATAGGTGGACATTCAACCACTGACCCACACCAACCAGGCAGGATGACTAAACTTTGATGAAGCCAGCACAGACCAGGATCTGGAAAAACTTAACTTTATCTCAGTCTCAAAAAGTTATCACAGATTAAGCATCAAGGAGCTTGAATTCATAGTCCAAAATCTAAAGTACACAATGAGAGAGAGAGAGAGAAGGTTGTAGAAACAACAGATAGCAAAGTGTGACTTGCCAAGTCTTCAGATATTAAAATTATCAGACATAAAGTACAAAAATATATACTTAATATTTTTATAGACATAAGAGAGAAGAATGAATTTATCTTTTTTTGAGATAAGAGTGTAGCTTCTCTTGAACAAGAAACAAGGGACCATGAAAAAGACCAAGTAAATTTGAAACAGAACCCAGTAGACCCTTCTAGAAATTCATTGATAAGTGGATTAGTTATTTGGAAGGGACAGATTAAGTAACAGATTAATGGCGTCAAAGAGAGAAAGAAAGAACTGGAAGATAGATCCAAATAAAGAAGCAGGGATTAATGCAGATGTACAGGAGACATGGAAGAGATATAAAATGTACTAGAAATATATAATAGAGCAAATGTGGAAGAGGCAGAATTCCAAGAGATCAAGACTGAGATTTTCTAGAATTACTGGACGAATGAATGTAAACTTTTAACCATAAAATAAGAAGCCCATTAACTAGTGAAGAACTCTTTCTTGTTCAATACACTTGGCCAAGTTACAAGGAAGGGATTTTCTACTATTTTTTAGATGTGATTATGTTGTGAGGCAGAGATAGTATATTTATAATATTGCATTGCTTGGGCTTAAAAGGTAGGAAATATTGTGAAAAACATTCTGCCCAGGTTACATTTTCTCCCTATACCAAATTCACTGTGTTTCTGTCCACAAGATTATTTTGTTATTTTTAGTAAAAGCTGGGACACGTTGGAATCTAGGCTTTAGGGTGATGTTGAAATCCGTGGAGCCCCACAGCATCCAATACGGTGTGCAACCGCTAATGATTGCATAAGGAAGGTTGTTGACTGAAATCGACTGATCTCGTCAGCAACAATGGGAGATAAGAAAGCTTACTGAAAGCAACATTTGAAAGTAAATAACCTACCAGTATTTTTCCAGACCTTGAAATAAAATTAGATTTAGCAAAAACCATCTTAATTCAGATGTACCCCAGCTCAATTACAGAAAGGGCTCAGGTTGTAATAAAAATCATCTTAGCTAATATTTTCTATTTGCCAGGCAATGGGCTAAGCATGTAATGAGGAGAAAGCAGAAATTATTTTCTATCTTATTCAACAAATGTTTAGCCTACATAACTAAAAACAAGATGCTTATATTCTCTTTATTCTCTAAATGTATCACTGAATTGTAAACCTGGCATACTCAGCTATTACCATTGTAATGCCAGAAGGTATTGCAAGATAAATAAAGTTAATTTTATTTTCTTTTAACTTAGAAAAGTAAACTTCAGACTATAAAAATTTTAAAAAATTGATGAAAAGGTTGGGGTTGTTGAGATGCCTTTTTTTTTTTTTTTTTTTTTTTTTTTTTTTTTTTCTGAATGCAGTAAAAACATATATAAAACAAAACAGTACCTATGGAGAAATGGTCAGAAAACTGTTCCTTGGTTTACCAATTTGGTGGGTTGTGCATCTACCAGACATAGCATAGCCTTGGCCTTGGGGCAGCGAGTCTCAGAGTCTAAGGTACACCAGCATTACCAAAAACCTCGTGAAAAAGGTAGGCTCCTGAGCTTAACTGGAAGGATTCTGATTTAGCAGGTTTGAGTTGAAGCCCAGAATTTTGCCCTTTTCACAGGCACCACGGGAAAATGTGAGTGGGCGGTCTAGACATCCCTCACAAAATACTTTTTTAGGAGAAATAGAACCCCAAGCCCTCCCTTACCTATAAACCCTGAGAGCCCTGAACAACTCCCATTTAACCACAGAACTCAACTGATTCACAAAGGTCCAGTTTGATCTGAATCCTGAAGTGGCTCTGATCTGGATCCATGCGTATAGGAACTATCAGAGCCACAAGGATTTCTAAGAGTGAGGTAAACTGCTATTTATTATAACAGCATCTTTAATAACTGATTCAAAAGCATCAAAGAGGAATTCTTTTCATATGCCTCTTTACCCCTCCCCTCCTCTAAAAAGAGAATGGTCTCACCTTCGTATAGTCGTTATGGTAATGTGCCATTTTCTCTTGGCCTTCTACTTCAGATTCAGTCTCAAAAATGAGAAAGACTAGTTTGGGCAAAACAGATATTTCTAACATTTTTTATTTGGCCTGAAGAGTAGGCGGTCAATATGTTTACCTGATTGCATTACAGCCAATTGGACACCAAGGCCTCATTAAAGTACCATGTTGAGTGGCTAAAACCAGGGGGTGGAGAGCATATGTAAACATCTTTGGTAAAATACAACTGAGTTTGCTCTTTGAAACAACCCTTTGAAATACCCTTCAGGAACTGTTTCCTCAAGATAGAGAATATTACAAGTGATAGATCTTAGTTAATACTAAACCATAAGTTGTTGTCATTTCTATTTAATGAGTAAACCACAAACATCATAGAGAGACAATCATGAAGGGGAAAAACATGAAATATATTTAATTCAGCATCTATTTACCAACATGGAATTCCCTTGTCGACTGAACTTTATATTATACAACGCTCACTCCAAAGGGTTAAGTTACGTCCCTTTTTCTCTCTAGGACTTTTTGATGACTTTGCAGACCAGTCAACAGTTCAGCACAAAGACATCCGGAGTCACGCTAGCGTGTTGTGACAGAATCACAGGACTATGTGGGATTCGTCCCATTCTGAAAATGCCACGAACAGCAGAGGTAAATGAAAGCAAATGTCAGAGCCAGCACAGCCTGCGAGAGACCTGAAACTCAGACTCCACAATCTATAGGGAAAGTTCTCTGCTGTGGCACTGAGCGGAGGTGGTAGATGGAAAATGACAGCAAGTCTTCTAAGAACAGCCCTTGCTTTGCTCTTCCTTGGCCTCTTCGGGGTCCTGGAAGCGACAATATCATGCAGAAATGAAGACGGTGACGCTGTGGATTGGTAGGTAAAAGAAATGTAAGGTTTTGCGTATGCAAATAGAAAGCCAGAGTGTAGAGGCAAACTGGTTCACTGTGAAGTTCCCCAGGGGGACTTCCACCCGCCTCTCCCTTAAGAAGAGAGGAAATTAAAGTGGGCAAATGGGCCAAATATCCAGATCAGCTTCTGAGTGAGGGAACGCCCCCCTGAGAAAGAGCTGAGCAGCCCTGTGGGCCTGACTCACTGCTCTCAGCGGGCAAGGCTGGTGGGCACAGGTGTGGGGTAGAGCTGACAGTTTCTCTCGGTTGGCAATTTCCTTTCATTGCATTGTGGCTTTGCTAACAGAACCCTTCCAGCATCCTTATAGAGACTGACAAAGGAGAGAAGTCCAATTACTTTCTTTCTGACACTGGAGCTTACGCTTCTCATTGTGACAATGAGGAAGAGGACACGATCGTACACAGTCCTGTTGGGTTCGCCTCACTTATTAGTCAGCACAAGCAGCTATTGGAGTTGGTAGGTCAGTGGCCTCTTGAGCAATATCAAAGAGACTAAACACAGCTTTGCATCATGGTCATGGATTCCCCCAAAGCTTTGATCACTTTCTCACTCTTTAATTAGGGTATTTTAGTTTGCCACTGTGGTTGGTGTCAAGCATTGTGTAAACTTCAGGCTGGAGAACGCAGGCACATTCACTCAGCCTCTCAGCAAACAGTTTCTGAGCTCATAGCAGGCCCTGTGCTGAGCTTTGAATATACAAATATAAACAAAACATATTTGCCCTAATGAGCTCATAGTTATGTGGGAAGGGCATAGATGGCGCATTGGGGGGCGTAGAGCCCACAGGTTTCTCTGCGTAAGTAGTTTTTTGAAGTAAGTTTTAAGAACAAAGATAAGTTAGGAAAACAAGGGAGATGCAAGGGTTTCTCAGGCCAGTGAAGGAGCAATGAGAAGGTCCAGAGGCAAAAAACAAGGGGGAAAGTTTAAAAGCAGTTCAATATTGCTGACTCATATGGAGAAGGTGAGGAGATGGTAGGAGGTGAGTTTAGGGAGATAGGTGAAGAGCTTCATGTGCTGAGCCCCACAGAGTCTGAACTTGACTTTGAAAGGGCTACTAAAGGACTTCAGGCAGAGATGTGATGTGGCCAGATTCATATTTTAGAAAGCCCGCTAGCAGTACTGTGACAGCTGGACAGCTGTGGATCAGTCAGTGATGGCGAACCTATGACACACGTGTCAGAGGTGACACGCGAACTCATTTTTTTGGTTGATTTTTCTTTGTTAAATGGCATTTAAATATATAAAATAAATATCAAAAATATAAGTCTTTGTTTTACTATGGTTGCAAATATCAAAAAATTTCTATATGTGACACGGCACCAGAGTTAAGTTAGGGTTTTTCAAAATGCTGACACACTGAGAGCAAAAGGTTCGCCATCACTGGTCTAGAGCCATGAGGACCAATAGGACCTTTGCAGTATTACACATGAGAAGAGGAGTAGACACAACTTAGAGAAGTGGTCATGGAAACAGAGAGGAGGGGACACTCTGAGAAGACTTAGAAATGGATGGCTGAAGGTCGTAGGAGAAAGGGAGAAGTTAAAAAAGACTTGCAGGTTGTTGGCTTCTGTGACTGCAGGAATGTGTTCCCTAACAGGGGGGGATGAGGAGATTTGGAGCAAAATATCACAAACTTGGTTTCAAAAATATAATGATGAGCATCTCTGGAACAGTCTTGCATTTAGATTTATCTGACCTCAGCATAGAGATCAGGGCTAGAAATTGATTTAGGGAATCATCAACATGTAATTGGAGGTGCTCACCCAGGAAATATATGTAAAAGCACTAGTTCTCAACTGCTGTGCCATGGCAACTGGATAGTTTACACACCTTTCACTGGGGGGAGGGGGGAGGGAGGAGAGGGGGAGGCATCAAATTGTTATAAATATTTAAAACTTTTTCTTGCTCTAACTAAATGGACTTATTACTTAGCAATGTCAGTCAGAGGGAATGCTGAGCTGAGCAGACGGTGAGACAGTCTAAAGCTGCTACAACTCACTTAAGTCAGCACCAAAGAATAATTTTCTTGCTTCCTGCCACATGTGAGGAGCTTGCCCTGAAAGTAAGAAAGCACGGTCAGGGCAGGAAAAAATTTACTTAGAAGCCTAAGATTAAAGAAAACCAAGTAAATAGTGAGAAGCTTTTATGGGCAGTTGAGGCACTGTTGTGGGGTAATAGTAAATTCATGACAACGTTAGCTTTACTGTGAGTGTTGGAGGATTAGATGTGGGGTTTGTACCATTAGGGAGTATTTGGCTGGACCAGGATGATTTTGCCCTCAGGAGACATTCAACAATGTCTGCAGACAATTCTTATTGGCACAACTGGGGAGTACTATTGGCATCTAATTGGTGGCAACCTGGGATGCCACCATGCACTGGACAGTCCTCCACCACAAGGAATGATCGGGCTCAAAATGTGAATAGAGCACATTGAGAAACCCTGAGCTAGATGATCCAAACATGCCCACATGCTACATTGGCCCAACCACCTCTCCTCCCCAAAGGAGATACACAAACAGGAGACAGTAGTGAAGGAAAGCATGGTGCCTACTTAATTAACCGGTATTACTCCACCTTTAACTCTCACAGTAAGTTGTAGCAGCTTTAGACTGTCTCACTGTCTGCTCAGCTCAAATTAACTTGGCCCTGAACGCTCAATGGAGAGCATTCTTTTAACCTGAACTGAAGGATGTGGCTTAGGCCAGAGGCTCAGGGGAGCCTCCACCTACCTGAAAGCCCAAACCCAAATCTCAGACCCAGTCAGCCAGTCACAAAGGTGAGCATCCAAGAACTTAGGGCAGAAGAGAAAAAGCACATCAAAGACATCTCCAGTCCAGGCCTGGGCCTTGGCCTTCTCCCCAGTGTGGCAAAATGGACTGTGGAAATGACAGAGAGCGGCACTCTCAATATTCCTGCACTATCACTGTAGGAATCCCACCAGCAGGCCGGTTAATGTCTTAGAATATGGCCAGTCAGATTCACATTTCCTTCTCTGGGAACAAGCAAGAATAAGGGTGGAAGCCCATAGAGCATTGGCCTGCAGACTGAAGGGTCCCGGGTTCAATTCTAGTCAGGGGCACCTGCTCTGGTTGTGGGTTCAATCCCCAGTAGAGGGCATGCAGGAGGCAACTGATCAATGATTCTCCCTCATCACTGATGTTTCTATCTCTCCCTCTCCATTCCTCTCTGAATGCAATAAAAACTATATTTTTAAAAAAGAAAAGAATAAGGGTAGGGAAAAAGGCTGAGGGCTTGAGCATATTCCTTTCCTAACACTCAGAGGCCTTTGTGAAATGTAAGTGAAATGATGTATTTAAGTGATTAACACTGTGGCTGCCATCAGGGAAGCAGCCAATATATGTCAGTCATTCATAATGATTGCCTTTGCTAGGTTTACCTTTTATAAATTACCTAAAAGGCAAAATGAGGAAAGTAGAAGGACTGGGTTAGAGTACCTGTACCTGGACTCTACAACCAGAAGCTGGAGGAAGAGCAAGCAGCTAATGAACAGCACCGGGAGCGTTTTGGGAAGGACATTAGAACAGCTGTATGAAGCCTATGCCTCCAAGGTATGTGACAGCTAAGTATTCATTTAAATCATATAAAAATGCACAAAACAGAGTCCAAAGCTTCCAAAAGATTTTAACTGCTCAGCCACCCAACCCCCAACCACAATCTGGATCAATCTGAGCAAGACCTCAGGGAATATGTCATTGGGCTCTACAGCAGCGATTTTCAACCGGTGTGCCATGTCCGGCGCACTGGGGCACCGCAAGAATTTTGAAAACATGCAATACCTGACTAGTTAGTCAGGGGCACTGACCTCTTTTTCCATAGATTGTCAAATCAAAAATGACAACTGCTAAGACAACAATAGCCATCTTGTGTGCGTGAGTCAAAATTATACCTATTTTTTTTGTCATATTGGCAAAAAATATATTTTTTGGTGTGCCGCAGAATTTTAGTAGTTTATATGTGCCATGAGATGGAAAAGGTTGAAAATCGTTGCTCTGCAGTAATGCCAAATTGTTGATACATTCAGCACCATGTCCAATGGTATCACTGGGCAAGGTGTGAACTAATTAAATAGCTAAGTCTTCTGGCTGACAAATTCATTGCTTGCTATCTCATCCCTCTAATGGAACTATGGAGAAGAACCCGCTCCTGGAACAATGCAACGCAGATCTTTGATCAATGTGGCATTAGTTATGGAGTTAAGCCACGAATGGGGGTGACCTACTATGTATGTAAGGGGTCACCCAGTCTTCTTTTCATTAATCTTTTTCAAAATGGTAGGTTGAGGGCTAGATGCTTGTTCAAGACCCTAGATCTAAGTTGCCTGAATGGAGATTAAACCTGCTATCTGCACTTCATCAGGCGATGAGCTAACCAGCAAAAGAGACGTGAGGTAAGTAGGCTGCTGGCTCAACGTGGGCAGTTTCCCAGTGTCCCTGGCACCATCTGCGGTTCAGTGACAAGATACCGCTTTCCATCAGGGGTGACGAGTAAAACCAAACAATAATCAATATCCAATTACACTCAGGTATGCATTTGCTAACAAACAACTTACAGAGAAGTAAATACATAAAATGACTCGGCACTTACAATGTTCTGGGCTTTTCCACACATTAACTAATTAACCCCCCAGCAGTACTATTAGACTCTGACACTGCTCTGCATGTGAATCTGAGTATTTATTCAAAATGTGCAGAGGCTGTCACTGTGCTTGCTAACGTTCATTTTTCTCACTTGCCATTAAGACCAGCCTTCAGAGCCAAGTTTCAAAGTCAAAACTTATTTGTAAGCCATTTGAGCACCTGTGCTGTGCCAGGCACTGCTCTAGGTGCTTTACAAAGAATATTTTATCTCAGCCACAACTCCGTTTTGAATAGATTATTATGTAAAGTCAAAATCGCCCGCGGCTGCTTCTGCTCTCCAAGGCTGGGGCTGAAGGCCCGGAACACAACTCAGCAGCAGCGATAAAATACACATATTGTTCCCTTCTAGTCTTAGAGACTGAATGGGGGGGGGGGGGGGGAGATTGGGGAGTGGAGACGAGCAGCATTGAGCCTCTCTCAGCAACCTTAGTTGGGGCAGAGGTTCTCAGTTTGGTAGAATATAATATTGATATTTGGAGGCTCAAAAGTAGCTCCAGTGCCTAGGAGGGCAAGAGAGCTAAACTACTCTGCAATATTGAAAAAGGGGTAGATGGGAGCTAGGAATTAAAAAGTAAAAGAAACGTGGAGGGAAATTGGGGGCAGGTCAGCATGATCACGTACAACTATACAATGTTCATACCTTCATGAAAACCTGCTCATACACAATGCCTTCAGTGATGGTTCTAGGGAAGAAATTACAGTAAAGGGCTGATTTCCAGGTCTGATTGGCGTGGAACCAAATGAAGAATGACAATAATGGGTGATATCCAGGTGAGATTGGGTGCTTTTTGGAAACTAGAACTATGTGACCGTGAGAACATAATTCCCCACCTTTTGATCTGGAGTTGAACTTCTGAGAGTAAAATGCAAGGCCAGACCAACTTGTTTTAAATCTCACATGTGAAGGTGACCTAAACCAATATCTGGATTACATTTAAAATTGTTTCTCTTCTTTTGCCTCTGTAAACAAGAATCTTCCATACACCTTCCTAATAACACCAAATGATGTTGCTGTTGTCTGTACCTGTCTGTCTATATTCCGGCTAGCCTGGAGGCAGAGACCTGACCCTTCTTGTTCAACATCCACTTGTCAAAATAAGATTCAACGTATGTGTTAAAGGAATAAAGCTGTCCAAAGGCACATGCTTATATCTGCCTATTCTTAAGTCCATGATCTTTCCAGAGAGCCGCTATTCCAACTACAGCTACAATCCCTATAACCTTAGCTAGTTGTTCAAACCTGGTTAGAATAATACATGTCATCGTATTATAAAAAATACATTTCCTCATTGAATCTTTCCAGAGCCCCTCCACATTGCACCCCAAAAGCACCTCTGCCCTCATTACCACATTTGCTGCAGGCTTAACGAAAAACTGTCAGAGGTCTCCAGAGAAGGATGCAAACGCCAACGGTAGCTATGGTTGACTGTGGAAAATGAGGGTGAGAAAACAGCTTACCGCCCTGATGTTTCTAACTACAGTAGCCAAGAATGCTATGCAGATTATACTGCACAATTTTTTACAAATGTTTTTAGATTACATCAAATAATTAAGCAGCTATAAGAGATTCAGTTATTGACTTTTTTTTTTCAAAGAGAAAAGCAAAGGCCTTTTTTAAGGAAATGGATTGTCCTTTTCTGCTTTTAATTGTCACAGATTTTTAAAAATATTGACATTATTGGATTCAATAAAGATCACTGCTTCATGACACAAATGAAATGAAACCACACAGAGCAAATAGAAGTAAGTTTCTAAAACATGACACTGAGATACTCTCAAAATAGTAGCTTAATTTTGGAGAATTTATTAGTATTTTGGGTTACCAGAGGAAACCCAATACCACACCTTCAGTTTCACCACTTTTTCTAAGCAGGAAAATACCAATTTAGGAAGATGAAGCGATAGAGAAAGGGACCGAAGGAAAATCCTCTCTAGTTAGTGAGGTAGAGGAGCCGAGAATGAGAAATCCTGATTCAACACAGCACCGCGACCAAGCAGCGGAGCACAAAGCAGGCAGAAGAAATCAGATCCTGACAACCTGCTCTGCATCGTGCCTACACTATCAATGCGAGAATCCCTGGTGTAATCCTTAACTACTGGTTGTTCCTACTTCATTTCCTCAACAAATACTTAACTACTTTTTTATTATACACTGGTTGTCAAATCAGAAGCATAGATCCAAAACAACCAAGGGAAATAGAAATGCAATCCTCACACACATCACAACGCATAGAGCTCCTGTCAAACAGGACAAAGCCATGCCTGGGTGTGAATGGACTTTCTGGCCCTGGTCTTGTAGGTCCCAGAATTCAGACTGATGGGGAAGCTGCCCATTAGGAGAATGGGTAATTTCTCATGGTATTAATGAAAGCTCTGCATTGCAGGCTAGGTAGCTGGTAGAAATGTTGTGAGCATTTTAAGTGGAAGATTTACACCATTGTAACCCTAACATGTTCCTGCAGAATAACAACACCGCCTATCTAATGTATAATGACGGAGTCCCTAAATCTGTGAATTACAGCAGAAAATATGGACACTCCAAAGGTATGACAAAGGCTCTTAGTTTCTCTTTCTTACTGAAAGTCAACATTTTCTTAAACATTTTGTCTTCAATATTCTTATATTCCACACTAAAAAGAGAGCTTTTATTTTTTAATGCTTTATTTTAAGTTATAAAAATGTGATTTCTCTATCACAAGTTATAATTACACAATTTCCTTTCCACAAATGCCTTTCTCTTAACATATTTTTAGATATATGCTTTATAACAAAAATTCATGTACTGACTACTGGGAAAACTAGCCTATATGATAAAAAGCTAATATGCAAATAGTCATCATGCTGTCACGCTGGGGCTGGGGGACCTGAGGCTGTACCCCCCCGCCCTGTGGGGCTTGATGGGGGTGGGGCCAGCTGGGTCTGGGTCTCACACGATTTCGAGGTGCACACAGGTGGGTGGGGACTTGACTCTGTGTCCCGTGGCGCGCACCAGACTCTGATGGGAGGAAGATTTTCATATACATTTTACTGATTTTCTTTCATCTCTAACACTTCTATTATAGAGAAAGGGCAAATAGCAATATTAAAATATTTCCTCTAATTAATTCCCACTTAATGTGCACAAATTTCATGCACCAGGCCACTAGTATATATATATGTATGTGTGTCTCAGTGTGTATACCCACACATTTTAATCAGGTTTATTAAGTTATAATTTACATAGAGTAAACTTACTCTTCTTAGTGTTTAGTTGCCTTTGAACATTTGCTTTTAAATGTTTATTTATAAATTTAAAAATTTATTTTAATTAGTTTTTACATTATAGTAGTTTTTGTTATATATTGTTATTACATATTACAGTAATTTTTATTATAGTAACTTTTAGTATTTTTCTATTTATAAGCTATGCATCTACACATATACATGCATTTTAGAAAAATTCAAAATGCCAGTAAACAGAAAGAAATCTGTCATCTTAACACACATTAGATAATCACACTTAATGTTTTCTAAATTTTTCTAGCAAGCATATTTTTTTAATTTTTAAGTATATTTTTATTGTTGATAGTATTATAGATATCTGCCATTTTCTCCTCCTTTACCCCCTCTTCTCCCAGCCCCTACCCACCCCTCACAGGTCTTCACCATCTTATTTATCAGACATATTTTAAAGCATTTTTATAAAACTATCATTACAACTAGTTTTCAACCTTTTTTCAACTTAATATATTATGAATAACTTTTCATGGCAGCAAGTATTCAAAAGATTCCAAACCCAAATGTCTTCAGGAACAGGCAAGAGATGTCAGCAAGTTAAGTGGGTGGAACAAGCAAGGTAACTGCCCTTGGTCTAAAAGGGCAGTCACTACTTAGCATTTCTTATCGGAATGCAATTTTTCAGAGGATGTTTAAAATTAGTATTTGTGGGGAATCTCCCCAGTGTGTAAATGTTGGCAATTAATTCAAAGTTTTAAAAATACTCTGCAAGCATAAGAATATGGATCTGTGGGCTAGTTTTGCCCTGTGTGCTGCCAGTTTGCAACCTCTGATTAAGAATATAATTTGTAATGGCTGTTAAATGTCATGAGCATTGAATGCTTTTGATTTAGCCAAGTTGCCCTCCTATTTGCATGGAACCCAACAATTTTTATAATATGCCACATTCTCCAACTTCTCACCAACAACCTCCCACCACCACTCTCATCCACTCTGTTAGCTGCTACAGGGATTTGGTGAGGGGAGGGGGAGGCGGGGGAGGAGAGCAACTGGAAAAGGATTGGGACTTAATGTCCAGTGGAGGAGTTCTCTTTGCCAGCAGGTGTCTTGACATCCTGTGGCATTCATACCAGGAGGTTAAGATTTCAGCCAAATAGCACACTCATCTGAGCAGAAGATAGCCCCTGAAAGTGATCCAGCTCAGATAAGCAACAGAATTGTGAACATTTTCTATTCATACACAGGTATTGATTCTATATGCATTGAGAGAGCAATATTGTGCTTTCTTAAGTGTGTTTTTGAAAGAGAAAGAACTGGCAGGCATTTGGTTTCCACTTAAAAATAAGGCAAACGTGAATGAGTTTTATGTTTGCATGGTCATATACAAACCAAAAAGTCTTGTTAGCATACCAAAACTACCCTAATCTATACATATAAAAACCCAGCAACCATTACAGCGGAACGACCAGAACGACCGGTGGCTATGATATGCACTTGTGGCAGGCAACCAGCCTGATCCAGGCCGGATCATCCCCAACACCCCAATCAGGGTGGGGCCAGCCAACTGCCTTATTGGCAGAAATTTGGGGTCCAGGAACCTTGAAGATGCTCGGTCTTAGGCAGCTGCAAGGGCAAAGCTCTCCTTTGACAGAAGTGGACCCAGGATCAGGGAGCCAGAGTTGGGGATGGGGTGGGGAGGCTTTCCCGGTGGGTGGCCACAGCAGTCTCTCTGGGCTGTACACAGCACCCAGGCGGCTGGCCCCAGTTGGAGCTGTGGCAGGAATAGGGGCTGCGGGGCACAGGGGGCAGTGGCACACAGGAGCCAGGAGGCGTGAGGCCCGACCTGGGCTCTTACCCTGCCCGCTGGGCCCAGCAGCACCAGCAGGTGAGCCATGGTGTGCAGCAAGGTGCTGGGCCACCCACCGGAGGGGAAGCGAGCCAGGAGGCAAGGTCCCGCGCCAGCCAGAGCCCCGAGCACTGTGGGCAGGGCCAGAGATGGAAACCCTGGCAGAGTGGGCAGGGCTGCAGCCCCGAACCTTTTCAGCCTTGGCCTTGGAATTCTGCGGGCAACACGTGTACTGGCTACCAGCGCGTCAGAGGTCAGCCCTGCTTCAAGGGAGAGGACATGGTGGAAAATGGCAAGGCTACAGGAGGGATAGGAAATGTTGTGGCCATCTCCAGGAAACACAGCTGCCACGGTCTTCAGTAACTATGAACAGATAATCTTTGGTCTCCATTCTACAGAAGAGGAAGCTGAGACTCAAAGAAGGGAGCCTTCCGCAACACCTCACCCACTTCTCATATCTGACCCTGTGCAGCATTGTTTTCATTGAAAATAGAGGATCCGAAATGTTTTAAGATCTTTGCTATTTTAGGCAGGAAAGAATTTAGCACAGGAAATTGGTGCTTGGGAAATCATCAGAAAGCTGGAGGAGCGGGTATTAGGCTAGGCCCCCAGGAAAGACTCCCTGCCCAGCGGAAGGAGTTGCCCCCTCAGTCACAACTGAATTCTAGGACACTCTGGCACAGCTGTGACCTGGGGCTCAGGAAACTGCTGCCCTCGCAAGGGCCCTCCAGCTCCCACAAAACAGGTCACTGGGCACTGCCTCTGCCACAACTGCCTGTGCACAGCCTGGATTCCGCTGCAGAAAACCTTCACATCTCTGCAAACATGATCACCAGCAGCAAACAGCCCAAACTGCAGGACGATGCCTCTGCCCCACTTCTGCCTTCAAAATATTGTGCAAGCACATCCAATCGGCAGAAATAAATTCATATCCAGAAACCTAGCTGCAAAGGAGTTTGGGCAATTTCAGACTTTTGTCTAGGAGTGAGATCTTGCCAATGTACCTCATGTGCCTGGTACTGATAAAAATGGGGCCCAGCTGGTGGGGCTCAGTGGTTGAGCATCGATCTATGAACCAGGAGGTTATGATATGATACCCGGTCAGGTTTCAGGCTTGATCCTCAGTAGGGGTGTGTAGGAGGCAGCTGATCAATGATTCTCATCATTGATGTTTCTATCTATCTCTCCTTCTCCCTTCCTCTGAAATCAATAAATATTTTTTTAAATGGGGTCAAGCTGTATATATGTGTTATAACGAGTTTTTCACTTCATAGATCACTAATGTCTTTCTTGTTAAAACCATACTTATAGAATATTATTTATTTATCATTCATTGATCTCAGAAAGAAGAAGAAGAAGAGAGAGAGAAACATTGTTCCATTGTTTCCTGCACTCATTGGACTGGGTATTGAATCTGCAACCTGGGCATGTGCCCTGACTGGCAATCAATCCACCACTTTCTGGTGTATGGGATGATGCCATGCCAGTAATCTGACCCCAAATTCTAGCCTCCAGAACTGTGAGAAAAATACATTTCTGTTGTTTAGGCCACACAAATTTATGATATTTTCTTATGGCTGTCTGAGCTGACTAATCCTATTTAATAAAAGCCCAGTGACTGAATAGCAGAATGACAGAATGACCGGAACAACTGCAGCCCCTCGCCCTGGCCGGCCCCACCTCTGATCAGTCCCCATCAGAGTGGGCCGACTGGATCCCACCAGTGCACGAATTCATGCACGGGCCTCTAGTATATTTATAAACACAGAAATAGTCATAGATACCTGTTAGACCGGGTTCTTTTTGCCGTGTCACAAGATGATGAAAATTTCTTTTCTTCTTTGCTGGCTTTCATGTTATTTGGCTCTAGAAATTTTTATAAACACAATTAACTGAAATGCTTCAGCATGGTTTTCCTTTTTTTCTCTTTGATTCTTTTTTTTTTTTTTTCTGGTTTGTGGAATTAGATGATTCTTCTGCAAATATATGATCACTAGTTCCTTACAACAAATTAGTGCAAGTACATTTCTTCATTTGATATTTTCTCTTTCAACTCTGCTTTTTGGCCAGCTTTTGAAAATAACTTAGCTGCTTAGCAGTGAAGGCATATCTAAAGCTTACCAGGTAACTATATAGTTTAACAAGGTCAAATTCCAATTTAGCAAATTTGCATTCTGTCAAAACAAATTTTCTCTGTGGTTTCAACAAGAAATTCCTTTAACTCTTCAAGGGATGGCTGCCCTGGGCCCCCTTTTGTGGTGGCTTATTATCAGAAATGGGGCAATTGTGCCTGAATTGGTTTTGAAATCTTTGAAAAAAATAGCTTGTGATTATTGGCCTAATAAAATATTAGCCTGAAGTATAAATGGGCTTAAATGTTGTAACTTTGAACTCTATTTGAAAAAGGAGATTTGCTTTTCTAATGTATCTGAATTAACTGTATCTTTGGTAGGTTTACTGCTGTGGAACAGAGTCCAGGGGTTCTGGCTGATTCATTCTACTCCCCAGTTTCCTCCAATCCCTGAAGAAGGCTATGATTATCCACCCACAGGGAGACGAAATGGACAAACTGGCATCTGTGTAACTTTCAAGTATAACCAGTATGAAGCCATAGGTAACATTAGTGTGTGCAAAAAGAGATAGCAATGTTGGAGAAGGGGCAATATTAGTGTACTAGAGGCCTGGTGCATGAAATTCATGCATGGGTAGGGTCCCTAGGCCTTGCTGACAATCAAGGCCAATCAGGGCCTTCCAGATGCTGGCTGGGACCTTCCTTCATTCTGCGCTGCCCCCTGGTGGTCACCGCACATCATAGTGAGTGACAGAACTCCTGGTCGAACTCCTGAGGGGACACTTTGCGTATTAGCCTTTTATATATATAGATTTGGGCTATATGAATAAATTGGTCACTTCATTTGTTTCTCTATTCATAGATCTTCTGAAACCTACATTCTGATTTTGGCTTTGCCATGGTGAGGCCTGGGGAGGGCTCATTTACTAGAGCTTGGTTTCTTGGGTCCTTCCATGAATTCTATGAACTTGATCAGGGATAGTAGTTGCAAATGTCTATAGTGGCCAAACAGGTAACAGAAATGGGTAAAACAGATGAATGTTGCATGGGCAGTGGGTATAGTGACAAACTGGGGTGCTGACTCTCCCCAGCTTCTCTCAAAGGAGAGAGAGAGAGAGAGAGAGAGAGAGAGAGAGAGAGAGAGAGAGAGACTGCTTTTTTAAATATGGTTTCAAGATTTAAAAAAAAAAAAAGTACAGATCTCATGTTGCCTGTAGCCTGCCAATCTGACCCATCTGAGTCCCCAGATGATCTTCCTTTAAGGCCTCAAGCTCAAATGGTCCAATTAGTTGGCTTTGGAAAACTATGATAGACGAGGAGTAGGAGAAGGAACACCATTTTACCAATCACTTTTTACTGAGGTGGCTGCTACTAGTAAATAGCAGCAAAGAGTGACTTGCCTCTAGATAAAAGGCTTAGAAATATTTTCATCCAGTTTTCATCTTATGACAAGGATTTCTGAGCCAAATCAAACCCCAGTCTAACTAGTGGAGTTCATGTAATCATTAGACAGCCAAATAACATAAAGCTTAGGTGTGCACATCATGAATTGATCATTCCTGAAGCTGGAGATTGGAACATGGGTGCTATATATATATATATATATATATATATATATATATATATATATAGCTTCTGATGCCAAATTGCCTGGGTTTACATAGCACTCCATCAGTTACAAGCTTTATAACTATGGGCATGTGACATGAATTGTCCATTTAATTCACCTATAAAATGAGGATCATGATAAACGAACTTACCTAATAAGATTGCTATGAGGACTAATTAGTAAATCCACGTAAAATTTGTAAAACAATGCCTGCAAAGTAGGAAATGCTGAATAGATGTCAATTATCTTAACTCAAAAGGTATGTGAAAGCTATTGGCTCTTAAAGAAGGGAATACTTTTGTTCTGTTTTTTAATTCACAAAAGATCTATAATGTAACAAAACTTCCATTTGTATCTTAATTCTCAGATTTTCTTGATCGTTTTTTTGGTGTGTTTTTTTTTCAGACTCTCAGCTCTTGATCTGCAACCCAAACATTTATAGCTGTTCCATCCCGGCTACATTTCAGCAGGAGCTCGTTCACATGCCCCAGCTGTGTGCCAGGTCCAGCTCTTCAGAGACCCCTGCCCGGCACCTGGCCGCACTTCAGTCAGCCCAGGGACAAAACTTCCTCCATTTTGCAAAGTCTGATTCTTTTATTGATGGTATGAAAGACCATCATCAAACAATATGCTATATAACTCTGCTATTGAACTCATTTGGGATTGTGTAAAGGAAATATGATTATTCAGGGGAAAAGAAGTACAAAAGGGGGGGAAAGAACATTTTCAGACACAAGTATCATCTTAGTAATAATGAAAATAACTTTTATTTGCATATTACTTTAGCATTTACAAAATGTTCTTCCATCCACTATCTCAGTTATGTTGTTATTATTGTTATCTGTGACATCCACATATCAGAGATGAATGATGATTTTCATTCCTGAGGATATTTTCAGATACTTATCTAATTTAATAAAATAGAAACATGCAAATTGACTGTACCTCTGATACACCCACCAGCCAATCAGGACCAAATATGCAAATTAACCCAACTAAGATGGCGGCAGCCACAGAGCTGGAATGAGCAGGAGGCTTAGGTTGCCCCCCACAAAGGAAGAAGCCAAGCTTCCCACCTGCCCTGCTGGCCCTGACCTCCGCTCAAGGCTACAAAGTTTCAATTATAGAAGATAAATAAATCTCAGATACCTGCTCCCCGCCCAGGGCTGTGGTCAGCCTGAAAACAGCCCTCAGCCCCTCACTCAGGCTGACCAAACCCCCATGGGGTGAGGGTCCCTGCTGAGGGGCTTGGCCAGCCTGAAAACAGCCATCAGCCCCTCACCCAGGCTGGCTAGGCACCTCAGTGGGGACCCCCACCTTGAAGGGGGTGTGGCCAGCCTGAAAATGGCCTCTAGTCCTATATAATAAAAGGTTAATATGCAAATCGAACGAACAGCAGAATGACTGGTCGCATGATGCACACTGACCACCAGAGGGCAGACACTTAATGCAGGAGCTTCCCCCTGATGGTCAGTGTGCTCCCACAGGGGGAGCATAGCTGGGGTGGTGGGAGCCTCTTCCACCTCTGCTGCAGTGCTAAGGATTCCCGACTGCTGGCTTAGGCCCGCTCCCCGTGGGAAGCGGGCCTAAGCCATCAGTCGGACATCCCCCAAGGGGGTCCTGGACTGCCAGAGGGCACAGGCCAGGCTGAGGGACCCCCTGAGTGCACGAATTTCATGCATCAGGCCTGTATAAATACTAACCTAACTATCTTTCTCCTTATAAATTCTAGACATTTTTGCAGCCTGGATGGCTCAACAGTTGAAGACACACTTGCTTACCGAAACCTGGCAGAGAAAGAGACAAGAGCTTCCTTCAAACTGTTCCCTTCCTTACCATGTCTACAATGTCAAAGCAATTAAGATATCTGGACAATCTTATTTCAGTTCTTATCAGGATCATGCTAAGTGGTGTATTTCCCAAAAGGGCACCAAAAATCGCTGGACATGTATTGGAGACCTAAATCGCAGCCCATATCAAGCCTTCAGAAGTGGAGGATTCATTTGTACCCAGAATCGGCATATTTACCAAGCATTTCAAAGTTTAGTTTTGTATTATGAGAACTGTAACTAAACTTGATGAATGGACATATGTACTATTAATTTCAACATTGACAATGGATCTTCTCCCATTAGATTCCTTCTGTATATATTAAAGCCTGTGAATGTACTTAAAAATCCACATATTGTCAAGCAAACACTTTTCTCCACATATTGTCAAGCAAAACACTTTATCTTCTAACTAGAGGCCCGGTGCATGAAATTCTTGCACTGGGGGTGGGAGGATCACTCAGTCCGGCCTGTGCCCTCTCGCAGTCCAGGACATCCCTCTTGCAGTCTGGGACCCCTAGCTCGTTACCGCCCACCTGCTCGCTGCTCCTAACTGCTTGGCTCACTGCTCCTTAGCACTGAACCAGAGGTGCGAGAGGCTCCCACCACTGCTGCTGCGCTCACCAGCCATGAGCCTGGCTTGTGGCTGAGCAGAGCTCCCCCTGTGGGAGCGCACTGACCACCAGGGGGCAGCTTCTGCATTGAGCGTCTGCTTCCTGGTGGTCAGTGTGCATCATAGCGATGGGTCATTCTGGTCTTTCCACCGTAACTGTCACTTAGGCTTTTATTATATAGATTGGTGGCAATTTACCTACTTTGCATTTATATTCTCTCTACATAAACTATTATATATAACTAAAATGAGAATAAAAGAAAAAAATATTTGCTCCATATTAGTCAACTCTCAATTGTTCATGGAGTGATTGGCAATCTTACAGATTAAATTTCATCTCCTTCATAGAGACTTCTCTGACTCTCCTGCCCACCTTTTTTTCTGAAGTGGGGAGGAGGGAAACCTCTTTCTCTGTGTACTTCATGCTATTTACTCCTATTCCTCTTAATTTTCTTTCTCACTGGTTTATGGTTAAACTATATCATTCTTGCAGCTGCTATTTACTAACTATATGATCTTAAATCATACACTTGAACTCTCTGAGCCTTGGTTTTCTTATCTATGAAATGGATGTAAGAAGCCTAACACAGAGTTGACAATACTGTGGAATTTTAATCTGAATTTCCACACCCAGCAAGAAAAGACAAAAGAAAGTTTAGAATGAGTAGTATGTTCAAAAAATTTTTTTAAATCAGATTAGGAGAAAGAAATGAAACAGCACCTAAGTCTAGCCCATCAACTTAGGGGAAAAGAAGTGTAACAAAGAAACCAGAATAAAATCTAATACTTTCAACTCCAGGATGCTTCATTTTCTGTAATTCTTATTAATAAACATAGCTATTATATAAATCAATAATAATAAATTTATATTAATTACTAATTGTTTCATAGAGTTTGAGATATAGTTCCTAACTTTAAGAAGTTTACAACCTAGCAAAAGTAATCACATCAGGAAGGATTGCAGAATAACTTGTTTCTTTTTTATTTGCACTTTATTCTTATTTTAAAATATTATTGTTAGTAAGACTTACTAATTATAAATACTAACTTCACTAACTTTCTCCATATAAACTCTAGACATCTTTGCAGCGTGGATGGCTAAACAGTTGAAGACACACTTGCTTACCTGGCAGCAAAAGAGACAAGAGCTTCCTTCAAACTGCTCCCTTCCTTACCTGTCTACAATGTCAAAGCAATTATGATATCTGGACAATATTATCATTATTATTATTATCATCATCATCATTTAGTAGTGTCTTTGCCTGTGCCTTAGCATTGACAGCTGGTAGCCTTGAACACCAGAAAAACAGTCCTGGTTCTGCGGTACAAGTTTCTTAGGCTTGTTACCATTTCCATTGCCAAGAACACTGTTCTGATCAGACGTGCCTAGCCTTTTCCAACTTGATGGCTTCCACCAAAATTGACATCCTAGTATTCTGAAGGAATTAACCTAACAGCCTCCAAAGTGTCTCTTTTGTCCTCATGAACTAAGTCACTTTTTCTGTAAAATGTGGCTTTGACCTTGATGCTGAAGACTTAACTTATCCCCATCCACACAGAGAGGGTTATTACTTCCCTCCCTACTAGTGAGAAAAATGAACCTCATTAACATTTCCAGTGTCCCTTGAGAGGTATAGAGGTTCAGTATTATCATGTGGCATTTGCTATTTTTTAAAAAACTGCATGTCTCTCACTTAGACAGCACTTTTCTTTTTTATACCTACACTAGAAGCCCGATGCACAAAATTTGTGCAAGAGTAGGCATTCCTTCCCCTGGCTGCCAGCACCAGTCTCCCTCTGGCAAGCAGGACCCAGGCTTCCTTCGCAGCCCTGGCTTCGGAAGGTCATCTGATCTAATTAGCATATTACGCTTTTATTATCATAGATAGTCCCAGTAGTTCAAGGATACCAAATACTTGGGAGGAAAAAAAATACATATCTTGGTCTTGGAAGTTCCCTGTGGTGGAGCTTAGAGGCAGTCACAATAAATGAAAGTGAGCTAGCATTGCTGTCTTTCTCAACATATGCCCAAGAATGCCACCCAATTATGATGATTCCTGTGGGGAGACTGAGATATGTCTTTAGGAGAATGACATTATTGGAAGGCAACTGAAATATATGAGAATATAGAGGATGTTTTTGTTGATTCTCTTTGAGTGAAATGGGAGGATTTGGGAGAGATCAATTAATGAAATTTAAGTTCTAAACTATGGTTTAAAATAAGTACTAGAATGAAAGACTCATATCTAAGATGGGAGTGTATCTTACAAAGAAGTATAGGATGTGTTTGGCTGTAAACAACTTTGTGATAGTGGAGAAAAAATAAAAATAAAAAACCACAACCTATGGCACTAAATAGAGAAGAGGATGACAGTTCTAATATGAAAATCCCAAATCATTTTTGCTGTGCCCCATACCTGTCTTAGAAAAACTATTTTCCACAATCTGTTGGTATCAAGAGACCCTTTCCTCTCCAGCTCCAAATAACTGGACTAAGAGTTGGCCTGTGACACCAAAGAAATTAAGCCATAGGCCAAGCTAAGGCAATCAGATTTGATAGTGAGTTTAAAGCAGGGGTGCCAACACTGAGTTTTGAGGCTAGGGAACTGCATCTGGAGGGTCATGTCCAGATAACTTCTCAATTTTCTGCCTGGTACACCGTAAAGCAGAAGATACCGGGCTGCAAAGGCTGAAGAATGGTGCAAACGTACCACAAGATCAAAGGAGCACAGAGAGAGTGATATCAGTTCCCAACTTAGTTCCTTGTAGAGCCCAGTTATTCTCCCTGGTCACATATTCTATGACATACCCCTATATCCTTTCATCAAATGCCTCATTTTTAGTTTAAGTTAACTTGAGTAGGTTCCTGTTTCTTGCAAGCAAACAATTCTTCTCTAAATCATGTAGACATAAGAATGACAATGTGAATGTAGTACCAAATCATCTCAATTGGAATAATAATTGAGAAATGGGTCATAGACAATTCTCACAATTTCACAATCTCAGGTATTTTACATACCAACACAGAATATCGATTATTCTGTGTTGGTATATAAAATGAAAAGTAAACTTGAAATTGTAGAATAGAATAATAAATATGCTTCATATGAAGCATTTTGGGGGATAGAATAAGAAAGAATAATGAGCCCTAGCTGGTTTGGCTTAGTAGATAGAGCGTCCCAGGTTTGATTCTGGTCACGGGCTCATGCCCAGGTTGCGGGCTCAATCCCCAGTAGAGGGCATGCAGGAGGCAGCTAATCAATGATTCTTTCTCATCATTGATGTTTCTATCTCTCTCTCCTTCTCCCATTCTCTCTAAAATTAATAAAAAATATATTTAAAAAAAAAAAGAAAGAATAATGATAGAGATTTAAATATTCAGACACTTACTAAGGGTTTTATTCAACCAAAATAATTATTTATTAACTTTTGACTTAACATACTGACAATTTCATTTCCCAAAGAGTAGATGAAATAATCAGGCCTTGAGATGTGCAAATGAGGTGAAATGAAAGTAATAGTGCCCGTGAAGAAAAAGATTCCTGGATGATTATTAGGGAAAGAAAAGTTGAATGTAGTCCAAGTTTTAAAAGTCTGAAATTGAGATACAAAAGAAAATATGATTCCATGGCAGAAGACTCTTAAAAGGATTGCAGTTCAAGAGGTTAAAAAGTTATCAAAAATAAAATTTTGACTATATGATTTCTCTATGAGAAAGAAAAAGAGAAAAAGGTCTACAGAAAGCATTGTAACTATATAGCCTATTTTCTCACAAGCTCATATGTAACTTAGGTGCATACAAAGCATGGGAGGACAAGGCCAATGAACAGAGAAGAGTAAAAGAATGGCATCCACCTATATAAAGAATTATGTGAAACCACGAAGTTATTTGTTACAAAAAATGTGGTTAACAAAAAATGTTTATACTTATTTTTGGATCAAGATTACATTAGAATTAATAGTAGTTTGTTGAAGACACAGCTAACTCTCATAGCCAGTTAGCCTGGAGGTCAAATCACCCCTGGTATTGCCGACAACAATCAAGGCTTAACTACAACAAGACTGCGCACAAAGACCACTAGGGGGTGCACCAAGAAAAGATAAAAAATGCGGAGACAAAGAAACAGGACGCAAATGTCAGAAATGGAAGATATAGAGCTCAAAACCACACTTTTAAGGTCTCTCAAGAACTGTCTAGAAGCTGCCGATAAACTTAGTAAGGCCCTCGAAAAGACCAGTGAGACCGCAGATAAATGTAGTGAGATCCTCAAGAAATCTAATGAGACCCTCGATGTTGTGATAAAGAACCAGCTAGAAATTAAGCATACACTGACTGAAATAAAGAATATTGTACAGACACCCAAGAGCAGACCAGAGGAGCGCAAGAATCAAGTCAAAGATTCGAAATGCGAAGAAGCAAAAAACACCCAACTGGAAAAGCAAAATGAAAAAAGAATCCGAAAATATGAAGATAGTGTAAGGAGCCTCTGGGACAGCTTCAAGCGTACCAACATCAGAATTATAGGGGTGCCAGAAGATGAGAGAGACCAAGATATTGAAAACCTATTTGAAGAAATAATGACAGAAAACTTCCCCCACCTGGTGAAAGAAATAGACTTACAGGTCCAGGAAGCGCAGAGAACCCCAAACAAAAGGAATCCAAAGAGGGCCACACCAAAACACATCATAATTAAAATGCCAAGAGCAAAAGACAAAGAGAGAATCCTAAAAGCAGCAAGAGAAAGAAACCCAGTTATCTACAAGGGAATACCCATACGACTGTCAGCTGATTTCTCAACAGAAACTTTGCAGGCCAGGAGGGAGTGGCAAGAAATATTCAAAGTGATGAATACCAAGAACCTACAACCAAGATTACTTTATCCAGCAAAGCTATCATTCAGAACTGAAGGTCAGATAAAGAGCTTCACAGATAAGGAAAAGCTAAAGGAGTTCATCACCACCAAACCAGGATTATATGAAATGCTGAAAGGTATCCTTTAAGAAGAGGAAGAAGAAGAAAAAGGTAAAGATACAAATTATGAACAACAAACATGCATCTATCAACAAGTGAATCTAAGAATCAAGTGAATAAATAATCTGGTGATCTTGAATCAGGGGCATAGAAAGGGAATGGACTGACTATTCTTGGGGGGGAAAGGGGTGTGGGAGATGTGGGAAGAGACTGGACAAAAATCGTGCACCTATGGATGAGGACAGTGGGTGGGGAGTGAGGGCGGAGGATGGGGTGGGAACTGGGAGGAGGGGAGTTATGGGGGGAAAAAAGAGGAACAAATGTAATAATCTGAACAATAAAGATTTAATTAAAAAAAAAAAGAAAATGAAAGAATTCTGGAAATGGATTGCACAACAATGTGAATGTACTGAACACTACGGACCTATAAACTTAAAAAAATGAAGATAGTAAATGTGATGTTTTGTGATTTTTTACAATTAAAAATAAAATGGAAAAATATAAATTAAAAAAAAATTAATAGTTTGTAAATGCCTTAAAAAGTCTCTTTTACTTTTGTCTTTTCAGTAAAGATGAATGGTATTCAAACTGAAAAGCTATGGAAAAAATGGTCTGAGGCAACAAAATCAAGGCCACTGTAATGTAATTTTAAAAGATCACTCAGCTCCCTCCAGTGAGTTTATGTTTCCAGGCCCAATCTTTTATAGTGAAAACTACTGAAAGACCAGAAATCTTTGAGAAAACATGGAAGACAGACAAATATCATTTTAATTTTCAAAGCTAGAAGATCTGTTCTCCAGTGTAATCCCCAGCATGATTTTTCGGTGGATCCTTAAAAGGCCAGATTGCAAACCCTTGGAAAATGATCAACTAGACAATCTGAAGGTGTCAGCATGAACCAGGTTCTCAAAGAATTAGGCATCTCTAACTACCTCACTTCTTTTTTTGACCAGAGTTACAAGACTGGTTGATCATGAAATTGTAGTATCCTTGGACTGCAACAAAATGAAGCTCTCTCTTGATATCCTTATCGTCAAGATGATAACTTGGGGTGGATTTGAGTACAGTCCAATTAATTCTATGCATTATTCAAAGGGTAGTGATAGTGGATCTGTGTCAACTTGAAAGGAGGTTCTTGGTATCATACCAAAGTACTCAAGCATTTTTCCCAATTTAATCCATCAAGCATACTCTAGACTAGACACTGTGTGAGTAAAAGAAACAACACTGAACAAGACAGACAGTCTCTACTCTTATAGATCTTGTATTTGAGTCTGTCCTTAGCCTTGCTCCATAAACATTTTTATATGACTTTGGTGAGTATTCAGAAGATATATTTATTAAATTTGTATATGCTAAGCAGGTAAGAGGAATATCAAATTCAGCAGATGATGAAATTGCATCCCAGGGAAATTTGAAAGGCTAGTGTCATGGGTTAAACCAAGTAATAGTAAATATAAGGATAAGTGTAATAATCTGTCCTTAAATCCACAACAGCAACAACAACCCACAATGGCCATCACAGAAGTATAAGTTGAGAGGAAATATAGTTTAGCAGCAAATGATGTATAAAATGATCCAGAGGTTTTGGCAGAAAACTCAATATGACTAAAGAGTTTAATTGACTAAAAAAATTAAAAAAGAAGATAATTCAGTCTTGAGATACATGACTAGAGTGTATATTAGGAAGTAAGAAAATAGATATATTCTATCTTGTGTTAGTGGTCTAGGTACCACCTTTATGAGGAACTTAGAAAGAGTGGAGGATGTATAGAAGATATTGGCCTGAATACTGATGGCTCTTGAGACAGGAGAAGGAGCAGTAGAAATAAATGAAAATGTCTATTTCTGAAAGGTCTTATTGGGGACAGGGTAGATATCTTCAAATATACAAAAGACTATTCTAGAGAGGTAAGATACAAGAATGAAAACAGAGTGATCTATATTTAGTTCAAACTAACTACAAAGTGTGTTTGTTGTCAAACCTCTTGCTTTGGCCTGTGATGCACCCTAGACTCCTTCTCCAGCTGTTCTTCCAGATCTCCCCCAGACAGTGACTACACTTCACCCACTGCCATTCTTCTTGATCCTCAAACTCACCAAACCCAACTCCACCTCACAGTCATGTGCTTACTATTCTGCTGTCTGAAAAACTTTCCTCCCAGCTATGTACATGACTGACCTTTTCTCATCATTAAGACCCTCAACAATTAAGTAATTTCTTATGAGAGGCCTTTCCTGATCACTCTACCAAAATTAGCATCTCTGGTCACTTTCAAACACAACACCCCATCTTATTTTATTTTAGCTTTTACTACTCATTATATAATACTAGAGGCCCAGTGCATGGATTCGTGCACATTGAAAGGAAATTAATTAGAAGGTGGCTGGTGGGGCGGGACTAGGCAAGATGGGCTGGACATGCCCTGAAGCCAATCTCCTGTGGTCCTTCCCCTGCTGGCCTCACCTGGGGCAGCGCTGGGTCTCGAAGGACGTCTGCAGGGTGAGCAGGGTCCCTCTTGCAGGTGGGGTACCTCAGTCTGGCCTGTGGGGATTGGGCCAAAACCGGCAGTCTGACATCCCCCGAGGGGTACTGGAGTACAAGAGGGCACTCTGCAAAGCTGCTGTTGCTAGGCAGCTCCTGCCTTGAGCATCTGCCCCCTGGTGGTCATTGCATGTCATAGCTACCGGCTGGTTGGCCAATCAGCTGGTCGCTTAGGCTTTTATATAGAGAGATTTTCTTCATGACAGATCATGGATTTTGTGTTCTGTTCATTGTCAAATAACCCAGGTCCTAGCAGAATGCCTGGAATATAAAGTGTTCAGTAAATATTGGCTGAGTGAATGAATGAACATAAAAGATGGCAAGATCTGCTCAGATACATGTTTGAGTGAAGAGCAAAATGTCATTGGAAGGGGTGCAGTCAAGAGGATTCACACATAAATCAAAAGGCAGAACTGGATCTCTTAAAGTCCTTTTCAACACTGAAATCCGATAATAAGCACTAAATTGTGGGATGTATTATAATTACACTATTGGTCCAGAGAGGGATAATTAATGAAGAACAGTTAAGAAGTCTTCATTGAAGAGGTGGAAAATCAAGGGCTCTTCAAGGATGGCCAGAGTTGGAATGGGAAGAACCATGTTCTAGGAGAAAGCAGTAGTGTGAGCAAAGTCTCAGAGGTAGACCTGAGGAGCGCATGAGAAAGAGACAATTGTAAGGATGAGGCTTGATTAAAGGAGAGGTTGTGCTTTGGGAATTTAAGAAAATGAGACAGGGCAGGTAGAGTAGGTACACAATGTGAGGTGGGACCTTAAAGCCAAGCTATGAGTTAAACTCAATGGTATTCTTGAGGAGATAGATGAACACCACAAGAGAGGCAATAATTTAAGAGAAGTTAGACTATGACAGAGTCTACCAGTGGCTCTCAACCTTCCTAATGCCGCCACCCTTTAATACAGTTTCTCATGTTGTGGTGACCCCCAATTTCATTGTTACAAATTGAACATAATTAAAGCATAGTGATTAATCACAAAAACAATATGTAATTATATATGTGTTTTCCAATGGTCTTAGGCTACCCCTGTGAAAGGGTCGTTCGACCCCCAAAGGGGTCGCAACCCACAGGTTGAGAACTGCTGGTAAGCCTTGTAATCAATTTGGACTAAATGATGTCCTTTCAGCTCAAAAACAATTTATTTTTTCTATTTTATTCCATTTGAGGAGGCTCTGATGATAATCCTGATCTGAGATATGATGTCCTGGCAGAAAATTATAACAAGTGAAACATGAAAAGGTAAATGTGAGAGATAATGTTTTTTAAAAGCTGTGAAGATTTTATGCCTAAATTAATAATAACTATAGTTATTTCCATAATGGGTACCTGACATATAGTACGTACTCAATAAATATTTGCTTGCCACCATAAAAAGGTCCTATTACTGAACATTGGCAAGATATCTATGAGCCTTTGTGTAAGAATGACAATGGATTTACGTATGTCTGTCACTCAGTGTCCTGCAGGTAGCTGGCTGACTATGGTTACATGGAAAAGATGTCCTCTATTGTAAACAGCTGCCTTCTATGACCTTTATGACTGTGGCCTTATTAGAATCATTCTCCACCCAGACCAGTTGTTATAACCTTACATGACCAAACCAGACCTATATGAGGCAGCATCATAAAGGGATTAAAATGATTTTTTATCCATCTTTCCAGCACTTATACATTCAATGAATGGAGTCCTTCTTAATTACTTTAAAAGCCCATCCTTTAGTCTCATTCTTCCCACCCACCCTGACACTTCTCTTTAAAAAAACTTTCAGCCATACAATAAAAATGTCTCATCATTGTAGGCAGTGGCCCATGCCATGTAACTCTCTGCCAAATCTCTAAGGTATCAACACAGCTCCCCACAGTAGGCAGTGATGGTTAAAGATCTGGATCCAGCTGTCCCTAGCCCCATTTCACTTCCTCTTACTTGTTAACTGGCCTCTCTTT
Source organism: Myotis myotis (assembly GCF_014108235.1). NCBI lineage: Eukaryota > Metazoa > Chordata > Mammalia > Chiroptera > Vespertilionidae > Myotis > Myotis myotis. The sequence continues at coordinate 62,029,549 of NW_023416324.1, forward strand.
CCACTTGACTTATTTATTACTAAGATTTCTTGATTTTTGTTGTTGTTTTTCCTCAGATTTTTTGCAACATTCCTTAAAGGAAATGTTTAATACATTAGTTTTATTTGAATGAATTCAGTATGCCACCCCATGAGAGCCCAGCTGAATTTGGAGGTGGGAGCAGAGTACAGCATAACAGCTCTGTGTAACAGTATAACAGGCTGGGTTTGAAAGCTGGCTCTCCGACCTTGAGCAATTACAAGCTGTGTGACCTTGAACAAATTATTTAACCTCTCTAAACAATTTTCTACACTGAAAAACAAGAATGATAATAATAGGAATAAGATAATCTATGTAAAAACACTTCATGCCTAGCACATAAAAATGTTCCCTTATCTTCCATTTTAAATGATCAGAACAATAATAAATATTAACTATATTAATTAATCTTCTTAATTCAAAGGTTGAGGGAAAAGTAAATGCTCTATCTGCACCATGTTCTAGCAACTGCTCAATTCTGTGAAGAATCAACCTAACAGATCGGTGTAACTAAAGCAAAGGAGCCGGACATGCATTTTGAGTTGTTCCCTTTCTCCATGGTGATAGTGCTTCCTCAATAACAAATAGACAAATATATAAAAGCCAGTCATTTTTTGCTTTATCTCATACTTGAGGACTCAAGAGGAAATGAGTGAAAGACATGTTCTCAAGAGAAGAGGAAGGTACAGGCATAAGCCTTGCAAACATGCATGAGAGTTCTTTGCAAATGCTTTCAGTACATTAACAAGCTGACTAAAGGGAAAGGGCGCTGCTGCCATTGTTTGCAGAGCAAACAGGCGTGAGGGCATTGAGGAGAGCAGGGCTTTGGAGGTTTAAATTCCAGTTCTGCTACTTTCCCTGCGGCTCAGGCAATGTGCCCAAGCCCTCAACACCTCGATTTCCTCATTTGTAAAATGGAGAAATTAAGAAAAATAATGTATGTAAAGTTCTTACACAGGAAGCAGGCAGTGTATACTGGATGCTAATGAAATAAAATTGTGTGTTCTGATCAGGGTTTCTAGGCTGCATCATCTGAAGTGTACATGGCGCTTTGGTACAAAGGAGGACTTTGTATCTGAATAGGAGGCAGGCGGGTGTTCAATAAATATTTGATCATTTGTTTTGGCTTTCCTGGAAGCACCTTGTATACCTCATACGTGGGTTAGGATCTTCTTCATAACCTTTGTAGGTAGGGAAGCTACCAGCTTCTTAGATTTGCAACATCCTCACCTATTCCCAAGATCCTGTCTATTTCATTCACCACTGTTTTCCTTCATTTCCTAGGTCAGTGATGGCGAACCTTTTGAGCTCGGCGTGTCAGCATTTTGAAAAACCCTAACTTAACTCTGGTGCCGTGTCACATATAGAAATTTTTTGATATTTGCAACCATAGAAAAACAAAGACTTATATTTTTGATATTTATTGTATATATTTAAATGCCATTTAACAAAGAAAAATCAACCAAAAAAATGAGTTGGCGTGTCACCTCTGACACGTGTGTCATAGGTTCACCATCACTGTCCTAGAGTCTCAGAAAGTTTCCAATAGTTTTGCAGGAGATCTATCCATGGAAGGAAATCTTGTTGATATTTGGACTGTGTTTAAGCTTTCACTATGTGTAATCATCCCTCTATGGTTGGGAGCTATTTCAAACAAAATTGAGGGAAGAAGAGTAATTTAGATGAGTGTCCTAAGCAATAGATAGAAATCAACGTTATATATCTATAACCTTCTGAAAAAGGGGCTGTCTCCCCCCTTTTTTTTCTTTTGTGTGAGAAGATTGTTATAACCTCTAGAGGCCACTTATTCATGAGGGGATGGGAGCTGTGGACTTTGGGGGCAGGGTCGGTCTGAGCAACTTTGGGTCAGCCAAATAACTGGAGTGTCAGGGGTGGTTTGGGGAGGGGGGAGGCTCATTAGAAAAGGAGGAAAAGCAAGAAAACAGAAATTCCACCCTTTGGTGCATATATTATAGGGGAGAAATATATAAATCAATTTTGAAATAACTTTATCTCATAGATTAATGTTTTGTATTTCTTTCGTATTTTTAACATAATTTTAAAATATGTTTAAAATATATTTTTAAGTTTTTAAAATATATTTTTAATTTTAAAAAGAAATATATGTTCACTAGAGAATATTGCAATATACAGATAAGGAAAATAAAGAAAATTCAAAGTACTTTGCAAAAAAGAAGATCAGTGGCTGCCTGGAGCTGGAGGTTGGGGGAAGTAGAATTGATTAATAGGGGCATGAAGAAACTTTTGAGGGGAGATGCAAGTGTTTTGTCTTGATTGTGGTGATGATTACAAATATGTATACATTGTCAAAATTCATAGTACTGTATACTTAAATGGATTACAGCATTTCACTGCATGTAAATTATACCACTCTAAAGCCAAATGATACTTTTCGAAGTAACTTCTGTCATTACCCATACAAAACTACTGTTAATACTCGTGCGTGCATTTTTTCAAATGATTTTTTATGTGTTTACTAGAGGCTGGGGGCGGGGGGTTTCTCAGCCTGGCCTGCACCCTCTCCAATCTGGGATTCCTGTGGGATCGGGCCTAAACCAGCAGTCAGACATCCCTCTCGCAATCCGGGACTGCTGGTTCCTAACCGCTCACCTGCCTGCCTGCCTGATCGCCCCTAACTGCCTCTGTCTCCACTCCAGGCCTAAGCCACACTCTGACCTTCCTCTGCGGGAGGCGATCTGGAGGACCAGGGGAAGTCGCCTCCTCCATTACCCCACTGCTGCTGCCACTGCTGGCCTGAGTCTGGGCCCTTCGCAGCTGCTGTGGCTTTGTCTGGAAGATCTCCACCCTAATTAGCATATTACCCTTTTATTAGTATAGAATGTATACACATATTTGTTTACATGAAAAAAATGACATCATTTTTTATCAAATGTAACTGGGTTTTGTTTTGTTTTTTCAATTTCTATTTTTTACTCTCTTGCCTAGAAGTAGATTTTACCACTATAACCAACTGCTCCACAAAGCTTATTACATAACACTCAAGCGGGGGGAACTTGCTTTGAGGAGAGAGAAATAGGAAGCTATTTTGACTTTAACAGCCTCCATAATCTCATTGTTGATGATTTCACAATCACTGCACATTTACTAGGCAGGGTCTTACTATATAAATGTTGGATAACATTTGCTATTAAATTTTAATGGCCACTGAGTGCTGAGAAACCCACAAGCAGCGACTGCCAACACCCTTGATCACATCACATCTGCCTCTGAGAATGCATGCTATCTATATGTGTGTGCCTGATGTACAGCTACAAAGCTCTTTGCACCTAGAGTTTTACCAGACACTTGAAAGAAAGAGGACAACAGAAAATTCTGACTGCGACTGCTTCCTTCAGAGACAAAGCTATCATTTTCCAGAAGTAATTTTAAGGGAGGCAAAACTTTACTTCTACCCTCTTAGAATCTCTTCCCAGGTCTAAGAATAAAACTGATGTAAGACAAAGTAACAGGATAAAATCATACAAACTTTATTTAATACTAGTGGCCCGTGCACAAAATTTGTGCATGGGGAGGGGGGTCCCTCAGCCCAGCCTGCACCCTCTCCAATCTGGGATCCCTTGGGGGATGTCCAACTGCCAGTCAGACATCCCTCTCACAATCCAGGACTGCTGGCTCCCAACTGCTTGCCTGTCTGCCTGCTTGATTGCCCCTAACCACTTCTGCCTGCCAGCCTGATTGCCCCCAACTGCCCTCCCCTGCCAGCCTGATCACCTCGAACTGCCCTTTCCTGCCCACAACTGCCCTCCCCTGCCGCGACCCACCTCCTCTGCTGGGACCTGCCTCCTCCACTCGAGGCAGCAGAGATGCCAGGACTGGCCTAGAGTTCCTTTGGATCAGGGCTCTGCATAAAGGCATCCGAGTGGCAGAACAAGCGGTCCCCTGTCCATGCCTGAGGATGGTCAGAGACACTCTTGGGTGCGTACAAAGTGAAGGCAACACATCAGAAGCAGGGAGTCAGGACACTGACAACAGCAGAGAAGTGACAATGACAGTGAGGGAAGAAGAAGAACTCCAAGTGTGCAGCTGTCTGGAGCCATTTGGCACTGGGATAGCAGCCCTGTGGCCCTCCAATGCTCCTGGGGGCATGGTGGTCTGATAGCACTGCACAGTGACTGATGCTCAGAGGGAGTCATCAAGCAAAGGTCAGATTATGTTCAGAACATTTTGTTTAAGAAGACAAAGTGAAGCATTTGGGGAAAAAATCACTTTCTAAAATGAAATTTTTTAAATGGGCATTTGTTTGGATTATATTATGTTGGTTATTAATAGTACTTCCACTTAAAACATTAGGTATATTTCATATTACTATATTAAAAATCCTATTCAGTGAGAACTGATTTTTATCTTTGTAGTCTTACTGATATATAAATAGGTGCACCCACACATACACCTATTTTAAACTCAAATCTTCTGTCTTCCTGACTCTTCTGGGACTTGACACCATTATTTATCTCCTCCCACATCTTCAGCCACTTTTTTCCTACAAGGTCTTTCTCTTCAGCATCTATATAATAAAAGCCTAAGCAACCATTACGGCAGAATGACCAGAACAACTGGTTGCTATGATGCACACTGACCACCAGGAGGCAGACACTCAAGGAAGGAGCCACCTCCTGGAGGTCAGTGTGCTCCCACAGGAAGAGCGCCACTCAGCCAGAAGCTGGGATCATGGCTGGCTAGTGCAGTGGCAGTGGCGGGAGCCTCTCCTGCCTCAAGGGCAGCGCTAAGGAGCAGCAAACTGAGCAGTAGGGAGCAGCCATCATGTAGGCGGTAAGGAGCAAGGGGTCTCAGACTGCAAGAGGGCACTGGCCAGGCTGAGGGACTCCCCCTCCAGTACATGAATTTCGTGCACCAGGCCTCTAGTATAAACATATTTAAGTCCCTCCCACCTTGAAAACAAAACAAACAAGAACCTCACCCTCTCTCAAAACTAACCTATGCTGTTCCTTTTCTTCTGATTCTTAATGTCCACTTCTCCAAAGAATCTCCTTTTGCTAATTTCTTTTTTTTAAATTAAATCTTTATTGTTCAGATTATTACATTTGTTCCTCTTTTTTCCCCCCATAACTCCCCTCCTCCCAGTTCCCGCCCCACCCTCCACCCTCACTCCCCACCCACTGTCCTCATCCATAGGTGCACGATTTTTGTCCAGTCTCTTCCCACATCTCCCACACCCCTTTACCCCCCAAGAATAGTCAGTCCATTCCCTTTCTATGTCCCTGATTCTATTATGATCACCAGATTATTTATTCACTTGATTCTTAGATTCACTTGTTGATAGATGCATATTTGTTGTTCATAATTTGTATCTTTACCTTTTTCTTCCTCTTCCTCTTCTTAAAGGATACCTTTCAGCATTTCATATAATCCTGGTTTGGTGGTGATGAACTCCTTTAGCTTTTCCTTATCTGTGAAGCTCTTTATCTGACCTTCAGTTCTGAATGATAGCTTTGCTGGATAAAGTAATCTTGGTTGTAGGTTCTTGGTATTCATCACTTTGAATATTTCTTGCCACTCCCTCCTGGCCTGCAAAGTTTCTGTTGAGAAATCAGCTGACAGTCGTATGGGTATTCCCTTGTAGGTAACTGGGTTTCTTTCTCTTGCTGCTTTTAGGATTCTCTCTTTGTCTTTTGCTCTTGGCATTTTAATTATGATGTGTCTTGGTGTGGTCCTCTTTGGATTCCTTTTGTTTGGGGTTCTCTGCGCTTCCTGGACTTATAAGTCTATTTCTTTCACCAGGTGGGGGAAGTTTTCTGTCATTATTTATTCAAATAGGTTTTCAATATCTTGGTCTCTCTCATCTTCTGGCACCCCTATAATTCTGATGTTGGTACGCTTGAAGCTGTCCCAGAGGCTCCTTACACTATCTTCGTATTTTTGGATTCTTTTTTCATTTTGCTTTTCCAGTTGGGTGTTTTTTGCTTCTTCGCGTTTCGAATCTTTGACTTGATTCTTGCGCTCCTCTGGTCTGCTGTTGGGTGTCTGTACAATATTCTTTATTTCAGTCAGTGTATGCTTAATTTCTAGCTGGTTCTTTATCACAACATTGAGGGTCTCATTAGATTTCTTGAGGATCTCACTACATTTATCGGCGGTCTCACCAGTCTTTTCGAGGGCCTTACTAAGTTTATCGGCAGCTTCTAGACAGTTCTTGAGAGACCTTAAAAGTGTGGTTTTGAGCTCTATATCTTCCATTTCTGACATTTGCGTCCTGTTTCTTTGTCTCCGCATTTTTTTATCTTTTCTTGGTGCACCCCCTAGTGGTCTTTGTGTGCAGTCTTGTTGTAGTTAAGCCTTGATTGTTGTCGGCAATACCAGGGGTGATTTGACCTCCAGGCTAATTGGTTATGAGAGTCAGCTGTGTCTGCAGTGGGAGAGCTTCTGTGCTGGATCTCTAGGGTGGTGCTAATCTAGCGTTTGCCTGAGGCTATCTGGCAAATGGCTCAGCGCAGGGCTTGGGCGGGGTGGGTCCCTGGGGATCTACAAGGTGGGCGGAGCAAGAAGTTATGGCGGCTCTCAGTTCCGTCCCTAGGGGCTCTGCCTCTCAGAGTCCCAGCAACCACTGCAAACCTCGGAGAGAAAGCTGCCTTCGAGTTCCGACCGAAGCCAGACAGTCCCGCTTCTCCCGTTTGAGTCTGGGTCCCCAGAGACTCGCCCGGACCTGGAGCTCAGAGTCTGAAACTCCCTCCCAATTGAAAACAACAACCATGCCCTTGCCGCCAGCCCGCTCCGCACGCGCACTCCGCACCTGAGTATTTCACTCCAGCACTGCGCCTCCTCTGAGTCTGGGTATGATATTCTCTTTCCTCCTAGTTGTAGAATTTCCACTCAGCCAGCCTTCCTGTGGTTCTGGATGATGTCCGTTCTGTCCTTTAGTTATATCTCTGAAGTGGTTGTTCGAGGCAGCAATCTCCGACGTTAACCTATGCCCCTATCTTGGTTTCCCTCCTTTTGCTAATTTCTAATGCTTTCTTTTTTTAAGTTTTTAAAAAAATATATTTTATTGATTTTTTTACAGAGAGGAAGGGAGAGGGATAGAGAGTTAGAAACATCGATGAGAGAAACATCGATCAGCTGCCTCCTGCACACCTCCTACTGGGGATGTGCCCGCAGCCAAGGTACATGCCCTTGACCGGAATTGAACCTGGGACCTTTCAGTCCGCAGGCCAAAGCTCTATCCACTGAGCCAAACCGGTTAGGGCTTTTTAAAAGTTTTAATATTACCTTTTTCTCATTCATATTTGAAGGTACCCCTTTTCATAAGCCATGCTTTCCTCTGCATCTCCATGAAGCTCTTTTGCTTTATTTTATTTCTAATCCTCTCTCACCAGTGTCTCCTTTCAAGTTTCCCTTCCCCCTCTCTGAACCCTCAGAGTCGATATCCCTCAGGATTCTATCTCTTCTTACTTGAAACATTCTCCCTAAACAGCTTTGTTCCCTGTTGCTCGATGACACCCACCTCTATATTTCAGACAAAGTTCTCACTTGTATGCATTTGCGCATGTGAGTTCAGTGAAGGCACCTAAAATGTCCCATATTCAAGCCTCCTTCCTGCTCATCAGACCTGCTTCTCCTTGGGTTTTCCCATCTGAGAAACACTCATCCAATATCCCAGCTTTGGAGGCAACATAGATTCTTCCCTTTCCCTCATTCTCATACAAACAATTGTCACCTCTTGATTCTGCTTCCTTAATATCTCTCAGATCTATCCCCTCCCTCCTGCCTTCCCCATGTGCTGCTCTGCCTGCACACTGCATCAGGGTACGCCTTCAGTCCTCACCTTCACTCTTCCGTTCTTGATTCCTGACTCCTTGTACTCCTTGACTCTTCTTTGAAATTTTGGATTTGGTAATCTGGATTCATTCTCACTCACAATCCAGGACATAAGGCCCTGGTCCTGGTGTACAGTCCAAAAAGCACTCTTCCCCAACTCTTGCCACCATCCTCCATAAGGGAGACAGAAACTGGACACTTTCTCTTCGTTGAGGACACTTCCCAACAAACCATAACTCAATCATAAGTAATTATTATTCTCTTTTAGACTTGTTGGTCCCTTTGTTGGCCTCTACTTTATGTTCTGAATTATTGGGCAATACTTGAGTGCCGATTTCAATATCTAGATCATCAATAGGACTGCTTCTATTACGTGCCTTTTCTTTTGGTTAGTAGTCACGTTTTATTGACACATCACATGTCTACTAATTTTATAACATATGCCAGACATTAGTCACAAAAATATCATAAAAATTACAAATGTTATCTTCTATCAGAGAGAGTTCCCCCTTTCCTCTGATAGGCATAGGGGGTAAGGGGATGGTCACTTCAATTACATGAGAAATTGAGGTGTGTTGAGCCGGAATTTCAGTTTTACCAAGACCTGCTCTACCTCTGGTCCAATCCTGTTCCTGGACCATGGTTCTCCTGAGTTGATGATTGTGAGCCTGAGGGTCATCATCACCTCAGCCCTGAAAGACTATAAGAGATCTAGCTCTGCTCTTCAAGAGTTACAGCCCAACTCGTCAGCTCCTGTGCCTCACAACTTCAATATCTGGTAAACGTCTTGAGGAGAAACTGGAGGCATTTTGAGGCAAGGTCCTCCCTAGGGGATCTTTATCTTCCAAGCATTTCAAGACTCTGAGAGGTAGATTTCACTATGTCTTCTAGGAGCTTTACCTTAGCTCTATAGCCTCCTGTGCAGTACCACAATTCAGCAAATATGTTATGGGGAAAATCAACCATGTGTTTGAGTGTCCTTCTTCCTATGTCACATTATCCCTTTAAAACTGTTAAAAACTGTCCTGCTGTTTTTTCTTTTTCTTTTTTCCCCTTTTAACCCCAGCAGAAGTTCTCTTTAACCCACAGTCCCGATTAGCAAATGCCCTAGTGAAAAAATATCAGATAGTGTCGGTTCAATTTGGAAAGGATTCTACTTTCTCTGGAATTTTAGTTCATTTAATCTTCATTGCATCCATAGCAACTTGATGCCTTTAAAATATGATTTTTGTCATTTATCCAGGCTATCCTTGTTGTTGTACTACATCCGACCAATAAAATAGTCTCATATAAGACTGTTGATAATTAGTTCAGTATTTTGTGCATAATGTACAATAACTTGCCAATTGAATTTTTAATTAATGAATAAAAAATTCATTTAATTTTTTTAGCATCATTTCCTTTTAGTGAGATATTTTACATGAGTTTAATGCTTTAGTGGTATACAAAATATTTTCAATTCAAGAAAGAATATGGTCCATAGTCCATATTCATTTAATTTTTACAATACCTCTTTAATAGGAGTCAGAATAATGGTAAGGAGGATAAAAATAGCCACTATTTACTTACTCTGTGCTAAGCCCTATGTTTAATACTTTACACAGGTTATTTTATTTAATCTCTACAGTAAGTTGAGATACCTCTCTCCCTACTTCCATGAGGAAATAGAGGCTGCTGAATGTTAGTGATTTGTCTAAATGCTCAGAGGTGGTAAATGGAAGATTTGGGATTCAAATACAATATGTCTAGTTCCTAGTCCGGGATATTTTTCACTGCATTTCAGCCTTCTGTCTGGTATGCTACCAGTTTTCCTGTAGGGTTGAACTACAATGCCTGATATTCTTCAACCTATAACCGTTCCTAAGAACTACATGAATATAAAATGTAGTTTGACATACCATAAGGCAATACTGAAAACACTTAGAAGTAGGGTAAAGGACTTGGATCGGTTGCCTCTTTTTGATGGAGATAGTTTTGCCTTGTTTAAATGGCATTTCATTTTCTGGCCTCAGACCTGGACAGCAATAAATATTTGTAACACAAATGATTAGATAGGATGAGTAAACCTAAACCTCACAGGAATTAAATTTGTTACTTTGACTTCACGAGTACCTCACTTCAAATTTCTGTTAACCAGCCACAGGTGAAATGCTACTTTATATTGGTAAAAATAAAAGCTATTCCATTTGTTTCTTTAAAATTCACTACTTAAAAAAACACAAAACAGCAATCCGAATGTCCCATGTTAAATTATTTGTTGTCATTTGGAAAAATTAAAAGATTTACTGAAAAAATAAATCAGCCATTTCAGAAACTAAGTGATTAAAATACATACTTTTTATCATGCTGAACTAGATTTCTCTTTATTCAAAATCATTATTTTTTATCACTTATCTCACTAAAAATGCCTACAGAAATCTTTTGTTGATGCCATCTTTCCATTCATGGTATAAGTGAGACAAGGAAAAGTGAACTGACCGAAGTGTTTATCAGGCATGTTATTAGATACGGATGGGTGGGTATTATAAGCTTTATTTAGTTAAAGCATCATCTTCTTTTCTTATGAAATGTGCATGGAAAATAAGAAATACAAACTTCTCACCAAAAGAGAATTTTAAGAAGAAAATGACATCAACAGAGCCCTGCATTCTTTATTGTTTCTGCCTGAAAGCTATTATTAGTCTCAGTGAGTGAGTGGAATAATTATTATAAACAGAATCCTTTCAGAAAGAATTGTCTTTACCTGTTCACCTCCTGTGTGTGTATAAATTTATATATGTCTTTTATAGATATAAATAAATCTATTTAGCTATATATACACATACATACACACATGTATACATATATATGTATGCACATATATGCATGTATTAAGGTATATATACATTATATATGCATCTAGAACCTATACATGTATAGACATATGTGTCAAAGTAGGTCTTTTCTTTATTATATAGATATTTATTCTTTATATGTAGATATTTCTTGACCTTTCAAGGTATTTTCAGATCTATTATATAATTTCTCTTCATACAAGTGATTATGTTAGCAACAGAAGAAATCATAGTACAAAGAGTTAATGCTTGTACGTGATCACAGAGCAGAACCCAGGTGACAGCCTGGTCTGGGACTCTTCCTTTGCACGATGCTGTCATGCTTGCGTGATAGGCTTCACTCCAGCTGAGTCTGGGAAGGACACCATGTCCCCATTTCGATCTCCCTGAATCAATTCACTCAAACAAAAGGTCATTTTAGACAGAAGTCCAGTTTGACTGATTTCTTTCACTGTTTTGCCCAGTTTAAATAAAATGAGCACATCAGTGTCTTTGTTTCTGTACTATATACACAGCCTAAATGCTGACCAGGTGCTGTAACACTAGCCTCTGTGACCCATTTTAAACCCTGTCTTTTGGATTAAATAAACACCTTTGTCTCTAATTAGAATATGGCTGAAAGGAAGGACAGAGAAGATGAAAAGACAGCAGATGACCCTTTTCTAAGCTAACACTATTAAATTACAAAGGCTAAAAAAGCTATTTTTGAAAACTGCAACCACGGGGAGCAAATTTATCGATCGTATCATTGTTTTTTTCCTCCCTGTTGCTAGGATGTGGTCTATATTAAACATAGTTGTTGCCTTGGTGAAAATCTTCCCAGAGCAAAGTAGTAGTGCTCCCCCTGCTGACCAAAAGCCCAGGTTGTGGTTTTGTTTTTTTGTTTTTCTTTTCTTCTCAATTTAAAACAAAACAAAAAAAATTAGGCAATTAGATGTCTTCAGCATATCGCTTTGGACATTCCTTACAAAATTATATTCTAAGGATATTAGTCACTATTTACATGACATTGGAAATTTTCTTTCCTGGTATATATGAAGAGACATGAGGCAAATTCTAACCAGGTGCCAGGTTTCTCATTGCTTGGGGCTATTTCTTTGTTTCCTCTCTTTTAATTCAGGGTGAGCCTGGCAATTAAGGCCGTTCTCACCTTGATATAAATCATAAAGTTCTTTGGGTGCCATTTAAATTTTGAAAGGGCCCAGGACAGGAAGTTGCTTATAATATTAATAGTGATTTTTAATAATCACTAGTTACTTATAATAGAGGAGATGGAGAAAGAAAGAGGATTTGACAAAGGTCTTAGCTTCCTTCACCATGAAAATTACTGAAAGCACCTAACAATAAAGCTGGGAAGTGGTAGGGATGGAGTGGTCAGATTATGAAGAGGCAGGTGAGCCTCACTGAATTGGATGCAACCTATACAATTAGCTATTACCAGAGGGAGCAGAGTTTAGGAGAGGAATTGGGAAATGGAGTTATAGATTTAAAAATCATCAATCTACAGTATGTCAGAGTTGAAATCATAAGTATGGGCGAGATCATCCAAAAGGGAAAATAAAGAAAATGAAGAGAAAGGGCTGAGCATGGTAACTTGGGGAACATCACTAATATTGAAAGAATGGGCAGAGAGGAACCATTAGTGAAAACGGAGACAGAAGCCTCAGAGATTTTGGAGAAATTATTATTAGATTAACCAAAGGAGGAGAAAAATTCAAGAAGGAAGCAGTCAGTAGCATCCAAAAACAAAGCCAAGAAGATGAGAACATATTCCACTGGCTTTGTCAGTTAGGAGATGCCTGGTGACCCCAAGAGAGTTTCCGTATGGTTGTGAAAGTGAAAACACAATTTTAGTGACAATTGGAATGATAGATGAAAATGTGATGAGATAAACAATCCTATTGAGAAATTTGGCAGTGAAGTAGCAGGGAGAAACAGAGTGGTGCTCAGAGGAACCAGTAGGGCAGTAGGCATTTTCCTAAGACTAGTGACATGCACATGTTTGAAGGCTAATGAGGAAGAGCCAATGAAAAGGAAGAGACAGACAGGAGTAGAACGATTGGTTCAGACAGGTTTGAGCGAAGTCGGGAGTGGAAAGGATCAAGAGCACAGGTGGAATCTTGTAAAGAGTAAGAACACATTTCTTCTGGGACAGCTGGACAGTAGGAAAGGATGTACAAATGAGTTTTGAATGGTGGTGGGGATGGTGATTTCAGGAGGATGGTATTGAGAAGAAGGTTTAAGGAGACTAGCCAAGGTTTTATGCTAGAGCCATTGCTATAGGAGGAAAGGAAAAATCAAGCCAATTAAAGATTCATAAGAGATTCCCTGGGCAGTGTGGAGGGGACTGTAAGATTGGAAATAGAAGCTGAAGGAGATGAGCATCTGCATGGCTGAGTGGTTTTCTCCATCAGTAACAGGTAAACCAAAGGCATGAGAAGAAAAACAAGTAATTGGGCTGGTTCAGAGTTAGAGATTGCCATGGCCAGTGACATGGACAAAAGAGTCATGTCCTGGTGAGAATGTGGCAGTGAATAGTTCTGCTGTGGAATGCAGGAGGAACATGAAAGGAAATGAAAATGACATGGAGAAAAGGGATAGGGCGGAGGTTGCAGGGGTGTGGCTGACAGTTTGGGAAACTAAGATGAGATCCAGAGACCAGAGATACCAAAGGGACTGACAAGCTCATTTAGTGGGAGAGTGAACTTGGAGAGAGATGTTGAAGGATAGAAGCTGGAGTCTGTAAGGGGCTTTGAGAATTCCAGATCTTTGGAATGGAGCAATTCTTGGTCTAAGGGTTGCTGAAGGGGAATGTTCATGAGGCTCTCTGAGGCTGAATAAAACTTAGATGCCAAAACCCTCAGAGAATTCCTCATAGACTGTGGGGAGATAAACCTAAACATCAGGTTATAATAGGATCTATAATAGACTCCTATTTTGTAAGCTCCTACTATATGCCAGGCACTCTATGGAGGCAATTTGGAAATGTTACCTCATTTAATTATCTTGTCATTGTTGCTACTCAGTGGAGTTACTTTTACTCCCATTTTACAAAAGATGCAACTGAAGCTCAGAGAAATGAAGTGACTTGACCAAAGTCCCTCAGGTAGTAAAATGGCAAAGTTGGAATGTGAATCCTCCCAGACCATAAGCATCATACTGTGTGATTGAGTGTTTTGTCCCCAGCAGCTAAAAACATCAAGCACATTTTAGGAACCTAAAAAATTGTCACAAAAATAAAGAAGGAAGGAAGAGAAAGTGTAAATTAATAATCTTTAAAAGTGAATGAAGGACTTGAAAGGCCACATGCTTTCCTCTATCCTCTATTACCTCCCCAAAAGGGTGTGGTCTAATAAGATGGCAAAATCTAACTACCAGCAATAAAAAACAAAGGAGCCCTCCAATCATTCCACTCCTCTTCCCTTGCCATTAAACACGGAGTTTTGTTTTTAAATCAGAGTCCACACTAAATTAGATTTCTGACATCAAGCCTTCCTGATTATCTTCTATCTGTCCTAGGTTGTCACGTGGGCCACATAAATAAATAAAACAATCTGTTCTTCTCAGACATGGAGCTTTCCAAAAATAATCAGCACTATCAGTTTTGTGCCAATCCTCCCTCCACTTCCCTTAAACTAATGAAATGGCCTTAGGTTCCTCTGGGGACAGAGACAATTGAGGTGAAGCTAGATTTTGCTGGTCAGAAGCTGAAGTGAGAATGGGAAATGTTTTGTGTCCTTGCAAACGCATAGGGAAGTGCTTTCTCACCACAGTCACTGGGAAGGAGAACATTTTCACAGCCTCTATTTTTGATAAATATTTTTAAGAGTGCAATGTTGTAATAAGAGAAAACTTAGCACTTGCGTGTAAGCTCTTGGAATAGTTTTTAAAGGACCCTTATCTCTCACCCCTACCCTCCTGACACTTACTATGGCAAGGTGTTGGTAAGCCTGTGACTGCCAGAAGGCTGGCACCTTACCCTCCAAGTAGGCTGGGGGCAGGTAAGTAGTCTCAAGTTCATGAGAACAGAGATCTGACCTCTAAGAGGCAGGAGGAAATACAAAATGAAGCTCTCGGGCAGTTTTCAGAGGTCTGCCTGTGAGAGTGTTTCTATGGCGTCTCTGGGCTACTCTGGAGATGTGGAGGGTGAAAAGTTGGAGGACGGGGATCCATTGCCCTCCATCTAGCACAGCTTGCTCTATACACTGGGTTTCCGAATGAGGTTTCATTTAAGCAAAGATTATGCTAATTAAAAGAAGAAAAAAAAAAAAAAACCAGAAAAGCTCCAAGGTTCTTTCCAGTTCTAAAAATATGCTATGATTCTAAATCTCTGGAGCAGCTACCCAGAAGATGACATGCTATGATTTGCTGTGGTTTGAGGAGACTCACAATGATTTGTTTGCTCAAAAATCTATCCTATGAAAAAACCAGACAGATGATTCAAGGAGGGAAGGTGGTTAGGAGAGGTTCCGGTTGCTCTAGGAAGGAAGGGACCCCTCAAGTCAAGTCATCCTGAGGGGACCACAAGGAGCCTAGGGGCATCACAGGGGCCCTGATGGCCAGCAAGGGAGAAGGGCCTTAAACAAGGCCATGAGCACCTAGGAAAATTCCGTGCTTCAGCTAAGACTGACCCTAAACCCAGCTTAAGTGAAAAGCTTAAATCTTTTCCTCGTTTCCAAGGAAACATACTTAAGGGACACAGGTGGTAATTCCTCCTGGAATTGACAGAGAAATTCCTCTAAGGCTTGACTACTGGGTTTGTATCAAACAAACAAGCTTGGCTAATCAGAGGGGATCACAAGCTATGATCAGACCAAATGAAATAAATGCTTAAGAACTTTGGGCATGGATGGGAGGTGGAAGGATAAGGGACAATATATCTTTGTCTATTCTAAGCCTGAGGAGGAAAGAAGACAGCGATTCTCAAATCCAGGTCCAATATAGAAAAGGTAACATTCTATATTTGTAACACTTTATGTGACTAGGATTCATTTTTAATTTATGAATAATGATGCCTAAGGACAGGGGTCAACTTGTTATTAATAGAACAGTATAAACTGAAAATAATCTATGCATTTACTAGGCTCTTTCCTTTGATTCTTGAATATCTGTATCCTCCCTCAGCAGCTTGCACATAGTAGGTATTCAATAAAATACAGGGGTGAAAAAAAATACAGGGGTGGGGCAAAAATAGGTTAATGATAATAATAAATGATACAATAATTAATCTTACCTAATAATAGACAAACATGTAAATTAACCATCCCTCCACTACACTCACCAGCCAATCAGGAGAATAGGCAAATTATCCCAACAAAGATTTGCATATGTAGGGGCAAAGTGGCGGAGTGAAGACTGAAGGCTCCGGCCAGAGTGAAGGCCTGCGTCCCGGGTGCCAGAGGAAAACCGGTGCCGGCAGCCAGGGGAAGAGAAGGCCTATTGCATGAATCTCTTCATGCAATGGGCCTCTAGTTAATTAATAATAATACAAGAATAAACTCTGTTATGCATACTCACAACTGTAAACCTACTTTTGCCCATCCCTGTATGTTGAATGAACAAATAATGTAAGATATTTGTGAGTATGGAGCCATGAGAGCATTGAAGATTTTTTTCTACCTCAGGTGATTGATAGCTTCTTCTGGGGACATGAAAGTCCCCACATCAGTGTTAGCTGAACAGCAACACTTTATTATAGACTTTAATACTGAAATTAATTCCTGTGGATGATGTGAAGGATCTTGGCAGATCTAAAAATGTGCTAAGCCCTTTACTAGCAGTGTATACAGAAGCCACAGTTTGCTTTCAGGGACTAGTTTTTGGGATAATAATATTTGTTTTCCCAGCATTAGTTACAAAATTAAATGAATTGAGTACAAAGACAATGCATTAGATTTAAAGTAATTCTAGAAAAACACAAACAGTTGCAATGTAAATAAAGACTTTGCTGGAAAGCAGAGCTGGCGCAAAGGCTGTATTTCTATACATAAAAGAAGAGAAAGCAAATTTTATTCTGTTTCTTGTTAAAAGATCTTCCTAGTTGGAATTTTTAGACTCAATTGACACAATCAGGAAGGGGCTGCTCTAGTAGAGGTTGTATGTCCCTAAATATTCTCAATTTCTTTCTGCAATTACATAAAATGGGGTAAAGTTCTACAAACATGGAATATTAATTAGAATCATATTTGTATTTCTACTTACCAAATCTAATCATTCATTTGTTTTAATAAAAATCTCCTTGATATTACTGTTAAATATTCTAAAAAGTATTCCCTCTTTAGTGGTGTTCAACTTTTTTTACTATACAGTAACTCACTATCAATAACAAACCTTAATCATAACAAGTAGCCCTGCACATTACTACAAATTCTCAGTTCATGAGGGTATGCACATTCCAGAATAGATGATGGGACGATTACAAAATCAACATCTAGTCTTCTAGCCATCCACTCTATTTTCACTCTTCCCTGTTTTCATTCTATTTTGTTCAAAGAGAAGTCAGAACGCCTCACTCCTCTGTTCAAAATTCCACAATGGCCAAAAACCTTGCTGTCACTCAAACAAGCCAGGCGCACACTCCCTGCTCAAGAGCTTTGCATGTGTTAGCTGTGCAGGGAGCTCTCTCCTTCCAAATGTCATCATGGTTTGCTCTCTCTGCTTCTCCACAGCTTCACTCAAACGCCGCCTCCTCGGTAAGGCCTTCCCCACCACCCTAACATTGCAAGCTTATTCCTCACTCTGGACATTGTCTGCCCTCTTTTTTTTTTTTTTTTTTTTTTTTTGTATTTTCTACTTAGCACACCTAACCATTTAAAATAATGTATATTTTACTTTAGTATCTTTCTGACTTGTCCTATAACTGGAATAGAAGCTCTATGTTTCTCTGTTTTGTTCCCTGAGGTGTGTCTAGATCTAAAAGCGTGCCTGTACCTAACAGCTGCATGTAGGTATTTGTTTAATGAATTGCATGACACCAAATGGAACCAACCTCTTGAACCAAAAGTGAGTAGGAAAAAGATGAGAAAATAAGTAACATGTTCATTTGGCTTTACTACTTTGCATCAACTGCTTTTGATAAAGTTGAAATACTTTTATAATGTCAATCTTTTGCATAGTGGATTTTTTAATTTATTCAAATGTTCCTATCTTCGTTCCCAGAACTCCAAACAGGATGAGTAGCAAAAAATTTCTTTGTACTTCATCCACTCTATTCTTTTCCACCACTTTAAAGGCATAATGAGAGGGATTAGGAGTAAGAATAAAAAATATAGATAATGTCAAAATGGGCAAACAGTCCCTGAAAAAGACAGCTGGTCTTTTCAATGAAAATAGTCAAATGTGGGCACAAAGAAATTTTCTTCAATGAGGTACCCTATCTGGTTTGGGTTGTTTAAGTCACTAAATTCAAATAAAAATACTTCTTTACTTACTTTTTAAATATGTTTTTATTGATTTCAGAGAGAGGAAAGGAGAGGGAGAGAGAGAGAAAAAAACATCAATGATGAAAGAGAATCATTGATTGGCAACCTCCTACACAACCCCTACTGGGGATTGAGCCTGCAACCCTGGGCATGTGCCCTGGCCTGGAATCAAACCCTGACCTCCTGGTTCATGGGTTGATGCTCAACCACTGAGCCACACTAGCTGGGCTCAAATAAAAACACTTTTTAAAAAACTATATAAACTAATGTACTAGAAGGTAATTCTCATTACACAAGGAGACAGTGTTGCTCAGAAAAACTAAAGATTCTATTTCCTTAGCTAAGTCATAAACATGAATCATCATCATGCACCCAAAATCACTACAGAAAGAACCAATGTGATTTTCCATATGACTACTGGTCCAACTTCTTCCAAACTTACTACCTTCTGAACGAAAATGGATGTTGCAAAAACAAAAACAAGGAAAACACAAATGCATTTATAAAAGCCCATTGGTAGGTGCTCTATTTGAATACTCACTCAAAACAGCAGATCAGGAAATTGTCTTTCTTTTTTTATGGCTTTATTTATTTTTCTCATTGAACTTATTGGGATGACATTGGTTTGCAAAACCATACAGGTTTCAAGGGTACAACTCAGTAAAGCATCATCTGCACACTGCGTCATGCTCCCATCGTTCCAAGCAAAGAGTCTTTAAGGCCAAATTTTAAGAGGTAACTTTAAATTAAAAAGAATATATTGAAATTATACAACTGTTGAAGGTTAAAGTTGCTTCAGCCAGAACTCAAGTCTTCTTTCTTTTAAATTGCCTGCAGGTAGCCAGGACTTTGTTGGCAGTGCCAGTGATGAGGGCTGAGGATTTACCTTCTCATGCTCTATCGGTGTTTTATTAATTCACTCTTAGAGATAAAGAGATGGAGGAGGAAAGCCTTGGCGATTAGAGTTACAGCTGAACAAAGTCACCAATCAATTTGAGCAGTGTATTCTGCTCGTAACATCAGCTCTCAATTATTCCCCATGTGCATTGCCATTAGGCAGATTTCCCACATGGAATGTTAACACCGGGCTGGCTTTCTCCTGCTATCAGCGTTCTCCCAAACCAGTGGTCGGCAAACTCATTAGTCAACAGAGCCAAATATCAACAGTACAACTACTGAAATTTTTTTTGAGAGCCAAATTTTTAAAACTTAAACTATATAGGTAGGTACATTGTTATTAACTTAATTAGGGTACTCCTAAGCTGGCCTTTGCTAAAACACGTCCTCAATCTGATTGAGGTACATTCGCTGAGGTCGACCCCTTCCAACTCTCCCGTCCACACTCGTCTTGTATACTTGTTTCGTCTGTCTTCTTTCATTCATCCTCTCTGTATGTCCAAACCATCTCAACATACCTTTCTCAATCCTCGACACTACATCTTCTTTCACTCCACAACGTGCCCTAAAATTAACTTAATAAACTTTACTTAAAGTTTTAAGTCAACTTCGCACTTAAGGGGCCAAAGAGCCGCATGTGGCTCGTGAGCCGCGCTTTGCAGACCAGTGTTTGGGACCCAAACCCACCTGGGCCATCCCAGGCTTGTGGGTGCTTCTCAAAGTCAAGTCACTTTCAATGCCATTCGCCTAAAGCAAATCATAATTAGGAGGGGAAAGCCACTACAGGACAACAAAGTAACACATCCCAAAGGCAAACAAGCTACTCACGCTAAGTTTCACATAATAAGCAATTAAAAACAGGTTGTTACTAGGATGATATCATTTTTTTTGAAGACAGGTGATTTTTTAGGCATACACTTACAGGCCTCGTCCAGGACCCTTGGTGACCCAATAACTTGCATTTCAACAAGCTGGTTCCACCAGGGCATATTTAGAGCCCTCCCTGGGTTCTTAAAACACGTACCAAGTGTCTGAGAACACAAGTCCTAGGCATACTCTTCCACTTGTTGCTTATCTCCGTTTCATTCTCCTTGCTATTCCAAATCAAGGTTGACCTATTTTTAATTTGTTGAAAGATAGCTTATAGGAAACTTTTCCAATCTCAGGATAACCTGGCAAGCCTTACTATTAAAGGAAGTTTTTAAAAAGTGAACACTCAAGATACTGCAAAATCCACTGAGGCCAGATAAAATACTTTTTTCTACTATGCTTGAGTAAGAGAGCTTAAACATGGGCTCCTGACTATCAACAAATACAAGGAAACTGGGAGTTTACAAGGAAAACTGATACTTTGTTTCAACATATAAATCATTAAAACTCAAGGAATGAGCAACTGAGTACAGAAACATCCTAGTGACTATTATGTGAGTCCAGGTTAAGCTCTCCAGTTTCAGTTAGAGAATATTATTGTTGCCCTTTGAGCTAATGACTATCAATGGATGTGTATCTGACCATAACTGCAACATTATTTACACTCCAGTTTCTTGCCTTAAATATAACCTTGTACATACTGCTGCCAAACTCACATTGGGCCCAGCCGGCGTGGCTCAGTGGTTGAGCATCAACCTATTAACAAGGAGGTCCCGGTTGGATTCCTGGTTAGGGCACATGCCTGGGTTGCAGGCTTGATCCCCAGTGGAGGGCAAGTAGCTGATCAATGATTCACTCTCATCATTGATATTTCTATCTCTCTCTTCCTCTCCCTTCCTCTCTGAAATCAATAAAAAACTCACATTGGCTGCTCACTCACCAAGAATAATATTTAATTATAGTTGCCCCTATAATATGCTGTCCATTGATTCTCTTGATCAGTAATTTTTCACTTTTAAAGACAAAGATCTTTTTCTTCTAAATAAATCTTACTTAGCATCCCACTTTTTAAATAAGTTAAACAAGGCTACCCTGGTTGAAGTGGGAATGGAGGCTTAGATCCCCTTCACACCCACCACCACCAGGCCTCAGACTCTAGAAGAAAATGGTGCAACCCTAGAGCTCTGCAGGGGGTGGTTTAAATCCATGCTGGAGATATTGTGACTATCACTGCTGGGTCAGACCAAGCTGTCAGAGAGACATACTTTTGAGCCTTTGGGCCTTTGTAGATTAATTGTCTGAAAGTTCTGAATCAAATTTACTCAAATTGCATTGAGGTACCTTGTTTTCATATTAAACTAGAGGCACAGTGCACAAATTCGTGCATAGGTGGGGTCTGGTGGCCTGGGCCCAATCGGGGCAGATAGGGGCTGGGCCTGTCAGGAAGAAGAGATGGCAGGAGGTAGGCTGGGGGAAGGGGCCGCAGGCGATTGGGGTTGGGGGGACTAATTGGGGGTGGGGCTGGCCATGGGGAGGGGCTGTGGGAGGAGGGCCAGCCGGCCCCACCCCAGAATGGGTTGAGGGGTGCCGATCGGGGCCAGTGGCCTGGGGAAGGGGCCATGGGTGGTTGGCCAGTTGGCCCTAACCCTGATGGGGTGGGGGTGTGATCAGGGGTGGGGTGGCCAGGGGGAGGGGCTAAATGAGGTTGGCTACCCAGCCCCCTATTGGGGTGGGGGGTGTGATCAGTGGTGGGCCTATTGTGGTGGGGCTGGCTGATCAGGGGCAGAGCTGGCCAAGGGGAAGGGAGGGGGCGTTTGGCCAGTGGCCAGCTCTTGATCAGGGTGGGAGAGTCTGTTCAGGGGTAGGCCAGCAGTGGGGAGAGGCCGCGTGGTTGGCCAGCCAGCCCCACCCCCTGATCAGCTGGTTTGCTGGCCACAGTGGGTGGCATAGCGACCTGTCATTATGGTCATTATGACCATTACTAGAGGCCCGGTGCACAAAAACTTGTGCACTATGGAGGGAGGGGAGGAAGGGGAGGTCCCTCAGCCCAGCCTGTGCCCTCTCGCAGTCTGGGACCCCTCGGGAGATAACGACCTGCTGGCTTAGGCCTGCTCCCGGGTGGCAGAGGGCAGGCCCAATCCCTAGGTGCAGCCCCTGGTCAGGCTCAGAGCAGGGCCGATTGGGGAGTTGGGGCGTCGCCCCCTGTCATACACAGAGCAGGGCAATCGGGAGGTTGCGATGCCACCCTCAGTCACGCTCAGGGTAGGGCCGATTGGGGGGTTGGGGCACCATCCCCTGTCACACTCAAGACAGGGTCGATGGGGAGGTTGCAGCGTCACCCACTGTCACGCACAGAGCAGGGCCAATTAGGGGATTGGGGCGCTGCCCCCTGTCACACACAGAGCAGGGCCCATCAGGGGGGTTGGGGCTCCGTACCCTGTCACGCACAGAGCAGGGCCCATCAGGGGGTTGGGGAACTCCCCCCTGTCACGCACAGAGCAGGGCCGATCAGGGGGTTGGGGCGCCGCCACTGTCACACTCAGGGCAGGGCCGATGGGGAGGTTATAGCTCTACCTCGTCACACACAGAGCAGGGCCCGTGGGGGAGGGGGGGAGGGGTTCGGGTGCCGCACCCTGTCACACACAGAGCCACAGGGTGATCAGGGGGTTGGGGAGCTCCCCCCTATCAGGCACAGAGCAGGGCTGATCAGGGGGTTGGGGCGCCTTCCCCTGTCACGAACAGAGCAGGGCGGATAGGGAGGTTGTGGCCCCGGCCCCTGTCACACACAGAGCCGCAGGGCGATCAGGGGGTTTGGGCGCTGCCCCCTGTCACACTGATCCCGGTGCTGGGAGGCCTCACGGCTCTGCTGATCCCGGTGCTGGGAGGCATATTACCCTTTTACTATATAGGATAGAGGCCTGGTGCATGGGTGGGGCCGGCTGGTTTGCCCTGAAGGGTGTCCTGGATCAGGGTGGGGGTCCCCACTGGGGTGCCTGGCCAGCCTGGGTGAGGGGATGATGGCTGTTTGCAGCTGGTCACACACCCTTCAGGGTGGGGGTCCCCACTGGGGTGCCTGGCCAGTCTGGGTGAGGGGCTGAGGGCTGTTTTCAGGCTGGCGGATGACTGAAGCTCCCAATTGCTCCTTTTTCTCTTTTTCATTTTTATTCTGGGCCAGCTTTAGCTCTGGCTCCAGCTCTGAGGCCTCTGTTGCTGAAAGCAGGTATCTGGTTTGTTTCGGTTCTATAATCAAAACACTGTATCAACTCCAGCTCTGAGATCCCGGTGGGCTAAAAGCAGGTTTCTGGGGTTTTGTTTAGCTTCTATATTTGTAGCAATGTTTCAAACTGCAAGCTCAGAGGCCGGCAGCGGCAGGCGGGGAACGTTGGTTTCCTCCGTCACTGAAGCAAGCAAGCCTCATGTTAGCTTCAAGCTGCCTGGCTGCCGGCCGCCATCTTGGCTGGCAGTTAATTTGCATATCTCGCTGATTAGCCGATGGGAAGGGTAGCAGATGTACGCCAATTACCATGTTTCTCTTTTATTAGATAGGATGGTCACTGGCTTTTTATATATATATAAATTAGATTTACTTAAAAAGTAACCCAAAGGCCCTGGTCCTATAGCAAGCTCAGTTGGAGCATTGTCTCTGTCTGCCATGGTTGGGGTTTGATCCCTGATCAGGGTAAATACAAGAATCAACCAATGAATGCATAAATAAGTGGAACAACAAATCAATGTTTCTCTCTCTCTCTCTCTCTCTCTCTCTCTCTCTGTGTGTGTGTGTGTGTGTGTGTGTGTGTGTGTGTGTGTATGTGTGTGTGTGTGTGTGTGTCTCCCGTCCTCTTTCTCTCTAAAATCAGTTTTTAAAAAGTAATAGTATAGTAGCCAAAATGATAGACTTTGGAGCTAGATACCCAGGTTTCAAATTCCCTAATATTTATTAATTGCATCATTTCATGCAAGTTACTTGACCTCCTTATGCCTTTGTTCCCATATCTATAAAAAGGAAATGAGGACAAAATAGTATCTATCTCAGAGAGTGATGTGCGCCATAAATGAATTCAAGTATATAAAGCAATCAGAAGAATGCTATTTATGAAGAGCCACACAGGATTGATTCTTTTCTTTAGTCCTCAGTATTAAAAAAATTTATCTCTCACCCTGCACTGTATATTTTTATCATGAAAACACTGTAATTCTTACAAATGATTATGATATCTGCTTTATTGTGGCAAAATACAAAGAGGTGTCTACTTCTCCCTCGGGGCCTATTGGAGGCACAATCAGCCAGTCTCCCACTGAGACCACACTAGGCCTCAGAATGCTTCGCAAGTAATTCAGGCCGCTCCTACCACTAAGTCAAAGCTGGCAGGTAAATGAAACCTACTCCGCTCCCTGGGCTGCAAGTACTCTTTCCATTAAACCACTCAGCATTCCAGGGGAAGAAACAGCAGGACCAAAGAAATTAATACAGAGCATGCTTATGAAATAGCAAATATAAGAAGCCAGCGTAAGTTTTTATTTACAAAAATTGATATTGACTTCCTGTGCCAGGCACTTAAAAATATTAACTATTAATGTTAAATAATATAAACTTCATTATAACCTTTTGAGGAAGATGCTATTATTCCTATGTTACAGAGGCAGAGAGAAGTTAGGAACTTGGTCAAGGTCACGCAGCTCCCCAGTGGTAACCCAGGCAGTCAGCTGCAGAAGACAGCTTTAACCACCTGAGGTGAGGCCTCTCGTTGGGAGTATGGAAGAAAGAAAGAATGTCATATCTGGGCTTTAAGAGGACCAACCTGTTAGCAGGAAGTAGAGTGGACAAGGAGGGGTGACCAGTATTGCAGTAATGCCCTCCTTATCTGCAAGGGAAACGTTCCAAGCCCCCCAGTGAATGCCTGAAACCACGGATAGTACTGAACCCTACATATACTATGTTTTTCCTATACTTACATGCCTATGCTAAAGTTTAATTTATAAATTAGGCACAATAAGAGATGAACAACAATAACTAATAACAAAATAGAACAATTATAACAACATCCTGTAATAGAAGTTATATGAATGTGGTCTTTCTCTCTCTTGAGTAATTTTTATATTTTTCAGTCCAAATCTATTGAATCTGGGTAACCATCCCTTACCTGGTAAATGGCTTGGTGCCACTCATTTCAAAGATCCCTTGCTGCTGCCAAACCGGTTTGGCTCAGTGGATGGAGCGTCGGCCTGCGGACTCAGGGGTCCCAGGTTCGATTCCGGTCAGGGGCATGTTCCTGGGTTGCGAGCACATCCCCACTGGGGGGCATGCAGGAGGCAGCTGATTGATCTCTCTCATTGATGTTTCTGGCTCTCTATCCCTCTCCCTTCTTCTCTGTAAAAAATCAATAAAATATATTTTTTTTAAAAAAAAAAGATCCCTTGCTGAAGTCTTCCTATAGGCTCAATGTTTTCTGGCACAATATGCTGCCATCAGTAGGAACAAGTTTTCTGTTTATGTCTCTACCCAGAAAAATAATACCTTTTCCATCTTTACTAACCACAGCATGCACTGTAGCCATAGCTCTGCAGTCTGAGGTGTGACAGCAAAACTAACATGAATTTCTTTTTTCTTCTTCACAATTTTACAGGTTAAAGATTTGTTCTTACTGTGGACTGCAGCAACTGAGGTCTACAATTTTTTCTTTCCTTTTCAATTGAGAACTTTCACCTTTTCACTTAAGAGAAGCATTCTCCAGCTCCTTTTTGGCATATCTGAATGGCCATCATCACTACTCTTGCACTTAGGGCCGTTATGAACTAAAATAATAGTTACATGAACACAAGCGCTGTGACACTGAAACAGTGGACCTGAAAACCACGAGGGCTACTAGTGACTAATGGGGTGGATGCAGCATGGATACATTGCACAAAGGGATGAGTCACAACCCAGGTGGGACAGCGCAGGACAGCGCAAGCTTTCACCACGCTCCTCAGAACGGCAAGCAATTTAAAACTTAGGAATTGTTCGTTTCTGGAATTTTGCTTTTAATATTTCAGGCCACAGTTGACCACCAGTAAGCAAAACTGCAGAGAGCAAAACGGAGAACAAGGGGAGACTACTGTGATTACTGTTATGTGCTAAGCACTCTCCTGAGTATTTTACATACATTCTGACATTAATTCTCACAACTCTTTAAGGCCAATATAATTGTGATCCCCATTGTACAGGGAGATTAAGCCATGACACATAGGTAGTAAGTGGCAGAACTAGAACTCAAACCTTATTCTGCCTGACTCCAAACCCGTATTCTTCACTGCTCTCAAAATATGACTTTATGTGACATGTGTAGTAAGAAATAACAGGAATGAAATAATACCGATGTAAGTCATACTGCAAAGACGGAATTCATGGAGTTTAGCAATTGCTTCAGTGCATCGAGGAAAGGGGAGGAGTCAAAGATGACTAAAGTTTGAAGTATGAATAAAGCTTGGAGAATAGTGACATTGTTCAAAGAGATAGAGAAGTCAGGAAGAGCCGGCTCTGAGAGCATGATGAGTTCAACACTCATTCCAGAGAAGCAAAGTGGAGTGGAGCAGAGATATACAAGGAATATCCTAATAGGCATTGCCAATTTAGCAAAAATAATAGTTCCATCTTTTTGTGAAAACTTCTGTTTCTTCTACAATCCCCCCCCCCATCCCATCCCACCACCAAAAGATAGTAAGGAATATTTTTATGAGAGAAAAAAATTATGATTGATTTTTAAAATCTCATGTTTATGCTATTAATTGGTTTGTGACCTAGACAAGTACCTTGACTTTTCTGTGTTCACTCATTTTCCTCCTCTATAAACTACGTAGGTTGTCTAGACCAATTTAGCTCAGACTTCACTAATGTTTAATGAATGGATGCTAGGCTTCTTTCCAATGCTTTAGAGTCCATTATTCGAAACAGTAGAAAAGAGGGACAAAGGGCCTTGAGCCCCAATAGACATTACAGCTAACAGTGCCGCTGCAGTTCATTTCATGCAAATTCCCTTAGTGTATAAACCAAGAAAATGAGCACAGGGTCTTGACTCATTCTGGATAAAGAGCTGGTTAGCAACAAAGTCTGATCTAGAACTGAGATCCTGGCTGTCAATCTTGTGCATTTCCCTGGACACCACCATGTGTTTTTTTAATCGTCTGGCTTAGAAATGTTTGCCTTGGATGAACTCAGAGTGAATTATAAGGGGGACTAAACCTCACACACACGTACATGAAGCCTCACTGACCTGAGAGAGATTTATGTGTTGGACTGAAGGTCCTTATAAAATGAAATTCCATAACACTCCAACATAAAAATATTAAGACTGCGTTAATGTGCTTTTTATAGCACGGCATTATGGCTAAAGCCTCAGACAGAATTGCTGCTCTCACCACAGCAGACACAGTGTAACTTCCGAAAAGTCACTCCAAATTCTCAGCTCCCAAGACTACAAAAGGGAGGTGATGGTACCCTCCTAGTCGGGGAGTGCCCTTGGTCGAGTGTGAATTCAGTTCCCACTTTTACTTTACTGCTGGAGGAGCAAAGAAGAGAAATGGGCATTCTGAGCTACGTAGGCAGGAAAGAAAGTGGGTGACAGAGGGGAGCAATCAAGTAAGTCCTTTGTCAAAACCCCAGGCCCCTATCTAATTACCCCTCTCTTTACTGCTGGCGCTAAGAAGGCTACAGGAATGGAGAAATAGCAAACAACTATATTTAAAAATGAACACTCCAGTGAGATCAGATTGCACTGCCTGAGGAGCTGTGTGCAGATGCCCACACTGCCCACCCAAGGGCGGGCTCTGCTCACAGCCTCTGGGCTGAGCTGTGAGGTTTAATACAACCACCTGGTGTACACCTTGAAATTCCTTAGAGATAGACACTAAGCAAACAAAGAAAAGACTAATAAATGAAACAAACTCATTGATTTTAGATATCATAGTCCTCTTACCTTCTAAACAAGAGTGAAAATAAAAAGATGTACTTAACCACATGCCTCTTTTGAGGCAAAAACAGTATGAAACACCAAATAGTTAGTTGCCCACTCTGAACATAGAGTAGCGTACCTCCTCTGACACTGTGTGCTTCAAGTCTTCCTTTTCTGAATGATAGGCTTTGTGATATTCACAATTCCAGGCCCAACATACTTATTATATCTCTTACTCTAAAATGATTTTTTAAATCACGCTAATATTCATTCATTCATCTACAAATATTTATTGTCTCCTATGTGCCAGGCACTGTTCTGAGTGCTAGAGATACAGGAGTGAGTGAAACAGACTAAAATCCTGTGCTCATGGAGCTCATATTCTGGTCGAACTCTCTCCCTCTTTATTTTCAAACTGCCCAATTTAATAAATGTTTGTTGAATGAATGATAAATAATATTTGGGGTAATATGTGAGAATCAGACAAATTACAGTATAAAGATGAGATGTGAGCCATTTAAAACCTAAACTAGACTGTATATATTTTATAAATTTGTCCTTGAGTTTCATCTTCATTGCCCTTCAACTCTGCTTTTTCTTTTTGGGAAGTAATTTCTTGGAAGTGTTTCTACCAAACACTTTGTGTAAAACATCAACAAAGGAAAAAGACACTTCTGCAAAGAGAAAAAAAAAATAAAATGGAGAGTCTGCCAATGATCACCCTCATTCAGCAAGGCCCTCAACTTAGAGACCTCGTGTTTCGATGCCGAGCATCAGACTTTTAAAAAACCAATGAAGTGGCACCTCAGAAACCAACACTAAATAAGTAATAATCTGTCTGAAAACTTACTTCAAGGAGGTTCAGAGATGACCTTCCACAGCCTGGCCTTCGGGGTTCCATGCTTGTTTGAGTTCATCTGAACCCAGCAGATCACTACTGACTTCCAGTCAGTGGCAACTTCATTTTCATAATGTCCTGTCCTAGGTGGTGCGCTCTGTGGAGGGATGGGCCAGACAAGCCCAGGAGTTTCATAATGCTGTCAGGCTCAGAGCACGTCCTTTGCCTCCGGGAAGTAAAGTTATGAGGATAAGAGGTTATGAGGAAAATCACTTCTAGCATCAAGGAATGGCAACACATATGGAAACACAGACATCAAAGCCTGGGTAATTATTACAACAATTTTCCAAAGAAAGAGGTCCCATCATTGGAGGCAGCCACCTCTCACTCTCCTCTTCTAAGCTGACGCGATGAAAGGAAAAAGATTTATTATTATACCGGGAAGTTAAAAAAAAAAAAAAGAAAGAAAGGAATACCAGAACACCACAAGCAAATGATATTTGCTAGCTTAAATAATGCTACCTTCATCTCAGGGTGGCCTCTCCTTAGAAGGCAAACCTATAATA
Source organism: Myotis myotis (assembly GCF_014108235.1). Taxonomy (NCBI): domain Eukaryota; kingdom Metazoa; phylum Chordata; class Mammalia; order Chiroptera; family Vespertilionidae; genus Myotis; species Myotis myotis. Next base: position 62,058,736 of record NW_023416324.1, read on the forward strand.
AAAGAAATGAACTAAGTTTTGTTTGCCATCTCTCTTAAGAAAAGTATCATTTGTATTATCATAAACTACATTCATATCATCCAAGAAAATAGCTGAAGCTAAACAGAAGTTTTTAAATAATACCAACAATATGCAGGTAAAGATCCTTAAAATAGAAACACAGAACAAAATAAAAAATGACTTTATGAGGTCCAGGGCAGAAGCTTACCTCCATCCTGAGGACAGTAGTAAGAGGTGCATTCAGCTTGATTCCCTTCTTGGATTGTCCTCTCAGGTAGTCTCTTGCAAGAAGGCTGACTTGACAACTACTACTAATAAAGCATTAGAAGCAGTTCTCTTTTTAATTAGAGGCCCCCTTGCCTGGCCCGTGTGGCTCCGTGGTGGAGCATCGAGCAACAAACCAGGTCATGGTTTTATTCCCACTAAGGGCATATGCCTGGGGTTGTGGACTTGATCCCCAGTAGGGGGCGTGCAGGAGGCAGCTAGTCAATGATTCTCTCTCATCATTGTTTCCATCTCTCTCTCTCTCTCTCTCTCTCTCCCTCTCCCTTTCTCTCTCTTAAATCAATAAAGATATTTTTTTTAAATAATAATAATAATTAGAGGCACCCATGTAATGACAAGCAATAGCTCTAATATGTATATTGAAAAAAACATGCCCAAAACTATTGACTTTTGTAAAATGTCCTGGTCAGAAAGGCTGGAAGAGGGAGAGATGGATGGTAGTGGGGATGCAGATATAAAAAGAGAGGATGAGAGATAAGCGACACTTTTGTGTTGCCTAGTTCTAGTCATTTGCTTTTGAATATTTTAAAAATATTTTATGAGCATTGGTTCCTCCTTTTTCAAATTTTCATCTTTCTCTTCAGCTTCCTTTACTAGAATTTTCTTCCTTTTTATTATAAAACATTTTTAATGTTGACCTTATTGCAGGTGTTCCCCTTTCCACTTGTTCTCTTTGCCCACCTCCACCCACTCCTGCCTCCCCCTCCCCTGGCCTTTCCCACATTACTGTCCATGTCCATGGGGTATGCATATATGACATATATTATATGTTCTTTAGCTAATCCCTTCACCTTCTTTATTTAGTAACATCCCCCTCCGCTTGGGCACCAGCCAGTCTGTTCCATGTGTCCATGCTTCTGGTTCCATTTTGTTCATGAGTTTATTTTGTTCATTAGATTCCACATATAGGTAATGACTTTTTCTTCTTTTGTTGCTTTTTCTCTTCCTCTTTTACTCCTTTTTCTCTGTACTGCAAAATTCCAAGTTTCTATATAAAAAAGGAAAAAGAATGAAATGAGAAGGGAGAATGAGAGTGTGATCAGCATTAGAGGAGGAATCATTTATCTCCCTTGAGCCCTGGTTCTATGAAAATATCTGTATGACCTGGTAAAAATTATTTCAAAATGTGGCAGAGATGGAGACTTAAGAAGAAAAGCCCACCATTATAAATTCCAGTTATGAAACATATTAACACATTCCCAGTCATTTATTGCACCCCCCACACATTCCACCTCCTGGCTTTGATATTACATAAAAACATACAGGAAACCTTTGAATGCCAGAGGTCCGAAAATGTGCATGAAAAAGATTACTAAGGACAATATCTTGTGGATGACCCACAAGCCAGTGAATAGGATAGACTGGCTGGGGTGGGGGCAGGAGAGATTAACCAAAGAACATATATACATAACCCATGGACACAGACAATAGTGTGGTGAAGCCCTGGGAAGGGCCAGGTAGAGGGAGGATCAATAGGGAAAAAAAGGGGGGTATTTGTAATACTTTCAATAATAAAGGTAAATTTTTTTAAAAAGATTGTTCAACTTTGGACGCAGGCATAATCATTGCTGTCATTACAGTGACTAAGAAGAGCCTCTACCCAGAGAAACAACCCAATATATCTAGTAATAAATGAATGCTTTCCATCCGTGAGTAAAATATAAAATAACACAAAATATATAAATAAAAATATAATCCTATCTAATAAAAGAGTAATATGCAAATTAACCATCACTCCAATGCAAAAGATGGCAGCACCCAGTCCTCTCAGCCCCGCTGGAGTCCTCCAGTCCTGGGGGTGGCTGCTGAGAGCAGTATCTGCTTGGCCATCGCCCCGGCGATCCGGGAGCTGCCAAGCGGGCCCCGCAGACAGCAGAGAACCACGGGGAGTGGGCCAAAGCCATCAGTAGGACATCCCCTGAGGGATCCTGGATTGGAGAGGGTACAGGTCGGGCTGAGGGACCCTCCCTCCCGTCCCCCATGCACAAATTTAATGCACTGAGCCTCTAGTAAATAATCATAATAATAGGTATCTTGAAAAGTGTTTTTATTTTTAAACTACTGAAGTATTTTGAAGTACTAACTTCTTTTATCTTCCTCTTTTGTGTTTTTTCAGTTTTCTTGTGCCTCCAACCTGCTTCCCAATTCAAGCACTTAGAAAATTATGTGTTTATTGCCTCTGAGTAGCTTTGGGGCGAGGTGGAAAGCAGAAGAGGCCTACAAGTCCCTTATGACTCTTCCTGGACCTTAGGAGAACATAGTGGTTTTGTGAAAGGTGTGAAAGCGTCGATGCTAAACATAAAAAAAGTGTCTTGGTCAGAAATATAAGGGGAAGAAGACTTTCACTAGTTGAGATTCCCTCTGTTACAGGGTAGTGGCTGAGGGGAGAAGAGGAGGAGAGAGAGGAAGGACTGCAGGTTCTGAGAGCAAGGCAAACCTGAGCCCACTTCTTGCCGGCATACTAATGCAGCAGCAAGACCTAGACAGTAAAAAGCTGCTTGACTGGTAAAGTGAAACAACCTTAGTACAAAATTTCCAGCTAATTCCAGCAGGTAAAGGTCTTGCCCATAGGTGAGGTATAAATTATGGTTCTTAGCTTGGAAGCAAACCAAACCTGGTTTGAGACTGTATTACCTCAGCAAAATGGAATTTATTGGAAGGTTATGGGAAAATTCAAGCAATCAAAAGTAATCTGGGAGCACCTAGCTTCAAAAAGGAAAAGACTAAGGTAATTCTGGTCATTTTGGTGACCTGAGTAACAAGAAGTAGGGCTTCCTCTAGGGCAGTGGTTGGCAAACTGCGGCTCGGCAAACTGCGGCTCGCGAGCCACATGCGGTTCTTTGGCCCCTTGAGTGTGGCTCTTCCACAAAATACTGGCTCTTCCACAAAATACCAACTTCTGTGCATGGGCCACAAAGTTTCAATCGCACTATTCGTGCGCGCCTGCACGTGGTATTTTGTGGAAGAGCCACACTCAAGGGGCCAAAGAGCCGCATGTGGCTCACGAGCCGCAGTTTGCTGACCATGGCAGGGTGCTGACACCAAATGGATCAGCTATAATCTTTTCCCATCCTTGAGTCACTCGTTACAAAATTTAAATTCCTGGAGGAATTGAAGGAAACTTGTTCAGATCTCTTGCTCAACTTTCAGCTAAGGAGAGTAGGATAACTTATTGGATAGTTGTAGGAGATTGTACACATTGTGAAAAGATTAAGCCTCCACCCTCAAAAGAAAATCAAAGTGCTATTACAAAAAAAATTAAAGAAAGAATGGATGCTGGGCAGACGTAAACAATATATGCTCACTACAGACGACCACTTTAGATAAATAAAAAATCTCATATGCTTGATTACTTTTTAATATTGTGAAAATCAATTGGGAGAAGTTGGAGTTCTATTATATTTATTGTGGAACTCCCCTGCTTACAACTGTTCATTGACTCCCTATTCTGTCCAATAAAGCTCTAACTTCCTTCATATTCTTATCGTTGCCTATCCCTCCAGCTTAATCTTCAATTCCTTTTTTCCCCTGCAGTTTATGTCCTAATAATCTCATGCAATTTTCTGCTCTTGAACATGTTTCCCTATTTCATATTTATGAGTTTTTACACAGGCAGCACCCTCTGCTTGAAATTACCTACCTTATTCCTTGTCTACCTGGAACTCACTGACTCAATTCAAACACTTTTCATGCCTTTCTGATACCTATCATCCTCTCCTCCACCACGTTTTCTTCTTCATCTTGGTATCACCATTATATATCTTGCACATGACTCTATTTTTAAAATATATTTTATTGTGTTGTAATAATTTCTTTATATGCTTGTATCCCCTACAGATCTATGAGCTTTTTTTTGGGGGGGGGAGGAGTTTCTGTATAAATGGTTGTTGAATGAACTAGTGAATTTTCCAGTAAGACACCAATATTCACCAAGGGCCCACTCTGCTTGGAATCATATATAGAAGGCATAGTAGTTGGTAGTTATTCAGAATCTTTACTAAGGCAGTATTTCTCTACTAAGGGTAGAATATCAGTGGGGAGGGAAAAGTGGTCATGGTAGGACATAAGATTTTCATTGGAATTTCCGAATATTCAATCTTACTTAATCTCCATGCAAGCATGGTGTACCATTTTCTGCCAACAGTATTTGCTGATTTTTATTTATGTTCATTTCATATCTGTAGTGGTAAAGTTTATACTCCAAAATATCATCATATTTTTGATGAACCACTTGGTTTTATAGAGTGGATCATTTTATAGAATAGACCCTAAAAATATTGCCTGAGCTTATTTATTTCCAGGATTTAGGTTCTTTGGTGATGTAATTATCAGGACTCAAGAAATTATTCAAAGCCACTTCAATAGTGGGACCTTTAAGGAACTGAAAAATTAATAGAACAAACAGGTCAAACACATATTCACACCCATCTGATATTATGCATAGTTATGAGAATATTATTGACTATATTCCCTGTGCTATACTTTACATCCCCACGACTATTCTATAACAACCAATTTGTACTTCTTAACCCCTTCACCTTTTTTACCCATCTCGCCAATACCCCTCCCATCTGGCAACCATCAAAATGTTCTCTATATTTATGAGTCTGTTTCTGTTCTGCTTGTTCATCTATTTCACTTTTTAGATTAAATTGTTGATAGATGTGTATTTATTGACATTTTATTGTTTATATTTTTTATCTTTTTTTCCCTCTTCTACTTAAAGAAAACCTTTTAACATTTCATATAATACTGGTTTGGTGGTGATGAACTCTTTTAGCTTTTTCTAGTCTGGGAAGTTCTTCGTCTATCCTTCCATTTTAAATGACAGCTTTGCTGGGTAGAGTTATCTTGGTTGTAGGGCCATGCTTTTTATCACTTTGAATATTTTGTGCCAATGCCTTCTATCCTGCAAAGTTTCTATTGAGAAATCAGTTGACAGTCTTATAAAAGCTCCCTTGTAGATAACTAACTGCTTTTCTCTTGCTGCTTTTAGGATTTTCTCTTTGTCTTTAACCTTTTGCATTTGTATTATGATGTGTCTCTGTGTGGACCTCTTTGGGTTCATCTTGTTTGGGATTCTCTACACTTTCTGGACTTGTATGCCTATTTCTTTCACCAGATTAGGGAAGTTTTCTGTCATTATTTTTTCACATACATTTTCAATTTCTTGCTCTCCCTCTTCTACTTCTGGCACCCCATGATGTGATTACTCATCTACTTGAAGTTGTCCCAGAGGCTCCTTATACTATCTTCATATTTTGGATTCTTTTTTCTTTTTTTCCTGTTCTGATCAGGTGTTTTTTGCTTCCTTATATTCCAAATTACTGATTTGATTCTCAGCTTCATCTACTCTTCTGTTGATTCTTTGTAAATTATTCTTCATTTAAGTTAGTGTATCCTTCATTTCTGATGGGTCATTTTTTATGCTGTCAAGGTTCTTACTAAGTTCATTGAGCATCCTTATCTCCAGTGTTTTGAACTCTGCATCTAGTATATTGCTTGGCTTACTTACTATTCATTGGGTTGTTGGAAGAAGAGTGATGGTGTTTAAGAGAATAAACTTGCATTGAGTAGTAAATAAGTCATAGAGATCCAAGTACAGTATAATGAATATAGACAATAATATTATCCTATATAATAAGAGAGGAATATGCAAATTAGGCCAGGACTCTGTAATGTTACGACCGCTTGGCAGGGGGCGGGCAGGCGGGAGAGAGGAGTGGGGCCTGCTGCCAGGATGTGAGTCTGTGGTGCCTCCTTTGGAGTTGGGGAGCTAATGACCAATAGGCTCTGGTCCTCCTCCACAGCCGTTTCCAGCAGGCATGGGGTTGCTGAGACCCAGGCTGGGCGTCTGGCCACAGACCCACAGCTTCACAGAGACCGACTCTACCAGGCCGCGGGGAGGCCATGTGGCTGGGCCGCAGAGGGCCTGTTCAAGATGTGACAGAGGAGGTGCGGGAGGAAATCCAGAGAATGGGATGTGGGGGTTCAAGGCTCACTTCCTTTGGGCTTTGTCCTTCTTGGCCTTGGTCCTTTTCTTTTGGGCCTGGAGTGCAAAAACTGCAGGCGAGTGGGATGGATGAAGACCAAATGTGGAAGAAAGGAGGTGACCCAGGTGAGGGTGGAGACCTAGCAGCAGTGGGAGGCCAACTGTGGTGCCGCCTGAGGGGCTGCTCCTGGGCGAGCACCGCACCAAGGCTTTGGCGAAATGGCCAGCCAGGAGGCGGTGGCCCAAGGGGCGCAGAGCGGTTCCGCACGGGCTCTCTATGAGGACACCCCACACAGGCGCTGCCTTCACCAGCAGGCTCTGGGCAACATCTGCAAATGCAACTGCAACCTCTAACATTCTGGACAAAGAACTGACCCTGTGCCCCTCAGTACCAGGCTTGCTAGGCGTGTGCTGTCACCAATGCCACAGATCAAAGGCAAAAACCTGGCGAGGTGGGGTGCACAGAGGGGGCTCAGGCGGGGGCAGGGGGCGGCCGGCTGGGATCTGCCTCACCTGCGGAGAGCGAGGTTCTGCAGTGGCCCCAAGATGTGGGTCAGCCCGGCGGGGAACAAGGGGCATGGAAGGACGCCTGGGCAGAGGGGCGCAGACCCGCAGCCTGAGGCGTGGGTTGAGGGGCGGTGCCACCTCAGTGGAGGGATGCCACACTGCAGGGTACCCAACTGACTGGTGGGATCCAGAGAAGCTCCAGGCGCCGGGCCTCACCCGGGCAGCCTTTGCACTTCAGAGGCGATGACTCCTGCTCCTACCTTGGCCCAAAAGCAAGCCCACGCCTGCCCTGCCCCACTGCGGCGCCCCCCTGCGCGTGAGTTCGAAGCCTACCTCCTGCTCCAGACAAGGGGGGACAGTAAAGAATGGGGGTGGGGGCAGGGGAAAGGAAAGAATGTGGAGCTTCGTGATGAAGAGGTGCTTGAGAACGGGGCTTGGAAGCCTGATGGGGTTTGTTCTGTTTGTCCCCCCGCTGCCCCTTAGGAAGGGCAGAGAGCATGGCTGTGAGGGCTCACTGAGTTAAGTTCCGCAGCCAACTGGAATTGGCCTCAGTTTCCTGGTCTGTAAAATGGATTAAGCGTGTCCCAGTGCCTTTGCTGAGCTTTGAGGGCCAATTGAGATACTATATACAGAAAATGAGGGAAGTGAGAAAGAAAAGGAAGGGTGAGCAACACAAAAGGAAGACTGGAAGGAACCTGTAAACCTATTGTCACTTAAATAGGGAATATAGTCAACAGTGTTGTAATGACGGTATGATGCCAGGTGGTACTGGAAATATCAGGGAACACTTTGTAAAGTATATGATTGTCTAACCACTAGTCTGCAACTAATATAAAACCTGAAACTAATACAAAATAATACTGAATGTAAAGAAATGAAAATAGGAGTGAAATTTTTATAAATTTCACAGTTCAAATAAAGGCTGTAAAGGAAGGAAGGGGGAGAATAAAAATAGTGTTTTTCATTTTACCGCTTTATTGTCTTTTCAGTACATACAAAAGATAGTTGCCTGTATATGGTGCTTTTATATTTTTCTATGTCATTATCTCATTTGATGTTCAGGGCAACTTAAAGACAAGATAATTATTCCCTCCACTATTCAAAGAAAGGAAATCTTGGTGTCTGGCCCCAGTGATTCAATCATCCAACCCTTATTGTAAAGCAGGGTTAGTGAAATTTTCTCTGAAGGGTCATATCTATACTAATAAAAGCCTTGGGGGTGATCGGGCCAGCAGGGGAGGGCAGTTGGGGGCAATCAGACTGGCAGGGGAGCAGTTAGAGGGCAATCAGGCAGGCAGGCAGGCAGGCAAGCGTTTAGGAGCCAGTGGTCCTGGATTGTTAGAGGGATGTCCCCTAAACCAGCAGTCAGACATCCACCGAGGGCTCCCAGATTGAAGAGGGTGCAGACCAGGCTGAGGGACAACCCCCCCCACCCCCCGTGCACGAATTTCATGCACCGGCCACTAGTGTACTATAAAGATTTTAAAAATTAAACCTATGTTCCTAACCATTAAAATACATTACTTCCCAAAACCAGGGCTCCCTTTTTATTTAATACCACAGCACTTATTGATAGATATAATCTTCTAACTTCTACTGTTCTTTTCCAGTGCTATTTAATGCCTGAATTGAGGTATAAGATTTTATGTTGTATGTTCTGATTCTTCATTATATTAAAGTCCTTGCAGAAAGGGGCCTTATGTTGTGTTTTGTTCTTTGGCTTCCTCACAATGCCATGCTTGATTGTGAGGGTTCAGAAATATTTCTTGAATAAATGAATAATAGAATCATCTTACTTAATAGTGTATATGGACTAAATGTGTTACACTCATTAAGTACATTTCCAAGTTTAGGGAGACTTCCATTTTTAGTGAAGATGCCTATGGATAAATACCATGACTCCTATTTAAATGTGTGATATGACAATACAATGTTCCTCTGTATATAACACACTGTGTTTCCTTATCTAGAATAGCAAACCCTGACCACTCTATGCTAGATGTTAGTTTCTCAACAAATGCTAAGATGTTTATGCTAGTTTTAGATAAAATATGAAATAGTATCTTTTATCAGCTATGTAAAGTACATTAGGTACATCTTCATTTTGTATAAGGCTAGAGGCACAGTGTTCTAGTAATTCAAATGGCAGCCGAATATGAAATCTCCCTATGAATGATTTCAATGTGAAATCTAGTCCAAATATTTGAAAACTATTTTATTCCTGAGAGAGAAACCTGGAAGAAAAATCAAAATTCTCCCTGGCTTATGACCAACAATTTTGTAATTGTGTCAACCAAATAATTTCCAATTTAGTACCTCACTTCAGGAAATCATAAAGATAATTCTTTCCCACTTCCTATAATTGTGAGCTCCTGAGTTAAATCTGCATAGTTTAATTATATATATGGAAAACAATGCATCAAATATACATATTTTTTACTTAAACTTATTTTGCCAAAATTGTATTAACCTCTACCATCTCTGCAATAGAAAACATGGGTTGAAATGGTTAAGTGAAAAATATTGCTCTTACATTTACTGCTCCAAACTTCATGCATCTGCCTCTTTTAAGGGATCCACATTGCACTTCATCAAGTGCTTTGTTCCTGAACATTCATTGCAGAATCAAGAAAAGAAAATGAGTATATGCAGATGTATGGGGTTGTTCACTTAACAATTCATTCTAAATAATATGAATCTAAGTACATGACACATGATTAGTTGAAAGAGCTTTGGCCTAAGAATTATGATTCTTGGTTTATCTGGTGCTGTTTTTAAACTCTTCAAATTTTTATTTTCCCACTGGAAAAGTGGGGATCATTCCTGCCTCGCATCCTATGTAATAAAAGCATAATATGCTAAGTGTCTGACCACCAAGGGGTAGGTTAGCTTGCTGCTGGGGTCCGACCGATTGGGACTGGGCAAGAGGGCTGGACACACCCTGGAGCCCTCTCATGGTCCCTCCTGTGGTCCCTCCCCGGCAAACCAGCCCCCATCACCCCGATCAGGACTGGGTGAGACGGCCTCAATCGGCCCCGATGGCTAGCCAGGCTGAGGGAACCTACCCATGCATGAATTCATGCACTGGGCCTCTAGTTTATTTATAAAAAAATTTTTATAAACTTTTATTTTTATAAATAAATTTTATTTATTTTATAAATCAAAAATTTTAGAAGGATTCAGATGATACATTGGAAAGACTTTGAGAATCTCTAATGTTAGATATATCATAAGTCTTGGTATTTTAAAGTAGTTTTGGCTTTAGTTTACATACATATTACCAAAAAAGATAAGGGAGATAAATAGTTTCTTCTATTACAGGCCTTTTTCAGAATTTCTCAACATATATCTATAGCCAGAGCAAGATAACATGTTATCCTTAAGTACTTTAAAACACAAAATACAATAAAACAGAAAGCATGAAAGAAGACAGATAACTTTCCGTTCAGCCCAAAATTTATTTTAGAAATGTTAACTTCACCATGAACTATTCACCTTCAGCCTCGAGTGTGTTTCATATGGATGATTAAAAATTTTGATATTCTGGTTTCCACTGACAAATTCTGCATTTTGACAAGTTTTGATGAAGTCTATTCACTCTAGACAATTTATGCAAACCTAAGTTGAATAGTTAGTTGATTTTGACTTTATCCCCTTGAATTCCTAGAACTGCTCAGAATAAATTTTAAAACATAATTACAGGTAGCACATTGAGTCAGTTGGTTAGTCAGAGAAATCCAAGCTCTGAATGCCTACTTCCTGCAGCACACTGCATTAAGTGCTCTGGAGGAGGGTGGAGGTGGATGAGATCAGTCATCCATGAAATTATTTGAGGATTGTTATTAAAATAACATATCATCAAGTGCAAAGTACTCAAGTAAAAACTCTGTACATATAAGTTCAAGGAATAGAAAGTAAATGCCTGTTCTAGATATTTAGAAAATGTGTTTTTTGACAGTTAGTAGCTTAATTTCTTTTACCTAAAAATAATTCAAATAGTTTGTTAAGTGAGGATCAGAAAGAGATTTTTTAAAAGAAATTAAAAAAAAATTTTCTTCTGGAATAATTTTAGATTTATGGAAATGTTGCAGAAATAATACAGAGTGTTTCTATATAACCTCATTCAATTTCAGTTAATGTAAACATTTTACATCACCATAATACATTTTTCAAAACTAAGAACCAATATTGGTACATTACTATTAACTAAATTTTGGACACTGTCCAGATTTAATTTGTTTTCCACAAATGTCTGTTTTCTGTTCCAGGAGGCAGTCCATATACCATATTGCATTTAGCAGAAAGAGATTTTATTTATGTATTTATTTATTTTATTAGTTTTATTTTTCTAATCATACTCTTGGATTATCTAGATATGCAGTTATATTACCTGGAAATAATCATCATATTGTCTCCACTTTGCAATTCTTTTATTTTTTTAGCAGAAAGAGATTTTAGTGTCATAGTAATTATATCAAAAAATCCACCATTTCTGAGCAATAAAATGGATCACTGCCAAAAAGGGATGTGCACAGTAATAAAAACAGGTTGTGTCCGAAAGCCACCCGGCACACCAGAGTGTCAGATTCTTAACTAACTTTTAGCAAAAAGTAAACATGATCTTGTAGCCAGTTACTAATCTCTCTTTTCCCTTTTTTTTTAAATATAATTTTTTATTTTTTAATGACAATCTACATGCAATATTATATTAGTTGTGGGTATAAACATAGTGATTAGACATTTATACAACCTAGAAATTTATCACCCTGCTAAATCTCCCACCCATCTGACACTGTACATAGTTATTACAATATTATTATTTTTTTGTTAATCCTCACCCAAGGATATTTTCCATTGATTTTTTTGGGGAGAGTGGAAGAGAGAAGGAAAGACAAAGAGAAACACATCGACTGGCTGCCTCCAACCCCGACCAGGTCTCGGGCGGGAAGGAGCCCGCAACCAAGGTACCTGCCCTTGACCAGAATCAAACCCGGGACCCTTCAGTCCACAGGCCGACGCTCTATGGCTGGGGCCATAGTTATTACAATATTGTTGAGTATATTCCCTATGCGATACTTTACATGCCCATGACTATTTTGTAATTACCAATGTGTACTTCTTAATCCCTTCCCCTTTTCCCCCATCCTCCCAAACCTCCTCCCATCCAACAACTGCTTAACTCTGTATTTAGGAATTTGTTTCCATCTTATTTGCTTATTTTATTTATTTGTTTATTTATTATTTACTTATTTATTTATTCATTTTAATATATTTAAATATATTTTTATTGATTTCAGAGAGGAAGGGAGAGAAACATCAATGAGAAACATTGATCAGTTGCCTCCTATACACACCCCAATCAGGGATCAAACCTGCAATCTAGGTATGTGGCCTGACCAGGAATTGAACCTGCAATCTTTTGGTGTATGGGATAATGCTACAACCAACTGAGCCACCTGGCCAGCACTCTTCTTCTTTTGGCAGCCTTCCTGTGTTTGTTTTTCTATGTATTAGGTAGAGCTGCTACGTCTCCCAGGCTTGGTAGAGTGGCCTAATGTAGTAGGTGTTTTGTAGCGTCCAGTGGCACAGCCTCCTTGATCACCCAAGCTGAGCACTCAACATGTGCCCCCCTCCCCCAATGTGGGTTGTGCACACCCCCTATTGTTGCTGAGCCTTGATTGCTCTTGGCATCTCAAGGGGAGAGATTTACCCCTAGGCCAACTGGCTGAGAGGATTGGCTTCAACCACTGTAGAGGATCAATTGTGTAGGGACCCACCCTATGGAACAGGAGCAGGACTTACTTCAGAAGGTCTCTGGTGCCTGCTGAGTCCACCCCTTGAGTGTGTCTCTTGTGGGAGAGGTTGGCTGGTGCTTCAATGTGGTCTGAAGATGTCCACTAGGTACACTGCCTCCGGGGCCTCCTGGAAGAAAATGCAGGCCTAGGTCAGCTGATGCCTGTGCCCAAACCAGGGCCACCTGGTATGAGCTACAAAATGATATGCAGATGGTTGGTACTTGTAGTGGGCTTGGGGGTACCCAGAAGAGATCATGCTGTAAACTGAGGCAGGCTGCCAGGAGTTGGGACTGCTTAGCAAGAGGTATGAGGTATCCCAAAGCCAAATGCTTCTTGTTTGAAGTTTGTGAACCTTTGATAGATTTTAGGAAATTCCACAGCATGAGCCAAGGTAAGCCCTTTGTATGGAAAAGCCACCGGAAGCTGCTTGAGTGGGGCAGGGTCACGGGGATTAACCAGGGATGGACCAACAGTGTTAGCCAAGTTGATGGAGACTCAGATACAGTGCCTACCTGACCCTGCAGAGGTAGGGGTCAGCAAAGGCTGACCCCAATGGCTTCTGCCAGCACTTCTGTCTTGGAGAATTCTGCCCTTCCAGACAACTTTCAAGCCCACCCAAGGCTGTTTCTAGCGGTTTATCCATCTGAATGGCCTGACTTGACTCATGCTTCAGACTTTCCTAAAATATATCAAACAAGCTGCATCTGGTCTCAACATGCCCTGTACCTCTTGCTAAGTGACCCTAGACACAGCACTAGTAGCAGCCAGTCGTAGTTTGCAGCATGGCCTTGCCAGGGCACCTCCAAGCCCAGCACAATAAGCAGCCATGAGCAAATCACTTTATAGCTCATGCTAGTTGGGCCCAGGTAGAACACAGGTGGCAGCTGACCTTGGCCTGCACCTTCTGGGAAGCCCCAGAGCCAGTGCACCCAGGAGACAGCATCAGAACATGGCGAAGCATCACCACCCAACTGCCTCCACAAACAACACACTCAAGGGGCAGACTCAGCAGGCACCAGAGCCCTGCTTAAGCAAGTACTGCTCTGTGGGGTGGACTCCTGCAGAGCTGTTCCTCCATGATGGTCAGATATCAGTGGTCAATGGTTGCGGCCAGTCCTTGCAGCTGATTGGCCTGGAAGTAATTCCCTCCCATTGACATGTCAAAGCAGTCAAGGCTCAACTACAATAAGAAGGTACACACAGCCTATATGGGGAGCAGGGGGAGTTACACCTTGAGTGCCCAGCTTCAGTGATCAGGGAGGCTGTGCCATTAGACCCTACAGAACACCTACTACATAAGGCCACTCTACCAAGCCCAGGAAACAGCAGCTCTACTTAATTCATAGAAACAAACACAGGAAGGCTGCCAAAACGAGGAGACAAGGAAACATGTCCCAAATGAAAGAACAGAACAAAACTCCAGAAAAATAACTCAACAAAAGGAAGACAAGCAATCTACTAGATGTAGAGTTCAAAATACTGGTGATAAAAATATTCAGTGAACTTATTGAGAACCTCAACAGCATAAAACAGGACTAATCAGAAATGAAAGATACACTAACTAAAATGAAGAATAATTTACAGGGGATCAACAGTAGAGTAGATGAAGCTGAGAATCAAATCAGTGTTCTGGAATATAAAGAAGCCAGGCAATTCAGTTTCTCCCTGTGTGTCCTTGGTACCATTTTTTTTTTAAATCCTCACCCAAGGATATATTTTTCATTGATTTTTAGAGAGACTGGAAGGGAGAGTGGAGAGAGAGAGAAACATTGATGTGAGAGAGGCACATTGATTGGTTGCCTTCAGTATCAAGCCTGCAACTAAGGTACGTGCCCCTGACCAGGAATCAAAGCCACAACCCTTCAGTCCACAGGCTGACACTCTAACCATTGTGCAAATCCAGCAAGGGCCCTTGGCACCTTTTGTCCTGCTGCTCAACACAGTACTCAGCATAAGTGAGTCTGAGTAAGTCCATGCATAGGCCATTTAAGAGGAATGTCTGGAACTCCAGCAGCAATCCATCTCACTCAGCCACAATCCCTGCTTGTTTTTACAGCTAGAAGTTATGACAATCTCTCTTCCTGGCACTGGAACCTTGGGCTGGGAGCCTTGTATGGGACTGGGACTCCTTGCTCCACAGAGGGGAACCTCTGTAGCCAAAATATGCCTCTGTATTTTTAACCACCACATGTGGGTATGGGACCAGCCCATTCTACCTTCCACCCCTCTTATAAGTCTCAGCATGGCTTCTTCTGTATATCCTTAGTTTATTGGACTTCTGTTCAGCTATACTTGAGGAGGCTCTCAATGATGGTTGTTCTGTAGTTTAGTTGTAATTTTGAAGTGGTTCTGGGAGTAGGCAAATACAGCTTTTACCTACTTTTCAATCTAGATCAGAAGCTTCCATTAATATTTGCCTAAAGATAATGATTATATCACTACAAGCTCTACCATCATTGTTAGAGGTTTTTTAATATATATGAGAGCATCCTATATAATAAAACCCTAATATGCAAATCGACCAAATGGCAGAACATCCAGTCACTATGATGAGCACTGACCACTAAAGGCAGACGTTCAATGCAGGAGCTGCCCCTGGTGGTCAGTGGGCTCCCACAGGGTGAACACTGCTTAGCCAGAAGTTGGGCTCAGAGCTGGCAAGTGCAGCAGTGGTGGCAGGAACCGCTCCAGCCTCCACTGCAGGCGGGCGGTAAGAAGCAAGGGGTCCCAGACTGCAAGAGCCCCCAGCTGCGAGAGGGATGTCTGACTGCCAGCTTAGATCCGATCCCCGAGGGGTCCCAGACTGTGAGGGATCCCACCAGTGCACAAATCCATGCACCAGGCCTCTAGTAATAATAATAATAAAGAGAAAAGTAAGCCAATCTTCAGGGGTCCACAAATAAAAGGTAACAGGGAGATAGCTTAGCCTAAGAAATAGCACTGGGTTATGTACATCAATAAGAAGCCTTCATTACCCACAACTCCTCACTCTCTTAAACCTCTTCTGCATGGCGTTATGAGTACTACCATCAGTGACCTGGACTATCAAACAGTGTCAATAGTGAAACATATAATTTGAAATTAAGGCAATTTCTGGAAAATTAACTCCTAGTAGTCAATCAAAAGGAAGTCTTGTCTCTGTTTGAAGGACATTTTCATAAAACTGAAATGAGGAATAAAAAAAGTTAACCATTAGGGAAACACTTTACTTGGCTTCCATGGCTCTCTACTGTCTTTCTCTTTTATTGGATTCTCCTTTGCTTTCCAACTCTTCATGTGGGACTCCTCCAGGGTTTAGTCCTTCATCCTCTTCTCCTTTTCAGTTCTCTAGCTACACTCACTATCATGGTTTAAAACACTACCTGTATGCTGATGACTCCCAAATTTTGATCTCTAGTCCACACCTCTCTCTCTTGCTGCAGAATCATACATCCCAATTGAGTACTTGAGAACAATCATAACTAAGTGTCTCAACCTTAACATTTACAGAACTAAACCTTGATTTCACTCTTCAAATTTGCTCCACCAGTAGTCTCTCACATCTTAACTGATGTGACTCCGTCCTTCCAGTCGCTCAGTTCAAAAGTCTTGGAGTCATCCTGACTCTTCTCTTTCTCTCATGTCCTTCATTCAATCATCAGGAACTTTCAAATGAATCTGACCACTTCTCACTCCCTCCATTAGCACCACCCTGGCCCAAGACACTGTCATTTCTTCCCTCCTTTCACTTTCTCTCCCCTTAAGTCTATTCTCAAAAGGAGAGTCTGAATAATGCCTTTAAAATCTGAGTTAGGTCATGTTACCCTTTTTCTCAAATCCTCCAAGAGATCTGCATGTCACATAAAATAAAAACCAAAGTAAAAAAAATAAATAAATAAACCCCTACACAATCTCTCACTCTTAACCCCCTCCTCCCCTTCCTCTTCTTTCCCATTTGACTCCTGGCCTCCATGGTTCTTCCCAAACATGCCAGGCTTGCTACTGACTATGCGCCTTGCAACTGTGCTTCCTTTGCTTGGACAGCTTTTCTAAGGTTTGCAGCTCTTCCCCCAGATAACGCCACAGTTTACCCCACTATCTCCTTCAAATCTTTGCTCCTGACCGAGGATCAACCAAAACCTTCGCACATGGGAACCACGCTCCAAACTGAGCTACCTTCATAGCCAGGGACTATGATTTCCTGTTTAAAAGCTGCAACATGCCTTTCTACCCTTCATCTTCTTTATCCTGTTCTATTTTTTTTTCACACCGTGTATTATTTACTTTATAGCTCACCACATTATATACCTGTAAGCTCATTTTAGACTTCTCTAGTAAAATGTAAATTCTCTACTGAAAAGATTCTGTTTTAATGTTTTGAGGGCTTGAACATAGAAAACATTCAATAAAGAATTCCACGAATTCATCATTTCACTGTCCATACAGCTTGGCAACCCCATTAACTTCTTGAAACCTAAATTTCAACACCTTCTTAAAAGGGTAAATACTCCGCCCGGCACTCTACATTTTTAAAACCTTTCTGCCCCGGAAGTAAAAGCCTAAGAGGTCGGAGGAGGAAGCTATTTCCGTTTCCGTACGGACGTCAAGGAGCACACACCATGGAGAAGACCGGCGGCAGCCGAAAGAAAGGCCTGAAGCGCAAGAGCGCTGCCGAAGAACCTCAGGAGGCTGCAGTCGGTGAGGATGGGGCGACGGAAAGCGGGGGCCAAGCCCCGAAAGCGTCCGCCTTCCCTCCGGGCTTCAGCATTTCCGAGATTAAGAACAAACAGCGGCGACACTTAATGTTCACGCGGTGGAAGCAGCAGCAGCGGAAGGTAGCAGAGGGGCGGAGGCGGCAGGGCGCATGCGCAGTGTCCCTGGCGCGCGGGAGAGGGCGGCGCGGGTGGGCGTGTTGCACTTGCGTGGTCTCCCCTCCCAGGGATCCCAGCCGGAGGGTTGGGCGGGGCTCCCGATCGCCTTGTCCTGCTTTTTGCCGGAGCGGCCCGGTTTCCCTTTTTTACCAGCTCCTGGCTAGGGTTCGTGGCTGAGAATGAAAGCAAGAAACCCTGCTCGCCCACTAGTGAAAAGTACTCCCTCCTGTCCTGGGAGGCAAAGGCTCCCTCTCCGCGCGGTCCCGTCCACCTTCAGCTCCGGGTGGTTAATGCCTAAAACCTAATGCAGGCAATGCATAAACTCAGAGTGATGCTTCTCTGATTACTGCGGCGACTCGTACTGAAATTAGTACTGTAAAGTTTCTAGTAATCTTATTACTCCTTTTTATTTTGATATTTCCTTTTTTTTCTTAAATCTTTATTGTTGAAAGTATTACATATGTCCCCATCCCCTCCCACATTGACCTCTTCTAGCCGCCCTCCCCTGCCCCTTTCCCCCTCACCCCCCTCAGGCTTTCACCATCCTGTTGTCATACAAGTTCTTTGGTTGATCTTTTCCCACACACCCACCCTTCCCTGCCTTCCCTCTGAGATTCGACAGTCTGTTCCATGCTTCTGTGTCTCTGGATCTGTTTTGTTCATCAGTTTATTTTGTTCGTTAGATTTGATACTTGTCTTCCTCTGACTGGCTTATTTCCATTAGCATTATATTCTCCAGGTCCCTGCATACAGCTTTATCTTCATACTGTTCTGTGAGGTAAACAAGTATGGGGAGATAAGCAGATAAAGCCTAAGGTCACAGTGCTCATTTGTGGTTAAATTTCCGTTGAAAGCAAGAGTTTGCTTATTCTTGCACATCATAAAAGTTCACACACATAGTACTCTTTATATGTGCCTGCCTCCTCTTACTAGATTTTTTGAAACCCTGGACTGAGCCTTAAGTGCTAACGTGCTATTGGAGTACATGGAAGGGGCATCTAACCGGCCGTGGGTCGGCTGTTCTATCCCGAGCGGAGGGTTCTCTTGCTCTCCCCTCCGCTCCTTCACCAGCAGCAGTGTTAACATGGCAAGGTCGGGAAACACGGCCGCAGCTCCTTCTTCTGAGTCCAGTTTAAGAACCCATTGTGGCCCTGGAGTCAAAAAGTTTGCCCACCCCTGAACCATTGTGGTGCGGGGGAAGGGTATTCTGGAAGACTTTTGAGACCTGATACATTGAGGCTTAATGAATGCTGGGGGGAGAGGGGGAGTATTTTCTGTTGTCAGTTAAGCATTCTGTTCAGAAATCTCCAAAAGATACACATTCACAGTACAAACAATCTTAACTTGCAAGTACTTAATAAGTTTAAAAGCATTTTTTGATTATAAAATATATGGATAGCTATTTGTACTTTTATGGGAAGCAACCTGAAAACAAATCTCCCATTCCCATTTATTTTTAGTACTTTCCTAGAGAAACAGCCAGCATAGCCATGTTTTTCATTAAGATGCAACTTGTTAGAAATGCAGAAAAAAAAAATTGGTCAACTTAGATTTTGTTTTTTAAGAAGCAAAGTCATTGTTACAAAAATTGTATTGATTGTTCAGTTCACTTGTTTTACAGTAACTTAGGTATGAAAATCTATGTCAACATTTTAATTTTAATAAATTAGGAAGATTAAAGATTACTCCCTGTAAGTATTCTTAGCATTAGTAATTTGTAGTTTCAGTGTGTTTGTGATCTAACTAATGATCTCTCATTCTTTTTTCTTTTTTTAAACCTTTTAGGAAAAGTTGGCAGCTAAGAAAAAACTTAAAAAAGAGAGAGAGGCTCTTGGTGATAAGGTAAAGAAAATTTTTAGCCATCTATCTTAAGAAGGAATGCTCCCTGATATTTATGTTGAATGACTTTCTTTTAAAATTTATTTTGAAATATTTCAAGTGTATAAAAATAATATAGCAAACTCCTTTTTACCCTTTACTCCGCTTAAGAAATAATGCATTAGCAAATACTGTTCCAAGTCCCTTGTGTGTTTGTGATTGCTTTTTCGTCCTCAGATAACCACTCACGAAATTGCTGCTTATTGTTCCCATGCACTTTATTACTTTTACTATGTATGTTTGTGTTCCCAAACAAGCACAGTGGTGATGTTTTGAATGTTTTAAAATTTTAACATAAATGTTATGCATATTTTGACTTGCTTATTTTACTTTATGTGTTTGAGAAGTAGAGACATACACATCTCCTTGACTTTGGGAATGGGGGAAGCTCCCTAAATTAGAGCTGGAGCTCTTGAGATTTGAAGCAAAGGTTCTTTGTCAGACAAATACTCTTCTGTTAAAGGATTGGGTGAATAAGAATGAGAGCTGTCACATGACATGAATCTGTGAAGAGGGAGAAGGGCGGGATGGAAGGAAGATGATATGCCCGGATGGGTTATAGCAAAGGAGACAGCAGAGATAATGCATCAAGAAAGCATTTGGCTATTTTTGTGATAAGTGAAATCTTTCTATTGAAAATTTTAAAAAGAACTAAATACTTGCACATTATTACACAACTAAGTTATTTTCATTTGGTTTCATTTCACTTATAGTTTGTTCTAGGTTATGATTTATACTTGTAGATTTTTAAAGACGTACAACTCTTCCTCTTCCCCTTTCTTAAGATGAGGTACTAAGAAAGGATAAGTGTTTTTGAAGGAGGGAAAAATATAAAGACTGAAACATTTTGCTTTTTCATGCATTCTCTTAATAGTATTAGGTTAAATAACACGAAGTTGCCAATATTAGACTTTTCTGACCTGCAAAATTCTATCAAGCAATATTAGTCTCTTTTTAGCTCTCAATAATCAATTATAGCAAATTAATATGCTGATCACCATTTGAAAATATCACCATTCTGTTTTTTTGTACTGAAAGATGACTTCCTAGAACTGCCTCCTTCAAAAAATGATTTAAAACTTAATATTTGTTTCATAGAATAATAAAAATAAAATCCTAAATGGTTATCAACTCATGCTTCTTCTATCTCTGCTAGTGTACATATACTTTGAATTAATTTTAATTAGTGTATGTTACAGTTCTGTATTCCTGATCCATACCATTTTATTTACAGTTTTTGATCTAAGCTGAGTATGCATGATTGCTAATTCTAAAAGTATTCCATTATGTTGTTGGACCTTTGTCCTATCTATTCGCTGTTCATATCTATTAAAGGACTTGTATGCATGCATATAAACATAACCATTGGACATAGACACCAACGGGGTGAGGGCAAGAATGGGAGTGGGGGGATAAGGACACATATGTAATACCTTAATCATTAAAAAAAATATATGAAACTGAAAAAAAGAACAATAGTGATACTACATCTTTCTTTGTGTAAATTGCTCCCCCCTTTCATTCCTTACCATAAATCCCCCGTTCTAGAATTACTACTTCAGCAGATAGATTTGTAGCTTTTGTTATATATATTCTGAATAGCTTTTTGAAAGCTATTGGGACAAAGCTACATGTATATTTACTTTTGTAATTTTTTTCCATTTTGTTTGATAACTTTTATTTTTAGTGGATAGTTATTTTGACCAATATTTTTCTCTCTGCTACTTATGTCTGTTTTTAAGCCATTTCATCCTATGTTGGCAATTCTTTTAGTACGTGTGTGTTCCTGCTCAGAGAATTAAAAAACCTTTTACTCGGTATTGTCGTTAGGATTGATGTAGCAGTGGGTTGAAATGAGGAACAGGTTGTGTTTTGGATTGTTTATAAATTTCTGTTATTCCCAACTGTAATGAAAAATTATTTATGTAAAAATGCTTCTACAACTTAATCTTATTTCTTTTATTTAGGCTCCACCAAAGCCTTAATCTTTTTTCTTTTATTTAGGCTCCACCAAAGCCTATACCCAAGACCATTGACAACCAGCGAGTATATGATGAAACCACAGTAGACCCTAATGATGAAGAGGTAACATTAAAAGTCTTAAATAAATTTGGATGGCCACACTTGATAAATTATCTGTTCATATGTTGACAGCTAATTTAAATTACTGTCTGGTGAATTCGTATAATGGACTGATACAGCTATCATGTTGGCACATTATCTTATTTGCTATCAATTGTTTAATAATTAAATTTCCCAGTAATTGCATAGAAAGAGGCAGTGATTTATTTTCTAGAAATTTATTATGTTTTATACCTTTTGTCATTTAATCTGCGTATAATACTTCTTTTTTATATATCATTTGAAAAGTATTTCTCATACTGTAGAATTTTGTAACACCTGTTAAACATTTTGAAAATTAAGGATAATATTTGATGGTATTTTTTGTGTCCTTATAAAACCTTTTGGTTTTAAAATAATCTACTTTTCACATTTTTCCTTCAAAAAATTTGCAGTAGTATAGTCAGAATCAAGGTTTTTTAAATGTTGTATATATTTTTAAAATTTTGTATGTTTGCTTTTAAACAATGCTTTTTATCATAGTTCTTTTACGTATCTCCTAATATTCACTCAGTCAGTCTTCCACCAAATGTTTTATTAATTTCCTACTGTGTATTGAGATTTGTTTTAGAGACCTGGGATCAATCAATGCAAATACTCTCACATATACACACAAAACTTCTGCCCACCCAGAGCTTATATTCCAGGAGGAGAGACAAACAGTGAAACATCCTATATAATAAAGAGCTAATATGCAAATACTCGTTACACCCTCACGCCCTCGCACAGGAACTGCTCAGACACTCAACACTGGAGAGAGAGGAATGAGGACCAGCCAGACACAAATGAGCTTGCGAGAGAGGAATGGGGACCAGCCAGGCTGCAGCCTGGGAGAGGGACAAGCCACCCACCCCGCAGTCTCGGGCACCAGAGACTGCGCCTGAGGTCTGGGAGAGGGACAAGGCGCGTGCCCCGAGGTCCCAGGTGCCTGCAGTTGTGGCCTGGGCAAAGCTGCCCGCCCATGGTCCCCTGCGGCTGCGACTGACCTGGGTGCCTGCAACTGGCTGGAGGAGGAATCCTGGGTCCCGGGTGTGGGGCGAGGCAGAGGCGGTTAGGGGTGATCGGGCCAGCAGGGGAGCAGTTAGGGGCAATCAGGCCATTAGGGGAGCAGTTAGGGATGATCAGGTAGGCAGGCAGAGGTGGTTAGGGCGATTAGGCAGGCAGGCAGAGGGGTTAGGGGTGATCAGGCAGACAGGCAGGCGAGTGTTTAGGAGCCAGCGGTCCTGGATTGCAAGAGTCAGTTGGACATCCCCCGAGGGTCCCATGTTGGAGAGGGTGCAGGCCAGGCTGAGGGGACACCCCCCACACGCCCATGCACAAATTTTGTGTACCGGGCTTCTAGTAATAAAATAAGTAAGTTGTGATATGTTAGCAGATGATAGGTTACTAGAGTTAACAAATAGGGTAAAGAGGATTTAGGACTAACTGGAGTAGAGTTTGCAATTTTATATATATATACACAAGTTTGTATGTGTATTCATTTATTTATTTTTTACATAATTTCAGACTTAATAAGAAAAATAGGAGTTTGTATATTTTCTTCATCCAGATTTCCTAAATGTTAAATTGTACCATACTTACCTTTCATTTATATTCTTTCTGAAATGCTTGAGAGAAAGAGGCAGACAAGAAGCCTCTTTGCTCCTATATACTTTTAGAATGTTTTACCTAATAAGTGTATTTTTTAAATAAACATAGCATAGAGTTATCAAAATCAAACAATTAATATTGATATATAATATTACCTAATTTGTACAGCTTATCCAGATGTTACCAGTTGTCCCAATGATGTCATTTTTAGCAAAAGAAAAATCCAAACTCATGCATTTTATTTTATAATAATGACTCTTTAACCTCCATTAAATTGAAACAGTTCCTCAGACATTCTTTGCTTTTAATGACATTGACATTTTTGAAGAGTACAGATCAGGTAGTCTTGTAGAATGTCGCTAAAAATGATTTGGAGGTTTGCTCATGATTATATTCAGTTATGTACTTATGACAGGAATACTACAGATGTGATGTTATGTTCATTTCAGTGCCTCTTATCAGGACTCATATATTAGTGATTTTCCCATTACTGGTTATGTTAACTTTCATCACTTTTTATTAAACTGCCTGCCAGGTTTCTCCCATTATAACTACAGTTTTTCCCTTTGTAATTAATAAGTATTTGGGGGATAGATACTTTGAGATTATATAAATAAATGTTACTCTTCAAACTTTTAATCAAGATTTTGCAATTACAAATAATTTTTTCCAGTCTGATAGGTGAGAAATTATATCTCAGTGTAGTTTTAACTTGCTGTTCTCTTGTTAAAAATGAAATTGAACATGTTCTTTTTTAAAAATAGGTTTTTATTGATTTCAGAGAGAAGAAGAGGGAGAGATAGAAACATTAATGAGAGAGAATCATTGATCGGTTGCCTCCTTCATGGCCCCTATTGGGTATGGAGCTTGCAACCTGGGCATGAGCCCTGACTGGGAATAATGGAACTGTGACCTCCTGGTTCATGGGTCGACACTCAACCACTGTGCTACACTGGCCGGGCTGAACATACTTTTTTTTCCTGTCTTTTTAATCAATTATTTGTTCATGTCTCGTGCCCATTTTTCTGTTGGTTTGAGTTGCAGTTTCATATACAGTGGTCAGGGTAGGTTTCATTGAGATGACTTTTAGCAAAGACTTGAAGGATATAAAGAAATTAGCCATCTTTGGGTGAAAAGTACTTCAGGATGGGGAAACAGCCTATGCAAAAGCTGTAAAGCAGGAGCGTGCCTGGCATATTTTTTGAAGAAAAGCAAAGAAGCTAGCATGCTGAAATTAAGTGAACAATGGGGGAGAGTTGTAGGAGAGGTCATAAGAAAGTATGGGGAAAGGGAAAGCCAGATCAGTGACTTGGTTAACTTGTTTTTCTGTTCTTAGGTTGCTTATGATGAAGCTACAGATGAATTTGCTTCTTATTTCAACAGACAAACTTCTCCCAAGATTCTCATTACAACATCAGATAGACCTCATGGGGTAATAAATACATTAATTAGTATAGTTCTTAAATTCCTAATTTTCTTTTATTACTTTGACTATTTAAAGGAACTCTGTTTAGAAGAGTTAGAGATTGCCTTAGATGATGCCTGTGAATAAGCTAAATAAAATTTAATATTGGTAATACAGTGTAAGAAATGACTTGATAATTTGCAAGAAATGACTTGTTTTCTAAGCCTGATTCTTCAGGATAGGGTTTTTCAACCTCAACATTGTTAACATTTGGGGATGTATAATTTTTTGTTATGGGGGTTGTCCTGCTCATTATAGATACTTAGTTGCGTCCTTAGCCTCTATCCACTAGATACCACCAGTACCAGCCATCCCCCACCCCCAGTCATAATCAACAAAAATGTTTCCAGACATTGCCAAAGGTTCCCTGGTGGAACAGAATCACCCCCAATTGAGAACCACTGCTTTAGGATGATCAGCCTTTGGTAAAGGATGGAACTGTTCAGATTTCACTCTTGTCCTAGCATTGGTCTCTATTATAACATTGTCTTATAATAATCATTATGCCTTTCCTGATAAGTATATATCACATAAGATTTTTATTCTTTTCATTTTTGAGGATTTTTTTTATTTTGTTTTACAGAGAACAGTACGACTCTGTGAACAGCTTTCCACAGTTATACCAAACTCACATGTTTATTACAGAAGAGGACTGGCTCTGAAAAGAATTATTCCACAGTGCATCTCAAGAGATTTCACAGATCTGATCGTTATTAATGAAGATCGTAAAACACCAAGTATCCTTTGTTTTTTAAGGCAGGGCTTCTATTTTGCATGGTTGATGTTAGAGATAAGCAGTAACATAAATTTTTGCACAGCAGTTAATAAGTTTGAATTTTGTAGTTTGCTTCTGACACAAACAACATTTAGTAGGAATGTTCTAGAACGGATTCAAGCCCTGATTTATTTTGCAAGAAATGACTTGTTACCTCTCTTAACCCCCTTATAAGATTTGATTAATTTTTTCAATGTGCAAATGATACAGAAATACTTTTGACTGTGCCTCATGAAGTTGAACCTGTGGTGTATCTTTGAAAAGAAGAATTCAAACATTTACTGATAATCTGCTATGTGATAGGCACTAGTATCTGTCAGAAACAGATCTTTCAAGAGCTGATGGATTAGATGGGAAGAAAGGCATTTACGTGACTATAACTCAATTTCAAGTGACAAGTGCTATAGTAAGTAACAGTGAGAACTGAGATATAGATCTTAATTTTGACTACATAAAATGAGGTGGCATTTGAATTGGGCATTATTGGATGAGTAAACTATTGAAGCTATTTGAAATAGCATGAGTAAAAGAAAAAAATGGTTAATATGTATGGTGTGTAAGAAATTGTATCACTGCCTACCAGTTAGGAAACACCATGAGGAGACAGGTTAGAAAGATAGCTTGGAACCACATTGAGTGTCAGACCAATGTTTTATTCTGTAGATGAGGCTGATAAGAGTGGCTTGAAATTAGCTGTAGCTGCCAAGAATCAAGGTACCTAGTTTGTTTTTTTCACTTAGCATCTGAGGAACTGGTGCAGATGGTGACACAGCTAAGCCCCATAGCTTGTTACTTGGTTTTATAACCAAGGCCTAAGTCCAGACTTGATTTACAGTCTGTATTAGAAGATGTACTTAAAACTGTTGGAGCGGTCATACCAACCAGGCTACTGTTTTAATAATCTAGGTGGGAAATCTCAAAGACATCAACTAAGACAGTAATAGTAAGGGAGAGATG
Source organism: Myotis myotis (assembly GCF_014108235.1). Lineage (NCBI taxonomy): Eukaryota > Metazoa > Chordata > Mammalia > Chiroptera > Vespertilionidae > Myotis > Myotis myotis. The sequence goes on from NW_023416324.1 coordinate 62,084,951, forward strand.
TAGAAGTGAGGAACTTATGTAAACAGTAGGATTTAGTGGGAGAGGAGGAAATTCAAGATAACCATAGCTTCTACTCTGGATGAATAGGAGTGTTGATCCCATTATAAAGCAGACAGTAGGTTTTGTAAAACTAATATTATGTACAAATATTTGAAAAACAATCAGATTCTCATCTTTTAAGGTTCGGCATTTCAAAGAATCAGGTTGTGCTATAACCACTTGAGGAATATTGTATAGATCAGTGACGGTGAACCTATGACACATGTGTCAGAGGTGACACGCGAACTCATTTTTTGGGTTGATTTTTCTTTGTTAAATGGCATTTAAATATGTAAAATAAATATCAAAAATGTAAGTCTTTGTTTTACTATGGTTGCAAATATCAAAAAATTTCTATATGTGACACGGCAGCAGAGTTAAGGTAGGCTTTTTCAAAATGCTGACACGCCGAGCTCAAAAGGTTCACCATCACTGGTATAGGTAGTAATCTTAATTTGCTGCATCAAGGACTTTTAAAGCCTTGGGCTGCCAACCCTGCTAGGTAGGTAGGTGTCTTATATTTCATTCATGGCAGACAATTAGTAAATGGCTATTACTAAGTTTAATTTGTGGTACAGTAATCACAAGAATAAGAGCTTATTTCTATCAAGAAGAGAATTTAGGAGTCTCTGGTTTTGTGGGATGATCAATTCAAAGCTGGCAGCATATCCTAACCTTACAAACATAAAATGTATATACAAATATATAAAAGTGCATTTTTACGGTTATAAGGCTTCTAACATGGAGGTAAACTTATATTCTATTTACAGTGCTATAGTTACTCTTGAATCCATTCCTGTCTTATCATTCCTGCTAGAGTAGTGGACATTAGTTGCTTCACATACTTTAGTTGAATGCTCAAAACACCCTGTAGAAGGGGTTGATGAGCTATTTATCCTATTGTGAAAAGAGAAAAGGTAGGACAATAGGCTAATCCATTTTTCTGAAAGATTTATGTTGATTTATATGTCTAGAGTTTGAGGCTTGGTAAGAAAATCTCCGTTAACCCAGAGGAATGCATGCACCCCACCTATTCACCTCGCTACAGATTTTAGGAGCCTTTGAGGATCAATTATTTAAACAATTCAAAATTTAGATCCGAGTTCAATATGTTCTTAGCTTTATGAACAGATGGATTAATTCTGAGTCACTTGCCAAATGGACCAACTGCTCATTTTAAAATGAGCAGTGTTCGTCTGCGTAAAGAAATTAAGGTAAGTTTTAGGCATTCCTTGATTGGCATTGGTCCCCTCATAGTTTTTGCTTTTAAGTAGACTGACTTATCAGCTGCTTGATTTTACTAATGGCATTTGCTCTCCTAATTAAAGCAATAGTTTTATCTACTGGCAGGTTTCTTGTGAGACTGTCATAATTGAGTTATGGCAGACAGGCAATAACTTTCATTACTGTGAAATGTTACTTTCCTAGAACTTCCTTTTTGGTGCATTCACAGCATACAAAATACTTTTAGATAATCTTACTTCATGGGTGTAGTAAGCCATTTGTGGTTGTCATTGAGATAAATTTCTCATTTGTCATGGGAATTATAAAACTTAAAATTGCAATGATACAGTTTTGCTAATAAACTTGTGATTTTTCTAGAGAAGAGGCAAGGACCCCACAGAACACGTACCTGAAATAATTCTGAATAATTTTACAACAAGGCTGGGTCATTCTGTTGGACGAATGTTTGCATCTCTCTTTCCCCATAATCCTCAGTTTATTGGAAGGCAGGTTGCCACATTCCACAATCAACGGGATTATATCTTCTTCAGATTTCACAGGTGAGGAAGGTACCTTTACTCCTTGGACTTTTAATCATGAAATACCTGTTCAAGATAAACCTGTTCCTAATGTATTTTGACAGGTATTACAGATGAGAAATACGTTCTTTTCGACCATCATAAATGTTAAAGAAGTAATAGGTGGGTTAATGCGGACTAATTTCCTCAACTTTTTTCTTTACCTTTAAAGATACATATTCAAGAGTGAAAAGAAAGTGGGAATTCAGGAACTTGGACCACGTTTTACCTTGAAATTAAGATCTCTTCAGAAAGGAACCTTTGATTCTAAATATGGTGAATATGAATGGGTCCATAAGGTATGTACTTACTCTAGAAAAGCCATTTAGATGATTTTAAGTATGGGATGAGAAGGAAATCGTGTACTTTTTAAGCTTTGAGTTCTACCTCAAGTTATGCTTCTGAATATCTTCCATCATGAGCTAAAAACCATTTTCTGATGTGGTAATTGGATCTGGTGATTAATCCTGGTTCATTTGAAGTATCCTAAATATTTATGGTTCTCAAAGTAGGACCAGAAGCATCACCCAGAAACTTTTAAGATGAAAAATTGTTGGGCCATAGATTTACTGAATTCGACCCAGCAACCTATTCATAAGCTTGTGCTACCCTAATTCTGGTGCATGCTTGAGAATTATTTTCTATCTAGTAAGTAGTATTTCACTTAAGTGTGATTTTTACTTTAAAATTGTGTATGTTTAACACACATCTGTTGGAACTGTAATTTCCAACACCTTTTATATTAAACCTGAACACTGATACTTCAGTGACAATTTTTAGCATTGTTACCCATTGATTGTGTGCTAACTTTGTTTACTCCCTAATTTTCAGCCCCGGGAAATGGATACAAGTAGAAGAAAATTCCACTTATAAAATACTGAAGGAATAGTACTGGATTTTGCGGAACGGGCCTATCTTGAATTTGTAACAGAAGACTCTTCAAAATGGCATTTACTGATTTCATATACCTTATTTCGTGTCTGGACAAATTACCAAGTGCCATGAATTACCACTCACTGTTTCTGTAGGAAATACAAATAAAAGTATTTTGGTGAGAGTGTAGGTTGCAATTTAGATTTCCTAAAATTTTTTATTTTTAGTAACTGAATAATTTAAGTTGGAATCAAGACTCAATCTGACTTTCCCATATGCACTCTTTTAATCTTTATTGTTGAAAGTATTACTTGTCCTCTTTTTTCCCTATTGATCCCTTCTAGGCCTCCCCCACCCCTCTACCATCTACACTTTCATGGTACATGTGGGCGAGAGGAAAATACAGTGCTCGGTAGATACAATGTAACCAACCCACTGGTTTTCTACCAGACTCTTGGATCTGGCACAGAGTTTTTAACTGTTTTCTGAATGATTGGAGACCACACGTCTGGGATGTTTTAACATTTCCTTAAGCCTTTCCGAAGGATAAAAATTTTTAAGCAAAATGGTTTACCAAGGACTTAAAGCAAAGTTGCAAATTATTGAAGCCAATCTTTGGTTCCTTTTTTCTTACTACATTATACATCATTACTCTGTACTGTAATACTCCATTCAGGAATTGTCTCAAGCTCTGAAGTTTTTCTTCTATCTTCTAATGGAATTCTTACATCCAGTCTTTACTGTCCTTATTAGGAGATAGGAGATAAAGTAAATAACTTAGGTGTAGTGGTAATAAACCCACAAAGGAGTTTATTAGAAATATTTATTATTAAAACAAAGTTAGCCCTGTAAATAACTCATATGAGTAGAAACTAGTATGAGCAACTTTCTCCTGACTCTTACAAGAAGTGTGCAACTTACCTTTGCTTTTCTAGCAGTTTTGCAAATGTATGGCATAAAGTTATATGAGAAGAGTTGGTGGAACAAACGCTAAAAGCAGCCCATAATGACTGGGAAAATTGCCATTTAATTTAGGTGTTCAAAACAAACTAATACATAGTGTATTACCAATAATTAGGCAAAAATACTTTTTATACTAAGTATTTTATTTGTATGCTGCTGCCAGTGTATATAAAATAATCATTCTTGTGAAATAGAAATTCATGAAAATTCAGAGAGGTAGATGTTAAGGACTGACAAAAGCAGAAGTTTGTAGAGTATGGCACATGTTATAGGGTAAGCCTTTTTGTACAAGCTTCAGATTTAGCTCTCTTTGAATATTTGCCGGTTCAAGAAAAGTGGTTTAGAACACCTGAAATGAGAAGAAAAAAAGGGAGTTAGAGTAAAATATCAAATAATCAATGGATTAACAATAGCACTGCATTTTGTATTTTTACAGCATTCATATGAATGTTAGTTTATAAAGTACTTTCAATTAAACTAAATCTAGTTTTAAAAACAAAACCAGACACATCACAGGGTTTCTGGAGAAAAACGGTAGGAAATGACTATGGTGTAAAATGTAACCACCTCTTAATTTTCAAAACCACTCTGAAGTATATATCATTTACAGTTTATAATAAGACTTAAAAATTAACTTGCTAAGATCATTGCTAAAATATACTCTGTCTTAATTTACAATGAACAATAGTATTGGGGAGAGCAGTTTGGTAATATCTACTAAGGTAGAAAGTGCAACCACACTTCACTCTTTACCCAACTAAACCTATATTCAAAGAGAAACGTACATGGATACTGTTTATAGTGATATTTTAACAGCAAAGAACCGGAAATAGCTTAAACAACTCAACAGGACTAGATAAACTAAGGTTCATACACAATGAATACTAGACAGCCAATTAAATGACTAAACAATTTATATGGAGATAAACCAACAAATATATGTAGTAAAAATAAAAACATGGGCATACCACATGTTATCTATGTGGAAAGGTAGGAAAAGTATATCATTTTAAAACTAACAAGCTAAACTAATTCAGGATAGATACAAGTTCATCTTTATACTTGAAAATTTGATATATTCCATAGCGAAAATGTTCAAGAGGCATAAACAATCAATGGTGGAAAAATAAGTGTTTAACTAAACATTTGATTCAGTGCAAATTATAAAAACAAGATAGGCAGAAAATAGCAAATAGGCTGGCGAGGGCTCAGCATCAAGTTCCAGGTGAAATAACGAAGTTTAATAAAAAGACTAGTGTTAATAAAATTTAAATGTCATTCCTTATTGAATAATTTTACTTCTAGAAATGTACCTTAAATAGGTAAAGTATATATAAATATATAGATACCAACATATTTCCTTCAGTGTAACTTCAAATTTGGAAACTTCAATATTCAATGAAGTATAATTCAGTTACAATACAACCATTGAACATCTCACAAATATTTAATGAAATAAAATTCATAAATGTTTTTAAACAAACTACATACCATAATCCTCATTTTATTTATTTTTTATTGATTGATTTGGGAGAGGAAGGGGGACGAGAAACACTAATTTGTCCCATTTATTTATACATTCATTTTTGATTCTTGTATATGCTCTGGCTAAGGATTGAACCCACAACCTTTGGTGTATTGGGACGATGCTCTAACCCAGCGTTCGCCCATCAGTGGTCAGTGGACCACTGGTGGTCTGTGAGGTCCAAAAGGTTAGCGACCACTGCTCTAACCAACTGAACTACCTCTGTGCGGGGCTGATCCTCATCTTTAAGAATTTTTTTTTCTCTTAAAAGGAAATATCTAACAATGGTTATTTCTAGGTATACTGACCATGGTACTTTGTATTTTCCTTAGACCAGCTATTGATAAGTTAGCTATGCTGCTGTTGATAAAAACCATATATTTTTAAATGCTATGAGTATAACGTTTCAACTGTAAATTCTCTGCACTCATGTCACTCACTGTGGGCCTAAAACCACTGGCAGTAGTATAACCCAGAAACTTGTAAGAAACATAGGTTGTAGGACCTCACTTCAGACCCACTAAAATAGAATTTGCATTTTAACAAAGTGATTTATAGGTATAGTAAATCTAAAATTTTTTTACATCATATTTTTTCCTAGCCAAAAATGTTTCAATCATCATATCCACAAAGCTGTTTCATTAGACTGCCAGGATTAATAACCATTATTTTACTTTGAAACCTGGATTATTATCCCAGCCATATTTAAACACTATCTGTAGACTCCTGTGAAATGTAGATTATTAACTGCCAGTTAAGAGTCAGGCTACTTAACAGTACTTTATATCAAATGAAAATAAACCATTTTTTAAGTGAATAGGAACATAAGTTTAAAAAGGATGTTTAACAAACCATAAAAATATGCAATTGCAAAAACTGCCATGAAGAATTAATATTGCCATAAGCAAGGAACTACAGCTTAATAGGAGTTAGACTGTTGAAAAGACTTACTTCCGTATGGAAAACCTATCACTCAAAGGTGCTTCCACCCCCCCTCCCCCCCCATGTTTCCAAAAATCTTAACCAATCACTGTATTTACTGGAAACATACTGTACTTATACAGACTTCCTGGGTACTCCCAAATCTACAAAGCGTAATTAGGGAGGGCACAACTATGTAACATGGTATTTTGGGAAGCAGCTTCCTGGACTTTGAGGAGTTAGACTGTTTATAAAGGGTGTGTGCCATACAGAGTATTTTGGGTTTTTTTAAAGCACTATTAGTTTAAGGTTGCACCTCATAGGTCAATACTAGTGAGTATACACCCTGACTAAAGCACTATGGCTTTATAAAAGGTAGCACCCTTGGGTTACACTTAAAATGTAACCACAGCATATTCTGGTCACATCTCTTTTGGACTAATATGGTTTTGCACACATTGACATTTGATCTGGAAGACACAGATTAAAATTTAGAAGTTAGCTTATTCAACTGTCTCATTTTCTCTTGCATTCACAACTCCCAATTCTTTTCTATATTGCCCTATAACTGAATTCTGTTAGAGTAAAAACATCAGAATCAGTCCAAATCAATTGGTAGTACTTTAAAAGTCATCCCCATAAACATTCTATAAAGTTTAAAAACTATTTGCTACGTACACAAAAATTAGACTAGTGTTTAGGGCCCTCAAAATACACCATTAGGGCCAATGCTATAAAAAGTAACACAGCTTGTCACTGTGATTCTCTAGTAACTCTCCTATATCCTCTTGTATGGTTATTAAATCATCTATTTAACCCTCTTTATGGTAAGATAGAAACAATTAGTCTTCCTGACTACTAAATCAGTAAATTCCATCAACCTTCACTTTCCTCACAAAACAAGACTGGAAACTTGCAGTGCCAAACAAAAGTGCACAGAAGCAAATAAAAAGACAACTGGTTATTCCAGCTTCATGCAGTTTTAACTGTTTTACTGTAAGGAAACTTACCTTCAAAATTCACTTTACTACAAAAAGGAACAAACTTTCTGGGGTCTGAAGGGATTGGTACTTGAAGATACTCCAGTCAACAGAGGGTCATGTTGAGCATTCTGCAGACAGAACTGTTTCAAATCTGCCGCTGCCTGGGAAACCTACACAAAACAAAGTGGGAGGGGATGGGAGGTGATTAAGAATGTTTTCAGAAAAAGTTTTCTCACATCTTTCAAAATACCTGCAATAAATATTTCTCTTAACTCAAAAGATACATACTAATTGGAGATTATCAGTCACATACTGAGCTCTTAAAGCAGGGCATGTAATTAAGGTTAGTTTGTTTCATTTTGCTTATTAGAAGCATTATCAAATGATTTAGTACAAAGGGTACAATTCCACTTATCTGTAAAGTACAGCACATCTTGCTAGTTTATTCATAAGCAGGTTGCTCAAGTGCAACCTTGAAGGGAAGCAGCACCTTGCTTTTTATTAAAAAGCAGTACCCAAAGCAGTACACGTGATAAGAGTTTAAGCAAAAAGCATTAAAATTCTAGCAAACTATTACTTCACCTTGAAAGCAATATTACCGGAAAAATGCTACCACTGTGAATGAACATGAAGTTCTAAATCTAAACCATTCAATTCACTGTTTTGGTATCATGCATCATCAGCTGTTTAATGTTACAAAACTGGGCAGTGACAGCTTTCTGCTCAGTATCAGGGAACTAAAAGCTGATAGCAAACTTCAGTTAATTTTAACAACTTCACTGAGCAGCCTGCCTGTAAGAAACTGTATTTGCCTTAAATGTGATTTTATTGTTGTCAATCCTCACCCGAGGCTATATATCTATTGATTTTTAGAGAAAGTGGAAAGGAGGGGGAGAGATAGAAACATCGATGTGAGAGAGAAATATCAACTGGTTACCTTCCGCATGTGCCCCATCCAAGCTGGGGATCAAGCCTTCAACAGAGGTACATGCCCCTGACCATAATCAAACCCGGAACCCTTCAGTCCACAGGCCAATGCTCTATCCACTGAGCCAAACTAGCTAGCACCTTAAGTGTGATTTAATAATTTTCATGTGTATACAATGCCACCCAAATAGGACTTAAAGAACTTCTATGGCAGGGGTCCTCAAACTACGGCCCACGGGCCACATGCAAATACAAATATTGTATTTGTTCCCGTTTTGTTTTTTTTTACTTCAAATAAGTTATGTGCAGTGTGCATAGGAATTTGTTCATAGTTTTTTTTAAAACTATAGTCTGGCCCTCTAACAGTCTGAGGGACAGTGAACTGGCCCCCTATTTAAAAAGTTTGAGGACCCCTGTCCTATGGCTTTACACTTTACTTTGTTTATAAGCTGTATCATTTAAACATCCTATATAGTAAAAGGCTAATATGCAAATTGTCCCTACGAGCAGGAGTTCAACTGACCAAGAGTTAGACATGTGCTGACCACCAGAGGGTGTGGAACATGGTGGGTGTCAGCGACGCGGTGCTGGCTGCTGGCAGCCGCTAGATACCCTACCCGTGCATGAATTTCGTGCACTGGGCCTCTAGTTATACTGATAAAAGGATAATATGCTAATTAGACAGGGTCCACTGGACATCTTCTAAACATCCGACTTCCTTCCAGACAGTTAGGGGGCGACCAGGCCAGCAGGGGGGCAGTTAGGGGGAGACCAGGCCAGCAAGGGGGCAATTAAGGGGCATCCAGGCAGGCAGTTAGGGGGCAACTAGGCCGACAGGGGGGCAGTTAGGGGGCAACCAGGCTGACAAGGGGGCAGTTAGGGGACAACCAGGCCGACAGGGGGGCAGTTAGGGGGCGATCAAGCCAGCAAACAGAGGCAGTTAGGGGCGATCAGGCAGGCAGGCAAGTGGTTAGGGACAATCAGGCAGGCAGGCAGGTTAGGAGCCAGCAGCCCCAGATTTCGAGAGGGGTGTCCAACTGCTAGTTTAGTCAGACATCCCCAGAGGGGTCCTGGATTGGAGAGGGTGCAGGCCGGGCTGAGGGACCCCCCACCACCACTGCATGAATTTCATGCACCGGGCCACTAGTTTGTATATTTGGTAAGGTGATGCAGGATACAAAAACAATGAATTGAATGGGGTTCAGGTGTAGAATATGGATCACTAAAAGATGCCCCAAATGAATAAAATATCCTAAGTCTTGAACTGAGGTTTAGGAAGATGGGAAAAATAATCATTTATTCTCAGTTTTAACTATCCTCAAGGAAGGTGAGTGCAGTAGTCAGTCCAGCTGGGGTATTTGGCCTTTGAAAGGAGTAAAGAGCATCACAGATGCTCTCTATACCAAGAAAGCCTGCAGACTATTGCTGTACCTGACAAAAGTACATTAACCTGATAAAACGATCCATCATCCTGAGCTGAATCTAAACTCCACTCTCAGAATCTATGTGTATGTTTGGCTTATACAACAGTCCAGGGTAATGAGTTCCATAGGTTTATTTAACAACTGTGTAAAGTAGTAGTTTTAAAATACCTGGTAGCAACTACTATGATAAATGGCCACTCTGCTCCCTCCCAAAAAAAAAAGGTAGGTATAGAGCTAAAGTGTTACCATTTTTCACAGTCTTACAACTTGATTTCATTCACATTGACTAGCAGCAAAAATACAGTAAAGTATCTGTTAATTTTCTGCCTAAGGTGTAGTAAATTCCAACTTCCTTTCACAAACTTCTCAAGCACCACTATGTGCCAAATATACTTCTAGACATTGGGAATACATAAAAGCAACCAGGTCCCTGCTGTTATGGAGCTGACAGTTCAGAGAAAAAGACAGATAAGATGCTCTAAAGAAAAAAAGAATGGTTTGTTAGACTGTGATGTACAGGAAGGTGTCTCTGCGGAGGTGACATTTAAACAACTCAATGCCCCAAAATCCAGCCAAATGACCACCAGTGTGAACTGGTCAGTGAGAATTCCAAGGAGTGGGGAAAACAGGCAAAAGTTCGAAAAACCTCACAAGCTGCTAGCCCCTATGGCTCTGTAATGATCACCATCCAGGAGGCTGAAATCCTATAATCCTGGCATAATTACTAGTGCCCCAAAGGTGTCCTGGATTGGCATTCAACTGTATGGTCACCCTACATAGGGGAGAATTTCTCAAGCACTTGTGACAATTTCTATCAACTGTATTCAAACAAAGGTTTAAACAGTAAACTTGTGCTAGCTTAAAAATATCACTGGTAAAAAGAAAGCAGTCATGGATAAAAAAAGATGCACAAAATGAAATCAAACTGACCACCTTGTGCATCTAAAAGCTCATTTAAAGTCTCAAGGTTTGAATGGCACCCTCCTTCTGCCTCGCCCTACCATCAGACAAATTGAGAACTCTAAACCCGAGTCACTTGTGGTGGCTTTAATGTTCCGACCAGAAGCCTCCTAAAGAATTAAGTATAGGATGCAGGCATCATGCTGGGGAGTTATTGAAGGGGCCAAGCTCTTCCTAATAAAGCCCTCGGAGTCCTTTAGTCTGGGGACTTCATCTCATTTTCCTTGGAGACTGGGGCTTAAGGACCCGTACTTAACACTTACAACTTGCAAGCAGCATTTTTTTTCTTTCCTGGGCCACTCCATTGTATAATAAAGGCACACCTGACTGTCCACAAATACCACTGGACAAGGTTAAGAATCTGGAGATTAGAGAAACGAATTCCAAACAGCGATGGAGTCCACAGCACTTACAGGACAGGGAGGGGAATCCCACACCAACACTAATGGGAATTTCCCTTCCCTCCTGAGGTGAACACAACTACGTTAGGTTCCTGACATTTCTACTGAAGGAAATGGGCAAATGGGAGACCATCTTATCCACAAGACATTGCGGGGAGCAGTAAAGACTACCCTGATGAATTCAGAATCAAATCATCTTGGAAAATGGCTGCTTCTTTGGACAAAGTGAATGATTCCTATTCTACTCTCGTTTCTTCTTTTAATTACAAGGCGCGTTTCACACGTAAGATGATCTGTACCAGAAAGAAGCCAATCCACTTGGGATTTAAAAAAATCTGGAGGAACTTGGAATAGCATTTGAATGTCAGGTTATCGCACACCAACACATACAAAAGGCTCCCCCACCGCACCCCCCGCCACCCGCCCCAAAATAAAATAGCCAAAGACAAGGTCAATGCTAACCAAATGCCAAAACAAGTAAGACCGGTCCACCCTAACCACTTTCCGGAGGTGTGCGGCCTGGAGGTACCCCCAAGGTCAGACCTCCGCGCACTGAGCCTAACGGGCATGAAATGCACGCTTGGTGCGAGGTTGGTTATACAGGCACCAGAGGTAACCTTACACGCCGGGACGTTTCAAAAACGAACATGTAGCTCAAGTTCTGCAAGAAAGCGTCCTCAAGTTCGGTGGATGAGAGGAGCTGGAGGTAAGAATCTTCTGCTACAGGGAGTGGGTTTGGAAAGGTCTGCCACGAAAACAAAAAAAATACGTCTGTTCTCAATCATCGGATAAAGCCCCGCGGGGCGACGAGAGGCGGAGGCTGGCAGAGGGACGGGAAGGGTGCGGACCGCGCGGAGGAGCAGCCGCGGGCCCGGCCAGCGCGGAGTCACCTCGCGGGGCAGGAGGGGGGGGGGGAGAAGGGGGGTCAGAATGCGGAACGCCGCAGCTCAGCCCGGCCGCCGGCCCTCTTCGGGAAACCCTAGGGCGGAAGGGCGCGCGAACCTGCCCCCCAACCCCAGCGCCGACCCACGCCGCCAAGTCTCTGACGTTCGCAGCTCCCGGGTCGCCCACGGAGGTCGGCGCGCACCCTCAGTCCGCCCGCCCCGGCCAGCTCGGCGGCGATCCCACCGCCACGTCCGCCTTCCCCTCCCCCTCGGCCGCCCGCCCCCACTCACCTTCACGCGGTTGAGCCCGGCCTCCAGCCGGAGCTGTTGGACCACTTTCTTCATAGCGGTGACGCTGGAGGAACCAGACATGGTGCACGCGAGTGCCGGGCAGATTGGTCGGTAGCGGGTCGCGGGTCCGCGGGGGCCAGTCTGCGGGGCAGCGACGCGAGGGGCGGAGCTCAGAACTTTGTAAGTTTCCGGTCCTTCGCCCAGCGGCTCCGCCCTCGGTGCGCATGCGCGCCTCCTCCGCGGGCAGTTTCAGCGCCACGCCCGGTGGGACGCGAAAGCAGGGAGGCGGAGACGGAGCGTGAGGGGCGGGGCGGAGCGTGAGGGGCGGGGCGGCGGAGACGGAGCGTGAGGGGCGGGGCGGCGGGGCATGGAGCGTGAGGGGCGGGGCGGAGCGTGAGGGGCGGAGCGGCAGCCGCGAGACGCGTGCGCAGACTGGATCAGTCTGCGTCCGGTGCCCGGGAGGCGGGTTTGGGAGAGGTTGGGAAAGCGCGGGTCCTTGGCCGCGGAGACCCAAGAGGCACCTCAAGGAGACCGCGGAGTGAAAGCCGGACGCTTGCGGGAGCTGATCGAAGGCCTGGCGGCGGCGTGACCAGGAGGTTCCAGTTTTCCTGACGGAGTTGGCGGCAGAGATTGAGGGGAGGGAAAGGGAGAGCCCTGCCGAGGCGTGGGAACTAGAAGCACCCGGGTTCTCACTGTCACCCCATCCCCACAGGTGCCTCCACGTGACCCGATTGTGTCCTATGGCGACCTGTCCACAGCCTGCTTTCCCCCGTGAGACCTGAGGCCGAGAGGGCACGGCGGGCGCGGTAACCGCCCGCGGGGAGCCGCCGGCTGGCGGGCCAAGGCGGCGCTGGTTCCCTGGAGGAAACGGGATCTTCTCATGGTTCCGCTTCTGTTGCCTCTTACCTCTTGGTTTCCTGGAAGAGGTGGTGAAAAAGCCAAGGTGCTGCTTGACTATCTACACCTGTCTCCTCTTGTTATCTATTTCATTGAGGAGTTAACACTTATTTTACTTAAAAAAAAACAACAACTTTTTTTGTGTTTCGGGAAAATTTGCTTTTTTTGTATTTCACAAACTTGTCAACCTTGATCTTCAAAGGGGTTTTCTAAAGAGATAGTAGGATTAATCAAGCAAAATAGGCTGCTTCATCCATGGGGAAAGTATGTGTTATGTCAACGCGTTTAGAACAAGTGTTTCCTATTCTTTTATATTTCTACATATACCTATATAGATATATCTATATCCATATATATATATTCTTGTTGATTTCAAAGAGGAAGGGAGAGAGAGAGAGAAACACCAGTGATGAGAGAGAATCATTGATGGGCTGCCTCCTGCATGCCCCCCACTGGGGATGGAGCCCACCACCCGAGCATGTGCCCTCATCCAGAATCCAACCATGACCTCCACTCATAGGTCAAGGCTCAACCACGGAGCCAGGCAATGTTTCCTGTTCTGGTGGAACAGCCCGTTAACGACTATACTAATGATTTCAATGAATATGAATGATTTCATTATTAATGCATTTCAAATTTTTTATATAGGGAAAAATCCCATATATAAGTTGCACTATGCCAACAAGTCCTAACTCATTTACTGAACAATTTAAATCATTTTACAAAAATGTCCAGTGTACTTAAGCATTGTACTTAATTCATACAATGGATGTCATGGTTAGGATTATAAACAAGGGTTTGAATTCAGGCCCTATCTATCCTTGGTATCCCTGGGCAAGCCACTCAAACTTTGCTGAGATTCTGTTTCCTCATTTCAAAATGAAATAAAACTTCCCAGAGCTGTTTGTGAGAATGAAATGAAATTATATACATTAAGAATATGACAAGTTATCTCAATATCACTTCTCCCTCTTCCCCAGCAGCATTTTAAATTATTTCACTTTTGGTGGCTTGTTGACTAACTTCATTTATGCTTTACACATTTGGAAGATTAAAAATAAATATCTTTACTCAAAGAATGAAACATGAATGAATGGTTTTATAGATTATACAAAACTAGAAATCTGCTTCTCTGCCTCCCAACCCATTTAATAATTTTGTGTGAGATCCCACTATATTAGTATATTTAAATTAGCCCATTTCAGGTTTCCAATTTTAGTATTTATTTATTTCTAAAGTTCACTGAGCATCTCTTTGTATACTCTATAAATCAGACAGGAAATAAAAATCACCAGAATCCTTATTTCTCAGTACTGCAGAGTATCAGAAATTCTTAAGCTTCCCTGAAGATTCCACTAAACAACTACTAGAACTGATAAATGAATTCAGTGAAATATAAAATACAAAATAAATATCCAGAAATCATTTACATTTTTATACGCCAATAGTGAACTATTACAAGGGGAAACAACACATTGTTTGCGGGTAGTTTTTATCACGCGCTAACAGGTGGCGCGGGCCATTTTTGCTAATTTTTTGCGCAAATGGCAACGTTCAGTAAAATTACGATAACTTTAGTTTACGTTATTTATACGTTACCCGCATTCTACCGCTGGTCTATAAAAAACGTATTAATACGTGTCCCGCGCTCTACTACACTGGTAGAACGTATAAATACATAAAACGTATAAATACGTTTCCCGCATACAATGTGTTAAGAAAACAATCCCTGCCGAGACCGGTTTGGCTCAGTGGATAGAGCGTCGGCCTGCGGACTGAAGGGTCCCAGGTTCGATTCCGGTCAAGGGCATGTACCTGGGTTGCGGGCATATCCCCAGTGGGGGATGTGCAGGAGGCAGCTGATCGATGTTTCTCTCTCATGGATGTTTCTGGCTCTCTATCTCCCTTCCTCTCTGTGGAAAATCAATAAAATATATTTAAAAAAGAAAGAAAGAAAACAATCCCATTTACAATTACATTAAAAAAAATACCTAGGAATAAATTTAACCAAGGATGTAAAAGATATGTACTCAGAAAATTATAAAGCACTGAAGAAAGAGGTTGAAGAAGATACAATTAAGTGGAATCATCTTACCTAATAGACAAACATGGTAATTGACCATACCTTCCCTACGCCTCCCATTGGCTAATCAGCAAGATATGCAAATTAACTGCCAACAAAAATGGCGGCCAGCAGCCACGGAGCTGGAACGAGCAGAGGAGGCTTGCTTGCTCCAGTGATGGAGGAAACCAAGGTTCCCCGCCTGCCGCCACTTGCTCTAAACTCCGAAAGCAACAAAGTTTCAATTATAGAAGGTAAATAACCCCAGATACCTGCTTTCAGCTGGCCATGGCCACTGAGATGGAGCCTTGGGTTGCCCCTGGCGATGGAGGAAGCCAAGCCCTGGCTGGCTCTGAGCTCCACTCCAGGCTACAAAGTTTCAATTATAGAAGGTAAGTAAATCCCAGGGGGAAAAAAAGAAAAAAAGGAGAGGCTAGGAGCTTTTGTCGCTGGGGAGGCTTGGTCAGCCTGAAAACGGCCCTCAGCCCCTCACCCAGACTGGCCAGGCTCCCCAGTGGGGACCCCCCACCCAAAAGGTGGTGTGGCCAGCCTGAAAACAGCCATCAGCCCATCACCCAGGCTGGCCAGGCACCCCAGTGGGAACCCCCACCCTGAAGGGCAAACCTGCCGGCCCCCACCCATGCACCAGGCCTCTATCCTATATAGTAAGAGAGTAATATGCAAACTGACCCTAACAGCAGAAAGACTGGGAATGACTGGTCACTATGACACACACTGACCACCAGGGGCCAGATGCTCAATGCAGGAGCTGCCCTCTGGTGGTCAGTGCGCTCACACAGGGGGAGCTGTGCTCAGCCACAAGCCAGGCTGATGGCTGCCAGTACAGCGGTGGTGGTGGGAGCCTCTCCCGCCTCCTCAGCAGCACTAAGGATGTCTGACTGCAGCTTAGGCCTGCTCTCCACTGGCAAATGGACATCCCCCGAGGGCTCCTGGGCTGCCAGAAGGATGTCTGATTGCCAGCTTAGGGCCAATCCTCTGGTGAGCAGGCCTAAGCCAGCAAGTGGCCATCCCCCAAGGGGTCCCAGACTGCAAGAGGGCACAGGCCTGGCTGAGGGACACCCCCCACCCCCAGGCACAAATTTTTGTGCACCGGGCCTCTAGTATACTATGTTCATGGATAGGAAAATGTACTACACAAAGCAATCTAGATTCAATGCAATTTCTATCAAGATGCCAATGGTGTATTTCACAGAACTAGAACAAATACTGACTCTGAATAACCATAGCAATCTTGAAAAAGAACAACAAAGTTGGAAAAATCACACTACTTGATATCAAACTATACTACAAGCATAGTACTGGCAGAAAAACACATATAAAGGATGCCCCCTCCCATAAATGTACACAAACTTTGAATAATTATAAAATGTATTTTATTAAAATACATTTCATTTTCAAAATGTAATAGAATCTAGAGATACAGTATGTAGGTAAATGAAACAGAATAGAGAGCCTAGAAATAAACCTTTATGGTCAATTAATATTTGACAAAGGAGGCAAAAACTTACAATGAAGAAAAGATAGTCTATTCAATAAATCGTGTTGGGAAAATTGGACTGGTACAAAAAGATGAAACTAGACCACCTTCTTACACCATACAAGAATAAACTCAAAATGGATCAAAGACTTAAATGTTAGAGTCAAAATAAAAATTCTTTAAGAAAATGTAGGCTGTAAAACAGACATTTCTCATAGCAATATTTTTTCTGATATATATCCTTTGGCAAGGGAAACAAAAAAATAAACGGGACTACATCAAACTAAAAAGTTTTCGCACAACAAAGGAAATCAACAAAACAAAAAGACAATCTACTGAGTGGGAGAACATATTCATTGATACATCTGATAAGGGGTTAATATCCAAAATTTATAAAGAACATCTAAAACTTAACACCAAAATATCAAACAGTCCAATTAACAAATGGTAAAAGGGCCCGATTGGTGTGGCTCAGTGGTTGAATGTCAACCTATGAACCAGGAGGTGATGGTTTGATTCCTGGACAGGGCACATGCCCAGAATGTATGCTTGATCTCCAGTAGGAGGTGTGCAGGAGGCAGCTGATCAATGATTCTCTCTCATTGATGTTTCTGTCTCCCCCTCTCCCTTCATCTCTAAAATTGATAAAAATAGCCAGCACTGGTTTGGCTCAGTGGATAGAGTGTCAGCCTGCGGACTGAAGGGTCCCGGGTTCGATTTCGGTCAAGGGCATGTACATTGGGTGTGGGCACATCCCCAGTAGGGGGTGTGCAGGAGGCAGCCGGTCGATGTTTCTCTCTCATGTTTCTCTCTCATCGATGTTTCTAACTCTCTATTCCTCTCCCTTTCTCTCTGTAAAAAATCAATAAAATATATTTTAAAAAAAATAAAATAAAAATAAAATTGATAAAAATACATTTTTTTTAATGGGCAAAGGCCCTGAATAGACATTTCTCCAAAGAGGACATACAGATGGCCGATAGACATATGAAAAGATGTTCAATGTCATTAATCATCAGGAAAAATGCAAATTAAAACTACAATGAGATATCACCTCACACCTATCAGGAAGGCTATCATCAACAAATCATCAAACAAGTGTTTGAGAGGATGTGAAAAAAAGCGAACCCTCGTGCACTATTATTGGGAATGAAGATTGTTGCAGCCACTGTGGAAAACATAGTTACCTCAATAAGTTAAAAATGGAACTGCCTTCTGACCCAGTGATTTCACTTCTGAGAATATATCTGAAGAAACCTGAAACACTAATTGGAAAGAATATATGCCCCTCTATGTTCATTGTAGTGTTATTTACAATAACCAAAACTTTGAGGCAGCCCCTGTGTCCATCAGTAGATGAGTGGATAAAAAAGCTGTGGTACATTTATACAATGGAATACTACTTGACTAACAAAAGAAGTCAATCTTACCATTTGTGACAGCATGGATGGACCAGGAGATCAATTATGCTAAAAGAAATAAGCCATTCAGAGAAAGACAAGTAATGTATGATTTCACTCATATGTGGAATCTAGTGAACAAACAAAATAGAAACAGACTCATAGAGAACAGACTGACAGCTGAGAGCGGGGAGGTGGGTTGCGAGATTTAGCATACAAAATAAAGCCAACATTTCATTCCTGGCAGGGGAGTGGTTATAAAGCAAAATTATAAAGTAGGTGAGAGATTAGACTAGAACTCTATAGCCCCAAATATTTGGCTGTCCAGCTTTCAATCTTCTTTTGTTTGAATTGTCATTGTTTTGTTAATTAGCTAATTAATAGGTAAGGAATTTGAAAATACCAAAGATTATGTGGTAGGAGTTAATAAGTGAAATGTGATTTGGTTAGGGTCAACTACAAATTCTAAGCATGCCTAAAGAAGTTAATGAAGCCTCTGTTGGTTTTGATAGTTACCTCAAGCAATGAAGAGATTATTGTAAAAATCAACATAGAGGCAGTAATGGAGTCCATTATAGCCAAACTGGGAATAGATGCAAGGCTAGAGACCTCGACAGGAAAACTTTTGACTCTTCTTTCTAGTGTTCAACTATAAACATGAATTACCTATGTATCTCCTCAGTTACCTTCTCACAGCCAGTTAGTCATTCTGTCTATTCTTTATCTCTTTTTCTATCTTTGTTTACAAATAATTGTAGCTTTCTCATAATATGGGCTTACCCATGGCTATGCTACTACTTCATGATTTCCCCTTCCTCCCTTCCTCCCTTCCTCCCTCCCATTCTCATTCATTCTCTCTCTCTCTCTCTCTCTCTCTCTCTCTCTCTCTCTCTCTCTCTCTCTCTCTCATTTTGCTTCAATATCTACTAATGACACACTTTAATCTTGAGTTCTCTCAATTCTAATTTCTGCCAGGCCATTTTATTTGTCTATGTCCAGCCAGGATTTGGTCTTAGTATTGATTCAATCAGAAATGGTAAAGACAGTTATAATTCAAAGCGTGGCTCCTTTGCTATAGTATAAGTGGGGAAGTTTACCTTAGGACAATAGAAAAGCAGGTCTTGATTGATCTGTGCTGAGTTTGCTTAATTAAAAATTTCTTCTGAATTAAAATATCAAGTGTTTAATGTATCCACAGAAGTTAAGAATTCTGGCCTCCCAGTCTGCATACCAGTTACTGTATTGTAATTATAGATTATTATCACTAATTCTTATCTAATAAGGAAGTTACTATAGATGTATGTGAGTCTTCTCTAAAAATATATTTATACTTTATAGAAAATATTATATGTATTTTATCTTAATTTTTGACCAAGAGAAAATGAATTATTTAAAATGTGTCCTGCTTACAACTCTATTATAATTTACCACTTTACTTAATTGTATAGGATGTATGTTCATTCCATTATAATTATAAGCCCTATTTATTAGTAATATATCTATCTGAATTATTATAATAAGATTATATACATACCTAAGTTGTCATTTTGACTCTATTTTAAAATCTTTTATGCATTTGTGTGCTTTTTTTTTTTCACTTTTTGAATGAATCAGAGACCAGAAATGAGTGGAATACTATCTTAAACAAGTCAAAAATCTGTTGTAACATTTATACTACTTGAATGAAGAAAGGTAAAAAAGCCCACAAAATTCCAACTGATAATTACCCCATTTAGACATTGGTGAATTTGTCCTTCAATCAAAGTCAACCTTCCTCATCAGAGTAAGAAAATATTTTTATACTAAAATATACGAAAAATTTGCTGATCTTGGAAAAGTTTTTTTA
Source organism: Myotis myotis (assembly GCF_014108235.1). Classification (NCBI taxonomy): domain Eukaryota; kingdom Metazoa; phylum Chordata; class Mammalia; order Chiroptera; family Vespertilionidae; genus Myotis; species Myotis myotis. The sequence goes on from NW_023416324.1 coordinate 62,104,647, forward strand.
ATGTTTTTTTATTGATTTGAGAGAGAGAGAGAAAGAAACATAGATGAGGGAGTGCCTCCTGCCTATTTGGAATTAAGCCAGAAATCTGGGCATGTACCCTGACCAAGAATTGAACTAGCGATCTTTTGGTGCACGGGACGACACTCAACTGAACCACACCATCCAGTGCCTTTGTTTGAATAATTTTGATAAAGCAAAAATATGGATTATATAAAGTGTTAGATATTCACTTTGAACTCAACTCTACGTATTCCATTGTCTGATAATAGTACTTGTATCTCTAGCTCACTTCCTCTAAGTATCCTGATTGTCCTGGGACCTACAATCACCTGTTTTTTGTTTGTTTGTTTGTTTGTTTTTATTCCTTTCAATTCTATCCATAGCTGGCTTAAATCTGTAGAGCAGTCTTGATCACTCTCGTGCACAAGTTTTGACTCCTTGTCCCTCTCTTCATTATACTCCTTAGCAAAACAAAAATGATGATTAATTCAATTCTATACCTGTACCTACAGCAGAGCATGACTGGAGAAAACTGTATCAGCATAAGGACTATATCTCACTTTTTTTATTATTTTTTATTAATTAATTAATTAATTTTTAGTATCCAATCTCTTTTACTACAGAAAGGGTGCAGTGAAAATGTATGCGTGTACCCAGGCCCTTGGGGTGGCCCAGAGCAGTCAGTCCCCAGAAGGTTCTTTTTTTTTAATCTTAGCCTTTATTTTCTCTATCTTCAACTTATGCCTTTCTATTTAGTATTTTTTTTTCAAGAAAAAATTATATTCTGTTGTTCATTATAGTCCACAAATGAGTGAGATCATATGATATTTATCTTCCTCCAACTGGGTTATTTTGCTTAGCATGATGCTTTCAAAGTCTGTTTTGTCGGAAATGAGTATTGCAACTCCATGACCATGAATCTCCACAGTGTGACCTTTTGCTAGTAGGCAATCAAACTATCTTCCACTCATTCACTCTTCCATTGTTCTAGACAAGTATTTCATAGCTTCACCCCATTTTTTCTTTAAAACAACTCCAAGCTTTTACTCCAATACTCTACCAAGACGGCAATGTAAATTCACCTCTACATTACTAAATCTATTGCTTAATTCTTATCCCACACATACTTGATTTATCTGTGCACAACAGTTGACACTGTTGACCACTCCCTTCCTTGATATAATTCCTTCGTTTGGCTTTTAACATACATATATTTTGGGTTTCCTCCTACTTTTTTTGTTATTCATTCTCAGTCTTCTTTGCTGGGTTTTCTTCTTCTTTTTTTAAGTATATATTTTTTTTTATTTATTTGAGAAAGGAAGGGAGAGAGAGACAGAAACATCAATGATTAGAGAGAATCATTGATTGGCTACATCCTGCACGCCCCCTACTGGGGATTGAAGCCACAACCCGGTATGTGCCCTTGACTAGAATCTAACCTGGGACTCTTCAGTCCACAAGCCTATGCTTTATCCACTGAGCCAAAACGGCCAGGGCTGCTTCTTCTTCCTGACTTTTAATATAGGAGAATTTCAGGGGCCAGCTCTTTGTTCTCTTCTCTATCTGCACTCATTCCTTGGTAATCTTATCCAATCTAATAGCTTTGATACCAACTTTATGCTAAGGATTCCCAAATTAAATGCCCATCCCAGTCCTCTTTCCCAAACTCCAGATTCATATTTTTAATTGCTTACTTACATCTTCACTAGCATGGCCAGCAGACATCTCAAACTTGACATGTATGAGACTGGCCTATGGATCTTTGCCCCATCTCCAAAACCTCTACTACCCATTCTTTTCTCCATATTAGGTGCTGGCTAATCCATCCTTTCAGTATCTGAGGCAACATCTGGACTCATACTCTACTCCTGTCTCAGATTTCATTTCTAATGGATTGACTTCTAGTTTTCAGTGATAAAAATCTGACCACTTCTCATCACCTCTACTGCTAACATGTTGAACTGAGCCACCATCATCTCATTCTTGAACTATTCAAATAGCTTCATAATATTTTCCATTTTCTTGTCCCTTATGTAATTATTCTATTCTTTATCCCTTTAGTAATTATTAAATACAGCAAAATTTGAAGTAGAGCATTTGGTGTGTCCTGATGTGAAACAATATGAAATACAGGGCACCATTTATAAAATATTCTTGCCCCAGATGATTAATTTGTGTCCGTTGAAGGCTATACAGTTAATGGTTCCAGGAGATAGCAGGATTGGGAAAATACGTTAAATGACACCTTAAGGAGTTTATAAAGGAAATTCAGAATGCAGAACATTTTGTTAGCTGGCCTGGTCTCTTAAAAGAGTCAATGCTATGAAGAAAAAAAAACAGTTTGGGAAAGTCTTCAGATTAATATTTTTTAAAAGACTCAACAAGTGCTGTTCTCTTTGATTGAATTCTAGATTAAAAATTTTTTTCTGAGGACAGTTGGACAATTGGGTAAATTTGAATATGGACTGGATATTAGTTGACATTAAGTAATTGTTAATTTTCTTAGATGTGAAAATGGTATTGTGATTATGTTATAAAAACCCTTAATTTTAGGGGAGGGATGCCACAGTATTTAGGAGTATATTGTCTTGATGTCTGATTTACTTTGAATGGTTCAGAGAGAGAGGGAGAAAGTAATTGTGGCATAATGTTAACTTCTGAATCTAAATAGTAGGTATTTGGACATTCTTGGTATTATACCTTTTATTTGTATGTATGTTTAGAATTTTTTATACTAAAACAATAAAAATATAAAAGTCAGATGTTTTCATGCTCCTATTAAACCCTGTATTGACTTCCCATTTTGTAAGATGAAGACCTTGCAATTGCCTGGAAGGCCCTATGTAATTTGTTCCTCATCCTCCTCATTTTTCTTATTTTATCTCCTACTACTCTTTCCCCTACATTCTGTACTTTCATCATACTAGACAATCTCACGTTAAGGCCTTTGCTTTAGCTCTTTCTGGAGATCTTTCCTTCTACATTTTCACTTGGCTAATTCCTTCTTTTCCTGCAACTCTTTACTCAGATTTCACCTTTTCCATGAGACCTATCTAAACTATTATTTTACCTTCCCAATTTTTCTTACCCTGCTCTTACTTTTTTTTCCCAAGTACTCATCACTTTCTAATAACTTATCATTGTTTTATATTTATTGTTTATTGTCTATGTCCTCACAGGATAGGGACTAGTCTGAGGCAGATAAGTCATTTTCCTTGGGTGCAGGAGGTTGGCCAGCCGGCCCCAATCCCCATCGGGCCAGTTTACTGGCCACAGTGGGCATCATAATGACTGGTTGTTATAGTGTTCCGGTCGCTGTTTTTTTATATATTTAGATTATTACTTTTAAATTAAACTAATTGCAAATGTATGGAAACATTATAAGAATAGTACAAAGAACTTCCATATACCTTTTAACTTCATCTAGATTCAACATTTGTTAACATTTTACAATATGTGTTTTTTCACCTACTTCTTTTCTGAATTAAGTTGCAGACATCATACTCCTTTCTCCTTAAACATTTCTGCCTGTCTTCTATGAACAAGAATTTTCCTTTACCAACCACAATACAATGACCAAATTCAGGAAATGTAGCATTGATGCAATATGTAGAGTCCATATTTTATTTCTGTCAATTATTCCAATAATATTCTTTGTTTCCTACTGCAGAATCCAATACAGATTCACATATCACATTTAGTTGTCATGTCCCTTTAATCTGGAACAGTTCCCCAGATTTTCCCTGCCTTTCATGATTTTGAGAGTGGTTCTGTAAACTATCCCTCTATGTGGGTATGATGTTTCCTCTGGATTATTCTCCCCCTCACCACACATGTTCTAGACATCTCTTTTTCTGATGTTCTACCAATTACCAAAAATAAACACTTGTTTTCATGGTTGTATTGTTCACAACAGAATAAGCTTCTTTTGTATTTTTTGTTTACATTGTTGAATCATATTACTTTAGTTTTTCATGGATCAATACTGAATAATTTCAATAATTTAGAATTATATAAGAACAACAAATGCATTCATTGAAAAGACTTAAATTTACAGTTGGAATGAATTCTTTATCATTGAGTAAATACTTAAAAATAACTCTATACAGCAAAATACAAATCATGGACTTATAGACCATCATATGTAGTGTAAATTCGGCATTCTAAAGCATCTACAAAACTTTAGCATAGAGAAATGAGGGCACTGTTTCTGTTTGTGAGGATTTTCCTTTATCGTGCTGTCTTGATGTTGACCTTTCATGCTGGTTTTTTCCCTAATAGCTCACTGTTGGATTATATGGAGACTTGTGAGTACATAAAGTGAGAAGGTAAAGAACTAATTGTTAGAGAAAGATGAAACAACCTGAGAACAAAGGGGTTATTAAGTAAGTTTAATTTCAGGGAAGGTGGGATGGGATAGGCATGGGTGGAAGGATTATGCTAAATATAGGAACAGACCTACATGAAACACACAGGAATATAATGTGCTAATTATGTAACAAAACATTCACCTCATGGTTCTCACAGTTACAGTATTTTCATCCCTGTCAATATGGGTAACTGTTAGCTTATAAACTCTGAACACCATAATGCACATTTATTTATATTTGGAATATGGCCCTAGCTAGCTTGGTTCAGTGCATAGAGCGTCAGCCTGGGGACTGAAGGGTCACGGGTTTGATTCTGGTCAAGGGCATATGCCTGGGTTGTGGGCTTGATTCCCAGTAGGGGGCATGCAGGAGGCAACCGATCAATGATTCTTTCTCATCATTGATGTTCCTATCTCTCTCTCTCCCTCTCCCTTCCTCTCTGAAATCAATAAAAAATAAAAAATATATTTAAAAAATATTTGGAATATGTGTTAAGCTCAAAGTCTGTTGCCCTTAATCATATACATACTTTTGATATATATTTTTTCCTTTATTTTATTTTTTTCATCACCATTTATCCCCCTACATTTTACTATTTTCTTTATGTTTCATATTCTTTGCCCCTTTTATTTCTATTCTTCATTATCCTTACTGTGTATTTGGTCGTATCTGTTCTTGGATATTTGCTAATTTATTTCTGAGACAGTTTTGTTTTTTTCTGTAATTTCTTCTGCTTGGCCAACTTCCATTTTACATATTTCTATTATTTTTCCATTTTTATTCTGAATTATTAGTTTATTATTTATGATATTTGTTAATATCTGGAAAAGCTTGCTTAATTGTAATTTATTTAGATTAGGAGTGTTAAGTTTTTCTCTGCTTTATGGCTACCTGTTTTATTTTGTTTTGGTTTAGTTATCAATTTTGACAGTTTTAAAAAATTAACTGGATGCTAGATTGTTTTGTGGATGTTGTTCACGTTTACTTGTGTTGGATTTTCTTTATCAGTAATAACAGGTGTTCATATAGAGAGGAACAGAGTGGCATTTTGGTGGCTTTTCTGCTTAGGTTATGAGCGCCCTCTTCTGTTGATATGGCAAAATGCTGTTGGGGGAAACTTCTTTGGGTGGTTTTAGTTTTTTTTCTTCTTTTTTTTTTATTTATTAAAAAAAATAATTAATTAATTATTGTTGGAAAGTATTACATATGTCCCTCTTTCTCCCCATTGACCCCTTCCAGCGCACTCCTGTCCCCCGTCCCAGGCCTTCACCACCCTAATGTCTATGTCCATGGGTTATGCTGTATTTTGTTTTTTGTTTTCTACTAATTTTATTCCAAAGAGCTCTTATCTTGGCCACTTACTTCTTTTCTCTTACCATCTAGGCCCAAAGGAATATCTCTCATTTTCAAAGCATTTTCCTCTCAGAAGCTATGTCTTCCCATGATTACCACCCCTAGCCCACTACATTCTATAAGCCCCTTTCTTCTACAATCCTCATAGAAAGTGTTCTAATTTACCAGATCAGATCTTACTATTATTTCTGTACTGCAAGGGAGTGGCCTCTTATTCCAGACAAAAATATGGCTGATGTTTACTGTGTTGTCTGCTCATAGTCGTCAACTGATGGTCATTGGCATCAGTTCAATGCCAACAGGAATCTCCAATTTGGACTGTGGTAAGAAGGAAACTTTATTCAGAGCAAAACAGCTCAATTGTGATATATCAGGGCTGTATCCTGGGGACAGGTCTCTGTCCAAGTAGACAGCTTTGCTCTGCTCCTTGCTGTTCCACTCTGCTCTGCTCTGTTCCTTGCCAGTCTGCTCTGCCCTGTGTTGGTCTGTTTTGCTTTGCTCTGGTGCGACATCTTCTGTTTTAGCTCAGCCAAGAAAACAGTCTTCATTCAGTCATAGCACTTTCCTGATTGGTGAGAATGGAGCTGCTGTGATTGGTCTGTGAAGATGTTGGGAGGGGGGGATTACGGGCAGGGGGGAGAGAGAAAGAGAATATAGCTGAGCAGCTCTGATTGGATGGGGAAAGCCTCAGTCCTATTGGTTGAAATAGGATTCCAGGAACTCCCTTATAAGGGCTGGCTCAGACGGCAGAAACAGTGCAGGCAGGCAGTTTAGTGCAGAGGTAGATGGTTCAGTGCAGACTTCTCCATGAAGTGCAGTTTGTGTGAGAGGCCCCTGTGTAGAATTGGCTGCTAGGGCCTGTATTTTTAGAATGTGAGCCCAGTTAGCGATTAGGAGCCCTTCTTAATAGGTACCTTCTTTCTCAGGTTCAGGTAGTTCTCTCTGTAAAGGGTGTCCCAAAATTCATGCAAGAAGTAATTTTGATAGAAAACACAGGTTTATAATTAAAAATTGTAAATTTTTTATTGATTCATAAAGTATACAGTATAGGGTTATATATGGAATAGCATATCGGGTAAATGGCCTCCACGACTTTGCTGGCACATACGCACTCTTTCGTTATTGCCTGAGCAGCCGCATTTTCAAAGAAGAATGGTCCGATGATGCCTCCAGCCCAAAATCCGCACCAAACAGTCACACATTGTGGATGCATTTGTTTCTCAACAATCACTCGTGGATTTTCTGAACCCCAAATGTGACAATTTTGTCGATTAACCAAGCCATCAAGATGAAAATGAGCCTTATCGAAATTCAGCCACATTTATGCAAAACAGTCATGGAAAATTTCAACAAAAGAGTGCATATGGCCCTAACCAGTTTGGCTCAGTGGATAGAGCGTCAGCCTGTGGACTCAAGGGTCCCAGGTTCGATTCTGGTCAAGGGCATGTATCTTGGTTGAGGGCACATCCCAAGTAGGGAGTGTGCAGAAAGCAGTTTATCGATGTTTCTCTCTCATTGATGTTTCTAACTCTCTATCCCTCTCCCTTCCTCGCTGTAAAAACTCAATAAAATGTATTTTTTTTAAAAAAAGAGTGTGTATGTGCCAGCAAAGCCGTGGAGGCCATTTACCCGATATGCTATTCCATATATAACCCTATACTGTATACTTTGTGAATCAATAAAAAATTTACTTATTATTGATTTCTGAATAATTTACCTCAAACTTACCTATAAGATTTAGAATTAAGGGGCAGAAAACCTAGCCTGAGTTTGTTGCAACCATATTCAAGTTAGAATAGCATAAGCAGTGCTTCTCAAAGTTCAGTGTGAGACCATCTGGATCTGACTTGATAGGGCTGAGGTGAAGCCTGGGATTCTTCGTTCCCAGGAAGCTCCAGGTGATGTGAATGCCTTGGTCCACAGACTATACATGGAAGAGTAAGGGCTGTGGCACCAGATGATTTTTGAGTTTGAATCCTGGCTGCATCACTAGTTTTATACCTGGAGCAAGTTACTTAACTTCTAGGCATCTCAGTTCGCCCAGCTGTAAAAATGCAGATAGTAATTGTACCTGCCTCGATTCAATTTTTGATAGAATCAAGGAAGTTAATCCATTTAGAAGAGTGCTTGCCACAGAATAACACTATTCTATTGCTTAAGTACCTCTTCAGTTTCTCAGGCCTGGGATTTAAGTTTTTTTTTTTAATGATTATGTTTTTGTTTTTTACTACCTCTTCCCTTGAGAACACATTTGAAGCTCCAGCAAAAGATAAAAATATTTTTCTCTCTAATTTTTTTAGAACAGTTTAATCTTATTATGACTATATGCTAATAAATGAAATTATTTGATAGTTTATCTAGCAGTAAATAAGCATGATTATTCAACAGGACTTTTGATCTATAAATAGTTAATGTAGTAATCCAGTGGAAGTGTTGAAATTAACTTATATAAAAAAGCCACACCTTTATTTAGATGACAATTATGTAATTTTAGATGGGTAAAATGAAATTGAACTTCTAAAGATAATTTGTTTTATAGATGAGAAAACGAGCAATTTCAGTTATACGCATACTGAAAGCTGAATTCACAGAATAAAAATGAAACATCTTTACAGCCTGTTAGGTATGTTAATTCAAAACTTTTATTTGTCAAAAAGATTAAATATTTATTTGGTCAGATTTGTTTAAACTTTGTTCTCCTTGGCAATGTTTTATGTAAATCATAAGGTTTATGTTTTTCACAAAATTCTTTAGTATTACAAAGGATTTTTGGAAATATTAGATGTATAAAAGTAAAATGGCATCTATTTGGTTATTTTTGATGGTTTCAAATCTATTGCATATTATTTTGATAATATTATATTTTATAATTTTCATTTTTAAATAGTCTTAAAATTTAATATGACTTTACAATCATAGTTTGACACATATGAATATATTTACATATAAATAGACATTGTTTAATTTATTCATTGTACTTTAATTGAAAGCAATCTGGAAATATACAAGAATAGGGATATTGAACTTGCACTCAGTTATTACAAAGCTTAATGTCTAATAATTTAAATTTAGTAATTTGTTTTAGAAATATAAAGACATTAGAAATTCAGCATATTATATGGAAAACTAGAGGCCCGGGGCACAAAAATTTGTGCACTCGGGGGTAGTGGATCCCTCAGCCTGGCCTGTGCCCTCTCACAGTCTGGGACCCCTCAGGGGTGACCACTTGCTGGCTTAGGCCCGCTCCCCGGGGGATTGGGCCTAAGCTGGCAATCAGACATCCCTCTGGCAGCCCAGCAGCCCTCAGGGGATGCCCACTTGCCAGTAGGGAGTAGACCTAAGCTGCAGTCAGACATCCTTAGTGCTGCTGAGGAGGCAGGAGAGGCTCCCGCCACCACCGCTGTACTGGCAGCCATCAGCCTGGCTGTGGCTGAGCAGAGCTCCCCATGTGAGAGCTCACTGACCACCAGAGGGCAGCTCCTGCATTGAGTGTCTGCCCCTGGTGGTCAGTGTGTGTCATAGTGACCAGTCATTCCCAGTCTTTCTGCTGTTAGGGTCAGTTTGCATATTGCCCTTTTACTATATAGCAGGGGTCCTCAAACTACGGCCCGCGGGGCACATGCAAATACAAATATTGTATTTGTTCCCGTTTTGTTTTTTTACTTCAAAATAAGATATGTGCAGTGTGCATAGGAATTTGCTCATAGGTTTTTTTAAAACTATGTCTGGCACTCCAACGGTCTGAGGGACAGTGAACTGGCCCCCTGTTTAAAAAGTTTGAGGACCCCTGCTATATTGGATAGAGGCCTGGTGCACGGGTGTGGGCCGGCTGGTTTGCCCTGAAGGGTGATCCGGATCAGGGTGGGGGTCCCGCTTGGGGGCCTGGCCAGCCTGGATGATGGGCTGATGGCTGTTTGCAGCTGGTCACACCCACTTCAGGGTGGGGGTCCCCACTGGGGTGCCTGGCCAGTCTGGGTGAGGGGCTGAGGGCCGTTTTCAGGCTGGCAGGTGACTGAAGCTCCCAGTCTTTTTTTTTTTTTTTTTATTCTGGGATTTATTTACCTTCTATAGCTGTCACTGGAGCTGAGAGCCAGCTCCAGCTTGAGGCTGTGGCTGGCTGAAAGCAGGTATCTGTGTTTGTTTAGCTTCTATAATTGAAACTCTTTTGCCATCACTGGTGCTCTAAGCTCTGAGCCCACTGGCGGCTGAAAGCAGGTTTCTGGGTTTGTTTAGCTTCTATAATTGCAACATTATTGCATCTGGAGCTCAGAGCTGGGCCACAGCAGGCGGGGAACCTTGGCTTCCTCCATCACTGGAGCAAGCAAGCCTCATGTTCGCTTCAGCTGCGTGGCTGCCGGCCGCCATCTTTGTTGGCAGTTAATTTGCATATACTGCTGATTAGCCAATGGGAAGTGTAGTGGAGGTATGGTTAATTACCATGTTTGTCTATTATTAGATAGGATGGTTAGTCTTACTCTGCCATAATAATTGTGTAAATAGGAAATGGAATATTTTCATAACAGATGACTGAATCATCATGTATTTCCATTTAGAGGAGAAAAATGCGCTGGAATGCAGGATTCATGTTAAGTCCAGAGTTCAAGGATGCAGACTTTTAATCTAAGTATTTATAGGAACTAATATACTAGTAAGTGCAACACAGGATTCTCAATTGCCTTGAGAAAAAGAACAGAGACTTCTGTACATTTAGAAATGTTCTCTGCACAAACTTTCTCTTTTAGCCTGGTTGGTGTGGCTTAGTGGTTAAGCTTTGATCCATGCACCAACAGGTGGCTGATTTGATTCCATCAGGACACACACTAGGGTTGGGAACTTGATCCCAAGTAGGGGGCATGCAAGAGGCAGCTGATTGATGATGTTTCTCTCTCATCACCGATGTTTCTATCTCTCTCTCCCTTTCCCTTCCACTCTCTCTAAAAATCAATAAAAACATTTTTTAAAAGACAAGCTTTAAAAATATTTCTCCCTTAGAAAGAAAAACTACTTGAGAAAACAATGTCTTTAGATAATTAAAATGCAGATAAAGAAAAAGAAAAATCTACCCATGAAAAGAAAACTAGCCAAGAAACAAAGTATAGATGTCCATAATGGAGGAATTTTAATAATTGGAACTTTAAAATTATAATTACAATTATTATTGTAAATAACAATAATAATTGTAAATGACAATGGATAGAATCAGGTTCACCAGCAAGTTACCAGAAATAACCACATTAAAAATTTAGTTGGAAAATAATAGGTAGGTCTAATTTAAAATGTTACTAAATTATCTTATTATTTTTTTTAGTATTTTAATCCTTCAAATATATAATTTTTCCCTCTAGAAGTTTGAGTTTAATTCATAAGCCTCAGATTACATGAGTACTTTATGGAGTCAGGGAGCAGGAAAATTATTTCCAGCAGTTTGATGACCCTAACCAAGAGAATGAATTGCAGGATTTAAGTTTAGATTTATTGAAAAAACAAGTATAGAGGAAACTGCTTCTCAATGACTAGGCTTTAAAAAAATCTCTTCTAAGTAAACATTTCCATTTCAAATTATACATATATAAAACTAGCATTTATTTGTAAGCATATCTACACTAATAAAAGACAAACATGCAAATTGACTGTATCTTCACTATGCCTTAACCCATGCCCACCAGCCAATCAGAGCAACTATATGCAAAATAACCCAATCAATATGGCGGCCGGCAGCCACGGAGCTGGAGCAAGCAGGAGGCTTGGTTGCCCCAATGATGGAGGAAGCCAAGCTTCCTGCCTGCCACAGCTGGCTCTGAGCTCCACTCAAAGCAACAAAGTTTCAATTATAGAAGGTAAATAAACCCCAGATACCTGCTTTCAGCCAGCCCGGCCATGGCCACGGAGCTGAGCTCCTCTCAAGACTACAAGTTTCAATTATAGCCCTTCACCAAGACTGGCCAGGCACCCCAGTGGGGACCTCCCACCCTAAAGGGGATGTGGCCAGCCTGAAAACACCCATCAGCCCCTCACCCAGGCTGGCCAGGCACCCCAGTGGGGACCCCCACCCTGAAGGGGGTGTGACCAGCTTGCAAACACCCAGGCTGGCCAGGCACCCCAGCAGGACTCCTACTCTGATCCGGAACACCCTTCAGGGCAAACCAGCTGGCCCTCACCTGTGCACCAGGGCTTTATCCTATATAATAAAAGGGTAATATGCAAATTGACCAGGGCTTTATCCTATATAATAAAAGGGTAATATGCAAATTGACCCTAACAGCAGAACGACTGGGAATCACTGGTCACTATGACACACACTGACCACCAGGGGCCAGATGCTCAAGGCAGGAGCTGACCCCTGGTAGTCAGTGCACTCCCACAGGGGGAGCTCTGCTCAGCCACAAGCCAGGCTGATGGCTGCCAGTACAGTGGTGGTGGTGGGAGCCTCTCCTGTCTCTTCAGCAGCACTAAGGATATCTGACTGCAGCACTAAGGATGTCCCCGCTGGCAAGTGGACATCCCCCAAGGGCTCCCAGGCTGCCAGAGGGATCTCTGACTGCCAGCATAGGCCTGATCTCCTGGGGAGCGGGCCTAAGCCAGCAGGTGGTCATCCCCCGAGGGGTCCCAGACTGCGAGAGGGCAAAGCCCGGGCTGAGGGACCCCCCTGAGTGCACAAATTTTTGTGTATCAGGCCTCTAGTATGTTAATATGAGGGGGGAAATTTTTTCATGAAATTCTGAAAGCAAGTGTTCTTAATTATAGTATTAAAACATCTTATAGAGGAATATTTAATACTAGAGTCCCAGTGCATGAAATTCATGCATGGAGGGGGGGTCCCCTCAGCCCAGCTTGCACCCTCTCCAATCCGGGACCACGGGCTCCTAACTACCCCCACTGCCAGCCTGGTCAACCTCAACTGCCTCCCCACCAGCCTCGTCACCCCTCACTGCCCTCCCCCTGCCGGCCTGGTCACTCCACACAGCCTGCTGCTCAGTTGTTTGGTCGGCCCTCACTAACCCCCCTGCTATCCAGGTCGCCCCATGCAGCCTGTTTGGTCGTCTGTTCGGTAGTTTCGGTTGCGACGGTCGCTTTTATATATATAGACTAGAGGCCCGGTGCACAAAATTTGTGCACTCGGGGGTGGGGGGGTAGGGTGCATCCCTCAGCCCGGCCTGCGCCCATTTGCAGCCCAGGACCCCTTGGGGGATGTCCACCTGTTGACTTAGGCCCACTCCCCCGGGGATCAGGCTTCAGCTTGCAGTCAGACATCCTTCTGGCAGCCAGGGAGCCCTCGGGGGATGTCCAACTAAAGGCTTAGGCCCCCAAGGGATCGGGCCTAAACTGTTAGTTGGACATTCTTAGTGCTGCCACGGAGGTGGGAGAAGCTCCTGCCACCATCACTGCACTGACCAGCCATGAGCCAGCTTCTGGCTGAGTGGCACTACTCCTCAGTCTGACCTAAATCCTAGAGATTAGTACTTCATTTTACAACTTTTTCTCGGTTTATAGGCAGCAGCAAACTCAGACCACACAGTTGAGTATGCAAGAAATGTTGCTTTCTTTATTGTTTAGTAACCAAACCTAACTTCAACTTCAGCCCCCATTCTGCCAAGTGAAAAAACAAAAACAAAATATTATTTAACTTAGGTTCCCCACCCACTTCTCTGGAGTTGTACTTCCATGTCAGACAGTTTATATCTCAGGCAGAGGTGCCAAAGAACCGAGCAGGGTCAAGGACATCTGGACCTCAGTCTTCTGCCTGGGCTGGCCCCACCCAGCTGCCCCTGACCCTCACCTCAGAGCTCAAGTCCATGCTGATCCCTGGTATATTCTCTTCATCTGGGCCTTGAGGCCTCTTGAGTCCAATGTGCTCTCTCCCTCCCTCCCTGCCACCTTCTCTCTCTCACACAAAGAGGTATTGGGCTTTCTGGGGTGAGGTCCTCTGGCACCTCCTCAGCCCCATTGCACGGACACCATCTTGGTGCCTTGGTCACGGCCACAAAGCTGTGTGGCTGCTCTCAGACCCTCCGTCTCCTGCTGCCTTAGGGAGTGACTCACTGGGAGGGGAGGGTCACAGTCCTTTTTACATGGCCGCCAACAAACACTCAGTGTTCCTTCCCTCTAGTTCTCCTTCTCCTCCTCACCCCAGTCCAGGCACGTCAATGTGCAGGGCAGGGGAGGGTGGGAGGCAGGGGTGTCTCTGACCCAGCACACAGGCTTCCAGATCCATTGTTCCCCCAAGAGGCCTTCCACGCTCTGGACCCCAACACCCAGAACCTGCCCCCTCTCAGCTGCAGGTCTTTGCCCGCAGCTGTCAAGTCTGTTTAGAGCAGTGGTTCTCAACCTTGGCTGCACATTAGAATCACCTGGGAATCTTTTCAAAATCCTGATTTCTAGGCCTCATCCTCCGGAAATTCTGTTTCTTTGTTACTAATGTTGTGGCCCCACCCCATAACAAAGAAACAGAATTTCCAGAGGATGAGGCCCAGAAATCAGGATTTTAAAAAGTTTCCCAGGTGATTCTAATGTGCAGCCAAGGTTGAGAACCACTGGTTTAGAGGCTTGAAGTCAAGAAGTGCCTCTTTGTTCTCTGCTTTCTGGAGGCGGTCAGCGTGGAACATTCCTGCCTGGATTGGGGAGGGGTCTCTGGGTGTTAAGAATACCAGGAAGGAGAGCACAGACTCCTCCTAGAGCTCTGAGATGGGAAAGGCAGCACCCCCTCACCTCTAACCCCAGGACGTTTCTTTAGAAGCAGAAGCCTCATCCTGTGCAGGGGCCTGTGTTGGCTGCCTCAGTTTCTCAGAGACAACGAATTTGATGAACGTCTTTTCCCCACTGCAGTAGCTGCTTCATTTGTTCGTTCTCCCATTTTTCATTAGCTGCTAAATTGCCCCTGTGGCTGCAAACCTGTTGTGCCTGACTCAGCCAGTGGGGAGCTATGGGAGCAGTGCAGGGACAGGGGAAGGGGGAGGGGGGTCTGGCCTGCAGAGAGGGTCAGTGGTGCCTGCCCGGCTGTCTCAGAGGATGTGGCTTAGGTTAGGTCCTGTCCTTTGGCGACTTTAGGAGGGGAGGCCGTGTCCTCCGCTCCCCACTTTGACTCAGGGTTGGAAGTTCTCCTTGCTCTCTGGCCTCATAACTCAGTGGGTCATAGTGGGATGTGGCAGGCAGGCAGCTTCTGTGGCTGCACACAGGCACGGGTGGTGGCTTCTGCAGCCGCACACAGGCGCGGGCCTGCAACCAGGGACCGGATCAGGTCACAGGCGGCAGCAGGCGGCTTTTGTGGCTATACACAGGCGTGAGCAGGCGGCTTCTGTGGCTGCACATGCTGTGGGCAGGCGGCTTCAGAGGTTGCACACGGGCGCGGGCTGTTGGCTTCTGCTGCCACACACGGGCGCTGGCAGGTGGCTTCTGGGGGGCCCGGGGTTGCTGCCTGGCCAGCTCCCGGGCCCTCCCGCCCTCTGATCACCATGGCGATCGCTGGGCGCAGGCCAGCCGGCAACCCTGGCCCCCGGGGCGTCAGGGTTGTGGCCTGGCCTGTGCCCCGGCCCTCCCGCCCTCCGATTGCCATGGCCTTCGCTGGGCGCAGGCCAGCCGGCAACCCCGCCCTGGGGGGACCGGGGTTGCTGCCTGGCCTGCTCCCGGGCCCTCCTGCCCTCCGATCACCATGGCAATCTCGGGGCCGCAGGCCAGCCGCCAGCCCCAGGAGTCCCTTGTTGCGGCCTGGCCTGCGCCCCGGCCCTCCCGCCCTCCGATCACGGGTACAGGCCCTCCCGCCCTCCGATAGCCATGGCAATCGCTCCACGCAGGCCAGCTGGCAACCCCAACCGGCTTTCTGATGGCGATCACCGGCTGAAGGTGGCCTTTGCCGCCCCCCCCCCCCCCCCCCCCGCCGCCTGGGTTGCCAATCACCATTCTTCAGTCCTTCCCCTTTCGCCTCCCAGCATTGCGGCAAATTAACTACCATCTTTGTTGGTGGTTAACTGCCATCTTGGCTGGCAGTTAATTTGCATATCACCCTGATTAGCCTATGGGAAGGGTAGCGGATGTACGGCTAATTACCATGTTTCTCTTTTATTAGATAGGATAGTAAGTACACTTGTTTCTTACCTTTATGTTTCTGGACACTGAAGTTATTTATATCTATACCTATTTACATATCTATATATCTATCTATCTATACTTCCACATACAAAAAAAGCATCACTTTATTCTTTATCTGTTTTTTATTATACTAGTAAGTAACATACACAGCCATATAACAAAAATGTATAAATTTTTCATCTCTTCAAGAGACTAGATCTGTTTGTACAGATCTTTTTCAAAATCTTAGTTGTTTGACAAAAGATGTTCATAGCTTTGGTTTTAAGGCTTCCCACATTTCTTCAGTTTGCTGTTTGGCTACAGCATCTCCGGAGTAGTCAAGACAGTTTGCATTCCACATGCCAATACCCCGTAAGCCCCAGGTTTGTACATATGCTCTCTTTAAAGAAATGCTCTTCGGGTTATCATACCACACTTGATGAAAATGGCCAGCAGAATCCTATACAAATAAATGAAAGTAGAAATTTTAAGTATTCAGTGCAATAAGAGGGAAAACATTTCTTAATTTCAAGGATTCTAAAAGGATACAATGAAATAATAAAAATGTAAGGGCACAGCACCTTCCAGCTCTATGATTGCATGGCTCTATATGTGATACTTGGTAGATTTCGTTGCTTGTGGCATTTTTACAACAGCAGAGATTACACAAATAAGCCTCCCAATAGCTTCCATTTAAGGTTTTCTCATGCCCTCAGATTCCTTCTTTGCCCTGATCTGATTATCATCAACCAAGATGTGTATCTGAGTAACTTGTGGAGTTTTCACGTAAAAGTGCAGATTCCAGTTACTTCATTTGACTTAATTAAAACCTTCCAGGGCTAGTGCTCTGATATGTATTCGTTTGTTTTGTGTTCTGTGCTCCGTTAGGGAACTGTGATACTCAGCCAAGGCTAAGGAGGATCGCTGCTATGGTTCTCTGATACCAGCTTACACACTTTTTTATATTCCCTACAGTTTCTAGAAATGTGCTTAGTTAGGAGCTCAACAGATTCTTTTGTTTATGATGCATTAGTCAAATCAAGAGGTAATGGCAATAGACAAGGAAAGTAACTTCTTTTCTAAGTCTTATGGAATTGACTAAGAGCCTGTCAGGTCCGGACTCCATGGGTGCCTTATGCACACAGCTGATGAAAACCATAAACTAGAAAGTGGTCTTTTGTTCACCTTCTACCCTGTAAAGTCCTTCTCCTCATAACATCTGTCTCTATCTAGCACTGACAGTCTCTCTCTTAGAAGGCAAATCATCCTATATAATAAAGAAGTCATATGCAAATTGACCATCACTCCAACACACAAGATGGCCACCCCCATGTGGCCACAAGATGGCCGACAGGGGAGGGCAGTTGGGGGGAACCAGGCTGGCAGGGGAGGGCAGTTAGGGGCGGCCAGGCCTGTGGGGGAGAGCAGTTAGGGGCGATCAGGCCGGCAGGGGAGGGCAGTTGGGGGCGACCAGGCTGGCAGGGGAGGGAAGTTAGGGGTGACCAAACTATCAGGGGAAGGCAGTTAGGGGGCAGTCGGGTCAGCAGGGGAGCAGTTAGGCGTCAATCAGGCTGCAGGGGAGTGGTTAGGGGGTGGTCAGGCTGGCAGGCAGAAGCAGTTAGGGGCAATCAGGCAGGCAGGCAGGCGAGTGGTTGGGAGCCAGAAGTCCTAGATTGTGAGATGGGTTCATGATTGGAGAGGGTGCAGGCTGGACTGAGGGACACACACTCCCCCATGCACGAATTTCATGCACTGGGCCTCTAGTTTATTGGAAAAATGAAAGAGAATAGGAGCGGATCTAGGCAAAAGGGTAGAGGAATGGGGTGGGGGGAATAGGAGGTAAAAATAGAATGACCTGTGGTCAAAAATAATTTACTGATTTTATATACATCTTGGAAAAATTTTAAAGGCAGTTCTCAACTAATGCTGGTAACATTTTTTTTTTTTTAAAATGATAGCACCACTGGAATTAGAATAGTCTCCTAAAATAACTTCTTTGAAGAACAACAGTCACTAGTAAATAAATAAGCTATGGAATATTGAAGTTATAATAGACTCATTACATACAAGCGTATCTTATACTATATCTTATATTCTGTACTTTCAGATATTTAGATCTAGTAACAATTGTAATTCACCATTAAAAGACAACTTGAAGAACTTGTACCTAAATATAGAAATATTTATTTTTGAAGATTAGGGGCAAATCCTAATAGCTTTGAATTTGCCATCATTCGAGATAGTACTCTGAGACTTTTTGACACTGTTAAGAAATTTCAGAGTCCGCCTGGCCCAGTGGTCGGTAAACTGCGGCTCGCGAGCCACATGTGGCTCTTTGGCCCCTTGAGTGTGGCTCTTCCACAAAATACCGACTTCTGCGCATGGGCCAGGAAGTTTCAATCGCACTCTACATGCGCGCCCTCCAAGCCCACGCTGTTTTCTCCCACCACCTGCTGTCTGAAATCGCCGTCAAGAGTCATCTTGAAGGTGGGGAAAATGGCGGCGGTATAAACGGACGTGTCCTGTGCCTTGTCCTGGAGCAGATAAGGGTGAGCAGCTGAAACGGGTAACATGCAGCCCGAATAGGCAGAGGATTTTCAGCTGAGAGACTGTCTGCAGCTAGGAAAGACCGAGAACCCCCCAGGAAAAAAAGGACGGTTGGAGACTGCGGCTGAAGCCTCTCCTGGTGCGCCAGCTAAGCAGCGGAGACTGCGCCATCTTGGGTGGTTGTTGCCGGCATCCAGAGACCAGCTACTAACCTGGAAACAAGGGATTCAAGCAGCGTGACTGCCTGAACTCAGAGGAGCACTGCTTCTTCTCACGGAAAGGTTGGACATCCCCTAAAGGTGCGGTTTGCAGTTCGGGTTGGAGGGAGGACCTAGCTCGCGCGCGCGAGCTGCAGCCATTGGGACCAGCGTGACCTGCGAGTGGGGAAGGGGCCCCACAGGGCTGCTGGCAGAAGGGAACGCGAAAAATGAGCCCATATCTGGACTGGATGTAAAGGAGCAGCCTTGGACTTTGCCAATCTGCTGGCTGCTTGGTGCCAGGGGCGAGTGGGCGCGCGGAGACTGCGCGCGGAGACTGTGCGCAGACCTGGAAGGTGGAGGCTTGCGAATTCGCACAACTATCAGGCTCTTGTTACAGTTCACCTTAGATCCGTGCATTTGATTATTAAACCCAGTGCATGGGATTCCCCAGTTGGGGTCATTTGCAGAGCCTGTAGGGGAAAGTTCTTTTTGGGGAGCCTGGGAAACAGCGGGCAGTGGCAAGGAACCAGCTCTGGGCAGTGGTCTTTCCCGAATCGGTTCCAAATACCATAGAGGAAAAAAAAAAACAAAACAAAACCCTACTGATAGAGAGGACCTATAGCCTCGGAGGTCAATCCAGACACACTGCCACCCAGAGGCAGAGCCACGAACTGTCTCTTCTGCGATCACAAATAAAGGCAGTCTGGTAAACAAATACAAGCTGCCTTAAAATCAGATCTGTGGTTTACTGCACGGAGGGACAGTGTATCGCAGGGAAGTTCATCACTCCCCTGAATGCCTGGCAGGACTGAGGCGTGCCAAAAAGAAGAGTGGAAGATCTGAAGCACCTTCACTTCCGAATATTTTTATATATATATATATTTTTTAATTCTTTTTTCAGCATTTCATTAAGAACCTATTTTATTTTTTATTTTTTCATCACTTGATTTTACCTTTTTAATTACTACATTTTTTTAACCAGTATTATTGCTATCCTTTTACCATTTTTTCAAGTGTCATTTTATTTATTATTATTTTTTTTTATTTTTCTTTATTTTATTTTGGGATTAGTGTTATACACACTATTTTCATCGTTCCTTTAGCATCATTTCTCTCTAGCTCACATTTACCCTTAAGCCAAAACTCTCTTCCTCACTTTTCCCCTTTTGTTGTCCTGTTTCTCTTACCCTATTCCTGCTTTGGATTTTACCTATTCCTTCTTTCTACCCACTGTCTAAATTTCACCCTACTTATATATCTAATTTCCAATCCCTCGCTCTCCCCATACAAATAGCCTCTTCCCCACCTCTATTTCATTCTCTTAATTTTTTTTTTTTTTTTGTCTTTTTGTTTTTTTCTTCTCTCCCTTTTCCCAATCTCATTTCGGCACTCCTTTTTGTTTTTTATTTTTCTCTTTAATCTTTTTCTCTTTTTCTTCTTTATCCCCTAATTCTCTTCGCTCGGGGGGTCACCTTTATTTGGGGTTATTAATATCGTGAATGCATTTAGTTTGTTGCCTTGTACGTTGTGCCTTGTTGTGTTGTATTTTGTGCCTTTGAATCAGCGCAGCAGAGAGAGAATTACATAACCAAACACCTTGAGAAGAGAAATCATGGTGAAACAAAGAACCAACCCAAATATGAAAGAAAAACAGGCATCATCAGAAAAGGAAGTAAACGAAATGGAGGCAATGGAGGCAAGCAACCTGTCAGAGAAAGAATTCAGAGTAATGGCCATAAGGTGGATGAAAAGAATGGAAGACCAATTCAACAATATGTGTAGGAACCAAGAGGAAATGAAGAAGAACCAAGAGGAAATGAAGAGAAACCAAGAAGAAATGAAAAACGACATCACTGCCATAAAGAACTCAATAGAAAGCATCAACAGTAGACTAGAAGAAGCAGAGGACCGCATCAGCGAGCTAGAAGACAAGGTAGAAAAAAATACCCAAACAGAACAGCTTCTAGAAAAAAAAATTAAAAAGCAGGAGGAGAGCCTAAGAGAACTATGGGACAATGCTAAACGAAACAACATCCGAATAATAGGGGTGCCAGAAGGAGAGGAAACTGAGCAAGGAATAGAAAACCTGTTTGAAAAAATAGTAACAGAAAATTTCCCTGATATAGGGAGGAAAAAACTCACACAAATCCAAGAAGCTCACAGAGTCCCAAACAAAATGAACCCGAAAAGACCGACACCAAGGCACATAATAATTAAATTGGCAAACACCAACGACAAAGCAAGAATCTTAAAAGCAGCCAGAGAGAGACAGAAAGTTACCTACAAAGGATCCCCCATCAGACTAGCGACCGATTTCTCAACAGAAACACATCAGGCAAGAAGGGAATGGAATGAAATATACAAAGTCATGCAAAGGAAGGGTCTGAATCCAAGAATACTATACCCAGCGAGGCTATCAATCAAAATTGAGGGTCAAATCAGGAGCTTCACAGACAAAAACGGTCTACGGGAGTTTATTACAACCAAACCAGCAATGCAAGAAATGCTAAAGGGTCTGCTGTAAATAGAAAAAACAGGAAACAAAGAAGGAACGCAGCGGTAAAGAACAAAAATGGCGACTAACAAGTTTCTATCAATAATAACTTTCAATGTAAATGGATTAAATTCCCCAGTCAAAAGGCATAGGGTAAATGAGTGGATAAGAAAACATGACCCATATATCTGCTGTCTACAGGAAACCCACCTCAGAAAAAAAGACGCACACAGACTGATGATGAAGGGATGGAAAAAGGTTTTTCAGGCCAATGGAAGTGAAAAAAAAGCCGGGGTAGCAATACTTATATCTGACAAATTAGATCTCAAAGTGAAGGACATAAAAAGAGATCAAGAAGGCCACTTCATAATACTAAAGGGAGCAGTCCAACAAGAAGAAATAACTCTGGTAAATATATATGCACCCAATATAGGAGCACCCAAATACGTAAGAAATCTTCTGGAGAAGATCAAGGGAGAGATTGACAGCAATACAATCATAGTAGGGGATCTTAACACCCCATTATCTCCACTGGACAAATCCTCTAAACAGAAACTCAGCAAAGAAACATCAATCCTAAATGACTCACTAGATCAGATGGAATTAATTGACATCTTCAGAACATTTCACCCCAAAGTCACAGAATATACATTCTCCTCGGGTGCACATTTGTCATCTTCAAAGATAGACCATATATTGGGTCACAGACAAAGTCTCTTCAAATTCAAGAAAATTGAAATCATATCAAGTATCTTCTCAGACCACAAAGGCATAAAACTGGAAATCAACTACAACAAAAACAATCCAAAAAAATCAAACACATGGAGACTAAATAGCATGCTATTAAACAACGACTGGGTCACCAGTGAGATCAAAGAAGAAATAAAAAACATCATGGCAACAAATGACAATGAAAACACAACAATCCAAAACCTATGGGACACAGCAAAAGCAGTCTTGAGAGGGAAGTTCATAGCTCTACAAGCCTACTGCAAGAAACAAGAAACAATGAGAATAAATGACCTAACTCTACAACTCGAAGAATTAGAAAGAGAGCAACAAAAAAAGCCCACTGTAAGCAGAAGGAAGGAAATAACAAAGATCAGAGCGGAGATAAACGACATAGAGACCAAAAAAACAATACAAAAGATCAACAAAACCAAGAGCTGGTTCTTTGAAAGGATAAACAAGATTGATACACCTCTAGCCAGGCTCACCAAGAAACAAAGAGAGAGGACCCAAATAAACAAAATCAGAAATGAAAGAGGAGAAATAACAACAGAACCCATAGAAATACAAAGGATTGTTAGAAAATACTATGAACAACTCTACTCCAACACACTAGACAACCTGGAGGAAATGGACATATTCCTAGATAAATACAACCTTCCAAAACTTAACCAGGAAGAATCTAAAAATCTCAATAGGCCAATAACTATGGAGGAAATCGAAGCAGTAATCAAAAAGCTTCCAGCAAACAAAAGCCCGGGGCCAGATGGCTTCACAGGGGAGTTTTACCAAACATTCAAGGAAGACCTAAAACCTATCCTCCTCAGACTATGTCAAAAGATCCAAGAGGAAGGAGCACTTCCCAGCTCATTCTATGAAGCCAACATCACCCTAATCCCAAAACCAGATAAAGACAATACAATGAAAGAGAATTATAGGCCAATATCCCTCATGAACATAGATGCCAAAATCCTCAACAAAATCCTAGCAAATCGGATCCAGCAGTACATCAAAAAGATCATACACCATGACCAAGTAGGATTTATCCCAGGGATGCAAGGATGGTACAATATCCGCAAATCAATAAATGTGATACATCACATAAACAAATTGAGAGAGAAAAACCACATAGTCATATCAATTGATGCGGAAAAAGCATTTGACAAAATCCAACACCCTTTCTTGATAAAAACTCTCAGCAAGATAGGAATTGAGGGATCATACCTCAACATAATAAAAGCCATATATGACAAACCCACAGCCAACATCATAATCAATGGGCAAAAACTAAAACCATTCCCCCTAAAAACAGGAACAAGACAGGGATGCCCCCTCTCACCACTCCTGTTCAACATAGTACTGGAAGTACTAGCCATTGCGATCAGACACGAAGAAGAAATAAAAGGCATCCAGATTGGAAAAGAAGAAGTAAAACTGTCCTTATTTGCAGATGACATGATACTGTACATACAGAACACTAAAGACTCCATCAAAAAATTATTAGACTTAATAAATGAATTCGGCAATGTAGCAGGATACAAAATTAATGCTAAGAAATCCATGGCATTTCTTTACACCAATAGTGAACTTACAGAAAGTGAAACTACAGAAGCAATCCCATTGACCATTGCACCAAAAAAATTAAAATACCTAGGAATAAACTTAACTAAGGAGGTAAAAGACTTATATGCTGAAAACTACAGGACACTGAAAAAAGAGATAGAGGAAGACATAAACAGATGGAAGAATATACCGTGTTCATGGATTGGTAGAATCAACATCATCAAAATGTCCATACTACCCAAAGCAATTTATAGATTCAATGCAATCCCCATTAAATTACCAACAGCATATTTCACAGATCTAGAACGAACGTTCCAAAAATTCATCTGGAATAAAAAAAGACCCCGAATAGCTGCAGCAATCCTGAGAAAGAACAAAGTAGGTGGGATCTCAATACCAGATATCAAACTGTATTACAAAGCCACTGTTCTTAAAACAGCTTGGTACTGGCACAAGAACAGACATATAGATCAATGGAATAGAATAGAGACCCCAGAAATCAACCCAAACCACTATGCCCAATTAATATTTGACAAAGGAGGCAAGAGCATACAATGGAGTCAAGACAGTCTTTTCAATAAATGGTGTTGGGAAAATTGGACAGATACATGCAAAAGGATGAAACTAGATCACCAACTCACACCATACACAAAAATAAACTCAAAATGGATAAAAGACTTAAACGTAAGACAGGAAACCATAAAAATACTAGAGGAATCCACAGGCAGCGAAATCGCAAACATATGCCGAAGAAATTTCTTCTCTGATAATGCTCCTAGGGCAATGGAAACTAAAGAGAAAATAAACAAATGGGACTACATCAAAATAAAAAGCTTTTGCACAGCAAAGGAAACCATCAACAAAACAACAAGAAGACCCACTACATGGGAGAACGTATTTGCCAATGATACCACCGATAAGGGTTTAATTTCCAACATTTACAGGGATCTCATGAAACTTAACAAAAGGAAGATAAACAATCCAATAAAAAAATGGGCAACGGACCTAGATAGACACTTTTTGAAAGAGGACATACAGAAGGCCGAAAGACATATGAAAACCTGCTCAAAGTCACTAATTATACGAGAGATGCAAATCAAAACGACAATGCGTTATCATCTCACACCTGTCAGAATGGCTATCATCAACAAATCAACAAACAACAAGTGTTGGAGAGGATGTGGAGAAAAAGGAACCCTTCTGCACTGCTGGTGGGAATGCAGACTGGTGCAGCCACTGTGGAGAACAGTATGGAGCTACCTCAGAAGACTAAAAATGGAACTCCCATTTGACCCAGTGATCCCACTACTAGGAATATATCCCAAGAAACCAGAAACGCCAATCAGAAAGGATATATGCACCCCTATGTTCATAGCAGCACAATTCACCATAGCTAAGATTTGGAAACAGCCTAAGTGCCCATCAGCAGATGAGTGGATTAGAAAACTGTGGTACATATACACAATGGAATACTATGCTGCGGTAAAAAAAAAGGAACTCTTGCCTTTTGCAACAGCATGGATGGAACTGGAGAGCATTATGCTAAGTGAAATAAGCCAGTCAGAGAAAGATAAATACCACATGATCTCACTCATTTGTGGATTATAGAGAACAACATAGACTGATGAAAAGGGACAGACCCAAAGACTGAGAAACAGCAATCAGGCTATCAATCCCCAGAAGGAAAGTAGGGGAGGGCGGGGGTAAGGGGAAGAGATCAACCGAAGGACTTGTATACATGTATATAAGCCAAACCAATGGACATGGACAACGGGGGGATGGGAGCATGAGTTTGTGTGTGGGGGGGAGGTTGGGGGTTAATGGGGGGGATGAGGACACATTTGTAATACCTTAACTAATAATAAAAGAAGAAGAAAAAAAAAGAAATTTCAAATGCCTCAAAATAGTGAAGGGTCAAAGGATGAAAAACTGAGTACATGTAGGAGTGATATATATGCATGGTTAGGCATAAATGCCTTCAAGAATACTGAGTACCAAGATGAAGCTGTATTGCTGAGACAGCATAAGAAGGCAGAATAATTCTCTTCAATCACATCAGAAACTTGATTTTGGTTGCTGCTAATTTTACAAGCAAAAAAAAGAGGAACAAAAGCGGTATGATTAGATTGTTGTCTGAAGTGCCATGGAATGAAGGGTCTTCAAGGCTCATCAAAATGTATTCTGAATTTTAAGACCTTAAAGAATGTGTCTTCTTTTTCATTATGGAAAAAAGAAGACAGGGATTCAAAAACACTACATCACAGCAACAACTATTATTCTGTATTACATATTTCTAAATTATGTATAATTGGTTACATACAGTCTTTACAAGACATATGCTTGAAACACCCTTCCCCATGCATGTTCCTAACAGTGCTAGGAAAGAAGGAAACAAGGTTCTATGTTAAAAAAAAAAATGTATGTACTGTAGCACTGCTCAAAGCCTTTCTTATAATGTACATTTTAAATCTCCAGGAGGGACGTACAGTATGCACTGTTTTCCAAATTTATTTGGCCATGGTGTGTGTGTGTGTGTGTGTGTGTGTGTGTGTGTGTGTGTGTGTAATATTAACAGTTCCTAGAACAGGATTCTATCAATATTATTTGGCAAAGGCAAGGTTACAGTATGCCATAGTTTAATTACTAGGTATGCACACTAGACTCTAAAGTTTAGAAAACTCTAAAATAAAGTTTTCTACATAATCGATATATAGGCATGTATAGATCCATTATAATTTATTAAATACTAGAGGCCTGGTGCACAAAAATTAGTGCACTCGGGGGGGGGGGGGGGTACCTCAGCCCGGCCTGTGCTCTCTCGCAGTCTGGGACCCCTCAGGAGATAACGACCTGCTGGCTTAGGCCTGCTACCGGGTGGCAGAGGGCAGGCCCAATCCCTAGGTGCAGCCCCTGGTCGGGCTCAGAGGAGGGCTGATTGGGGAGTTGGGGCGCCACCCCCTGTCATGCACAGAGCAGGGCAGATTGGGAGGTTGCAATGCCACCCTCAGTCACGCTCAGGGTAGGGCCGATTGGGGGGTTGGGGCACCGCCCCCTGTCACACTGAAGGCAGGGTCGATGGGGAGGTTGCGGCGCCACCCCCTGTCATGCACAGAGCAGGGCCAATAAGGGGGTTGAGGAGCTCCCCCCTGTCACGCACAGAGCAGGGTCAATCAGGGGGTTGGGGCGCCGCCACTCTCACTCTCAGGGCAGGGCCGATGGGGAGTTTATGGCTCTACCCCGTCACACACAGAGCAGGGCCCATGGGGTGGGGGGGTTGGGGTGCCGCACCCTGTCACACACAGAGCCGCAAAGTGATCAGGGGGTTGGGGAGCTCCCCCCTATCAGGCACAGAGCAGGGCCGATCAGGGGGTTGGGGCGCCTTCCCCTGTCACGAACAGAGCAGGGCCGATAGGGAGGTTGTGGCCCCGCCCCTGTCACACACAGAGCTGCAGGGCGATCAGGGGGTTTGGGCGCTGCCCCCTGTCACGCTGATCCTGGTGCTGGGAGGCCTCTCAGCTCTGCTGATCCCGGTGCTGGGAGGCATATTACCCTTTTACTATATAGAATAGAGGCCTGGTGCATGGGTGGGGGCCGGCTGGTTTGCCCTGAAGGGTGTCCTGGATCAGGGTGGGGGTCCCCACTGGGGTGCATGACCAGCCTGGATGAGGGGATGATGGCTGTTTGCAGCTGGTCACACACCCTTCAGGGTGGGGGTCCCCACTGGGGTGCCTGGCCAGTCACAGTGATGGGCTAAGGGCTGTTTTCAGGCTGGACTGAAGCTCCCAACTGCTCCTTTTTTTCTTTTTTCTTTTTTATTCTGGGCCAGCTTTAGCTCTGAGGCTTGGCTCCAGCTCTGAGGCCTCAGCTGCTGAAAACAGGTATCTGGTTTGTTTCGGTTCTATAATCGAAACTCTGTATCAACTCCAGCTCTGAGATCCCAGCTCTCTGAAAGCTGGTTTCTGGGGTTTTGTTTAGCTTCTATATTTGTTACAATGTTTTTTAAACTGCAAGCTCTGAGGCCAGCAAGGCAGGCGGGGAACATTTCAGTCCTCCGTCACTGAAGCAAGCAAGCCTCATGTTCAGTTTAAGCTGCCTGGCTGCCGGCCGCCATCTTGGCTGGCAGTTAATTTGCATATCGCCCTGATTAACCAATGGGAAGGGTAGCGGTTGTATGCCAATTACCATGTTTCTCTTTTATTAGATAGGATGTATGGTTGCTATCATCATTTTTTATAAAAGATTATCAGACCATTAGTTAAAATTGATATTCTTACTGGAATTAACTTACATCATATATTTTTAGGGCTCCTTTTACAGTAACAATCCAAAGTGAAGTCAAAGCTAGTACTTAAGAGTTTTGAGGTGTGAAAAATTATTATGCTAAAGGTAAATTATGAAAAATATAACTTTTCTTTGCCTCTTTGGTATGGCAATTCCTATTTATCAAACACTACCTGACAGAATTGCTTATCATTCATCCATTTCTTCAAATCTCTGTAATATTTTTAGTTCGTAATTTTAACATTGTTTTTCATTGGTCTCATATCACACAGTTTGACTGAATTTTGAAATAAATTTGAAAGATGCCATTTTCCATTGTAAAGTCCATGATGGCATCTCTTGTTCTCATCCTCACTCCTTTCTGCATAGGAGCCTCATCAGGGTCTCTATCTAGTTTGAAAGGGCGGTTTTCAGAGCTAGCAGCCTATTTTTTCCCAAAGCTTATTAGAAGCCACAGTCTTCATACATATTTGTCAGCTATTCAGGAAATCCTGTTTGTTATATGCATGCTTTTATTATACCACCTACAATGACAAGTGGCTCATGAAGAGCAGTTCCACTGTGACCATAACTTGAATTGCTCACCAGGGAAGTCAAGTTCCTGATTAAACAGATTCAAAGACAAGTTTACTGCTATAAACAGCAGTCAATATGTTGTACCGAAAAGAAAACTGATAGAAATTCTCCATATCAAATAGGTAATTATGAAAATATGCAATTACAAAAAGTCTTACTTTATAGTTATAATATGGAGACTTCTGATTTTCATCCCATAGGATTCCAGAAAGAGAACTCTTGACTTGCTTCATAATTATTTTATAGGGCACCTGACGTCCTGCAGCATCACTACATGGAGCTCCCCGGAAAGGGACTTTTGCAATGGTACAAACATGATCCTAGAAATGCAGAAATGTTCATATTAGAAATTATCATTTAAGTATATGTTAAGAGTTAAATCAGAAAATATACTGAAAACTATTTATTAGAAAAAAGGTATACTATATAAATGTAGATATGCTGACTATACAGTATGAAAATTAAATTTCATTATTAAATGAAAATATAGAATATTCAGAAACTTTCATGGGATTGAATATTTAAAAATAAACACTTTCCCTTTTAGTCTCAAACTACTAGTATATTTTAGAAATTCTAAAGTTTATATACACTATATATAGGATAGTTGGTAAATTCTAAATAGAATATTATATATTACAGCAAGATCTAAAAATACAAAAGAAAGAGAAATAAATTATGTAAGAAATGAAATGTTCTTACCTCTGAAAGAGTCAGGCAGGTATAATCATAACCATACCAGGGAAGACCCATTACAAGTTTCTTAGGGTTAATGCCCATCTTGATGTAGTCATCATATGCTAATCAAATAGGAACAGAAAAGGCATATTTTTTCCCTTCATATGTCTACTAATATATTTATACAAGCCTTGCAGCATCTAAGTTTGTAAAACAGGCACATTTCTGCAAAATACTAATACACTGTTTCTCTGATATTCTGAAAATCATCCCTTAAGAACTACATTGTAGTCCTGGCCGGTTTGGCTCCATGGATAGAGCATCAGCCTACTGACTGAAGGGTCCCGGGTTCGATTTCAGTCAAGGGCATATACCTCAATTGCAGGCTCAATCCCAGAGCATATGTGGGAGGCAACCAATCAATGTGTGTCTATCACATCGCTGTTTCCCTCTCTTTCTGTATCTCCCCCTCCCTTCCACTCTCTAAAAATCTACGGAAAAATATTCTCAGGTGAAGATTTAAAAAACAAACAAACAAAAAACTATACATTCTAAATCACTTTCTAAACCATTTCTATTAAGTAATAAAACCATGCAAAATAATTAAGATGAAATTAATGCAAAAATTACAAAATTTAATTCTAGAAAGAATGACACTTCAGGAAAGCATGCTGATTGTATCTATTAACTGCTAGGTATATTTTATATTCTCGATTCTAAAGGGTTTTTTCTTTTAAAAATATATTTTTATTGATTCAGAGAGGAAGGGAGAGGGAGAGAAAGATAGAAAAATCAATGATGAGAGAGAAGCATCTGCCTCCTGCACACCCAACCCTGGGATCGAGCCTTCAATGTGCCCCAACCGGAAATTGAACCATGACCATTCATAGGTCAACATTCAACCGCTGAGCCATGCCAGCCAGGCATAGGTTCTAAAGTTTTGGTAAAGTTCTATAAGTCTTAAACTTTTTGTCTGGGATGATCTCAGAATTTTTTATAGAAAGCACAAGTGTCTCATGTTTTCAAATACCCTAAAAGCATGAATTACACCTAAGGGATGAGAAATGTCCCCCTCTTACTCTGTATTAGATAATCTGTAGTTATAGAAACAAAGAGAAAAGTGAAGAAATTACTAGTACTATGGATCCCTTTCTGCCCAATGCTGCAAAATGTGTTGTTGTTTTTCCACCAAGAGAAGTTCTAAGACTATGTAGAATGTTAAGTAAATTTGCTACTTTTCATAACCTTTGAAATTATGGTATACCATTCAATAGCCAAGAAAGGGGTGGGTTATTCATCATTTCTGAAACACATTTGATTATGAAGCCTTTTCTATTGTCTAAAGTTTTACATATGTCTCCTTTTTCCCCACTTGACATCCCCCCGCCCCAGCCATTCCCACCCCGGGCAAGCCCCCACAGCCCCAGTGTCTCTGTCCATTGGCTATGCTAATATGCATGCATACAAGACCTTTGGTTGCTCTCCAACCCCCCCCCGCCTGCCATTTGTCTCTGGATGAATTCTTGTTCATCATGATTATGAAACTTTTATTGATAGAGCCCAATTATCATCTCTTCCATGAAACAGTTTGGGAAGATTAGATTAAATAATTACATTTTAATTATAACAGAATTAAATTGTCAAATTTTTAATTATCTGTCCAAACAACTAGGACATGCTAAAATGAGGCCAGGTTCTAAGGTTTTACCTCTATATAAAAGAGAAATAATTTTTTACTTATTAACCAATCAACAAATCAGTGCCAACTATCTGAGAAAAATTCACTTGAGTCCATATAGTAAGCAACCTTTGATTCAATTGGTTGATGGGATATAAAATAATCCAAACTTTGGAAAGGATAATGCAAAGGCCATATCATATGAATGAGAGGTCAGAAATACTCTTAATTGTGATGCTATACAGGCATATCCTCCTTATTGCACTTCAAAGATGTGACTCTCCAGCCACAAAATGATTATGACTTCCTTTATTGCAATACTCACTTTATTGCTGTGGTCTAGAACCAAACCTATAATATCTCCTAGGTATGCATGTAATTTGCAATATAGCATGTACTAATAGTAAATGTCAAATGAAATAAAGCCAATTCTATCAATCATGTGTAGAAGGTATTCACATCATAACTATCTTTGCTATTAAATGATTTAACATTGGGTATTTCAACAACAAAAAAATCTTGCCAAGTTCTAGATTAAAAAATATCTTATTTATGCAATTTTGAGAGAAGTGTGTTGACTTGAAGTTAAAACACTTGAGTTTCAACGATGTAATACTTCATAGCTGTGCAATCAAGATAACACCCTTCATCTCATGTGCAATAGATGACTAATAAATAACATACTTATTTAAAAGATTTTTAGAAGAATTAAATAAAAACTTTAAAACTTTAACATTTTTGTAAACTTTAAAGCTCTCCAAATTAAATGTGTTTCATGTTTCAAGAAAGCATGGAAAAGGTATACAAATGCCTTAGAAATACTAAAATAAGACTTAGTGTTTGAGGTTATGGAATTAGTATTAGCAATAAATGATTATTTGGTGTGTCTTACCAGTTATCGTCTGATTATAGGGAGCGTTGGCTGCTGCAATACACTCTGACCAGACCTGACTTTGTTCATCATAAGACATCACAAAGAGAAAGTCACAAGCATCTGCAATTCCAGTATAATTATAGCACCTTCTGTCTATGCACTTTGGAGACCAAGCTACATCAAAGGTTACCTGTGGAGAAACGCAAACCATTTTACGTAACAGGATCAAATATGCATATTATGTTAGATGTTTTGTTGACTACATATTCTCATCTAATACTAGCCAAGAAAACAGAACTGCTTTCATATATGAATGTAGGGTTGGACACATATGGAACTAGAAAAGGTCTAAGAAACACATTTTTTGCCTACATGGATTGTTTCAGACATATATTTGGACAATATTTTGGATACATATTTGGAAAATGGACATATATTTGCAACCAGAGTTAAATATATATAATTTCAGGAGCTTTGAACTGTGTAGAAGGGGAGTCTTAAACTCAAATGTCTTCAAAGGTTAGATTGGAAACTCAACAGATCGAAAGAAACAGGTGTAATGACAGTAGGGCAGTGATGGCGAACCTATGACACGTGTATCAGAGATGACACGCGAACTCATTTTTTTGGTTGATTTTCTTTGCTACATGGCATTTAAATATATAAAATAAATATCAAAAATATAAGTCTTTGTTTTACTATGGTTGCAAATATCAAAAAATTTTTATATGTGACACGGCACCAGAGTTAAGTTAGGGTTTTTCAAAATGCTGACACGCCGAGCTCAAAAGGTTCGCCACCATTGCAGTAGGGTGTGGTGGGAAAACAATTGGAAAATAAAAGCAGCACCCTAAAATAATTCAAATACAAAAGTTTTTTCTTGTGTGTTTTTTTTTATATATATATTTTATTGATTTTTTGCAGAGAGGAAGGGAGAGAGACAGAGAGTTAGAAACATCGATGAGAGAGAAACATCGATCAGCTGCCTCCTGCACATCTCCTACTGGAGATGTGCCCGCAACCAGGGTACATGCCCTTGACCGGAATCGAACTGGGACCCCTGAGTCCGCAGGCCGACGCTCTATCCACTGAGCCAAACCGGTTCAGCCAAATACAAAAGTTTTTAAAAAATTACCCAGGTTGCCTGACTGGTATGGCTCAATGGTTAGCACTGACCTATGAACCAAGAGGTAAGGGTTCGATTCCCAGTCAGGACACATACCCAGGTTACAGGCTTGATCCCCAGTGGAGGGTGTGCAGGAGGTAGCCAACCAATTATTCTCTCTCATCATTGATGTTTCTATCTTTCTCTCCATCTGCCTTCCTCTTTGAAATAAATACAAATTTATTTTTTAAAATTATGCAGGATAAATTGGTCAGTCATATGTTGGTACAAGATGACTGGCCTGGAAGTAGGAGTCCGATTTACAATTACATTATTATGATGGGTTTATTCCAACATTACAGTTAAAGAATAGTGGTGTTTTATAGCTACAGGTATAATCAACTACAAATGAATAAATCACTTAAATGGTCCAATTTTATGGAAATATTCCAATAAAACTTAAGTGATAAATTATCTTCCATTTTGAATGGTGAGCCAGTCTTCTACAACAAGTCCGTTTGCCTTAACCAAGTATTAATTAGCCTTATATGTGAGCAAATATTCTAAGGCAGTGATGGCGAACCTTTTGAGCTCGGCGTGTCAGCGTTTTGAAAGAACCTAACTTAACTCTGGTGCCGTGTCACATATAGAAATTTTTTGATATTTGCAACCATAGTATAAAAAAGATTTATATTTTTGATATTTATTTTATATATTTAAATGCCATTTAACAAAGAAAAATCAACCAAAAAAAAAGAGTTCGCGTGTCACCTCTGACACGGGTGTCATAGGTTCGCCATCACTGTCTAAGGTTTCATTAAAAGTTCTTATTTAGGTTCTCAGTAAACCCACTGATTAATTATTACAAATGATTGAGATACTTTAGTTAAAATTTTTACACTTTGACCAATTTATTCTTCTATTACTATTTTTAAGACTTTCTCAAAGTTCTCTCAATAATTCTCTATTAACACTAAAGGAAGCTCTACAAAAAGAAAACCTTATAGGTTATAAGGCAAAATTTTGCTTCTTGGACCCTGCCTTATTGCTGCTTCCTATTATAAAATGGGAGCTATACTATTGTAAATATATTTCAAATCCCTTTTGTAAGTTCTTACTTCTCCCCTAAACATTTAATAGTATTTTCACCTGGATTTCATAGTTAATCTCATATTTTTGAGAGGGCAATATTAATATTTTAGACAAACCAAAAGACTTTGGTTCAAGGGTTGGCTCTGCTTAACTAGGTCTGTGTAACTTAAAACATCTGTGCTCCTACCTATAAATATGAGGGTGTAGAAAGAACTCCTCAGGAGCATTTCTAGCTCTTTAGTTCTCAGACCAAAATTCTGTAACCTTAAATTATCACATTTCCCCCCAAACACATTTCTCCTTCCAGACTCTATTGTAGTCTCTCTCTCTCTCTTTTTCTGGTCACCATTTTAAGAACCTTTCTGACTCTTCTTCCCGATACCCCATTGCTAATCTCATGTTTTCCTTTCCTTCTCACAATTCTTTGGCCTCTTCCTTTCCATTAATTAATTAATTCAATAAGCATTTGTTGAATAGTTGCTGAGTGTTAGGGTTATGCCATCATCTCAATCCAAACCATAAATCATATTATTGTATTATCGGGTTAGTCCTTACTGGTCTCCGTTTCTCCTCTAGAAACTTTACATACTGCTGTACAATATTCTTCTCCAAGCAGTTTCTACACATGTAACCTGTTACTTACAGAATAAAACACATAGTCTTCAATCTGATATTCTTGGCCTTCCACAATCTGGCCTATCCTGGCAACTGTACTTACCACTAATCTACCTAACATGAATTTGACATAGAAGCCCAAATTGTTCTACTTGCCCCTCAAACATGGAAATAGTCCTACTGCTCAATTTCTTCCTCCTTGACCTCTCACTATAGCTTAATCAGCACTAGCAAATAGGTTATTTTTTTTCACTAACCAATTCTAATTTATGAATAAAAGCAATGTAAAGAATGTGGGGAGCTATGGCCAGTTGTTCAGTGGTTAGAGCATTGGCCCTTGGACCAAAGGGTTAGGGGTTCGATTCCTAGTCAAGGGCATGTACTTCCTCCCTCCCTTCCACACTATCTAAAAATCAGTGGAAAAACATATCCTCGGGTGAAGATTACAAAAAAACGCTTAAAAAAAACCCTGACTATTAAAGTAAACCATTAAAAAAAAAAGAATGAGGGTTAAGTCTCCTATAGCAAAGTATTGAGAAGAGGAATCTGGTGGCCTGCATACCAGATATTTGCTATTCTCGGTCTAAATTGTACTAATCTGAAAAGCTGATTTCCACTCAGATTAATCCTTGTATCATTTATTAATTTCTCAATAATTCTCAAATGCCCGTTACCAAATGTACCAGAATCACCTCGCACAACTTGATAAACATATAGTTCCTAGGCTCTATCCCAGATCTACTGAATCAATCACTGGGTATATTTTTAACAAGTATTCCCAAGTGATTCTGAAATAGGTTTAGAATCACTGGTTAATAATTACTTACATAATACAAAACATAAAATATATTTTACATATATATATATATAATATATTTTTTAGTCTAATCTAATAAAAGAGAAACATGCTACACCCACAAGCCATGCCCACAAGCCACGCTCACCAACCAATCAGGAGCATATATGCAAATTAACCCAACTAAGATGATGGCAGCCACGGAGCTGGAGTTGCCCCCGGCAATGGAGGAAGCCAAGCTTCCCGCCTGCCCTGGCCAGCCCTGAGCTCCGCTCAAAACTACAAAGTTTCAATTATAGAAGATAAATAAATCCCAGATACCTGCTTCCAGACGGCATGGCCTCCGTTCAAGGAGGGGCTGGGACCTTGGGTGGCCAGGGGGACCAAGGCTACAAAGTTTCAATTATAGAAGATAAATAAATCCCAGATACCTGCTTCCAGCCCGCGGCATGGCCAGCCCCCGGAGGGGAGTTATTAGCACTGGTGCCAGGCTAGGCTGCACCCGGGGCTTTTTGCAAGCCCGCTAAAGGTCTGGAAGTCCCATTCCACATTTGGGGGACAAAGACACCAAAAGGGGATAAAAGAGGGGCTTCCACCATATTGGTTTGCTCAGAATTTGAGAGGCAACCTCCCCTGAGTCTGTCGGCGTAATAAAGCTGTGTAACTCCATTTCTCTAAGCATTGTTTGGTTTTTCTCTGGTCTTCTACAACAGTCTAACATATGCTCTCTCCTGGAAAATGTTCCATGTGCACTTGAGAAGATGTGTATGCTGTTTCTGTTCGATGGAATGTTCTGTGTATGTCAGTTAGGTCACTTTCCTCTAAAACAGTTATTTTTAACCAGCATGCTGCAAGAATTTTTAAAACATGCAATACCTGATGATTTAGTCAGGGGCACTGACCTTTTTCCCCCTAGATTGTCAAATAAAAAAATGAGAACAGCCAACACAACAACAGCTTTTCAGCATGAATGTCCTGTCTTGAACCATAAAATATATAGGTCATTTAATATAGCTGCATCTTATTGGTCATGTCCCATAATAAGGTTGCATCTGATTGGTTAATTCTTGGTACAAGAAATCCTTATATACAAGTATAGGCACCTGATTTTTTTAAAAGTCACTTTGAGCAAAAAGGGTAGGTAATTACTATAATTTTTTTTATAAATCAATCAAATTATACCTATTTTTTTCTGTCAGATTAGCAAAAATATATTTTTTGGTGTGCTACAGAGTTTATATGTGTCATGAGATGAAAAGGGTTGGAAATTGCTGCTATAACCTTATTGAAGTCTCCTTATTGAAGTCTCCCTAGTGATTATCTGTCTGCATAATCTATCTGTTACCAGAGCTAGCTAATTATTGATGGGCAAGGAAGCAAAGGGGGAGACATTGTTGAGCATATTCAGCTGGGAAGCAGAAGCCTGTTTGCTTCACCAGGAAGCTATAGCTTCACACTCCCCCCAGGAACCACCAATCAATTGCCCAAAGATCACTGGGGGAAGGGATAGAACAAAGGGGAAGTAAACACATGGGCAATAAAATCAAAATGGCACAGTGGGAGGTGTTCACCACAGAAGCCTGTCAGTCTAATCTGGGAAAAAGATCACTGACTAGGGGGTGGACCCCAATACAAGCCCGAGAAAGTTTGGGAAGCTAATTGGTTATTTTGTTTGTTTCTTAAATATATTTTTATTGATTTCAGAAAGGGAAAGGGAGAGATAGAGTTAGAAATATCAATGGTAAGAGTGAATAATTGATTGGCTGCCTCCTGAATGCCCCACACTAGGGATTAAGCCCACAACCCAGGCATGTGCCCTGACCCAGAATCAACTGTGACCTCCTGGTTCATAGGTCGATGCTCAACCACTGAACCACACTGGCCAGGCTAATTGGTTATTTTGAATAAGTTTCTGGTTCCTCCAAAGCCCAAGAATACATAATTTCAGGTGAATAAAGAAGCTCTCTCTCTCCCTCACTGACCTGCACTTGCCCCATTCATTCTTGTTCTCTCCCGCCTGGATACAAACGACCAAACAGGTCTAGTGGCCACCTGGCCCGAGGCAGACTATGCGGGCTCCCAAGGATTATGAAACAGGAACTCTGGGCATCGGCTTTTATTTTGGCCCTGCTGAAGACATGGTTGGACTTTTTCAATGGTGGGATGAAGGGAGACTGGACATTGGGAAGCCAGGAGAACTCTTTTAATATTGCACCACAAATAAACCATGCCACATCACAATTTCTTGTGTGTGGATCCTTGAAATGCTTTTCTCAAGATCCCATGAAACAGTCTTTTTCTCACTGACAACATATAT
Organism: Myotis myotis; assembly: GCF_014108235.1. Taxonomy (NCBI): domain Eukaryota; kingdom Metazoa; phylum Chordata; class Mammalia; order Chiroptera; family Vespertilionidae; genus Myotis; species Myotis myotis. Next base: position 62,141,977 of record NW_023416324.1, read on the forward strand.
ACTGCTTAAATTGGAGTATAGAAGTCCCCTATTATTGTAGTACTAGAGGTCCAATGTATGAAATTCATGCAAGAGTAGGCCTTCCTTCCCCTGGCTGCTGGCAGGCAACTGGGACTCGGGCTTCCCTCGTAGCCCCGGCTTCATCTGGAAGGTTGCCCGGAAGGACGTCTGGTCTAATTAGTATATTACGCCTTTATTATTATAGATTGCTGTCTATTGCTTCCTTCAAATATGTTAGCATTTGCTTGATATACCTGGGTATTCTAATGTTGGATGCATAAATATTTATAACATATATTGGTCCATTTGATGTGTCTCATAAGTTCCTTAAGCTACCTGCAGTCTTTTTCATCCTTTTTTCTTTTCACTGCTGATTAGATGAAATTCTCTACCTTTAAGTTTACTGACTCTTCTGCTTAATTCAGTTTTTTATTGAACCCTTCTGTTGAATCTTTCAGTTCTGTTATTGTTATTCTTCATTTCTATGATTTCTGTTTAGGACTTTTTAATATTTTCTATCTTTGTTGAAATTCTCATTTTGTTCAGACATTGCTCTCCTGATTCAGTGAGCCATGTTATGACTATTATTTTGAATTCACTATGGAGTAAATCACTTACCTCAATTTCTTTTCTTTTTTTTTTTTTTAAATATATTTTATTGATTTTTTTACAGAGAGGAAGGGAGAGGGATAGAGAGTTAGAAACATCGATGAGAGAGAAACATCCATCAGCTGCCTTCTGCACATCTCCTACTGGGGATGTGCCCGCAACCGAGGCACATGCCCCTGACCGGAATCGAACCTGGGACGCTTGAGTCCACAGGCCGACGCTCTATCCATTGAGCCAAACCGGTTTCGGCTACCTCAATTTCATTAAAGTCTTTTTATAATGTTTGATCTTGTTATTTTGTTTGGGGCATGGGGAGGGTTGCAGTTACTACCTAGATGTGTGCTAATTAGAAGTCAGAGCCTCTGGCAGCAACTTTATGCAGTCAAACCCAGAAAAAGACTAGGAGATACATTGCTGGTTTTGCCTGCTCTTTCTGAGCTGAGCTCTGTGGGGGCAGGAGGGGAAAATGCCCATGACAAGTGCTCAAGTGCTTTGGGAAACTCTCTTTGTCGCTACCATCCTCTGGCTTTCAGAGCTAGGCTTGGGGGGCCATCCCTCACGTGGGAGCCTTAAAAATTGGTGCATTCCAAACCCCTCCTTCCTCAGAGAGAAGCTGTAGTTGGGGGCTCCCTCCCTATTAAATGGTGCTGTGTCAGGAGTGGGGTTTATGGCAAGAGTGTGTCTCACCCTTTCCTGACCATTTCAATGTTATTTTCTCAGTTGCCAGATGTGTAGGCACTCAGTTAGGTTCTGGATTTCTCTCTGTAGAAATCGTTCCGTTTGCAGCTGTACATTTCATGTGTCCATTTCAGGTGGAAAATTCAGGAGTATCTTATGTCTTCATTTGGGCTAGAATTTCCTAGCCTAGTAGTTCTTAACCATAATCACCTATAAAACGCGTAAAAAATATGGACTCCTGGCTCACTTAAACTGTGTGAATAGTAACCCCTGGGAGTGCGTTCCAGTGTGTATGTGTGTGTATGTATGTGCGTGTGTGTTTATGACTAGGTTTGAGAATTACTAATCTGGGGCCACATTATCCTTTGTTATCCATACATTGCCTGGCAAGATGCCCTGTGCTATGATCCGCTCTAATCGCGCTCATTCTGGCAGAGGGGATGCACTCTGCCTTTTGTCATAACTCTCGCTGATTCTGGGGAGTCAGTCCTTTGAGCCTTAATGGGCCTTGGGTGCTTTACAAAGTAATTCAGTCTATGGAGCAGCTGCAGTACCTCTACGCTAAGGCAAGAGCTGTCTGTCCTGCACCGGAGAAAGCAGGGTCTAAACAACTTAGCCCTTCCTGATTCTTTCTGATCCCTTTGCCTAGCTAATAGTTCTAGTCCTGCTGCAAGGTTAGAAGGTGGTGCAATCCATGCTGTATCTTGATGTACATAGAGAACAGACTTATCATCTTAAAATTCTGTAAAACATTTAAAATAAAACCTCCAAAGTTCCAGAAATATTTTCTAGGATATATATTTTCTACTCAATTACTATAAGACAGATTCTATTAATTATACCTTCATGAATACATCTTGATAAGGAAATTTAGGGATTTCCAAAACACATCAAAGGAATTTTTACCTGTGATCCCTCAATTTCACGATGGAAAGAATCTGTAGTTTCTTTGACTAAAGCAGTTAAGGCATCATATTCAGGTGATGGACAAGTAACTTCTTGCTCTATGTCTATATTAATTCCATCCATATATTGTGTTTTGGCCAAATTAACTTGTTGAGCTATCCAGGATGTTCTGAAATGAGGATTAATGATATCCTTTAAGGACACATCTCCTGTGAAATCAATACACACATTTTGTTCATATATGCTTTTCACAGTTCAATGACATTTACTTCACAACCCCATTCCAAAGAGATCAAAATGTCCTTTAAACATCTCATTATTTTGGAACTCTAAGCTCCCAATTTAAGTCTTCCAAATGAAGAAATAATATACCAAAATAATAAAAAGTTATTACTCATTCATCTCCAAAGTAACTGTTATGAGTAATTAGTAAAATCATTCTCAAAGTAGAAGCAGAAATTGTGGACTATGACTAGCTAAAGGTCATCATGCTAATTAGCAGTCACGTTTTGCTCAAAGTGATGCAGTGGTTTATTTAATTCCTTAATAATATTTGTATTTGTGAAATGAATTACACAGCCTGTAAGAGTTTAGGATGCTAAAAAATATACCAGATGAACATGAAAAGGGAATTATTTTGAAAGTCAGAGTAGCAAATGATGCAAGTAAACTTACCAATTGTCTGGAGACATCTGGTAAAAAAACTGGCACCCACCTTTTAGCACTACTCTGGCTCCTTTTGAATGAGCATAGCACATAAGTTCTGAGTCATATTTTCCAAAAAGTGCCACAGTTGTAATCTGTGACCAGTCGTAAGATTTCCAAGTTTTGCCACCAACATCAAACACAAAGACCTGTTAGGACAACAGGGATAAGCAAGTACCATCAAACATCAAACATATGCAAGGCACTGGGGGCACTGTAAGTACAAGAGTGAAAAAGACATGGGGCGTAGGGTCCCAATATAATTGGTGGCAGGGGAAACTAGCCAGCCTGGAAAGTAGGGAAGGGTAGCTAGGAGGAGATAGTAGCAAGTGTCAAGGCCCAGAGGCAGAGAGAGCATGGTGGTTGTGTAACTAAATACTGAGTACGGCTCTCCCCTAGAATTTGTTTTTTTGTTTTTTGTTTTTACTTCTGACCTCCAAAACTGTAAGGAAAAAAAAGCGTTGTTTTAAGACACTGAGTTTGTGTTAATTTGTTATAGAGGCAACAAGAAACTAATACATTTAAACCACATTTTTGCTATAGAACAGTTGCTATAAAATTGAGTTAAACGTTTCAGGAAAAAATTAGAGTTTTCTTACGAAAGTCCTTCATATCAGATGAATTAGAATCACAGAGAAGTGAAACTGTTCTGTTCAGGAACAATGATGTCGCATTTAGATTGCGACAGCAGGGATGAACCAGAGAGTGGCAGGCAGGATTAAATCATGAAAGGCCTTGAAAGCCCTCTTGAGAAATTCGTATTTTATCCAGAGGGAAAGCGTTTAAAGGAGAAGTCACACATTTACACTTTAGGTCTTTATTTATGTATGCATTTTTGGAAAATCCCTTCAGCTGAAGTGGAAATGGATTCAAGAGGGGCTAAAATTGGAGGCAGAATGTCTAATAGGGAAGCTGTTGGAAGAATATAGGCAAGCGATGTTAGTGACCTCAGCTAATGTTGTGGAGCAGCAAAGGTGAGATTAATGAACAGATCTGAAAGATCCTAAGGAAGCAAAATTAATAGGACCTTGTAGAAACATCAATGGTGACAATAATTGATCGGCTGCCTCCTGCATGCCCCCCACTGGGGATCAATCCCGAAACCTGGGCATGTGGCTGATTGAGAATTGCACCAGGACCTCCTGGTTCATAAGTCGATTCTCAACCACTGAGCTGTACCGGCCAGGTGATATTGCAATTCTATGAATGATTTTTGGGGAACCTGACTTCCTAGAATAGTACTCAAGTTAAATTCTGAAGTAGATGATGTTATGTTTCTCCAGTATTTTTACCCCACAGATAATTCTAGAAGCACAGAAGGCCCACTGATTACTATTATTTTATCCCAAATAAGGTGTTAATTGATTCAGCAAATACTTACTGAATTCCATCCAGTAAGGTATAGGAAGAGCATATTGCTAGGCATTAGTGGCAAAGAGGTTAAAAAGAAAGAACAGGTCCTTTATTTAAGTACAATTGTGGTAAGAGCTACATGGGAATGCCGGGGCCCATGGTAGCATATAAAGGGACCTGCTTCCCTACTTGGGCAGGAAAACTTCACTGAGGACTACACACTTAGGAAAGGAGTGAATTCTGGGGGATGATCTAGACAGAATGGAGGAGTCATAACTATGGACAAAAAAAAAAAAAAAAAAAAAAGCATTCTCAGCAGAGGAAAGAAAAGAGTGCAAAGGTATCAATCCCTCAAGAGAATTTGGGATTTATGGAATCAAAAGAAAGTCAATGTGGCTAGGACACAAGATCCTGTAAGTACATAGAATCAGATGAATCTAGTAAGGTGGCAAGATCAAGTAAAGCTTTGGAGACCAGAGAGGATTTTGCATTTTATCCTGAGATCAATGGGAAACCATTAGAGCAGTGGTTCTCAACCTTCCTAATGCCGCGACCCTTTAATACAGCTCCTCATGCTGTGGTGACCCCCAATTTCATTGTTACACATTGAACATAATTAAAGCATAGTGATTAATCACAAAAACAATATGTAATTATATATGTGTTTTCCGATGGTCTTAGGCGACCCCTGTGAAAGGGTTGTTCGACCCCCAAAGGGGTCGTGACCCACAGGTTGAGAACCGCTGCATTAGGATATTTTAAGCGGGGGTGGGGCCTAAGATGTGCTTAAAGAAATAAGAGAGAGGAAGAGAAGGATAGCCTATCCTATATAATAAAAGCCTAATATGATTGTCCCCTGGAACTGGCAATGGCCCCTACATTATAAAACAATGCTGTTTGGACTAAGCCTTTCCACCTCTCAGATGTCCAATTCCGTTATGTTATGTGCAGTCATCAAACTCTAAGCAATCAGGTTGTTTTCATGTTGCCTCTGAAACAGTTGGATTAAAGTTGTCAAATTGTTAGGTGAGTAGAAAGAAAATTCACCGAAAGACCTATTTTTACCCCCCTTCTTGGGTGGTTTTGAGGTGCCTAAAGGAAAGGGGTGGTGGGTAGAGGAAAGAAATGGTAAGCAAAACATTCTGCTCTCCAATGCACTGTTGGAGTGCAAAGATTCAAACTGAACCCTCATATTCTCTCTCTCTCTCTCTCTCCCTCCCCCCCCCCCCCCCCCCCCCCCACTTCTCTCCCTAACTCTTGTTAATCCTCACCAGAGGATATTTTTCCATTGATTTTTAGAGAGAGTGGAAGAGAGAGGGAAAGAGAGAGAACATCTAAGTGAGAGGAACACACATTGATTGGTTGCCTCCTGCACGCGCCCCGGGCTGGGGAGAAACCTGCAACCAAGGTACTTGCCCTTGGCCAGAATTGAACCGGGACCCTTGGTCCGCAGGCCCACGATCTATCCACTGAGCCAAACTGCCTAGGGTTGAATCCTCATTCTCTTGAAAACCACGGGATCTTGCTGCTTAGGGAATGTCTCATTATCCTAATTCCTTGCTTGCAAGCACTGCAAGCGACACAGCCGGATAATGAAAAAAGCTTGTGTTTGGATTCGGATCTGGGTTTGAATACTTGCTATGAGACGTGGGAGGAATTACTCCATCTCTCTGAGCTCGAGTTTCCTCATTTAAAAGATGCAGGAAATTCAGAAATAGAAAGGTCCGGGCAAGTAAGTGGTCAAATTGGTTTCAGCACCGGCACCACCTCTCTTTAGGGCTCAGTTCGACTCTAACGTCTCTTTGAGATTGGAGGGCCAGACCCCGAGGGCAGGGAGAGGCACCTACCTCGAAGTTGGAGTGGTTGCGGATGGGTTGGCACAGCGCTGGATCCTGGCACGGGCAGCTGGCCGCGGCCCCGAGCGGCCGCAGCAGCGGCCACAGCAGCAGCAGCAGCAGCGGAGCGATCCCACGGGCGCTGCTCCCCGGCCGGGCTAGGGGGCGCGGGAGTCCGCGCGACGCTCCGGACATGCTGGTGGGTCACCGCGCGAGTGGGTTCCCCGGGCCCGGCCGGAGGGGCGGGGCCTGCAGCTTTGGTTCAGGCGCGGTGGGCGGTGCTCCCGGGGGAAGGGGCGGGGCGGGAAGGGGCGGGGCGTTAGCCTGGCTGGGTGCCTGGGCAGCGTGTAGTAGGGAGGCCGCTGTGAAAGGGGAGCCAGGGCCTCTGGTCACAGGTGGCCAGTTGACGCAAGTAAATGTCATCGCTACCTTTTATGTCCCCACCAACACGCTGCAGCTCTTGGTTTGCGCACTCCTTGTGGAGTCTGCTGGGGGAGGGTTCCCCCAGAATGGAAGGAAGAGCTAAGATACAGACATCCATTCTGAGTGAGGATGGCGGCTCACATACAGTCGTCTAAGTCCGCCTCCTGGAACGGTTCTGGAGCCGCAAGAGGTGCCACAGAAAAATAGGATTCAAGGAGGGTATTGAGGGGAGGGGGATTTCTGAAAAGAAGGGGGATTAGGTGAAAGCTGCTTGAGAAGCAGGTAGATTGCTAGATTTTTTCACCTCCAACTTGTGTCTGTAGGCAGCCGCCCCTTCCCACCTAGGCTGAAGTTTTGAGGTTTAATTCTCTGAAGAGAGTAAAATCTCTAGGAAGTGCTTGGGAGCTATACCTAAAAAGGGAGATAAGGGACTGTGTGCCTGGACCCAAGATACTGACATCGGGGTTCTCCCTAAACTATACACCAGATCGCTCCATACTGAAAATCAAAGTCAAGAGAGGGACCCACTCACTCAGCGCTCCCTCCCTCTTCACTTCTTATCTTTTTAAGTCATGGACAGCAAACAAGAAAACACGATGATACAAAGGGAAGAAGCCTAACCAACAGAAAGAGGGATGCAACAGACACTGCAGGGTGAACACTTTTTAAAATTCCCAGTAATGTTCCCGGGAGGTTAAGAGAATATGTAGCCTCTATAGGCTGCAAGGGGTGGTGGGTAAATTGAGTTTGGAGAATTAGAAGGAAGCACAAGTGAGGGGGAAAAGCTCACAGAAGATTTGAGGAAAATAGAGCAAATGCCCCTCAAAGAGAAAGATAAGAAAATTGGAAGAGCAGTGCAGAGAGGAAGAAATCAATTAATTCAATAAAAACTTTCAGGACTCAAGGACATGAGTTTTCAGAATGAAAGAGCAAAGAACAGATCCTAAGAGTTTCCAGAGAGGAGAAAAAGTCACGTGGGATAGAGAATCAGGATGCCATCAGATTTCCCAATAGCAACACCCAAAGCTCAGACAATAAAACAATCATTTGACATTCTAAAAGAATATGATTCCACTTGAAATTCTGCCAAATTATCAATCAAGTGGGAAAGTCAGGCAAACTTTCAAAGTATAACCTATTATACACTCTTTCCCAAAAATTACTATAGAACGTGTTTCACCAAAACAAAGAAAGAGGACTAAAGGGGATACAGGAAAAGGAGATCTAAAATAGAAGCGAGAAGATGTAAATAGCTACCAACCTCCCGCTCCCCCGAAGGATGGCGAATCCCATAGTAACTGCTGAGCATCACTGGGTGTAGGTTCAGATTGGATCCTGCTGCTGAATTTGTAAATGAAATGCACAGCCACTCATCAGCAGTCATCTTCTTTCCAGAGTAAACAGATAGTCAAGATGTAAGTCAGTGGAAACATCTTTTTATTAATGAGATACACAATAATGGTAGTGTAGGGCTGAGACTGATTGATAAATGCAATAAAGTAGTATATTCTTAATATGAATGGTTTCACTGAATCTAGTTATCTTTTAACCAACAAGGAAAGAGCCTTCTGATTCCCATAGTTTCAGACTATTCTGTAATAGAGAAGAAAATACATACCTGCCTATGTGGGGGGTTCCCAAGACCTCCCACGTTCAGTAATTCACTAGAAGAAATCACAGGACTCAGCTAAGATGTATTACAGCAGAAGGATACAAAGCACCATCAGCAAAAGGAAAAGGTGCATGGGGTGAAGGATGGAGGAAACAGGCGCCAGCTTCCAAGAGGTCTCTCCCCATGGCGTAACGTAGGACATGCCTAATTACCCCAGCGCCAAATTGTGACAACACGTGTGAAGTGTTCTCTAGCATGGAAACTCATCAGACTCAGAAATGGTAGGAACCATCTGAAAGCCAATTCCCCAGAGGCCAGCCAAGGGCCAACCTTGCGAGCTGGCCTTACTAAGGCCTGTCACATTCTTTTTTCTACCTACTACCCAAATGAGGAATTGTTAAATATGTGTGTATGCACATACATTTATCACTATGGGTGCAGAAGAAGCTAGTAACAGTGCTTGCCTCCGAGGAGGGGGAAAAGTGGGTACCTGAGGGAAAATGGGGGGAGGGAGACTTGCTTTTCACTGTTTACTCTTTTGTTCCTTTTGAAACTCATATATATGCACCAGCAGAGCAGTACTTAAAGCGCTGTCACTTTATGATAAGTACCTTTAACTACTTAATTTTTGTTGCTTCTTTAGATGTGAACAGAACAAAATACTCCAACTTGCCTGAAACTGTTTCTTAGAATAAAGAACTCCTTCAAGGGCACAGGCAGTTCGGTTTGGAACGTGCAGCTAGAGAAGCTGAACATTCAAAGCCTCAAGCAGTGTTTTCTGTCGTCCTTAATTGGTATGTGGGGGAAAACAGACTTGAATACTTCTCGTAAAATTGCCGTGAAACCTGTGAGTAACCTAGTCATCAATAGTTTTGCAAGTAACGCATTCAGATGGTGAGGGTGCTCAGGCTGTTTCCTGTGGCCCATTGTATTCTTCGAATTTTCTGAACTCCAGTCTTTCCCTCCTTTGATCCAAGCAATAATCCCATGGTTTTCAAACTTTAGCCTTGATAAGAATCACCTGCAGGGCCCCAAATGCAGAGTCCTGGACCCCACCTCCAAGATTCTGATTCACTGGCTCTGTATGGGCCTATGAATATGAACTTGAAACAAGTGCCCCAGGTGACTGGTGCAGGCGGTTGTGGTGTATCCTGGAGAGACACTGCCATAATTAGAGCTTTCATAATCTTCCTGAAGCACAGGGTTAGGGTTTTGTTTACATCCTAACACCTTTTCAAAAATCTCTCCCCATTTAGTACCGCAGAGTTTCCTAGACTTATGGGAGCTCACGGTTCCTTCTGAGGATCTAAAAATAGCTATGAACTCTCTAGAAAAGGGCATATACATATTCAGACAAGTTTTGTAAACAGTTTTTAAGTTTATCTATGGACTGCTACAGTACTTGATCTTTAGTATAACACTAAGAAGTGAGTGTAAGTTTTTAGTGGCATTCATTATATTTATTTTACCGCCACTCATGCCCCGTCTTTCCAAAACCTCCTTAGGTTCAGCTCTTTCCCATTCTCCTTACCAGTTGCTGTCTTGTCACTCCCACTGCTAACATGTAAAAGTGTCACATTTTCCTGAACCAAGAATCAGGATTCTATACAAGTCATGGCACTTGATACACATGACAGAAAACTCTATTTGGCTTGAGCAAAAAGGAGGAATTTATTAGTTTAAGAAACTAAAAGTTCACGTATAAATCTTCAGGACCCAATGACTGATAATATCACTAGCTCTCCGTCTCATTCTCCATTTCTTGCCTCTGCTTTTCTCTGAACTGGCTCTACTCTCAGGTAGGCTTTTCTGTTATAGTAAAAGTGATTGCAACAGTCCCAGGCTCCCCAGCATCTCCAGACTGTCCCCTAAGCTTTGCAGGTCTCGGGGCAAGGACGAAAATAAGTCCACACACCTGAAGACTAAACATTTTAAAGTTATAACCAAGCCAACAAACTATCCTCTACCTTGAGAGTATTTTGCACTTGAGAGAGCAACTAAACTGGTAAGATAAATACTTGGATTTCGTTGGAGTGCCTCATATATTTGATGTGTCCAGTATTCTCTTTTGATCTGGGGTGATCACTAGAGTTAGAGAGGAACTGAGCGCACCTCCTCCTCTCCTTCCTCTGTCCCTTCAGGAATGCTGTGGAGCTCAGCTCTACTGCACATTTGGGGGCAAACCTCCTGCAGTGGCAGCTCTCTGGAGGGGTGGGGTCCAGTGGAAGGGAAGCATGGGAAATAAAATCACAGCTTTCTGCCCTAGCCAGCTTGGCCCAGTGTGCCATGCCAGGACAGCCATGGATGAACCTGCATTTCCCCCAACTCAGGCCCCTGTTCCCCATATTCAGCCCCACGTTGGGCGCCATATGTGCTGGGCCAGCACAGCCAGGTTCAGTGAGCCTGAGAGGGGGCGGTGAAGGATTAAGAAAAGACAGACAAGAGAAGAAAGCTGGGGCTGGGTGGGATGCTGCACTCTCTGATGGAGAGACAGCACTGTGGCCTGCAAGCCAAGTCTTTATTTTATAGCCAGATTCCATAAGGCAAAGTAAGGGCGTGGTCACAACATTCTCGCAGGTTTTGAATCTACTCAATTACATGCATCTGATCAAACTTAGTTTACTTGCTGCACCTCCTGCAGCCCATATCACTTAGCCATGTGGGACCACAGGTTTGGACCATAAGGTCAAGCTTACAACTATAGCTTTTGACTGTAATTGTGCTGCGACTTACACGTGGCTTTGCCACGAGAGGATCATGCCTTCTCATTAGTCCCAGGCTTGAACCTGTCCAAATGCTGTAGCCGCTCTCCACAGCCCAGTGGATAGAGCATCGGCCTGGAGACCAAAGGGTCCCAGGTTTGAGTCCAGTCAAGGGCACATACCTTGTTTGTAGGCTCCTCCCCAACCCGGGCCCTGGTTGGGCCCTGTGCAGGAGTCATGCAACCAATCAATGTGTTTCTCTCTCATCGATATTTCTCTCTGTCTTTCCCTCTCTCTTCCATTCTCCCTAAAAATCAATAGAAAAATATCCTTGGGTGAGGATTAACAACAATAACTAAAGAGATCACAGTTTTCTGTTCTGTGCCCTAATCAAATATAGTCAATGGACTCAGAACTATGTTTAAAAGAGGACATGTCTTGCCTTAAAAAGAGAGAGGCTCTGAACCCTAGAAAATTCTAATACTAATGAAAGAACTGCTGGTGTTCTCACTGATTAGAAAAATAAATCATTCATTTTTGCTTCCAGGGAAGAGTACAAACTGTTGAGAAAACTGGATTTTTGCAAAGTCACAGCAGAAAGAAAGTGGAAGAAAATCATTGAAAAGGAGCAAACTTATGGATAACAAATGGGCCTGTCTGTCTGGTTTCTGTAACTTCTTAGCTCTTCTGACTCATTGACATTATAAAAGGCACCTGCCTGAGTCAGAAATTTATTTTGGAGATATTACCACTCCCTTACTGTTGGAAGGTGTCTGTGAAAAGACATCAAAGGTTTACAGCAGAAATAAATAGTCCAGAAGGAAGGGAAAGTTCAAAAGTGTGAGATCTCTAGCAAAAGGCCACACTCAGAACACTGCCTGCTCAGGAAATACACCCACCAGTAATTAATACAAAGATGGATAAGCCCAGTTTCAAAGGAGCAGAGACAGACCAGGAGAGTGAAAGACACACATATCAATGAAATTATAATAATAAAAGCGTAATATGCTAATTAGACCGGACAGCCAAAGGACCTTCAGGACGAAGCTGGGGCTGTGAGGGCCAAGCCCCTTGCGTGAATTTTGTGCATTGGGCCTCTAGTACTTTACATAAGTCTGAGCTTTATTTTAATTTCATCACTTAGACATTTTTGGGTTATATTGGCCACATTAAGAACAATAATGCATCTGCAGTTGCTTGAATCTGTACATGTAAAACCTGTGGATACGGAGGGTTAACTGTACTCAGTGCATTCACAATATCCTGGCTTTGGGGATCTCATTTCTGACTACTTTCCCTGTGGAAGGTCAGACAGACCATTTTCTGAGCAGCTCCAGGAGAAAATGCTGGCCAGGAGAAAAACTTTGAACAACTTCCAAACCTCAAGGGGAAGAATATTCTGTGACCTTGAAGCAGAAGTGATAAACTCCAACCTATAGGTTGACAACCATCCAGCAAACCTGACCAACACCAGCAGCCCGTTGGTAGCCTGCGAGTCTTTTGGTATGTGGGCTCTAGATTTCCTTGCATGGAAGTCACCACAGGCTCTGGGATGGTGAGCTCTGGGATCCTACTGGACTACTGCAGTGGGTTTTCTTTCTTTTATTTTTTTAAATCTTCACCAGCAGTTATGTTTTCACTGATTTTTAGAAAAGGAGAGAGAGAGGGAAATATCAATTGATTGCCTCCTGTACAAGCCCCAAATGGGAATCGAACCACAGCTCAAATATGTGCCCTGACCTGGAATCCAACCCACAACCCGTCCTCGGTGTGTAGGATGACGTTCCAACCAACTGAGCCACCTGGCCAGGAAATGGGTCTTCTCTTGATAGCAATCTCGCTGCACAGTCTAGTGTTTTTCCCACCAAGCCTCACCTGGTGACAGTCATGTGCACAGCACATGCCCCTACATGCTAGTGGTTAGTCCACACCCTTCTTTCGCTGTCAAGAGACCTCATGAAATGCAAGTGTGTGGGAACGACAAGAGGAAAAAGTGTGAATTTGCTCTAAATAACATTTAAAAAGGAAATTCATTCACAAGCATTCATACTTTATTGTAACTGATTTCTTGCCAGGTAGCCGTGGATGGAAACCACTGGCTTGGTCCATGGGATTGGGTTTTTGCTCATATACTGTGAGGACTGGGGTCTGCCCATGAGTTTTGGGTCTTGACCACCTCCATAGGCCTTGCCAACTGCTTTCCCTGGGGGGAGGGACCCTTTGTCCTGTGTTTCCAACTAGAGATTGACATCCTGTTCTATTGGGGCACATTGATAATGTTCTTTCAATGTACTGTTACACAAGTTGCCGAATTCTCCTTTTGCCTTTGTTACTTCCAACTGGGTCTCCGTCATTTCACACTGGACCAAACATAACTTTGCTACCATGGGACTGAGAATGCTAGTTATGGCCTTGGAGAACCAGTCTAGCAGCTGGGATGGTAACCCCATATCTGGTCAAGTCCACAGCTATCTCTCTCAAAAGAAGAATATTTTGAAGCCAATAAAAATTACATGAAATTCTATTTTAGTTATCTAAAATTTCATACTAACAGTAATTTTCATTCATTCATATACTATTATGACGGCTTTCCTGCTCGAATGGCAGAGTTGAATAATGGTGACAGGAGCCGTATGTGATGCTTTCATGCTTTGCACTGCTGCTCAGTTGTAACTGTGGACTGCAAATCGCAGTGATAATTTGACAATGTTTTGGTGCCACAGGTTTCACCCTACAGTGACATTTTAAAATTATTTTTATGACCTGTGCTTAGCCATCATGACCAAACAAGAAGAGAAAAGTGGATTTTTCATATTGTACTCTTGAGGCACAGTGGAATTTGGTTACCAAGTTTCATATCAAAGCCTGGTTTTACTATGCAGTGACACTGTGGCTGTGTTGAACGAACACAGCGTATGTTGTCATTATTAGATAAGCACTCATCACAGTATTTCCAACTCATGGGAAGCAGTGGTCTGAAAAATTAGAAAATTTAAAATGCATATCCTATGGTATCAGAATTTCTTCATAAAAACAAAAAATGAAAATGAGGCTGCAACCAAACTAAGTTTTCAAGAAGTCCATTTGTTAGCCAGGCAAGGAAAGCTGTTTACCGATGGTGAGTTGAAGATTTTAATCTCTGCAGCTGAAAAAAATGAACTTGCTTAAGGCTATTACCTTTTTGGTAAGAACAAGTTATTCTAAGAACTGAGAATATTGGGAGCAACATCAGTCGTCATTTTAAAACACCAAGGAAAGTGCTTTTCCTTGGCTCTTGATTCTTAATGAGTCAATGGCTACTACTTATACTGCCCTGTGTGTGTGTGTGTGTGTGTGTGTGTGTAGGGTTGTTTGTTTCTTGGGGAGTCAATTGCAAGTTTGAAGTGACAGAAGAATTAGCTTCTATCAATAGCTGACATGGAAGTACAGGTGAGAATATTTTCAAAGACATTGAGAAAACACTTGAAATTCAGTACAATCTGGAGTAGAATTTGCAAAGATGTATTATTATAACTGACTAAAGAGGCCCAGTGCATGAATGTGTGCATGGGTGGGGGCCGGCCAGACAGGGGGAGGGGCCGAGGGAGGTTGGCCAGCCACTGTGTGTGTCACAGGGACCAGTCGTTCCGGTCGTTCCAGTTGTTCTGGTCGCTTGGCTTTTATATATATAGATGGTGGTAAAAGTGTGTGAGTAGCAGATGCCACACAGAAAGATTTGAATCTATTTGGTCCTATTTTGCAATGGCTATAGCTCTGCTATTGAACCAGTGATCCCAATAATCAATCTCCTTCATTCTTGTGAAGTTAATCATTGTCAATTCTGTGAAGGTTTGTCAGAAACAGGGGGTGAACTTTCCCAGCCACATAGCAGTGTAATGGCTTGGCAGGGGTAAAGTTTTATTGTGACTATTTGAGCTCAGGGCCAAACCTGAACTTTCTCTAAGGAGGAAACAGCCTCACCCACTATTATTGAATCCTGAAGGGCTTTAAAATTAGCTTTTGCTGTACATTTGATGTTTCTTAATGAATTCAACCTTTTTGCCTGAACTTTCTTGAAATTCTCTCCTGCCTAAAGATGATTGAGGATAGCTTCTTGATATTCATTCTCAAAATCCTGGCTCATCTGCTTGCATACCTGCCAGTCATACCCAAGTCTGAGACTACCTTCTGCTTCTTGTTCTGTTAATGTTTTGACCTCAGGCATGCATATATATATATATATATATATATATATATATATATATATATATATGGTTAATGTGCTAAGTGTCTGTCTGACCAGTAGCTATGATGTGCCGTGACGCACATTGGCCATTTACAGAGAAATGGCACCACAGACCTTGTTCTGACAAAGCAACCCTCAGCTTCCCCCAAGTGGGACACAGGCCCCGCCACTACCCCAGAGCAACACCCCACCATATCGCAGCCAACACTGCCAAGACTCCATGCTTCAAAATGCAGCCCACAGCCCAGCCTAGCCCAGAAACGGTCACTGTGGGCACTGGGTAATAATGTCACATAGCAACGCCCAGCTTCCTCTCCCTAGCAACTAGCCTCCTTGGAGTTTCTTCAGAGCAGGAACACAACTTGCTTTATAGCCAGGTGGAAACATTTTACACTTTAAATAAATGTCTGTGAAGCATTTTCCCGTGCCTCATCTCATTTGATCCTCACAGAAGTCTGGAGTAGGTAGATGGGAGACTTGGTGGAATCCTGTTTTCATTAGCCAGAAAATGGAGATTTAGAAAGCTTAGAAACTTGACCCAACTGAAAAGAAGTAAGAAATGGTGGACCTTGAAAATGACTTCAGGCTTTCTCACTGTGCAGAATATAGTCAAACACTGCTGCAGTTAAATATTTTACCCTTATTCTCCCTGCATGATCTACAATAATAATCTGCTTCATGTTGCTATTTATTGCTGTGTTGCTGACAATTACCTGAAAGAGGAGTTGGGGTGCTTCACTGGGCTGGAAAAGGTTTAGCTAAATCAGAAAGCAGGTCTAATTAAGCAAGTTTATTCTATCTATACTAATAAAAGGGTAATATGCTAATTAGGCCAGGTCAACAGGCTAACTTCTGGACGTCCAACTTCCTTCCGGACAAAGCCATGGTAGTGGGGGCAGAGGCAGAGGCAGTTAGGAGCGAGATCAGGCCATCAGGGGTTTAGGAACAATCAGGGTGGCAGGGGAGGGCCATCGGGGGTGAACTGGCCGGCAGGGGAGGGCAGTTGGGGGCTACAGGCCAGCAGGGGAGGGCCGTTAGGGGCTACAGGCCAACAGGGGAGGGGAGTTAGGGGCTATCAGCCAGGCAGGCAGGTGAGTGATTAGGAGCCAGCGGTCCCAGGTTGCAAGAGGGATGTCCAACTGCCGGTTTAGGGCCGATCCAAATAGGCCACAGGGATCGGGCCTAAACTGGCAGTTGGACATCTCCCAAGGAGTCTCTGATTGGAGAGGGTGCAGGCTGGTTTAAGGAAACACCTCCCCCCCTCCGTGCACGAATTTTGTGCACCAGGCATCTAGTATATATATAAAAGGCTAAGTTGACTTGTGCATGTTTGATACATATAAAGCTCTCACTGGTGCCAATCGCACATGTGTGTTTCGATCTGTCATTGTTGATTGTGAATTTGGTTGACACTTCTATTATAGAGAAAGGGCAAATAGCGATATTAAAATATTTCTTCTAATTTCCTTTCATTGTCCACAAATTTGTACACCAGGCCACTAGTAGCTTTAATAACCACTTATGTTTTGATTTCCAGAACTCAGTATCTAGCCCAGACCTCTCTGGGTCTGCAGGACCACTCCTAGGCTCGATGATTCACTGGAAAAGGCTCAGAAAAGCTGTTATATTCATGGCCATGATTTACTACAGCAAAAGGATTTAAAAATTAGCAAAGGCACAGGAGAAACTGCTTACAAACCAGTGTTTAGCATTGCAGTCCTAACCGGTACTCAATAAACATTTGAAGAATGAATAAAAGACAGTTCAATGTGGAGAGTGGCTACAGGGTTTGGACAGGTTCAAGCCTCAGACTAATGAGAGGGCACAGTCCTCTCATGGCCACATGCAAGTCCCAGCTTGAATCTATGGTCTGAACCTGAACCTGTGGTCCCATGTGGCTAAGTGATATGGGCTGCAGGAGGTCCAGCAAATAAACAAAGTTTGACCAGGTATATGTAATTGAGTAAATTCGAAGCCCGGGAGAATTTTGTGACCACGGCCTTACTTTGCCTCATGGAATCTGGCTATAAAATGAAGACACGGCTTTCAGGCTGTGGCGCTGTCCCTAGCTCTCCATCAGAGAGAACAGCGTCCCACCCAGACCCAGCTTTTTTCTCGTCTGTCTTTTCTCAATCCTTCACCACCACCTCTGAGGCTCACCAAACCTGGCTGAGCTGGCTTGGCACATATGGCACCCACCATGGGGCTGAGTATGCCATGGCCTTGCTGGCTCGCCACAGTTCAATTCTGAGAAAAGAGAGGTGACTGCCTGCTTACAGAATCAGGGAAAACTAGATGTAAGGCCATTCGTGTTGCTATTAAAGGAAAATAGACGTTTAACAGATTAAGGAGAGAACACACCATAATTTTCATAGAATTCCTGTGTTCAAATGCCAGCTCCATCACATATTAGCTGTGTGACACTGGACAAGTTTCTTTACCTTTCCTTGCTTCAGTTTCCTCATCTGTAAAGTAAGTATAATCATAGCTCCTACCTAGGGAGTTGTTGGAAGGTGAAATATCTATAGAAAGCTATTGGACCTTTGGACAAAACAAAGTGGTCACTGTGACTGTAGTCATGGAGGGCCACGGTGACACACTAACCTTGCTGAGGCAAAATAAGCAGGCTGTCCGGGTGTATCTTCATCATTCAGCGGCCTTTAGAGTATTATTTACTACTAAACTAGTATTTCAATAAGAGCCTTAATGTCATAATTTTGACAGGATTAGGTCCAATTCTGAATAAAATTGCCATAGTAACTATCACAAAACAAGGCCAAGTCTTACACATGGACCACGTGATGAATACCTTTGGTGTAGATGATGGGGTGGCAGATGAGGGGTTAAGAATGGAACAATTTTACTTGAAAAACCATCCCAAAAGGCACTGTAGCAGTCTGGACCACATTGGAAATTTAGAAATCAGACCTGGGGCTTTAAGTTCTGTTGTTTTATCACTTACTAGCTATGTGACTTTGGATTCATCACAACATCTGAAGTCTGTTACCAGCTCTAAAATCAGTTAGTAATCTCTCAGAGTTATTGGATCAAAAGGAAATGTGTGTTCTATGCACTGTAAAATATTTTAGTAACTGTGTGAAACTACCATTGGAATGTTTTAAAACTTTGTATTATGAAAAGGTTAGAGAAGGTAAAGGAGTCTTAAATACATTCCTTATAAAAATTAAGAATATTTTTAAAAAAAGAATATTTGAAGCCTTTAATAATCAAGTAATAAATCCCTTGCACAGAGTACTATGTTTTACTGTTGTTGTTTTTCTTTGGTTTTTAAATAAGTCACTGAATGGATGAAATATCAGACATCAACTACAACGTGTTAACGCTGTCACTGGTCACCAAGTAGCCGTTTTCCCTCCCAGTGTTGCTGTGGTTATGTTGGGCCCGCAGGCCCACGTTCTTAGTGAAGCAATGAGGTGGGAACCATGCCTCTTCAGGTGAGGGCCTGATATCCAACGCCATGTGCCCGCTGGTTCTTCCCCCACTTTGACGATGTTGGGGTCACGTGTTCCAGGTGTCATAACGAGGGCGTAAGACTTCCCAATCCATATTGAACATTTCATGAACAAGAATTAAATTTTTATAGAGCCACACCAGTTTTGTGTTTATTTGTACCATGGCCTAATCTATCCTAAAACTCTGTGGTGGAAACCAAGCTACATTAGGGTTGGAAATATACTCCAAAAGGTCCTACTCTCCTGAGAAAAGTTAGGGTTTTAACCTGAAATTTATAGCCTGTTTATGCCAATAAAGTGATTTGCTATTTGTTTCATTAGCATTTTATATTTCTCATCAACAAATATGTATTTCCTGTGTGCTAAGCATCATACTGGGTATAACTATTTCTGAACATAAAATATATGAAAGTTGCAAATTTTTATATATCACTGTCATTACAATGACTCCTAAGACCCCAGAATTAGTTATTTGTAAATCTGAAAAAACAATTTTAAATCTTAACCAGCCAGGTAGAAGTTTTTATATAAATCAATTTTTTTTTTTTTGTAGATAATTTTATTTTCGCCAAACTGATAACATATGCCAGGGACCAAGATTGTCAAAACTTCTGAAAATAAACATTTTATCAACAGTCCACTCCACTTTTACATCTAGCCTGAGAAAACACTGCATTTAGAAAATGACTAGAATAACCTATTTCATAATCCTTATCTACATGGCCCAAACCTTTATAAGTACTTTGTCTACTAGATAACAAAACATGTTTTTGTGGACCGAAAACCTTACACTGCTTTGCAGGTCAAAATTTTGTTGAAAAAGCAAAACAAAACAATAACATATCAATTCCGTAGTACTTCACATAGGAAATAATGCCAAGACTAACTGGAATGGAAGCCTAGCCAGATCCCTGTTATAGAAGTCCCGGAGCAGGACAATCAGTCCACGTTTTATTAACAATGTCTGAAGGGCATTTATCATTGTTCTTACAACTTCTGTTTCTATAGCTAGTCTTCCACTCAACTCCCAGATTCTCAGTGGCAGGGAGTGTGCTTAGCTGTCTGCCGATCCCCACAGACTGGGATGTAGAAATAGGTCCTGACATCAGCAGGTACTTCATAAACGCTTATCATGAGATTGACAAAAACATTTAAGACAAACACCTGGAAAAGTGTATATACTAGGCTTCCATGACCCATCCTCATTTTAAATCCAATCTAGAAAAAAAGAGTATGATTTACATTGAGCAACATAGATTTTTCAACGGGGCACTCACACAAGGGGCCAGCTAACTCACGGGGCTTGGGGAGTCCACGCTGCAAAACCTCTCCTGCTCCACCCACCAGGCGAGGCCGTGACTGGATTCCAGGGCTCTTCTCACCATGCACCATGGAATACAGTTCCCGACAAAAACCAAGCTTACCAACAAGTCCAATAAGTAGGCAACATGGAACTCTAAGTAACTATAGTATTTTAGCAGTATTACAAGGAAAATAATTTGCTATGTACTGTTCTATGAATGTAAACATTTAATACATTGCTTCTACAAGAAAATATATATTTATTAAATTTTAATCTTGAGTTTTCTGGCATGGTTCTTCCGTTAAATTTCTCATCATAAATTGAAGATACAAAAATTTAAGAGTAGGAAATAAAGTTTTTCTCTTAAATTTTCTTTGCCACTTTTATGCTTTAAGAATTCAAAATGGATATGCCATGTAAAAAACTTCAGGCGCAAAATATTCCAGGTTTACATATTGGTAAACAAGAAAACATTTCATGCTGAAGTATACTGTAGAACCATTGTCCAATCATGGTGAATCTCAGACTGCATGCAGCTGTATTATTACTATACTAGGGGCCCGGTGCACGAAATTCATGCACTGCGCGGGGGTGGGGGGGGTGGGGGGGAGTGTCCCTCAGCCCAGCCTGCCCCCTCTCATATACTGGGATCCCTCAGGCGTTGACCCCCATCACCCTCCAATCGCAGGATCGGCCCCTTGCCCAGGCCTGACGCCTCTGTCAGAGGCGTCAGGCCTGGGCAGGGGACCCTCATTTCCCCCCCATCACTGGTTCTGCCCCCAGCCCAGGCCTGATGCCTCTGGCCCAGGCGTCAGGCCTAGGCAGGGGACCCCCAGACCCCTCCGATTGCTGGCTCTGCCCCTTGCCCAGGCCTGATGCCTCGGCCAGAGGCGTAGACCCCCATCACCCTCCGATCGCCTGATCGGCCCCTTGCCCAGGCCTGACGCCTCTGCCAGAGGTGTCAGGCTTGGACAGGGGACCCCCATCTCCCTCTGATCGCTTGCTCCACCCGCCGCCCAAGCCTGATGCCTCTGACCCAGGCTTCAGGCCTGGGCAAGGGGACCATCATATCCCCCCAATCCCCGGCTCTGCCCCCCACCCAGGCCTGATGCCTCTGGCCCAGGCCTGATGCCTCATCACCCTCCGATCACCAATCACCAGATCGGCCCCTTGACCAGGCCTGAGGCCTCTGGCCGAGGCATTAGGCCTGGGCAGGGGACCCCCAGCTCCCCGCGGTTGCAGGCTCTGCCCCTGCTCAGGCCTAATGCCTCTGGCCTAGGTGTCTGGCCCGGGCAGCGGGGACCCGCAGCTGCAGTGGCCCCGCGATCGTGGGCTCCACTTTAGGCCCAGGCAAGGGACCCCTAGCTCCCAGGACTGCCAGCTTCGACCGTGCCCAGCTCCCATCGCTGGCTCCACCCCTACTTCCTGCTATCACTGGCCAGGGCGGCAAAGGCGCCTGATTCTCCGATCATGGCTGAGGGGCAGGGCAAAGGCGGCCCCAGGGCCGCCTTTGCCCTGCCCCCCAGCTCTTAGCTCCCCGCTGGGTTTCCGATCACTGTCAGTGGCAGGGGGCTTCTTCCTGCTTTCCCTTTCGCCTCCCTGCATTGTGCCTACATATGCAAATTAGCTGCCATCTTAGTTGGCAGTTAATTTGCATATAGCCCTGATTAGCCAATGAAAAGGGTAGCGCCGTACGCCAATTACCATTTTTCTCTTTTATTAGTGTAGATTGCAAATACTTAGAAAAGGAAAGAAAATAAAATCCTAGGAGTTTTATGTGTGGAGTCAGTTTTCCAATATGGCAGCCACTTCCACATCCTGTGAAGTTTAGTGTGATTGGGAATCATTCTGGAGTTGGCATGTGGAGTACAGCAAAATTAACACTATTAAGTAAAACACAACTTCTAGCAGATCTATGCTTTTATCCAAGTACAGTGAACCTGGCTTTCATTATACCGTTTCTTGCATACCTTAGTTTTTAAGGTCTTTTTAAAAATATATATATTTTATTGGTTTTTTACAGAGAGGAAGGGAAAGGGATAGAGAGTTAGAAACATCAATGAGAGAGAAGCATCAACCAGCTGCCTCCTGCACACTCCCTACTGGGGATGTGCCTCCAACCAAAGTATATGCCCTTGACCGGAATTGAACCTGGGACACCCCCCCCCCGCCCCCATCCCCAGGCCGATGCTCTATCCAGTGAGCCAAACCGTCCAGGGCTAAGGTAAGTCTTAAGGAATTTTTTTCCCCAATATGAGAATTCAACCAATTTTGAAATGGAAACAAAATAAAACAGATGCTGCTTTGTAGCAATCCATTGTCATGGAATGCAATACTCCCTGAAGTAAGAGATTTACTATAAAAATTAGAATGTTTATTTCTGGCAAAGTATAACATGGAAACCCTTGGGGTGGGAAGGAATTCTTGACAAATACATCATTGACTAAAAATTTGATTGCTTTTCTTTGATGTCATTATTGCTCAATAGCAAAAGAACTATATCCCAATCATTTTTTCCTTTGGAATATGGTACTGTTTCTGAAATGTATCATTTTTTAGTGTTTTAAATGGTAAAGAAATGACCATGCGTCAAACTAAAGGGAGTGAGTGACTAATTTACTTTTGTTCAAGAGCTAGATTTTTTAAAGAATAGTTTATTGACTTTTAGAGAGAAGGAAGAGTAAGAAACATTGATGACAAAGAACCATCTACCATCTGCCTCTTGCACACCCCCTACTGGGCATGGAGCCCACAACTTGGGCATATGCCCTGACCAGGGATAGAACTGGCATGGAAGACGCCCAACCAACTGAGCCACACCAGCCAGGGCAAGAGCTAGATTTTTTGAGACTGTAAGTATGTGGTTACTTTCTCATAAGTAGATATATAAATCTTGTAAGATACTCGATGTTATTCTATTAACCCAGAAAAAAATGGCTGCTATGACACAATTCCAAAGAGTTGTGAATATATATAATATATAGTGAATGAATGACAAAAATATTTTGTGTTTTAAACATGACAAATTTAAATGGAACAGCCATACAGGGTGAGTACATGTAAGTGTTTGAACTGCTAGAAATGGGCCTAAACTACAATATCTAGCAAGGATGGGATCTGTGCAGGCTTCTATGTACAGACAAATAAGGTTAGGCACTTAAACTTTTGATGAGAATCCTGGAAAGAGCCTAGGTCTGCATGTATTATTATTACTACTATCAATAATATATATGAAGAAACATGCAATCAGTTCTGAAAATGACATGACACTAGTTTGTCCAGAAAACATCTGGATTATAAAATTTGATGTTTGTACATTGTCAGAATTCCTTAACATTAGTGGCATCATTGAAAAATTATTGACAACCATACACAGCCTTAGCTGGTACAGCTGGTGTAGCACTGGTACCCATCTAGTAAAGAAAATATCAGCATCCAAGCATCTTAAATATCTTAACATCTTCTATTATCCAAATATCTGGAGCCAATAGTCTTAAATTGCTTTATTCAAAGGTACTTTTGTTGTCTTGCCTCTATTACTCTATAACAGCCGTGGGCAAACTACGGCCCTTTGAAATGAATAAAACTAAAAAAAAAAAAAAAAAAAAAAAGACCGTACCCTTTTATGTAATGATGCTTACTTTGAATTTATATTAGTTCACACAAACACTCCATCCATGCTTTTGTTCCGGCCCTCCGGTCCAGTTTAAGAACCCATTGTGGCCCTCGAGTCAAAAAGTTTGCCCACCCCTGCTCTATAATCAATACTTCTTTGAAAAATTATATCCTACATATATTTTTTTAAAAATCAAATGCTGTAGAAGTCTCAAAAATGTATGTAATGTTAATTATCTAAAGAACGAGCTTCATGGGATACCTTTTAAGTATTTATTGCTCTAATGAGTTCAAAAAATTCTTAAGCGTAATGTGGCAATGGCTCTAATACACTTGTAAACAAAACCCCACTAATAAAAATTTTATTGGCATGAAATACTATAATTATGGGTGTGTAAAACTTTTTGATCTTAAAGCCTCTTAACATAATCATGTATATCTATGTACAAAACATACATAAATTTCACTTTATTTAAAACATGAAAGAGCAAATTTCAAATCACACTAAACATAATAAATATAGAACTTGCTTTGTTAAAAATCTACAGTATACATTCAAGTAAAGGCTAAACTCTCAATGCCAACTATATATGGGACAAAATTAAACATTTACAACAGTCCATTTACTAAAAGTGCTATTTTTAATATCTATAAGAGGAAACTCACTCTAGTGCTTTTGTTTCCATCCAAACAGCTATACATTCCTTTATTCACAGAACCAGATGCTTCTGTTACTAAAAATACATATCCAAACCTTTATATCCTTTTAAATAGAGTTAACATTTTAGTTCTTTGGGGGAAAAACAGGAAGTCCAAACAAACAACTCAGACCACCTTAAATTATTAGAGATGACCGACTTTATGACACACCCTGTTTCAATTTAGATGTGCAATTTGATGTACATATTAATGAAAAAAGTCCCAGTCCACATGACTAAGGCAAGCCATCTTTTTCTACATGAGAATTTGTGGAGGTCCAGGAGCACTCACTACAGCAACCTTCCTGTGATCCAGGTCTCGATGCCACGCTCCATTTCTGATTTGCACATTCTCCTCCAACCTGATTTGGTCTAGTCTCTTCTGGAGTCATATTCAGCACATTGATTGAACTGTAGGGGGAAAGAAACGTAGATCTTAATAATCATCTCCTCCTATGTTTTTGATATGCTTTAATGTCTAAAGGCTGACTGATTCCTTGTCCCATGGAGTAAATTTTGAGGACATACTGATCAAGAACAAAGAAGTCTTCCAAAATGGCCTAATTACTCACTTTTATCCAATCCTCTATTTATTTTATTTATCTCTTTAATCTAACTCTAAAGCACACTGCCCAACTAAAGCCCAAGGTAGACAGAGAACATGTGGGTTTTGAAAGCCAGTGTCTCCCATATCCCCATCTTTCTGCCACTATTTTCTAATCTCTCTGTGGTTTCTTTCAGTACTTGCCCATTTGTTCAAGCACGGTTTCAACTACCCATTCATTCACCCACACAGATCCTTAACAAGTACCTACACAGGTGTTAGGAGTCCAGTCCATACCCGAGCTGGACCACTTTGGCAAGTTAAACCTCCCTGTTCTTCAGCTTCCTCTGTCGTACAACAGACATAATAACAAAACCTTTCTCATAGGATTGGGGTAAGAACTAAATGAGTTAGCATGCACTAAGCACGTAACAAACAGTACTCAATTAACTGTCAGGCAGCAACAACCTTAGTGTCTGAACACAGACACAGCTTCCACCTTCAGCAATACAACCTGAAAGACATACTCTGCAACCAGCCTCAAAACAAACACATCTAGTTAACTGATCACTTTCAAAGCTACGGGGTTGAACCAAAGAACAGTACATTTTTATCAGGTGAGCATCTTATGTAATTTTGTTTCTAACTCTCTACCCCTCTCTCTTCCTCTCTGTAAAAATCAATAAAATATATTAAACAAAAAAAAGTAACTTGCATATACTTCAGCCCTCAGAATCCCTGCCATCTCAGATAAGGTCAATGATCAACTGAAATCTCCAACTTAATACAGAGCTACTTTGCATGGAACCCAGGCACAGCCTTTATGTAAAATTCCATCCTGCAATGAAGGAGCAATGAGGATGCTGCAAATACTTCTAATTACTTTGCTGTAACCTTATTTATTACAAAACCCAGATCCAAGGTGCTTCAGGAGCAAAAACACAAATTTACCACCTAATATAAAACTTCAAGAACTACATCAAGCTGCAACTGATAGCCATTTACACAACTCTCTCCTATGTTTTTCCTCCGAGGCCAGTAACTATGAATAGCTTAATGAAATTTAAGTTCAAAATTCTGTTTCTATGTGATTGATGTCATACAGTGTAAAACCTTGGAGTACAAGAAACAGAAAAGTCTTTTTATAATCTTTTTATGTTTACATTTATTATTTTTATGGCCTGTTACTAAAGGTTTACAATGGACCAAGTACTGTTTTAAGTGCTTTTAACAAATATTGACACTTAACTTCACAACACCCTATGACAGTGATGGCGAACCTTTTGAGCTCGGTGTGTCAGCATTTTGAAAAACCCTAACTTAACTCTGGTGCCGTGTCACATATAGAAATTTTTTGATATTTGCAACCATAGTAAAACAAAGATTTATATTTTTGATATTTATTTTATATATTTAAATGCCATTTAACAAAGAAAAATCAACCAAAAAAATGAGTTCGTGTGTCACCTCTGACACGCATGTCATAGGTTCACCATCACTGCCCTATGATGTAGGTACTAAATATTGGACTTTTATTAAACATAAAACAATGTCTTCAAGAAATATTTTTGTCAAATATTTCACAACTAAAAAAAGTTATATAAAAAGGTAAAAATTTAAAATATGTAAAAATAATTGGGGCAACTATCCTATGTTCTCTTTTAGATACAAAAGGTATTATTTGTGAGTGGTAACTAGAATTTATGTCTAAATTTATATATATAGTTCTGATTGGTCAAATCTCAATGTTTCTATAACATTCTATGTAAGAAAATACTCTGAGCTTACATTACTTTTATTATAAATTAAATAAACATTCACTGCCCATATCCAACCCATCACTCAATCTTTTGGCTCTAACTGCAAAATATATCCTAAATCCAAACATTTCAGCCTTCATGTTCTGACACTCATCCACATTACCATCATCTCCCACCTCTGCTCCACTAATGCCTCCTGACCGAGTCTCCCAGCTTATATCACACTGGCTCCAAGAATGTTTCCTACATGATATGGAGTAATATTCTTAAAACTTAAGTTTTTTTTCCACTCTCCTGCTTAAAAGTCTCTAATGCTTTTGCATTGCCCTTAGACTATCTGACCTACAAATACAGACTAAACGATTTTTTAATATTCTTTTTTATTGATTTCAGAGAGGAAGGGAGAGAGGGAAAGAGAGAAACATCAATGATGAGAGAGAATTATTGATCAGGTGCCTCCTGCACGCTCCAAACTGGTGATCAAGTCCGAAACTCAGGCATATGCCCTGCCCGAAAGGGCGCAGGCCAGGCTGAAGGTCTCCCCACCCCCCACTAAATGCACAAATGCACCGGGCCTCTAGTTTATATATATATTTGAACTTATACATAGTAACATTTTAATCCCAATCTACTCACCCAGGGCCTTAAAGGGTTTGACCCCTCCCCTCCACCTCCTGGTCTTGTTTGCTAACTACACTCACATCCACAAACACACTAGTGTCCTCACCTCAGGGTCGCTACACTTGCCGGGAGGGCCCTCAGCTCTTCTTTGCCCCAATATTTACTTGGAGTCCTAATCCTTTCAAAAGTCAACTTTAAGTTAGAGTGTTTTGTCCTTTTAAATGCTTCATTTTTTTGTTTTGAAATTCATCTATTTAACATTCTTGTTTCAAGGGCTACTGCCTTCTTCAGCACTTCGCTCCATGCAAACCTCTCACTACCACAGGCCAGTGTGCTGTGAGGCTGCGGGCTTCCTAAGGCGCCTGCCAGTCTGGCAGGCCCTGGGCACTGGCTCCTCCTTCCAGAGGACAGCGATCGCGGGCACACTTTCCCACACAGCCCGCAGCTCCTGTCTGCTCCTCTGCAGCAGTAGTAATGGTCTAGCTGCTTAGTTGAAAGCTAATCTTGGAACAGGTTGCGAGCTAAAGAATTGGTATTATAGCTCAGAAAATGAATTTAACAACCTTAGACAGAGGGCTATCCCAAAATGCAGCAGTTAATAGCAATATGTGGGTTTCCTGGGACGGGGACAGCTGTTCGACCCCATCATCCTGGGTACTGATCCTCTTTACCAGGCAGGATGAGGATGAGCAGTGCTCTGCCCTTCAACACCAATGGAACGGGCATAGAAAAGGAACTCTAAATATGTGCTCTACAAAAACTATCCAACAATATCCTTCTAGTTAATAAAATTAAGTACTTAAAATATTGTCATTCCTGTACTTAAATTGTATTTAAATTTTAAATTGTATTTTAGATGTGAAATAAAAAGAATCACATTACATCATTTAGCTCCCAGAAGTCAGGGACTGTATATGCCTTGTTCACAACTGTATTCCTGCTGCCTAATAGTTGCCTATAGATAATGGATACTCAATAAATATTTGCATAATGAATGAATCCATCTACTGAATTCCTCTCCAAAGCCTCTACTATTGCTAATACTACAAACATGCCAACTTTTCCTCAGCAATGCAACTCTAGCGATGTTATGTATATGTGAGGAGATGACCTATAGACCAATACCTATGTTCAGATACACAGGAACGCGTCTGGCAAAAGTCTGTAGTTGAAGGAGAAGCAGGAAGAGATTTTGTGAGTTTAGAGGTACAAACTGGAGACCCATTAGACACCCTGTAGGGCTTCTGTCGTGGTCTTGAGTGCACTGTAAGATTGTCCCGGTCAGAACCTGTGGGGCAAAAAAAGGCAATATAGTGAAGGTGGTTAACTGTGATGAATTATTTGTAGTTCTGAGTAAGGTGTGAGACAGAATGAGAGTCTAGCTCATCCCGTAATCTTTGTCACAAACATTTAAAAGGATTGTTTTAAAAATATTTGTTTGTAGTAAATTTTCAAAAACTTGACATTATTATACACAAAAGTTGTCTTTGGAATGCATAGCCCTCCTGTCATTCCCATTTGACTCAGTAAATAAAATATTAAAGTTGATTTCTTAGTTTTAGTTAGGAAGCTCTTACTGGTGCTCTCCAAAGTTTTATATTAATAATTTACAGTACTTTTTACATGCATTTTCAGATTAAAGAGCTTATGAAATACTCACTTCCTGAGAAGGCACTGAAAAGTCTCACATTTTCTGAATTCTGGTGGTCAAAAGTAGTCATATTTAAGAACTGTTGCTTTAACCAGCTGGCTCTTTCTTCTTCAAATGCCTTTCTCTGTCATAATAAGCAAACCAAAGAAATATGATCAGTATCCCAATGCTCATGTAGTTGCCATTTCACATGATTTCTCTAGCTATCTGTATTTGCCTTCTGGCTGCCATATATATAATTAAGTCAAATGAATTAAGAAAACATTTCACTTAAGAAAATTGTTTTAAAAATAAAAAGCCATCCCTTTCATCCAATAAACCAACTAATCACTATTTTTTCACATCAATTTTGGATAAGTTCAAGTAGACAATGCAAAAATAGCATATTCGCATAACTTTTAAACATGCAGAATATGAGCATAACTTTTGAATCTATAGAACATTATAAATATAAAATCAAAAACACCAGAAAAATACCCATTGTAAATTAATCACATGAGAAAAAGAGATAAGGCTTTCTCAAGCATTGCTGTCATCCTCCAACCATCTACCAGCATGAGCAGCACCACTAAACCACAAGGGGGCGCATGTCAAACCTCCCCCTTCTGCACAGCTGCCGAATCCTAAACTACATTCTCCCGCCCACTCAGGTTTCTGGTCCTTCCTTCCTTCCTATCCTTCACTGGCTCTGCCATCCTCCAGTGACCCGAGGCAAAGGGATTCCCAAGCAGAGAACTGGGAGTGGCATACAAAGCAGCAAGAGCATCTCAGGGCGGGGGGGGGGGGGGGGGGGGGGATATGGGCTCAGAAACAGAGGTGATCCTATAAAACAGAGAAAATGCTAGTGCCAATTGTTCTTGTTTCCTGAGAAGGATAGCTATGGATGAAATTGACTTTCACAATTTGCAAATTGCTATTTAAAATGACCAACATTATGTAGTTTTTCACTCATAAATATTAATACAGAATAATGCATCACTAAACATTTGAAGAAAACTAATAGCATAAGAGAAAAAAGGCCAAGAGAAATGATCATGGGTAACATATAGTTCAAGACAGAAAAAAATATTTTTTAAAAACCGTAATACAGATTTTAAATATAATATTACCAAAACTGTACTAACATAGTATAATATTATAAAAATTGTAGGAAATATCGAAAATCTATAAATAACAGGATTACTTCTATTATATTTAAAATCTTTTTTCTTGAAATATTAATGTTTATTACATGTAATATTATTATATTTGAAATCGATTTTCTTGAAAAATTATGTGCAATGTATCAAAACTGTTAGATACAAAAAAATCCATAATACAAATTATCGAACAGATTTATGAACACCTATAAAATAATACAATGCTATACAAAGAAAACAAAAAAAATAAAGAGGTTAAACACTTAAATGATAAACTCTGAAATAAAAACTCGGGATGAAGAGAATAATAAAACTGACCTTGCTGAAGACCAGGTTGCTGATGCACAAGATAAACGGAGAGAATATCCCCAAATTCAGAACATAAAGTCAATCTACAGACAGACTCAGAAGGCTAACCATCTGTCTAGGAAAAGTTCCAGGATTTGAGAGAAGTCCAAAGAGGTAAAAATACAGAATAGAAGAAAATTTCCCTAAACTAAGGAAATATAGTATATCTTCAGGCAAAAAGAGCCATGGGGCCCAGCTGGCATGGCTCATGGTTGAGCATTGACCTATGAACCAGGAGGTCACAGTTCTCTCTCATCATTGATGTTTCTATCTCTCTCCCTCCCTCCCTCCTTCCCCGTCCTCTCTGAAATCAATAAAAATATATATTTTTAAAAAAAGGAGCCACGGAGATAGGTTCTGGTAAAATTTCTGAACTTTAAGAATATAAAATTCCAAAAGCTTCCAGAGAGGGGGAAGAAACAAAACAGAGGGTATTTACAGAGTAACGTAGGCTACCTTATAATCAGGTTTCTCGTTAGCAAAAACCACATACCAGAAGAAATGGAGCTCTAGTCCAGGGGTGGGCAACCTGTTTGTGAGTGTGTGCCAAAACCAGCAAAATCTCTGACTCAAAATTCTTCTGCGTGCCAACCCTAATTTTTTGAGAACATGTTACGCCTACTTGATATCTCTTAAGATGTACGTATGTGAAGAACCTTGAAGAAATAATTCATTCGAGCGACAAAAACACAGTATATGATGATGAAAAATACATTTATTTTTTAATGTATGCATGTACACTGATAGTCTGACAGAAAACTTTATGATTTTGTTTGATATTATCAGTGGGACTTGTGCTGCTGCATCACTGATGACAGAGATTTTACATCAGGTTTATATTTCGTGACCTTCAGAGATATGCACGAGCTACTACTTTCATCCGTCAGGCTACTCCTACCACGAGACTTAACAAAATTCATCACTGA
This sequence comes from Myotis myotis, assembly GCF_014108235.1. NCBI lineage: Eukaryota > Metazoa > Chordata > Mammalia > Chiroptera > Vespertilionidae > Myotis > Myotis myotis. Next base: position 62,173,103 of record NW_023416324.1, read on the forward strand.
GAACAAAGATTCACAAGCGTATGTGGATGAAAACATGGAGAGTAACACTGCTGCAAAGTTTTTTAAACAGAAAACATTTTCTGGAATGGCATTCCAAGTCCTCAATAGTTCGTTTTCGACACTATTGAAATTGTTCTTCCCCTCTCTTGTCAATCCATGTCTATGGTCTTTAAGATAACTTGTTATGTAAAATTATTTATTTATCTAAGATGCACCTACACTGAATTTATCCGAAAAATAAAAAAGTCGATATTAAGAAAAAAACTGTAAATGGAAGATTATAAAAGAGGGTTTCATGTGCCAGCAAGTTACTGGCGTGCCATGTTTGGCACACGTGCCAGGGGTTGCCCACCCCTGCTCTAGTTGGTTTGGCTCAGTGGCTAGAACACTGGCCTGCGGACCAAAGGGTCCCGGGTTCAATTCCGGTCAAGGGCACATACCTTGTTTGCAGGCTCCTCCCCGGTCCAGGCCCTGGTCAGGCTCGTGCAGGAGGCAACCAATCAATGTGTCTCTCTCACATCGATGTTTCTCTCTGTCTTTCCCTCTCTCTTTCACTCTCCTTAAAAATCACTGGAAAAATATCCTTGGGTGAGGATTAACAGAGAGAGAGAGAGAGAGAGAGAGAGAGAGAGAGAGAGAGAGAGAGAGAGAGAAGAAGAAGAAGAGAGGAGGAGGAGGAGGAGGAGGAGGAGGAGGAGGGAAGAAGAAGAGGAGGAGGAGGAGGAGGAGGAGGAGGAGGAGGAGGAGGAGGAGGAGGAGGAGGAGGAGGAGGAGGAGGAGGAGGAGGAGGAAAGGAATTACTTTTTCAAAGTTTCAAGGGAAAAAGTTAGAACCTAAATTCTATATCCAGCCAAACCAATCAAGTATGAATACACTTCTGTATATTCCCTATTTCAAAACAGTTTTCACTCACACACTACTTATGAGAAAATGAATAAGGTAATACAGATTACTGAAAAAGGAACCATGAGAAAGATGGTAACCTGAGATAGAAGAAACATGATGGCTGAATTTGAGTCAGGAAATCATAGAGGAGGCTACAAAGACAGTCAAAGCATTTATTCCACAGTGATGCACAGAAGATTCTCTTCCAGGTGGCAGTCTTAGTAACACAGAAGTTTTTCTATGTGTCCAAATATATTACTTGGTTATAAATGAATAATATTTAACAATCATGCTGTTATCAATGTTTTTTCCTGGTTTTCAATTTTTAAGTCTCAATCTTACACAAAGTACTTCACTTGGATTATATTACAGGACAGAATATGAATGTGATATCACTTCACAGTGAAAAACAATTATCACATCAGAAATGGAGGGGCAAGCGCAATGGAGTAAGTAACTAGGAGGATGCCTTCTTTCCTTGCAAGGATAAGCTAATACTGTCTGAAGTTGAGCAAACATGAAGTAAATGCATTAAACAGTTTACTCAAAGTAAAAAGGCTAATCAGAAAAAGCAATTTTTTAAAAAGTGGTGTAAAAAGTAACGATATTATAAAGAAACCAGATATAAGGAACAGTATAGATGGTAGTCAAGATAAGGACTTTAAATGCCTACTCTTTCATAGTGGGGAATCTAGACTGGTATCAAGAAAAAAAAGTTGAAATATATTAAAGTTAAAATAGTATAATACTTCCCAGAAGAATGACAAATAGAAACTTGTAACAGTGGTTACCTCTGAGGAATTAAACTGGCAATGAGAAAGGAGGGTATTTTCTCACTTTTTAGCTTTTTGTATGGGTTGATTTTATTTTTTAAACCAGGTCCTGACATTACTTCTATAATTGTTGAAAGGGAAATCTGTAGGCAATACACTGCTGAGTAAAAAAAAACAAGCTGAGGACATGCATACATAACAGTCCTAACCGCTAACAGGGAGGCCCATATCCCTGGACGAGGGCCCAAAAGGAAAAAGAACTTCACTTTTTACCACACTTCCTTTTATAAAAACAAAACAACAAACATACTCTTGTTTGCACTGTCTTCTGACACTATCTATTGACAATGGACAGATGACATATGCCCAAAAGAGATCTCTCTTGTGAAGCTAAACACTTAATAGTAGAAAGCTAATCCAAAAGGGATAATGAATGCTTAGTTGCTGTGTTGTTGTTTTTTAATTTTTCAATCCTCAAATCTGGTAAAGGCAAAAAGATATCCTTCTATAGTTCACATGCTTAGCATCTCTTTCATTTCAAGTTATTGATGAAATCACTGGTAAAATAGTTTTAAATGGACACAGAACTTAAATGCATTCTACTGAGGCCTCTCTACAATTCTCAAAAGTGCTACAAGGAAAGCCAATTGGTTAAAATACCTCCAATCCTAGGCGAATGGCAGCTTCCGTAAAGCTTCGTCTTTCTTTCTCGAAATTCTTTTTTTGCTCTTTAAATAGGGTCCACTCTTCTTTGAGGCGCTCCTTTTCTTCCAACAAATAACAGTCTCGTAGCAGTGAAGTGGTATCGTCATCACATGCAGTAGCAAGCTGCTGCTATTAGATTTTAAAACAGTAAGTTCCTGAGGGCCCCTGCAACACTCCCCCAAGTTGAAACGAAACAAGGGAGGGCAAGTCAAACTTGAGCGGATGGACAGAAATTAGGAAGAATGAGAACGTCGACTGAGGTGTGCCATTCCCCAAATGCTTCTACTCTAACTGGCCAAGACCAACTAAGCAATAGTATGAAATCTACCTGCAAGGAAGCAGAGACCCTAGGTCGGACAAGTGTCAAATACTACAGATCTTATGAAATAAAGGAACTTAATCTCGTAAGATTCAGTAACATTCTGGTCCTTCTCAAGGAAGAACAGTTTTAAAGAGTAACTCGCATTTACCTGTAAAAGCTGTTGTTGGGTTTTAATCATTTCTTTACACTGCTGAATTTCCAACTCAAGCTTTTCGGTTTCTTCCTCATGGTCTTGTCGTGAAATTACGTCTTCATCGTTAAAACCTTCTAAGTGGACCTTGGAAACTAACATAAAAGTAGTAATTTGACATTAGCTTAACAGTCACCACTTAGCTTACGGTGCCTTTTGGACATACACTTAAAAATCAAGCTCTCGGAACTTTTCTCTTTCGGGAATCCCATAGGCTTTCTGAAAGATTACTATTTTCTTGTGCTCTTTAAAAATTCATAAGCTACTATATATTAAAATTAAATTTATATTATTTTAACACTTGAAAAACTTAAAAAGCAAAGCAACTATAAGGAGTTCATGACAACTATAAACTGGCACCCTTTTGGACTAAAGGATATCCACACAAATAGACCTTCACTGCCAACATTTACTTTGTAATCCATGTTTATTCAAGATTATGTCCTAACTAAAAATGGACAACCTATATTCACAGAGGGAAAAATAACTGACCTGCATAAACTATGTTCTTTTAACACTTCTTCCAAGGCCAACGCAGTGCTACAAATCTCACTCTCTGGTTTAGACTCCGACAAACAGGAAGCCCGAACATACTAACAGACAATGAAGCCTCACCCAAGTCAATACAATCTCTTGTCAACTAACTTTGGTACTTCCATAAGTTTGCTGATCGCTCTTTATTTATTTTAAAAATGTATCTTTATTGTTGAAAACTACAGATGGCCCCTTTACCCGCATAGATCCCCTCAACACCACCTGCTGATGGCTCTTTATTACTGAAGACAAATGGCACTGAGTTTGTTATTTTTGACAATTTAGAATAATTTTTTAATTAAACCACTTACTGAGCAGACAGTTAATTTTCTTGATTTAAAAGCATGTAAACTTTAGAGGGAGAACCAAGATGGCGGCATAGGTTAACACCGGAGTTTGCTGCCTTGAACAACTACTTCAAAATTGAAACTAAAAGACGGAACGGACATCACCCAGAACCACAGGAACGCTGGCTGAGTGGAAGTCCTACAACTAGGAGGAAAGAGAAACGCATACGGACACTCAGAGGAGGCGCAGTGCTGAAGTCAAATTCTGAGGTGCGGAGTGCGCGGAGCGGGCTGGCGGCGGAGGGCGCGGTTGGCGTTTTCAATTGGGAGGGAGTCGCAGACTCTGAGCTCCAGATCCGGGCGAGTCTTTAGGGACCCAGACTCAAACGGGAGAAGCGGGACTGTCTGGCTTCGGTCAGAGCGAGTGCAGCTTTCTCTCCGAGCTTTGCAGCGGGTGCTGGGACTCAGAGAGGCAGAGCCCCTGGGGACAGGACTGAGAGCCGCCATAACTGCTCTCTCCGGCCCACCCTGTTGATCCTGTGCGACCCGCCCTGCCCAAGCCCTGCACAGAGGCATTTGCCGGATAGCCTCAGGCAAAGGCTAGATTAGGACCTCCCTAGAGGACAGAAGTTCTCTCACTGCTGACACAGCTGATTCTCATAGTCACTTGGCCTGGAGGTCAAACCCTCCCTGGTATTAGCTACAACAATCAAGGTTTAACTATAAGACTGCGAACAAAGACCACTAGGGGGTGCACCAAGGAAGCATAACAAAATGAGGAGACAAAGAAACAGGATAAAATTGTCAATGGAAGATATAGAGTTCAGAACCACACTTTTAAGGTCTCTCAAGAACTGTTTAGAAGCCGCTGATAAACTTAATGAGATCTACAAGAAAACTAATGAGACCCTCGATGTTATATTGGGGAACCAACTAGAAATTAAGCATACACGGACTGAAATAACGAATATTATACAGACTCCCGACAGCAGACCAGAGGAGCGCAAGGATCAAGTCAATGATTTGAAATGCGAGGAAGCAAAAAAACACCCAACCGGAAAAGCAAAATGAAAAAAGAATCCAAAAATGCGAGGATAGTGTAAGGAGCCTCTGGGACAGCTTCAAGCGTACCAACATCAGAATTATAGGGGTGCCAGAAGATGAGAGAGAGCAAGATATTGAAAACCTATTTGAAGAAATAATGACAGAAAACTTCCCCCACCTGGTGAAAGAAATGGACTTACAGGTCCAAGAAGCGCGGAGAACCCCAAACAAAAGGAATCCAAAGAGGACCACACCAAGACACATCATAATTAAAATGCCAAGAGCAAAAGATAAAGAGAGAATCTTAAAAACAGCAAGAGAAAGAAACTCAGTTACCTACAAGGGAATACCCATACGACTGTCAGCTGATTTCTCAACAGAAACTTTGCAGGCCAGAAGGGAGTGGCAAGAAATATTCAAAGTGATGAATACCAAGAACCTACAACCAAGATTACTTTATCCAGCAAAGCTATCATTCAGAATTGAAGGTCAGATAAAGAGCTTCACAGATAAGGAAAAGCTAAAGGAGTTCATCACCACCAAACCAGGATTATATGAAATGCTGAAAGGTATCCTTTAAGAAGAGGAAGAGGAAGAAAAATTATGAACAATAAATATGCATCTATCAACAAGTGAATCTAAGAATCAAGTGAATAAATAATCTGATGAACAGAATGAACTGGTGATTATAATAGAATCAGGGACATAGAAAGGGAATGGACTGACTATTCTTGGGGGGGAAAGGGGTGTGGGAGATGCGGGAAGAGACTGGACAAAAATCGTGCACCTATGGATGAGGACAGTGGGTGGGGAGTGAGGGCGGAGGGTGGGGCGGGAACTGGGAGGAGGGGAGTTATGGGGGGGGAAAAAGAGGAACAAATGTAATAATCTAAACAATAAAGATTTAATTAAAAAAAAGCATGTAAACTTTAATATAAAATATTAAAAACATATTAATCCATGTAAATCTATCTATACTATATGTATTGATAGGAAAAGATGTTTAAAATATTCAATATTTGGTTTTTTGTGTGTGTATTTTTAAATAAATATTTTGCAAATGCAGAGATAAAAGTCTAAAAAGATTTGCACCAAACTATTAAGTGTTACATATAGGGAACAGAGACCTGGATATTCTACTTTACAGACTCCCTGACACAAATACATTGAACATCATTTATTTTGAAAATAATTTAAAAGTGGGTTATTAGGATCTGAGATGCACATATCTAGAATAAGCAAAAGGTTCATATTTATACTGTATGATGATTACTACTTCTTGATTTCCAAGATTAGTAAGAGACTGATGACTGTATCCAAGTGAATTCAGAGCACATGAATCATGGCGTCCGCTTTCCAGAGAAAGATGCACTCTGGGCGCCAAGTACATTTTCTCAGTGAGATTCAACCTCACGGCTAGAAGTAGGCAGTCTTGCTTTTTAAACCACCAAACTGGCTTTTATATGAAGGGAAATTAAGTTTACTGAGGGTCACTATTCACTTTGCATGCATTTAGGCAGTAGTTACCTTGGTTATCAAGTTTTTCTACGTGACTTTTCAAAATTCTCCACTGTTTCCTGATGCTGTTTGTAAGCTGCTCTCTCACAGTTTCACAGGAAAGGTCCCATATACTCTCTCTACTCAGTTCCCCAGGATCTTCTTCAACATCAGAGATACCCTACAAGACATAAAAAGACCAGTATCTTAAAATGGCTTTAGGCACATAGGCATTAGTAATCAGACTGTCAACTACTTATCAAAATCATTTCTGTACTGTATCTTAAGCATATATGACCCAGTACTTAACCTAAGTATTTTGAGAAAAAGCGATTAATATTGAAGATAGAAATTCCCCAAATCAGGTCTCTTCAAACCTGAATTCGAGCTGGGTGAGGAAGTTACTATCTGTCTAATGTTTTAGATGCTTTCACATGTTAATTAATCTTCCAAACTCAGGCTTAGAGAAAGAGTAACTTGCCCAATGTCACACAGCCAAGAAGTAGAAGTGAGGTAAAGTTAGATCAACTGGTCTCCAATCTTACGCTGCTTAAACAAACCTGTGAAATAATTTCCAAAGTAAAAGCATCTTTTAGTTCTATTTTTCTCATATAATTTAAAAAAATAAAATTGGAGGTTATTTTTCTTTGTGCATTCTACCAAGACACTAAATCATAGGAAAGTGTAACAAACTTTATTATTGCATATGATCAAATAGAATCAAAGCAGAATAAAGAACATACAGAAACAATATTAAAATGAGTATGTCATAATAATCTGAATCTACATAGAATGGTCCTAACTGAGTGAGAAGAACTGCGTCAATAGTCTGAGGTCAGTGATGGGCTGCAGAGGTCAAGGTCTCCCAGGGAGCCAATGGGAAAATGCCCAGAGTGTAGCTCACTGTGACTCTGGTTATTGCCAATCTTCCAAAGCTATTTGCCAGTAACTTTTCCAAGAAGCTAAACCTTCTCTGCTATATATTTAAAAAATACTGAAAATCCATTATTTGAAAATAACAAATTGCTACACATTTCCAAGTTGAAATTCTAAAACCACAAAATGAAAATGAAAAATTCATTTAATGTGAATTTTGAGTACAAATTTTGGCTACAATTAGGTAAGCAAAATAAAAAATAAACGACACTTGGATGCTACCTAGATATTCCAACATTACAACTTATTCCTCTTGCTATAATGCTCCAACTGAATTACTTCAATTTTAACAGAAAAAAGATGTAGAAAAACAGAAAATATACTTTTAAAAACAGAAAATATACTTAAGAGATTGTTTCTCTAACCCTAAATATTTGAATTATGAATTATACAGATACTACCACTGGCTAAATAATTGGGGAAAAGGGGAATTTAATTATGAGAAAGATCTTTATTTACCACTACTTTTGCTGAATAAAAGCTGGTAATGAGAGGTTAGTAAAAGTTGGGCCAAGAGCTAAGCAACCACAGAGTAATGGGAACTCTGCTAATCCTAGAGAGGTATTAGTGAATGTTAGGAACTGACCTGAAGAGAGGGACTTTGAGAGAAAAAGGTTAACTAAATAAGGCATCAAGGAGGCCCCTAACTATAGAGTTTAAAAGAACATTCAGATAATGCTGTTTTTAAAGAAGAAATAAAAAGAAAGGTAAGAGATGGGATGGGAATAGGCCGAATCTCTAATACAAGTAAACACCAGTTTCCCCCAATATCCAAAAGTAGAGTGTGCCTATGAAACCTTCCATAAACTGAAATGTCGTAAAGTGAAGAAGCAAAGACTATTAATTTAAAAGGGAAAATTCTCTTTGGATTTCTTTTGGTTAGTGAAAACGTACTAATGTAGCTTTTTCGTAAAAGGGAAGTGGTGTAATGCAAACTTTAAAAACGGGGAAGGCAGCTGTGCTCACCACTATACCACCAATGCCTTAAAAACAGGGGAAATACAAAATTAAGTCCTGGTAAGTTGCTGGTAATTAACATTTTACACCAACACTATTAGTTTCAAATTTTAGTCATGCATCTTGAATCCAGAATTTAAACTTCTATATAAAGCAATAAATGGAGTTAAAAGAACTTCCACCATTATGACTTGCTTTTTCAGACCTTTGTACATATTATTCTCCTTTCATCAAATGCTTTCCCATGCTTTCTACCTCAAAAACACCGACTAATTTTTTAAGAGCCAAATCAAATGTCACTTGCTCTGTGATGTCTTCCTTAGTTGCCATCTCTGTTCTGTTTTACACACTGCACTAACCTATTATAGCTCCACAATAACTATCCTATATAATAAAAGCCTAATATGCTAAGTGTCCAGTCAGCCATTCAACCAATCAAAGGGTAATATGCTAATAAGGCCGCTCAACTGCTCGCTATGGCATGCACTGACCACCAGGGGATAGATGCTCAACACAGGAGCTGCCTCCTGGTGGTCAGTGCGCTCCCATGGGGAGAGCGCCACTCAGCCAGAAAGAAGCCGGGCTCACGGCTGGCGAGCGCAGCAGCGGTAGTGTGAGCCGTCAGTCAGACATCCCCCAAGGGCTCCCAGACAGCTAGAGGGCACAGGCCGGGCTGAGGGACCCCCGTCAAGTGCATGAATTTCGTGCACCGGGCCTCTAGTAGAATTATAACTTCTCTATATGTTTGTCTCTCTCAAAAAGTGCATCTTGCAGATGCAATGGACTGAATATTGTGCTCCCTCAAAATTCATATGTTGAAATTCTAACCCCCAATGGGAAGGTATTAGGAGGTGGGGTCTTTGGGAGGTGATTAGGTCATGAGTAGAGCCCTCATGAATGGGATGAGTGCCTCTATAAAAGGGAGCCATAAGCTCTCTGACTCTCTTCTACCATGTACAAGTCAGCAATCTGCAGCAAAGAAAAGTGCTCTCACCGGGCACCCAATCTGTTGGCACCGATTTGGATTTCCAGGTTCCAGAACTGTGAGAAATAAATTTCTGTTGTTTATAAACCAGTCTACAATACTTTGTTATAGCAGCCCAAACAAAGACTGGGGAAAAGTCAAAACCTTTTTAGAGACTTGCTTTGTCAGCATGGCTCAGTGGTTGAGAGTTGACCTATGAACCAGGAGGTCACAGTTCAATTCCTGGTCAGGGCACATGCCCAGGTTGCAGGCTCAATCCCCAGGGAGGTAGTAGGGGGCATGTGGGAGGCAGCAGATCAATGATTCTCTCATCACTGATGTTTCCATCTCTCTCTCCCTTTCCCTTCCTCTCTGAAATCAATAAAAATATATTTTTAAAAATATTTTTAGAATTTTCTTCCCAGGAACTAGAACATAATGCACACTCAATATATTTACGAAATGAATGATTATTTGGTTCCTAGCATTAACAAAGGTTTCACTCTCTGAAAAGCAGAGCCTGCTTAAGCACACCGTACTCGAAGTAAAATATTTAAAGAATATGGCACAATGATTAAAAACATGAACTCTGGAGGAGGAAGGACTTGGATGCAAATCCTGGTTCGGTCATGTGTGACACTGGGCTGACCACTGTGCCTCAGGTGTCTTCATCTACACAATGGGGATGATTATAGTATCAAAAGCATCAAATTATAAGAAGAATGAAATGACACAATGCTTATAAAAATGATTACAGTGTTTGGCACATATTATGTCATCAGAAAATAATCTCCACCAATTTCCCAAGACATGTCTGGAAACAGACATTTTTTTGGTTGTCACAGTGACTGGGGTAGCATAGCAGAGAGTGTCCTGTCCAAAATATCAACAGTGTCCCCATGGAGAATACCTGTTTGTTGCTTCAACAGTTCTTTTTTTTTTTTTTTTTTAATATATTTTATTGACTTTTTACACAGAGGAAGGGAGCAGGATAGAGAGTTAGAAACATCAGTGAGAGAGAAACATCGATCAGCTGCCTCCTGCACACTCCCCACTGGGTATGTGCCCGCAATCAAGGTACATGCCCTTGACCAGAATCGAACCTGGGACCCTTGAGTCTGCAGGCTGACGCTCTATCCACTGAGCCAAACCAGTCAGGGCTCAACAGTTCTAATTAGCAATCTGAAAGGAAGAGCCACTTACAGTTCCTGTGCTATCATCTGCTTTTTCTATAGGTTTCTGCTTTTGCGGAGAAAGAAGAGAAATCATTTCCTTTTTCATTTGCTGAAGAACCTTCTTAAGTTCAGCATTTTCTGTTAGGATTTGTTTCTGACGATATTCATAATCATTCAAGAGAATTTTATACATCTCATCTTCATTCCTGAAAAAGAAACTGTCAGTATGAAAATGCAGCATAGAAAGAAGAGTCTGGTTGAATTTATCAATTTAAATTGGACCTTACCTTGCTTCACTTTTACCAGTCCTCCAAGAGCCTCTTTTTCCATCAGCTCTCCCCACATAATTTAAAACTTCCATAGCTACAAGAACACAGAACAAAACCAATCCTCACCACACACGTTTAAGTGTTTAAAACCCTAATACATTCCATAATGCATCAAGGATGTAAGTCAACCTGGTATATAGACTGAAATTTGTTTTGGGCTCAATCAGCCCAGATTTTAAATTACGGTTTCATCATTTATAAGCACTGAGATCTTGGCAAGTTATTTAACTGCTGAGCCTGTTTCTTCATCGATACAGGTAATAATGAAAGCATGTACCAACGAGAAGTTGTGAAGAACAAAAGAAATGTTAAAGCACTTAACACAGTAAATACCTAATAAATGTTATCTTATTATCATTAATGTTATCATCAGGGCCTACATGCTGACTGCCTGATTTTATAAATAAAGTCTTATTAGAACACAGCCACACAGTTTGCTTATATACTGTCTACAGCTACCTTTGTGCTACATTGGCAGAGATAAATCGGTTAGACCCCATAAACCCAAAAATATTTAGTATTTGAACTTTACAGAAGAAGTTTGTCAAGCCCTGTAGCAGCAGCATTGGTAAAGGAGTCAATCAGGAAGCCCTGTGCCAGCATTAACGCCTTGTCTGCACCACATGGAGTTGGAAGCAGTTGACATAAGAAGAAAGATGGGAGTAAGTTGTCATTTTAGAACTGATAAAATCATTATGAACCTGTCACTTCCAACTGGGTTTGGACAAGGTGAAACAGCCAACCCCCCACTCCCCCCATAAAATAAGGGCTGTCACCAGAGTAACATTTTTAATCAAGTTCTCTAACTGGGCAATACATTTTATACTTCTAGCATTTCATCCTTTAATTTTATTTCCTTCATAAATGAACACACGGTTAACCACCCTTAAAAACCAATGAGTGTCCAAGTGCAATTTTAGATTTATTACCTCAGAATACCTAGAGATTTTCATCCTTGTCTTAATTGCTTATTACACTTTCATTTTTCAATGATTTTAAAAATAAAAAAATCTTTGAAAAACTGCAACACCTCTGCTATACAGCATGACAGTGATACGGTCAACACTGATCACTGGATGGTAGCAGACAGAGCCCACCAGGTGACAGCTGGAAACATCTGCTGGTCAGCTATTGTATGCAAGTCCCAGTTCAGTTTAGAAAGACAGCTTAGGGGTGCGCCTGTACAGTACAGATTACAGGACAGCCTACTGTCCACTAGAAACCATGCTTCAATAAATAAAACGCACACGTTCCCTGTCCCCTGAATCTCATCAGGCCAGCGAAACTATCTGTGTACTCTACTTCTGTGTATGTATAGATCTACTTCTCAATCTATGCTGTTTACTTGAAATTACTCATATATTGGCATGAAGTAAATTATAAATTAAAAAAATACTAGACCACACAAATATAAGCATAACTTTCATAGTTCATCCTTTTGAATAGTTGTTTCAAAATGTACAACTCAATTTAAGGGAACTCAAACTGACAAATTATTAGTCTGATGAACTATTTTCTCAAAAGCATACTTCTATTGATCTAAACAACTGATCCTGATTTTTAATATTATTGGTTCTTTATTATGGAAGATTAGAGTGTGTCCTCTGGCTTATTTCTCCTCTATGGATTAATCCACACCTACCATGTTAACAAGAAATGCAATTCTTATATGCAAGTAATAAGCAAAGCAAAATTACCTCTTTTTTCCCTTACCTGTTGCCTCAATTTCTAGTTTATATGGACATATACCATCTTTAAAAATTGTTTAAGCATGAAAATATTTCAGGAATTATTGTGCTCAATGCTTTTACATTTATTTCTTATCATAGTATAAGCTTATTTATTCCTCTTGTTCTGTCTTAGCCAGCCACTTCTTACCTATTTTTTTATCCTTCTTGTTCATAACAAGTTGATGTAGACGTTCCTTTAGTTTATTATATTCACGCTCTTTTCTCTTCATATCATGATTATATTGAGTAGCTCGACTTGCAATGATATTCTGTAATTTTTGTACCTGAAAAAAGAATTTCTATCAAATGTGTCCCTTTAGGATTGATAAACCCAATTAAAATTCACAAATTCAAAAGAGAAAAAAGGTCCTAGCATTCACTTCCCCATAAAATAGTTAAAAAATTCTAGGATTATTCTTGCTTCTCCATAACCACTGGAAATCACTCTTTAAAATATCATCTAACCCGGCCAGTGTGGTCAGTGGTTGAGCGTCGACCTATGAACCAGGAGGTCACCGTTCAATTCCTGGTCAGGGCACATGCCTGGGTTGCAGACTTGATCTCCAGTGTGAAGCATACAGGAGGCAGCCAATCAATGATTCTCTCTTATCACTGGTGTTTCTCTCTCTCTTGCTCCCTTCCTTTTTGAAATCAATAAAAAACATATATTTTAAAATAAAATATCATTTAAACGAATCACATCAAACTTTTATTTTTAATACTGAAATTTCCATCGTTGCTAACTTTCTAAATTATCTTCTACACTAATGATTTTCAACGTTTTTCATCTCATAGCACACATCAACTAATTACTAAAATTCTGTAGCACACAACTAAAAATATTATATTTTTGGCTGCTCTGACAAAAAATGAGTATAATTTTGATTCATTCACATTGGGCGGCTATTATTGTGTTGCACATTTTTTTATTTGACAATCTAAGGAAAGAGGTCAGTGCCCCTGACTAAATAGTCAGGTACTGCATGTTTTAAAAATCCTTGTGGCACACCAGTTGAAAATTGCTGTTCTGCACCTTTCACTCTGCATATATAACTCCTGATCACTTAGAAGCCAGAAAATCATTTATGGAAATGTTAGTGATTAAAGCTTTATCTGAAACAAGTAGAATGCACCTGATCATTTATAATGACTTCCTTATAGGAATTACTTGAATCACTTTATTCCTTATTAATCTGTGACAAGGCAGATTAGCCATGGTTCAGTTCATGGCAGCAGGTAAATCGGTTCATTTTTTTCTGACCATAAACAGTTCTCAAATTAGAGTAGGTACAAACAGCAGAATCCGATTCAAACATTTGCTGAGTATCTATTAAATGCCGGAGACTAGTGGTAAATGTTAATTTCTTCTATGGTTTCTCAAGCAGCCCTTAATAGAAGGTAATTTCTATTCTACATAGATATTCTTTTCCCTTTTTCTTTTTTTAATCCTCACCTGAGGATATTTTTTCCATTGACTTCCAGAGAGAGTAGAAGGGAGAGAGAAGGGAGAGAGAAGGAAGGGATGAAGGAGGGGGAGAGAGAGAAACATTGATGTGAGAGAGAAACATCAATTGGTTGCTTCCTGCATTGAGCCCCTACAGGGGCTGGGCTCAGTGGTTGGCAAACTGCGGCTCGTGAGCCACATGCGGCTCTTTGGCCCCTTGAGTGTGGCTCTTCCACAAAATACCGACTTCTGCACATGGGCCACGAAGTTTTAATTGCACTGTACGTGCGCGCCCGCACGTGGTATTTTGTGGAAGAGCCACACTCAAGGGGCCAAAGAGCCGCATGTGGCTCACGAGCCGCAGTTTGCCAACCACTGGGCTGGGGAACCTGCAACCAAGGTACTTGCCTTTGACCAGGAATTGAACCCGAGACCATTCGGTCCTTGGGCTGACACTAACCACTGAGAAAAATTGGCCAGGGCTACATAGAAATTCTTTTTTCTTATATATCTGTATGTTTTTATTGCTTTTTTAGAGAGAGAGGAAGGCAGAGGAACAGAGATAGAAACACTGATGAGAGAGAAACATCATCGATCAGCTGCCTCCTGCACACCTCTCCCCAGTAGCCCCCCAGGGGATGGAGCCATAACCCAGGCATGTGCCCTGACTGGGAATTGAACCCGGTAACCTCTTGGTTCCTGGGTCGACGCTCAACCCCTGAGCTACACCAGCCAGGCTACACAGACATCCTTAATACCCGCTACAGATGATCTTGCTTAACTTAATCCTCACTGAAGGTGAACTATTTTCAAATCACTTACATGTAATCAATAGATCAAGTCAAAATTTTCTGAGAACTCAAGTAAGTATATAAGCAACCTTAGGGTTAAGATACTCATTAACCACTTACTATATATACTATTAAATAATCAAATATGGTAAAATAATTGTCTAAATCACTGCAAGGCCCTTAAATAAATATGCTCCCCTAACAGTCCTTAATTATAGTTAAAAAAATATATACAACACTGAAATTATATTAAGTATTCTATTTTTAGTTATCACATGCTCAAGGATCAAACTGCACAGCAATAAAAGCATAATGGTTTCTTCTTACATAAATTTAAAAATAATTTCAAATGCATTAACTCTATAGGTCCAAATACTAAGTAACCACTAAAGTAGAAATGAGATTAGAATTATAACATCTTTAGCCTCATAAATTAGATTTTTAAATGTGAATTGTGTTTTTAAACAATAACTTGTGTTCAGTTAATTAATTGCTCGACTGGATGAACAAAGTCAATATTTAAGAGGGTGCAAGAGGCAGCAGCCAGTTATGAAGTACAGGTGTGGCAGGCAATAAATGACCTGCATTTAGAGCACCGTGTGCCCGAGAAGAAGTGACGGTGCCTGTGCACCAAGGGTGGGTGGTAGAGGACACTGGCTGCCACGAGCCACGACTAACAAGCTTAAGCCAATGGATCCACTTGGCAGAGGGGACTGTGGGGAGGGTTTCTGACCCAGTTAAATATGATGCAATACTGTACACAGAGGCCCGCCATACAGCTTGACACAGAATGAAAAAATTGTCCTTGCTTGTTTTAAAGTGAAGTGGCTCTTATGTTCACCTCAAATTACATTTAAAAAATCACTTAAACTTTACAATAACTGACAACTCACCTCATCTTTCTCATTTTTCAGCAACTGATGCAAATTCCTGTTCTTGCATTGTAATTGTCTGTCTCTTTCCTGAAGCCCAATCATTTCTCTCCTGGAGGTTTCCAGTTGTTCCTACAACATTCGTGTGCAATTTTGATTACAATTAACATAGCTTCAGAACAAGTGAATTCTTAAAAGATTAGTGAAAACAAGCAATACATACTAGTGTTTGTTCACTACAATTGAATTTTAGAGGTACACAAAATGTTTTTAAAGCACTTATAAAGCTCGACACTATAAAGTCCTACAATTTATTTAAATTTAAGTATCAAATTTTATTTAATTTATGTACCAAAATTTTATGCCTATTCAAAAGAGCTTCAAAATGGATCCCTTAAAAGACTCTTCACTTATTGCAGTGAATATTTTATTCCACTGAATATTTTTTTTAAATTCTTTTTTAACACTTTTTAACCTTCTAGAAAGAGCTTCTGAGAAAGAGCCAAAAATGCTTCAAAGCTAAGTGTGAGGAAGCCTGGTGAGCAAGCAGAGTGGAGCACTTCAGGTCAGAGAGGGTGGGACCACTGCGTGCCACCACTTCTCCCTCGCGGGCGGTAAACTGAAGATTTCCCAGAGAGAAATGGCAGCGATCCTGGAATCAGTGCGGAGCAAGATGCCCGTTTTCAATTCATTTTGCACATTTTTATAGAAACTGCGTCAAGTTGTGCATGAAACTACTAGAGAATTTTTAAAAATCCTCTTTATAAAATACCAGAGCCACTCAAGTTACGTCATAATTGATACAAATAATGACTTTCACACAATGGATCTCAAGGAGATTCAGAAATGTAGGACTATTAAACTTGGATAATTCTAAGGTTGTCAAAAATGTTGGCATGGCTGACCTTATAGCCTGTGGGCCAGGTGATATGTCCCATATGTCAGATCACAGATTCCCTCGGTCATTATCAACACTCTATCTGAACTCATCGTCTTCCCTGTAAATCTTACACTGCCCTCCTGCATTTCTTGTGAATCATACCACCATCCTTGGTAAACTCAAGTCAGAGACCTGAATGGTATCTTATATTCATGACTTATTTCCAAAATTCAACTTTTCATGAAATTCTACCCATTCTACCTCCTAAGCTGTCTTCCTATTTCACTCTTAACTATCTCCATTGACACTATCTTTGTTCAAGTCCAGAACCTCCATAGTCAGGGACTGCTAAGCCTACTACGGTGTCCTTTCCACCAGGCTTCCAGAGCACCCCACCACTTCCATTCCAGACAGAAATCGGCGCCCCCCCCCCCCCCGGCCCATAATTTCTCCATCTACTGCCAGGTTGATATTTACACGATATCTTCCTCCGGTTTACAATCCTCGGAGCCTCCGGGGTTCCGCACAATGCCTTTCACATCATCTGGGGCCTGGCCCCCAGCCTCACTGCTCACCACTCTTCATCTTGCGTCATATACTGCAGTCCCTGCAGAGCTATATGACTCCCTGAAAGTAAAATGTGCTCCAATGCCTCCATGCTTTTATACAGGTTATACGCTGTGCCTAAAAGGTCTTTTCCAAATACTAGCAAATTTCTATGCAGTCTTCAAATCTCAGATAAAGTGCTGTTACCGCTCCCTGAAGCGTATTCCTTACTGCCTACACCAACAATAATCAGTAAAGCAAATAACTGTGGTTCACATGTCTCCTTCCCCTGGACTACAATCTCCTTGCTAACAGGGCTTGGGTTCACTCATCTTTGAAACCCAATGCCTAGTATATACTCAATATATTTTGCTCAAGAAATTAAATGAATCATATGCTAGATCTAGAAGCTCTTCAAAGATAGATCAGCAACTCTTCCCACTGAACACACATTTCTGTCCACAGCTGACCCAAAATATCTGATTTGACCCAGGTCAAATCCTAAATTAGAAGGTATCCTGTAAAATATTCTGGGTAGTCCTAATAAATGATTACTTCTTAGAGAAAAGGCTTAATAGCTCCAAATTACCAATATCATTATGCAATTATTCAACAGCTACTTATAAGACACTGGCCAACAGTGCCCAAATATAAAAGTTTTAAATCTTAGTCTAGGGTTCAAAATTCTGACTCACTCTAATTCATTAGACCTTCTATAGGTCTCTCTGATTAAGATTAAAGTAGTATCCACAACTTGCAGCCTTTTAATAAGCCTGGAGGGTACCATCTGTGCCCTCCAGTACCCGCCCCCCCCCCATTTCCCTAGTTTGCCAAGATACACAGTTGGATAATCCCTGAGGCATATAGGATGTACAAAAACCTAAAAATATTAGAGGGAACATACTGTTATTACTGCACATGAGCTAAAAGACAACATAAACTAGCCTTAGGCATTGATGGGCTGGTAGGGGCAGGTGTTGCTGAGGAGCTAAGATGCTTCTCTAAATCAATTACCAAACACGCCCAGTGTTCACAAATAGGCCATTCCAGGCCACTTCATTATTGCACAATCCCTACTAAAGGATTTTCAAATATTGCATGCAGAGATCCTGTTACTCTCCAACAGAGCTTTGAGATTCAAGATATTAAGTGGGGTTTTTTTAAAAACATAATTTATTGATTTCAGAGAGAAAGGGAGAAGGAGAGATGGTAACATCAATGATGAGAGAGAATCATTGATTGGCTGCTTCCTGCCGGCCCCACACTGGGAATTGAGCCTACAACCCTGGCATGTGCCCCGACTGGGAACTGAACCGTGACCTCTTGGTTCATAAATTGACACTCAACCACGGAGCCATGCTGGCCGGGCATGAGTTTTAAAAAATTGTTATCTGTTCTTGAAGGGAGTGCGGTGGAGGGGGAATATAGAGGAAGAAAAATAGAGAGGCATGGACCAACAAGGGAAAAACTAAACAGAAGCTGATCCTGTGGGAGTATGCAGATTCAAAACTTACATACACACAAACTCAAATAAGGAAACCCAAAATATTAGCATCTTTAGAAAATATTTTTGCCATGGATTGATTCTATTACATCCTTCATAATATATAATCATAATATAAGTTCCCACTATACTGATTTTGAACTCCTTCTTCCTTCTCCTTCTCAAATAAATAAGAATTTTTTATAAAACGAAAGAATGAAATAAAAGAATGAAAGCGAAGTAGAAGATGGCAACAAATTTTCTGTATTTTAAGGTAGCAGGTCAATGGCCCTGTGGAAAATATTTCCTTTGTTCAGAGAAACAAGCAAGTTTGCAAAAGCATTCTTCTGTGGTCTTCTCTAGAGCCCAGACACTTGTTAGAGTTAGACGCTATAGGCCTGCTTCCATTACTGAGCTTTTTAGCAACTTTGGCACAGGTGCCCTCTAGAATATTTTTCTTGGAATTAACTGATGCAGCTTCTCACAGTAAGACTTCTGTAAATTAAGCATCTACTTTATTAAGCAAGATTAAATGGGGTGAGGGGATCTTTATTTATTTTCCTCAGACATAAATATTTCCTAAGCTAACTTTCTACAGACTCAGCAAGTCACTAAATAGTTCATGAAATCAATGTTGTCCATATGGATATTAGGAAGCAGTATGTGGATTTGCAAAAATCACTTTAAGTCCACTTTTACTTTTTAAAAAAACTAAAACAAAAAAATTTTAACTCTAAAACGTGATAAAGCCAAAGAAAATGTACAGCATCAATTGCATAACAAGGGCACTGGAATGCAGGTTGGCGTGATTCTCACCTTGAGCTTTGCATAGCAGCTTTGCAGATGGTCCATATCACTTCCCAGTTTCAGATTTTGTGTTTCCACATTTTCCTGAGCTAGAAGGTTCTTCCGCTGACGTACAAGTAGCTCATTCATACAGTTTAAAACAGCAACTATATTTAATTCTCTCTTTGTCTCTTTACCTTTGGATTCTTCATATAATGAAGGAAAACCGAAAGTAGTCAATTCCTGGTAGGAGAAAACGTTTTTCTAAAAGTTGGTTACCAGACAAAACTTAGTAAAAAAACAAAAGATAGAAATATTTTCTGAGAAAACTATCCTATGACAGTTAAGGAAACAGTAAATATCCCAAAGAAAAAGAATTTGAGAGAACTGGAATCTTTTCAGTCACTTAGAGCGAGGCAGGCAGGTTTCTTCACTAGTAAAATAAGGGTGAGACTCCCAGTGGAGGAGCCCCCGGGGAGATGGGAGGCCAGCCTGCTCCTTGTATCTAGTTAGGTGATCACCAAGGTTCTCCACAAATCTAATACAAGTCCTGGACCAATGCACAACAATATACTTGTAATGACAAGTGTTCTCATAACTTCAATATTATAGAACTTGATTTATACCAATGCTTCTTACAAAAAAACCCACCATTACCTGATCAAGATATGAAATACTTTGTTCAATATTCTCTTCTGTGCAGAAGGCACTGAAAAAACTGTGCACATTTTTTGATAAAGGTATTGAAGAACAGAGCACTTGCTGTGAGTATAGACTTGATGGAGACATCTTTGTTTCTGAGGTATATTGAGAGATATTTTTGCTTTCTGAAAGAATAAAAGCACTTATGTAAATAATATATTCAAATGCATGCAAAGTTAGCAATCTCCATTACCAAAGATTTTGAATTACATAAATATCTTAAGTATTTTCAAATTAAGACAAAGTTGGTAGTATATGAAAACTATGTACTATATACTTTTCCCCAAAAAACACAACTATAAAGTCCTCTTACTAGGCATGTTAAGCTACAATATGCTACCTTAATTTGCCATGTTTTAGATTTCTAAAAATAATAGACAAAAATCACTTGTCTACACATTCAAAGTTTATGCAATTAAAGAAATATATCAGAGAAATGTATTGAAGCAGCCAATGAATTTATTTCAAATCCATAAAAATTTCCTCAAAAATAGTAACAAGTGATCGATCATCCACCCAAAGCAGTTAACCCCACAAATTATGGCACAATTCTTGGCTCTCCTTAATAATTTTACTGAAGATGGAAATTAGGCATTTTACAGTTATTTGTGTCTCTCATTAGTCACATCTTCAATATTTGTGATAATTATTTTATAGTTTTATTGAAAATAATCACTTTTACAACTGCTTTGGCTTACAGTTATTTTAAACTCAGTCACCTGAACACAGACCTGGATCTGTAACCGTCATCCAATCTCCCATAGCAGTTGCCAGAGCCAGGATACCTGAGGAACCAGTTCAGCAGTGAAACATTCAGTTCAGCTGCTGCCACACTTCTATGTAGGCATCTCCTTAAAAAGCAAGTCACAGAGTAACAGCAGCTAATTAAAAATATGAAAGCAAATATAAAACCAATGTGTAAGAATTAGTTCTATGCGCTTCAAAAAGGAAAGACTGTGTGTTATTGATTCTCATGTACACCCATAAAGAACATGGTAGAACTCAGTATTAATTACTGTATGTCTGTGGACACATGTGTAAGGATAAGGCTAAGGGCTTCTCCAGTTATACTGACGTATTCACATTACCTCATACAGAAAGTACATGGTACATGATTTCACTCACAACATAAATCCAAAGTACAGCATTATAGTAAGTAAATAGTTCTATAGCAGCAGTCGGACCTCATGGACCACTCGTGGTCCGTGGACCACCGGTTGGCGACCACTGTTCTATAGTATATCCTTTAAAATAAAGTAATGTTCATATATACATAGACAAGATGAAAAAATTCTTGGCCAGCGTTCCCATTTTTTGTTTTTACAAACTATATTGGCAAAACTTTTATTTTTCATTACAATTCCCAATGTTGACATAGATGCAGAGAAATGAATACTCCCATACATTGCTCTCCAGAAAGATTATATGAACTTATATTACCACCAAGCAATTTGGTTGGCAATCTGTATCAAAATTCTTAAAAATAAAAATATATTTTAATCAGAAATTCTATGTCTAAAATTTTATCCTAATAAAACAATTTGTATAAAATATTCATCTACTGTTCTTTTACAATATCATAAAAACAGAAATAACTTATATGTTCCACAGGAGACTGTTTATATACATGATACATTTATGAAGTGGGACACTGTGCAACCATTAAACATAACCAAGTAGAATTAGGGTGCCTAATTACATAAAATTCAAGAAATGCGCATGAATGAAGTAGACTAAGAAACAAAACCTTTTTTAGTCTACTATTCATGTTTGCATTTTTTACAGAAGTAATTGAATAAATAAATATTTCTCCCTCATAAAAATGCAATGAAACTATAAATGGCAACCTGAAATTGAATTCAAGATCAGGATAGCAGGAGGAGAAGTATAATTGGAGGCACACTGGACAGCACACGCCAACACTGGACAGCTGCGTCTCAGCTACAACAAACTGTGGCCAAAGAGAAAGCAGGTCCTTTGCTGCTACATCTTTCCGTTTTTTAAGATGTTGGAATTCTGAATATTTTGTAAAATCTCCCAATTTTTAAAGATAGAAGTCAATTAAAAAGATGACCTATGCAAGTTATCCTGTGGAAAGAGAGAGTGGCTGGGAAGGATATGATGAGCCTTGATTGAAAGGTGGTTATGTAGGTATACACATTCATGAAATTCATCAAATTGTACACTTAAGATCTGTACATTTGACTGCTGTAAGTTGTACCTTAAACAACAACACTTTTTAATAAGCCAGATAAAATGTGTCTTTAGGCCAGTTCTGGACTGTGGGTCAAGAGTTCACAACTCCTGTTCTGAATACATAAACTGTGGGGGGGAAATTCACAATACAATGTTAAAGAGAGATGAAAATTTTATTCATCCAATCAATTTTAATTGTGCTACTAAATGCCAGGTACACTACTCTAAGCACAGGGGAGGCACAGCTCTCAAGAAGTTCACATTCTGGTGGGGATAGAAATAGATGGAAAGGATTCACTTCAATTCCATTAACATAACACTAAAAGGGTGATAAGAACTATAAAGAAAACAAAACACAATAACATAAGGAAGTATTGGGGTGCTGGTATCTAGATTAGTCAAGGAAGGCTGCACTGAGATGCTGACATTTGAACTGAGACCTAAATGATAAGGTGTCAACCCAGGTAGAGGAAACAGTAGGTACAAAGACTCACGATGTCAATGAACTTGGAAAGTATGAAAAACATCAAGTCAGTATGTTTGAAGCACAGTGAGCAAGGATAGACGGTAGGCAGTTGGACTTTCTCTAAATTAAAATGCTGTTGAAGCAGATTTGGCAGGAAAGCAAAACGATCTCTTTAGGCTGTAAAAAAGATCACTCTAGCTACTCTACCCTCTGAGAGATTGTAAGTGAGCAAAATAGTTCAGGCAAGACCAGTGTTACACTAAAGTTCTAACATTGGAGGCAGAGACAGGTGGATAAATTAGGAATGTGGTCTGTAGATAGAACCTTCAGGACTTGTAGATGGGTTAAAATACGGGAAGAAGCGGAACCACAGATGATTCCTATGTCATATAACAGCATACTGTTTATACTAATGCAAATGATGTTACGTGTGTATTATATGTTACGATGTCTCACACACACATATAGACAGAAGGTCATCCAGGCTGGCACCGACCTTTCACCATTTTTCTACTCATTTTGTACTTCCCGCTGCCCTTAAGTGGGTGCCTTCAACAACAGGATGAGCAAGATAAAGGTTGGACATCAGGACAGATGATTTTACTTCTGGCTTTCAGAGGTAGGAGCTGTAAGCAAAACAGGGTCCAAAGGGCAACAAACCCGTCTACTGTACCTCAGCTCTGCTTTGTGTCAGTTATTTAACATCTCCCAGCCCTAGTTTCCTAACTGCATTATGGCTCGTACTTCATAGCTTCCTCTGGCGTATGGGCCCACGGAATTAATATCAGTTGTTATCATCAAGATACTGACCTGGCCGGGCCAGGAGATCGGGTTTGATTCCTGGTCAGAGCACATGCCCAGGTTGCAGGCTTGATCCCCAGCAGGGGGCGTGCAGGAAGGAGGCAGCCAATCAAGATCAGAAGGAAAGAGGCATGGCACCTTTCCAAATCCTTTTTTTTTCCTTTCAAGATGTTTGAAAATAAGACACACTAGTGCCCCAAGTGTCTTTCCTCCTCATATGGAAAGATCATCAAACACCAAAATGTTTCTACTGCATATCTATTCTTCAAAATTATAATTTAAGTCACTTCCTCTTTCTCTGTGAATTTAGCTCTCCAGTGTTCACAGGTTTAGACAATGAATTGTTGCCTGTCTTATTAATTAAGAACAAAAACCACAACTGTAAAATAGGCAGGTGTACAACTCCATTTTAAACTGCTATGAAACAAAGAACTTACTAACAGTATATGATTTCACACAATCCAGAAGTTTCTATGTCATCTTCTCAATGATGTAACTAATTATACACTACAAGGCTTGTGATAAAAGCTACCCAACCACCAGGTTTTACAAGACAGGAGACTTAAACCCAGAGTTAAGTTTCATATTATATATATATATATATATCTCGCCATCCTGTTATTACATATTAAGTCATTGCAAACCATTATACAGTGGACATGACTATCCATGACAAGTTATATAAGAACAAATTTGGTTATGCTAGCATTGTTACTATAGTTTCATTATACAAGAAAGGCAAAATGTTAATAATGAATCTTGTTTGGGTTCAAGCAACCTGTAATCCCCAATTCTCTCTCCATACCAGTGGTTAGGAAAGCTGCTCAGAGTCCAAGGTAGGTCAAAATCACAAGTGGATTTTATGAAAACTGAAGCTTAATGAATTTAAACATCTTGTAAACATCATTTCATTCATCTAAGATTGTCAGGGAATAATTTTAAAATATATTAAAGCAAACAAAAACCTATGAAGTATTCCATAAGTAAGAACTCTCTCTCCTCTCTCTCCCGTCTTGCAAGGGTGGTGAAAAAGATTGAGAAGACAGGTACTAAGGAGAGGAAACCTGAACCAAGAAGGCTGACGCTGATGGCAAGGTTAAGGTTAAGAAGTGCAACCTCAAGGCCAAGATGCCTAAGAACGGGAAGCCCCACTGCATGTGAAACCCTGTCCTGGTCAGAGGGATTGGCAGATAGTCCTGATCAGCTATGCATTCCCGAAAAGCCATGTACAAGAGGAAGTATTTAGCAGCTAAATCCCCGATTAGAAGAAAGTTCTTGCTACTGTCACAAAACCAGTTGGTGGTGATAAGAACGGTGGTAACCAAGTGGTCAAACTTTGCAAAAATGCCTAGATATTATCCTTTCAAGATATGCCCCGAAAGCCGCTGAGTCAGGGTAAGAAACCCTTCAGTGGGCATGTGAGAAAGCTGCAGGCCAGCATCACTCCCAGGACCATCCTGCTTATCTTCACTGGGCACCACAGAGGCAAGAGGGTGGTTCCCCCGAAGCAGCTGAGCAGGGGCCTTCTACTTGTGACTGGACCTCTGTCCCTTAATCAGAGGGTGGAGCACACAAGAAATCTGTCATCGCCACCACCACCACCAAAATTGATATCCGTGGTGTGAAAATCCCCAAACATCTCCCTGATGCTCACTTCAAGGAGAAGCTGTGCAAGCCCAGACACCAGGAGGGTGAGATCTTCAACAGAGAAAGAAAAATATTCGAGATTACAGAGCAGCACAAGGTTAATCAGAAAGCCGTGGACTCGTACATCCTGCCAAAATCAAAGCTGTTCCTCAACTCCAGGGCTACCTCCCCTCTGCCTCTTCTCACAAATGGGCTTTTCCCTCACAAACCGGTGCTCTAGATTTCTTATGAAGAACCCAATTAAATAACTGATCTATTTTTTTAAGTGTTGTGTTAGATTTCTTTTCATTTTTAAATATATTTTTATTGATCAGTTATGCATTCCCAAAATGCCATGTACAAGAGGAAGAGAAGAAGGGAGAGGGAGATACAAACATCAATGATGATAGAGAATCATTGATTGGCTGCCTCCTGCACACCCCATCACTGGGGATTGAGCCCGCAACCTGGGCATGTACCCTGACCAGGAATCGAACTGTGACCTCCTGGTTCATAGGTTGACACTCAATCACTGAGCCACGCCTGCGGGCAACTGATCTCTTTTTTATAAAAGAATTCTTTCCCCTATTCAGAGAGACATAGTCTTGTTCCTTACTGGTAGATAACATGTATATAGGCATCTAATAAAGTTCCTCATCCCAAGTATTTCTCAATGTACATTTCAGTAAGTCTTCATAATAGAAAAATCTCACTAATTGCAATAAAACTGTAATCGTTTCAGGAAAAAACACACATTATCTTACTATTCCTGAAGAACTACACTGGCTTCCCTCTATGTTGCTATGGGTCCCTAAGTACCAGTGCCATATACCTCAGCTGTAAAATAAGCAAGGGTACTCTTTTGTTCTGGGAAAAATGATTTTGCAGAACATAAGAATTACCTAGTAGCATTTTCTAGGTTAGAATCCTGACAGAAAATTGGGAAGCAGTAAGACATTTAAACTTAATATAACTGTAGCTTTTCTAAAAGAAAATAGTTACTAAGTTTCATAAATTTATCATTTTTCATGTCAAAGAATTTTCTTTCATATGTAATTATTTTCTTTCATGTGTAATTTTCTTTCATATGTATTCCTATAGACAGGAAACCTGAGCTTAGGGAAGTCAACAGCACTACCTGAAGTCACATTTCTAACTGGTTGTGAAATCCGGACAAACACCTCAGTCTTCAAACTGTGCTCTTTTCACTTTATCGCTATTCAACCTTTCAACAGGGTATATTCAAATCTATCAATCTATCTTCAAAGTAGACTGTAATAAAAAAGATTTTCATCAAGTTTCTTTAAAAGACTGAGTTCCCATAATTTATTTTAATTATTCCATTTCTGAGCATACAATTTTAAAGGAACTTATCTACTATTTAAAATTCAGGCACGCATATAAACTTCTCTGCTATGCCACAAACACTAGCCTCTCTCATTTATACACACTTTGTTTTGAAAAGGCATAGAAACAATTCCCAGAAATGAGATCAGTCACATAGTTTAATAAGGATGGAATAACTCTTTACCATCTTCTATAGTAGAGTAAATATTAAGACAACATCAAAGGTAACTTTATAGATCTTTAGTAAAAACATTTGTGGTTCAGGTTAATTACATCTGTTTTTTGTTTGTTTTTTCCCCATCAGAGTTCCTTGGCTGGTTCTTCCTCTTCCTTCTACCCAAAGACTCAGGGGTTCTGTTCTCTATATGCCTCAGTCACTTGTAGGATTATGGAAGTGGCAGCCTCTAAGATGGTCCTCAATTATTCCTGCTCCCAGTATCCATACCTTTGGGCTCCTCTGCTCCTTGAGTGTGGGTGGATGTAGTGACTTGCTTCTAACAGTGGATGGAGGACCTAGAGAATGGAGTTTCCTGGGCTGCATGGAGGGGATGATGGTGGGTGAGCTGGGCTTTGAAGAAGCATTTGTTTGGAAGAGGAGCATAGAGGCTGGAGTGAGTGTGCCACACATTCACTAGGTCATTCCAGCTCTACCATGTAGTTTTTAAGAACCACACATTTCACATTTCTGTATTCTCCCCTCTCATCTTAATAGATGGAATGATAATTGAATACTCAAGTAAATAACTGATGATAAATTAACATGTTCATTCCAGCAAGCAAAAGCAGATAAAGGAAAAGAGCAATGGAAAGGATACAAAAGATGTGAGTCTTTTATAAAAAGTAGTAGAGGCCCGGTGCATGAAATTTGTGCATAGGTGGGATCCCTAGACCTGGCCAGCGATCAGGGCCGATCGGGGCCTTCTGGCTGCCGGCCAGAGCCTTCCTTCCTACCGGCTGCCAGCTGGGGCCTGCAGCTGCTGCCAGATGGGGGGAGGGACCGTGGGAGGTTGGCTGGCTTCAGGGAGGGACCAGGGGAGGTTGGCCGGCCATGGGAGGTTGGCTGTGGGAGCACACTGCCCACCGGAGGGCAGCTCCTGCATTGAGCGTCTGCCCCCTGGTGGTCAGTGTGCATCATTGCAACTGGTCATTCCGGCGTTCTGATCACTTAGGCCAGAGGTCTTCAAACTTTTTAAACAGGGGGCCAGTTCACTGTCCCTCAGACATGCCACACATGTGCACTGCGGGCCCAGGATGAGTCAGCTGCTAAGCAGGACAGGCAGCGGTGGCAAAAACACCCGGCAGGCCAGATAAATGTTTTCGGTGGGCCGATGTGGCCCGCGGGCCGTAGTTTGAGGACCCCGGACTTAGGCTTTTATATAGAGAGACTAGCGGCCCGGTGCACAAAAATTTGTGCACTCAACTGGGGGGTGTCCCTCAGCCTGGCCTGTGCCCTCTCGCAGTCTGGGACCCCTCGGGGGATGACCACCTGCTGGCTTAGGCCTGCTCCCTGGGGGATTGGGCCTAAGCTGGCAATCAGACATCCCTTTAGCAGCCCAGCAACCCTGGGGGGATGTCCACTTGCCAGCGGGGAGCAGATCTAAGCTGCAGTCAGACATCCTTAGCGCTGCTGAGGAGGCAGGAGAGGCTCCCACCACCACCGCTGTACTGGCAGCCATCAGCCTGGCTGTGGCTGAGCAGATATCCCCCACGTGGGAGCGCACTAACCACCAGAGGGCAGCTCCTGCATTGAGTGTCTGGCCCCTGGTAGTCAGTGTGTGTCATAGTGACTAGTCATTCCCAGTCGTTCTGCTGTTAGGGTCAGTTTGCATATTACCCTTTTACTATATAGGACAGAGGCCTGGTGCATGGGTGGGGGCTGGCTGGTTTGCCCTGAAGGGTGTCCCGGATCAGGGTGGGGGTCCCGCTTGGGTGCCTGGCCAGCCTGGGTGAGGGGCTGATGGCTGTCTGCAGCTGGCCACACCCCCTTCAAGATGGGGGTCCCCACTGGGGTTCCTGGCCAGTCTGGGTGAGGGGCTGAGGGCTGTTTTCAGGCTGGCTGGCAACTGAAGCTCCCAGCCTCTCCTTTTTTTCTTTTTTTTTTTTATTCTGGGATTTATTTACCTTCTATAATTGAAACTTGGTTGCCTTCACTGGAGCTGAGAGCCGGCTCCTACTCACTCCAGCTCTGAGGCCACGGCCTGCTGAAAGCAGGTATCTGGGGTTTGTTTAGCTTCTATAATTGAAACTTTGTTGCTTCCGGAGCTCAGAGCTGGGCCGTAGCAGGCGGGGAACCTTGGCTTCCTCCATCACTGGAGCAAGCAAGCCTCCTGCTTGCTTCAGCTGCGTGGCTGCCGGCCGCCATCTCGGTTGGGTTAATTTGCATATCACGCTGTTAGCCAATGGGAGGCATAGCAAAGGTACGGTCAATTACCATGTTTGTCTATTATTAGATAGGATTACTCTTTATCCCCCAAATCTCTCCTAACACATCAATGCACTGAAAGAGAGCTCAGCAGAAAAGTAATACCATGATTGCAAGATTTCCTTCACATTGTACATTATTTTAAGTGTTCTTTTTAAGTTTACTTGGAATTCAAACTTGAGAAGGTGCAATTGCTACCTAAATCAGAATTCTAAAACAAACTTCAAGTGTCAGAAAATAACAGTTTTTCATTATATAGGAATGTGGTAACATTATACCATCTGGGCTTCTAAGTACTAAACAGGATTTTTCACAAATAGCTAAAGTCTGCTAAAATCTCACGAAGTTAGAGCTACCAAATTGTTGGGTTAAAAAATAAAATTATTAAAACTAAGTCTTTAAACATTAGTCCTATCTTATGAATCCTCCTATATAATAAAAGCCTAATATGCAAATTGTCCCCTCAACCAGGGGTTTGACCGCTTGCTATGATGTGTGCTGACCACCAGGGGGCAGTATAGAACATGGCGGGCGTCGGCGATGTGATGATGGCAGTGGGTGGCAGTGGAGGCACTGCCAGTCCCCATGGGCCCCAGCAAGAGTGGGACCACGGTGGATGGTGGAACAGGTGGAACATGGCGGGCAGCACCAGGCCAAGGCGGGTGCAAGCAGGAGCCTGATCACCCTGCCAATCGCTCAACAGACGGCAACCAGTGACAGTGGCTGGGGGGCCCAGCCCCAATTGATCGCCCTGCAGGCAGAATGATGGAGCAGGTGAGGGGATGGCTCCAGACCAAGGCAGGGTGCTAGGGAGGGAGGGGTACTGTGAGGCTGGGGGCACGAGCTGGGGCCCAATCCCCGCAGACCACCCCAAGGGACCCCACCCATGCATGAGTTTGTGCACCAGGCCTCTAGTTTAGTTATAAAACTTGAGACTGTTCAAAAATGCTCTGCATATATTATGGAGTTCAATCCTCAAAACCACCCAATATATTACATTATTTCCTTTTTACAGCGAAGGAATTGAGGACAGAAGGTTAGGTAATTTGTCCAAGTCCTAGAGCTGGCAAGTGGCAGAGCCAGGGATATTCCCCACCCCAGACTCCAGAGCCCATTCTCTTAACCATCACGAGCTGTGGCTTCAGTGGATGCAAGGCTCAGGAAGCAGTATTTCCTACCATCACCTATTAAATCAAATCTCCCAACTGAACAAAGACTGCACAAAATAGTGTGAAGACACAAATTATGGTAAAATAATTCATGTGTATCCCTTTGGACTGAGGGATACAATTTCAGCAAAGCTCTAAGCCAGAATTTGCCATTAGAAAGTGACCCTCTTAGGGAGTAGAAAGCTACATTAAATTCTTTATATACACCTTTAAACCAGTTATTACTACAGTAAAAGAAACAGTATGCTGTAATGACTAAAAGCACAGGATCCAAAGTCAGACCACCTGGTTTCAAAGCCCATTCCCAGCACTTACAAGATTAGTGGCCCTGAACAGAAATCTCTGATTTCATTTTCCTCATCTGCAAAGAAAAAAAGTAAGAGTCTTTACCTCAATGGATAATAATGTGGTTAAATAATAAAGTCAGTTGCAAAATCTGCAGTAATAAAAGAGAAACATGCAAATTAACCTTCACTCCGGCATGCCCCTACACCCATCAGCCAATCAGGAGTGAGTATGCAAATTAACCCAACTAAGATGGCAGTAGCCATGGAGCTGGAGCAAGCAGGAGGCTTAGGTTGCCCCCGGCAATGGAGGAAGCCAAGCTTCCTGCCTGCCCTGGCTGGCCCTGGGCTCCGCTCAAGGCTACAAAGTTTCAACTATAGAAGATAAATAAATCCCAGATACCTGCTTCCAGCCCGCCCTGGCCTCCTCTTAAGGAGGTGCTGGGAAAAAAAAAAAAGGAAAGAAAAAAAGGAGAGGCTGGGAGCTTGGGTCCCTGGGGGGCATGGCCAGACAGAAAACTGCCATCAGCCCCTCACCCAGGCTGGCACACCCCCTCATGGGGTGAGGGTCCCCGCTGGGGGGTTTGGCCAGCCTGCAAACAGCCATCAGCCCCTCACCCAGGCTGGCCAGGCATCCCAGCGGGACCCCCACCCTAATCCGGGACACCCTTCAGGGCAAACCAGCCAGACCTCACCTGTGCACCAGGCCTCTATCTATACTAATAAAAGGGTAATATGCTAATTAGGCTGGGAGACCTTCCAGACCTTCCAGACGTTCTTCTGGACAAAGCCATGGTGGTGGGGCTGAGGTAGAGGCGGTTAGAGGCCTGGGGGTCCAGGGTGTCCACTGGCAACTTGGCCGGAGTGGATCTCGCTGGGGGCCTCCAAATGTAATGGGGTGATCCGCGGAGACGACCACCAGGGACTCAGTTCAAGATTTAGGAGCCTTTATTAAGCTGGCCAGCGACTACAGTTACAGCACCCTGCCGAAGCAAAGGCTGAACTGCAGTGCCGATTACAGGAGTTACATTTTATTATTAAATTCTGTGCAGGCCCAGAGAAAAATGTGTCTTTCAAATTCTGAGCCCCCAATATGGAGGAAACTCTCTTTATTTATACTGCTATGCCCAGGCCTCATCGTCCCTCTGACAGCAAGGATCTCTTGGCTCTGATAGAAACTTCTGACCTGCCTCAGCAGGAAGTAATTACAGAAGAAATCCAAGGTCCATTTTCCCTGAAAGAATTCAGAGCCAGGATCCTTGAGGTAATATAGGAGGCAGTTAGACAGACATGAGCAGAGCAAGGACGATGGGCCAATTGTCACTGCTAGATGTAACTAAGTCTTTCCACCTCTATGTATGTAAGACAAGGGGACCCCCCAGAAGCAAGAGGGTACTAGGCTGCAAACAAAGCAGCCCGGGAGGCTGCCCTAAAACCAGTGGGGCCTCTACAGATTCTCGTGACTCTTCCAGACCCTGACCTAACCATCTCACCAGCTTACACAGAAATATACCCAATCTAGAAAAGCTGAAATCCATAACCAATCTTTACTCAAGTTCTTTCAGGCTTTACAGTCTACCAAAAAAGCAGACAAGAAGCACATCTGAGATGCTCTGCCTGTATCCGGTTCATCCCTTCCAACCTGGTGACTCTGTTTGGGTAAAGAAATTTGCCACCTAAGGACTAACTCCTACCTGGAAAGGACCACTCCCACGACAGTCAAGGTCGACGGGATCCTGATGTGGCTTCATCACACCCGGCTTAAGACAGCCCAGGCAAACTAGAGTCTAGGACTCTTCGCACCCTCTATAGATTACTCCTGGCCCTCATTCCAGGCCCTTATCTTATAAACAGGCCCACTGACTTTATTTGGCAAAGAATTAATTCTATCAAGCTTATAGTCCTCAAGGGTCAATATAACTCCCTCCCCAACAATGGCCCAAAAGAGGCAATGATTTGACTTGTACATAAAACCAGTGGGGAATGAAGTATCCATCTTATATGAAAACTGCTGTTTGAAATTTTAACCCTGATAGTATGGCTTCTGTCTTAAATAATAAGGAAAATAAGACTACTCCCATTCCAGAGAGGCTGTAAACTATGCCCCAGACAGAATTGTCAGTGCTGACACCCAGACAGTCGCCAGGCCTTGAGATATGGTCTCATGGCCCCTTCCCAGCATGCAGGCCTTCTTTCTCAGAAGGCCGGGAAGTCTCATTCCAAATTTGGGAGACAAAGGACTGGAAAAAGTTTAAATAAAGAGAGTTTCCTCCATATTGGGGGCTCAGAATTTGAAAGACACATTTTTCTCTGGGCCTGCACAGAATTTAATAATAAAATGTAACTCTTGTAATCGGCACTGCAGTTCAGCCTTTGCTTCGGCAGGGTGCTGTAACTGTAGTCGCTGGCCAGCTTAATAAAGGCTCCTAAATCTTGATCTGAGTCCCTGGTGGTCGTCTCCAAGGGTCGCCCCATTACAAGCAGCACAATTCACCATAGCTAATATTTGGAAACAGCCTAAGTGCCCATCAGTAGGTGAGTGGATTAAAAAACTGTGGTACATCTACACAATGGAATACTACGCTGCGGTAAAAAAGGAGTTCTTACCATTTGCAATAGCATGGATGGAACTGGAGAACATTATGCTAATTGAAATAAGCCAGTCAGAGAAAGATAAATATCACATGATCTCACTCATTTATGGAATATAATGAACAACATAAACTGATGAACAAAATCAGATCCAGAGACAGAGAAGCATCGATCAGACCGTCAAACCTCAGAGGGAAGGTAGGGGAGGGTAGGGGTAAGGGGGGGAGATCAACCAAAGGACTTATATGCAAGCATATAGGCCTAACCAATAGACACAGACAACAGGGGGGTGAGGGCATGAGTGGGGGGAATGGGGGGTAATGTGGGGATAAGGACACATATGTAATAACTTAATCAATAAAAAAATATCATGGACAATCATTACTTTTTGTGTATCTTCCAAATTTTCTATAACTAAATATGATTTTCATGTTTTTAAAAGGAAATCACAGTGATAAGCAGAGGCAATAGGGATGAATAGCACTAGTCTCAAACACCAAAACTATTGGCCAAATAGCCTGAGTAATAAAGACTACATTTATTTCCAGATTAATCAGTTAACCTACAGTACCTTAACACAAGTAGCCCTGCTGGGCAAAACCTGATTAGAAATTATACAAATGTCCCAGCATTATTCAGATAATCAATTATATAAAGGAAACAGAACATTACCAGGGGTCAGTAGTTTAGTTTTAGATGGGAATCTCACAGTCTACAAAAATTTGAAATGTGTAAATCCTTCCACTGATCTTCTAGGCATCTATTTACCATATATTCAATCACATACATGAGCAAGCATGACATTCGATATTGTTGACTGTAGCATATTTGTAATGGCAAGAAACTGGAGACAATCTAAATACCCATCAACAGAGAAACAGTTAAAAACCAGTATGTATCTATGGTACAGCCAGAAGAGGTACTCTGGGATTACTAAAGTGAAGAAGGGGTACTCTAGGAGAATTAAAGTGAGGTAGATCTGTATGTAAAAAGCTATGGACATCAAGAGTAGTTTGATGGCTTTTTTTTTTTTTCTAAATCAAACTATCTAAATACATTTAAGAGAAAGGTCTAGAAAAGTTATAGTTACCAATGACATTCCTGGGGAGTGGGACAGGTGGGTGGAGTGAGGGGTGGGCCAGGGCTTTCTCTTCTTCCATAACACACCTTTACACAGCCGGAATGTTTTAGAAGCGTGCAATATTTTGTAAAACTATTTAGAGGCAGTGGGTTCATGCAGAGTTAATGAGATAAAGTGGGTGAAAGTTCGCCCACCTCAATCCCAGACAGTAGCACCCCTGCCCTTCAGTGGAATGTCAATTCTGACAAATGATAAACTCTTTGCACCAACCAATTACACAGCTAGCACCTATCACACATATTCACACAGATGGTGAGCAAGGATGATGCAAGCTTCACACAGATACCCTGCTGTGTCAGAGCGTGTCTGCCGGGATCCAGCCCAACAGGGAGACAGATTTTCCCCCATATAGTGAAGAGCAAAGACACAGAGTACTGGCCAACCTACCAGTAATTTAAACTTGGTAGGAGGAAAGAAGGGGGGAGACTGCCTTTGATTTAGAACTATTAAGATTCTTTTCAAAAAAGAATGTTCTTAATGATGCATTTTTCTGCTTTAAGAGAGCTCATGGAGTTACATAGCTACTAGAGGCCCGGTGCACAAAAATTTGTGCACTCAGGAGGGGGAGGGGTCCCTCAGCCCGGCCTGTGCCCTCTCGCAGTCTGGGACCCCTCGGGGGATGACCACCTGCTGGCTTAGGCCCGCTCCCCGGGGCATTGGGCCTAAGCTGGCAGTTAGACATCCCTCTGGCAGCCTGGGAGCCCTCAGGGGATATCCACTTGCCAGCGGGGAGCAGGCCTAAGCTTCAGTCGGACATCCTTAGCGCTGCTGAGGAGGCGGAAGAGGCTCCCACCACCACTGCTATACTGGCAGCCATCAGCCTGGCTTGTGGCTGAGCAGAGCTCCCCCTGTGAGAGTGCACTGACCACCAGGGGGAAGTTCCTGCATTGAGCATCTGGCCCCTGGTGGTCAGTGTGTGTCATAGTGACTAGTCATTCCCAGTGGTTCTGCTGTTAGGGTCAATTTGCATATTACCCTTTTATTACATAGGATAGAGGCCTGGTTCATGGGTGGGGGCCGGCTGGTTTGCCCTGAAAGGTTTCCTGGATCAGGGTGGGGGACCCACTGGGGTACCTGGCCAGCCTGGATGAGGGGTTGATGGGTGTTTGCAGGATGGTCACACCCCCTTCAAGGTGGGGGTCCCCACTGGGGTGCCTGGCCAGTCTGGGTGAGGGGCTGATGGCTTATTGCAGGCTGGTTAACCCCCCCTGGCGATGGAAGCTCCCAGCCTCTCCTTTTTTTCTTTTATTCTGGGATTTATTTACCTTCTATAATTGAAACTTTGTAGCCTTGAGGAGCTTGGAGCTGGCCAGGGTGGGTGGGAGGGAAGCTTGGCTTCCTCCATCGCCAGGGGCAACCCAAGTCTCCTGCTTGCTCCAGCTCCATGGCCACGGCCGGCTGAAAGCAGGTATCTGGGGTTTATTTATCTTCTATAATTGAAACTTTGTTGCCTTGAGTGGAGCTCAGAGCTGGCTGCGGCAGGCGGGAAGATTGGCTTCCTCCATCATTGGGGCAACCAAGCCTCCTGCTTGCTCCAGCTCCGTGGCTGCCAGCTGCCATCTTGGTTGGATTAATTTGCATATAGTCGCTCTGATTGGCTGGTGGGCATGACTTACGGCATAGCAAAGGTATGGTCAATTTGCATGTTTGTCTTTTATTAGTGTAGATGTACTTAGAGTCCATGTCGCACCATCTGGAATTTCATTATAGACTGACTTTTTATTGTTAATGTTTTCATCTGTGTTGGTCTTGGCTCTCCAATTAAACAGTTTTTTTTCAGGGCACTGTCATTTCAGGGAAGCTGCCCAGGCACCGAAAGAGCACCAGACCAAGTGTTAGAGCTGTAGTTCTCAGTGCCATTTCCTTCACTTACTGAGCAACCTTGAGCTGGTCATAAGTTCTTTGGTTTTCAGTTTCCACATCTGTAAAATCAGGAGGTCAAACTAGATGATCTTTAAAGAATCTTCAGTTTTATCATCTATGATTTCTACACTTCTCATGGGACTTAAAATGGAATCAAGTATAGCTATTTATATCCAAATTCCTTCTTCACATTTTTATTACAGAATGTGCACAGTCTTCCCAACTGCATGTTTAACTAATGAGATTCTACTTAATTTTAACAATAAAAACAAAATTTATTTTGTTCCATTTACTTGGAACAAGTTAAAGCATGTAAAACATACAGTAACTCATTCAATCTCAAAATACCTCAAACAGTTATTTTCCACCTCCTACAAATGAGGAAACTGAGACCCAGAGAGTTTTCTTGCCCAAGGTGACATAGCTAGAATGTGACAAAGCCAAGAGTCCAACCACAGCAGTCAGCACATTTAATGATCACACCCTGCTGGCTGTAATGTAGGAGAGTGGGGAATATACAGTATGTGAGCTGCTTTTTCAAACTGAACACACACAGGTACTTACTTCCCTACCATCTCACCTTGAGACTAAATTACAATCAGACAGTAACTATTCCAACTGAGTAACTGGAATGTGAACTGTATAAAAGCAGATAAAACATTAAATTCAAATAAGAAATTAAAAGAAAGCTAAATTGCCAGGCTTTCCCCCAAACTACCATTCCCTTCTCTTTGTGCTTCCAGACACTTTGCATTAACCTTATTACAGGATGGATCTAACTGACATGAAACCCCCTTCACCTAAACTGAGTTTCTGGTCAGCAGGCCTGTCATTGCACTGTTTGTACCCTGCTTTATTATGAAATATCATTATTGACCCATGGCAGGAACCCAATAAAGTTTGCTGAATGAATGTTAATGAAGTTCAATGACATATTAGTGGAAAGCATGCTATTGTAATATTATGATAAACAAGAAGCAACTCTTTAGCCATGCTGAAACTTACAAGGACTTTTTTAAAAAATTGAATATATTAGGGTGACATTGGTTCGCAAAACCATACAGGTTTCAAGTGTATAACTCAAAACATCATCTGCACATTGCATTGTGCACCAATCACCTCAAGCAAAGTCTCTTTCCATCCCCATTCCCACCCCACTTTGCCCGCCTCCACCTACCCCCAACCCCTTTCCCACTGGCTATCACCACACTGTTCGAATCTTGACTGGTGTCAGCTTAGAGAAACAGAAAGGTAATTCAGTGTGTGAATCAAGAGCACGACATTTTACAGACAGTGTAACAATTTCAAAGTCTTCCACGGCAGAGGTAAGAATAGCAGCAAGCATACTCTTACAATACTAAGGATTACTAAGAAAAAAAACAAAAACAAAAAAACCCACTGTTTTTAAATCTAGTTTACTTTGTAAAGTTAAAAGTCAGTTAAGTCCAAATAAAATAAAAACCAAAAATCATTTACTGATATTTCATTCCTAAAATAAGTAATAGATAACAAAACCTACTAAAGGAAATGGAAATGACAAAGAAACTTAAACAGTATTTGTTAATCTGTTCGGTAATAGTTTAACCATCGTTCTGTAATAGTTTTTCCAATGTTTAGCCCAAATTCAATCACTGGTTATAGTTCTCAAATTGCAGTTCCAGGACCAGGAGCAACAACAGCACCTAGGAACTTGTTAAAAATGCAAACTCCCAAGTCCTACTTCAGACCTATAAATTCAGAAACTCTGGGGGTGGAACCCAAAAAATCAGTATTTTAACAGACTCTCTTGTGATTCTGATGCATAAAGTTTGAGAACATGGTTGCATGGTTGTAGTCTATAGAATGTGGTTCAGTCTAAGTATTCTGTTTAGGCAGTTTACATTACGGAATGCCAAAAGGGTATTCTTTTCTAAGGGTGCTATAGAATGGATTACAATAATAATTTAAGTATTCCAAAGTACTAAATGAAGGTTGAAAATGAAAGTCCTAGGGAACACCTGGCTAAGGCTTATTAAATACTAGAGGCCTGGTGCATGGATTTGTGCACCGGTGGGGTCACTCAGCCTGGCCTGCACCCTCTTGCAATCTGGAACCCCTCAGGGGATGTCGATAGCTTGTTTCAGCCTGATCCCTGCAGGCCTGATGCAGACAGGAGGGAGCCCAATTCCCACAGGCCCGATCCAGACAGGAGGGAGCCCGATTCCCACAGGCCTGATCCCTACAGGTCTGATCCAGACAGGAGGGAGCCCGATCCTGTGTGTTGAGCGTCTGTCCCCTGGTGGTCAGTGTGAGTCATAGCTAACAGTCGCTTAGGCATACACACACACACACACACATATATATATATGATGCCTGGTGCATGAAATTCGTGCACTCAGGAGGGTCCCTCAGCCCAGCCTGTGCCCTCTCGTAGTCTGGGAGCCCTAGGTGAATGGCCTAAGCTGTCAGTCAGACATCCTTAGCACTGCCGAGGAGGTGGGAGGGGCTCCTGCCACCACCACTGCTCACCAGCCGTGAGTCGGCTTCTGGCTGAACGGCACTCCTCCTGTGGGAGCACACTGACCACCAGGGGCCAGCTCTTGTGTTGAGCATCTGTCCCCTGGAGGTTAGTGAATATCATAGCGACTGGTCAACCAGTCAAATGTCTGCCCCCTGGTGGTCAGTGCACGTCATAGCGAGTGGTTGTGCGGCCTTATCATATCATTAGTATATTATTACACTTTGATTGGTTGAATGGATGACCAGACACTTAGCATATTAGGCTTCTATTATATAGGACTAGTGGCCCAGTGCACAAATTTGTGCACACTGAAAGGGAATTAATTAGAGGAAATATTTTAATATTGCTGTTTGCCCTTTCTCTATAATAGAAGTGTCAGAGATGAAATTAGTAAAATGTATATAGAAATATGTAAATTTATTAATAAACAATAACAACATGATATAACAACAAAGACATGATATAAAAACAAAAACATGACATGAAACCACCAAAAACATTGACTGATAAATTGATTAAACTTATTCTAATATCTCCCTGTATACCACATTAAAAGTGAATACACATTCAGAGTGCTTGACTAATTTCCCTTGTGATGTATTTGCAACTTTAACATCACACGCTCTTCAAACTTGAGAGAAAGCAACATATAACTGTCCATGTCCGAAAACGGGTTCAGGTAGGAATATTCCTACTCTATCTAGAGTTTGTCCTTGTGATTTATTAATAGTCATTGCAAATGGTAGCATCACAGGAAAATATCTTCAAATTAATATTAATGGGAGGCCAGTGTCACATGAGGACAAATCAATTCTTGGAATCAGAACAACCTCTCCTTCTGCAGATCCGGTTAATACTTCAGCTTCGATAATGTTAGATTGCAATCTTTTGATAATAAATCTGGTACCATTACAAAGACCCCATTTACTATTAAGATTTCTCAGTAGCATGATGATTGAACCCACTTTCAATTTTAATTTATGACATGGCATTCCCGAAGGAGTGAGTACTATTAAGAAATTTGATGGGAAAATTTTCCTTTTCAGCATCATCTGCTGAATCAATGGAATCACCACTCAAATATGTGTGAAAATCTCCACCAAGTATATCCAAAATTTTGTCATTTAATTTTTTAATTTGCTCATTTTTTGGACAAAGAATCCCACGTTTAGATATATTTTAATGTTATCTATAGATATAGTATTTCCAAAGATAATAGATCCATTACAAATTATTTCACAGGGGTTTTTAATAATATCCATTCCTAAATGCAAACTGCTATCAAGTTTGCCATCTCCAAGTTTTACTATCCATTCACTATAAGCA
Organism: Myotis myotis; assembly: GCF_014108235.1. Classification (NCBI taxonomy): domain Eukaryota; kingdom Metazoa; phylum Chordata; class Mammalia; order Chiroptera; family Vespertilionidae; genus Myotis; species Myotis myotis. Next base: position 62,212,668 of record NW_023416324.1, read on the forward strand.
GAATCCTCTGATCTCACATATGTTTTAAGAGACAACTTTCTGAAACATCCCCAAACAATACAGTACTTTAAACTCATTTGTATTATGGCTGATCGCATAGCATGACATTGTTGAAAATCCCATCCGAGAAGAACTTTCCCATCAAATGCAACATTCAAATTCATAATTTCTCTTAGTAACCTATCTATGGCATTTATAGCATGACTGAATGCCATGGTGCATTCATCAATAATGAGAAGTTATGCCTTTTTAATAGTTTTAGCAACTTCACTCTTTATATCGAGTCTAGAAATTGAAGTTTCATTTAATGGAATCAGTAATTTATATTGGGAATGAAAGGTTCTTCCACCGAGAAGTAAATTTGCAGCAATTCCTGTAGACACTGTGGGTAAAACAGTACTATCACGACCTCTTATATAATGTATTTAAACTTTGTGAAGATATTTTTTTCCACTGCCACCTGTACCATCCAAGAAAAAGCATTTGGGGTGTAGAGTTTGATCTTCGATGGCTGAACTTATAGTCTGAAAGGTTGCCAACTATTCATCATTCAGAGAATTTATCAAAACCTCTGCCTGTTGTCGCTTGTACGATTCATCACATGTATTTGTATTCGTTAATAAAGGATAGTCTGGAAGTTTGAAATGTGAACATTTCATTCCATGCAATGTGAATACCTCTTGAATTTTGTTAAGGGTATGCATTTCACAGTTCACACAGGGACCTTCTCTTCAGTGTAATTTCCAACAAAAATCTTCAATAAAATGAGATTTTCATCCCATAATTTGTCTACATCAGAAGGACATTCAAACACACATATATATGCAAAAAGTTGCTGCAGTTGTTTGAGCATATTAAGGACGATTGCATTGTCAATCGTATCTTTCCAGATAGTGTTGTCGATTAATAATCCTCTATGTTTAGCAGCTTCATGAAATGTTATCATAAATTACACCTCCTACAGTTTGCAGATCATCAAAACTTATCGCACCTTTTACATGCAGAAGCAAAAGTCTAAGGTAATATCATTCTGGTTCTCTAAAGCTCACAGTGAACAGTCTACCTGATGCTTTATTCCCACCCTTTTGGCGTTTTCTCCACAAAGAATTATTAAACACATAACGTGGAACATCCCAATAATTATGTGCACCAGAATCTTCTCTATTCAATAAGGACCAAGCCATCAAAGTTGAGTTATGCCTTCTAGCTCTATCTATAACTCCAGCAAAATCAACAGTATGAAAATACAAATTCTGTTCATTTGGCAAATGAATAGCTAATCTTGTGATTGCATGAGATTGGTCATGCATTCACATTGCAAAAAGTCTTCAAACAGCCTCAGGAGCACTCACATACATACCTGGAGTCATTGAAGTCCTGTACTTAGTCATGACTGATAATTTTTTTTTTTCAAAAATTTGAATATTTGCACAATCGTGCCCTTTATAGATGTATTTAAATAAATATTTGACATTTTTAATCGATGCACAGACATCAATGTTTATATGACAGTTATACTTAAGGCACAAATACAGGTTATAAGGGATAATCCAAATGTTATCAATAACTTTATTTCCAATAGACATGGTGCTACCAGATCTTCATTTGTATTTGGGATATCCATCAATATTTCTAATGGTTGCATTTTGAAATTCTTTCAGATATCCCTTTGAACATTTTCCATTTCCCATATGTGGACTATTTGGATTTTGTATTCCACATGGTCCATGTACAATATTTGATTTTACAATTTGAAAAAGTCGAGGACACTGGTCTTCATCTGGAATTTCTGCCTTAACTATACGGTCAATGTCATCTTCTGCTCGTAATTTGGATTCACTATTTAATATCAATAATACAAGAGCATGAGGCCATCAACGTTTCTGAAATACAATGACACGAATTTTAGCTATTACTTTGCCAAATAAATGGAATTTACATATGCCATTTAAAAGAGCATTCAGCTTAATATTAAAAACTCTGGCTATCAAGTCAGGTCTGTTTTCAACTTTTTACCAGTGTTTTTAATTGTTTATAATATCTGCCCATTTTGGGTTATTAATAAATTGGGCTTGCCATACTTCGTTTCAACTGCCATAGCATCCTGATATCACTGCTGCATATTTCTGGGACCACCCTCAAAAGATGATGGAAGCATTACCATTTTACCAATCGGCATATTGTCATTTTCAGATCTAGATGTGAGATAACCCATCAAACCACTATATTTTTCAACTTTCAACTTAGATTGGTTTGCTTTAATTAAATTTATCCAATTGGCTTCCATTTTTGAATATGAATCGACAATATACTGTTGAGTTAATTTTCCTGCATTTAAAATAGAATTGAACATGTACAGGACAGAGAGATGATATCTGTAATACTGCATTTGTGTGACTTGTGTCCTTACATTTCGTCTAGTATCACTGTCAATTACACTGTCGTCTCTGAGTCTTAATGCAATATCTGTTCCCCAGCCTTTTTCACCATGTGGAAAAAGAATAGGATATGTCATGTCACCTAATGTAGGAAACAGGATACTGATTTGCTTCATTTTAGTGGCATTCAGATTATTGGGATCTGGTTTACAATGAATGAGCAAGTCCCTTTCAAAAGGAGGTTCTCCATCTTCATTTCTGAATATGACAGCAACCTGTTACATGGGGAGAATTATATCTGCCCAGATCACTGTTACAATCATATTTAACTGCCACTGTTACTTCTGTGGGAGCAATACCTTTCACTGCCTTCAGATTAGGCTTCCTTTTCTACCACATGTAGCATCTTGTTTTGTTAATTCATTTATTTCATGTATGAGGTTGTTGATGTGGATCATGAGTCTTTCTGAGCAACCTTGGTTTTCTGGCATTGCCAATCTTTTACTCATCACTTCGGTCGTATCTAAAATATAGAGTTGAGCAAACTTCCAAGAAACACCATCCAAAGGATGTAAAATTCCAGTATGGTGATAAACCTGCCTGTGTATTCTAAAACAGTATGGCCCATATCCTGATGGTGATGCAATATTTGCACCCACTGAAGCAAAAACAAAAGGAATATTTATTGAACCAATATTTTCCATGAAATTTTTACTATCAGAATCATTGTTTATCATTAATTTTTTTAATATGCCGGGTATTCTGAAAAATGTATATCATTTGGACAAACTTTACCTTTGCTACACATCTAGTAAATTTTCCATCAGATGGTTTTTCATCGGAGAAATTTAATGATGGGCAAAGTTGACATGTAACAGTCATTCCACCACAACTATGTTCGATAATTGCATCCTCATTTACTTCATTTTCGCTGTGAAGGCGGTTCCTACCAGTATTGGTAGTATTTGTCGATGGCTGTTCTTCAGATACATTCTGTCGACCACGCTGGCTTCTTTTGGCTTCAGAGGTACGTTGTGCCAATAGCTGGTCTTCAGACATATTCTGTTGATGACGCCAGCCGGGGGAGGGATGGGTGGAATTGGGCTCCCTCCTCCCTCCTATCAGGGTCAGGCAGGGGGTGGGGGGTGGGGAGATTGAGGGCGGGGCTGGCAGGGGAGGGGCCTATTGGGGCTTTCCTTCCCCCGGCTGCCGGCAGCTGGCCCTGCCCCTGTCACTGCCACTGCTTGCCATCTGTGCAGTGCCACCCGCCTCCACCACTGGTTGCCTCCCTCTGCAGGCAAAAGGCATGGAGTACGATCACTTGGTTGGCCTGGGCCTCCTTCTGTGGGTCGATAGCTGGCCAGCCCGCCAACCCACCACAGCGTCGCTGGCCAGTGGCCTGGGCCTCCCTCTGTGGGTTGATGGACTATGGGGCCCCCAGATCGATCGGCCCTTGCAGCCGTGGTGGCTTGCCTCAGCCCTCACAGGGGCTTGCCTCGGCCCTTGCAGCCCTACCTTTGTCCAGAAGGTTGTCTGGACGGTCATTTGGCCATCTGGTCTAATTAGCATATTATACTTTTATTATTATAGATTGGAAGGTGGGGAGAACCTTTGGAAAACAGTATGGCAGCTGAAATTCATATATCCTATTCACGTATTCTACAACCTAGCAAGTCCACTTCTAGGTATAAATCCAAGAAAAACCTTTGCATGTGTACATCAGGAGGTACGAACATAAGCAGCTGCCCTCTTCACAACAGCAAACTAGCACAAGAGCATAACCCTGGAAGCAACCACACACTCTTCAACAGGAAAATGGAGAGACAGTGGCATTTCTGCAAAATGGAATGTCATGCGGCAATCAGAAAATTTCAGTGACATACAATATAGATGAACCTCAGCAATATAATTTCAAGTGAATTAAAGCATTATAAAGTGGAAATATCTTAAAAGACAGGGCATGTAACATATACTTTTAATTGTGTAGCATATATAGAAAACTTAAAGGTCCAATAAAAATATATTTTAAAAGCTACCAAGGAAATGATGAATATAGGATTCAGTAAATAGTTGCCTCAGGTTAGGGAAGCAGGAAAAATGGGGCCCAGCTGGTTATATCAAGGGTACTGTCAAGGTCTTAGCTTTATTAGGTGGTGCCTATCCTATTTAATAAAGAGGGAATATGCTAATTGACACTTACGCCATCGCAAAGATGACGGTGCCCACAGCCAATAAGGAGGGAATATGCTAAATGACTGCCACACCCTCAAAGATGGCAGCGTCCACAGCCAATAAAGAGGGAATATGCTAATTGACTGCCACACTCTCAAAGATGGTGGTGCCCACAGCCACAAGATGGCAGCACCCAGTCCCCTTAGCCCTGCCAGGGCGGCAGGCACGCGGCAAGGCTCCGCATGCCTGCTTCCAGAGACCCCCAGTTCCTTCAGCCTCCCAGCCCCCCAGGGCCAGCCCAAGCCACAGGCAAACCTCAGATGGCGGCTGCCCAGCCACCCAAGGCCAGCCGAGGCTTGCGCTGCCAGCAGTGGCAGCAGCAGAGGTGTGATGGGGCATCGCCTTACCCTGATCACCGGGTCGCCTCCTGCCCCTGAGGGCTCCCAGACTATGAGAGGGGGCAGGCCAGGCTGAGGGATCCCCCCTCTAGTGCATGAATTTTCATGCACTGGGCCTCTAGTCCTATATAATAAAGAACTAATATGCTAATTAGACCGGATGGTGGAACAACCTTCCGGAACAACCACAGGACTGCGAGGCACCCGGGGCTGTGAGGGCCGCGCCCCTTGCACGAATTTCGTGCATTGGACCTCTAGTTATATTATTAAAACCAAATAAATGGACCAATTATGAGACTGTGTCATGAGCCAAGAGCCAATGACCCTCCCTCCTTACAAGTATAAAAACAAGCAGTTTGGGCTTGTTTCATGAAGCAACCACAAATTTGCAAAGAACTCCTGTACTAGCTAACTATGTGGAACTGGAGGAGAGAAGAATCACCACCTTGAGCCTCTATGGCAACCAGATGTGGCTCATCAGCTATGTCATTTATCCTTACAATGGCCCTAGTAAGAAGTAGATATAACACTACTTTATTGATGGAAAAATCTGAGGCTCAGAGAGATTAGTTAACTCATCCGGGTACAAACTGGGAAGGCAGGTATAAAAACCCAGCTATTTAACCTGGAAGGTAAGAACAAAAACTAGATACTTAAGATTCCAAAGCCTCATAGACCCTGGCCTCCTCTTGACACTCAGAGCAAGTTATATAAATTTTCCAAACCCATCCCCTTATTAAAAAATAATACAGCTGATGATGGTTTGTATTTATTGAAGATTTATTTTATGTGCTAGATCCTATGTAGGATATTTTGAAAACTTGCATACAGATTAGAAAGAGTAATGCTGAAGGTACCATCTTTTAGACAGGAAAGTACAACAACCAGATTACAATCAATGGCAATAGACTGACTAACCCAAGACTGGGATCTTTGTAATCCAGACCACTAACTTGCAGGTAAAAAGTACATGCAATGACTGGTACCCATCTTGGTTATCTTCTGGCCACTCAAACTCTGTACATAATTTTATGTAGTGCTACAACTTTTAAAACAATATTCGTCTAGCAGTCTCCTTCCACCTTAATGTTTCCAAAATGGGCTCCATTTTCAGTAGCCCCAGCACAAAAATATTATAGCAAACTGGGCAGCTGATGTTCAGGCACGACTTGCTGACTTAGCCAATAACAACAAAGAAAGTGAAGGACAGATAAGAAATACTTCAGAAGTTGAACTATTAAACAACAAAGGGGAGGCATTTATTCTTCATGTAAAAATCTGTCTTTGGTAACAGACAGAAAATAGTGTCACTTAGATAAAGAGAATAAAGGAGTAAGGTTGATAAAACTTGGTTAATTGTTAGAGATAATGAGCTCTGTGTAGAATTCACTGGGTTTAGAGATGCTGCCATGAGACATTCAAATGGGGATTAAACTAGGGCCTGAAGGTCAATAGACATCAAGGCAGATTCGCATACATGTGGTAGTTGCATCCATACAGAAAAAAGGGGAAGCAGAAAGAACACCTAAAGAACATCAACATGTAACAGGTGGGTGAAGGTGACCTAGATGTAAGAAATAAAAAGAGAGAGGTGGGCAGGCTTTAGGAAAGCCATGGGAAAAAAGTTTTAAAAAGGAGGGAATGGTGAACAAGCAACAAATGCCATAGAAAGGGCAAGATCTAAATAGAAAAAAAAATATGTTGGATTTGGAGATTAGTGACTTTATGACAAAGCTGAGGTGTAAATAGAAACGAGATTCCAGAGACGTGATCAGCAAATAAGATAAGGAGACAATAAACAAAGATCATTTGTTCAGAAGTTTAGTTTAACAAAATGTATTTGGCTTCTCTGAATGTAGAGGCTTTATCAGATGCTCATGGATAGATCCACTAGAGACAAAAAGTTCTCATTCAATTATAGCATTTTATATCAAATAGAAATATAAAGTGCTCAGTAAATGTAAGCTATTTTCCCAAGCACTATTCTAGATATTACTATATCTTCTTATTAAATCATCACAATCCTATGAAGTAGTTATTATTATCCCTAATGTACAGATGACACAACCAAGACACAAAGAAGATAAGGGCAAGTAGTAGCTTATCCAAGGTCCCTTAGCTAGTAGTAGTGTGCTGGTCAAGCCCAAAACTTCATTCAATAGAGTTAAGAGAGAGGGCAATATATGAAGTAAGGGATAATATATGAACTGTAAAAGATTGCACTGATTGTTAAATAGCTTCAGTTTAATTTCTATTTAAGAACTATTTTTAATTTGAATGTCTGAATTCTCTCATTTCAGAATCCTACACTGCTAGGACCTGACATTTTTATGCTCTTATGACACTCAGATTCTGCACTGCATTATAATTGTGTTACCTCTCCTACTGAATTGCAAGTTTCTTGAAAATGGGGCTGTCTCTTATTAATCCTTGCATCTCTATTCCCCCCAATCTTAAAAGCAGACAATACTAGACTTACTGTGGCCACTTCACAACATATATACAAATACTGAATCACTGTTATATACCTGAAATTAATGTTATCAATTATTTGTCAATAAAAAATACAAACAAAAAGGTACTAAATAATGATTGGTTATATGAATAATCATTTTTACTTTTTTTAAAGTTTTTAATTGCTATATAGGGTTGTTGTCTCTGAAATATTACTTAGGTTGTCTATGTTTAGAACACCTTTGGATCATTCCAATTACTGGTTTTGATGCAAATACTTCTAAAGTTCTCAACCTGGGAATCTTATTAAAATCCTGATTCCTGGGCCTCATCCTCTGGAAATTCTGTTTCTTTGTTACTAATGTTGTGGCCCCACCCCATAACAAAGCAACAGAATTTCCGGAGGATGAGGCCCAGAAATCAGGATTTTAAAAAGATTCCCAGGTGATTCTAATGTGCAGCTAAGGTTGAGAACCACTGTTCTAAAGCAAACATAATTCCCCTGGATAAAACCTGTTATAGATTCCCTATCACCTACTGGTCAAAGGTCCGTAGCACTCTGTGTGGGTTAGTGATAAGATTTTCCAACCTTATTGCCGGGAGCCGGTCCATGCTTGCTGTTTTAAGGGACCGGCATATATGGCATACTGTTCTTAATATGTTTGCTCGCCTTCTTGGCACTATGTGTTTTAACCAAGGTCTCCTCTCTGAGAAAGGTTGTTTCCCCAGGTAGGGATTTTCCCCTGAAGTTAGGGAGGGAATAAAACCCCTCAACTAAGTGCCAGGCGGGTACTTAATCACTTTAACTATGAACAATCATGCTTAAGCTACATAATCTTTACTCCCTGGAATGGAGATAAGAAACGCCCTAACCTTTGTAATAGAGATTGATAGGATTGAATCAACTGGTATAAATACAGATGTAACAAGACAGCAAGAGACAGAACTTAGAACACAGAACTTAGAACACAGAACTGAGAGACAGAACCTAGGCACAGAACCTACACAGAACGTTCTCTAGAGACAGAAGAACTTCGCTGGAGAGAACATGGCAAAAGTTCCTGGACAGAAACTGGCCTCAGAACCTAGAGACAGAACCTAGCGAGAGAACATGGCAAAAGATCCTGGACTGAACCTGACTACAGAAATTGGCAAGAGAACCTGACTAGAACCTGGTAATTGAACCTGCCTGGAGAACCTAGCAAGAGAACATGGACACAGAACCTGGCTGGAGAACCTAGCGAGGGAACATGGCTACAGAACCTGGCTGGAGAACCTGGAGAACCTAGCAAGAGAACATGGACACAGAACCTGGCTGGAGATCCAAACCAGAACTTCGCTGGAGATCCAGACCAGAACTTGGCTGGAGATCCTGGCTAGAGATCCTGGATAGGCTGCTGATCAACTGAACACTGTCTTCGTGTCATTCCTTCTTCGCCGACTCCGTCCACACCTTTGGGGACCCCTGGACCTGCTGGGGTTGGACCCCGGCACCTTATCACTAACCCACCCCACCTGGCTCTAACTACCAAACCACCTGTACTTCCTCCAGGGTACAGAACATGCTACTACGTGTTCAACAGGTGAACTACGACACCACCTCCTCCATCTCCAGCAGGACAGAATTGAAATCCTTTTCTAAAGCCTTCCCATATTTGCAATGTTTACTTGTTTTTGCTCTCTCCCTTACTACACTATAAATTTCCTAAAACAAACTTTCTACAAGGCAACACTCATCATACTTATCCTCAGGTCTGGCAAGAAGAGGTTTAGTGTTAATGAATATTTATTAAAAGAACTAGAGGCCTGTTGCACAGAATTCATGCGGGGGGGGGGGGGGGGCGCCAGTCTTTCAGCCCGGCCTGCACCCTCTTGCAATCCAGGACCCCTCGGAGGATGTCCAACTGCTGGTTTAGGCCTGATCCCTGCGTCGGACATCCCTCTAGCAATCCAGGACCACTGGCTCCTAACCACTCGCCTGCCTGCCTGATTGCCCCTAACTGCTCACCTGCCTGCCTGATCACCCCTAACCACCTCTGCCTGACTGCCTGATCGCCCCTAACTACTAGCCTGCCTGCCTGGTCACCCCTAACCGCCTCTGCCTTGACCCCTGTCGCCGTGGCTTTGTCTGGAAGGACGTCCGAAAGGTCGTTTGGCTGTCTGATCTAGTTAGCATATTATGCTTTTGTTATTATACATTATTAACACATAATTCAGCAAATCTGCTGGTACTATATAATACTAACCCACTATCAAAAGTAAAATTTTAGGTAGTTTTCCATTTTCAATAATGAATAGTGCACTTTTCTATTTTATCTCAATCTATAGATTCATGAATTCAAGACAACTTGTACCTTCATTAGCAGCTAGCTGTGACCATCACCAAAGACACAAAACAGACCCACAGAGTACCAAAACCTCTCTGTGACCTAGTCAAACCAATAAGGCATATATATTCACTGGCAAATTATATGGAAAAAAATCACTTAAAATGCTTTGAAATTGCTCCAATTTAAGCATGTGAAATGAATTAAAATTATACACTTCTGGGCAGGTATCTTTCTCATATTTGTATCTATAAGTGCATATTACATAGAAGATACTCAGCTGCCTCCTTTTATAAAAATTGTGTCATACCCAGCCCTAGCCAGTTTGCCTCAGTGGATGGAGCATCAGCCTGGGGACTGAAGGGTCCCAGGCTCGATTCTGGTCAAGGGCACGTGCCCGGGTGTGGGCTCGACTCCCAGTAGAGGGCACGCAGGAGGCAGCCGATCAATGATTCTCTCTCATCATTGATGTTTCTATTCCTCTCTCCCTCTCCCTTCCTCTCTGAAATCAATAAAAAAATATATATCTTAAAAACAAAAAAAAACCTGTGTCATTCCCAGTTAGCTATGTCAGGATTTTGGATAGGCCAAGAATATAATCTGATTTTGTGTTGGCCTTGAGGCCTTTGGCAAGTCATCTGAACAATTAACATTTCAGTTTTCTCATATATCACCTCAGTGTGTTTGGAACACGGTATTCTTTAGCAAGTCTTGTCATAAGGCGCAATGTGTTATGAAGAGATCTTCGCGTTTCATCCTAGAATAACTAAGTCCTTACAGTTATCTTCAAGCTGCTTCACTCACATTGTTACTTAACCCTGGGGCTTCATTATCTTCATTGTGCACATGGGGAAAGAGAAGTGGAAGGAAGGATATAAAGTGACTTGGCTGAAAAGACCCACGGAGCGAGTGACTTAAAAGGGCCTTCATTTCAACTACCAGTTCCTTCATCCTCTTTTCAAAGAGCCATTTTGAAAAACTTTCACTGGCAGCAGGCAGAACAGAGTGTCAAATTAAGTATTAGCTTTTACTTGTTTAGTCTGAACGAATAACCTAAGCTTCCTAGACCTTAAGATAGTTCTAGGATTGGATGGATAAAGTTTTGCTGACCGAGTCCAAGTTCGTAAGTCTAAGTTTCAAGATAGCTTGACCTAAATTTTAACTGTAAAGGCATTTTATTCCCCCTCTCTTTCCAGGTCTCTCATTCTTTTCAAATTTTGTTCAGTATCCTTTTAAATGTGTTAAGCCATTCCCTACCTTTCCAGGTCAGGGTCAAGGCTGCCAGGATTTCCTTCTACCTAAACAGTGAAGCAATCCCTCCTCAGTCTGAAGGATCCCAAGGCCCGTCACTCACATCAAACTTTAGACCTAGACTCCAATCTGAACTGTTAGGGAAGCCCAGCATTTTCTAATTCCAGGACACCCCCTCGCCTTTACACTGCTGAGGTACCCTCGGAGGAGTGCCTCTTCGAATCCTCACCCCGTTTTAGAGTCCAGACAAGGCAAATCTCAATTCCGCTCAGATTCAACAAGAACTGTATCAGCGTTGCAAGCAATGATGATTTAGCAATCATAAATACGGGCCCCCAAGTGAGGTAATAATCTAAAGCAGCGGTTCTCAACCTGTGGGTCGCGACCCCTTTGGGGTCGCCTAAGACCATCGGAAAACACATATATAACTACATACTGTTTTTGTGATTAATCACTATGCTTTAATTATGTTCAATTTGTAACAATGAAATTGGGGGTCACCACAACATGAGGAACTGTATTAAAGGGTCGCGGCATTAGGAAGGTTGGGAACCACTGAAAAGATTCCCATATCACACGTGCCGAGGACATATTATTTAGCAGATTCCGTTTCCTGGGCCCAAATGACTTGCATAACGGGACGATCAGCATAGGCGCCACAGGGGGGTGAGAGCTCCTAATGCAGTTTACTCTACTTCACTATAAAATTCTACACCGAAATAGTCCCACACATGCCTGCCCCTTATGATGTCAGTGCTTCCCCGAGACACTGAGCTGTCACCGGGGTTCTCTTCCTCTGCAGCGGCCACGGGCCACCGAGGAACTCAATTCCAACCACAGCCCGCGGGGCCCGAGCTGGCAGATCCCGAAGCCCCGCGCGCCCCGCGGCAGCGGCCGCCACCGCAGCCCCAAACTGGTCGTCCCCTCCTCCCCCACGTCCCCGCGTCGCTCATCACTCCACGCCGGGCTCCACCCTCTCTCCATCCCGGAGAGGGTGCGGGCACAGCCCTGCCACCGCCTGCGGGAGCGGTCCCCGCGCTGGCACCTACCTCCCACCTCCACCTTCGGGGCGCGGCCGCGGGGTGGGGGTCAACGCTCGCCAGCCCGCCGCTCCAACGGCCCAACCGCCGCGCCCGTCTGCGCGCAGGGAAGCGGGGCACCGAGCCAGGTGCCGACGCTCACCTCCGCGCCACCCCCACCCCACGCCACCCCGCCGCCAGCGCCGACCCCGGCCGGTTGGCCCCCGACCCTGCCGGTGCCGTCGCCCCTCCCCAGGCGGGCGCGTCACTCTCCCCGCCGCGGGGCTAGGCTCTCACCGTCACGTCCCCGGGAGCCGCGGGGAGACTCCGCTCGGCGCCCTCGTCAGGACCGCGCAGCCCCGAGGGCCCGCACAGGCGCGCGGCACGCGGCGGCCCCGCCTCTGCCTCCGGCTCCCGCCTTCCCGGTCCCCGCCGGCCCCGCTCCGCCCCTCGCGGCCGCGTCCCCGCCTCGGCAGGTTCGCCAGGTTCCCACCCCGCCCCCGCGCCGCCGCGCCGCCGGCTCGGCCGCCTCCTATTGGCTCCGCTCGTTGCTAAGCGACGAACAACCACAGCCGGCATTGGTCCGGTGGGGGCCTGGCGTCTCCTCCCGCCTCCAAAAAAACCTGGAGAAAAAGAAAACCTCATCCCCGGAGCTGAGCGGGGTGCGGGCGCAGCTGCGGCTGCGGCACCTGTTACGCCCTGTGATTCACCCCGCCCGGCTCTGCTCCCTGCCCCTCCTCCCGCCCGCAGGGCTCGGGGCCCCGTGGGGAAGGGGGTTGGGGTTGCATTCAATCAAGCACGTGTTTCGGGGCCCCAGTGAACCTCAACACCCACACCAGGAGCAAAAGTGAAGCTTTCCGAAGAGCCACGTGCGCTTGTAAAAGTGGAGAAATAAACCAAACAACAGCCGGCACCCAGAATTAGGTCAGACCTCGGGGAGAGGAGTTTCAAGCGTCGGGAACCGTGGATGCAAACCACCCAACCGGGAGAAACTTACATGTAAAATTAGGGCACAGAAAATGACCTAGGCGGGAGACAACCGGAAGGCTTAAGAAATGGCACCTATGGTCGCGAAGTTTATGTAGAAATGTCTCCCACCCACCCAGCAAAATACGTGCAAAGAAAATGTATGCCTGCCGCCACCGTAGCCGGGGTCAGGCCCGCTCCTCTCCGTCCCGTGTTCCATGTCAGCCTAAAATTCTCCAGGCGAGAAGAGAGGCCTGCGAAAGGAAAGATCAGATGGGGAATCGCAGGCGTATGAGTTGAGTTATAAACACAAAGATGTGCTGTGATGGATTGTGTGTGTGTGTGTGTGTGTGTGTGTGTGTGTGTGTGGATGCCAAGGCATTTATTTTACTCAAGAGGGGGAAAGACAGGTTTGGTATTTTAAGGAGCCCCCTGAGAGCATTTTGAAACTAAAATACCAAAATATGAGACAAGAAAAAGAAATATTAACAATGAAGAACAAGGGAGGGACGAGTGCCCCCCTCCCAATTTACACCCACATACCCCCAATCCTGAATGAAAGGTCAAGGCGAGAAAGTGAGCACGCCTGGGCGACAACTTCAGCATCCACGGACATCCTCCTGTTGCCTTCGGCCTGAGCGAGCAGGAGGCCCGGCCCGATCGATGCTATTGAGTTTAGGTGAATGACAGCCAATAACCCGTCAGGGCCCATCTTTAAGGACGCTGTTAGTGCGGGCTGGTGTGGAGGAAGAAACCAATTATTAGCAATAATTACCTTACTCCCTACCCCAGAGTACTGACGATGTGTGTATGTTGGGGAAGGGGGTACCTCTGCTCCAAAAAGGGGTTTTGCAATTTCAACTGTCCGCCCCAAACTCCCACATCCCTTCCCATCTTAAGAACCACTTTTAAGTGACAGGTTTTCTTTGAAATGACACTTCAGCCTTTAGTTTGACCATTTCACCTCCTCACAGTCAAAAGCGAGAGCTCACTTCTGAATAGCTAGAAGAGTTGATTTGAGATCCATGAATTAAACAAGCAGCGTCCAGCACACCCGTTTGTGACCGAACCACTTACAGAATCAGATTTTATGGTTTGGGCCGGGCTGCAGTAAACTCCCAAATGTGCGGCCCCGCCCCTAGCCCCTAAGGTGAATCCGATCTGTCTCAATCAATCAAAGGTTTTCAACGTTTTGCTCTTAGGGCCCACGTTTTATTCTTAAAACAAAACCCGCAAAGGGCTTTTGTTTCTGTGGGTTATATCAATTGATATTTACCATACTAGAAATTAAAACTGATGAATTTAAAAATATTTATTTTTCCAAAATAATAAGCCCTGCTCTGGGTGTGGCTCAGTTGGTCAGGGCGTCCTCCAGGACACTGAAAGATCGCAGGTTTGATTCCAGTCACCGCACATAAGGAGGTTGTGGCTTTGATCCCTGGTCAGGGGTGCCTACCGGAGGCAATTGAGCCTTGTATCTCTCTCTCTCTCTCTCTCTCTCTCTCTCTCTCTCTCTCTCTCCTCTTTCTCTAAGAAAACACACAAAAAACAATAAACATATCCTCAGATAAGGATTAAAATAATAATAATAAAATTACATTTTACATAAATAGCACAATCTAATGGAAATAACTATATTTTCCAAAAAAGAGTGGTATTACTATAAAATGTCTCAAATATCTTCAATGTCTGGCTTAATGGAAGGCAATTGGATTTTCATATCTGCTGCATTCAATCTGTTGCCCTATCTCAGGTAGCCTTTGGAAAACTGTACATTCCTAAGAGAAGGGGAGTAAAAAGTAACATTTTAGTATTATAATACAATAGTTTTGACTTTGTAGACTTCCTGAGATGGTCTTAGGGACACCCTTTGTCAATGGTTTAGGAACTGAGCAGGTAACCTAACTCTGGTGAATACATAATGGAAAGTGTAGGTATATGGGCAAAGGGGAAGCGGGGAGGATCAGGGGAAAGATTTTAGCCCTGAGGGCCCATAAGAAAGAAGTCTTTTCCTTACTTCCTGCCCTGGCCATCCTCCATGGAGCAAGACATGTTTGGAGTTGTGGTGGCATATCCTGACATCTATATTATTCCCTCTGTTTAAATGTCCTCCCTCTCAACAACAATAAAAGGTTAAAAAAAAAAACCCAAAACTGAAAAACTGGAAAGACAGCCCAGATGTCACTGAGTGGCTGAATTAACCTACTCTGGCTTTGTATACCTCCAAACTGCTCACATTTGAGCTACTAAATGGCCTATTGCTTAAGCTAGTTTGGGTCAAGTATTCAGTTACTTGCAGCCAAGAAGATCTTGCCTGATATATAGGACAAGATAAGGAACTGGGCATCAGCCTGAAAATAGTGTAAGTATACTTTAAGCACAGAGCTAAAGGAATTGGGCTCTGATAGAACGTTGCCATGGAAAAGAAAGATAAAGGGAAAGGGTGCTCCCTGGAATATTTTTAATGCTTTGGCGACTTTCCCCTCTTTTAGCAAAATTAAGGGAATGTGATATCAAGTGTTGTTTTCTAAAACACATCAAAACTTCCACCTCTACTCCATATATATCACAGTGGTCAAAATAATTATTTTAAAATATAATTTATATCATGTCATTTCTCTGCTTTGGCTCCTGTCATTCAATGTTGAAGCCCAAATTCTTCCATGTGTTACAAGGTTCTTATGACCTGCCCTCCACCTCCTTCCCTCTCTGATTTCGTGTTCTATTAACCTCTCCCTTACTCAAGTAACCATTAGCCTCCTCACTTTCCCTCAACCTTGCCAGCTATATTAGTGCCTCAGGATCTTTGCACTAGCTATTTCCTCTGTTTGAATGTCCTCCCTCTCAACATCTATATTATTTACCTCTCCCCTTTCTAGTCTACCCAAAGTCACCTTCTTTGTGAGACCCAACCGGCAACATTATTTAAAATTGGAGCCCTTTCCCCCCCGCCCCCACCCTATAGCTTTCCAAATTTCTTACCTCCCTCTAATGTCATCTTCAACCATAATGTAGCATTTACTTATTTTGTTTGTTTGTTTGTTTGTTTGTTTGGTCCATCTACCTTTACTAGAATGTAATTCCAGCAGAGACAGAGATTTTGTTATTAACTGATGTGCCTGGTGCTCAATAATTATTTGGTAAGTAAATGAACATAACTCCAAATAGCTGTTTTTAATTTCAGAGTAACCAACCACCTTGGCAGGCTACTGTATGCTTATGACAATGATGTTGCTCAAAAAATATCACATCAGTAGGCACTGAAATTGTGAGCCAAATCTGATGAACACATTCTGGAGCCATGTTGAAATGCCAAACCTGTGTTTGCCAACTAAGTTACTGCATTTGGGTGGATAGGGGAAGGTCAGAAAACAAGATGTGTTTGATTGTTTAAGACGGGCAGTAAACTGAACATAATTTCAGGGAGGAATTCTAAAAATGTGCACCGGTAACAAGTTTCAGAAAAAGCATATATACATATTTTTAAACTCTGTATGTGTGTGTGTATGTGTGAATGAATCTCTCCCAATCTGTCTGCAGACTTCCATTTTAGCCCCCATTACATCAGTCTTTAAAAAGTGAAAATTCAATCCTCTCCCCAAGCCTCCTGTATTTAAGAACCTTGAATGGCCTCTCATTTTATCTTCATGAAATTGACCTTTCTCCCAGTCTAGTACACTAATCTGGCTGGCTCCTGTCCCCATCTTGGAACTCCCACCTTGACTAGCCCCTTTTTGTGTCCCCTGGCCCTTTGCACCTGCCATTCAGTCGGCCCGAAAGGCTTTTCCCACAGAGTTCAAAACTATGATTCTTTTTCATCATATGGATCCCACTTCCATATATAAAGCTAGCTTCCCAGGCTTGGTTTTGTTTGCTTGTTTGCTTGCTTATGGTCTGTATCCTCCCACTAGAATGTAAGCCCAGTGAAGGCAGGGACTTTGTTGGCTGCTTTTGCCTCTGTAGCCCCAGGCCCTCTATGCCTGCACTGGAGGTTGGTAACGAGACTGTTAATCATGCAATTCAGTGGGAGGTGGGTAGGAAAGAAGGAGCATCCACTTTTAATTTTATTAACTTCTGTTATATACGAATTTGTATAAGTGTGTCATATTGTAATTTTAAAATATTTTAATTTTGCTGAAATTAATAGGCTCTGACTTTAATATGTGTTAATAATCTGCTCTATGTGTTTCTCAGAAACCAGTGTTTCAAATCCCCCAGCAAACATTCAGGTCACACAGCTTCTACTAACACGTACATTCAAATCTGGATAATAATGGGCTTTTATTACAGCTTTCTGTAATTCATACCATCTGGACTATTCCAATAGCAGCAACAATATCTGGATCCAGTGAAGAGCATTTCTTGTTCGGGCCTGTAGGCCATAACAGACGAGGAGATGGGCTGAGTCACCTTTCCTTAATGGCCCCACATTCACTCACTCATTCTGTGTCCTGGCCAGCACTTTCTTTCCAGCAGCGGCAGGACGTATAAACAAAGTCTTGCTGGATACTGTGCTGAGAACTCCATATCCATGATCTCATTTTACTCACAAGATAAATTTAAGGCTGTTAGTAATTAACTGCAAACTAGTATAGAACAGCTTCCAAGAGCTGCAAGGCCTCAGAGTCCCACACGCGGGCCGAAGTGGTCAGGGCGTACTGCATGGAGGAGAAAGAACCAGAGTGGGGCCTCGAGGCACCCTTCACTCTGCAAACCTGGCAACACCAGGCCACCAGCTCTGCTTCCTGACTTCCAAAGGCAGCTGGGCTTGGCTCCTCTGGCCATCTGAGGGAATCTCTGCGACATGCTGCATTTCCAAGGATGATTCATTCCTGGCCAATTCCTTTGGCTTCGGGCCAGTAGTAGTCCAGCTTGAAATGACAGCCCTGTGCCACTTACAAAGTGCTGGCCGGGTTTGCAGGAAAAACAGGCCACTGCAGTTGCCTTTTCCTCCCATATCTGCCAGGTGAAAATTCTCAGAAAAGAAAATTACCCCTTCTTATTACCCACCCTGCCCTGCCCCACCCTGACCTAACTCACCCCGCCAGACAGAAGCTCACACAATAGAAGGCATGCCTGCTCATCTTCTAGGCACTTAGAACTTTCGATTTTTGTCTGGTCTGCTGAGTGTTCTGCCCCACTATTTCTTTTGAAGGGGTTTTTTGTTTGTTTGTTTGTTTTTTAGCAAGAATGCCTGACAGAATTTTGTCAAGCTCTAGCACATTGGTGTCCCACTCTCCATTTGTCCCTAAAGTGATTTACTAATTTTAAAATATGCCATGTAAAACTTGATTATGCATTAATCACTCAAATAGTTTATAAGGTCCTATCATAGAAAAATGGTCAGGTGCCAACCAGAGGAGTTCTCCAATTCTGTATTTCCAAGAGAAAAGCAGAATTCCTCCTTTAATAATTGCGATGAACACACAACACACACACACACACACACACACACACACACACACACACACACACACACACACTTGCACACACACACAATAGGCAATCATTTTGAACATTTTGAGCATTCAGGAGGACTGTCTCAAATTCTGATCTAACACCGAGACCATGTTAACAAAAGTCCTTGACACAAATTCATCTTCTTCAATATCCAATCATAGTATATTTTTTCTTTTTCTTTTTACTGAAATCTTATGGGGTCTCATCACACAGCGCATAACATTTCACTTTTGAAAACCCCACCGATCCTATATGTCTCCTCTTGGCTCTCTCCTCCTGCTGCCATGTTTTGCTTAAGGCCCATTCCCTTCCAGTACACACACACACACACACACACACACACACACACACACACACACACCTTGCAGACTGAAGTGGTCTCTAAACCTTTCTTATACAGAGCAATTTAGCTCAGTCTACATTTCTAAACTTGCACATTTAAACCCACAGTATTGATCAACCAACAAAAGACCTACAAGGAAGTGAGGGGACTGACTATAAATGACCCAAAATGGTTTCTTTTTTTCAGTTATACTGAAATTTACTTAAAAACCACAGAGCACAAAGGTCTAGCATCAACTTGAATAGTTCTAATTTAATTCTGCACCATGGTACCCTTTTATTTTACACAGTTTTAGTCTCTGTCCCTCTTATTTCAAATTTTCCTCAACGGTTTAATGAATATTTACTGAATGTTTACCATGCGCCAATGATTGCCATTGAGGGCTATAAGTTCCCTGCTCACCACAGACACAGCCTCCCAGGAAGACAGAATAATGACAGTCTAAATAATGCTGAGAAGTGGCCTGTACCATAGGCACTTGAGTCGGACTGCCTGGGCTGAAATACTGGCTCAGCCTCCTGGGTCCCTGTTCACATCTTTGGCTCCCAAACTAACCTGTGGCTTCCTTCCTCTCAGCACTCTGTTTAGTAAACAATAAATGCTTTGTGACCTAAGTCACGACTAGTTAGGTTGTTTGTTACTTGCAGTTAAAAGCATCTTATCTGATAATACACCAAAACAAAAAACTCTCATAAAGTGATCTGAGGGTGTGATATCTCATTTTATTGGTACAATACACTCAAGTGTCCCAAGTGGAAATAGCCAAATGAGCGAAGAAGTCTGTGAAAAAGTGAAATATGGGAGTTATTTACAAAGGACTGATTGACTGGAAACATTAAATGAGAAGCAGGGAAAATGTGCAACTGTTTCTATGTTTTGAACTATAAATATATATCTAGGATATTAACATTTATCTAATATATACATACAAATTAAACTAGGCCAAACAAGTAAAGCATATATATATATATATATATATATATATATATATATATATATCTTTTCACAAAATGATTTGCTATGCTGAGATTCTCAGGACATTGTACACTGCTTTCTTGCTAGTACTTGCTTTATATTGTAGATCTTTTCTAGCAAAAGTCATGTGTAAAAACATATATTTAGAAATCAAATCATGTCCTAAATATACTAGTGAAACTAGATGTTTAAAAGAAAATTATGATAATCTTTTTGCATGATGAATGATGTCTTTATAGAACAAATAATCATTTATCATTTATTAATCCTATAAGATTACATTTTAATGTTAGATTTCCTTAAAAGATTTTTACGTATCATTATCTGCAACCCAGGCTTTTGTGCAACTCCTTTATTGAGTTCTCTGTAATATGAATCACACTACAGAAGGCTGAGGTGTTGCAATAAACAAAACAGTTCAAATTTTTTAATTCTGAAACAGGCAATTCTGTTTTTCTTAGTTACAAATTTCCATTTGATTTCATTATTTATATTTTGGTAGGTGAAGTTTATGTTTCTGCATTCTCAGTGAAAAAGAAATCTGGTGGCTTGCTTCCTGATGGATTTTATTTTCTGCTTTGTAAACCTCTATCAATGATGTCATCAAATAATTGTTCAAATTGAAATATAGTGAGACAGAATCGTCTATATACTGGGTAAAATACCCATATAAAAATTCAGATTTGATATCAATTAAAATATGGTATTGATTTAAAGCAATCATTTAAGACTTACAATCCAATATAAATCTGACTGTCCCTTTAAAAAGAAAAGCAATTGGGTCTGGTTGCTGAGCTCTCTTGGATTTATTTTATCTTAGCAGCTGTTCCTGAAGTCAAGTCGATGTTATTCAAATGAGGGTTTTCAAGCTCTTTGTTGAATTTTTCAACTTATGGTATACGCTATCAAGCATAAAACCCAAATTTACAATGAGGTGGTTTGGGGACAATTAGAAAGAGTAGAGAAATAAAATGGTGTTGAAAAAACCTCTAATTTTCATTTAACAAAGATAAAACTGTTGAACATGATCTGCCTGCAGCCCCTGTAACAGTAGCAAGGCAACTGAACCTCTAAGCACCAAAAGTTGGATGATATATTTAGTAATAAATGTATGTGTAGGGGGAGGGGAGGTGTTCTAAATGGAACTTTCTGTGATCATAGAAGATGAGGAAGGAACACATCACTTTTCCTGCTGCTCTGAAATAAGCATATTGTAAATTTTACCTAACACAGGCTACCCATCGATCTAGAAAGGATAGAGTCACAGCTCATATACCTTCTATTTTCATTTATTTTTGTTGCATTTGTTTTTCAAGAGTCAGCATGGCAAGACATTAACAGTATAAACTCTGGATAAGAATCTTGGCTCTGCCCCTACTTGCTGTGAATACTTGTACTTTTTATTTAACTTACAAATTAAACCAATTAGCTTCAGCAATGGCAAAGTATACATGGAACTTTAACTTATTTAGGAGTTATCTTCATCTTTATTTCACATATAATTATTTCCTGGTATTAATAAGAAAAACTTATTGAGTGACTACTTCTTGTCAAGCACTGTTCTAAATGCTTTACATATTAATTCATTTAGTCCTCACAACAACCTATGTGGTAGGTGTCATTATTACCTTTACTTCCTGATTAAGAATTAAGAAGGCACGGTTACTAGTAAATAATCTGCCCAAGATTACCCAGCTAGTAAATTTCAGAGCTCTTCTCTTAACCACCATGTCACCACCAATCTGTTCAGGACTGCCTTCGTCTCTGTTGCTCTCCAACCATTTTTGTTTAAATGCCTGCTGACTGATGAAGAGAAATCTTCAAACTGGGATAGGCCCCTCTGCCCACGCACATGAAGACTCTGGGTGGTCCAGAATCTGGCCGACTTTAAGAAAATCAATTTCACACCCTCACGTTCATTTCTACACTTTCCTAAAGCATATCGGTCTGAGAACATGCTCAGCGGCTCTTTTCCATCCCTTGTCACAATTGCCATTTTCCACTTACAAAAGAAAGACATTCTTCTCACAGGTCCCACATCTTACTACGGTGCTTTGACCCCAGGTGCACAAAACACAGAAAATTAGAAGCCGGTCTTAGTGTTGAGAAAAGGAATGACTATGATGGCTGGAAACAAAACTGTCACTTGGCAGACCATCAAAAATAATTTAAATAATAGATTATCACATGATTTTTGGCATGTAATTGAAGGGAGTTTGAGGAATTGAGTAACAGTGGGGATTGAAAAGGGGGCAACACGAGTTATGAAGAAGGATGGGCAGCATTATTGGGTCAACTGGATCCGATAAGTTTAATTATTGTTCTCACCTCACCTAAGAAGTGCCTAAGTCAAGTTCCAAGAATTAATTATCTCCTCTCTTTATGCTGCCCCCAGGGCACCTCACCTTGTCTTTGATGTTTATTCCAGTGACCTCAAGAAGTCCAAGCTTCCCAGGTCAATTTCGTCACTCAAATCCTATCCCCATACTGCTCTGTCCTCACAAAAACCCCCTCTATCCACACTCTTCTCTGAACAGTCCCTGCACCTTCTAGTTCTGAAGGAAACCTGGCTTTCCCCTGAGGACACGGAATTCCCTGCAGCCCTCATGAGTGGCGGCCAGTTTCGCTCGCGTATCCTGGGCCAGAAGGTGGCAGAGGTGTCCTTCTTGCTCCTCGCTGCCACTTCCAAACCATTGTCCCTTTCTTGCTCCCCCATCAGCTGCCTTGAAGCTCCTGTCATCAGGTGGCACCTCCCTCCAGGCCTCCCTGCTGTGTTCTCCCCTGTCCTCGGGGCCAGTCCCAGGTTTCCTGTCTTTCTCTCCTCCATCCTCCTGTTATCATTCTTGGTGATTCAATATCTACATGAACAGTCCATCCAATCTCATGGCTTCTCCATTCCTCAGCCTCTTCATTCCCAGCCTAGCCCGGATTACCGACTCAAATCCTCTGCCAAGGGCAGCGCTGACACAATTCTTTCCACCAGGACCGCGTGGAGTAAAGGAGGAGCAGTTAAGAGACTGGTGCTCTTACCAAAGATAAAGGGATGCGGGATAAATGATAACAACAGATAGCCCTCATAAAATGCCCAAGGGGGAATAGGCACCTGGAAAAGTAGGTGGCAAACCAATCCTAGCAGACTTGACTGTAGTATATTCAGATTAGAATTTATTCCCTAACCAACGTGGAGTCCATGAAATAAATTTCAATGCCTGGTTCAATCATCTAAAAAATATAAAAATAAAATAATACATAAAATGTTTTTTTAGAAAAATAATACTAAGCAAAGCCCTCTAAAGTAAAACTTCATAAAATATAAAAGGAATATCATTTAAATGTTGCAAATCGGCAACACAAGACATATATTCAAATCAGAGCAACACAATTAATACCCTTCACTTTTCATTTTCATAAGAGCTTTAATTTAACTCACTTGAAATATCATACACGTTCTGCCAACCTAGTGCAGGAAATAGCACACAAAGACACTCTAAAATATTCAAACAAACATAGCCTTAAGAAACAAAAATAAGCATTTGGAAGAGGGGAGGGGTCTGGGGGGACTCGATGAAAGATGATGAAGAGATTAGCCCAAAAACATAGCCCATGGACACAGAAAACAGTGTGGTGATAGCTAGAGAGGGAGGGGAGGGGCAGGGGCTGGATGGAGGTGGGTATGACGGGGAGGAATGGGGGACATCTGTAATAGTGTCAACAATAAAATAAACAAAAACAAGCATTTTGAAGTTTTTATCTGTACAAAATGTTTTGTTATATCATTTGTCTTGTGTAAGAATAATTGTTGATCATAAAATATGCTCTTTTTTCAACTTTATAAAATTAACGCACCCACACACTAAAACAGGGAAAGCCATAAAAACCCTGCTGGAGGGTTTGAGATGCTAAAGTTCTTCAAATTGCTGTTTGCATTTATAAAATATGATGCACTATTTATAATCTCTACATTTTTAGAATTCAGCATATTTAAATGCTGCTACCTGATGTTACAAGCCAAGGGATTTCAGTTAGAGCTGTAAGCATATGGATAGAACAGTCAAACCCAGACCAGATGGCTCGTTAAGTAGGTTGGTGGTAACATGCTGTTATCTGAGGACCCAAAAAAAGCACTTCAAAAATATCTCCCTTATCCAACAGTCTTGGTGCCTGAAATTCCACCTTTAGCAGCTGGGGAAGGTAGAAGACATGTCTTGCTTTTGCTCAGCATCTACTTCTTCTGGTAATAACATCCTGGTTTCCTTAGGAAAGTGCCTCTCCCCAACTCTCTCTGAAGTTGTTAAATGGAGTTGATTCCTACCCTAAATTTGGAGGTGGTCTGAGACCCAGTCTTGACCAAGCAGAATACGCATCCCTCTGGCCACAGAAATTGGTTTAGGGACAGACATATAACCCAATGAGATTCATTCCTGAGATTTTGAATGGAGGGACCAAGAAAGAGACAACACTCCTCCCCCTGGGAAGCTAACACTGAGTTAGAGTGCCTGGGTCCACTCCCTTTCTCTTCTCCACCTCCTTATACTCTCACTTAGACCAACCACTGTGGTGCTGGGACTGCGGAATGCCTTTACAGATCCTGCCTGGGCCCTCAAAGCCAACCTACACTGTTCCTTATGGATATTTTCCAGTGCTTTGAGATACTCTAGAACAGGGGTGGGCAAACTTTTTGACTCGAGGGCCACAATGGGTTCTTAAACTGGACCGGAGGGCCGGAACAAAAGCATGGATGGAGTGTTTGTGTGAACTAATATAAATTCAAAGTAAACATCATTACATAAAAGGGTACGGTCTTTTTTTTCAATAGTTTTATTCATTTCAAATGGGCTGGATCCGGCCCGTGGGCCGTAGTTTGACCACGGCTGCTCTAGAATGATTTTAATGATGTCTATTAAGTACCAACTTCAATGTTTTCCACACAAATCCCAGAACACATGTTCTAGGAGAACCATGTTAACCTATGTAAATATGTGGTATTAACAGTACTGCCAATCCTTTATAATAAAGAGGTAATATGCAAATTGACCCTCACTCCCTCATGCCATCACAAGATGGCTGTGCCCACAGCAGAGGCAAGGTTCCCATAATGAGCTGTAATGAGCCATCAGCAGGGACCTGAGGCTATGTGGTGCTGGGCCAGGGCAGGGGACCTCAGACCACACCCCCCTGCCCAGTGGGGCTTGATGGGGGACCTCAGGCTGTACCCCCTGCCCAGTGGGGCTTGGTGGGGGACCTAAGGCTGGGCCCCCTGCCCAGTGGGGCTTGGTGGGGGACCTAAGGTTGGGCCCCCTGCCTGGCGGGGCTTGACAGGGGTGGGGTTGGCCGGGTCTGGATCTCGCCCAATGCAGGTGGGCCTGGCTGGATCTGGGTCTCACATGATTTCAAAGTGCACGCGGATGTGTGGGGACTTGACTTGACTCTGAGTACAACAGTGTACCCCAGACTCTGACAAGAGGAAGATTTGCATATACATTTTACTAATTTTCTTTCATCTCTGACACTTCTATTATAGAGAAAGGGCAAATAGCAATATTAAAATATTTCCTCTAATTAATTCCCTTTTAATGTGCACAAATTTCATGCATCAGGCCACTAGTTTTATATAATAGTAAAAAAAAAAAAAATAGGACATTTAAGTAGTAGTCTAAATCTTAAGGATTAAGAAAATGAAGCCCAGTGAAGAGAAGCCACCTACCGAAGGATACCCTGTAAGTTAGTTAGCACACAGATATCAAGCAGTGCACCAAAGGGAAGTGAGGAGGAAGAGCCACTTCCTATTGTCCTTACAGGAACCAGAAAAGGCAGCTCGGAGCTCACTGGGAAGCAATGGGAAGGGCATGGGGAGGCTGATATTGTGAAATATGTAGACCCTGTGGTGTGGGATAATGGGGGAGGGGCAAAGACCTGCTTTCCAACCTATTACTTTTTGACTATGTGAATTTTGGACAAGTCATTTATCTCATTTAAAGTCCCTTTATCTCATTTATTTCTCTCAAAAATGAGCATAATGTCACACTCTACAAGGATGTCTTAAAATGATAGAACAAATTGCCAAGACTATGAAGTTAGATATTATGCTCTCCCTCCCCAGCATCTACTCTCCATCCCCTCTAAAAGGCATGGGGCATGCTTATTTTTCATTGTTGGGCAAATTCATTTTTTTCTGCAAGGGTTTTAGACTGAGTGACAACCTTCTGAGGTGCCTGTCTGGATAATGGACCCAGTCATGCTCACCACTTTGTAGTTCTGAGCACATCAAATTTTCCTTCAGAAGCTGACATTCAAACACAAAATGCACTTTCTCCAGTCGTATGGTTCTGGGTTTTCATTTCTTCAAGTTTTTTTTCTGCTTGCAAATCCATGTCATAAACTGGAACTCAGAAGCAATAAAAATAACAGAACTCTCCCAAAGATAAAATACATTGAAGCTACATGGAACTGGGAATTATTTATAACAAAGCCAGTTTAAGGATGCAGTTAGCTAGCATGTACATGTCTCACATAACCAAGTTTGGAGAGGCTTTTAAAGAGCATGGGAGATGACAGAATGTTGAGGCCAAATGAGTGGATTTAAGTCAATACTACTATCACCCAAAAGGCCAAATCTACAATAACAATTGTACCATTCGGCATTCATGCACAAGATGCCTGCGTGTGGATGGTTTTTCTGATTGTTAAACTGCAACTACCTGCTTGGAATCCCACAGAGCGCCCTCCCTTCTCCATCCCTCCCTCACTCTTTGTTTTCAGGAGTTCTCAGCTGTGAGTGTATCAAATGCTGACTAGTATCAGGCCCACCTTCTCCCAGGGGAGCGTCCACTGTCTGTCTTCTCTACAGAGGCCGGAATGGAAATAAACCAGCCATTCAATATGTCTAATCAGACGAAAGCCTGCTCCCTGAGGGTGACCTCAATCCCACAGTGAGTGGGGAACAGATTAGCATATCGCAGATCCCAGGGCGCCAGGCATTGTCTGGAAAACAAAACGAAATTAGCAACACAGGCACGGGACACAAAAGCCAAGACAAATTAATGCTTTATGTGTGGTAATGTTTACCTTTGTTTAAATCCGAGAATAAATGTCTGGTTAGCCTACAGCGTGGAGGTGGAAGGGGGCAATGCTCATTCAATAGAACAGTGAGATTTAAATTTCACAGGTGAGAGCTTTAGAATCATTCACAACAAAGATGACTTTGTCCTTTCGTCAGACTTTGTTATATGGTGGTTTTGTGATTGGTCAGGGCTCTATTACATGTAGGTACATGTATGGCTAAAGGGACGGAGTCAACAGACAAAAAATGAGACTGGAGATGAGGCAAAAGCACAGGAATCGGCAGTGGTCAGGGGAACCGGCTAAATGATTCGGCGAAGGGCTGCAAAACCCAGAATGTGGGAAAATCTACAGGGCAGATGAGACATGGATTTTCCAATAAACTAAATTCAAGGAAGAAAGTAAAAAGAGGAAAGGAAAACCTGAACAGTAAAAGGGACATACCAACCAATGCAATGTGTCAACATTGTTTGGATCTTGATTTAAGTAAACAAATGTTTTTAAAAAAATCTATGAGACATTTGAAAATATTGGAACACTGGAAATTTGATGAAATGAAGCCTTGCTTTTTAGAGGTACAGACTGAATATACTAGTATATGAATAAAATGATGTGATGTCTAAAATGTGGTTCAAAATATGAAACATGATTGACTGTTCGTGGTTAATAATTATTAAGATCGAGAGGTTGATACTTGAGAATTCTTTATACTATTCTCTCTGCTTTTCTGTATGTTAGAATTTATCCATAATAATGAACAGGCTCTGAATAATAACACAGAAATTATTCTTGTCAGATATACACTATAGTACTTCTAATTTTCTTATATAAAGGCACTGTAAAAGTAAAATAGAATCTCTTTTCTGAATGAATTAATACACATAAAGCATTTAAAACGATGTTGGGTGTACACATGATGAGTGTTCAATAAAGGCTCCCCAGTTTGTGTTTCCTTAAATGTAGTGGTTCTAAATCTTAGCCTACAAACGCAAGTGTGTAATAAGCAGCTTTATTTTTTCTACATCTGAGCATCTCTTTTCTAAACCCATTTTCTAGAAGGGCGGTAGAACAAACATTAGGCGATTCTAAGATCCTCCCTAAGTTTTACCTGTAATTATTTCTAAACTGCAGAGGTGTTTAGAGATCCAAGCATTAGAGTTGGGGGTGTGGGGGGCAGATCAGTCTATCTGATCCTCAATGCCTTTTTTCACACTTGCCATCTGCTGAGACACCCATCGTTCCATATGGTCCCCTCGCCTTTGCGTTCTCTCTTTTCTCCACCTTCAAGTTGACTTGGTCTCTAACCTGCTTGTGGGTCAACCTCTGGCCCAAGGACTCGTTCATACTGCAGCCCCCCTGCCCCCACAGTGGGGGACGCTGTGAGACCCTCCAAAGCCACTTCTTCTCTGGGGTTTCCCTGCTTTCCGAGGCTCTACCTGAGAGATGAGGTGCTGATCTCTTCTTTGGCACCTCACACACCGAGTTGGGGTTTGCCCAGCTTCATTCCCCGGCACTGCTCCCCCATCCAGGCTGGGCCCAGGAGCTGGCATAGGGCTTCCTTTCTTTGAGATCCACCAAAATGATTTCCCACAGATCTGTCGGGCCCTCAAACCTGCCTTCTCTTGCAGCTGGGAAGCCCTTGCTCTTATTCAGCTATATTCCCTCACTTAATTTTCTGTGTCCCTTCAAAGCTCAATTGCTGGGAGAGAAAAAAAAAGGTGCCTTTTCTCTGCTTTCGCTTGTCATATTCCTTCTTTGAGGCAATGAGTGGAGAAAGAGTAGCTGACTAAGTGGGGAAAGGAAATGATGGGGGAATATGTCCATAAGTATTTCAATTATTTTTCCTTCCATTCCAACAATGCATGAATGGAAAAAGCACACAGCTGAGTTACTTAACCTTCCAAATGCCCATAATTAGTTAAGACAGCCTTGGCTATGTTTCAGAACATCCAAAATGAGGATCATATTGAGTGTCTGCCCTCGAGCTAGCCCCAAAAGGACAGATGCACCCTCCAGTGTGGGCTGCGGGTACAAAGAAGATGCCCCCTTTAATAGTTCCCAAAAGGACATAAAATCTACTCCAATAGAACTACAACTAGGAAAACTGAATAAGGTCTGGCCACAATAAGAGAAATGTAGCCAGATAGCATTCACCAATGCTTTGGGGGAAGTTCAGATTTCAAGAAGGCCCTTTTTTCTTTTTTTCTTCTCTTTTCTTTTCTTTTTAAAAAAATAGAATCTAGTAAAGGTAAATTTTGTGCTTTCAGTTCTGAGCCGTCTCATTCTGCTGTGCATTTGGAGGTCAGGCCACGCTGGTAGTCTCGTTTATTTATCCAGGCATGCGTTCAGTAAATATCTGTGAGGATCTATGTGGCAGGCTCTGTGCTAGGAATTCAGTTACAACTAAGAGGGGGGCTGTTCTGTCCTTCTTCAGAATGTATCGGGCTTTGTTTTCCTAATGCAACTTGACCAGTTTATGAGTGTGAATTTGAAAAACCATTCAACCAGGATTTTGGCCAGAACCATTAGTTATTGTAGGCTAAGGAATGTTAGTTAGGAGATGTGCTACTAAGAAAAAAGAAAAAAAAACATTAACAGTGACTTTTAGCTAAACAGGCATAAAATGGAATGAAAAGGCCCTTTATTAGCGTGTAACTGTGCAAATAGAGCAGTGATGAGGGTGCCTTGTGCCATGTGAATATCAGGTTCGATGCCACTGCATTATTATCGGTCTGATGAATGGTCAAGTGTCAGTCTAACCCAGCCGTGGGCAAACTACGGCCCGAGGGCTGGATCCCGTTTGAAATAAATAAAACTAAAAAAAAAAAAAAAAGGCCATACCCTTTTATGTAATGATGTTTACTTTGAATTTATATTAGTTCACACAAACACTCCATCCATGCTTTTGTTCCGGCCCTCCGGTCCAGTTTAAGAACCCATTGTGGCCCTCTAGTCAAAAAGTTTGCCCACCCCTGGCTAACCCAAACCCGCTGAGCAACAAAGATAAAGAAATGCTGCTGCCACAGCTGAAAGCATTGCATTAGCAAGGCCCTTTCTAAACCAGCACACCCACATTCTGGTTACACTTTGGATCCATTAGAAACTCCCTCCACAAAACAAACATCTCTTTGAACTTGTAGTTCTTAGCCCTAAAGGCCAAGAGAAAAAGCACCAATTGTAATCTAATGATTAAGGGACCAAAAGGTTATGTATTCACCTTACATCGCAGTCTCACTCACTCCCAGAATTCCTAACTCACTGAAAGTAAAGAAATTGTTACTTTTTTTCCCCTTGCATATCATGCATTTCCCCCACCAACATGAAAAGTTAAAACTTTATTTAATGCCAATGAATTAGTGACAAGTAGGGGTTTATAGCCAGTTAACTCAGGTCATTGGTTAAAAAGAAAGGTCCTCTTATAGAAATTATTATTTTTTTTTATTTTGCCATGGCATAATGCTGTTATTTTTTAAATAGTGAAGGGGTCAAAGCTATGTCCACATGAAATGTAAACAAAGTGGGTATTCCGGTGAGATTTCTTCTGGGGATTAATGAATTTGAAAATTCAATATATAAAAGAAAAGCAAGAAGAAAGATCCTTTCTCAAATACTTAGACTGCAATATGACTTAACCCTATTTCACTGACACGTCTATTCAAGCCTCATTTTTTAGTATGTCTATGCAAATTTACATAAGAAAGGGTATAAATGAAGAGCAGCTTCTTTGACTAAGAGCCACAGAACACCTCTCTGTGGTGTCTGCAAGTACTTAGGGATCCCTGTTCCAGGCTGCACCACGGGCCACCTGATGGGGGAGCGGGAGGTGGGCCTCCCTCTCCGAATTAGGCAGGGACCCTGCCACAAAGTCCAGGGCCTCACTGCAGATCCAACCACCATTCTTAGGCAACTCTGTATGGAGTGCTGGTAATAACACTATGAGGTCATTATGGTCTTCAATCCAATGACTACATTGCAATAGTTTATTTTGTTTTCCATTTTCCAATGAGCCCAATGCCCAGATTTATGGCTTTCTTTCATTGGGGGCAGTTGGCGAGTCTTTCCCTGAAAAAGCAGCAAATCTGCTTTCAGCTGCATCCTCTTCACATTTTGACACTGAATTATGAACTTCTTTTGAAAGTGATCTTAGCAAGTTTCAATTCATAATAGAAAATCACTCTTAGTGTGCTCAGCCTTTATTGGAAGAGGATGAGACTTCAGGCCTTTCTCCTTTCTAACTGAATCTATTCGTAGGGTCAGAAAAGGTCTAGCATAGAAAAGATTTTCCGACATATGTACTATGGACATCTTCCCCTGTCTTTCCAAATTTTTATAAACTGATGGAGCACTAAAATCCACATTTATATCACCTACCATGATGAGTATGGTCTTACCTGGTTGTCTTCTCACCTGCAGTTTCTCCATTAGCTGGTCGTCGTTTTCTCAGGCTGCCTTCAGGTGGGTGATACACAGGAAGTCAAGTTCTGTGACTAGAATTAGAAATTCTGGCCACATGAAGGTTAAAACTAGACTCCTTTCTCCTTTTCCAGATGGAAGTAATCAGATACCCTTATTTTCCACAAAGGCTGGCATGCCACAGGGTGCCACCTGGTCTCTTTGTTTTAGTCCATTTGAATGGCACGGGGCTAAGCGATATGACGGCCCATCCAATCCATTCCTGAGGCTGAAGGTGGTATAATTACTGTTCCTTCCTTCTTCACACCTGCCATTCCGTAAGGTCCTGAGACAGCATGGAAGGACATAGAGGTTATTATGCTAAGTGAAATAAACCAGACAGAGAAAGGCAAATATGACATGGTCTCACTTATATGTGGAACCTAATGAACAAAATAAACTGATGAACAAAACAGATCCAGTGACATAGAAGCATGGAACAGATTGACGAATCTCAGAGGGAACGGGGGAGGGGTAACAGGAAGAGATTAACCAAAGAATTTACAGGCATATATGCATAGCCCATGGACATAGACAATAGTGTGGTGAAGGCCTGGGATGGGGTGGGAGCCGGGTGGAGGGGGCCAAAGGGAGGAAAACGGGGGACATCCATAATACTCTCAACAATAAAAATAAATAAGTAAATAAAAGGATAGGAGACACAAAAAATGGCTTTAGATTTGTAGCAACAGACTTGCCCAAATACTTTCTTTTAAAAAAGATTTATCTAGCAAGTCACTGGCTTAGATATGTAATCAGGGCTTCTGCAACGGGAACAAGTCCCATAACTTGTAACAGACATACTCTGCAGGCTTGGCAACTCAGGAGAAAAGAGAGAGAGAGACTGAGTCAGGTACACCCAGTTTCATCACCCAATTCACTGATTAGGTAGGTCCTCCTCCTTCCCTAAGGAGTGCAAGGCGGAAGGAAGTTGATTGTGTTCTTTGCTTCTGGATGGCGGAGTGGAAACTTCCTTCCCTCTATGGCAGTGGTTCTCAACCTTCCTAATGCTGCGACCCTTTAGTACAGTTCCTCATGTTGTGGTGACCCCCAATTTCATTGTTACAAACTGAATATAATTAAAGTATAGTGATTAATCACAAAAACAATATGTAATTATATATGAGTTTTCCGATGGTCTTAGGCGACCCCTGTGAAAGGGTCGTTCGACCCCCAAAGGGGTCGCGACCCACAGGTTGAGAACTGCTGCTCTATGGGCACAGGAGCAGTGGGGACTAAGCTTTTGTGCCTAGAACAATCGCAAATGCTGGAAGAGTTGCAGGAAGGGAGCAGGCACATTTGGCTGCATTGTCCAGGCTGCCCTTGCCAAGATGGGCTTGTCTGGGCATTAGGGGTAGGGAGGGTGGCAGAGACACAAATGGACCCGCTCTGGCCTTCTTCCTGGATGATGGTTCCTTAGCAGTGACTACATAAGTGTCCTTCCTTCTCCCCTTTCTTCCGTGATAGACTATGGAACTAATGACTGCCTAGCCCTAGGTCAAGATGACTCTTTCTCAGTGAATAATCTCTAGCATTAGAGGGCAGTTTTACCATTTGGTGCTCACTCTCCCACCTCCATCCCACCTTGAATCAAAGTCCTAGCCAAGAATGTCTGGGACAGACCCTGCATCCCTGACCAAACCTGGTGAGGGACTGTTGCTGAGATACCAGGCCAGGGGCAGAAGGTCTAAACAGCTGCCCTGGCCCTGACCCTTCTTGGTATTGCTAGAAATATTGACATTGCTGGAAGTTGTTCTACATTTCCCTTTGCCCCCATACATATAGTTTAACCTATAAAGTCCCATGATTTTCCAAACACCATTCAAGTTTCCTTGGTATTTTTAGCCATCAATTATCTTAAGAACAAGAAATAGTTTCTCTGTCTAAAAGAAAGAAAAATTGAAAACTGAGAGGAACATATTTCAGAGGAGTAAATCATGCTTGTAATCTCAAGTTTATTTTTTAAGTCTACGTATTTAGCTATGAAGAAGGGCGGTCAAAGGGAATTCTACTGTTGTTGCTTTTTTTGCGGGGGAGGAGGGTGTCTCTCAATGAACATTAAATTGACATTTGTAAAATCCCCACCTCTCCCAGCCATTTCCCACACACCCTGCCACAATTCTAGTGGCTCTCTCCTCAAACTAACCCTCAGAAGTCCTCGATCCTCTAGCACCACATTATGTAGACATTTTTAGCTTTAATCCAGTGGTTTCTACTTATTACTATGCAAATATGCATTTGGAAAACGTAGAACAACTTCCAAAGAGAGCTGGGCTTGGCCATCGATCTCTGCAGTAATGAACCTTCCAGAGGATTTGGAGGGCGAGATAGAGAGAAAGACCCATGAAGAGCCGAGGGAATTGCACTTCAGACAGAGCACTTTTACTAGGAGCTCCTTCCCTTTTTGCCAACCTCTGTCCCCATTTTCCATCACAAAAGCCTAAAGAGGAGGTTAGTCAAAGACAGAAAGTCCAGAGGGTGGAAGGACAGTAAGGAGTAAGAGAGTAAGAGAAGCTACACAGGCAGAAAACACATTCACTATAGAGAGGTAAAGAGAAGAACAGGCAGAAAACAGAATTCTCAGGAGAGGGTGGCAAATAATTGAGGAAATCCAAATATTAGTCATTTTTGTCTGATCACAATTCATTTATTTGCTTATTCTACTTGTTTTCATTCTTGGAAATATTAAACCACTAATGTCTACCAAGGCAATAGCCTAGTTACTGGGAATTCAGCAATAAATAAGTCAGAACACAGTCAGAACTCTACCTGCTGCTCTCATCATTGATGTTTCTCTCTCTCTCTTCCTCTCCCTTCCTCTCTGAAATAAATAAAAATATATTAAAAAATAAAATAAAAATGCGGAGGACCTGAACAGACACTCCAAGAAGACATATAAATAGCCAAGAGATATATAAGAAGATGCTCAACTTCACTAGCTATATGCAAATCAAACCACAATGAGATACCACCTCTTTGCTGTTGTTTGTGGGTTTGTCTCATTGAGGACATACATATGATTTTTTATAAGAAACTGGTTCATGCAGGTATGGAGGCCAGCAAGGCCCGGCTCTGCGGTGTGGACTGGCAGGAGGCCGCAGAGACCCGGGAGAGCCTGCGCAGTTCTCGTCCAAGGCTGGCGGCTGGAGAATCCCCTCTTGCTGTTTACAGAGCAGTCAGATCTGTGCAGATGGTCCCATTCAGCATGCCCACACGTCGCTAATGTAGTCTTGATTGCCTAAATTTTGGGGTTAGCATACATAAATTTATTGATTTACACATAAACAATTTATTAAATATTTCTAAAATTCTCTAATTTGACATAAAATGAACCATCACAGGGGTTATTTAGGGTATTTATTTATTAGAGCCAGCTGACTCTGGGGTAAAAGGAATGCCAAATCCTGGAGTTACTTAATTTTCTCTCTCTAGGAATATAAACAGGATACACAACATAGCCCCCTCTTAACAGTAATTATTTTACGTCAGGCTTTAAGAAAGAGTTAACTGATATATGGAAGTGCTGGTAAAACCTGCATTTATTGAAATCCTCACCCTTCTTAAAATTTGCCCAAATGGCAAATTCCAGAGTGGCCATGGTTTGCCATGAATCTGTTGCTAATCAAGGGTAAGGGGCCCACTGTGAGATACAGCAGGGAGCTCCAGGATTTAATTCTATGTCATAGCCTGACATTCTAACTGTGGAATTCAGTGACATCATACATCCTCCCCCCCCCCCCCCCCCCCCCCCCGTCACAGTAATCATTTAAAACAGCGGTTCTCAACCTGTGGGTCGTGACCCCTTTGGGGGTCGAACGACCCTTTCACAGGGGTCGCCTAACCATTGGAAAACACATATATCATTACATATTGTTTTTGTGATTAATCACTATGCTTTAATTATGTTCAATTTGTAACAATGAAATTGGGGGTCACCACAACATGAGGAACTGTATTAAAGGGTCGCGGCATTAGGAAGGTTGAGAACCACTGCTCTGAGACTATTTGATCAGGAAATAGCTCAAGCCTCCATTGTCAGGACTAGACAATCGGTGCATAACTCTGGCCCTTGCCATGGGTTCAAGGTTCACCAGCGTTCCGGGATCCTTGTTTGCACATCTCGGCTAGTGAAGACAATGGTAGCTTCCAACAAGCATAGATACAAAATTCCTTAACAAAAGAATTAGCAAATTAAATCCAAAAATACATTAAAAGGATAAGATGATAAGAAGATCCTGGATACCTCAGCATCAGCCCTACTCTCCCAACCAACACAGCCATCGAATTCAAGAGTATCCACGATGCATGGTTCAAAACCACTGCCCTAGAGTTCAAGTTTTGCCCTTAGATTAAGCTGGAGACAAGGACATACTGAGACTGGATTATTTTGGTTCATTGTAGAATTTTTTTCAGAATTAGTATTTTAGGATACCCTATCATAAACAATGATGTGAAAATTATAAATGTACATATTTCAGTAGAAATATTATGAAGGGTATTACCCATGACATTTCATAACTGTAGGAGACTCAAAATTAAGACTAATTATTCTTCTCTGGACTATTTTGTTTTCTTTTTATGTCTGGAGCATTCTGAATCCAGTAACTGATTTGATTTCTCATGTTCGTTTGACCACTAGAAGTGTTAGAGCCAAATCTGTGGCCCATCTCTAGCAAACATAAAAATGTTTTGTGTGCTAATTGTACCTCTGACTTTATTATCCCTTACTCTTAAGTCTCCTACTAAAATTTTTATTATATATATATATATATATATATATGTATATATATACATTTTTTATAAGATGTCCCAAAGGCCTTGAAGAACACACAATGCTGTTTCTAAGGGTAGATCAGACAAGACTTATTTTAGGTTTACACTAATGACAACCGTCCGGATACTTAAGAGCTCAGATGCAGAAAACTACAGGACATTTTAAATCAGTGGTTCTCAACCTTCCTAATGCCGCGACCCTTTAATACAGTTCTTCATGTTGTGGTGACCTCCAATTTCATTGTTACAAATTGAACATAATTAAAGCATAGTGATTAATCACAAAAAAATATGTAATTATATATGTGTTTTCCGATGGTCTTAGGCGACCCCTGTGAAAGGGTCGTTCGACCCCCAAAGGGGTCACAAGCCACAGGCTGAAAACCGCTGGTCTCAAAGTAAATCCTTCTAATATTTACTGATCTTTAAGATAGTCTGTCTGCTACCGCAATTGCCTGCCTGACTAAGGGCTTTATGTGTAACCAAAGTTGAATAAAAGGCTGGCGAGGACTGGGCACCAGTGGAAGTCCTTTCCCTTGAGTTAGACTTGCCCGCCTGGCCCCCCAATGTTTCCAAATTATCTCTTGTCTCTTCTCTTTCATTTGTGTGCGGCTCCTCTTCCAGATCCTGAACCCTGAACCACGGGGGACGTGGGTGGACACACACACAATGCTTATGTGGGATACTGGTCCAAGTTTCTTTGCTTGTAATTATCTTTTCCTGTGACGCTGGCTTTATAAAATGAGTTGGGAGGTGTTCTCCCCTCTTGCATTTTCAGGCTGATGCTTGAGAACCACTGCTATAGGTCAAGTGTTCAGGGTTCTTCAATAGAAGCGCAAGAAAAAGGAAGGACGGAGAGAGACTATAGATGAAAAGATATATATCAACATTTTAACAACGGGCAACACTCAGCCATAGTGCCTAAGGATATGGACTTGGAAAAGAAGCCATACAGAACCATAAGAAAATTATCAGTTAAAGTCAAGAGTGTGGTTACTTTAATGTAGGTTATGACTTTGCTTAAGTCTGAGCACTTGGAAGGGTTTCTGGCGGGCAGGCAAGCTTCTATTTCTTGACCTGGGTGGTGATTATAAAGGTGTTTATCTGGTGGTGCTTTCACTAAGCTGTATATTGGTTTTGTGTGGCTTTCTGTAATTTTGTTTTATTTTACAATGAAAAGTTATGAAAAATTACTGTTGAATGACATGATTTAAACCTCTTGGGCTTTTGCCTGAGCTGTGAACATGGTTATGGGAAATGACTGTGTACATTATAGAGCTCCAAGCCCTGCTTCAATCATGTTAGGGGAGTGGAGAGGACTGGCTTATCTTGACAATAATTGCCTCTACACTCTCATTTTCTCTGTACAACTGCCCTAGACATACACCCTCTCACCCACCATCACGGGAGAGGAGAAAGGTATCAGGTGCGATCCTCTGGGGCAGTGAGATCTTAGGAGCATGTGTGTTTACAGCTCTATCACCCTGTCCTGCTTAAGACTGGGATCATCACCTAGTCTGCCTGCTGAGAGCTGTCATGGGATTCACGGTTTGATGATTTCTTTCAGCCCCAATGAAGGGGAGGCTTGGGGGAGACTTCAGCGATGCTGCACGGCAAGGTCCAACCCATCCATGCCTGAGGGAGTCGATGGGGAGAGGTTGGCAGACAGGGCAACCCGGCAGTCCCCCTGACTGACAGCCATGGGCCATACCTCTGCGGCTGCCAGGTCAGGGAGGCATGTGCCCGTGAGTCTCAGGGTTTGTCTGTAGACAAAGGTAATTATGAGGGAGCTCAAAACCACTCACTTGGTTTTGGAATATTTACATCCCTTATTTCTTTTTTTTCCTCTTTGAAGTGAATATTTATTCATTTTGTAAATAAATATTTAACATCTTTCTTTACTATTTAATTTTTATATTAATTGATTTTTATTGTATTTTGCAGAATTATCAGTCTATGATTGATTGGCAATTAAAAACAAACAAATAAACTGCCAACAGAAGATGTGTTTGCCGTAGATAATTTAAGATGCACAGAAACTCTCCAGGTCCCTCAATAAGCCAGTCAGAGAAAGACAATATCACATCATATCAGTGAACTTATATGTGGAATCTAATGAACAAAATAGATCCAGAGACATGGAAGCATGGAACAGACTGAGGAATCCCAGGGGGAAGGGGGTGGGGTGGGGAAGGTTAACCAAAGAATTTATATGCACATATGCATAACCCATGGATACAGACAATAGTGCGGGGAAGGCCTGAGGGTTAGAGTGGGTGTGAGATGGTGAGGGTCAATGGGGGGAGGGGGACATTTGTAATACTTTCAACAATAAAGATAGATTTTTTAAAAAAGACAAAGAAACTAGGGCTCCAAAGAGTTTCATAATTTGCTGAGATTGGATATCTGAATAACAAAAAGGTCACATGCAAGAAAAAAAAAAGCACTGAAAGTGACTACATTAAAATCAAGAAATTCTGTTCATTAAAAGTCACTGTAAAGAGTGAAGAAAACAAGCCACAGAATGGGAGAAAATATTTGCAACACATTAAAACAACAAAGGACTAATATCTAAAATACAGAAATAATTCATTCAAATTAATTAGAAAACTGGTCAAAAAACTTGCCTAGTCAGTTCACATTGAGAGGAAATCCTAACGGCCAATAAGCATACAAAAAGCGTTCAGTTCTTTTGGGAAATGAAAAATTAAAACCACAGTGAAAAAAAACAGATGGTCACTTGATCGACAAAAATTTAAGTCTCCCAGTTCTGAATGTTGGCTGAGGGTACAGAAGGTCTCATATATTGATCACGAGACCATGAAATTAGTGAAATCCCTTTAGAAAACTCTGACAGTATGAATCTACCAAAGCTTAATATATGCGTGCCCCACGAGCCAGCAACTTCACTCCCAGACCTGCCACAGACACTGTCCACAACTCTTTTCTACTCTTCCCTTAAAACCCAGCTCTTAGCCACCACCCAAGGTCATGCCTCCCCTTTGCTGGCCCAGGCTGGATGAAGTACCACCCCTCTGTGTGTTCACATCCCCGAGTATAACTCTCCATCATTGCACACAATGAGTATCTGCCAAATGGATGGATGAATAGCCAATGAATGAAGCTCTATTTTGCTTTGGGTGGGCACAAATGATAAAGGTATGAAACAAATTTCTTTTCTGAGGTTGGGAGATCTAACCATGTTTTGCCCTTTCTCTATCAGCACAAACAGTGATAAGTTAGTTGCACTCTTAAAAGTGAAAGCTTTGTCATTTTTCATCCAGACAGTTACCGCCTTCCTATCCACAAGGAGCAGGGCCCTCCTGGTCGCTACACGTCTTACCGGAAAAAGCACGCCAG
The DNA here is from genome assembly GCF_014108235.1 of Myotis myotis. Taxonomy (NCBI): domain Eukaryota; kingdom Metazoa; phylum Chordata; class Mammalia; order Chiroptera; family Vespertilionidae; genus Myotis; species Myotis myotis. Next base: position 62,252,055 of record NW_023416324.1, read on the forward strand.
CTCCTCACAGCCCCTCGAAGGCCTCTCCTGGTGGTCCCCACTGTAGGAAGAAAAGCCTCAGATTTTGCTTACAATGAGTCTGTGGGGAAAGGGTGATATTTGCCAATCCTATGAAACAAAATGTACAGTGTTATGCTTAATTACAAGAGTGGGAATTAATTTTCAGTGGTCTCCCCTGTGCTTCTTGGGCTGTTGCAGATTGTTGCTTTTTGTAGCTCATGCCTGTGACTGACTCACTGTTGAGAATAAACATCACTCAGGAACAGAGTGAGGATTGATTGTCTGCTGTAAATCCCGTTGGCTCACAGTGTGAAAGCTTGTTTTGCACATATGTTAATACCGATGTGTGGCTTGGAAACACTTCTCCCATTGCGCCATTGTTCCATTCCAACATCCCCTGTGGAGGGTTTTGTCTGTGGTATTACTCAACTCCCTAAACACCAGCTCTCACCTGCCGGCAAGAAACACAGTCCACCTCAAACATGCCAGATCATGAGCGGAGGCGGGCAACCTCCCTTCTGAGGTATGAATAAACCAACTACATTGTGAGGGGAGAGATTTATAGATAAGTATTTACAGATAATAGACTTGAATATTGTATCTTTTAATTATATCAATCAAAATGTATTAACAATCTGTGATGTGCAGAGACTGTCCTGGGGTGCAGGGGGCATGGCAGTAAATAAAGTTCCATCTCCAACCTCAAGACCTAACAGTCTAGAGAGCGCTAGTACTGGGCTACCATAGAGCAAGGTGACTTCTAGCTTCTAACTGATCTGCTGAAATGCCACATTTTTGTTCAGGTTCATCAGTCATCTGGGCATCAATCTCTTCTTTTAGATTTTGAGAAGGAAAAGCATCCACTTAGATGTCTGTCCTTCTGTTCAGCTAACAATAAATAATTCCTGAGACGTTTTCCCTGAGGTGCCTCCAACTAAAGAAGAGCCGATGCACAAACCTGGCACTGACATGGGTGGCAGCACCTTGTCCGTGGGCACGTCCACGTGCTGTCATGTGACCACAAAGGAGAACTGGGAGTCCTCAGGGCCAATCCATGGGGGAGGAGGGCAGGAGGAAAAAAGAGTCAAAGGAGGGAGGAGTCAGAGGCCAGGAAGCCATGTGGGATGAAACGGCCAGGGAACTGACCTCATTGGGGGAATGGCCAAAAGAATGATTTCTGCGAGTCCATGTGAAGTAGCTTGTGTGGCTGCAATAAAGCATCCCTCCTCCCTGGCAGTCCTCTCCACCCTCGGTAAAGTCTGCTGCTCATACAGGTGGCTTGTGTGAATGAGGAGTGGGCTAAGTGGTGGGCAGAATAATGGCCCCCAAACTCTGCCTCTGCAGGTTAAGCTGAGGATCCTGAGGTGGGGAGATGAACCTGCGTTATCTGGGTGGGCTTCCTTGAGAGTGGAAGAGGGAGGCGGAGGAGGAGAGGGGATGTGACTGCAGAAGAAAGGCACAGATATTTGTGACATTGCTGCTTTGAACATGGAGGAAGGGGACCGGCCTTAAGATCTGGGAAAAGCCAGGAAACAGACACTCCCTTGCAGCCTCCCGGAGGAGGTAACCCTTGTCAATGCTTACATTTTAGCCCTGGGAGAACTATGTCAGATTCTGGCCTCCAGAACTGTAAGACAATAAATTTATATTTTTAAGCAACTAAGTTTATGGTAATTTATTAAGCCAGAAATGGAAAATTAATCCAGTATATCAGGGAGAGGGGTTGAGTGCAAAGACAGGAAAATGTAGGGATGATTTAGGGACAGTCATTAGACAGGAGGGTTGTTGTGAGGAGTGTAATAGGATTGGGTCAGAAAGGTCAGTTAATGAGTTTAGACATGACCTTGGGCCATTGGAGAGACACTGATGGATTCCAGAATGAAGATGCAATGGGCAGAACTTCAGAAGCGAAGGCCAGGAGAGCCCCGAGGGACCTCTCAGAGCGCACTCTGCAAGGATGCCCAAGGCTGCCTCCGGCCTGCACTGAGACGGGGCAAGTGCACAGGCCCTGGACTACCATCCCCACTGCGCTGGGGCACTTTGCCTGCATATTCTGGGCTTCCACTTCAGATTTCATTTGAACAAGAGATTTGTATCTAAAATAATAAAATGAAAACATGGATGGAGCATGATTCGCTATACAGAGAGGTTCAGTGTCTCATTCCAGGTCACCTACCTCGATGGAAGTACATTCTGTATCCTGATGCTGTTATTAAAGTGGAGTTTACGCATCTTCCCAGGAACTTGATTCTCACTGGTCCCTTGCTCTACAGCCATGTGAAGAAGGTAGGGGCCTTGCCCCGTTTCCTCCACACGCGAGAATGCCCCACCTGGACCCTGTGGAGGAATCCAGACGCCCCAGAAGGGATCCTGTAATTTTTTCCTGCAACCCCTGGCTTGGCCCTGCTTAGGGTCAAAGGGAGCCCAGGGCCTGTCTCGTGCCAGCTCAGGGCACAGGAGAGGAAGCAGGACAGGGACTTCAGGTGTCACGCAGGCTCACTCCCCTAAGGTACCCGGAGAACTGTTACTGTTTGTTTTCATGAGTTGCTCGGCTCTGGGTCACCTGGAGCGCTCACAACACACTCCTGTGGAACTCTGATCAATTAGTGCGGTAGGACCTGGGAGCCAGTGTTTTTCGAAGCTCCCCGACGATTCTCATGTGCAGCCAGGGTGTAATGATTCTCAGATTTCAGCTGGAATAAGAATTACCTGTGAGGGCTCCCACGGGTCAGCGGGTCTGGGTGAACCTGGGAATCTGCTGGTTTAATGCTCTCTCACCAGTCTGATGCAGCTGCAGCCTGCTGTGGGAGGGGGGAGGGGAGAAGATACTGTCAGTAGCTGCACCTGCAGGCCGCCAGCCCCGCCCATCGCTGAGGCCAGGACATTGTTCCAAGAAGCAGAAACACTGGGCAGGGACTCTTGGCTCGGGTCCCTAAGAGAAAGGCTGCAGTCGTGCGTAAGCACCGATGTGTCTGTATCATGATGGCAACATGAAGGACAGAAGAAAATGTGAGTGTATGTTCATGTATATTCATACACAACACACCCTCCTTTCCCACCACACGATAAAAGTGAGTCGGGCCTTGATGAATTCCTTCTTTCCCGTGTTACCATGCCCTGCCATAACGTAATAACACCATACATTCCAATGATAAATGGCAAAGAGAAGTTCAATGAAAATCCACCCACGAACTCGCACTCCATGCCACCTACATCCAGTTGTTTTAGATTCTTCCAGCTTCTGCTCATCCAATTTTTATTCACTCAGCCTAAATTTTGTAACAAAGATGTTTTGAGTTTACTGACGTAAGTACATTGGAAGGGTGTGCATTAGTCACAGTCAGGGTCAAGGCTGCTGCTCAGTTTTCTGTGGCTTCGTTTCGGAATATTTATAGAGGCCATCTTACTCATCAGGGACAAGCAAACATTGTCTGACGTAAGGCAGGAAGACACAAATCTCCCCGGTACTCACACTCACTCTTCCCAGCCTCTTTCGTGGTTGGCTGCAAGATGGCACAGAATGAATGAGTCAGGCCACTCATCTGCTGAGACCAGTGGGCCTCTCACCCCCCCCCCCCCTCCCCGCAGGTGGAGACTGGGGGCAGTGACATAGAGTGGCCCATCTCCAGGTCAGCTCTGCTCCTGAGCGCTCTGGGGATGGCGAGCTGACAGCCATCGGGTCCTCTAGGATCGAGCTCAGTGCTGCCCGAGTTTGATGAGATCCCAGGGTTGGGACTACGCTGTTCTTTGAATCTCCCACAGAAGGACTCAGGAGCCTTGGAACAGAGGTGGCCCTGACCGACGGTGGGGTCGCGGTCTCCAAGATGGGTTGACCCAGCCAGGCTTCTGTAGCTTTTCCCAGCCTTCTAACCCTGCACATGGCCCACAGTGAGTGGTCCCAACCCAGTCCTGTGGTCCCTGTGCCTGCAGGATCACCAGGTCACACCCTGCCCCTTCTCCAGGGCAGCCTACGAGTAGGAGCTACAGCATCAAAGATTACTGCTGGGATATCTCGAATCAATAAAGTGTCTAGGAAACCTGAAAGCGTGAAGCCATGACCATTGTTCATCTGAATGCGCTTGACCAGCTGGTTAGGTGCCTCTCCCGGACAGCCGACAATGACAGTGCAGGCAAACCTGACGTGTTCCCTCTGGGGTCTCACTGGGTTCAGGCTCTCTGCAATTTGTGGGAACAATGTAAGAACTACAGGAAAAGAGGGATTTGAAGCCATTTCCAACACACTTGCCCAAGGCTCACCTGCACTCCAAATTCCTCTGTCATGCTTCACGCAGCATGCCATGCACTTTTTGCTGGTCAATTCTTCAGGTTGGCTTGGGTCTTACATACATAAGGAGGGCAACCCCTTTTAAATGCCCCCGTGTATTACCTGCACTGCTGATGCTGAGACAGACTCCAAAACGCCTTCATTTGCTGAGGAAGGGATTCGGTTCTGTTTTGTTCCAAATGGATTCTTCTCCACGATTCCACCCTGAGGAGGAAAGGTGTCACCACTGGGACTTGCTGAATTCTCAGTGTGACTTGCAACCGCTGAGGGCAGAGACCACGCTTGTCCCCCAATGGATCTCCAAAGACTTTGCTCTTCCTGGGACCTTGGAGGTGTTAATTGAATCAAAGGGTTAATCAGCTAATGCCAAGCTATACGTTACTTGGTTCTATCCAAATTTAATTGTGCTTCGAAGGTTTCACAGCCCATGTTTAAAGGCTTCTGTGAGACATCACTAAAGTCGACAATGGTAGTTTATGGAATCTGACTAAGATCTATTGGTGGCTGAAACCGAATATCTGCAAACTCCTAACAAAATGGAAGTGCTTTAAGAGGCTCCGTGGCTCTGTGGGGCTCTGGCTGACTCCCTGGCTCAAACATTTCCTGGCATTTTGCCTTGTGTTTTCCTGCCTGATGAGGCCCATTGCTTGGTGTTGACAGAGCGCAATGGACTCTATACAGACGTTGAATTATAGCGTTGCACACCTGAAACTTATACAATGTCATAAACAAGCGTTACCTCAATAAAAGGGGAAAAAAGTTTCTTTGGCCAGTCGTGGGAGGCCATGTGCACATGTGCACACACAGATGGAGAACTGGGACTATTTAGTGGCCCTCCAGAAAGACATATTTTTTTCAAAAAATGTTTACCGTTAGCACAAAAATGTATTCTGCTTCCACTAAACTGATGGCATGAATGCACATATTCACGGCCCCTGGAGGAGATCTACGTTTAAATTGAGAGCGCTCTCCTCAATTCTGAGAAAGGTTGGAGTTGCCATGCAGGTGGGGTGCCTATACGCAGGCACATCCGCCCCTGGAGCCTCTGAGGAAGAAACACCTACCAGGGCTGGCAGCATGCTGAACTGAGAGAAGGGTTCACAAAGCGACGTTTCCCTTCCCATGCAATGCACCTGCATGATTCCCATTCTATTCTACTCCAGTTTTTAAAATGCTGGCCACATCCACTCTATTGATTACCTGACTCACTAATGAACTGTGATGTTCAGTTGGAAAAATACTGCAGTAGAAAGATCAAGAGTGTCCCCAAACTAAAGACTCCAACTGGCAGCCACAAAGACTGCTCGGGAAAGTTGTGGCCCAGAACAGCCATCCTCAGAACATACTCGTCAGCAGTGGCTGCTGGTCTGGGCACAAGGCTGTCTGCGTGCACTGGGCAGCAGCACCCCGTGCTTGGCTGGGGGGAGGGGGTGTGGCGGGTATGGATAGGGCAGGCTGTACATCCTTCCTCCTTCCACACAGCGTGTTCAGGAACAAGCCACCACTCCTTGCTCTTAGCAGAGGCCCACAGAGCTCTGTCACCCCAGAAGGACACCTCTCCTCCTCTGAGAGTAAACTCAAGTGGCATGTTCATGAAAGCTTCCTTTAACTAGTACAGGTGAAAGTCCTCTTTCCCTCTTCTCAACACGCACAGCCCTTAACCCACACCTCACTCTGTGCACATAACACTTTCTAAACTGTGGACTGGTCATGATTAGGTCTTCTCTCCTTTACCAGCTGTAAGTAGCTTGAGGACTGTTACAATATCTTACTCATTTTGTGCCCCGATTGAGCACAGTGCCTCCACACACAGAGGGTGTTCAACTGATATTTGGTACAAACACAAGGATGCCAGGGAAATGCTTTTCTTATATCTGCAGGTTGAAAATGATTTATATTTGAGAGAGTGCACTAAAATTCTGCCTAAGACTCACTTATCTAGCACCCATCCATTCATTTCATCCATTCACCCATTCATTCATTCATTCATTCATTCATCCATCCATTCTTCCACCCATCTATCATTCATTCACCCCTCTGTCCATCCATCCAACACTTTCTGAGAGTCCACTGTGCTCCTGAGCTAATGATTGTGGTTACTAAGATGGATAAGACAGTCCTTGCCTCTGAGTCTAGTGGTGCAGAAGACCGGGTTGAAAGCAGTGACAATAGAGTGTGAGAAGTGCTGTGAGGTGGGGCAGTTAACCTAATGTCCTGACTCATCATTCTCCAGTGCTGTCTCACCAATAGTCTGTCTGCTTCTCTCCAGCTCCGTAAACTCTGCCCCACCAGCGAAGATTTTATTAAGCTTTAGATCCTATAGTTTGTATTATGAAAACCCATATATGTGTAGGAATGTAAAATTGTTACAATACTGAATGTTTTCTCAAAGTGTTTACACATATCTAAAGGGAAGATGATAAAATGGGAATTACAACACAACATGAAAAACAAACTAAGTCAAATAACCTCACTTGACTGCTAAAACTCTTCAAAGGCTTCCCTTCCCCCTAAAAATAAACCTGTGCTGGTTCTTACCATCACTAAAGGTTTCTGCATGATCTGGCCTCTACGGGCTCATCCCCTCCACACTCTTTTCCCACTGTGCCCTAGCCAAGGTGGCCCCCGACTGTCCCTCTGCTTGGCACACTCTCCCTCCATCCCTTGGTGGTGGTGGTGACTGGAGGGTGTGGGGTGCACTGCTTAAAAATCATCAGGAAGGTCTTCTCTGGCCACCCCATACAAAGGCAGTTGTCCACCATTATTTCCTATTAGAGGAGCCTGATCTTTTCCTTCACAGACCTGTCATAGCACGTATTATTTCATTTGACTACTTGTTTCTCTTGCTAGATTATGAGGTCCACAAAATGTTCTGTTGTTCAGCAGCCTGTCCCCAGAGACCCACGTGGTTTCCGGTTCCTTGTAGATACATTGTAAATATATTTTGAACAAATGCATGTTGCGGCGGTTCACAGAAAGAGCACCTACTCACAAAAGGGAGGCTGTCTTTTTGGGAACAGAAAGGGAAAGGCCTCTGCAGAACCAGAAGTGGTGCAACAGCGCCACCAAGCGATCTGTCTCATTACCCACGGCACCTGTTTCCAGAAATCTCGGCATTTAGAACATTGTTCCAGGTATATAAAAGAGAATCATAATCCACTAAGCTTGTTTCTTTCTTTATTTAAAAAATTACAAATTGCCCTCAAACCTCTCCCCCTTCTCCCCCTTCACAGAGCAGGATATTTGAAGGCCTGTGGAGGCCAGCTAGCTAAGAGGACTTTGGGAGTTGCTATGGTAACTTTTCCTTTCCTTTTTTTTTTTTTTTAACTAATAATTTGGAAACCTTACATTTTCAAATCTGCACGCTTTGAAAAGGCCTGCTTGCTTCTACTTTTTTTTTTAAGCTCTGCTTTGATTTACCGTATTTAATATGCCTCACCTTCTGATTTGTTAAATGACATGTTATTAAAACCCCCGAAGGAGTCAGCAGGAGTCTGCTGCAGCAGAGACAAAACTGCATTCTGGAGGCGTCAGTGATTGCCATCTGAGCACCCCTTACACGGTTTTCAAAGCCCATTAGGGTGTTATTGCTTGGCCGCTGTGGCCAGAGTGAGCGTTGGCCTGGCTGATGCTGGAAAAGCCGGCCTTATCTCTTCATTTCCTGCCCTCTGCACCGTGTTCTCTGCTGCTGCTGGTCCTGAAGCGAGAAGAGTGACCCTGATTACACCTGCTTGCTTCCTCTCATTAGCCATCCCTACAAGACAGGAAACCAGAACGTTCTGTGCTCAAATAGAATGACGCTAACATGCGCCGCTGAGGTCTGTCCCATCTCAGATACGAAATGAATGTAAGCAGCAGAACAGGCCACCCGCGGTAATGAGCGGGGCTGTCCCCGACGGGCTCAGGGCGGTGGGGAATAGGGTAATTCAGGGAGGCTGCACAACGCAGGACTGCTTCCTGGCGGTCGGCCCATGGAAGTGTTAAGTAAAGGTTGCAAAAAACCTGCTCTTGTTGCTAGTGGTACCAGAGCTTCCAGGAGGAAGGCCAGGGTAAAACTGTTTTGCATTGTGAGAAAAATAGATGCCAGCACCCTCTCAACATTACCAAACAGCTTTAGGCCCCATCTTGTCCTTTATGTAGATGGGAGGCAATGTCTGCTACAAACATTGGTGTCCTTTCTGTTAAGTGATATGTGCTTCTACCCCTTCCCTATTGTATTTTTCAATGGTAAAAATGTGTTATTGTTTTACCTGAATGCATGTCCCATATAAGAGGGGGTAGCGTCAAATAACACAAAAACTACATAGAGAAAAACCCAAAGTCCCCTTATCTTAGCCCCTTTCTACTTACCTCACTGGTGCACGAATTCATGCATGGGTGGGGTTCCTTGGCCTGGCTGGCAATTGGGGCTTATCGGGGCCAGAGAGGGGGTGGGGGTGGGCACAGCTGCTAGAGGTTGACTGTGGGAGCACACTGACCACCAGGGGGCAGCTCCTGCATTGAGCGTCTGCCCCCTGGTGGTCAGTGTGCATCATAGCTACCAGCTGGTCGTCTGGTCATCTGGTCGTCTGGTCATTTAGTGGTAATGGTCACTTAGGTATATATATGTGTGTGTGTGTGTGTGTGTGTGTGTGTACAATTTAGGAGTACAATTAAACTTTAGAGCTCAGTGCTCTTGTTGGGATATTTTTATTGAGTGCAGTTTTTATTGTTGCTTAATTTTGGCCCAGTTTGTGTCTCATACGCAGGCCTCCTTGGTCTCCTGACTCCTCCCCCCTTGGTGCTGGACTCTCTACACACCAGGCGCCACTCCTTGCGGGGTGGCTCTGTTTGTCCTGGGCATGTAGTCTGAGTTTTGTTCATGCCCTTCTGCCTCCTTCGGGTTTTCTTCAAAAGCCCAGCTCCCAGGCTGACCACCATGCTTCCAGAGTCACTTCACCTGAGTAAAGCCCACCCCTCCTTTAGCTCCAGGGCTTGAGTTGCCCAGCGCTTCCATGCTGTCTGCTTGTCTCTGGGCGTGACACAGAATTCCAGTGTCTTCCCTAGGGTGTCTGATGGACCCGACACTCACCCGAGGTCTCTTTTCACCAACTTGTTATCTTGCTGCCTTAACATCAGGCTTGCCTCTTTCAACCCTAGGGTTTCCCAGATTCAGATCAATGGAGGGCACTTCCATCCCACATAAAATCTATCTGGTTGGCATTTTGCATAATGACAGCCATTTTTGCTTAAGAATTCTTGGGAATCCCGGCTGGTATGGTCATGGTTAGATTCCCCATCAGGCCATCAGGGCACATGCCCTGGTTATGGGCTCAATCCCCAGTAGGGATTGTGCAGGAGGCAGCTGATCAATGATTCTCATCATTGATGCTTCTATCTCTCTTTTCCCTCCCTTCCTCTCTGGAATTAATAAACTATATTTAAATAAATAAATAAAAATTGTGGGGGAGTAATGTACCTTCAAGGTACATTCAGGTGGTCTGATAATTAAATCTACATGAGACAGATTAACAAGAGAAAATAACCAAACTTAATTACGTAGGTGTATGGGAACCCCACATAGATAATAGAGTCAGAGACCCCACATACATGAGAGGTTCAGGGACAGAAATTAAAATGAAGTGTCTATGCCATTCTGAGATAAGGGTGAGGTAGGTTAATGCCGGTGGTCTTAATCCAGCATCTAGAAGGGTTAAGGAATCTGGAGAAGCGCTGTATGTAAATTAATCAAGAGTCCAGAGACGAAACATAATTTTGGAAGGCATTTTGGGGGCCAGTGAAGACTTAGCTAAAGGAACTAAGTTCTCCTTTGTCTCAGGATCCCTTGTTTTTTATTAACACAAATTGTCCTAATACAAAGTAGATATACATCAAAGGCCAGGGTTTAGTATACAGAATCCATTGTCAGATTGGAAGAATTGCCTACAGCTGCTCAGGTGTTTGGCCAGCAGGAGGCAATAGCATGTAGATTGAAATGCCCTCAGCTGTCTGGCGGCAAACAATCCTTTATGCATGCTTTTCAGGTTTGGGGAAATGCCCTCAGCCATCTCCAGATGATTCAGCCCTGCTGTCAGGCTGGAATTGGCTGCTGGCAGTAGGTGCCTTAGGGCTTCAGAGGAGGGGAAGGGGATTGCAGGACAGTTAGGACAGCAGGTATTCAGTATTTGGTAGTTTGCCCTGTCATGTAGATAATGTCAAAAAGGTTATCTCTAAAAATCTCCTATTCTTGTCGAGGACTCTAATTTAAATTCTTCTAGGTAAATAAGGAGTGGGAAGGCAAAAATTTCTTTTGACCCCAAAGGGTCTCAGTTGCCTTTACCTCAAAATAACCCTCACACCACAGAAGCACGTCTTGGTCGGTTACTCCGTTGGTTGGAGCGTCCTCCTGATGCGCTGGGGTTTGGGTTCAATCCCTGGTGAGGGCGCATGCAAGAGCCCAGCGATGAATGCATTGATGGGTGGAACAAGTTGGTGTTTTCTCTCTCTCTCTCTCTCTCTCTCTCTCTCTCTCTCTCTCTCGTCAATAATACATTTAAGAAAATTTTAATAAAAGAAGAAAAAATGTGTCCTTATGGTAAAGCTTGTCACAGTTACTCCACAATAAAATCATGTTGCATTTTGCTGCTAAGTGGAATTGTGATATCTATTGGCTGGGAGAATCTACCTCCTTTCAGATTCTTTATTTTCACCTATAATTTATTTGACATCGACCAAGAAAGTAGCTATTCAGGGCGTCACCCTGTGCTAGGCACTGCCAGGGATATATAAAAGCCATGGGACCAACTCTTTTACAAAGGTGTTAATTGGGCTTTCCCCATTTAAAACCCCCCATAGCATTTTATTTCCTAATTCTGCTTCTCACAGTCAACTTCATTTCTCTGTTTAATGCAATTTGCTCCTCGTGATAAGATTCTATTAAGTGATTATTAAGACATTCTGAGTTACTTCAGCCAAGCACGTCTATAATCATTGCCTACCTCCTGGGGGTGATGTGAGGTGTAATTACCTCCCAGCATCCGGAACTGCAAACAGAGGTGCTTCTTCACAGCCAGTCTGCCAGCCTGAGCTCGCTCCCCCAGCAGGACCCATGCCACATGCACGCGTGCACACGCTTCCCACACTCGTGTTTGATGACAGCCAGTGTCAGACCCATGCAAACAGACAGCGTGCTGGAAGCTGGCGGTCTCTGTTACCGGAGAATTGAATTTCTCTGCTGCTGGTGGGAGTGGGGTTCTTGGGGCACCGCTGGAATAAGCATTTCCAGAGGCTCCCATGGAAGGATGCGATGTGGTAAAAGGCTTTATCCCGAGTTCCAAAGTCCCATTTCCCTTAACCCAGTCCTGAAAAGGGTGCAGCTGGGGCTTTAGCAGAGCTAGAAGCAAAGCCCACGTCCAGAGTTTTCGTTCCCATTCCATGGTGGAGTTGGGTCAGATGAAGCATCGGCTAGTTAAAGTCCAGTTCCTCATGTTGTGGTGACCCCCAACCATAAAATTATTTTTGTTGCTACTTCATAACTGTAATTTTGCTACTGTCATGAATCGTAATGTAAATATCTGATATGCAGGATGTATTTTCATTGTTACAAATTGAAGATAATTAAAGCATAGTGATTAATCACAAAACAATATGTAATTATATATGTGTTTTCCGATGGTCTTAGGTGACCCCTGGAAAAGGGTCGATCGGACCCCCAAAGGGGTCTCGACCCACAGGTTGAGAACCGCTGCTTTAGTCCTTTCCTGTTAATAATCACCAGGTTATTCATGGTATCATCTGCCTTGATATCAAATTCTGTTCCTAAGGGTTGACTTTTTTGTTTGTTTCTAAACCATATTATATATGGCTCCAATCTTGCTGTTCATAAAGCGAACAGTGGAACCTCCCACTAAAAACGGAACGAGGTTGAAGCGAACCCACCCAGCGCTACCCTCCACCTGTGTTCTCACTGGGAAGCCCTGCCCGACCTCTCACTGAACACCGACCCCTGGGCTGGGCCCGAAGGCGGTGATGCTGCTGAGGAAGTCCCTGCCCTCCAGGAAGTTTCCATCCGCCACCGACAAATGGTGGGAATGATTTTTGGCAAACGTTTACATTTGCTGGCACACCAACCGACCTGGTAATAAAGGAGGGTGGGTGGCTGGGAGGGAGATGAGAAAGAAACAGCCTCTTAAATACTTAAATACTTCACGGATTAAAGAACGTGAGTCAAGTACCGGAGGCCCGGGGGCTAGAGTTCAGGCCGCTGCAAGATCAGACGCCTTTAATTAGAAGAGGGGCCAAGCGCCTCCGCAGGCGGACACCGTGAGGAGAGACAGGCGTGACATCCCCGTAGGAAGAGACCAGGCCGAAAAGCTGAAAAGAGAAGCAGGACTTGGTGGACTCTGAGGGTCCGGAAAATCCAGCCCCGCCCCCCCTCCAGCCCCGCCCCGCTGCTCTGCACCCCAGCACAACGCACTCTGCTCGTTTCCACCACTAACACACCAAGAGAAGGTGGCGCCCAAAGGGTTCCTAGAACTTTAAGTCTGTTCTTAAGTGATTCCTCAGGAATGAAATGCAAAAGGCAAATTCTGGTTCAGTACAGGGCAGTGCTTCTGGCCATGTGACTGGGAGCTGCCCTCGGTGGGGTGGCTACGCGGAGAGGTGGTGAGCGCGCTGGGCTTAGAGGCAGTTAAGCCGAGTCTCAGCAGACACCTTGGAGCGGCTGCCGAGGGGGGTGACTACCCACCTGCCACGCATTCTGTCCAGGCCGAGAACTGCGGATGCGCTTACAGTTGTCAATGTGGATGGTAAAACCCCAAGGTCTGTGGGCTTTGCAGTGAGAACCGGGAGCCCATCTCACCTCTGGCCCCGGCAAGTGTCAAGTGTCTCCTGTCTGGTCCTTTACAGGAAACGGGCCGCCTCCTGGTCTCGGGGGCTGTCGTTTCCCCGACTCCGAGGTGCGGGGTCTGAAGCTCGGCGTCTCCTGACCAGCCTCGGCCTCGGAGCAAGAGGCGCTATAGCAAAGGTGCTGCACGTGGAGCAGAGACGTGGGCCGTCCCCAGAAACAAACCGGGTCGACTTCCAGGGAATGCCTGTGAGGCCATGCAAACGCTGCAGCCCTCCTCCCCTCTTTCTTGCAACTTACATTTTATGCTTTCGGATTTTATGCGCCGACTAGGGATTTCATTCCCAGGCAAACAGCAAGAACAGGGCGTGTGTCAGTCGCCCAGACCTCCTCTCACATCAGTGCCAGTGGGACATTCCCTGGGGCACCCGCAAATAAAGCCCACAGTCCCTGGGCCATCCTAGGGGTCCTTCCAGGGAGGTGGTAGCGGCAAGGGGCAGGGACCACCGTGTTATTTTTACCCGAGAAAAGAAACACCCTTAAGAAAACGAAAGGGTACAGATTTCTCTAAACTTGTTTAACTTTTATTTATGTTATTTTGTTGTTGACAGTATTACAGATGTCTCCCATTTTCTCCCTTTTCGCCCTTCTCCACCTTCCACCCCCACCCCATGCTGTAGTCTTTGTCCATGGGTTATGCATATATGTTCTTTGGTTAATATCTTCCTAACTGCCCCCTCCCCCCCCCCCCCCCCCACACACACTGAGATTTGTTATTCCATGCATTCATACCTTTGGTCCTGCTTTGTTCCTCACTTTATTTTGTTCATTAGATTCCATAAATGAAATCTCATGCTACTTGTCTTTCTCTAACTGGCTTATTTTGCTTAGCATAATAGTCTCCAGGTCCACCCATGCTGTGTGAAAGGGTAGGAGCCCCTTCTTTTTTACAGCTGTATAGTATTCCATGGCGTAAATGTATCACAGCTTTATTACCCACTCATCTAATGATAGGCTGTTTCCAGATCTCAGCTATTCTATATAATAAAGAGGTAGTATGCAAATTGACATCACACCCTCACACAAGATGGCTGCCCCCATGTGGTCAAAGATGGCCTGCAGGGGAGGGCAGTTGGGGGTGACCAGGCCTGCAGGGGAGGGCAGTTGGGGGAAATTGTGCCAGCAGGGGAGCAGTTAGGCATCGATCAGGCTGGCAGGGGAATGGTTAGGGGGTGATCAGGCTGCCAGGCAGAAGCGGTTAGGGGCAATCAGGCAGGCAAGCGATTGATAGCCAGCAGTCCAGGATTGCGAGGGGGATGTCTGACTGCCTATAGGGATCAGGCCTAAACCGGCAGTCGGACATCCCCTGAGGGGTCCCAGATTGGAGAGGGTGCAGGCTGGGCTGAGGGACACCCCTCCCCCGTGCACAAATTTTGTGCACTGGGCCTCTAGTTGTAAATAATGCTGCTATGAAAGGGGTGCATATATTCTTTCTGATTGTTGTTTCGGGATTCTTAGGATACATCCCCAGAAGTGGGATCGCTGGGTCAAATGGCAATTCCATTTTTAATATTTTGAGGAACCTCCATACTGCTTTTCACAGTGGCTGCACCAATATGCATTCCCACCAATAGTGCACACGTGTTCCTTTTTCTCCGTATCCTCACCAGCAGTTGTTTATTGATTTTTTTGATGATAGCCATTCTGACAAGGTGTGAAGTGATATCTCATTGAGGTTTTAATTTGCATTTCTCTGATGGTTAGTGACATTGGGCATCTTTTCATATGTTTATTGGCCATCTGTATGTCCTCTTTGGAGAGTTGTCTATTGAGGTCCTTTGTCCATATATATATATGGACATATATATAATATATATATATATATATATATATATATATATATATTTTATTGACTTCAGAGTGGAAGGGAGAGGGAGAGAGAAATAGAAACAACAGTGATGAGAGAGAATTATTGATTGGCTGCCTTCTGCAGGCCTCCTACTGGGGATTGAACCTGCAACCTGGGTATATGCCCTGACAAGGAATGGAACCGTGACCTCCTGGTTCATAGGTCGACGTTCAAACACTGAGCCACACGGGCCAGGTTGCCCATTTTTTAATTGGATTGTTTGTCTTCCTGGTGTTACGTGTATGAGTTCTTTGTATATTTTGGAAATTAAACCCTTATCAGATGTATTATTGGCGAATATGTTTTCCCATGCAGTAGGTTCCCTTTTCATTTTGTTGATGGTTTATTTTTGTTTTTGCTGTGCAGAAGCTTTTTAGTTTGATGTAGTCCCATTTGTTAATTTTTTCCTTTGTTTCCCTTGCCCTAGTGAAAATTCTGCTATGTGAGATGTCTGAGATTTTACTGCCTATGCCATTATTTCTAAAAGAGAAATACCCTTAAGAAAATGAAAGTGTAGACATTTCTCTAATACGTTTTGTATTGTTTTTCTCCCAGTCTGGGGGGAAATAATCTTAGCTTAGAGACATGCCACCTCTGCCTGCCCTGCCTTTGCTGAGGGATTGGCAGCCCCGGAAAGGCTCTGGTCCCCGGGCAGCTGCGGGCAGGAAGAGGGGGGGTCCTCTGTGACCACCACAGGTGTGAGGCGGTGGTCTCAGTAAGGAGGCATCCCTGAGGTGGAACAAAGGCAGAGAAACCCTGGCAGTGCCCATCTTCACGGGAGGTAGCAGATGCCACCGCTCAGAGTGTGCGCCAAGGAACAACAGTCTTCAGGGGATTTCATAATCTCCAAGGTCATGTTTGATTTTGTAAATGTGCATTTACACGTTTCTTAGCACAAGTCACTCTGAGCACGACAACGTGCCGTGTGTGGCATTAAAAACCACACAGTCTAAGTATTTGTAATTGTTTCCAGGGCTCTTTCTGTCTCTCTCTCTCTCACACACACACCAGCTCCGGTTCTGACTTCGCTCCGCTGTATGTCATCATGAATCCACGTCTTTCATTGTATTATGTTCATGTCACAGGTTTCTACACATTAATTTCATGACCCACGTGCATCCCTCAGAACACAGTGTTCGCCCACGGTGGTTGCTTTCTCTGCGGCTGTTTGCATAAGCATCTGTGAGAGAGGCTATGACGGGGCCAAAGTTCTGCCATGGGAAGCTGCTTTGGGGGAT
Organism: Myotis myotis; assembly: GCF_014108235.1. Lineage (NCBI taxonomy): Eukaryota > Metazoa > Chordata > Mammalia > Chiroptera > Vespertilionidae > Myotis > Myotis myotis. The sequence goes on from NW_023416324.1 coordinate 62,268,311, forward strand.
ATTGATTTTAAGCTGTTTATTAAGAAACAAAAGGCTCAGAAAGAACCTTTGACCGCCCCCTCCCCCTTTCCTACCCAAGAGATTCAGACAGAGAAACTTGCTTGAGGAAGTAGACCTTCAGATGCTCCAGTGGCCTAATTTGAATTGTGTGGTACACAGAAGGCTTCAGGCGGGTGCCTGGTAGCTACACACTCCCCGTGCCTCACTGTTTCTGAGTCTCCCAACAGGGATTTTCCTACCAAGTGTGTTCAGCTGTTCCTGGGCTCCCTGTAAATTGCCCATTTTCACCTCTGAAATCTGATACCCTGCACCCCACTCTCTCCTTTGTCCAAAATGTCTTGTATACTCAATGTTGCCTCACTGTCTTTGGACTTTTCATGCATTTATCATCTCTATGTGAACTTCCCAGGCTCATGTATTAAACTGATTTTCTCCTGTTAATCCATCTCTGTTAATTTGCTTATTGGCCCAGCTGGAAGAACTTAGACGGTGGGAGGAAACGTATTAATACATTTTAGTCCGCACAACTAGAACTATCACAATTCCTTTTAGAGTTAAATTATGGTCAGGAAGCTACAAGTAGCCTCACTTTGTGTGTCTAAGCTTCCGGTCCCTGCTCAGCCTTCCTCCTTCTCTTTACACCCCTGCCCTTCACCTTCCTTCTTCCTCACACACATAATCTCACACTCCCCCTGGAGAATGGACTTGGGTCACGGGTTCAATGAGTGGCAGCCTGGATGGGCATGTATCCTCCATCACGAAACGGGCACATGCCCCCTCTCCTCCCTGAGGCCCCGTTTCCCAGGGAGAATTCAGCTGGGAGTGAAGAGATGGCTGCAGACCGCACCTACAAGCACACTGAGCGCCCAGCCCACGCCTCCGCAGAAAGCTCTGGAGCACTGCGTGGGAGCTGCTAACGTTGCCCACAGAAGGGAAGGTTTGTTCTTTGTTGAGTTTGTTTTGAATGAAGAACATAAACAATACACACCCACCACTCCTTCCTGGCAACTGTGCGGAGCTTGCTGGCAGTCATGGTGGAAGTTTGGAGTACCCACATTTTTCCTGAACACGGCTGGGTCCAAGTGCTGGCTGTGGCCACCCAATGGATTAAGTCTGGTTGATTGCCAGCAGCAAATAGTACTCCTATGGCTTTGCTCATAGTTAATCAGTGAATGAGAGTGTTTGTTTGTTTTAGCTGAGACAGTTGTGTTTCCCTATTAAAAATTAAGATCTTTGTTTTCACAAAACCCCCCAAATCTCACAAAGTTATTGGAGCCATGGGTGTCCCACCACCTTGGCCAATGTGTGTGCTGGGGAGGGGAGGGATGCAGGAAGGAGTGCATACGGGGAGGAGGGGCAGGGACATCCCTACCCTCAGGTTCCTGAGAAAAGAATTTGCCATGAAGAAGCCGCAGGCCAGCTCTGCCTCCTGCCAGCCAGGGTTGTGTCTCCCCATGCTTCACAGACTCACTCCTTTCAAGCTGTGCAAGCACCTGAGAGCTCTGGGAGGCGGCACGGCTTTGCTCAAGGTCTTATCCAGTCCCAGGCACGGCAAGTTCTCCATCACTTTTACTTGCTAAGTGAGTGAGTGGTTAAATGAATGACTGCTTTCTGGGTTAAATAAATTTTTGATAGCTTCAAATGTGTTTTGGAAACACATTTAGTGTGTGTGTGTGTGTGTGCTTGTATGTATGGGCACATGTATCCAAAAGGAGCTAAAATAATCTAGCTAGCATATTAAATATGTTAAATATTATTTATTGTTGGTCTGTATTTTATGTTTTTCATGTATTACTTCTGTTAACTGAAGAAAATTAGCTTCATTTTGAAAAGGAAACAAAACATGTAACTCTAAATAAACCAAAACAGCATCAATCATCATCACTAGAGCAATTGCAGGGTAAAAGGAAACTCCGAGTGGGTGCTGTGTGGCAGACTTCTGAGTCTTAGGTGCGTTGCCTCATGTCATTCTCATGAGCGCACTATCAAGTAGGAAATGTTGTTAACCTCTTTTATAGAAAGGAAATTCATTACTGCACATGATTTACGTCCTCTAGCAGTGTGCATATTGCAAAGATAAACAAAGGAACACAGCGTGCAATTTACAACCCATTTCTGGCAGTGGTGTGTAACCGACAGCCGGCACTGCTGAAGGTCACCTGAAGGACAACTGCCGGCCTCCTTGGGTTTGAGAGAAATAGAGAGATATCTAAGTGAGATGTCAAAGTTTCTGGCACTGTGCCTGGCTCATTGACATCATTAATAAATGATAGTTCTCCCCTTCCACCCTTAGCCCAGTCCTCCCATGTCATTTCCTCCTCTTCCCCCGCCCCCCAGCTTTCTCAGAGACCCTTCAGGGGTGAGTGGTAACGTCTCAGGCCTGAACTGCAGCATCTGGAAACACAGATAAGCAGTTTGTGACCCAAGAACAGGTCTGCACTAGGTGTTCTATAAACATTACATCATTCAGTCAGTCAGCCCACTGACTGCCCCTCCAGTGACAACCGTATCGACCCCATTTGCCAACACCGGGGCTTTAATCAGTTTCCCTAGTGCACTTTTCCTGGCTTACTCGCCTGTCTCAACAGGAAGGGGTGGCAGCACGCACATTATTTTGCCGTTGTTTCACTAGAAGCTTCCAAAGGGCACATGCGTTCATTGTTGTTGTGAGTGTAATATAGTCTTGGATGTTGATGAGTTTTTGTAATACAATAATATATTTTGGTGTTCTGAGCCAGTTTTTCAGCTGTCCATTGTCCTTCCAATTAACTTCACATTGGACCCATACCGAGCTTGCACTTGTATAAAAGTTCCTATTATTCATAGCTCTGGCTAGATAATGAGAAAAAAAAAAAGTTCTTAAAAACAAAAATGCAGCTGGATTTTTGGAATTATTGAAGCATTATTATGATGTGTAAGCTTAGTTCTCAGTATCTGAGCCTCAAATGCTGATGATTTTCTGCACAACTAATCCTGCCTAATGCTGTCTTCTACATTCAATTAGTACCGTGTTCTGGACGCTTCACAGTGAAGCACAGTCTGATTTTCATCCAGCCATTTGGGAAGCAGATGCTCTTGTAAAAGACCAACTATACCTCTTCCCGTCCTTAATGGATCGGGTGCCCGCCTGCAGCGGGGAAATTTGCAGACGTCTGAAGCGCACACAGGTCCCCTGTCTTTGTTCAGACGTCCCTAATGAGGCTTCTCACCCGAGGGGGCAGTCCACTCCGCGTCTTGTGATCACAGTCAACTCCGGGGAAAACAAGGAAGCCTCCTGAGTTACTGCTAAAAGCAGGTTTTATACTCTCTGGGTGTTTTTTCCAAGTTCTTTATAGCTTTTAAAGGTGATTATCTTTTTCATCAGGGAAGAACCACTGCAAAGGAATGCAATCCTTGTGATGCCCAAGGCCACAGGGTTTCTCTGGCTGGAAGGAAAGTACGGCTCACAAGGCAGAGAGGCAGCCTGGGATTCTTGCTGCCAGGGACAGGGAGGGAAGGAGAACGGAGCCAGGGCTCCAGCGCTGCCCTCAGGGAGGCGGCCGCCATTTGAACTGACGCTTCTGCAGGTCCCCTGCCGGGAAGGAGCAGGAAGTGCTAATGGATGTAATGAACCGAGACTCCCAAGGAAGCCTGATTGAGCAAGCAGTACCACTGCCCAGTCATTTAAAACAGAACAAGGAAAACACTTGGGAAGAGAAACACATTGGGGTCATTTGGGGCCCAGGAGATGGGCTGCAGCCCCTGAAATCAAGGGCTAGTCATCAGCCCTTTGCCCGGAAAGAAGTTGTTTTGTGTATGTCTAGCGCGGAGACTAGATGTGGGCGATGAGCTCCAAACAGGAGTCTTGCACCGGCTTTCGGGAGGGGCCTGGGGTGGTGAGAATAGCTAACAGATGTAGCCTGTAATGGAGGGGAGCACAGAGAGCCTGGGCTGCTGGACGTGTCCTCCCACCTGTGTCCTCCCACCTGGACCACCTCATCCTTGTCTGCACTCACCTGGGCGCCCACGTCCACCACTGTGTATTAGAGTCCTATGGCTGCTGCCCCAGACTGAGGGGCTTCAAACAAAACACATTTATTCTCTGACAGTTCTGGACGTAATGAGTCCAAAACGCGTCTTATTTGGCTAAAATCAGGGCGTCGTCAGGGCTGGGTCCCTTCTGCAGACCGAGGGAGAATCCAGTTCCTTGTGTTTCAGCTGCAAAAAGCTGCCTCCAGACCTGGGCCCATGCTCCTTCCTCCGTCTTCAAAGTCAGCATTAGAGCATCTTCAAACCTGTCTCGGCCCTTGCTGCCCCTGCCTTTTCCCATAAGGACCCTGGTAATTGCATTGGACCCATCAGAGTAACCCAGGACAAGCTCCCCATTTAAAAATCCTTAACCTCGGCCTGGCTGGGTAGCTTTGTTGGTTGTGGGTTTGTTCTCTGGTCAGGGCACATATAAGAAGAAACCAATCCTATATAATAAAGAAGTAATATGCAAGTTAACCCTCACAAGATGGCTGCCTACAACCAGTCCGGCAGAGGGGTTAGTGAGGAACGACCAAATGACTGAACAAACAGGCCAGCTGAGGGGGCAGTTGGGAGCGACCAGGCCGGCAGGGGGAAAGTTAGGGGCGACCAGGCAGGCAGGTAGATGAGCGATTAGGAGCCAGCAGTCCAGGATTGTGAGAGGGATGTCCGACTGCCGGTTTAGGCCCGATCCCAGGGATCAGGCCTAAATCGGCAGTCAGACATCCCTCAAGGGGTCCTGGATTAGAGAGGGTGCAGGCTGGGCTGAGGGGACACCGTCCCCCCCCTCACCCTGTGCACAAATTTCGTGCACCAGGCCTCTAGTGAATATATAAATGAGTGGGACAACAAATTGATGTTTCTCTCTCTCAAACCAATAAAAATAAAAATTTAAAAATAAATAATAGCCTTAATCTCATCTGCCAAGTCCTTTTGCCATGTAAGGCAACATATTTACAGGTTCCTGGGGTTAGGACTGGGTGTTTAAGGAGAGCCATCATTCTGCCTACCACATCCCCTACAGTCTAATCTCAGCATCCAGCGGGGCAGAAATGCCAGGCTGCCTCAGGAGCAAACAGCTCAGGAGTCAGGGTGACGTTGAGCCAGGGCACTGGGAGCTGGCGGTGCTCTTTACCAGTTAGATTGAGTAGCATTTCTTTACTCCACTACTTTATCCCCTGGTCTCATCTGGCTAACTGTCTCCCTGGTTCCTGAGCTGCAGCTCTGGGACAGCCTGGCCCTCTGGGTAGACACATTCACCTGGAGCTTGGACCCTCTCTGCCCACACCCATGAGTCCAGGTCCCCCGAGGCATAATTCTTCTCTGTTATACCTCAAGCTTGGCTCCCTACCTGGGGCTCCACACATGTAGAGTTAAAAAATTATTTCCCCCACCCACGCTTCCTCACTCACTTGCTAGAAGAAGCCCTTGAATCACCATGACAACGAGGAGCATTTGAGTCCTAGCATAACCTGTCAGAAATTAAAATCCATTTTTCAATGAGAACAGCATTTAAAATCATGGAGAGAAATCACTGAAATTGCACCATGCTCAAGGTACATTACAGGTCTGTTGGATGACTGAGAACTGACCTTTCCCTTGAACTTTATTTCCATGGCAAAAATGCTACTGAACAGCAAGCATTCATCAGCCGTCCCTGTCTGACTGATAGCGTTCCAGCTACTCTGCTGAACATTTCACTGCATTGCCTAGTCCACACAAATGCCTCCATCACCACTCCTCCCTAGGAGTTCTATTATCTCAATGGTAGCTTCAGTTCTCTTGCTATGCTGGGCAGACTCTGCACGTGCCTCTTTGCCTGATGGAAAGAATTTACAATATTGAATCTCAATGGAAGGTTAATGGGAAGAGCCAGGAAATACAACGAATGGGCAAGCTGTTAAACTTGATGCAGTCTGTACAGCAGGTGAGGGAGGCATCCAGAGGTGTGTGGAATCTGGGCTCAAGATCAGACCTTCCTGAATTTTTATCTGAATTCTGTCATTTCCAACTGTGTGACTTGGGCAAGTATAACTTTAACCTCCTCACATCTAGCTTCCTTGTCTTTAAGTGGGAGATAAAAATAGTACATTTCCAACCCCATCTTCCTGGCCTGCCTGAAACTAGAAGTTGAGTTTACCAGACACGTGCTTTCCCATTCTCCTTTGCAGATAGAAATGAAGTCTGCCGGGGAAGTTGGGAATGTAATTTCCTCGATCATAAAAGGCATGGGAGGAGCCCTGGCCACTGTGGCTCAGTTGGTTGGATCTTCGTTAGTCCCATGCACCAAAAGGTTGCTGGTTGATTCTTGGTCAGGGCACATGCCCAGGTTGTGGGCTTGATCTCTGGTAGGGGGCGTGCTGGAGACAGCCGATCCATGTTCCACTCTCACATCAATGCTTCTCTTTTTCTCTCCCTTCCACTGTCTCTAAAAATCAATTTTAGAAAAGGCAGAGGATGAGATTCCTCTTTCCGCTTTGGGTGTTGCCATGTGAGAATGCGATGTTTGGGACTGCCATAACCATGTCACCATGACAGGAAGGCCAGAAGAAGGTGGAGGTGCTCCCTGACACCCTGCATCGCTGACTGCCCAACTAACTCTGGGACTGCTCGCCTCTCTGCTGGGTATGTCGAATGAACTCAAAGAGTCTGGCGACCTTGGCTAGAAGTCAATGATAAAGATTTATTTGAGGTTCTTAGAGTTTGCAAACTGGAAACACATCTAGGCAATATCCAGAGTGTTCTGAAGAAGAAAGACAAGCTAAGAGTTCTTGGAGTAAAAAGTACATCCTTGAGAAGAATCAGTCCTGCATTCGTAGCTTCTGGATTGTTCTGAGGTCATCTCTAGATGACTGGTGGTCTGAATACATGAGCATCCTTTCCTCCGTCTTTCAGTGGCTAATCAGAGGGTTGTCTGGAGGTCTGATGTATATGCAGGCATTGATGCAGGCCTGGAAGAGTCAAAGGTTAAGTTCCCAGGCTAGTTAAAACAAGAATAGAATTCTTTCCAATTCTGGGTATTTATCTTGAAGAAATCCAAAATACTAATTTGAAAAGACATATACACCCCTATGTTCATTGCAGCATTATTTACAAGATATGGAAGTAGCCTCAGTTTCCATTGATAGATGAATAGATACAGAAGAAATGGATGATGGGAAACCATAAAAATCTTAGAAAAATCCATAGTCAGCAAAATATCACACATATCTCGTAGTAATATGTTTACCAATGCATCTCCTAGCACAATGGAAACTAAGGAGAAAATAAACAATGGGAATACATCAAAATAAAAAGCTTCCGTACAGCAAAAGAAACCATCAACATAATAACAAGAAAGCCACTGCATGGGAGAAAATGTTTGTCAATGTTACTTATGATAAGGATTTAATTTCCAAAATCTATAGGGAACTCATACAACTTAACAAAAGGAAGATAAACAATCCAATCAAAAAATGGGCTAAGGACCTAAATAGACACTTCTCAAAAGTGGACACACAGAAGGCCAAGAGGCATATGAAAAAATGCTCAAAGTCACTAATCATCCGAGAGATGCAAATCAAAACGACAATGAGATATCACTTCACACCTGTCAGAATGGCTATCATCAGCAAATCAATAAACGACAAGTGTTGGCAAAAATGTGGAGAAAAGGGAACTCTTGGGCACTGCTGGTGGGAATGCAGACTGGTGCAGCCTTTGTGGAAAATAGTATGGAGTTTCCTCAAAAAATTAAAAATGATCCTAACTGGTTTGGCTCAGTGGATAGAGTGTCGGCCTGTGGACTGAAGGGTCCCAGGTTCGATTCTGGTCAAGGGCATGTACCTTGGTTGTGGGCACATCCCTAGTAATGGGTATGCAGGAGGCAGCTGATCAATGTTTTCCTCTCATTGATGTTTTTAACTTTCTATCCCTCTCCCTTCATCTCTGTAAAAAAATCAATAAAATATATATATTTTTTAAATTAAAAATGGAACTCCCATTTGACCCAGTGATTCCACTTTTAGGAATATAGTCCAATAAATCTGAAACACTAATTAGAAATAATATATGCACACCTATGTTCATAGCAGCACAATTTACAATAGCTAAGAAACGGCCTAAGTGCCTATCAGTAGATGAGTGGATTAAAAAACTGTGGCACATCTACACAGTGGAATACTACACTGCTATGAAAAAGAAAGAACTCTAACCATTTGCAACAGCATGGACGGACCTGGGGAGCATTATGCTAAGTGAAATAAGCCAGTCAGAGAAAGATAAGTATCACATGATCTCACTCATTTGTGTAACATAATGAACAATATAAACTGATGAACAAAAATAGATTCAGAGACATAGAAGCATTAAACAGACCATCAAACCCCAGAAGGAAGGCAGGGGAGGTTGGGTGTGTGTGTGTGTGTGTGTGTGGGGGGGGGTGTAAAAGATCAACCAAAGAATTTGTATGCATATAAGCAGAACCAATGGACAGAGACAACAGGGGTGGGAAGGCCAGGCCTAGGATGTGGGGGTGGGCTAGCAGAGGTCAATGGGGGAAAAAAGGGAACATATGTAATACTTTCAACAATAAAGAATTTTTAAAAAATAAATTAATTAATTTAAAAGAAAAAGAAGTGAATGAAATCTTGCCATTTGTGACAAAATGAATTGTTGCTAAATGAAATAAGTCAGGGTATTATGCTAAATGAAATAAGTCAGATGGACATAGACAAATACTGTGTCATTTCACTTATAAGTGGAATCTAAAACATAAAATAAATGAAACAGGAACAAACTAATAGATACAGAGAACAAATAGATGGTTGTCAGATGGAGGGGGAGTTAGGGGGATGGATAAAAAAGGTGAAAGGAATTAAGAAGTACAAAAAAGGTGAAAGGGGTTAAGAAGTACAAATTAGCAGTTATAAAAAGTAGTCATGGAGATGTGAAGTACAGCATAGTCAATAACCTACACCAGCTGTGGGCAAACTACGGCCCGCGGGCCGGATCCGGCCTGTTTGAAATGAATAAAACTAAAAAAAAAAAAGACCGTACCCTTTTATGTAATGATGTTTACTTTGAATTTATATTAGTTCACACAAACACTCCATCCATGCTTTTGTTCCGGCTCTCCGGTCCAGTTTAAGAACCCATTGTGGCCCTCGAGTCAAAGAATTTGCCCACCCCTGACTACACTAATAAAAGAGAAAAATGCAAATTGACTGTACCTTCATGACGCCCACCAGCCAATCAGAAGTGAGTATGTAAATTAACCAAACAAATATGGTGGGTTAATTTGCATGCACAGGCACCGAGCAGCCGGGGGTGGGGCGGAGCGGGATGCTTGTGTCATCACCATGGTGACGACATAGGCGTTCTACACTACCCCAGCTGCTCTGGGCCTCTGGGAAGTGTGGGAAGGTGGAAAGGCAGCTTCGAGCATGAACGAAGACAGAAAGGTGGCTCCAGCCGGAGCGAAGGCAGTGCCAGCAGCCAGGTGAAAGAAGGCCCATTCTTGCACAAATCTTCGTGCATCAGGCCTCTAGAATTGTAATAACCTTGTATGGTGCCAGGCAGTATTAGATTTATTAGTGGGATCACTTCGTGAGGTATATAAATGTCCAATCACTATGTTACACACTTGAAACTAATATAATATTGTATATCAGCTGTAATTGAAAACAATTTTTTTTAAAAATTAGAAGCATCCCTCATGCCTCAACCTATTTCATTTTTTTAAGTAATTTAGCAACTTGACCATTGTGATCTCATTCTATTTTTTCACTCTATTCCTCAGGTCAGATGATTCAGTGACTCTGTGGTTTAGGCTATTGTCAGCTGAGTAATTAGATTTTTGCAACTTAAAGCATTCTAAAACTGATACAGTCTTCTGTCTTGAGCTTAGCCCTTTGCCAACCTGCAGTATGGAAGCTGGAGGGGTAGTAGAAAGGTCCACCATCGGCTGGGTCCTCAGTTTCGGTGCTGCCTCTTTCCCATTGTGGCACATGCAAGAGTTATAATATTTGTACAACATGGAGGCTGGGCCAGTCTCCTTCTGGCACATCTCCCACTGCCCCCTGGGCAAGTGACACTAATGCTCATTCTTGTTCCAGGCTCCAGCCCAGGATCCCACATTCCACTTAGTGGTCCTGTCTCTTTGGTCTCCTTCAATCTGTGACAGCTCCTGTCTTTACACGTCTTTCATGACCTTGACACTTCAGTAAGTACTGTTCAGTTATTTTTGTAGGATATTTCACAGATTGGGTTTGTTGGATGTTTTCTTATGGCTAGATTGACATGATGCATTTTTATCAAGAATGTGAAGAATGCCATGTGCCCATATCAGTCTATCATATGTGGGGGTACGTGATGTTAGTATGCCTTATCACTGGTGATGTTGACCTTGATCATTTGTTAGAGTGGTGGCTGCTGGGTTTTCCCACTGTAAAGTGATTATTTGTCCCCTTGGCAATTGATAAGCGTCTTGGTAGAGATTGACACTAACCTCCTTCAAATAACCTGTTCAAACTTCTGCCCACTAATTTTAGCGCCCACTTGTGGATCTTAGCTATGGTGTTCTAAAGATGAATTGTATCCTCATTCCCTCATTTATTAATTGTAATTCTTCTGTAAAGAATATCTGCCCCTTCTCCCCTATTACTGCTATTTATATCAGTATTGACTTAAGGATATTTCTTTTATTCTTTGAATTATAATTCAATACTATCATTATTTTGCTGCTCAAATCATTCCAGCTCTGGCCATTGGGGACCCTTTCAGGTTAGCTCATTTGACACACCAAAAGCTCCAGATTTATCCTGGATTTGTCTTGCTTTGATCCTATAATCATCCACTTTTCCAAAAGGGCCCTAGTCCCTCTTATTGGAGAAGGGTATTTAGGAAGCAAGTTCTTCATGCTAGGTGGCCTTCTATGTCATTGTAAGATAGTTGAGAATCAAAGTGTGATTCCAATTCAGAGATGAGAAGTATAGAAATTAGTGAGGTTATAGGATTGCCCAACGTTACCCAGGTCACAAGTGGCAGAAAAAGTTCAAACCAGGGCACAGCCTGCACTCTGGACCTTCCACTAGTGTGAATGCCTCATTTATTATAAACTAGTGACCTGGTGTATGGATTCATGCACATTGAAAGGAAATTAATTAGAAGGTGGCCGTCAGGGTGGGACTGGGCAAGAGGGGCTGAACACGCCCTGGAGCCAACCTCCTATGGTCTGCAGAGCGAGCTGGGTCCCTCTGGCAGGTGGGATCCCTCGGCCTGGCCTGTGGGGATTAGGCAAAACTGGCTCTCCAACATTCCCCGAGGGCTCCCGGAGTGCAAGAGAGCACTCTGCAAAGTTGCTGTCGTACAGAGTGTGGAACACAAATGAAAGTGTGCCCCAGCAACAATATAACCCATGGCTGAAGGTGGAATCTTGTGGCCCTTGAGGAATTGGGCTCCCTCCTCTCTGATTTCTGGGTGTGTCACCCAAGAACCTCCACTGCCAAGTCACTGCAACTCTGCAGCTCCTGCATTGAGCATCTGCCTGCTGGTAGTCAGTGTGTGTCATAGCGACCAGTTGGATGGTTGGACACTTAGCATATTGGCCTTTTATATAGAATGACAGGAATCATTACTTCGCAGAAAAAATGCAGATGCCAAATAAATGTGACTTCTGGTTGATAGAATGTCAAATAAAATAGAATCATATATCAAAACAAACTTGGCATCTAATAAATACTTTTGGATCTATTTTGTTCAGTGAATCATCATTACCATTAAATAGTTCTTGATCTCTATCTCTAGTAATAAACTATCCCTACTGTTCAGTTGTACTTTCCTTTCCTTCTGGAACATGGTAGAACATATGTGAAAAAAAAAAATGTGAAAAACAGAAAAATAGAAACAATGGCAGGTTCATTTTCTGGGTCCCAGTGGTCTTGGCTGGAAAACTTGATGGCAGAAATTGACCCTCCCTTTGCCATGTTGCTTTAGTAAGCCAGGAAACCAAGGCTTGGGGATGTGAGCGGCTCACATTGGTGAGTGGTGAGCAGAGCAGAGTTTGCATTAAGATCCCCACCTGCCTTTGACCCTTATGATCTGGCCAATTACAGTTCCACGTAGGACGACGTACCCTAGAGGCACAGCCTGGGCAGGATCACAGGAGACTTCTCTGTACCTTGTGGTATTCTCTGACATTTGGTCATCGGTGAGGACCAATCCACACGGCTGGGTGTTAGGTCTGATCAAATAATTGAATGGATACCCTCTTCCCTGGGAACGGACCTTTAGTCTACTTCACCACCAACCTTCCCTTTCGCTTAGAACACCTTCCATTTGCTAAGACTATTACCTCTCCCCTCCGGACTTGTCCAGGATCCCGCCCAGAGAATTCCCCGCCGAAAAAGTCTGCCTAGAGCCCTTTAAAATCTCTGACTCCCCATCCCTGTGTGCTGGCACCATTTTGGGGCCCAGCCCATCTGGTGTGTAGGTAACCTAATAAATGTATAGGTCATCTTATCACTTCTGGCCTCGTGCGTTCCTCCTTCAGCGAACCTAACACTGGGGAGGAGACCTAACAATTCCACTCCCTTCCTGTTTTTCTGGGTCTAATCCTCAACACCAGAGCTGCCTCCTGCTTCAGGAGTGGCCAAGAATCGGGGACACACATAACTAGAGAGAGAAAACCATGGTGGCTGGGCTGAGTGAGATGGATCCAGAGGTAGGGGACCTGGTTTCCATGCCCAGTTTTGCATTAACAAGTTATTTACACCAGGCAACATCTTTCCTCTCTCTGAGCATCACTTACCTGGCCTTGAGATGATAGGTTTGGACTAGGTGACCTCTAAGACCCTATCCTGCTTCGAAATTCTTGGAAGCTTCAAATTTCCTCTCAGAGTTTCCCTACCAGGGCCTTGGGCCAGCCGGAGTCTCATTGGTAGAACTCTTGCGCCACCTAGTGGCCAACACAGAGGCCTCTTTCTTCCCTAGAATGACTTCCCACAGATCTGGGCTCCACTGAAGCAAGAGAACAAAGCCGGTTCAGCCTTTCCTTTGCTGGAGTGCGGCAAACTGCCAGACCTGGGAGAAGCACATGTTTCACTCACGTCCTAGAAAGATATTTTCTGTGAACACACTGCCACGTGCTATGGCAAAGGCCTGGTGTGGTGGGCATATGGCTACAAAGCTAGGCTCCCAATGTCAGGTACACCCAGTGAGGTGCCCAGGTGAATGCAATCAGGAGGAGGTGTGTTTGGGCTACTCCCTGCGTGCTAATCGGCTACCTGTTGGTCCTTAATGCTTTAAGCTGCTCCCCAGTTAACACTCATTAAGCATTGCTTGCTGGGCCATCCCCTGCTGTCAGACCCTCCTCCAGGCGTCTGAAGCGGAAAGAGAAGGAGGGACCCCTTGGGCCTCCTGCTGACCCTGGCGCAGTCCTTCATCGTTTGGAAGGTCCTCCTGGGTTTTCCTTTCCTTGAAATTCCCATTTCAACAAAGACCACTTCTGAGGCCTGCCTGACCCCCGTGTGAATCCCTGTGTCACCCCGGAGCCGTGGTACATTTTCCTACGCATCCTGGCATTTGCCAGGTGTTGCCACTGATCCCAGAATGGCAGCCCCTACCTGCTTGCTTATCACCTGCTCATGATGACTGCTGTTTTCCTGGGGCAGGAAGTTCCCTGACTGTGCTTTTATTTTCTCTATCCTGGGGAGGCAAGTACAGACAGCATTATTGGAGCCCATTGTACAGGCATGAAAAACAAGGTCAAAAACGGGTGAGGTGACTCTCCCCAGCTATCCAAACAGGGAGAGGCTGAGTTACAATAGAATGAAGGAGTTCTGAATCCCATTTCTCACTCCCTGGGGTGTTTCAGAATTTATTTTTTTATGATCTCAGTTAGGGGCCATTGGATAGTTACTTTTCACCACAGACACTATTGAAAACTATCAATTGCCTGTGCCTTAAATAGCTGTCTTTTTTTTTCTTTTTTTTTTCCGTGCCAAGCAAGACAATAGAGTCAGAGGGTGGAGAGCATGGGGCTGGGAAGCGGACAGCATGGGTTCTTTTGCGAAATGGCCACCACCACGGTGAGGCTTCAGGAAATTCCAACCACTGAGGCTTCCATTTCCTCGTCTGTGAAAGGAAGGGACTGTTAAATGTTCCTTGCCTTCCAACACTCCTTGTGTGTAAGGAAAGGGCATTTCTGATTTGTGAGTTTCAATACTGGTAACCACGATCTACCCAAATAAAACGATTCAGTGAGGATATCTTTGCTTAGTAATTATGTATCATTTACCTGGCCAGTCAGATCATTTAGGGGGGTTTATTACTTTATTGGTTTTTAACCTTTCTTTCTTTTCTCTCTTCCTTCCTTCCTTCCTTTTCTTTCTTTTCCTTCCTTCCTCGCTCCCTCCCTCCCTCTCTCCTTTTCTTTTTTCTTTTCTTTTCTTTTCTTTTCTTTTCTTTTCTTTTCTTTTCTTTTCTTTTCTTTTCTTTTCTTCCCTCTCCTCTCCTCTCCTCTCCTCTCCTCTCCTCTCCTCTCCTCTCCTCTCCTCTCCTCTCCTCTCCTCTCCTCTCCTCTCCTCTCCTCTCCTCTCCTCTCCTTTCCTTTCCTTTCTTTTCTTTTCTTTATTCTTTCTCTGAGTGACCTGGCTGGTCCTTTGGCACAGAACTTCATTCTCAGGTTAAAATTCCTTTAGGGCATGATGACAGGTAGGTTTCACCTTGAGTGCCCTTCAAACCAGTGAGCATTGGCTGTCAGGAGCTCGGTGTTAACGGTGTTCTAAGGCTCCACAGGAGTGATCGATGAGCCTTGTCTGCCGTGGGCATGGGCTGGGTACATGTGGAAGGGCAGGGTGGTATCTATGACTCAGCGAAGCATTAGCGAGGGGCCAGGGAAACCCTGCCATGCTTAAGGCACAGGGCGACTTACAGGCAGAGAGGAGGTGGGAATCCAGGCCTCCTCCCTTCGAGCTCAGCTGCCTCCCACCCAAGTCTTCCTCTTGTTGGGTGTCACAGCAATCGGGTGCTTAGAAGGGACTTTTTGATGATGGCGTTGATAAGATTAATGGCACGGAGGCACCAGGCTCTCTGCTGTGCACAACCCACAGATGTGTTTCTTGCTTCCTGTGGGACAGAAAGCCTCAACACTCGACAGGAGCTTGTCTGGGAGACTTTAATGAAGGCTCTAAAGCAGCGGTTCTCAACCTGTGGGTCGCGACCCCTTTGGCGGTCCAACCACCCTTTCACAGGGGTTGCCTAAGACCATCGGAAAACACATATATAATTACATATTGTTTTTGTGATTAATCACTATGCTTTAATTATGTTCAATTTGTAACAATGAAATTGGGGGTCACCACAACATGAGGAACTGTATTAAAGGGTCGTGGCATTAGGAAGGTGGAGAACCACTGCTCTAAAGACTCATGTCCCCACTAAAAGGGGCCTTTCTCCTCCCGGCCAGTTCCAAGAGAGACTTCTAACAGTTATGGCCGCACCACTGGCCCGCAGCAGCGGCAGAAGAGCCCCAGGCTGCAGTGGGAGGCCCACGAGAGGGGAGGGCAGGGGCCAAGGCCAGCCTGCTCGTCTCCACGGAGGAGCGTCTGCATGGACAGCGGGCCTTCTGCGTGGCTAAGGCACCGCCCGAGAGCTGCGTGGAGGCCCCGCCCAGGTGGGCTCGCTGTTCTGTGAAGGAACGTTCCGCGCTCCCCGGCTGGCAGCGAGTGCCGGCCCATCAGCCGCCCCTGACTGCACACCCAGGGCCCTGGCGGCTTTCTCACGGCGCCCCGGAGCTTCTGCCCCGAGCAGATGCCTGGGCTGCGCGTTCCCACCGAGCGGGCGTGCCTGCGGGGCTCCATCGGTCTCCCTCTCCTTCATCTGCAGGCAGCGCAGCCGCCCAGGGTGCGCAGGGCGCCCTTCCCCAGGCCCAGGAGGGAGAGCGCGGCTGGTGGAGCAGGCAGCCTGGGCCCTGGGCTGGCAGACCTGGCACCCACCCATGGCCCTGGAGCCTGAATGCCCCTCTGTCCTCAATGAAATAAAATCTACTCTTTCAAAAACCATCCGCGTTGCCAAAATCCTGGTGAAAGGAGTGCAGTTGACACGCTGCTAGGAAGGAATTCCTCAAGCTCCGTGGGCCGTGACCCCTCTCCAGGTAGGCCTGGCCTGGCTGAGCGTGAGGGGTTTCCCCAACACACTCGCCTCCCTCCGCAGGGGCGTGGCTCCTGGGACTACCCTCCTGTCCCCAAGGGTTCCACCACACCCTGCAGAAGAGGAGGGAACACGCACTCCATTGCTCAGGCTAAGCTGAGTCCCCTCTAGTTGAGCCATCCTTGCCCTGGGGACGGGATCAGGACATTTGTGTCAGCATTCCTGACCCAAGGCATCTTTCCAGGTTTCTGTGTCCACTGTCCCCATTTCGTGTTCAGATCCACATGCACTTCTCTGCATTTTATTATAGGAAGAGGCTGCTCCCTATCCTTAGACAAATCAGTGAGCAAACATGTAGTGAGTATCCAGTCTGTTCCAGGCACTGTGCCAGGCTCAGGGCCCCCATGGGTCCCCAAGAGGCTTTCATACCTGCAAACCCGCCGCCACAACACAGTACAAAAGGCTGTGCCACGTGAAAGGACGTATTGGGTTCAGGGGAGGGGCACAAAGTAGGAACCATTATTTCCCCCGAGGGGAGGCGCTGAAGGAGGCAGGGGAGCATCCCACCGCCTGGAGTTGCTTGGGGAATAGAAGTGGCAACACGGAGCTCCTCCACACGCCCTGAGATCCGCTTGCCAGGTCTCGGTCCTGGTGGTCACGGGCTGTCTGACTGCCCGGTCTGGTGGGGACCAGTGTCTGGGGAATGGATCCAGTTCTCCAAGCCCCCAGGGCATGGTCAGGACAACAGGACCCTAATTTCCCACAGTGGGAGCTCGTTTATCCATCAGAGAGTATAGCCGTCCAGAGAGAGGCCACAACCTTGCCCAGGAAATCCCTAACAGAGTTTTTTTTTCATTAAGAGTTATGTTTATCTAAGAAACACTCCAAGTTGGGGCAGAAAATCTATACTAATAAAAGGGTAATATGCTAATTAGACCCGGAGATCTTCCGGGAGACTGGACGTCCTTCTGGACAAAGCCATGGTGGCAGGGCTGAGACAGAGGTGGTTAGGGGTGAGCAGGCCAGCGGGGGCTGGGGGGAGTGGCAGTTGGGGGTGAGCAGGCTGGCAGGGGGGGATTGGGGGTGAGCAGGCGGGTGGGGGGGGCAGTGGGGGTGAGCAGGCCAGCGGGGGGTAGGGGCAGTTAGGGGCGATCAGGCCGGCAAGGGGGGGCATTTGGGGGCAAGCAGGTTGGCAGGGGTTGGGGCACTTGGGGGCGATCAGGCTGGCAGGCAGGTGAGCAATTAGGAGCCAGCGGTCCTGGATTGTGAGAGGGATGTCGGACTGCCCGTTTAGGCCCGATCCCCCTGTTGGCAGTCGGACATTCCCTGAGGGGTCCCAGATTGGAGAGGGTGCAGGCCAGGCTGAGGGACACCCCCTACCCCATGCACAAAGTTCGTGCACCAGACCACTAGTAAGTAAATAAAAGAAACAGAAGAAACATCTCACCCACGACCAGAGACCTGAACATTGCCCAGGGAATTGGGATAGTGAGCCACAAACTTGTGATATCTGGGGGGCGGCTCAGGACACTTCCAGTGCATACTTTCGGCCCACCCCACCGCATCATCATGACAGTTTGGGTTCTCCCAGCACCCATCTTCATCTTCAGGGTATTATAGCTCTTACTGATTGCACCGCCTATCCAGTAGAATCACAGTCATGGTTACATTATGTAGCATGTACATTACCATGGAAATGCTGTCTACATCATAGACCAGGGGTGGGCAAACTTTTTGACTCGAGGGCCACAATGGGTTCTTAAACTGGACCGGAGGGCCGGAACAAAAGCATGGATGGAGTGTTTGTGTGAACTAATATAAATTCAAAGTAAACATCATTACATAAAAGGGTACATAGTTTGCCCACGGCTGTCATAGACAATACCTTTCCGCTAAGATCCAAAGGCAGCTCCTTCCTTACCTTGCCAAGGTCACTGCTCAGGGTGGATACAGAGAAACCAAATTCTAATGTGAAATATGCCAATTGCTAGAGTTCAAGGAGCATGCTCCCCCTTTGCCACTTGTCATTTTGTTTCATTTACTTTTTCTCTTGCTGCATTTCTCTGCTCTCTGCAGGCTTTGGGAAGCCACACGTCTCTTAGTACCGGCTCTAACAGCGCTTAGAATTTACAAGCTTTGCACTTTGGAGAAACTTCATGCCCATTGGAGGCGCCTCTAAGTCAGTCTCTGCTGACGGCTCTCAGGTGCATTACTGTGCCCAGCTGACCCTCTCTTGGGGTCCCAGGAGCCCCAGCAAGGAGCTGCCAGCATGTTTACTGCTCCGAGCCCCGGTTCCTCTGGCCTTCCCCAGGCAGCAGCCGGAAGGAGGCAGCGCTTTGTCCACGATGCCCCATGCTGATCCCCCACCAGGTGCCATCTGCAGGGCATGACAAGAGGAACACAGGTGGTTGCACCTGAGTGGCAGCCAGGTAGAGCCAGGAGCAAACCTCCCTTTTGCTTTTACTGACTGAAAACCATGCTCCTGGCTGTGGGCTGCCATTAAGAGACAATTCCTGGGTTTAAAGCAGTTGCCTACCCATTGCCACAGGCTACTTTTAAGACATGCTTTTAGTTCTCAAGGAAGTTGCACTCACTAACCAATAACAATCCTGGAGGGAGAGTAGAAGGGAGGACTAAGGGCCGGAAACACTCATTCTGGGGAGGGGAGCTTCTGCAAAGTTGCAGCATCGCTTCCGGCTGTAATTTTCCGAACAAATGAAACAGTGAGCAGGTGGGATCCCCTCCCCTGGCGCAGGGATTGCTTTGCACTTTGGGGCTGTAGGGCTTCCTGGACCGCAGCTCAGAGCCTCCGTAGGTCAGGCCTTCTCGGGCACTCTACTGGCAGCTCTGGAACCCAAGGCTTCCCCCAGATGTCCAATAGCTCCTGTGCCCAAAGTCCAGCTTTAGGCTGTGTCACTGTATGGATCATAAACTACTCAGAAGAGTGGCCTTGTACCCACATGCCTTCAATAGGCAGCTACTTGGTACCCTCTCCCAACCCCTAGGGCAGACCAGCTCTAGGCACAAAAAATCCAACACAGTTGCTGTCATCACGGGGCTAATGTCCTTTGGAATGAGACAGACGATAAACAAAGAAGCACAGGAACACATAGGATAGCACCTGGTACCGGTGGTGCCATGAACAGCGTAAAGCAGGTGGGTGGACCCGAGCTGCTGTGGTTGGGGGTGGGGAGGTGGGTTCAGGAAAGGTCTCGAATGGGTTGCCATTGAGTAGGATCCTGACGGGAGAGCATTCAGAGGGAGCAGCAGGCGCTTAGAGGGACGAAGCCGGCCAAGAGCACGGTGGACACGGAGCACAGCTGCTATTGTGAAGTGCTTCCTGCATATGCAGCGGGGAGGCTGTGTACACTGTGTGGTCCGTGCACACAGAGTCTTCTTTCATTGTCACGGCAGCCCTGTGACACAGGCGCAGTTATTCCCCCATTTTATAGATGATGAAACAGAGGCTGAAGGCTGACCCAGTTGTTCCCACTGAGGCTGAGCCTGCGCCCAGTCTGATTCCAAACCGCCGAGCCCCTGATTCTAAGATCAGGTGCGCCGTGCTTCCCTCTCTGAGAGCGCCTGGGCCAGGCTTTGCGCAGAGGGCAGACGTGTCCAGGCTGCCGGATGCCCGGGAGGTGCGTGCTCACCATGCAGATTGCTTTCTTTGACATTGTTTTCTCTTTCTTACTTGGAAACGCTGTCCCACCAGACAAAGCAGCTTCCCAGGTGGCTTCCCCAGTCGGTGCTGCTTCACTGTGTTGTGAAGTCCCTGTGGTCACTGCCAGGATGCCCACGGATGCCACTCTGGCACTCAGTTTTATTGCGGGCTTCCTGCTGGTGCCAAAACGTTGCCCAGCTCTTCCAAGGACCTAGGATCTGGGACTCACCGTGGATGGGTCTCTCCATTCATATGTTGGCCATGAGATCAGAAATGACTCGCAAAGGAACCCCGTCTTGGGGAATGCCTCGCCCAGCAGAACAACATGGATGCAGTGCTGTGCGGCAGAAGGAACAGCCGTTGGGAATCCGTAAGTTTGCAGTTTTGCAGAGTCAGATAGAAAGAACAACAACAAAAAAGTCTGCGTGATCCTGAGCGAATAAGCCAAGAATCCTCCCTGAGCCTGAGTCCTCATCTGAAAAACGGAATAACCATGCCAACGCCTCTCCACCTTGTCAGCAGTGGTGACCGTCTACCTTCTCCCCCGGGAGGGCACAGATGAAGCACCTAGTCCGGAGCCCAGGTCCTGCCCCAGATGGTCACTATTCGTGTTCAAACAGGAGCTGTGGGTGCTGTGGGCTCTTCTCTGTCTTCCGGGGGGAGAGCAGGGTCACGCAGGTGTCATTTTAGGCAGAAGCAGCCTGGAAAGTACCCTGAGTCAAGATGAGGAGGAAATTATCTCAGTGAACACATTTCGGATTTAGAAAATCCCCAATGACCTAAAATACAGATATATGTGTGGGTGGCTGTGGGTGTGATGTGTGGCTAAGGTATAGATGTTGAGCCAATGCTTTTGAGATCAGACTGTGGCTCTGCCACTTACTTGCTGTGTTACCTTAAGGGACTTAATTGACCTCTCTGTACCTTTATTTCACCCTTTGGATAATAATAGCACTTACCCCAGGGTTACTGTGAGATTTAACAAGTAAATGTGCACACACACACACACACACACACCCCACAAACAGCAACGTGTAAGTGTGGGCTATTATTATAAGGAAAGGGCCAGGTAAGTGTTGCTGCTTGATACTGGTGTCTAAAAACAAATGAAAGAGAAGAGGAAAACAAAACAAAACAAAACAAGACAAACTCAAGGGTCTTCCAGCTGAAACCACTGGGCTGACGGGAAAACAGTCCCCGGCCATGAGAAACGGGATCCTGCTGGAAAAGCAACCCTACATGTGCCCAGGAGACGTGGCGCCGTGGCCGAGACACGCTGGATGGACGCCTGGCCCACGCGGAGGAGCCGCTGGCCTCTCTAGTCACCAGGAGCGGGAGGAGCGCGAAGGGCAGGCGGCATCGTCCTTCATTAATTCCCCGAGGGCCGCAGTGACCAGGGGGCTGCTGATGTGTGCATCCCGCCTTTCACTTGGAGAATGAGTGGTGAATGGGAATGCAGTGCACTGGAAACCGTGAAGAGCATTCCGGCTGCAGCGGGAGGCGAGAGGCTGGGATGCCTCTAAGGAAGGGAACACCCAGGAGGCTCCTTTCATCACGGAGAGAGGAGCGATCCTAACTCAACAGCAGCAGGGCTCCCTGTGGCTTTTCAAAATATTATCCTTTGGATCTGGTTGTCGCTCTGCTCGTACCCTGCTGAACAATGCCAGGTTTCATCCATATTTATATTCCTCCCAGCAGGGAGTGCGGTCCTGCCAGGCAGAGTCCAGGGGCCGGATCGGCGGGTGTCCCTGAGCTCACTGAGATGTGCAGCAGGAAGGGCTGCCCAGAGGAGGCCCCGAAGGTCCCCCACCAGGGCCAGGCTCGGGGCCCAGGCCAGTGGCTTCTCTAATTCTTCGAGGCTGACCTCGGGGTGACACACACTCTCCTTTGCTCTGCCTTGGACCCCCCTGAGGAGGAGCTTGAAACCGAGCCCGACCGTCTTCTCTGCAAGGTCAGCGTGTTTCAGAGGACCTTGCACAGACCTGGACCCACCCTTTTTCCCAGCTGGTCCTGCCAGATGGAAATGTAAAGGGCCTGGAACAATGCCTCACTGACAGAAAGCCTGCCAGGAGGGTGTACTGTTCTCCTCGCTGACCACCGGCAGACAGAGGCCACAGGACTTGGGGGACTCTGTCCCTTTGTGTTCCACACTGGACTACCTGAAAGCCATCGCTATACAAGTCCTCACACGAGGAGCCGAGGAGCCGTAGCATCTTGGATTGTGACTCACACCTCCATCCTTCCTATATCCCCATCTTCATCTTTGACCCACGTAGGTGGGTAACACCTCCTCCCGTTCTTACCCTCCCCCAGTGTGAGGAGGGGGCTGGGCCTAGACCTCTGGGGGGAATGAAGGTTACCCATAGGGCAGTGATGGCGAACCTTTTGAGCTTGGCGTGTCAGCATTTTGAAAAACCCTAACTTAACTCTGCTGCCGTGTCACATATAGAAATTTTTTGATATTTGCAACCATAGTAAAACAAAGATTTATATTTTTGATATTTATTTTATATATTTAAATGCCATTTAACAAAGAAAAATCAACCAAAAAAATGAGTTCGCGTGTCACCTCTGACATGCGTGATGAAAGGTTCGCCATCACTGCCATAGGCAGTATTAGTACTAGAGCAGTGGTTCTCAACCTTCCTAATGCCGCGGCCCTTTAATACAGCTCCTCATGCTGTGGTGACCCCCAATTTCATTGTTACAAATTGAACATAATTAAAGCATACTGATTAATCACAAAAACAATATATAATTATATATGTGTTTTCCAATGGTCATAGGCGACCCCTGTGAAAGGGTGGTTGGACCGCCAAAGGGGTCGTGACCCACAGGTTGAGAACCGCTGTACTAGATGATCAAGGCATATATCTAGACGGACTAGCTGCATCCAATGCTTTACAAATGAATATTAAAGCATTAATCACCACTGTACTCAGCAAGTGATGACCTGCTCCACAGTCCTTTTCTTTGCCACTATTTCTCGCCTCAGGGAAATGTGCAGGATGAGGGTCTTGGGGTAAGATAACCAACCCCAAACACTGCAAAGGCTGCCCGCTGACCTGTCACCCCAGTTAATCACCGTGACCTCAAGGGAACCAGTCACACAGCTCAGGCTCCCCAGGCTGTTTATTGTGCCGAGGTAGGTGCAAGTGACTTCTTCAAAGTGGAGGGAGGCCCTGCAGAAGCGGCCTCCTTCCCAGGTCAACATCCGCAGCAAGTTGGGGCACACTGGGCTGGCTCCATTCTCCCTTCCAAATAATAGGCCATTCAGTCCTGGGGAGAGGAGTGAGTCAGCCTCCTCAGGGCCATTCCGCAGCCCAGCCGCTGCCAGCCGGGCGGCCCACTTCAAACAGCCAATTAGTAGGAGCACCACAAGCCGACTTGAGCAAACCCAGGCCCCTCGGTCCGTGCGGGCACGAGAAGGGCACGTATGTCTGCATGAAAATGAAGCGGTCTCTCCTCCCAGGCGTTGTCCCACTCAGAGGAACGAGCTTGATGTCCCTCCAACCGTGGCCCCCCTCCACTTGCCCGATGAAGAATGATGTGAAGGCACGGGGCCCGTCTGCTGAGGGGGATGAGCCCGAGCTGCGTGAAAGACGTGGTGCTGCTTTTGCAAAGCACATCCGTCAACCTGTCTCCTAAGCAAAATGGAATTTTGCGCCCAGGCAAAGCCAGTAATTATTTCAAGTGACAATTGTATTAGATGCAGGAGGTAATGAGGAATGAAGATGCTGGGCCCACATATGCTTCCTGTTCTGGTGATGGTGGCACAGAAACGCATCGTGAAGCAGCCGGGGGATGGCAGCGGCCCCCCTCCACCCGCCACGGACTGGAGCAGAATTCGTCACAGCCCTGAGCCTCCCAGATGTGACAGGCCAGAGGGCCCAGTGCACCCTGGGTCCAGTCCTGCCCCGGGTGCTCAGTGACCCTTGCAGAAAATGGAAAACTACGAGGTTGTATGGTAGTTAGTGAAACGATAATTTAGAGGTAGTTTTTGGCTCTATTGCTGAAATGAAATAAGGAAACTCCAGGGACCTGGAGTATTTTTACTCAACATCTTCATTTTCTTATTTTAAATATATGTCTTTCTGCCCTGCTGGCGTGGCTCAGTGGTTGGGCGTCGACCTATGAACCAGAAGGTAACAGTTCGGTTCCTGGTCAGAGCACAGGTCTGGGTTGCAGGCTCGATCCCCAGTGGGGGGCATGCAGGAGGCAGCCGATCAATGATTCTCATCATTGATGTTTCTATCTCTCTCTCCCTCTCCCTTCCTCTATGAAATCAATTTAAAAAAATCATGTGTTTCTGGAATGGGAGGAAAGAAAATAGAGGGGTGGGAGACAGGGCGAGAGCAAGGACCACCTTGTCCTGGGAGGACTTTGACCAAACTGGGTTAGTGTGACCGAAAAGGTGGAGGCAGCCAATAGTGCTTTTGCACATACAGCACATTTGAGGTTTCTGCTTTGGTTGATGCCTCTCTTGTTGCCTGAAAAGTCTATCCCTAAAGCAAAAACTGACTTCAGGGAGTAATTGACAAATTCGTCATCAGAGTGGGAGATTTAGCACATTTTTCTTAGTAATTGATAGATCAAACAGCCATAATATTCAGCAAAGTTATAAAGGTTTTGAACAACATGATTAACAAGTTTGATGCACAGGACTTACATAGAACACTGCACTCAACCACTGGTGAATACACCGTTTCCGAAAATCACATTACACTTATGAAAACTGATGATACATTAGGTATGGCGCAAAGCAAATAAACATCTCAACAAATGTCAGACATCTGTATCATAAGACTGCATACAATTAAGTTAGAAATCAGTGAAAAGGATAAGTTAGAACCTCCATACATTCTGAAATTTAAAAGCATGTCACTTGAAAATCCAGAGACAGAAAGCTCGCAGTTGCCAGAGGCGGGGAGGAGAGAGGGCTGTGGAGTGACTGCGTAAGGGGCAGGGGTTTCCTTTTGGGGTGATGAAAATGTGCTGGAACTAGATAGAGGTGGTGGTTGCGCAATAAATTATACACTTCAATATGCTTACCTTTGTGTACGTGCACGTCACTCAATTTAAAAAGGCGTTCCTATCTCTGTGTATAAATCCTAATCTGTGGATACATGGGTATGTGGTTTGTGAAACTTTTTCAAGCTATACACTATGACCTAGGCCAGTGATGGCGAACCTATGACACGCATGTCAGAGGTGACACGCGAACTCATTTTTTTGGTTGATTTTTCTTTGTTAAATGGCATTTAAATATATAAAATAAATATCAAAAATATAAGTCTTTGTTTTACTATGGTTGCAAATATCAAAAAATTTCTATATGTGACACGGCAGCAGAGTTAAGTTAGGGTTTTTCAAAATGCTGACACGCCGAGTTCAAAAGGTTCGCCATCACTGGCCTAGGCACATTTCTATATCATATATGTGTATGTGCTTTCTATATTATGCCTCAATAAAGAGTTTAAATTAAAACACACACATACTTAACTCATAGGTCAACAAGAAAAGTCATACTGTAAGGTATAAAAAACAAGAACTACATGACACTACACTCAAAATTTATGATGTGCAGTGAATTCATTCAGATATCAGCCATGATAGAGGATGACGAGCTGTCCAAGGTGCACGTGAAAGTAAATGTACAGCTTTAAATGTTTATTTGGGGCGAGGGGGGTGGGGAGGAGGCTCAAAACTAATAAGCCAAGATTGAAACATAAGAAGGTAGAAATAAAATAGAATATCTTCAAATAAAGTAAAAAGGAGAAAATAATCTTAAAATAATGAAACAGATAATAGATACAATAAAGATGATCAACAAAATTAAAAGTTGTTTTTTTGAAGAGACTAATCCCTGGAAAGATTGAATAAGGAAATGATATATATACTAGAGGCCCGGTGCACAAAAATTTGTGCACTGGCGGGGGGTGGGGGGGTGTCCCTCAGCCCCACTTGTGCCCTCTCGCAGTCTGGGACCCCTCGGGAGATAATGAACTGCTGGCTTAGGCCCGCTCCCGGGTGGCAGAGGGCAGGCGCAATCCCTAGGTGCAGCCCCTGGTCGGGCTCAGAGCAGGGCTGATTGGGGAGTTGGGGCGCCGCTCTCTGTCATGCACAGAGCAGGGCGGATTGGGAGGTTGCGATGCCACCCTCAGTCACGCTTAGGATAGGGCCGATTGGGGGGTTGGGGCACCGCCCCCTGTCACACTCAAGGCAGGGTCGATGGGGAGGTTGCAGCACCACCCCCGTCACGCACAGAGCAGGGCCGATCAGGGGGTTAGGGCGCTGCCCCCTGTCACGCACAGAGCAGGGCCCATTACGGGGGTTGGGGCTCCGTACCCTGTCACACACAGAGCAGGGCCAATCAGGGGGTTGGGGAGCTCCCCCTGTCACGCACAGAGCAGGGCTGATAGGGGAGTTGGGGAACCACCCTCTGTCACACTCAGGGTAGGGCCAATGGGAAGGTTGCGGCTCCACCCCATCACACACAGAGCAGGGCCCATGGGGGGGGGGGGTTGGGGCACTCCTCCCTGTCACACTCAGGGCAGGGCTTATGGGTAGGTTGTGGCTCCACCCCGTCACACACAGAGTAGGGCCCATGGGGGGGGGGGGTGGGTTGGGGCGCCACACCCTATCACACACAGAGCAGGGTCGATCAGGGGGTTGGGGCACTTTCCCCTGTCATGAACAGAGCAGGGTGGATAGGGAGGTTGTGGCCCCGCTCCCTATCACACACAGAGCCGCAGGGTGATCAGGGGGTTTGGGCGCTGCCCCCTGTCACGCTGCTCCAGGGGCCAGGAGGCCTCATGACTCCGCTGATCCCAGTGCTGGGAGGCCTCACAGCTCCGCTGATCCCAGTGCTGGGAGGCATATTACCCTTTTACTCTATAGGATAGAGGCCTGGTGCACGGGTGGGGGCCAGCTGGTTTGCCCTGAAGGGTGTCCTGGATCAGGGTAGGGGTCCCGCTTGGGTGCCTGGCCAGCCTGGATGAGGGGATGATGGCTGTTTGCAGCTGGTCACATCCCCTTCAGGGTGGGGGTCTCCACTGGGGTGCCTGGCCAGTCTGGGTGAGGGGCTGAGGGCCGTTTTCAGGCTGGCGGGTGACTGAAGCTCCCAACTTCTCCTTTTTTCCTTTTTTCTTTTGTATTCTGGGATTTATTTACCTTCTATGGCTGTCACTAGAGCTGAGAGCCAGCTTTAGCTCTGAGGCTTGGCTCCAGCTCTGAGACCTCGGTTTATTTGGCTTCTATAATTGAAACACTGTTGCAACTCCAGCTGGGCCGGCTGGCTGAAAGCGTGGGGTTTATTTAGCTTCTATATTTGCAACATAGTTGCTTAGACTGCAACTCAGAGGCTGGCAGCGGCAGATGGGGAACCTTGGCTTCCTCCTTCACTGGAGCAAGCAAGCCTCCTGTTTGCTTCAGCTGCCTGGCTTCCGGCCGCCATCTTGATTGGCAGTTAATTTGCATATCCTGCTGATTAGCCAATGGGAAGCATTCGGGGTATGGTCAATTTGCATGTTTCTCTTTTATTAGATAGGATATATATATATATATATATATATATATATATATATATAATTTTCCTGGCCAGTGTGGCTCAGTGGTTGAGCATCAGCCCTTGCACCGAAGGGTCGTGGGTTTGATTCCCAGTCAAGGGCACAGTCCTGGGTTGCAGGCTCATTCCCCAGCCCCAATCAGGGCATGTAGGGGAGGCATCCAATCGATGTGTCTCTCTCACATCAATGTTTCCTCTCTCTCCCCTCCCCCTCCCTTCTACTCTCTCTCTAAAAATCAATGGAAAAGATATCCTTTGGTGAGGAGTAACAAAAAAATTAAAAACAAATCAGTAAATAACACACACACACACACACACACACACACACACATATATATATATATAGAGAGAGAGAGAGAGAAGGTGTAAATAGTATTAAGAACAAAGGAGAAAAATATACAAATAGCAAAAAGATAATAGACCTATAAGATGCAAAACCTATGTTGGTAAATTTGAAAATGTGCATTTTAAATGGAAATATTCCTAGAAAAATATAAATTACCAAAAATTGACTAAAAAAGAAATAGAACATAATCAGCATAAAAAAAAATCTTCCCACAAAAGACATCCAAGGCTTTGAGACATTTTAATTATAGCTGCAGATTCTAACCAGTGCATTAAATAAGCAGAATTTATGGATATACTACATTTCTGTCTCCTGCTGTCCCTTTAAGTCTCCTCAGTAAAGGTAACCCCTACCTTGGCACTGGATGAAAACTCAGGCAAGTCCTTGACTTTATGGTTATTACTGAGTAATAAAAATGCCTATATTTACTTTTAGACATAAACCCTGACTCAAATTAGTAACTTAAAATGATAAGCGAGGCTTTCAAGGTAAAAGTTGAGACCTCTCCACCTTCTCTTCCCCCAACCAGGGCTGTGCAGCTGGCCACCCCTTTGGGGGGAAAGAAGGTCACTGTCTTCTCTTTTCCTCTCCCACCTTCTCAATCACCCTTCTCCCGCCCTCCCTCTATCAATCAGGGTCCAAGTGGGAGGCAGAAGACACACCAGTTACCCGAGGACAAATTTAATTTAAAGAATATTAACTAAATGCCAAGTTACTAACCAGGGAACTGAGGAGGCAGGAAAAGAATTCTAAAGTTTCATCAATGTAGCAATTTCAAGAAGCAGCTACCACCCCCAGGGCCCGAGGGAATAAAAGAACGAGGTTTAAGTTTTTAACACTATAGAGCTGAGACCAGGGATCCTGTCACCAGGAGGAAGGGGGGCCCGGCTGGTGCTGGTGTCTCTGAGCTCAGAGAATTGAGCCTGGGAGGTGGGGCCCACACTCTGGAAAGGGGGTGCTGGCCGGCAGGCAGTGCCGCCTCAGGATGCAGGCGTGGATGCCAGGAGCCTGGGCCTGCACGTTTTTTGTAGAAACTGCACGTGGGATTGGCTGCTGCTCTGGAAGGAGCTGCCACTGACGGGGTGAAGAAATGATGCTGCAGCAGCCCACACAGGGACCGCCAGCAGACAAGCTGTCCAGGGAGAGACGCAGGGAGGAGTACCTCCTGATAGATCCTCCCGCCTCCCAGCCCCCCTTCAGCATCCTGATCAGCAGCGGCCAACGGGGAACAGGCGTCAGAGCAGAAATGCGGCCTGCAGGGTTGTGGCCCAGCATCACAGACAGAGAATAAAAGGGCAGGTTTGGGCTGAAAGACAGTAACTTTGTGGCTGGCACAGCCCCATTCGCTCGCAGTTGTTTCTGCTCCAGGTCTGGGGGATGGGGAAGGGAGGAAGACAGAAAGCCCTTACTGAACTGCTGCTGTTTATTTTTAGGGTGCCTTGCTCTCTCAGGACCTGCTGGCTGTGGAAGCTGACTCTCCCTCTCAGGAGTGCTTTCGTGCGATCTATGTTCCTACCCATCGCTGCTGACTTCCTCTGACCTGAATGAATGCACTGCATTCTGGAAGTTGCTTATTAACCCCCATTTAGAATCAAAAGAGCAGCCTCCACCCCCAGCTTCCCTGTAATGAAAGCTGTTCACCTCTCCACTGACCCGACTCTATGGGATGCGATCTGAGATGACCCCGTGCCAGCTCTTTTGTGTGTTTCTGGCTGCAGAGGAGCCAAGGAAACACTCATGCATTCTTTGCCCAGACAAATTCGGGGCAGCAAGCTGATTCAAGCCCAGCAGCGCCCTTCTTTCTCTCCATCACCTAAGGAGCCAGCCAGCCTGTTCTTGCCTTCTGTGTGCTAGATGAGAGCCAGACACAAGTCCCCTGGACAGCCTAGCAGCAGAGAATACATACGGGGCTCTCCGAGAGGAAGTACTGAATCCCATCTTGCTCAGTTCACATGAGCCAGTAACACTTCCCCCCAAATCTTGAAAAATCTCCATCAACTGCTCTCAAGACATTACATTACACGAGGAGTTGACAATGTTCAGGAATGAATTCCTGGGTATTTCCATCGAAAAGGCTCTCTTGGCCTACCATTCCACTTTGGAAGTTCATATCTCTTAAATCTTAGTGCTTCAAATGAAACTTAATTGAACATCTTCTTGCACCAATCTTAAATTCTTCCAATTCAACCTATGAGATTAGTGTAACATTGGTCTTAAAATTAAATTTAAAAGACTAGGAAGGAAAGTTTTAGGCCAATTTTTTTCATAACCAAAGTTGCAAAAACAAACTATTATCAACCAAATCCAGGAGAATATGAAAAAGATCATCAATCATACTAAATTGGGTTTATCCCAGGAATGAAAAAATGGTTTAACATTATACAGGCCATTAATGTAATTCCTTACATTAACAGATTAGAGAAGGCAGACCATTTGGCTATCTCAATAGATGCAGAAAAAGCATTTGAGAAAAGCAAACTCATTTGTGACAGAAACTCTGAAAATAAAAATTAGGAATGTAACTTCTTTAACAGGATAAAAGTCCAAAACAAAAGCTTATGACAGACACTAATATTATTAATGGTAAAGCTTACAAGTATTCCCTTTAAAATCAGGAACAAGTTGAAGATGCCCAATATCATCATTCTATTCAACATTATTCTCATTAGTAAAATTTTAAAAGATCCTATATAATAAAAGGGTAATATGCAAATTGACCCTAACAGCAGAATGACTGGGAATGACTGGTCACCATGACACACACTGACCACCAGGGGGCAGACGCTCAATGCAGGAGCTGCCCCCTGGTGGTCAGTGCGCTCCCACAGGGGGAGCTCTGCTCAGCCACAAGCCAGGCTGATGGCTGCCAGTATAGTGGTGGTGGTGGGAGCCTCTCCCGCCTCCTCAGCAGCGCTAAGGATGTCTGACTGCAGCTTAGGACTGCTCCCTGCTGGCAAGTGGACATCCCCCGAGGGCTCCTGGGCTGCCAGAGGGATGTCTGACTGCCAGTTTAGGCCCAATACCCTGGGGAGCAGGCCTAAGCCAGCAGGTGGTCATCCCCCGAGGGGTCCCAGACTGCGAGAGGGCACAGGCCGGGCTGAGGGACCCCCCGAGTGCACAAATTTTTGTGCACTGGGCCTCTAGTAAATAAATAAAAGTCATACAAATTGGAAAGGAAGGAATTAAACTATCATTATTAGCAGATGACATAATCGCTTATAGAAAATATACAAAAGAATCTGTAGTCAAATTATTAGGATTAAGAAAATAATTTAGAAAAGTGCCTTTTCACACAGCAGTCATAAAAATTATAGCAATATAATTTTTAAAAGATATTATTATAATAAAAAACTATAAATAAGGGCAATATCTTAAATGGAGAGAAACTTTATTGAAAATGTTAAAACTAAGAGATATACTGTGTCCATAGGTAGAAAGACTCAATGTCATAAATATGTCAACTCTCCCCAAATTCAATGCAATTTCAACCAGTATCTCAATAGTTTATCATAGACCTTAATAATCTGATTCCAAAATTTACATAGGAGAGCAAAGGCCCACAAATAGTTCTTATTCTTGAGGTGTAATGGGGTGGAGGGGGGTTGCCCTGACAAATAGCAAGATTGATATATCTATGTATGTAAGACAATATAGTATTGAAACAGGGATGGAAAAATAGACCAAAGGAAAAAATAGTGAGCAGTGTGTGTGTGTGTGTGTGTGTGTGTGTGTGGTGCATGTGTGAGATACAGGGGATGACAAGGAATGAATTGTTCAATAGATAGTGTGGGAACAAGAGTTTATCCATATTGGGAAAATGATATTGTATTCCTTCCTCACATTATATAGAAAATAAAGTTGGGGTGAAATAAAAACTTAAACATGAAAGGGAAAACTTTAAAAATTGCATATGTCAATATAGGGAATATTTTATGATTTGGGGTAAGGAGTATTTTCTAAACAAGACCCAGAAAATATAAACCATAAAGGAAAAGATTGGAAACTTAATATATTTTTATTATTATTATTATTATTATTATTATTATTATTATTTTGCTAAAGCTGGCAACTTTACTCACAGGGAGCTCTGGTGATACTTAGAACGTTCTATTTCAGCCCTGGCCATGCGGCTCAGTTGGTTAGAGCATTGTCCCAGTCAGGGCACATACAAGAATCAACCAGTGAATGCATACATAAGTGGGACAACAAATTGATGTTTCTCTCTCTCTCTCTCTCTCTCTCTCTCTCTCTCTCTCTCTTTCTCTCTTTCAAAATCAATTATTAAAAGTTTTTTTTAAAAGAACATTCTATTTCTTAATTTGGGTGGTAGGCGCATGGCTGTTCATTTTATTGTTTTATTTAAAAAACAAACCAACAAACATTAAAGCAAGTCTGTCATTGTTTATAATTCTTCTTGGTGGATCCAAAGCTTTTGCCAAGAAATCAGCAGTAGCTGTAGGCTAGGACTGGGGTGTCAGGTGCTGCTCCTCCCTGGCCACCTGGGGATGCGTCAAATTGCTTGTGGTGGGGCTTTCTCCTTGTTGCTCTCTTTGTGCTTCTGTTGGTGATTACTTCTTCTACCCCACAACTAAACAGCAGCTGTTGGAATCAGTTAGATAGGCTATCCCACCATCCTCCTTTTACAGTGTCTGGAAGTGTGAGGTGGTATGCAATGCAAGATACACTCTAAGGTCATGTTCCAAGCCATAAAAGATTTTTTAACTATCAAAGGGCCCTGGTATCTCCCCAGTTCCTCAGAAAGAAACACATCAGAAAAGAGATCACAAAGAACATCCAGATTAAAGAGCTATTACTTGCAAAATCACTTGCCTAGTTCCATGGGAAGGAGATTACTGGAGGGAGAAAAGCCTTCCATACATTTCATTGATGAAGACTCAATATCTAAAGCCTCTTCTTGAAGCAAGTGCATAAGAAGAGGGTAAAGACTTTGCACAGAATACTGAGAACCCCAAAACAAGAGTAGGGAATTCTAGCATAGCACTAATAGCAAGGGGTGGGGTGTGGGGGCTTCTCAGAACATAAGAGGAGATTCCCACCAGATAGGCCATTAACAAGCCCTGGGATTGTGAGCAGCTCATGCTGTATTTATTCCCTGTGCTTAATCCAGTGACTGGCATAGACTTGTCCTCAGTAAATGTTTGTGGGTGGAATGGACGAATGCATCGTGGATGAAAGAAATACTAAAGGGATTGTAAAGGTTATTACCAGATCCTTAGAAAAGAGGCATTAAAGAGTCACATCAGATTCTGTTGATTGTCTCCTTCATGTCCAGAGAGGGCAAAACCAAAGAAGCAGCTATTCCTAATGGATATTCCTAACAGGTACCACCTTATCTAGGCCTGCTTTCTGCCTGGGTTTGCTTAGTCACTCCTGCACGCTGTTTTATACATCGTTGGTTCCTTCTGGTTTCTTTTTCCATAAGGTGCTGATACACTGGCCTTCTCCATCAAGTCTTGCATTTAGGTAATCATTCATCCAATAAGTATGTATAAGGCATGTGCCAGGTACTGTGCTAAGCCCTAAAGAGGTAGAAGTAGTTTTTAATGAGCACTTACTAAATCAGGCATAATTTGCAGCCTGCAGCAGCAGGTACTAGTATTATCCTATTTTACAGATGAAGAAACTCAGAGGCGAATAAGACAACAGCTTCAAGAGGGAAGACGAACATTTGCAATACACTGTTCTGAGGATTTTCCAAAGTGCCATGGGAACATAGGGTATATGTGACCTGAGATGCTGTCCCTTACCACCTATACTAGATAGCTACTGATGCACAACAATATTAGCATCCAACGAGCACCCGAAAACAACACACACTTATTTTCTCACAATATCGGTGCAATTAGGGGTCCAGGTTTAGCTGAATTCTCTGCTTCAAGGTTTCTCACAATCAAGGTCTCAGCCAAGGCTGGGTTTTCATCTGAATGCTTGACTGGGGAAGGAGATGCTTCCAAGCTCCTGTGGTTGTTGACAGCATTTAGTTCCTCCTGGGCTGTCAGACTGAGGGCCTGTTTCTTGCTGGCTGTCAGCTGTCGGCTGCCCTCACTCAATTCCTTGCCACGTTGCCCTCTCCATAGGGAAGCCAATGGCAGCCTGCTTCTCCAAAGCCAGCGAAAGAGCAGGTCTCCTAACAAGCGGGGCATTAAAGTCTTATGGAACACAATCTAGAAGGGACATCCTATCACCGTTTCCATATTATATTGGTCAAAATGAAGTCACAGGTCTGGCCACACTCAAGGATGTGAATATAGAAGTTGGGAAGCAGTTTAGAGCCTGTCCACCTACCACCCTTTGCTCTTCCTTGTGTGCCCAGGTTAGCGGCCCCTCCCATCTGCCTCCAGAGCCACTAAGGCTGCCACAGGTGGCTGTGCAAGCACCTGACTGCTATGTGAAAGGCCCCTGCCCCACCTGGAGTTGTGTAGTGCACCACTTGCTTATATAACCACACCCAGCAGCCCTGCACTTCCACCAGTGTTCAAAATAATACATTGTGATTATGTTTACTTTTCCCTCTCTTCACTCTACTGAAAGCTCCTTGAAGTCAGAGACTAAAACATTTATTTATTTACTTATTTATTTATTGTAAGCATTGTTTTTAATTTTATTCTTAAATTACAGTTTACATTCCATGTTATTTTGCATTAGATTCAGGTGGACAGCATATGGTTAGACCAGTGGTCGGCAAACTCATTAGTCAACAGAGCCAAATATCAACAGTACGATTGAAATTTCTTTTGAGAGCCAAATTTTTTAAACTTAAACTATATAGGTAGGTACATTGTTATTAACTTAATTAGGGTACTCCTAAGGCTTAGGAAGAGCCACACTCAAGGGGCCAAAGAGCGGCATGTGGCTCGCGAGCCGCAGTTTGCCGACCACGGGGTTAGACAAACAAACACTTCACAAAGCGCTCCCCCCTGTATTTCCAGCACCCACCTGGCACCCTACCCAGTTATTACAATACTACTGACTGCATTCCCTGTGCCGTGCTTACACCCCCGTGACTATTTGTAACTACCGATCTCTACTTCTTAATCCCTTCACTTTTTAACCAGTCCCCCAACTCCCCTCCCCTCTGGCAGCCACCAGAGACGGAAGCTCTTATTTTTATAGCTCAGCACAGCAGGTGCCAAGCAAGTGTTTGTCAGACAAATGGGAGACGTTGCAGCCAGCTCACCTGGAGTAGCCGGGAGGACGTGTGGGGACAGCGTCACAGAGGAGGCACCTTATGCTCTTCCTTGTCACTCAGCTCTAACTGGACACTGAACGTCCTCAACGGGACTTAGGGAACAATTTCCAACAACATATAATAGCAATAAAAGGAATAATTTCCAATGACATATACTAAAAGGAACAATTTCCAATGAGATGTAATACAAATCTTGGTTTATTGTGCTTTGGTTTCTACTGAATAATCTCCATGGAGATAAAAACAAAAACACCTGGTTGATTCAATCCAGTTAAAATCAGTGTCCTTGTTCTCTGAATGTGGTCATGGGGGGCAGTAAGTGGGGTGTTTCCTAGTTTTCTGGAACTGGCAGGTTGCACCCAGAGCAGAGAAAGGGCACTAAGCTTCCTGCAGTCTGAGTTGGGATGGCATCCAGCCCTGGGTGCACGTTCTTCAGGGCTTGCTGAGGGATGGATGCCATCCCACAGCGCCATCCACAGCACCATCCACAGTGCCATCCACAGTGCCATCCACAGCGCCATCCACAGCGCCCTCCCACAGCGCCATCCACAGCGCCATCCACAGCACCATCCCACAGCGCCATCCACAGCGCCATCCCAGAGTGCCATCCACAGCGCCATCCACAGCACCATCCCACAGCGCCATCCACAGCGCCATCCCAGAGTGCCATCCACAGCGCCATCCACAGCACCATCCACAGCGCCATCCACAGTGCCATCCACAGCGCCATCCACAGCGCCATCCACAGCGCCCTCCCACAGCGCCATCCACAGCGCCATACACAGCACCATCCCACAGCGCCATCCACAGCGCCATCCCAGAGTGCCATCCACAGCGCCATCCACAGCGCCATCCACAGCGCCATCCACAGCGCCATCTCACAGCCTATCCCACAGCGCCATCCACAGCGCCATCCACACTGCCATCCACAGCACCATCCCACAGCACCATCCACAGCGCCATCCACAGTGCCATCCCACAGCGCCATCCACAGTGCCATCCACAGTGCCATCCCACAGCGCCATCCACAGCGCCATCCACAGCGCCATCCCACAGCGCCATCCACAGCGCCATCCACAGCGCCCTCCCACAGCGCCCTCCCACAGCGCCATCACACAGCGCCATCCACACTGCCATCCACAGCACCCTCCCACAGCGCCATCCACAGCGCCATCCACAGTGCCATCCCACAGCCTATTCCACAGTGCCATCCCACAGCCTATCCCACAGCGCCATCCACACTGCCATCCACAGCGCCATCCACACTGCCATCCACAGCACCATCCCACAGCGCCATCCACAGCGCCATCCCACAGCGCCATCCACAGCGCCATCAACACTGCCATCCACAGCACCCTCCCACAGCGCCATCCACATCGCCATCCACAGTGCCATCCCAGAGCCTATTCCACAGTGCCATCCCACAGCCTATCCCACAGTGCCATCCCACAGCCTATCCCACAGCGCCATCCACACTGCCATCCACAGCACCATCCCACAGCGCCATCCACAGCGCCATCCCACAGCCTATTCCACAGTGCCATCCCACAGCCTATCCCACAGCGCCATCCACAGCACCATCCCACAGCGCCATCCACAGTGCCATCCCACAGCCTATCCCACAGTGCCATCCCACAGCCTATCCTACAGCGCCATCCACACTGCCATCCACAGCACCATCCCACAGCGCCATCCACAGTGCCATCCCACAGCCTATTCCACAGTGCCATCCCACAGCCTATCCCACAGCGCCATCCACAGCGCCATCCACAGCGCCATCCCACAGCGCCATCCACAGCGCCATCCCACAGCGCCATCCCACAGCGCCATCCACAGCGCCATCCACAGCGCCATCCCACAGCGCCATCCACAGCGCCATCCACAGCGCCATCCCACAGCGCCATCCACAGCACCATCCCACAGCGCCATCCACAGTGCCATCCCACAGCCTATTCCACAGCGCCATCCCACAGCCTATCCCACAGCGCCATCCACAGCGCCATCCCACAGCGCCATCCACACTGCCATCCACAGCACCATCCCACAGCGCCATCCACAGTGCCATCCCACAGCCTATTCCACAGTGCCATCCCACAGCCTATCCCACAGCGCCATCCACAGCGCCATCCCACAGCGCCATCCACAGCGCCATCCCACAGTGCCATCCACAGCGCCATCCCACAGCGCCATCCACAGCGCCATCCCACAGCGCCATCCACAGCGCCATCCACAGCGCCATCCCACAGCGCCATCCACAGCGCCATCCCACAGTGCCATCCACAGCGCCATCCCACAGTGCCATCCACAGCGCCATCCCACAGCGCCAGCGACGTGCTCCTCCCGCCTCCTGGCTTCTCTCACTGCCCCGCTGTTAGCCCCTGGAGTGCCCTGGGAGCTCTGAAGTGAATATGAGATGGAAGTGGACAGAATTAAGAACAGTATTAAAACTGGTTACACAGGGTGGGGCAAAAGTAGGTTTTTAGTTGTGAGTACACGAAACTTTACTCTTGTGTTATTATTAATTAATTAGTATTATTTTCCTTACAGACAACTGAAAACCTACTTTTGTCCCACCCTCTATATTTCCAAATCATTGTCAAGTCTCTTTTTAGGTTTTTCTTCTTTCATATAAAATCATTTTTGTTTCTTTATGGTTCACACATTACAGGCCTTAAGCCATTTGCTGTGATTCTTCTGAGGCCTGATAACAGCAACATTAAGTCCAAGGCTATGTAATGCCAGGTCAGGACAGCAGCTGCCAGGGCTGTCTCACCTGGACCTGACCGATGGGCCAGTGGGGAGCAGAGGGAAACTTCGGGACCAGCAGCCACACATGAAGAAACCAATGGTGCCTGCAGCAATGCATGGGAAAGAACGCACTAAAACCCGAAATGGCTGCCATTTCAAAATGACTCTTCTGTGGGGACAGAGTTGGTGCCTCAAATTAAGCTAATAAAGAAACAGAAAGTCAAATGCTTTCCTGAATGCCTCACTTAGGGCAACGTCTTGGGGAGGAAAGACAGGGATGGCAGAGTAGAGCTTTGATGGCACTCAAAATGCTGTCTGTTCAGTCACTAGAGGCCTTTGGACCTGATGGTCCTCCTGTGACAAGGAACACTCTGGCTCAGAGAAGCAGCACCCACCAGCGAAGCTCATGGCCCTCTGCTGCCCACAACAGCACAGGCCACTGTCACACTGTCTGCCTCCCCTGGCCCTGGCCTGAAGTTAGAAAGTTTCTTTTATGTTGCTTCTATTAAATGTGAGCTTTTTAGTGCCCTTGGGTGGTTTTGAGGCAGTAAAAACCATTCAGAGCTTAATGCTGCTTTTAAAAATTAATATTTAATTTATTAAAGTTACAGATTAAAAAACTATTTTTCCTGAAGCTTTAAGTTCTGCCTCAAATATTATTGTTCTTTGTATATTAGATACAGCCTGTTGTACACTTTTTAAAGCTATGTTAAAGGCCTTTGACTAGTATGTGATCCTATTTCTAAACTTAACTAAGTTAATGATTTCAAGCTTTATAAATTGACTAGAGGCCTGGTGCATGAAGATTTGTGCAAGAATGGGCCTTCCTTCCCCTGGCTGCT
Source organism: Myotis myotis (assembly GCF_014108235.1). Lineage (NCBI taxonomy): Eukaryota > Metazoa > Chordata > Mammalia > Chiroptera > Vespertilionidae > Myotis > Myotis myotis. The sequence continues at coordinate 62,306,822 of NW_023416324.1, forward strand.
GGCACTGCCTTCGCTCCAGCCCAGAGCCACTTTTCCACCTTCCCACACTGCCCAGAGGGGCGGAGTGGCTGGGGCAGTGTGGAACACCTGTGTCCTCCCCCGCCCCCGGCCACTCTGCACCTGTGTATGCAAATTAACCTGCCAGCTTTTGTTGGGTTAATTTGCATACTCACTCCTGATTGGCTGGTGAGTGTCATGAAGGTACGGTCAATTTGAATCTTTCTCTTTTATTAGTGTAGATGTCTTCTATTTCTTTCTTTCTTTTTTTATTATTTCAGTGTTTTGATTGAACTAACATAACTTCCTGAGTACTCAACACATACCTAGGTTTTGAATTTGATGCCTGGTTGGGACAAGTATGGGAAGCAACCAATCTCTCTCTCTCTCTCTCTCTCTCTCTCTCTCTCTCTCTCTCTTCCTCTCTCTAAAAAATCAATAAAAACATATCCTCAGGTGAGAATTAAAAACACAAATGTTAATTTTAATATTAGGCCAAATTGTCTTAAACATTACAGGCCCGCCCTAGCCGGCTTGGCTCAGTGGATAGAGCGTCAGCCTGCGGACCGATGGGTCCCAGGTTCGATTCCGGCCAAGGGCACATGCCTGGGTTGTGGGCTCAATCCCCAGTAGGGGGTGTGCAGGAGGCAGCCGATCAATGATTCTCTCTCATCATTGATGTTTCTATCTCTCTCACCTTCTCCCTTCCTCTCTGAAATCAATAAAGAAATATATTTAAAAAACAAAAACAAAAAAACATTACAGGCCCATAAAATACCAAATATGTGCTTTTCCTTTGCACAAATATTAATATACAACAGGTTGGTTTCCTTAAACACCACAAAACTTAAATCTAAACAAGCCTGGGGTTAAGTGATGCTTAACCACTGTATTGGTTTCTTAGGGCTGCTGTAACAAATTACTACAAACTGGTTGGCTTCCAACAACAGAACTTTATTCTTTCACAGTTCTGGAGGCTGGGAGTCTACATCAAGGTGTCAGCAGGGCCCTGCCCCTCTGAAGGTTTGAGAGGAGACTCCCTACTCTCTTCCCGCTGTGGTAGCTGTCGGATTTCCTTGGCTTGTGGCCACATCACTCCAATCTCTGCCTCCAGCTACACATCACCCTCTCTGTGTGTTTCTTCTTCTGCCTCTCATAAGTACAATTGTCATTGGATTTAGGCCCACTTGGGTAATCCAGACAGGATAATCTTGAAGTCCTAATTTTATTACATTTGCAAAGATCTTTTTTCCAAATAAGGTAACAAGTACAGGTTCTAGGGATTTGGATATGGACATATCTTTATTATTTTGGGGGGGGGGGGTACCATTCAACCTACTCCAAAGTGCCAAAAGTGGGGTAGGTTGCAGTTTAGATGGGATGGTTAAGGCAGATCAAATGGATAAGGAGACTTTTTTTAAGATTAAATATTTTTTTACTGAATATATTGGGGTTACATTGGTTAATTAAATAGGTTTCAAGTGTACAATCCTATAATACTTGAACTATATATTGTATTGTGTGTTCACCACCCATAATCTAGTCTCCTTCTGTCATCATTTATTCCCCCTTTATCTTCTTCTACCTCCCCCCATGCCTTCCTCCCCTCTGGTAATCACCATACGAGTGTCTTGTGCCTGAGGGTGTGTGTGTGTGTGTGTGTGTGTGTGTGTGTGTGTGTGCTTAATCCCTTCACCTATTTCATCCAGTTCCCCAACCTCCCCAACACTGACAACTGTCAGTCTGTTTTCTGGATCTATGAGTCTTTTTCTATTTTGTTTATTTTATTCATTAGATTCCACATATAAGTGAAATCATATGGTATTTGTCTTTCTCTGATTGGCTTATTTCATTTAGCATAATACCCTCTAGGTTCATCTATGTTGTCTCCCAAGGTAAGATTTTCTTCTTTCTTAGAGAATGAGACTTCAAGGAGGTGAGGGAGTGAGCTATATGTAGATATATGAGGAGACAGTAATTCAGGCAAAGGAACCAACAGTGCAAAGGCCTTGAGGTAGGAGTGTCCCTGACATGTACAAGAACAAGCAAGAGGATGACGTGGCTGGAGTGGTGTGAGTGAGGGGGAGACAGGGGGAAGGAGGCAGGGAGGTGACAGTGTGGACACGGAGGTCATTGGCATCACTTTAATAAGATGGAAGGGCATTGCAAGGTTAAGGGCAGAGGGATGACATGATTTGACTTGAATTTAAAAGGCGCACTTTGACTACAGTGTGGAGAATAGATGTAGGAGGGGAAGGGTGGGAGCAGGGAGACCAATCGAATGGTATGTAGGAATCCGAGCGGGAGATGAAGGTAGCTCAGACCAGGAGGCACGGCTGAAGCTGGTGGTTAGATTCTGCTTTTATGTTGAAAAGAGCTAAGGCAGTCTGTTGGCTGACTGCATGTGGGGTGTGAGGAAAAGACATGGAGGGAAGGCACCAACACTGTGACCTAAGCAAACTGGAGGATTGCGTTACCATCAACTGAGATGGGCAGGGCTATGAGTAGGGTGGGTTTGAGGTGGGAAGGAATAAATACTAGATATTCAAGGGGAATTTTCTTTTTAAAAACAAACATATTTGTATTAATTAAAGAGAGGAAGGAAGAGGGAGAGAGGGATAGAAACACCAATGATGAGAGAGAATCATTGATTGGCTGCCTCAAGCCCACAACCCGGGCATGTGCCCTTGACCAGAATTGAAGTCCACAGGCCAATGCTCTACCCACTGAGAAAACCAGCCAGGATGGGAATTTTCTATATGAGTTTAGAGTTTGAGAGCAAGAGAGAGGTCTTGGCCATAGGTAGGAATTTTGGAGTTGTCAGCAGATAGATGGTATTCAGAGCCATGTGACTTGATGAGGTGACCAAGAGAGTGAAGGTAGATGGAAGAGAGAACTGGGCCAGTGGCAGAACCCTCCAGCCGCTGTAGCCAGGGAGAACAAAACCAGCAAAAGAGGCTGAGAAGTGGCAACCAAGAGAACGTGGTGTCCGGAAGCCATGGAGCTGTACCCTTTGCGGTGCTGGAGTCTGTATTTAACTTTGGAATGCCCTCCGTGGGACGACAGCACGCCCCTTAGCAGTCCAGGTGGCACCTGCCCTCGCCCTCCCAGTTCCCCTAACTCTTCCTCTCCAGCAGAACATCTTTTGCCTTTCTGCATAGACTTCTGCCGGGGAATCAAGTGGATTTTAATAATTAAAAAAATAATAAAGGAAATAAAAATCAAGAAATGCACCTAGAATAGCAATAATAATTTTTTAAATGTAGGCCTATAATGAATTCACATAATCTCCGTAAACTATGCACTTCAAGATGCAAATACCCTTGTGGTCATTAGTTCTTAGGAAAATTCCAGTTGGTCCCGTAGCAGTAGTAAATTTTACACCAGACCCTGCAAATTGTACAAAGGCGACCCAAACGGCACTTCTGGGCAGTCATAAATCTGGCCATGCATTTGGGCAGTGTGGGCAACCCCTGGATATTAGCTTCTTTCTTGCCCCATGAATATCTACTGCAAGAGCCCTAGTTACTAGTGAAAAGTCTTTTTGAGCTCAAGGTCTGTCTTACTTTCCTTGGTCTTATTTTCAGTGCCCAGCACACCGTCTGACTCAGGGTAGACACTCTATAAAAGTTTGCTCAGTGAATGAATGAGTAGGGCCGGCTGCATTAATGAACTACTTGAACTAAAAAAGACTTTCACGGTCAGAAATGGAAACTCAGACAAGTATAACAATCATACTTGAAAGCTACCTTTTATGTTGAATTTATTGCGTACCTTTTGACCGGATGATTTATACTCTTTTCCCTATAAATAAAAACTCACCAGTGTAGGCTTTCTACTACAGGACAGGCAGGCTACTTTCCCACCTTATTTGGACCACATCTATTTCCCAAAGGAATAACGAGGCAGCTCGCTAATCAGCACTGCTGTTGAGGACAGGTGCTAGTTTAGTTTTCGTAAACCTCTTGTTTTGCTACTGTTTCAGGAATTATGGTTTTCCCTCTTCTTAAAGTAAAAACAAAGCAAAAATATCTCTGTGAGAAGGCAATCAAGCTGATATTATCGCTGTGTTCATCCCACAGGTGGGTCTGAGCAGCCAAAGAGGCATAAAGCAGAGTTACTTGCAAACCAATCAAAAGGGCCATTTCAGGAGCAGCCGCCTTATTAGATGCATAATCAACAGTCTACTTAGGGCCTCTTCCCATGGGGGAAGCGGGGAGATAGAGATTCATTTTGTCATGTTTTCATATCATTCTTTGCTGTCTCCAGAATGTTTTGTGTGTTTTTTCAGCACTCAAACAGACGGCTATAAAATTGATTGGCTTGAAAGCCAAATAAAATAAAACACAGTAGCCCACTTTATCACTTACTACTGGCTATGCATTCTGAGCAGTGCTGTGTTGGGATATCGACCCCTAGATTAAAGCTAGAGAAATATAGATGCTAAGATTCTGTGGACACATAAAGCTCCTCGGCCGTGGTGACTGATGATAATGAGATTATGCTCAGGGGCCATCTTTTATCTCAATGGAGCCCAAGAGCTATCATTTCTGAAAAATAAGGAATTATACAAACAATATAGGGGGCATTTGCTTAGCAGTTTGGCAATGCAGCTTCCTCAGGCCCCACGTATATTGGCAGGCAGCCCTGCTCTCTGGCTACTGAAGACAGACACCATCCCAATTCATTTATGTGTTGGTGGGTGGGTTGAATCATTTGTTCCTTCATTTACTTCATCCCACCTGGCCACGAGGGGCATCCTTCCCCCCGAATATTCCTTGCATTCATCTTGTTCTTTCTCGCCCCCCAGGCCTTTCTTCTCAGAGCATCCCTCGCCCTCCAAAGCCCTCTTGAATCTCCAAAATCACAACCCCACTGCTCCTTTAACACACAGCTCAAGTCCCACATCTTTCACAAAATTGTAAGAATAAATTGGTTCTGGATCTAAATCCTGGCTTTGCTCCTGGTTAGTGGTGGAGCTGAGGGCAACTCACATTGCCTGTCTGGGTCTCAGCTTATTTACTCTAAAGTAGAGGTTACAATTCTTATTTTATTCGGGGCTGAGTATATAACATTCACAGCACAATGCTAGTTTCTCGTCTTGGGCTCCTTTGCTCGGTTAAATTGGCAGCCCCCGTTTAGATAATTTAATAGACACTGAATTTTTCACAGCAGGAGTCCTGGATCTCAGGCTCCTCTTCGAACCCTCCCTTCACCTTTAGCTTTATTTAATCCATGGCTCTGAACCCCGGCTGCATGCGCCGAGCACTTCGGATATGCCCACTGGGGGATGGGCCCTGGAGATTCTTATTTAATTGGTTGGGAAGGAGCCGAGACACTGTTTGACAAACAATTCCACTTTGTCTGCACCTCGACTGCAGCCAGGCAGCAAGACAGGCTGCAGAGAAACATGAATTTTCGGAATTGTCCCAGGTCGGTGCTCACCGGCCCCCAGGATAGGCTTTGGTCTGGCAGCCCCACTAAGCTCCCTGGTCCAGCAGCTGTCCCAGGCCCCCTGATTCTTCACCTCCTTCTCTCTCCTCAAACCTCCAGCTCCTCTGCCTTATCAGTTAAGAATCTGAAGCACTCAGTCAGGAATGAGATAGGAGAAAACAGTAAACACACCCCATCAGCACATCTTCCAGCGCCCTGCGTGCATGCCCCGCCTTCCTTCCTCTTGCTGTGGATGTGATGGTCTCTGCTGTCGAAGCCCCACTCCTTCCAGGACTGATCCCTGTGGCTCCTGCATCAGTACTTACTCCCTTTCTACAGGATCATTCCCACCAGCTGCTAATACGCTGGGGTGATTCTGATCTTGAAATAAATCCCGCCCAGCTGGTGTGGCTCCATGGTTGAGCATCAACCTATGAACCAAGACGTCACCGGTTCTCTGTCAGGCACATGCCTTGGTTCCTGGTTGGAGGCTTGATCCCTGGTGTGGGGCGTGCAGGAGGCAGCCGATCAATGATTCTCTCATCATTGATGTTTCTTTCTCTCTATCCCTCTCCCTTCCTCTCTCTCTCTAAAAAATCAATGAAAACATCTATTTTTAAAAGAAATAAATCCCACCCCTCCCCATTGGCCTCATATGCCCCTCCGTCTACTACCCCATTTCTCTGGGCCCTTTTTAGGAAAATAAAACAATTTAAAAATAGCTAGTCCTCACAGTCTCCAAGTCTCTCCTCCCGGTCTCACGTGAAGCCCTTCCAATCAGGCTTTCATCTCCACCACCGCACTGAGACAGCTTTGTCAACCTCACCGAAAACCTCCCCGCCAAGTCAGCTGTCAATTCTCAAGCCTCAAGTTGCGGCATTTGACACAGCTGATCACTCCAGTCTCCTCTGACCCTTGGTTCTCTTCTTACACCACAGGCTGCTCCTTCTGTCTCCTCATTTCTCTACCTCCAACATTACAAATGCTCGGGGCCAGTTCTCAGATGTATCATTATCTCTACGCGGACTGTCCACGGGACTTAGGCTAGCCTTGTGACTTTAAATACCATTCCCATCCTGCTGACTCCAAGTTAAATGCCTCTGCCTGCCCCTCTCCCCTGAGCTGCAGATTTGTTTATCCAGCTGCCTCTGGACATCTCCACCTGGCCCTGTCTCTGCAACAGCAAATGGCACCCTGAAACAGAAGGCCTTCTCTCCCTTCCTCCTTCCTCCTTTCCCTCCCTCTCTCTCTCTCAATCTGCCACGTGAAGACGTAGCAAGAAGTTGGCCTCTGCAAGCCAAGAAGAGAGCCCTCACCAGAAAACCAACCTTGTAGGCACTCTGATCTCAGACTTCCAGGCTCCAGAACTCTGAGAAATGAGTTTCTGTTGTTGAAGCCAACCCCCCTTCCCCACCCAGAATGCCTGGCTCCCATCCCCCACCTCAGATCTGCCCGGCTTTCCACCTTCTCTATCTCAGTAAAAAGCAATTTCACTTTTCTAGTAGTTTGGACCAAAACCCTGGGAGTGACTGTAAGACACCTCTCTTGCTACCATATCCAATCCATCAGCAAATTGATTTGTACGTCATATAGGTTTTTCGATATTATTAGATTATCCATGCCCATAATTTTAAATTGCATCCTGTCAATAACAATAACGACACACACACAGCGCCCGGCACTGTTTTAAGGGCTCGGCATACATCACTTACTCGCCACAACAACCCAACGAGAGGGGCAGAGTTCTATCCCCATTTTACAGGCGCAAAGCTAAGGCTCAGAGGACCTTGCTGGCATCGCACAACCAGTGAGGGAGAGAGCTGAGGTCTGAATCAAGGCAGCTTGACCCCAGGGTCATGGGTTTGACAGTGCTTTGCATTTATTGGGCACGTGAATGTCTACGTTGTTTAGAAGTTTCCAATGTTATGAATCATGTTGTTTTGACCACCTTCCTGACCACCTTTGCCTAATTTAGAACACTACATTAGCATATGTTCTCAGAAGTCTAATTGTTCAAAGAGCACAAAATTCTTAATCCCAAAACCTATTATTAGTAAACATTGACTTTTTGAAATCTTAAGTTATGAAAAGTTATTAGGGAACTTTCTCATGATAAAGAAGAAGCTACCTAAGTATGATCTTTGATTTAGTCACATACTAGGAAATACTCATTCAATATTATGGACTTCAGTTTCCTCGACTGCAAAATTAAGATAATCCCTACATTACAAGGATAGTTACATCAGGCCCTTATTTCTTCTACTTTTTAAAAAATTACTTTTCTTTCTTTTTTAAAAAATATATTTTTATTGATTTCAGAGAGGAAGGGAGAGGGAGAGAGAGATAGCAACATCAATGACGAGTGAGAATCATTGATTGGCTACCTCCTGCACCCCCATTACTGGGGCTCGAGGATGCAATCCAGGCATGTGCCCTTGACTAGAATCGAACCTGGGACTTTTCAGTCTGTAGGCCGATGCTCTATCCACTGAGCCAAACCAGGGGCTCTTCTACTTTTTCTTTTATTCTTTATTGATTAAAATATTACATATGTCTCCTTTTTCCCCCATTGACCTCTTCCTGGCCACTCCCACCCCAGCACATGCCCTCACCTCGCTAGTGTCTGTACCCATTGGTTATGCTTATATGCATGCATACAAATCCTTTGGTTGATCTCATATCCCCCTGCCTCCCCTGCTTTCCCTCTGAGGTTTGACCGTCTGTTGCATCTATCTCTGGATCTATTTTTGTTCATCAATTTATGTTGCTCATTATATTTCACAAATGAGTGAGATCATGTGATATTTATCTTTCTCTGACTGGCTTATTTCGCTTAGCAGAACGCTCTCCATGTCCATCCATGCTGTAGTGAATGGTAAGAGTTCCTTCTTTTTTATAACAGGTTAGTATTCTATTGTGTAGATGTACCACAGTTTTCTAATCCACTCACCTGCTGATGGGCACTTAGGCTGTTTCCAGATCTTAGCTATGGTAAATTGTGCTGCTATGAACATAGGGGTGCATATATCCTTTCTGATTGGTGTTTCTGATTTCTTGGGATATATTCCTAGAAGTGGGATTACTGGGTCAAATGGGAATTCCATTTTTAATTTGCTGAGGAAACTCCATACTGTTTTTCACAGTGGCTGCACCAGTCTACATTCTCACCATCAGTGCACGAGGGTTCCTTTTCTCCACATCCTCTCCAGCACTTGTCATTTGTTGATTTGTAGATGATAGCCATTCTGACAGGTGTGAGATGGTACCTCATTGTCATTTTGATTTTGCATCTCTCAGATGATTAGTGACTTTGAACATGTTTTCATATGTGTCTTGGCCTTCTGTATGTCCTCTTTCCCAAAGTGTCTATTTTAGGTCCTTGGCCCATTTTCTGATTGGATTGTTTATCCTTCTTTTGTTAAGTTGTATGAGTTCCCGGTAAATTTTGGAGATTAGGCCCTTATCAGAGATAACATTGGCAAATATGTTTTCCCACGCAGTGGGTTTTCTTGTTGTTTTGTTGATGGTTTTTTTGCTGTGCAGGAGCTTTTTATTTTTATGTAGTTCCATTTGTTTATTTTATCCTTAGTTTCTATTGTCCTAGAAGCTGTATCAGTAAAGATATTGCTACGACATATGTCTGATATTTTGCTGTCTGTGGATTCCTCTAAGATTTTTATGGTTTCCCGTCTTATGTTTAAGTCCTTTATCCATTTTGAGTTTATTTTTGTGCATGGTGTAAGTTGGTGGTCTAGTTTCATTTTTTTGCATGTATCTGTCTAATTTTCCCAACACCATTTATTGAAGAGAATGTATGCCTTTGCCTCCTTTGTCAAATATTAATTGAGCATAATGGGTTAGGTCAATTTCTGGGATCTCTTTTCTGTTCCATTGGTCTATATGTCTGTTCTTGTGCCAGTACCAGGCAATTTTGAGAACCATGGCTTTGTAATATAGCTTGATATCTGGTATTGTGATCCCTCTAACTTTGTTCTTTTTTCTCAGGATTGCTGCAGCTATGCAGGGTCTTTTTTATTCCATATGAATTTTTGGAGAGTTTGTTCTAGGTCTTTGAAGTATACCATTGGTATTTTATTGGGGACCGCTTTAAATCTATAAGTTGCTTTGGGTAGTATGGACATTTTAATAATATTGATTCTATCAATCTATGAACACAGTATATTTTTCCATTTGTTTATGTCTTCCTCTATCTCTTTTTTCAATGTCCTGTAGGTTTCTGAATACACGTCTTTTACCGCCTTATTTAAGTTTATTCCTAGGTATCTTAATTTTTTTGGTGAAATGTTAAATGGGATTGTTTTGTTTTTCTTTTTCTTTCTGTGCGTTCATTATTGGTGTATTAAAAAGCCATAGATTTCTGGGTGTTAATTTTGTATCCTGCTACATTGCCAAATTCATTTATTAAGCCTAGTAGTTCTTTGATGGAGTCTTTAGGGTTTTCTATGTATAATATCATGTCATCTGCGAATAATGGCAATTTTACTTCTTCTTTTCCAATTTGGATGCCTTTTATTTCTTCTTCTTGTCTGATTGATATGGCTAGCATTCCAGGACTATGTCGAACAGGAGTGGTGAGAGTGGGCATCCCTGTCTTGTTCCTGTTCTTAGGGGAAATGGTTTTAGTTTTTGCCCATGAGTATGATGTTGGCTGTAGGTTTGTCATATAGGGCTTTTATTATGTTGAGGTATGATCCTCCTATTCCCACTTTGCTGAGAGTTTTTATCAGGAAAGGGTGTTGAATTTTGTCAAATCCATTTTCTGCATCAATTGATATGATTATGTGATTTTTATCTCTCAATTTGTTTATGTGATGTATCACATTTATTGATTTGTGGATATTGTACCATCCTTGCATCTCCAGAATAAATCCCACTTGGTCATGTTGTATGATCTTTCTAATGTAATGTTGGATCCAATATGCTAGGATTTTGTTGAGGATTTTAGCATCTATGTTCATCAGGGATATTGGCCTGTAATTCTCTTTGTAGTGCCTTTATCTGGTTTTGGGATTAGGGTAATGGTGGCTTCATAGAAAGAGTTTTCAAGTGTTCCTTCCTCTTAAATTTTCTGGAATAGGCTGAGGAGGATAGGTTTTAGTTTTTCTTTGAATGTTTGGTAAAACTCCCCTGTGAAGCCATCTGGCCCAGGGCTTTTGTTTGCTAGAATTTTTTTAATTTTTATTATTGCTTCAATTTCCTCCTTAGTTATTGGCCTATTCAGATTTTTTTTTTTTATTCTTCCTTATTGAGGTTGTATTTTTCTTGGAATATGTCCATTTCTTTTAGGTTGACCAGTTTGTTAGAATAAAGTTGTTCACAGTATTTTCTTACAATCCTTTGTATTTCTGTGGCGTCTGTTGTTATTTTATCTCTTTCATTTCTTTTTTTTAATTAAATCTTTATTGTTCAGATTATTACATTTGTTCCTCTTTTTACCCCCCATAACTCCCCTCTACCCAGTTCCCACCCCACCCTCCACCCTCACTCCCCACCCACTGTCCTCATCCATAGGTGCTCAATTTTTGCCCAGTCTCTTTCCGCATCCCCCTCACCCCTTTCCCCCCCAAGAATAGTCAGTCCATTCCCTTTGTATGCTCCTGATTCTATTATAATCACCGGTTCATTCTGTTCATCAGATTATTCACCTGATTTTTAGATTCACTTGTTGATAGATGTGTATTTGTTTTTCATAATTTGTATCTTTACCTTTTTCTTCTTCTTCCTTTTCTTAAAGGATACCTTTCAGCATTTCATATAATACTGGTTTGGAGGTTATGAATTCTTTTTTTCTTATATGTGAAACTCGTTATCTGACCTTCAATTCTGAATGATAGCTTTGCTGGATAAAGTGTTCTTGGTTGTAGGTTCTTGGCATTCATCACTTTGAATATTTCTTGCCATTCCCTTCTGGCCTGCAAAGTTTCTGTTGAGAAATCAGCTGACAGTCGTATGGGTATTCCCTTGTAGGTAAGTGAGTTTCTTTCTCTTGCTGCTTTTAAGATTCTCTCTTTGTCTTTTGCTCTTGGCATTTTAATTATGATGTGTCTTGGTGTGGTCCTCTTTGGATTCCTTTTGTTTGGGGTTCTCTGAGCTTCCTGGACTTGTAAGTCTATTTCTTTCACCAGGTAGGGGAAGTTTTCTGTCATTATTTCTTCAAATAGGTTTTCAATATCTTGCTCTCTCTCTTCTTCTGGCACCCCTATAATTTGGATGTTGGTACACTTGAAGCTGTCCCAGAGGCTCCTTACACTATCTTCGTATTTTTGGATTCTTTTTTCATTTTGCTTTTCCGGTTGGGTGTTTTTTGCTTCTTCGTATTTCAAATCGTTGACATGATTCTTGTGATCCTCTAGTCTGCTGTTGGGAGTCTGTATAATATCCTTCATTTCAGTCAGTGTATGCTTAATTTTCAGTTGGTCCTTTATCATAACATCGAGGGCCTGACTAGATTTCTTGAAGATCTCACTACATTTATCGGAGGTCTCACCCGTCTTTTCGAGGGTCTAACTAAATTTATCGGCAGCTTCTAGACCAGGGGTGGGCAAACTTTTTGACTTGAGGGCCACAATGGGTTCTTAAACTGGACCGGAGGGCCGGAACAAAAGCATGGATGGAGTGTTTGTGTGAACTAATATAAATTCAAAGTAAACATCATTACATAAAAGGGTACGGTCTTTTTTTTTTTTAGTTTTATTCATTTCAAACAGGCCGGATCCGGCCTCCCGGGCCGTAGTTTGCCCACGGCTGTTCTAGACAGTTCTTGAAAAACCTTAAAAGTGTGGTTTTGAACTCTATATCCAGTTGTTTGCTTTCCTCCATTTCTGTCCTATTTCTTTGTCTCCGCATTTTTTGTGCTTCCCTGTGTTGATGGACTGCCTTTCTGTGCTAGGTGTCTTATAGGGCCCAGTGGCTCAGCCTCCCCAATTATCTGAGGTGGACTCTCTTGGTGCACCCCCTTGTGGGCTGTGTGCACAGTCCTGTTGTAGTTAATCCTTGATTGTTGTAGGTATCACTGGGAGGAATTAACCAATTGGCTGTGAGAATCAGCTACGTCTTCAGTGGGAAAACTTCTGGGCTGGAGACACCCCTTCAGGGCAAGACTTGCTTCAGTGGGGCTTTGGTGCTCACTGAGTCACTCTGACCACCGGGTATACTGGCTCCTGGATCTTTCAGGAGGTGCTAATCTAGCCTTTGCCTGAGGCTATTCAGCTGGAGCTCAGCTGTGAAGGAATGCAAGTTGCCCTGGGGCCTTGGGCCAGCTTCAAGTTTGTTAGGTAATTTTCAGATTGCAAAAGCCTCTGTGCACAGCTTGGGCAGGGCGAGGTCCCAGAGGATCAATAGGGTGGAGAAAACAGCTATGGCTGATCATCAGTCCTTCCCTAAGCGGCCCCGAGTCTCAGTGTCCAGGTAATTGCTGCAAGCACCTCTGAGAGAAAGCCGCCCTCAAGATTCGAACGATGCCAGGCAGACTACCTTCTCTCTGTATCAGTCAGCGTCCCCAGAGATTCGCCCGGAACTGGAGTTCAGAGCAGTAGGGAGTTTGAGACTCCCTCTCGATTGAAAAAGCCAACCATGTCCTCAGCCACCAGCCCTTTCTGCTTCCGCCTCCGTACCTGTGCACTTAACTTCTGCACCGCAGCTCCTCTGAGTCTCGGTATGCTTTTCTCTTTCCTTCTAGTTGTAGTATTTCCACTCAGCCAGCCTTCCTGTGGTTCTGGATGATGCCCATTCTGTCTTTTAGTTGTATTCTTGAAGTGGTTGTGCGAGGCAGCAATCTCCGGTGTTTACCTATGCCGCCATCTTGGTTTCCTGGTCTCTTTCATTTCTGATTTTGTTTATTTGGCTCCTCCTCTCTCTTTGCTTCTTGGTGAGCCTGGCTAGGGGTTCATCAATCTTGCTTATCCTTTCAAGGAACCAGCTCTTGGTTTTATTGATCTTTTGTATTGTTGTTTGGTCTCTATGTCATTTATTTTTTGCTCTGATCTTTATTATCTGCTTCCTTCTGCCCACTCTGGGCTTTTCTTGGAGTTCTCTTTCTAATTCTTTAAGTTGTAGAGTTAGATCATTTATTACCAGTTTTTATTTTTTATTTTATTTTTTGAGGTAGGCTTGTATTGCTATGAACTTCCCTCTCAGGGCTGTTTTCACTGTATCCCTTAGATTTTGGATTGTTGTGTTTTCATTGTCATTTGCTTCCAGGATGTTGTTAATTTCTTCTTTGATCTCTTTGGTAACCCAATCATTATTTAATAGCATGCTATTTAGCCTCTAAGTGTTTGAATTTTTTGTGTTTTTTTTTTGTAGTTTATTTCTAATATTATCCATTGTGATCTGAGAAGATTCTTAATCTGATTTAAATCTTCTTGAATTTGGAAAGACTTTGCCTGTGATCCAATATATGTTCTATCTTTGAGAATGTCTCATGTGCACTTGAGAAGAATTTATATTCTGTAACTTTGGGGTGAAATGTTCTGAAGATGTCAATTAATTCTCTCTGATCTAGTGAATCATTTAGGATTGATGTTTCTTTGCTGGATTTTTTGTTTAGAGGATTTATTCAGTGATGCCAATGGGATATCAAAGTCCCCTACCATGATTGTGTTGCTGTCGATCTCTCCCTTGATATCTTCCAGGAGTTTTTTTATGTATTTGGTTGCTCCTGCATTGGGTGCACATATGTTTACCAGAGATATATCCTCTTGTTGTACTTACCCCTTTAGTATTATGAAGTTGCTTTCCTTACCTCTTGTTATGGCCTTCACTTTGAGGTCTATTTTGTCAGATGTAAGTATTGCTACCTCAGCTTTTTTTTCATTTCCATCTGCCTGAAAGATATTTTCTCATCCCTTCACTTTCAGTCTGTGTGAGTCCTTTGTTGTGAACTGGGTCTCTTGTAGACAGCATATCTACACTAATAAAAGAGAAACATGGTAATTGGCGTATGACCGCTACCCTTTTCATTGGCTAATCAGCAAGATATGCAAATTAACTGTCAGCCAAGATGGCTGCCGGCAGTCAGGCAGCTTGAAACTAACATGAGGCTTGGTTGCCTCAGTGACGGAGGAAACCAACGTTCCCTGCCTGCGGCTGCAAGCCTCTGAGCCTGCAGTTTGAAACATTTTAACAAACACCGCTGGACTTCAGCCAGCAGATTCGCAACATTGTATGCAAAGGCCAGAAACCTACTTTCAGGATCGGAGGCCTAAGAGCTGGAGCCAAGCCTCAAGCTAAAGCTGGCCCAGAATAAACAAAAAAAAAAAAAGGAAAAAAGGAGCGATTGGAGTTCAGTCACCCCCAGCCTGAAAACAGCCCTCAGCCCCTCACCCAGACTTGCCAGGCACCCCAGTGGTGACCCCCACCCTGAAGGGTGTGTGACCAGCTGCAAACAGCCATCATCCCCTCATCCAGGCTGGCCTGGCACCCCAGTGGGGACCCCCACCCTGATCCAGGACACCCTTCAGGGCAAACGAGCTGGCCCCCACCCATGCACCAGGCCTCTACCCTATATGGTAAAAGGGTAATATGCCTCCCAGCACCGGGATCAGCGGAGCCGCGAGGCCTCCCGGCACTGGGATCAGCGTGACGGGGGCAGCGCCCAAACCCCCTGATCGCCCTGCTCTGTGTGTGACAGGGGGCGGGGCCACAACCCCCACCCCCCCCGGCCCTGCTCTGTGTGTGACGGGGTAGAGCCATAACCTCCCCATCAGCCCTGCCCTGAGTGTGACAGTGGCGGCGCCCCAACCCACTGATCTGCCCTGCTCTGTGTGTGACAGGGGATGGTGCCCCAATTCCCCTATTGGACCTACTCTGTGAGTGACAGGGGGGAGCTCCCCAACCCCTGATGGGCCCTGCTCTGTGCGTGACAGGGGGCAGTGCCCCAACCCCCGGATTGGCCCTGCTCTGCATGACAGGGGGTCGCGCCGCAACCTCCCCATCGACCCTGCCTTGAGTGTGACAGGGGGTGGTGCCCCAACCCCCCCATCGACCCTGCCTTGAGTGTGACAGGGGGTGGTGCCCCAACCCCCCAATCGGCCCTGCTCTGAGCCCGACCAGGGGCTGCACCTAGGGATTGGGCCTTCCCTCTGCCACCCGGGAGCAGGCCTAAGCCAGCAGGTCGTTATCTCCTGAGGGGTCCCAGACTGCTAGAAGGCACAGGCTGGGCTGAGGGACCCCCCCTTCCCGCCGAGTGCACAAATTTTTGTGCACCGGGCCTCTAGTCCTATCTAATAATAGACAAACATGGTAATTGACCATACCTTCACTATGCCATCCCATTGGCTAATCAGCGAGATATGCAAATTAACCGCCAACAAAGATGGCGGTTAATTTGCATATGTAGGTTGAAGCAGCAGATCGAAGACTGAAGGCGGCTCCGGCCGCAACAGGAAGGCTTTGAAGGCAGCTCCAGCCGGAGCAGTGAAGGCTTGAAGGTGGCTCTGGCCAAAGCAGCAAAGGCTTTGAAGGTGGCTCCGGCCAGAGCGAAGGCCTGGGTCCCGGGTGCCAGAGGAAAACCGGTGCCGGCAACCAGGGGAAGGGAAGGCCTATTGCACGAATCTTTTCATGCAACAGGCCTCTAGTATTATATATTATGTTTTCTTATTCATCCAGCCACTCTATGTCTTGGTTGGAGCATTTAGTCCATTTACAGTTAAGGTTATTATTGATAGGTACTTGTTTGTAGCCATTTTTATTTTTTGTGCCTGTGTTCCTTCTTCCCTTACTATTTCTTCTTCTTACAACAGTCCCTTTAGAATGTTTTGCTTTGCTGGCTTGGTAGTGATAAACTCCTGTAGTCTTTTGTTGTTGTTGTTTTGGTTTTTTTTGTTTGTGAAGCTCCTGATTTCTGAATTCTTACTCTGAATTCTTTTTCCGACATATTGCATGCCTCCATTTCATTTAGTACCTCTCCTGGTGACCCCTCCTTTTTTTCCTTTGGGGATTGTTTCTTTGTCTCCCCATTTTTTTCTCTCACCGAAGGATCTAGGTGCCAAGTTGCACGGGGCCTCTGGCTGCAGCAGTGAGCTTGGCAGGAGGGTTATGCACTCTGAGACTCCCTGGAGGGTCCAGACGCCGGGATGCGTGGGGCCTAGGGTTGAAGCGGCAGGCTTGGTGGGGCCCAGTGCTGAAGCAGAGGGCTTGTTGAGAGGTTTGTGCAGTGGCGGGGCCCGGGGTCAAAGTAGAGGGCATAGTGGGAGTGTCATGCAGTCCAAGACTCAGCAGGGATCCCAGTCGCTGGGATGCACGGGGCCTGGGACAGAGGCCAAAGCCGCAGGTGGGTGGGAGGGGAGTGTGCTCTGGAATTCACAGGAGCCTGTAACTGGGGAGGCTGGAGTTCTGGTGCCTGTGAATCTGCAGCTGAGGTAGCAGGTCTTTGGCCAGAGTGCCTGTAGGGTCCAGCATGGTGTCTGAGGCCAGTCTGGGTGGTGATGAGGCTGGGATTCTAGTTAGAGCAGATCTCCCCTTCTAGACGGCATGGTTTCTGTGCTAGCACCAGCCTTCTGGGAGTGAGTGTAGCAGTAGCAGGGGCTCCCCATCTAGGAAAGCCTGGTCCATCAGTCCCTGAAAGTCATTCAGGATCTAACTGTCACACACATACACACCACATCTATATACTCCACTTTTACTCCCTCCCTCTCTCACACTCTCTCCCTCACTGCTGTCCTGCTGGCCACCATCTTTGGTCCCTCTCTACTTTTTCATATAATTATATGGAGTTCTTAGTTCTTTTCACTTATTTATTTTTTAAAAATATCTTTTTATTGATTTTAGAGAGAGAGGAAGGGAGAGGGAAAGAGAGAAAAACATTGATGCAAGAGAGAAACATCATGCACCTGGACCAGGGATGGAACCTGCAACTTGAGCATGTCCCCTGACCAGGAATCAAACTTTGCAACCTTTCTGTGCATGGGACCACAATCAACCAACTGAACCACACCAGTCAGGGCTCAGGCCCTTATTTCTATCAGAAGAAAAACTTTAATGTTACTTTCCCCCAACAAACCACAAATTCTGAAACTTAGATTTATTATTGTTCCACTCTAGGAAGGGGTTAATCCATTGCATCTTTCAGACCATAGAACACTCAAGTCTGACTTTTGAATGCTTTCACACATCGGAATTTGAGGCCTACTTTGGCTCACTTGTTATTCCTCTTCTATTCATCATCTGGACCTGAAGGGAAAATTAAGTAGAGTGAAATTTGCCATGGTTGTATATTAACTGTGACCACAAATATTTTGTTTCTCATGTTCTAATCTTAACTTAGACATCACAGGTTTGGATAATGAATAGTCAATAATATGCAAACTATGCTCTTATGTTCTTTTTTGTCTTTTTCCCATTCAGCCTTCAGAAGGTCAACTGCAATCATGCAGAACCTGTATATTGTATGCACCAACATTTAATTTTTTTTAGAGAATTTTCTCCCCTTGCTCTAGAAGTAGCTATGTTATCTTATACTCTCAGTCAAGAAGAACTGACAGGACCCATATCTCAGGAAAGGAAAGTGTCAGAAGCCAAGAAGAGCCCTTCCCTTCCATGTGCTGGGTTAGCTACTGGCAGTCAGCTGTCTGCTGGTCCTTTCTATGCTCTACCTTGAATCTAAAAGGTTGGAAGCCTGAGAACTATACAGGGTTGGGCAAAAATAACTGGTTTATAGTTGTGAGTATTCAAAACACAGTTTATTCTTGTATTATTACTTATTAATGATTGTATTATTTTCCATACAAACAACTGTAAACTTACTTTTGCCCCACTCTATGTTTCCTGGAATACAAAGCCCGAGAATATCCCAGTGGCAGACAACTATGAGTGATGAGGAAGGCAGAAGGGAAGCAGAAGGTGTCATTTTCTTTAAAAAAAAAATGTATATTTTCATTGATATCAGAGGAAGAGAGGAGAGATAGAAACATCAATGATAAGAGAGAATCACTATTCAGCTGCCTCTTGCACTTCCCCCACTGGGGATTGAGCCTTCAACCCCGGCATGTGCCCTTGAGTAGAATCAAGCCCAGGACCCTTCAGTCCACAGGCCAACACTCTATCCACTGAGCCAAACCGGCTAGGGCGAAGCTGTCATATTCTTCCTGAAGCAGCAGATTAGAGATTTTACAGTGGCCTCTGGGGGTCCCTCCACAAATCATCTGTCTCAGGAGGCAGTTTCCAGATGTTCCTGACCTATGTAGCAATATTTCCCTGAAAGTTAGCTGCAAATATGAGAGCTATGAGCTCCCCTCACCTTATATCTTCCAGGCTCTTCAACTGTTTAATAAGCCCCTAACTGCTTGTTTTAAACTAGAGGCCCAATGCATGAAATTCGTGCAAGAGTAGGCCTTTCTTCCCCTGGCTGCCAGCACCGGCTTCCCTCTGGCACCCAGGACCCAGGCTTCCCTCGTAGCCCCAGCTTCGTCTGGAAGGTTGTCAGTCTAATTAACATATTATGCTTTTATTATTATAGATACCTCTTGCTTCAAGTACCCAGCATGCTTTCTGTTTTTCTAACAGATGACTGACTGATATGTCCCATCTCCTAATTTATACAAACAGGTGGTCAGGCATCCATTTAACTAAGAAAAACACAACCCCGATTTAGATGATCATTTGCAGACCCCCATCCAATAGATTGTAAGCTGATTTTAACCCAAAAGGTCACACATTTATGTGACTTCGTTTTCTTCCCTTAGGCTTGGAGAACTCCACAATACTACAGAGATCAGATCTAAAAACTGTAACACCAATATCACCCATCTTCCATGGTGATACCTTGAGGTTGGCTACACCCACACATGTTTATCCTTAATATTTTCAGTTCCCTTTCACTCTATTTCCATTGGATTATTTGTATATATGTTTTTTATTTATTATTATTATTTTATTTTAATCTTTACCTGAGGATATGTTTTTATTGATGTTTTTAGAGAGGAAGGGGGAAAAGAGAGAGAGAGAGAAACATTGATTTGTTGTTCCAGTTATTTATGTATTCATTGGTTGGTTCTTATATGTGTCCTGGGAATTGAACCTGAAACCCTGGCACATTGGATATTGGATGATGCTCCAACCAACTGAGCTGCCTGGCCAGGGCTTAATCTGGTACTTTCTTTAAGATGGTTGTCATGCTCATTTGTGTGAGTGGTGAACTGAACAAGCCTATGTGTGCCAGTCATACTGAGGACATGCATATGTATTACCACCATTTCCTGAAATGAAGCAGTAAAGTTCTAATACAATTAGTGTATTAGATGATTTCCGCTAGATGCAAGTAGAGTATATTGAGGGAGAGATACCATTTTCTAATATGCACAAAGATGTGACCTGGGCTTGTGACAGGCAGTCCCTCACCCCCAACCCCCCCCCCCCCACACACACACACTTTATCTTTAATGCAACCTTATGGTTAACATAGAATGTGCATAGAATGTGTAATTTTAATAACAAATACAGTACAGATGCAAGTTATGGAAATTTAAATTATGCAAACTTGAAGTTGCTGATAAAGAAAAATTTTACAAAGTTTTGCTGCATAAAACTCTCTAAAAAGCTTCCAAGAACTGCAAATTCCAAAACTGGCTGGCCCTGTAGGTTGCAAATCATGTCCATGGACTGGCACACAGAGGTGCCACATTATACAGCATGATGTGAAGCACATGCCCACCGGTGTGTACTGGATGGAGTCTTTACCTGCATCTTCAGTGACCATTGTGCTATCGTTGTACTATGAGCCTTTAGCTCAGAAGTTACACATACTAAAGCCCTCTGAACCTCTAACCACTGCCTTTAGTCATTTGCCATCTGCTGATTTGGGAAACAGCACACTCTACACAGCACTAGAGAGGATGCTATGAAAATCAAATATCGACTTAGCAACCCCTTCAAGCCCCCCGCCCCCCCCCCCCCCCCCACACACATATACAGTAACAGGATCTCTACCTAACATTATTCCTCTGTGATAACTGGTCTTAAATGATAAGTATTTTAAGTTATATGGTGTGCTCAGGAGAGCACCCCTCACACAAAATGCAGCTTCCCTTTAAAAATTCTTCATGTCTTTAAGTGATTCTAACCCCAATGCCTAAGCCTGAAAGACAATTTGTAAAACTGGAAGGAGCCCTGAAGTTTGCAATTTAGCATCACATTTAGTGGTCCACCATGGGGATAGAATTCTCTGCTAAGCATCCCAGAAATCAGATCTGTTTCTGGGTATCCCCCACCCCCCCTTCTTTTTAGTAGATGGTGAGAGGCATCAGCATGTGGAATGATGCTTTGGTTATTTTTACCCCAGGCACTAACAGGGCTTGAGTTTGTTGCTACCAGTAAGTCACCTTCACGGGTATCTACAGGGCTTACTTTCATTATGCTTGTTCATTCAATTATAAAAGAGGGCCACGTGTTTTTATTGTCCCCGCCCTGAATAATTAGAGGATTAATGAGCTAATAAGCTCATAATACTGTCAACCTCATGAGGAAATTAGCCTACAGTCCTGGGGCAGGGCATGCCCTGTATGTAGTCTATGTGGGCTGCCATCAGCAGATAAACAGAGCTGCCCCTCACACCCCACCACAGCCTGAAGTGGATGCTGCTGACTTCCCCCAGTCCTTGGTCCTGGGCCATCCACCTATGGGCTGTGCACGTGCTCAGTACCTGTGAAGCAGGGGCAGTGACATTTCTACATTTTGATTTTTAGTGTTTATCAAACACGCCCAAGTGCTGACTGTGAGGGAGATTGGAGCTTTGATGGAGGTGTACATTTAGTGTCGTTCTTATTTGGAACCACCACACAAATGGGGGCAGGGTGGCGCCATAATCGTTCCAGTGCTTAGAGCGTCTAAAGGTTATATTAGGGCTCCAAGTCTACCACCCACTTTTAAAACAATTTCACCAAGAAATGTCAACAATTTACTTCCAACCCCCCCCCCCCAAATCTGTCTTTCCTAGCAGGCAGCCTTCACAATGGACTAAATTCTCCTCTAATACAGACTTATCAGAACACCTTGCACAGTGCTACAAAATCGAAGAAAATTAAAGCTTATTTGACTAGGGAATAGTCCAGGCTTTGAGTCAAGAGCTGAGCTGAGCCCGGCCGGTGAGGCTCAGTGGTTGAGCATCAACCTATGAACCAGGAGGTCATGGTTCGATTCCCAGTCAGGGTATATGCCCTGGCTGCAGGCTTGATTCCCCGTGTGGGGTGTGCAGGAGGCAGCTGATCAATGATTCTCTCTCATCATTGATGTTTCTGTCTCTCCTTCTCCCTTCCTCTCTTAAATCAATAAAAAATATTTTTTTAAAAAAAGAACTGGTCTGAAAGGTTTAAATCAAATTTTTAGAACCATCTGATCAATGACTTGCAGATAAGCTTGGGGTCCTAGAAACGGAGGAGAAACCTTCTTTTTCTATCTTTGTTTCCCAAGAGAGGGGTTTGCTGTGTCCTTGGTGAGTCCTGTGACCACTGCCATTTGTCATATCCAAATACATATGACTTCTCTATTCCTGCACCATCTGAGACATGTGTGTGCATAGAAACAAAAGCTATATATTTCCACCACAAAATATATAGCTTTTCACACTTGGATCCCCTCCAGACACGATTCTGAATATGACACTCTGTTGCAGGGCACTAAAAATGGTGTTTTCCTCAAAATAAAACCTTTAAAGATCCCTTAGTAGCTATTTGGGGACTGAAATTCAATTTCAATTCCCCACCCTTTGGCCAGCTGTAGATTCAAAATACTTACATAAAACAAAAAGGGTACGTACTTCATGGCAAATGTGATTTTCCTTCTGCAATAAAATGTGTGCTACAGTTACCACAAACTATATTTTTCCTTAGAGAATACAGAAAGCAGCCCTGCCCGGTGTGGCTCAGTTGGTTGGGTGTCTTCCTGTGCACTGAGGGGTCAATTGTTTGATTCCCGATCAGGGCACATACCCAGGTTACGGGTTTGATTCCCAGATGGGGCACGTGCAAGAGGCAACTGATCGATGTTTCTCTCTCACATCCATGTTTCTCTCTCTCCCTCCTTTCCTCTCCCATGAAAATCAATAAAAACATTTTTTTTTAAAGAAAATACACAAAGCAATAATACACCTCAACAAGAGAGAAGAGATTCTTTCTTAAATTTTATTTCATAGATAGCTTTGATATAAGCTTCAGATAGACCCACGTACTATGCAGAGTTTGTGAAATCTATACCTTCAAATCATAACACTATTTTAGGCCATTATATCTAAAAGCATGACAAATTCTCTTATTCAAATCCTTTTATTACAAGTAGTTCTTGCACATAAATGTTACATCACAATAGCAAAAAAATGTAAACTTATTTTGCAAACTACATAAATACTATATATCTGCCTTGAAGTTACTGTTACTTTAAAATCAGGCTATACTCTAAATGCTTTACACAGAAAACTCTGGTCAGTAGCTTATGTGTATGAAACAGTTTCTTTTTCTTACTGACTTGCCTTTCATGTTGCCTACTTAGTGAGGTCTTTGAAGAAGAAACATTTTAAATAGGACCCACATCAAAATTCAGTCCACAAGTAAGACAAGAACCAGATGCATGTCCATAACCGTGGGCAAAATATGAGATGTGAAAATTATTCCACAGGCTACCTCTGACAAGCCACCAATGGTATGGAGGTAGCTGAAAATGAGGACTTGAGTCAAGCTATTGGATCCCACATGGAAGGACTTCAGCCCGCTTGCCAATATACCTTTTGCCTGTTACAAATGACTCACCTCTTTCTCTTTTCTTTGAGAACACAACAGGTCATTTCTTCAGCTATAATCCTAGACTGGGAAGTCTAGGTGGCCAGTGAGCTTATGTCATCATCACTGTTCTTAATGTCTTTAAATACAAATTTGAAATGTATGAATATACAGCTGCATTTACACACTCATGCATAATTAAAGGACCACAATGGGACTTTTTTTTTTTTTTTTTTTTGCTTCAAGAGAAGTTTTTAATGTTGACCTTTTTTGTTATTAACTTTACAGTAAATAATTTTCCTCAGAATGTTCTTTAAGTTAAAAATCAAGTTTTATCTGAAGCCCTTTCTGTTTTGTTATTCTAAGATTCCTACTGAATACCTAGCTACTGGCCACGGTTTCTTCGAACAAAAAGAATATCATTGCTGAAGCATTTTTTTAAAATTGTAAATGCATGCACAAAGAACTACCTAGGCTTTCCAAGCAGCTACACAAACTGGCTCAAGTAACAGTATTATTTATTGTGGCCTAAGCCCTTCCCCAACATCTTTAAACACAACGAGAATGGCTACAAGGTGGTGGCGGAGCCCAGAATGCGAGTCCAGGCCAGCAGGGCTCCGAGCATCTCACAGGATGGCAAGCAGGAATCCACCGTGTGATCCCCCCTCTTCCTGTGCATTTTCTCTAAATGCACGGTGTCCTCCCTTTACTGCCCAGGTTTTTAAACTACATAAAACAATTCCTTAAAAAAAAATCTAGCAATGATTAATTGAGACCTCAAATAACACTGTACAGGGGCTTTGTTAGAGACAGGCAACCAGTCTCAACAGCTCTCCTCCCAGTGCAGGCTGGGTGGGCGGCGGGCACCGGGTTCAGGAGCTGCTCTTGTTGCAGACGGTGCTCTGGCTGATCCCATCTTCCATGTACTGGCTGCCCGTGTCGCTCCTGCTGAGGACGGTGGAGGTGATGCGGGAGGGCCGCCTCTCCGGGTTCTTCTCCTGAGAGAAGCAGCAGATCATCTTCTTCATGGTGCTGTACATGTCCTCGTCCTTGTAGGAGTAGATGACAGGGTTCATGAGGGAGTTGAGCAAGGCCAGCAGCAGGAACCACCTTTTCACGTGCTGCAGGTCGCACTGCTTGCAGTTCAGGCCGTCCAGCAGCAGCACCACCAGGCCCGGGGTCCAGCACACCACGAAGGCCCCTGGAGGGAGAGAGAAGCAAGCGACAGGCGCTCAGACCTCGGGCTGCTTCTGTAGGGTCTTCGGGCCCAGCCTCCTGTCAGTGGCATCAAGGGACCTTAGGAATTTGTTTTGACAACTGCCAAGCAAATGCCCACCTTTCACCTGAGCGTCAGACTGGGCTTGTGAGAGGCGAAGAGCTGAGGACCCTCTGACTATTACACGTTCTATTGCACCTTCTTACCTGATTATTCAGGTCTGGTCATTAGGGCTTACACCTGCCTCCTGCTAACTCGGCGCTACACACACCTTATCTGTTAGTTCTTAGGCAGCGGTTCTCAACCTGTGGGTCGTGAACCCTTTGGCGGTCGAACGACTCTTTCACAGGGGTCGCCTAAGACCATCCTGCATATCAGATATTTACATTACGATTCATAACAGTAGCAACATTACAGTTATGAAGTAGCAACGAAAATAATTTTATGGTTGGGTCACAACATGAGGAACTGTATTTAAAGGGCCAGAAGGTTGAGAACCACTGTGAGCCTCACGAGGAGGCCACTGCAGTCATTATCCACGTTGTGCCAATGAGAAACCGGAGGCCCGGATCCAAGGGCATCTTCAGGGAGGCCTCAGACACTTACCCAAACACTCTGCTGTTCTCTAAACCAGAATTCCTAAACGTTTTCCTGAAAAATAAGACACAGTGCATCTATGGCTGTCTCCTAAAAATTTTATTCTTTATGAATCCATGTTGGTGCTTAGTAAGCACTAACATATTCAGAGGCCATCTGCTTAAAATCTGTTTTAGACTAAGATTTTTTTTGAGTCAGAAATAAATTTCTTTCATGATGAAACAGAGATGTGCTTTTTAGCACATTTATTTATTTAGCACAATTTTAGCACCAATTGCACATGAAAGGCAGTCTCTCTGAGTCTCTAGCCATCTGATTATACTCAGCTTACCTCTAAACATTCTGACATGTTTTTCCTAAAATATGAGACATAGGTCCGATATTCCCGTGCCTTGTCATCATAACCTCGGACCACAGTGCTCATACAGTACTTGCTATGAGCCAGGAGCTGGTAGAAGTGCTTTCCTTTAGTAACTCATAGAACCACACTATGAGGTAGGCACCATTAGCCTCCCCAGGAAGCTGAGGCACAGGAGAAGTGACTTGCTCATCATCAAATAGCTTATAAGGGACATCTAATTTTGAACCCAAGCAGTCTTTCACCGTAGGCTGTGCTCCCAGCCACGAGGTGACCTGCCTCCATACTAAATGCCCTGGCTTATCTATTCCATAAATATTCACTGTGAGTCTACAATGTGCCAGGAGCTATACTAGGCAGTGAAGGAGGTGAAGACCATGTGCTCCAGGCGCTAACGGGCTAACGGGGGAGAGAATAAGCAAGTGAGTCTACAAACCACATCACCAACTAGTTTCTCTTATTGGTTAAAATTCATCCTGGACAACATTCCTCTTGTTGCTTTGTCTTCTTTTGGAGAGGAATAGTAATAAGCAAGTCAAGTCGAGAATTCTAAAGTCAGTGTGAGGCCATGAAACTCCATAAGCTTTGGGGTCAGACAGCTATGCCCAGGTCCTCATCTTATGAGCTGCATGACGGAGGCACATCATTTATGTGAGCCACCATTCCCTCGCTGATAAAATAAGGAAAATAATCTCAATTGTGCAGGTGGTTGTGAGGGTTAGAGGTAATAGAAAGTGGTCCCACCAATGAGTTGGGTTCAGCAAGCAGTGTTACCCTGCAATGCCGAACACAGATGTCTAGGAGGTATCAGGAGACTTAATTTCCCATGTCATACTTAAAGGTCCCCAACAGCTTCTGTTTTCTCCATCCTGTATGACTGTTGGTCTGGCTGACATATGTGAATGAAGAAGTGGACTCAGAGGTTCCAAGAGTTCAGAGATTTGGATCCAGCTCTTCACTTACTGTACAACTCGAGGAGACCCACATCATAAGTCGGGGCTTCGGCTTCCAATGCCGTAAAATGGGGACTTCAGGCTAGTTCTGGGTTTTTTACATTAAGGATTGTACACCCTTAGGGGGTGTGCAATCAATTTAATGGGTTTGGACAAGTTTTTTTAAATTTTTATTTTAATGAAAGGAAGGAATGGAATGGAAAGGCTCATATTGTACTATCCACCCCTGGTCGGCAAACTGTGGCTAGCGAGCCACATGCGGCTCTTTGGCCTCTTGAGTGTGGCTCTTCCACAAAATACCACGTGCGGGCGCGCATGTACAGTGTGATTGAAACTTCGTGGCCCATGCGCAGAAGTCGGTATTTTGCGGAAAAGCCACACTCAAGGGGCCAAAGAGCCGCATGTGGCTCGTGAGCCGCAGTTTGCCGACCACTGAGTCCTAGACTAAGGGACGTATTCTTTCATGAACTTCTGTTTCAATTTTACAAACTATATTAATGTGTGTATTGGGTATTAAGTAAAACATTATTTCTTACTGTTGGACTAAGTAAAAAAGTTTTAAAAATACTAGTTTAGGTAATATTTAAGGCTCCAATCAGCTAAACTGGTTTGTATTTCTCATAACAGTATCACTTTTGTTCTGTCTGCTCTTCCCAAGAAAGGGTTACTATGTTGTCAAGAGGGAAGAACTAGTGAGAGCCAGGCATCAAAAGCTGTAGCTACCAACTTTGATGTCAAGAGTCCTTGCCGTGTACGGTGCATATTTCCAAAGAAATTCCTTTAGGAGTGTTTAAGGTTGTTGTGTTAATGAGTAAAATATTAACTTTACTCTTTGTTAAATACATAAGTCTTCCAAACCAATGGGAAGGGAAGACCGGAACTAAAGGAAAGGAAAACAGACTGCAAATAAAATAAAAAAAAAAAGGAGGGTGAGGAGCAAAACATAGAAAAGTGTGACAAATAAAGAACAAAATAAGTTGCTGGAAATGAGTCCAAATATACCGAACACCGAACTCAGATTTAATTGTGGTGTAGTGTTTTTTTTTGTTGTTAATATATTTTTATTGATTTCAGAGAAGAAGGGAGAGGGAGAGATAGAAACATCAATGAGAGAGAATCATTGATCAGCTGCCTCCCGCACGCCCCCTACTGGGGATCGAGCCCACAACCTCGGCATGTGCCCTTAACCAGAATCGATCCCAGGACCTTTCAGTCTTCAGGCCGACACTCTATCTATCCACTGAGCCAAACCAGCCAGGGCAATTGTGGTATAGTCTTTAAAAGCAGGTGAATCTGGCCCTGGCGGTTTGACTCAGTGGTCAGAGCGTTGGCCCACAGACTGAAGGGTCTTGGGTTCAATTAGGGTCAAGGGCAGGTACCTCAGTTGCAGGCTAGATCCCCAGCCTGGTAGGGGTGTGTGCAGGAGGCAACCAATTGATGTGTCTCTCTCATCAATGTTACTCTCTATCTCTTCCCCTCCCTTCTACTCTCTCTAAAAATCAGTGGAAAAAAATATCCTCAGGTGAGGATTAACCAAAAAAACATTTTTTCTTAAAGCAGGTGAATCTAAACAATATGATGTCTAACAGTGCATCCATATGTGGTAAAACCATGAGGAAAAAGCAAGATGATTAACACAAAATTTACAATCTGGTTACTTCTGCAGGAGACAGAGGGCCACTGGGATGGGGCACATTTGTTCTAGAGATAATGGTAATGTTCTATGAAATTGGGTGGCAAGTACACAGGTATTTAAACAATATTTTATTTAAACTGTAGCTATATCTTCTCTAATTTTGTTTGATATATTTCACACACACGTATACATATAAAAAAAGATAAAAGTAAACTGACAGTATGTTTTCCTAAAAACTGTTGTTCTAAATGGGATTAAAAAAAATCATAAAAGCTTTTTTCCCCTTCAGCATGAAACTCCAGTTGGGATTAGTCAGAGAACTGAAACGCTCTAAATAAATGTTCAGATCTATGCTCTGTTTGTTATATGTGGTAATTCATACAAATTTTCCCTTTGTGTTGAGTTACGTAATTCATTCAATCAACACCAGACAAACTTCATTGAGCAATGATTATATGCCAGGCACTGTTACAAGCATTTTATATAAATTAACCATTCAATCTTCATAGCAACCCTTGGAAATAGGTACTAATGCTATCCTCATTTTAAACCCGAGGAAATGGAAGCACAGAGAAGTGAGGTAATATGCTCAAAGCCACACAGCTGATCAGAGGAGGAGCCAGGATCCGAACCCAAGCACCTGGCACCAGAGCCTGTGCTCCAGTCCACAGTCTAGGCTGCCCAGCAGGGGGCCATGAGGATCTTATTACTAAAGTGAGTGATGGAAGAGGGGGGAGGGGAAGCCACTTCTGGCCTTTAAAGTCCCCTCATAGTGTGACATATCTGACTGTGAGGCTGCATATTTCACAAGTCATTCTCTGGTTTGCTAACAGAAAGACTTTCTGGTTATGGGAGGAAGGAGGGAGGAGGGGCAGGAGGGGCTTTATCTGGAAGGATGTCAGACGTCCGGTCAATCTGGCCTAATTAGCATATTACCCTTTTATTAGTATAGATTTTTTAAAATATGTTTTTATTGATTTTAGAGAGGAAGGGAGAGGGTGGGAGAGATAGAAACATCAGTGATGAGAGGGAACCATTGATCGGCTGCCTCCTACATGCCTCCTATGGGGGATCAAGCCTGCAACCCGGGCATGTGCCCCCGGCTGGAATCGAATCCAGGACCCTTCAGCCCTTCAGTCCACAGGCTGATGCTCTATCCACTGAGCCAAACCAGCCAGGGCTATTAGTATAGATTTTGAGAGAGAGAGGAAGAGAGAGAGAGAGAGATTTGTTGCTCCACTTATTTATGCATTCATGGTTGCTTCTTGTATGTGTCCTGACTGGAAAATGAACTCACAACCTTGGTGTGTCAGGATGATGCTCTAACCAACTGAGTCACCTGGCCAGCAGATGATGGGTCCTGGGAAATATATTTCAGTCAGTACCCCTCAATTTCCAATAAATTTTGGAAGAAAATGCTAATATATATATATATTTTTAGTAGACCCAATGCTCAGACCATGACAACTGGGAACAGTTTTCAAAGACAGCATGCCAGGCTCAAGCCACATGTTTTAAAAAAATCGGGCATCCTATCTAATAAAGAGGGAATATGCTAATTGACCCTCATGCCATTGCAAAGATGGAGGCGGCCACAGCCAATAAGGAGGGAATATGCTAATTGCCACAGCCTCGCACAAGATGGCCACCCCCATGTGGTCAAAATATGGCTGCCACAAGATGGCCAGCAGGGGAGGGCAGTTGGGGGTGATTGGGCCGGCAGGGGAGGGCAGTTGGGGGTGATCGGGCTGGCAGGGGAGTGGTTAGGGGGTGATCAGGCTGGCAGGCAGGTGAGCAGTTGGGAGCCAGCAGTCCCAGATTATGAGAGGGATCCCTGTGGGATCGGGCCTAAACTGGCAGTCGGACATCCCCTGAGGGGTCCCAGGTTGGAGAGGGTGCAGCCTGGGCTGAGGGACCCCCCCCCCGCTAGTGCACGAATTTTGTGCACCGGGCCTCTAGTTAACAAACAGGAGTGGAAATCAGGTATGTTTCTCTTGGAGAAGAAAAGGCTAAGGAAAGACGGGATGTATTGTTAACTGTCTCCAAAAACTAAAGGGCCATCACATAGAAAGTGGAAGTGCAGACTTGTCCTTGTCCAGAAGGTCACCTGAAAGAAATGGAACAGTACAAAGAGGCAGAATTTGGGTGTAAAACCTCTTTTAAGTAAATGAAGCTGTTTAGGAGAGAACTGGCAGCTCAGAGGCCAGACAGCCTCCCTGAGCAGGGTGCTTCCTTGCCTGGATTATCCTGAGATGTTCAAAGGGAAGCGATTTTTCCTAAATGAGAGGAAGGAAGTGGCTTCTGAACTCTTTTCCAGGTAGAAAATTGCTAAATTCTGTAAAACTATGAGTTTCCACTTCCCATAACATTCAAACATACGTGACTTGTTTCCCAAACTTATTATAAGACTGTATGGCTAACCACTGCTTAAGGTGAATTCTCTGAGCTGGCAGGTCTCAAACCTGGCTGGACATCAAAACTACGAGGGGAGCTTTTTAATCAGACCCAAAAGTCGTAAGTGCTGGGTGGTGCACAGAAATTTGTAGGACTCAAAAGTTCCCTGGGTGATTATGATGCATAAGCCAGTTTTATAAACCACTTCTCTATGCTGACCCAAAATGGTTTATTCAAACTAATCCTATCAGCAAAATATAGACTCTATAAACTCAGCAAAAAGTCATGGGAAAGAGAAAGGAGGCAGAATTCTTTAAAATAAAATAATTAAAAAACAACAACAAGCATCTCTTGAGATCAATACCTTCAGCTTCCATCTGGACAAATGTTTGAGCACATCATACACATAAATAAATGCACAAACACTAGCGGTGAAACCAGTCTACAGTCAAGGCATACACAGCCCTCCTCTGGCCTTTGCTGGTTCGCTGGTTCACCCTACCAGGATGCCTTCCCACCTCCTAATCTAAGATCTACTTTTCTTTCTAAGCTTAGCTCACATGCCGCCTTCTCCACCGGACCTCGCCCATCTGCCCAGCCCACAGTAACCATCACCTCCTTTCAACTCCTGCGCCACTTTCTACCTACAACATCCCTGTGGCACTGGGCATGCTATCAGCCTGATTCCCTCCAACACACTCCGAGAGCTCTGGGCCAGTGTGCATAGGGCATCCCATGTACCATCTTTTAAAACCCCCAGTCCAATGAGATGGTTACTCTTCTTATTATTCCCGTCTTCCATGTGATGGGTTGGGAGGTTAGGGTGGCTTAAGAGTTTGTCTTGGTCCAGAAGCCAACAAACAGAAGAGTCATAATTTGAACCCAGGCCTGACTCCCCAGACAACCTCTTGAACATTGGCTATGCTTGAGGTAGTTTAAAAATACATATGTCCTGTCCCTCATAGGCTAAGCTCCCTAAGCATGTAGGCTGTGCCTCATACCTGGCTGTATCTTTAGAACTAAGCCCGGAGCCCCACACTTGGAACAGTGAACATAACTGAGGTTTATTAGGTGCTCACATGGGGCCAGGTACTTCAGTAGCTGTAGCACCTGCTAATGCAAAGAGTGTAAGTCCTACCCAGGCACCGACAGGCACAGAACCTAGATGTGATGACTCTGACTACTGTCAAGGAAGGTCTCCGGGGAACTGACACTCAGCTGAGCTGAGTGCTGAATGTCAATGAGGACTGTGCAGAAGTGAGAAAAGGCATGATGCATTCGGGGAATTCTAGTTCAGGATGGTTTTAATCCAGGCAGGTAACTGAGGAAGTAAGATGACGTCTAAGAGATGAACCTAGGTTAGATTTGGAAGGACCCAGTGGGCAATAGTCAGGACTATAAATTTGTTGTATAGATCTGATCCTGTAAGCCTTTTTTTAAACCAGGAGTTTATCAAGAGAATTAAGCTTGAATGCCCTCAGGTACCCATTGTATGTAGTGGGTTAACCTCTCTCCCAAGGATCTAGAAGGGTCTGGTATGAGTCAGATACCATATTTGGGAGGATTAAGAAAATATTTCTAAGGTCCATGGTTCATAAAGGAATCCCACTGAAAAAGGCTAGATCAGAGATTTCTCAGGCTCAGTTGCAACTCACTAGTGGGTTGTGAAATCAAATTTGCAATTTTTGCAAAATTGCAACCAGCAATTTTTTAAAAAACAAAATAGAACAGAACAGAAAACATCACAGTACAAGTACAGTAAGGTACGTTTCATGAAACTTGTTTCAGTTACACACAAAAATATGTGTGTGTATTAAGCCATGATACAGAATATACATTATTTCTTATTGTGAGTACCAAGTTAAAAAAAAAAAGAGTTGGAAATCCACTTCTATAGATAAGTGGTTTTTCGAATCATTCTTTAAACAAGTAGAGGAATACTTCCCAAAGGAAATCTATTGTTAATACATTGTTTGTGGGTAGTTTTTATCGCGCGCTAACAGGTGGCGCGGGCCATTTTTGCTAATTTTTTGCGCAAATGGCAATGTTCAGTCAAATTACAATAACTTTAGTTTACATATTTATACGTTACCCGCATTCTACCACTAGTCTATAAAAAACGTATTAATACGTGTCCCGCTCTCTACTACACTGGTAGAACGTATAAATACGTAAAACGTATAAATACGTTTCCCGCATACAATGTGTTAAACTTCAAAATCAGAGCTGCTCTGACTAAAGAAAAAAAGGGGAGGGGGAGTTTGACTAAAGCTCTTTGTAGCAAAATTCAGTCTCATCTTCATACTATACTAGAGGCCCAGTGCATGAAATTCATGCAGGGGGGAGGGGGGCGGGATGTGTGTGTGTGTCCCTCAGCCCAGCCTGCACCCTCTCCAAACTGGAACCCCTAAAGGGATGTCCGACTGCCCGTTTAGGCCCAATCCCAGCAGGGATTGGGCCTAAACGGGCAGTCGGACATCCCTTTCACAATCCAGGACTGCTGGCTCTCAACCGCTCACCTGCCTGCCTGCCTGCCTGATTGCCCCTAACTGCTTCTGCCTGCCAGCCTGATCACCTCCTAACCACTCCCTTGCCAGCCTGGTTGCTCCTAACTGCCCTCCCCTGCAGGCCTGGTCACCCCCAACTGCCCTCCCCTGCTGGCCCAGTCACCCACAACTGCCCTCTCCTGCTGGCCCCATCACCCCTAACTGCCCTTCCTTGCCAGCCTGGTTGCCCCTAACTGCCCTCCCCTGTTGGCCTGGTCGCTCCCAACTGCCCTCCCCTGCAGGCCTGGTCACCCCTAACTGCCCTCCCCTGCAGGCCTGGTCACCCCTAACTGCCCTTCCTGCAGGCCTGGTCGCCCCCAACTGCCCTCCCCTGCTGGCCTAATCTCCCACAACTGCTCTCCCCTGCAGGCCATCTTGTGTGTTGGAGTGATGGTCAATTTGCATATTACTCTTTTATTAGATAGGATACCCCACCCCTACCCCCATACTCACACACACCTCTGAGGAACCCCTGGGAACCCCATGGAGCATAATTTGAAAATTGCTCCTATAGAATAGCAGTTCTTTGAAGATTGTTGATCAGGGGCATAGTGAAGTCTGATATCTCAGAGTGAAGCGTTGTCTGAGTGCTCAGGATGGACTGGAGGTAGGTGAAGCTCACAGCCTGTTCCCACCTGCATCAGAATCACCTGGGTGCCTGCTCAAAATTCAGATTTCTGGGCCCCACCCAGACCTACCAAATGAGGAACTGATGAAGGTATGACCTGGGCATCTCCAGTGTGTGTGTGTGTGTGTGTGTGTGTGTGTAATTGATTTCAGAGAGGAAGGGAGAGGGAGAGAGAGATAGAAACATCAATGATGAGAATCATTGATTGGCTGTCTCCCACACTGGAGATTGAGCCTGAAACCCGGACATATGCCCTGACCAGGAATTGAACCACAATGTCCTGGTTCATTGGTGGATGCTCTTCCACTGAGCCATGCTGGCCGGGCACATCTCCATTTTTTCATCAGCTCCTTGGGAAATGCTTTAGTGTCGTTAAAGTGTAAGAACCACTGGCCTAGGCAGGGAGATTCATCCAAAGACTGGTTAAAACTCAGGAGAAATGACAAGGTTTGCAAAAGTAGTGTGGTGGAAGAGAGATGTGGATGGGTTAGAGTCAGTAAGGAGGAAAAACGTTAACCCTTGATGAGGAACTGGGTCTAGGAAGTGAGGGAGAGGAAAAGTCCAGGGTGACTGGGTAGCTTGTGGTTCTGACACCAAGTGGGAGAGAGAGAAGGGGCAGGCTTGGAAGGAGAAAGTGGTTCGGTTTTAGGCACTGGGCACTTAGAGGGCCTGTGGCTCCTCCCGGCAGAGACACGGAGAAGGCAGCCAGATGTGTGTGAGAACTCTGAGAGCTCCAAAGGGAAATGCTGACTTGGGAGTCATCCGCAGGGGGCAGGCACTGAAGCCATATGTTCTTCCATTAATAAATATTTACTAAGCAACCACCTACCATGTGCCAGCTACTCAGGGTAAATGTCTTCATGATGATTGCATTTGGGTAACAATTCTCATTTCCTTCTATTGCCGAGTGACGGGTCAGTTATATTGATCAGAAGCAACTACTTTTCATTTTAATATGTTCTATGTTCTTCCAGTGCCTGTTGAAGAGACTCACCAGTCATCCAAATAGACTACATATGAGCTTTCCTCTAGTAATTAAATAAACTAGCTTCAGTGCTATACTCAAAACACAAGAAGTTCAATGTTAATTTTTAAAGTATAGTGAATCTTATACTGGACTATCCAATTGAGTACTGAAATGGTATTTTATGACTGCAATTTAAGGCAGTCAGAAACATCAATTTAAGGAATGTCTAACACTGTGGAAGATACAATTACAAATGAAAATATTGGTGACAAGTGAAATAAAAGATTTTTCAAAGTCTCCAGTCAATATTAGGTTTAAATAATCTATAACTGCCACCCCTCTTATTTGGAAGTTTTCAAAATATCTCAGACAATACTCTGGTTAATACCTCATCCACATTATACGGCATAAGAAAGAAGACTACCTTCTCTGGGAGAAGGGCCCCTCACTGGAATGTACTTGAGATAGTTCAGCATTCTTGGGATTTTAGTGACAGGATACGAAGAAGATTGAGGCCTCAAGTTGCATGAAGCCTATTCTTCCAGACTCATACTGTTCTAGTCCAGCTAGCTGGCCATTTTTTCATCTGTTTAAAAATTCACACATGCAATTAAAATGAAACCTTGACATGCAGAGTGGCCCACAAACAAAGCATCCGTAGCAAAAGCAATCACTCACACTGAATAGTTTCGCTTTGGCACATGGACCGCTCATTTCATCAAAGAGGAGGATATATTTTAAACGTGTTCCCTCTGTTATCTTTGTTTTTAGTCCAGGAAAAAGTGGCCGGGCACAGGCAATGATGCCAACCTAGTCAGCCACAGCACTGTCTGATTTACTGAAATAGAAAATGACAACGCGCCATAAAAATCAGGTTGGGAACCTCTTCTCAGGGAAGCTCTCTTCTTTTTTTTTTTTTAAATATTTTATTGATTTTTACAGAGAGGAAGGGAGAGGGATAGAGGCTAGAAACATTGGTGAGAGAGAAACATCAATCAGCTGCCTCTTGCACACCCCCTACTGGGGATGTGCCCGCAACCAAGGTACATGCCCTTGACTGGAATTGAACTTGGGACCCTTCAGTCCGCAGACCGACGTTCTATCCACTGAGCCAAGCCGGTTAGGGCGGGAAGCTCTCTTCTTATTTGAAAAGAACTTTAAAGCTAAAATTGAAAAGTAAATGGCTCTTGGTCAGAAGCATTACAACGTGTAAGTTACACACTAATAGAATGTTCAAATGAAATGCTCTTTACACACTAAGAACTTATTTGATAATTTAAAAATAACACTTGCAAATGTGGTTTGCATGCAGATGCATACTCACTTACCCACAGTGTTTTAGAAGTTCAATAACTCAGAAAATAGATTGTCATGTATATGAAAGGAATGAAAATATATACCTTTGGTAAACCTGATTTATTTTTATTGCCGAAAACAAGAAAACACCAAGACACTTCAAACAGCTGATGAGCAGTTAAGCATTCCACAAATGATTCATTTAACACTATTGTTACCACGGCTGGATCTTTTGACTCTGACAGCTGGTTTTAGACACTTGTTTTAAATTTATGGCCAGCTTTGGGAAATTGATAATCTTGGTGCCAAGTGGTTATGAAATAAAATTTAAAGCAGAGGCATACCAGCTAGGACCACAGCCTAGACCTAATTCTAGTGTTTAACTCGGGGCAACAGCTGGAAGTCATAAAGTGCATAAGAAAACACCATCTCCTCCTCCAGATTCCTCTTTAAGCATCGCAGGCCCATACCCACCAGACTTCAGCACCTCCCTGTTATGTCCGGGGCTCTCTGGCATCTAAGAAAAGGTGTGAGGACAGCCATGTATTGGCATATTGGCTGCTATACTCTCACGACTGACAGATCCCGATTAGCCTGCCCAAGGATCTGAGATCCTTCTGGCCAGAGTCACTGCTTTGAATTAGAAGGCCCATGCTGCCCCTTACCTAAAAATATTAACCTGTTACGCTGTAAGCATGTACTATTCTCTCACATGAACTGCCATTACCACCGAGTATCTTGGGGTAATGCAAAGGGGTACCTTTGGGGAGGGTTAAAATTTTTGAAAGGGTTACAGCATAAGGCACTGCATGCTAACCTGACTAGGAGACAAGATTCTGGACACCCAGATGCCACAAAACACCAGTCTAAGCTCAGAAGAAGGAAACAGAAAGTAGAAGGAGCTGGGGGAGGTGAGTTAGAGATAGTGGGGCCTGGAAAAGTGACAGCATGGTGTAACTAAGGAACTACAGCGTCCTGACATACGGTTACCACTTTCCATCCTCTGCCAAGGCTGCCATCGTGAATCCACCACACTACTTGCTTCTGAACCCCGATGTGCCTGGATCCTCCGCAGCACAGTGCTCCGAGCGGCCTTTAGCCATCGGCTGGAATTTGCCCCTGGAATGAACCCCACTTCCATCCCTGTATAGTAAGAAGAGCATGGGCTTGAGAGGGAGCAGACCCTGAGTTGAAATTCTGGTTTTCGCCCATGGGAAAATCAATTCCCCTTCCTGGGCCTCCCACCATTTTCTTAGCTATGGAATGAGCATGTGGATACTGACCCAACTGGAGTTTTCTGAGAATTTAATGAGAAAATGTGGGGAGAGTGCCCTCACAGAAAATGTTAGTTCCAACTGCCCAGATAGGGTGGCTACTTCCCCTGCTGCACTTCCTGAGGTAACTTACAAACACATCTGGTAGGGGCTCCAGCAGCTCTGTGCCACACCTGCATGCACTCACACACACAGTTCACTACACTGTACCCTATTTCTGTGTGCCTGTGGCTGCTGTTAGGCTGACAGCCTCAGGAGAAATCCCTTTTATATCTCATTTAACTTGGGACACCCAGGGATTAGTCAAGCACCATATACATAGACGGTATTTAATAAAAAAAAGCTTGTTAAATGAAAAAGTGAGAGATCCTGAGTCAAACCCAGACCACTGGACTAGAATATGCTTTTTCAAAGTCCATTCTATTGCTCTGCTTCCAGTTCCCTCATCCGTGTATTAATGAGGTTGGACTGAATGACCTGCAAAGGCTCCTTTTGACGGTTCTGGGTCTCACCCACAGATAGCTTCATGGCCAATGTATAGTCCACGCAATGGAGCAGCAAGGCAAAAATAGACGGTCTGTACAGCGCTGAGTGACAGAGATCATTTTGTAGCAAATTTATGATGCATGTATGTCACATGATTCCAGCAGAAACTGGCACCTGGAGATGGGAATATCTCGCATATTCGGTATTTATCCAACTAACATAACAGTGAGCAATTGTGATGTCAGGCACTGTGAATAATGAGACAAAGGAGACAGAGGAGTTGATGATTACCATGCAAGGTGCACACAAGAGACCCTAAGGCCATCCGCTTAATGGTCTCAACAACCGGTAGAATTATTGCCCTCTATGGGGTCACCATGGATTGAATTTTTAAAGGAAGAGAGATGTTAAGAATAGCAGCTACTATTAAATTGTTTTCAATATAAACAATATTTTTGAAATAATATTGAAATAATTGAAACAATAACAATATTGAAATCAATAATGGTCATTAAAATATTATTAAAACAATTATAATATTGCTTATTAAACAGCTATTAAAACAATAATAATATTATATAAAAGATGCTCATAACATATTGCTGAGTTTACTAAAAAAGGTTACAAAATACTATAAATAGTAAGATTCCATTCTTATTAAAAAGAATAAATTAAGCATGCAGTTGTGAATGTACATATGGGCACTTAGAAAAGATCTCGAAATATACATCCAAATATTCTGGTAGATATAGGCAGACTGACCCAACAGGTTTATCCTTCCTTATATCTTTTATCATTGTCTTAATTTTTTGCTTTGAGCATGTCTTTTTTTTTTTTTTAAATAATAAGCTCTCATTAAAGCTATTTCTGTTTTTATTTTGGGAACAAATTTACTTGCATGCACTAAATTTCTACTGCAAAAAAAAAAAAAAAAGTGCCATAAAATTGATCCCACGTAGTTGAGAAATGAGGCAAAGACTGCCTTTCCCAACCAAACTCTTCAAGGCAATTTCACTCCCTTTTACCTTCAGGCAGTTTACTAAGTAAGAAAACACACAGCAAGAGTGTGAGAAAGTCATTAAATCGTAAAGCCATGCCATAACCCTTGAAATTGAATCAATAAAAATCAATTGTGTAAAATCTGAGGTTTGTTACTGTAATACTCAATTATTTCCCATTAGTTGTACATTAATCACAAAAAGCACAAAGGTACAGGAAGGGAAATATACTGTGCTGTGCCCTGAGCGGAAGGTCCCAAACGGTCACGCCCCCTCCCACCTAGCATACCTAGGCTGATCTCCATTTGCAAGCAGGGGCTAGGCAGATGGAAGCCACCACAGATTACATATCAGTGGGCGATGCTGGCTAGACGCTCTCATTGATCTATTATCAAAGAATGAGAGTCCACATACTCCCCTTCCCAGATAATGAAACTTAAAAACCTTTTAAAATAAGCCCCCCCTCCCTTCCTTATGAAGGGAAGCCCACTGACTAGACCTCTGCCTTTCCTTGGTACCTGTGTCACCACTGCGAGCATCCTTACCCCCAGAGTGGGTGACAACACTTGACAGCTGCCCTTGCCTTGTGCCCTCATGGTGCAGGCCATCAGCCACCCACAGCCAGCAGTCCCTGCGCCTCCGACAAGCCCCTCTGCCCTTCTGTTTGCTGGTGCAGTAAGAATGGTAGCTGAACCAAGTCAATGGAGCCCTGAAGAATGACCTGGATGGGGGAGGGGAGAGCACATTAAAAGGCTTTGAGACAACTATTTGTGCTCAGAGGACATTTTCCATGATGGAGGTAGGAGCCAGAGATTGTTTTAGAGATTAAATAAATGCGGGGACACTCAGAAAACATAATTCATATCTATATGGGCTAATTTTAAGGATTCACTCCTG
This sequence comes from Myotis myotis, assembly GCF_014108235.1. NCBI lineage: Eukaryota > Metazoa > Chordata > Mammalia > Chiroptera > Vespertilionidae > Myotis > Myotis myotis. The sequence goes on from NW_023416324.1 coordinate 62,346,224, forward strand.
CTTGGCCAGCATGCCTCAGTGGTTGAGTGTCGACTTATGAACCAGGGGGTCATGGTTTGATTCCCGGTCAGGGCACATGCCTGGGTTGCGGGCTCAATTCCCAGTAGGGGGCGTGCAGGAGGTAGTGGATCAATGATTCTCTCTCATCACTGATGTTTCTAACTCTCTCTCCCTCTCCCTCTCTGAAATCAATTTTAAAAAATCTATCTATATATATAAATATATGTTTTTAAAAATTTTTTTTATTGATTTCAGAGAGGAAGGGAGAGGGAGATTGAGCCTGCAACCCGAGCATGTGCCCTGACCTGGAATCAAACCCGGGACCCTTCGGTCCGCAGGCCGACATTCTATCCACTGAGCCAAACCAGCTAGGGCATGAAACATGAAAACTAGCTAACTACCATTCATTATTTTTTTTTTTAAGCAAGCAAGCAAAATGGTTATTAAGCAAGTCATTTGCAGCTCAGTTCCAGTTTCATCTGAGATCTGAAAACCAGTACAAGGGCACAGGAAAACAGATTCACATCTTTTCTTACATTTCAAGCCCTCGCCGTGAAAGCAGGCTACGCAAGCTGTGGACACACACACACACACACACACACACAGATGTGGAGATATTCTGCTGTGAGTACACCCTGCTACTTTTTAAACAGCCAGCTTCTTCTCCAATAACTCAGTTTGCATTGCTTATGCTGCCTGCTGCCAAGAGAGGGGAAAAGATCCTGTGACAAACATCTACAGTTTTAACTCGGCAGGAGTATGAATCAGAGCACCACTCAAACTCTGTAGAAATATCTTCCACTTATATTTCTGATCACATTAACTTTTCCCTAAGCTAGTTGGAGTTGGTATTTACCATAATTTGCTTTAAAGGAATGTAATGTGATTACTTTGTAATAAAGAAAGCAAGGCTGGTAAGAGCATGCTGCTCAAATTCCAAGAATATGTCAGTATTTACTGATTTGCTTATGAACCAGCAGTACAGGGAGAGTGCTGATTACCCAAGGATTACCCAGGACATGGAGGTAAACAAATTAGACTCAAGCTCTTCCTTACTCCTGATTTCACCCGTTCCTTCTGATAGCCCCAAAAGTGCCCTTGGGAGAGGACTTCCCTTGTGTCATAGAACGTAGCACGCAGCCCAGCCACCCCCAAACATCACTCTGTTTGATTTCCTTGTATCACTCTCGGCACTAGTTTATTGGTGTACCGGTTGATCGATCGATTTACTAATTCACATCACCCCAATGGAAGCTTTGCCCATTTTATTCACCTACATACATCTTCCATGTACACAGAGCTTCCTAGATCCCTTCTGGAAGTTCTGATTCTAGGAATCTGGAATGGGGCACAAGCACTTGAATGTTATCAGTCAGGCTCATACTCAATAAGAAGAAAAGTATTGGTAAAACACGACCTGGTTAATAATTTACTACAATGAACAAATTATGCAATCTGAAAAAAGAAAAATATCATGCTATTTGGAAACATATTCTTAGTTTGCTTTGAGCAAACTTTCAAAGTTTGATAGAATATGAGGAAATGGGTGGTTAAATCTGTAGTAAGGATTAAAACAGAAGGAGATAAAGTAAGCTTGGGAAACACAAATAGAGCACGTGTGAAAGGTGATGATGACAGGAAAGGTGGACACGAAGAGCATAGAGGAGATGCCATTAAGGGCTCCCATAGGAACCTGAAAGTGAGAGAAAAAAGGTTAAGCTCTAAACCAAAGTCACCTTAAAGAGATCTTACTCGTCCCCAGGCCTGCAGGACCTTTACTGAAATCTGACTGAAGCAATAACATCTTAGAAGAAAGAACGTCACGAGAGCCAGGATGTCTAGAAGGACCCTATGCAATTTCCAGGGAGAAAAGTGCTTGGTCAAGATCAGCCTGTTCTGATTCTGTTCAAAAGGCAGCCTCTGATTGTAAGTGACCTTGTCATGTATTGAGTATCCAAACCCTGTGGTACTTATATTTCCTTAGTCCAAATAAATATGTTGGCATCTGGTTCATTACACAGACACACACACACACATGCATGCACACACGCACGCACGCACGCCATCCAGAGAAAGGACAGGCAAACGGAGGAAGGAAGGAGGCAAATTAGTTCTGAGGCCCACACTTTATTCATGTTCTTCCCTCTGCTGCCTTCACTGCCAATGTGTTACCTTCTCTGCGAAGCTTTCCCCAGCTGCTCCCCTCAGGTTGAGTCAACTGCTCCCCATTCCACGCTTCCAAGGCCCTCTCTACACGCTTATTGTCAGATCAGACACCATCAGTGGATCATCCCTCTATTGGCAGCCAGTCCGAGAGCACCCGAAGGCAGAAATGCTGCCATTTTCACCTTGGGTCCCCACACCTGATCGGGTCTGTATGCTTAGCAGGTGCTCCATTTTCAAGGAAGTAGGAAAGCTGAAATGTCACAGGCAGGAATCGCAGAGGTAATACAAGAGAAAATTAGATGCACTGCTTGCTGGATTTTCACTTAGAGTGATCCATTGCAATGCACTGGTTTCAGACAGAACATTTCTCAAGCAACAGGCCCTAATAACTTTATATATATACTAGAGGGCCGGTGCACAAAATCTGTGCACTTGGGGGCATCCCTCAGCCCGGCCTGCACCCTCTTGCAGTCTGGGAGCCCTCAGGAGATGTCTGACTGCTGCGGAGACAGGAGAGACTCCCGCCTCCGGGGCTGTGCTCGCCAGCCACGAGCCCAACTTCTGGCTGAGTGGCGCTCCCCCTGTAGGAGCGCACTGACCACCAGGGGGCAGCACCTGCATTGAGCATCTGCCCCCTGGTGGTCAGTCGATTTGCATATTAGCCTTTTATTATATAGGATATATATATGTATATATATGTATGTATATATATATGTATATATATGTATGTATGTGTATATATTTGATTTCAGAGAGGAAAGGAGAGGAAGAGAGAGAGATAGAAACAGCAACAATGAGAGAGAATCATCGATTGGGTGCCGCCTGCATGCCCCCTACTGGAGATCGAGCCTGAAACCCAGGCATGTGCCCTCAACTGGAATTGATCCTGGGACCCTTCAGTCCACAGGCTAACATTCTATCCACTGAGCCAAATCAGCTAGGGTCCTGATCACTGTTCTATGCCATGGAGATAAGTGCAAGGATATGGCACCACAGGAAACCCACCTTATGAATTTACTCAATAGCTTATTCTATTTCCAAACTTCACAAGCTGGTTGGGTGGGATTCAAAACTTTGTCATGAGCACAACTGATGCCTGGGGCTCTACGTCACCTAGAAAAGCCTGTTCACCCACAGACAGTTGATTACTTTATAGGTGATTCTGGACTCACAGCAATTTAATTTGCAGTTGATTTTTCATTGATTGATTCTTGGCCAGTTAAACCCTTTCTACCCTTGCTAATATTTGAAATAACTTCCAGCAGTCTCCTCACAACTGTGAGCCTTTTCTTGCCTAAGGCCCTGCTACTTCCTGCAAAGGGCGTGAGAGGTCTGTCTCTGTTTCTTCTGGTTATTTCTTCAAGACTCTCAGCCCTTTCCCAGAACTCCATGTACCCCTTACACCTCTATTTTTGAAAATAAACTAAATCTTAAAACATACAATTGCTTACTCTATTTATCCTGTGTAATTCATATACACATATACATATATTCATATTCATATACACACTTTCACATTTTAAATACATACACAGGCTTTATGTTACATACAAATCTTTTATTCAGAGCTGTTAAAATAGAGTATTGGTAAAAATTTCCTTTAGAGAGAGAATGAGTATTCCAGGCCCTTGGGTAGGAACATAATTCCCTTTTAAGAGATTGTTTTTACTGAAAATTCTATTGAACTTAGTTTCCCTCATTTTATCCCAGAAACGAGCAGGAAGTGTAAGCATGAGGACTCCCTGTGCAGACAGGGCTGCACAGCCTACCCACCTCATCCTCCTGTGGGCAAGGGGATCGTTTTCTTCCCGTGGTCACCATTCATTTCTGTAACAAGTGTTGGGAAAACAGGGTGGTTTAGGGACAATTCCTACCCTCGACGTGTTTGCCCTCTAGTACACCAAAAAGAGCACACACATAAAAATAACTGTCGTCAGGTAGTAAATGACATGCATCGAGTAGAATGAGCCAACGATAAAGTAATTCAGAGGAGAAATTTCTACAGGATGGGGTGAGAGAAGAATTGACGGAGAAGACAGGGTTTGAGGGGGTCAGGAAAGAAATACAGGAATTGGGTGGGAAGAACACTTTCAATTTGTCCCCTAACCCACTAGCCAAACACATAATATGTAAATATACCAAACGCCTTAGGATCAGGCTCCACACCGTAGGGCTGTAATAACAGCGAGCTGGGACAACACTGTGCGTTTCACTACAGGAACTGCAAACTGTGCTATCACAGGTACTTGGAAGCCAAGGCTGCTGGTCTGATTAAGGATGGTTTATTATCATTTAGGGAAAAAGAGTTTGAAGCTTTCCTTACAGTCCATGTGTTTCCACATTTGGGTTCATCAAACACATTTAAACCACATTTATATATATAAAAAGCTAATAAAATGCAAAGTGTCCCCTCGGGAGTTTGACCAGGAGAATGGAGTTGCATCACTTGCTATGACATGCACTGACCACCACGGGGTGGCACAGAACATGGCAGGTGACCACCAGTGGTGACAGCAGAGAGGTGGGGAACCTGATCAGCCCTGATTACCAGCCAGGCCTAGGGACCCTACCAGTTTACGAATTTCGCGCACCAGGCCTCTAATTATATCATAGTTTGAAAGAATCTGCTGTTTAAAACATTACTTTTACTGTCCTAGTAATCAAATGAGATTAGTAAGTCAAAATGTGTAAACAACAAAAAATAATTTATAAATTGTTCATCAGTGAAGAGGAAACATTTAAATCACATATGTCTAGATGCTGAGAAAGATCATTCAAAAGTTTAAGGGGCCACGTCTCTGAACTAGAGACCATCCATTCACTTTAGCCAGGGTATTAGACAAATCAGACACCCTACATTTAACAAGGGGAAAATAAATGGAGTCTAGGGTGCTGTCCCACTCACACCATGGAACGGGAGACCTGATACTCAAATAACAAAACGCTCACCTTCTTGTCCCTTCGCCTCTCACCCACAGGAGAAACATAAAACACTTCCTCTTTCAACACAACAACTTCTATTTTCCTGAAGCAAATGGGCTTATTTATTACTGTGTACAGTGATTAACTGGGCATGTTTACCCAATGATACACATATCCTGAAGGACTTACTAGTTAGGTCAACGTGGGTGATTCACTTAAACTTTCTAAGCCTTTCTTCCCCATCCGTCATGGACAGTAAATCCCCGTCCCAGGGCTGGTGAGGTCCTTCAGGGCAGCATTTAGCATTAGGGCCGTCCCCATGATCCTGACCTCTTACTGCTCCAGGAAAGGCCTCTGAGATTTGGAAATCCTACACTGGCACTGGTCAGAGGGGCAGTTTGGTGTAGCGTTTGAATAGCTTTCCCTCAAGGGCTAGGCTTTTGGGTTCAAATCCCAGACCCTTGGGCACTTTTTATTTAACCTGTGGAGCCCACTTGTGCCTCAGTTATCTCATCTGTAACATGGAAACAATAAGAATATCCACCTCCTGGGTTGCTGTGAGGGTACGTGACTGATGATGTATGAAGTACCTAGAGCAGTGTTCGGCACAGAGCAAGACTCGGGGTATTAGCCATTCCTGCTGCTGGCCCTGTTCCCCACGTGTAAGGATGGTCAGGGGCAAACTCAAGAGTCTGGCGAGGCGTGGAAAAATACTAAGTAACCAGCGTTATTCAAGATGCAGATTAAAACAACAACAGGTAGTTGTTATCTAAGTAATCCCAGAGGGATAATGATTTTTAAAATAAATTTAGTCTTTTAAGACATAGCTCTACAGATGGAACTAAGAGAGAAAGACCTGAGTGGTAGGAGTAGCATGCTAACCCTCTCCATTCCGCTTATCACCATTACAGCACTAGAAAGGCCACAGATATTTTTTATTTTCATGCTTGTTTCTTCTACTAGAGTCCCGTGGTCAGCAAACTGCGGCTCGTGAGCCACACACGGCTCTTTGACCCCTTGAGTGTGGCTCTTCCTAAGCCTTAGGAGTACCCTAATTTAGTTAATAACAATGTACCTACCTATATAGTTTAAGTTTAAAAAATTTGGCTCTCAAAAGAAATTTCAATCGTTGTACTGTTGATATTTGGCTCTGTTGACTAATGAGTTTGCCGACCACTGTACTAGACCATATGCGCCTCAAGGACCAGGACTATACACAGTCGACTTGCTTTGCATTCCCAGCTCTTAGCATAGTGCCTGACATAAATAAAGCAGGCACTTAGTCAATACTTACTCATGAGCGAATGATCAAATGAGGGAGTAAAAGAATATAGGTACATGTAGATATTAATCCAAGTGCAAGAAGACCTTTTATTATTAAAGAGCAGAACTTGACTCGGGGGTCACCAGGTAGGAGCGAATAGCAAAGGAGAAGATAGATGAACAGGAATGATGTTCCCATAACCTGGGACCTCAATTTCACGGTGCCTAGTTCTTACCATACGAAGCTTCTATTATGAGTCATCTTGTTTGTTAGGCAATTCCAATGAGCCTAGCCAGAGCTAATGTACTGCATGGAGCCTTGGGCAAAATTGCTTTATGTAGCAGATACACACCCATACAATTAAAATATTTAATGCTGTTCCCAGTTCAAATGAGATCAAGTCATCTGCTCATGCTTATAAAAAAATCTTATCAATAAATCTAATAAAACATTTGCTGTAGACTCAGAGACTCTGAGGCTTGCAAGAACTCTTAGTTTCTCTATCTATCCTCCAACCCTGTGAAAGCATCCCTAAGTACCACTACCCATGAGGGTCAACCAACATCTACCTCCAAAAGGGTCTCCAACAAGGCAGAGCTCACCCCATTGTAGTAGGCAGCCAGATCCACTGGAGAACAGCTCTAATTTTTAGAACATTTTTCTAATAAATTAAAATATCCTTTCTGTTATTTCTAAAACTTGATCCTAGCTTTAACCTCCAAACCTCTGTAATATAATTCCTCTTCTAGGTAATAACTCTTAAACTGTTTTTAGATAACTGTTAGGTTCTCATTTAATCTCCTCTTTGGTGACAGTTCCCTAATTCCTTCCTGTTTTGGATCCTTCAAAGCCTCTTGCTGGAGCGGTGTGGCTCAGTGGTTGAGTATTGACCTATGAACCCAGGAGTTCATGGTTCCATTCCTAGTTAGGGCACATGCCCAGATTGTGGGCTCGATCCCCAGTAAGGGCACGCAGGAGATAACCGATCAATAATTCTCTCTCATCATTGCTGTTTCTATCTCACTCTCAATCTCCCTCCCTCTCTTAAATCAATAAAAATAAAATAAAAAACCCCAGTCACTTCCTGGAGATACTGGTACATACTGCACTGACAATATTCCTCTCAAAAGGTGATGTCAAGAGCTGGCCTTACAGTGCCATCAGGGACTTACTTGTGTCCGAAGAAAGCGGGAATTCTCCAACTCCGGATTCTTCATGTTTTATTACTACGTCTGTGATTGCAGTATACGTTCTCATAATCGCACAGCACGATGTCCTCCACACCATAATACTTCTGATCAATAAAAACTGTCTTTTTTTTCCTCCTCACACACGCACTATTTTTAAGGAGCTCTTCCTTATCTCTGTTGTTGGGTAGTTGCATGCACGTGTGTTTTGTCTAAACCTAATGACCATACCTATTCTTACAAAATGCTGTTCTTGCTTATTTGTTTGGGACAGCTGTTTGAATCTGAACCCTCCTACCTAACACATTAGCTCTTCTTTCCTCTTTTTGGCCCTTACATATTTTGCCACCTACAAGCAATGTTCTTTCCATCTTCTCCAAGTCACTATATTTTGCTGAGGAAATACAGACCAAGTGCAGAGTTCTCTGGCCATGCTTGAGAGTCTTGCTAAGTTGACATTAGTCCTATCGCTAATCACCAGCCTTCAGGTGTAATTGTTCAGTTATTGGTGAATCTCCTGACCTACCCGCCTGACCCCAGCTCTTCTTGATCACCAGAATATTATGTCAATTGTCAAAGGTCTGCATGGCATCCACACCTATACTGTTTATAACATCCTCTGCATCTACTTGCCTCGCAACCTGACCACAAAATGTAAGTTGTGTGGTTAACTTGTTATTTCATTTTTGTGGTATATTATGAACACCACTTCTTTTTTTTTTTTTTTTACTCAAAAATTCATGACTCATTTTCTGACTTTATACAAAACGGCTCATATTATAAAATATTCAAAAATTTTCTAAAGATGCTCAGAATATGAAATGTAAAGTTCTGAAGTTCAAAACTATTATTCTTTTTTAGCGTATACATTGTGTCCCGGGGAAGAATAATAACATTTCATTTTCAATCAGCCATAATAGCTTATTTGGGACTTAATTTAGAAAATTGGAACAAAATCTTAAAACTACAGGTCTCCAAATGAACAGCCATTTCTGTGCTTCCTAATTGCCTCATTTTTTAGATGAAGAAACTGAGACACAGAGGTGTTAAGTGAATCTTATTAGCAAATGACACAATTAAGGCTGATCTCTCCTGCAAATTAAAAGCCCTATGTTCTTAAAAAGAACTCTATCACTGAAAGAAAATCACTTACTTCATCATTTATTAATTTAAAAAACCTCACTTATATGCACACAGCACTTTAATTCTTTAAAGAAAAACAGAACATTCCTCTAAGCCAACGGTTCTCAACCTGTGGGTCGCGACCATCAGAAAACACATATATAGCATCAGAAACACATATAGCATATCAGATATTTACATTATGATTCATAACAGTAGCAAAAGTACAGTTATGAAGTAGCAACGAAAATAATTTTATGGTTGGGGGTCACCACAACATGAGAAACTGTATTAAAGGGTCGCGGCATTAGGAAGGTGGAGAACCATGGCCTGCAGGAAGCCAGTGTGGGGCCAGCAAGGAGAATGTGGGCTCCTTTCCCATTGAGAAAAACCAAGGTGACATCAACTCCTATGGAGTCAACAGAGAGTGGATAAAATGCCAAACTTTGGCAGGAGTTACTCATCATAAGACATGGAAATGAGGCCCATGAGCAAAATCTTGATTATATGTATCATACACACACACACACACACACACACACACACACACACACACACACACCATCTCTCAGTGATTCCAGAACCTGTACTTTTACATATGGATTACATGCCCTGAGTTACAGGAACAGGATCACTGCCCACTCAGTTCTCCAGGACAGAAATTCAGGTGTCATTCTTGACTTCTTCCTCTCCTACTCTCATATGGGAACAATCGCCCAGTACTATTAATTCTACCTCCTTAATATCTCTCTAATCCATTCATTTATTTCCAAACCATCCTCTCCCTCCCTTAGACAAGATTCCCATAATCTCTGGCTTGGATTAATTTTTTAAAAATATATATTTATTGATTTCAGAGAAAAAGGGAGAAGGAGAGATGGAAACATCAGTGATGAGAGAATCATCGATCAGCTGCATCCTGCACTCTCCCGACTGGGGATCGAGCCCACAACCTGGGCATGTGCCCTGACCTGGAATTGAACCGTGACCTCTTGGTTCATAGGTCAAAGCTCAACCACTGAGCCATGCTGGCTAGCCTGGATTCATTTTTAATAGCCTTCCACATAGCCTTCCTGCCTCCAGTCTTTCTTTGTTTCCTCATTCAGTTGTCTGTTTGGGTTGTGACTATGTTTTAGGTAGGTTCTCTACTCTCAACCTCTAGTGCAGGACAGTGTTAAAGGCTGTTTCTGACTAATTGGATCAGGCAAAGATTCAAAGTCTCCTGAGACCACCTCTATCTACAGACTAATAGGATTCCCAGGCTAATAGGATTCTGAGTTGAATTGCCCCAAAGCAATCATACTCAGGTGTGGTGAGAGTTTTTTTCAACAGGGTGGGGCAATTGCTTCTGCCTGGAGGCTAATTGTTACTTTTAATCTCTTAAGTGGCCTCAGGGCAAGATGTTTCCCAATAGGGTGTGTCTTCCCCTGAGGCAAGGCAAATGTCTGTGTGGGAAAGATGTCCTTCACTGTGTGAGGGAATGACTCAACCCAGGAAACTTGGGGTGTCTACCTTCTGAGGTCTATCCCCTGAGACCCCAGTTCTGGGTTCTGCTTTCACAGTTCCAGTCCACTTCACTCTCCCTCTGCCACAGCACAAGGTGGGTGGCTCCACAGGGAATTTTTGTGTGTTGGCCCTTTAAGAGGGTTCCCAAACTTTCAAGCTGCCACTCCCTGGCAGACAGTACCCCACTACTTTTCACAGTTCTCTAAGGAGGAGCCCAGCTTTGGGATTAGATCCCAGAGATCCCAGTAGCTCCCCCCCCCCCCCCCCCCCCCACACACACACACAGCTGAGATATCTCTCCGAGACTTCAGTTGCTATCCGGCCAGCCCTTTTGCGCCTCCCCTCCTCCTACCAGTCTCTATGCAGTCTCCACCTTCGGTCCTTCTTCCTGCCTCCAGTCTTACTCCTTCTAATTCCTTCTCCAAAGTGTGGTCAGTGATCTCTACATAAGGCAAGTATGACAAAGCCACCTCCTTGCTTAAAGGTCTTCAGGACTATCCCAAAGTTCACAGCCAGAAAGGCAGTCCTTCATGACCTCACCCCAACTGACCTGTCAGCCTCCTTGCTCCTCTGACACCTTGTTCTCATCTTTTGTTATTTGAATTGCCCTGAACTGGCCAGGCCAGCTTTCATTTCTGGGTCTTTGTCCCTATAGCTCCCTCTGCCTTCAGCATGCTTTATAGGTCCACAACCTGGCTTCCCACACAACTCCACAGCTTCCAGTGCTTGGTTTAATAAAAATAGCAGTTTATACTTAATATGAGGGGTTCTGTTCAAAGCATTTTTATGCATTTGGTCATTTAATCCTCATATCAACCCTTTGGGGTAGGTATTATGTTCCTCTTTTATCGATGAGCTCGAATGATCTCCCAAAGTTAGGTTATATGCCTCTTCCAAGTGCCCCCAGAGCACCTGTGCTTATCATAACACTTAGCATTATCTATTTTCCCAGTTTTCTGCACCACAGACCGTAGGTCTTGAAGGGAAAAGAATGCCTGATTTCTGGTGGTCTCCTAGATGAAGGAAGGCCAATGAGTGTTTGCTGACTTGATATATGATGACAAAGCTCAGGAATATGGTTTAAGAGTTAGGAGTACATTCTAGAACTAATCTGCTTACAATCAAATCTTAGCTCTTCCAATTACTAACTGTGTGACCTTGACCAAGTTATTTAACTTCTCTGCCTAGAATCGAGATAACGATAGCACATATTCCTAAAAGACCTAAATAAGTTAATATCTGTAGAGTGCTTTGATGAGTTCCTGGCACATACAAGGACTGTGTGTTTGCTATTATTAGCCTGGTGTTAATGAAGGAACTAAAAGCACTTGTGAAATGGAATTAATACCATTAGCTCCACTTTACAGGCAAGAGGAACTAAGAGAAAGTGACAATCTTCAAATATATGCTGATCCTATAATTAAATATTGCCCAAAGATCAGTTACAAACCATTGGAGAAATAGCTTAATGATTCCAACAACACAGGCTAGCAGTAAACTTTTTAACAAACAACAACAAAACCAGCAGGTGAATGAGTAGGCTCCTACCCACTGAAAAAGGGGAAATGACCCAGAAATTCCAGGGCATAACACCAACTTACATAAGGAACTCCTACACATGAAACCACATTTATAAGAAAGTTACAAAAAAAATGCTTCCTAAGACTAATAGTACAATCTCAGATTTATGAGAATCTTTAGGACCAAAGAAGTTCCATGTTATGGGGAAATTTCCTATACAATTTACTCACTAAGAGTGAAAAAAACTTGTGTCCTCAGACTTCCACAGAGAAGTTAGTTGTGTGTTTTTACAAACAAAGCAGATGTCTTATTAAAACTTTTTTTTTTTTTTTTTTTAGGAGAAGATATAACCAAAGGAGTGAAAACCATGCCAGGATTTTGTTAAGAGCATTGTCTTTGCTCAGAGATTATTGAAATGAAGACCCTATTTGCTGCAAATGTGTGGCTGGAGACACAGAAATACAAAAAGCTTTTCCTCAGATTGACCCTCTGTTGAGCCATTTGAATACCCCCTGGAATTTCCTGGTGAGGAAACAGCAACCGGAAGTTTTACCATAAACGTTATCCCTTAGTTCTCAACAGTGACCCCATACTTTGGAAATGCTTGGTGGCAAAAATAATAGAGTATCCATTGAAGTTCATCTTTCTTTCTAGAGCACAGGTCAAAATGAATGCTCAGCCCTAGCTGGTTTGGCTCAGTGCGTAGAGGGTTGGCCTGAGGACTGAAGAGTCCAGGGTTTAATTCTTCTGGTCACGGGCACGTATCTTGGTCGCAGGCTCGATCCCCAGCCATGGTCAGAGTGTATTCAAGAGGCAACCGATCGATGTGTCTCTCTCACATCAATGTATCTCTCTCTCTGCCTCTCCCTCTCCCTTTCACTCTCTCTAAAAATCAATGGAAAAACATCTTCCAGTGAGGATTAACCAAAAAATAAAAATGAATGGCCAAAACTCTATTTCTCATTTTTGTGATACAGATGAAAATCCCACTTAAAATAAAGAATAATCATAAAAATCTTTATTTGCCTGAGAGGTTTGCCAAGACAATGGTGCCTTATGTCAAATAATATTTTATTCATTAACTTAATAAAAACATTTTGAAAAAAATAGAAGGCTGGAGAGTCCTTGGATTTTGCTGAAGTGGAGTTTTCCTTTAGTGGGGAGAAAAAATGAAAAAAGCCCCCATGAGATTCTAGAAAATTCTCAAGGACTCCTCTCTCATTCTCCAAGCTTCAGCCTCTACACTTTCAGGTCAATCAGTGTGTACAGCTTCACGTCTGGGGACTGAAATGGACACTTACAATCAGGATCCCATTTTTTCTGGTGACTGCTCCTACCTGCACCCATCTCCATTAATTTCTCTGTCTCAGATTTGGAGTAATTAAGTATTGCATCCCTTGTCTCTGTCGCTCAGTTTCTTCTTGTCTGTCTGTCTGTCTCTCTCTCTCTGTGTCTCTCTTGCATCTGCACGGGTGCACACACACCCTCCAGTCACATGGTTACATAGATAAAGCTCCTAGCACACCTGAGTCCACTTCCGACCAAAATTGGTTCCTCAGAGAAGCCCCGGACCCAGAATGGACCAATCAAAATCCCCTCCTAGAACTCAGCTTCTGGCCAGATGTGAGTGGTCTAAGGGTTGGCATCTAATTCCAGGCTGGGCCAGGTGAGTCCAGGGGAGAAAGAGAGAGACGTTTGACAGATACACTTAGGAACTGCTGGCTGCCATGTGTTGTGCCATATACACAGAAGTACCAGGGAGGGGGAAAGCAGTCTGCAGAGGGAGATATGAATAAAATAAAAGAATTGGGGGACATTCAGATTAAAAGTGAACAGCATTTCCTGGATAACAAGGGGCTTTCCAATCCCACCTCCAGGCTATTCCTTAGGCTGGGTGATCTACACACCCTTGGGTTCTATTGAACATACCCAGACATCCTTGTTTCTCTCCTTTTTCACTTAAGCATCATAAGCTGGCTCCTGTTTTTGCAATCAGAAGAATAGTTAACACACGAATGGAGTTCTATACTTAAGTAAAGGACCAACCCATGAAATATATATAGTTTCTTCCAAATATGATATAACCACCACTATCATATCAAGCATTTGCTATAATGTTAGAGTCTCAGGCAAAAAAGTTCAGTTACTGGTCAAAAGCCAGAAAGTTCCCAGAGAGTTTGCAACCATGAGAAAACCAACAACCTATAATATATGGCTATGCAAGCGAACTAGCAGAAAGCATTTTCCTTACATTTCCATTAGCTTCATAAGCTAGAGCTTTGAAGAGATGTATTAAAGAAATGCACTTCAGCAGATTAGTTTTTTAAAATAAAATGAAGAGTATTTTAGCAGATTATAAACCCCATCAGCCTGTTCATTCATAGCACTCTTTAAAAATTGTCATTTAAACAATTATCTGTTAACGTACTCATGAGCAAGCACATTTTTTTCTGTATGTAGGCAAAGGAGGGTAGCATTGGGAGTTCCTCTTCGAAGCAGAAGATAATAATAACAGTTCTATGTTTGAATTTCAAGTTCAATATCACATTTGGCACGGATTTCAAAGTCTTCCAGGGGTGCTGTTTTGTTCACAAGGAGGTTTTTCTTGTTGGAGCCCTCTTGCATAAGACTTACAGGAGAGCAGAGAAAAGAGATTCACTACATGTTGAGACATGGAGGAATCGGTGTTCGGGAAACGTAAGCCACCCAGTAAGTAAGCATTGCTTACGCCTCTGTAACTTTATATCAAGTCCATTTCACCTTTCCTTAAAAGATGAGGCTGAAAGGAGGGGACCAAGTGCTGAAGGGAAAGCAAACTCCTGTCTTGGTGTTCACAGGACTCGAAGTAAGCCAAGCCTGGCTTAGTAGCAGGGTTCAGCCAAAGTCCAGTGCCTGCAGAAAATTCTAACTCCTGCCTTCAACCTCACATTCACAACTGCCTTTGCTTCTTTCACCATCTCCTCATCCACCCTCCACACGGCCACCCCTCAGTCTCCTGGCTGCTGTTCTCAGGCCATGCCAGAGTCACTGAGTCAGGGGAAAGGTGGGGGTGGGGGGGAGTGACCCGTCTTTAGACACAGGAGAAATTCCCAGGCCTGGTGAGTGGCAGCTTCTCTCTGTGGCAATCCTCTAACAAGCCTCCTTTTCAATTGTGACTTCTTCTCTCCAGTTGTATTAAAACACATCTAATAATGAACTGGGCTCTCACGACGCCAAGGAACAGGAGGAAGGACCCATCCGCCACGAGTGCGCTGTCTCCCCTTCTCCCTGCCGGAGGGGCAGTGGGTCCGCACGGCCCTGTTATACGCTTCAGTGCAGACAGTCCTGTTGCTGGGGAGAGAGGCTGGGAGGAGCTCCACAGCTGCTGAGCCTGGCAGACACTCCCTGATGGAATTTACTGGTCAAAATCCTACTCTACTCCGACAGCACTGCTCTTCTAAGGAGACACAGGCATTTCACATGTTCATTCACCTGAACGTGGCCTTCCTGAGAGCGAGCAGCCCAACTATTCCCTTTTGGCAGAGCACGCGTCAGGGAAGCTTTGGGGCTATTTCTGGAGCCCTCCAAATCGCTTCATTCTCGGGGCTTTTGCTCTGGAAGGAACTTTCCCTCCACATCATCCCTGGGCTCAGCCCTCATTGTGTCTGAGTTTCTATTCAGGCATCAGGTCAGCAGGGAACCACCCAGAGCCGCCCAATTTAAAGCAGCTGCCCCTCCCGCCAGCTCTGCCTGTCACTCTTTATCCCTGCCCGGCTTTATTTTTCACCAGAGATCTTACTACGACCTGACATTTCATTCTAAGTCACTTGTTTATGGTTCACCCACACTAGAATGTAAGCTCCTGGAGGCAAGGACTTTGTTCTAGGTATCACTCTGTTCCCAGGGCCTCAATAAGGCCTGGCCCGCAGTCAATCCTATTTAAATGAATGAACAGGAATAGAAGCCAAATATCTCAATTTCTAACTTAACACGTGCTCATCTCCTCGTCAGCTTTAATGTGCTCCTCTATGCTTCCTGCCCTTGATATGCTGACAGGGGGTGATAGATAAATAGATCTCATGCTTTCAAATATCTTGTGCTAAAGCAGAAATGCGTCATTTAAAGGTATGTGCATTATAAATACCTGGTGTTGCCCGGCCAGCGTGACTCAGTGGTTGAGAGTCTACCTATGAACCAGGAGGTCATGGTTCAATTCCCAGTCAGGGCACACGCCTGGGTTGTGTGCAGGAGACAGTCACTCAATGATCCTCTCTCATCATTGATGTTTCTATCTCCCTCTCCCTTCCTCTAAGAAAGCAATAAAAATATATTAAAAAAATAAAAATAAATTTAAAAAAATTTAAAACTGGTGTTAGGTGTTGATGGAAAGCAAAAGATTACTGCATTGTGTATGGGAATGGGGATTGATAATCTCTGTGGGGAGAACAAGTTAGAAATACCTAACAAAAATTTTAAACAGGCATTTTCTTGACCTACTAATTCCCGAAAAATATTGTCCATAAAAAAGTCCCACAAATGCTCAAAGATCTATATGCAAGGATGCCTATTGCAGCACTATTTGTAATGGTGAGAAATTAGAAGTAGCCCATAAAATATCAACAATTCAGTATGGACTACAATGTAATCTTACACAGTCACTGAAGAGAATTAGATGTGTTGATGCTGACTTAAAAACATATTCAAGATATATTGTCAAGTGAAAAAAGCATGCTGGAGAACTAGTATGAATATTAAGAACACACATCTGTACTAAAACCATTACTAAGAGTGTGCGAGTGGTACATACATGCTTTTATTATTTGCAGGGAAAGTGTCTGCAAGACGGCGTATCAAACTGTTAACCATGGGTCTGATCTCTCTAAATAGAGGGGACTGAGGAGACTTCTCTTTCTAAATCATACATTTCTATAATGTGTAAATTTTAGCAACAAGCAAGTACTACATTCAAGAAAAATAATAAAGGTTTTAAACATCATTCTGGAGCTAATGCATTTTTTTGTTGTTATCCCTCACCCGAGGATATTTTTTCCATTGATTTTTAGAGAAAGTGGAAGGGACGGAGGGAGGGAGGGAGGGAAGGTGAGAGAGAAAGAGAGAGAGAGAGAGAGAGAGAGAGAGAGAGAGAGAGAGAGGGAGAGAACCATCAATGTGAGAGAGACACATGGATTGGTTGCCTCCCACACAGGCCTCTACCAGGGCCAGGGATTTAACCTGCAGCCTAGGTATGTGCCCTTGACCAGGAAATGAACCCCAGACACTTTGGTTCATGCTGAATGCTCTAACCATTTAGCAACACCAGCCAGGGCTCAAGCTAAAGTTTTTTGTTTTTTTTTCCTGACAGGTGGTAATTTTTAAGCATTAACACACTGAAAAGAATGTTCCCCAAAAGGATGCTGATCACAAAGTGACTGATTACTAACAGAAGTGGTTTTAACCGGCCCATAAACCCACCATGTTTCTGTACCCCCTTTCTTGTCTGTCAGGTTCTGTTTGGACTGGTTACTGGTACAGAGAATCAGTTCACCCCCAGGAGCAGTACATTCAGCTCCTGCTGGGCCCCCAGCTTCCTGTTCATGGTACTGAAATGCCTTCATCTTGTCTTGGAGGTTTGGACTTCTTCCACTGAGCATTGAAAGGCCAAGTCAACCAGCAGACGCATCGAATCCAAAGCCCAGGATAGTAGAAATCAAGAGGTTCATTCCTATTGGTCCTGTCCCATCTCCCACCAAACCACCCAATCGGCTCCCTTTAGAGAATCAATAAAGAACTGAATGACAAAATGCAGTAATGGCGGTGCAGTATAGAAGTACAGGTTTTACTAGCTTGAGCTGATAGAAGTTTTAAAAGGTGCCAAAGCATCTTTATATTTATAAAACTATTTACATTCTGCGCTCAACAGTTAGATTAACAAATTCTGTCACCTCTCTAGGTTTTATTTATTCCTAACTCATGAAATGAGGCTAGGAATTCTGGTCCTGTCTACTGCTCAGGGTTACTGGGTGGCTAAATTAAATGCATACGGAGCATTTTGAAAACATTTTAAAACCATGAATTCCAAGAAGCCATTATGTTATTGTCTGAGTTTCTTGTTAGCATTATATTTAATTTACTCCTAAGAAAACACTCCGGGAGGCTTTGTGTTATGACTGGTACCGGTGAGGAAAGATGGGAGGAGAGAAATTAAGTTTCTCTCTTGGACAGCAGGACAGGAATCAAATACTCAGACTTTAAACCCTGTGCCATCCCATTCATCAGAGAGAAGGTAGTTGACAAGGCTCTGTGAACTATGACCCCTACAGGGTGAAAGGGACTGGATAGAGTCAGGAGCAGTAATGAGCATCCTTGCCACTATAAAATAAAATAAAATAAAATTAAATTAAAATAAAATAAAATAAAATAAAATAAAATAAAATAAATAAAATAAAATAAAATAAAATAAAATAATAAATAAAATAAAATAAAATAAAATAAAATAAAATAATAAAATAAAATAAAATAAAATAAAATAAAATAAAATACAACTCCAGGGGAAAATCTGTGTTTCTTATCCTGCAAAGTGTGTCAGTCCATCATCTCAGTTAATGTTTTAATTATGCTCAAATAAATGCTTTGATGCATCTAAAACCAGAAACCAGAACAATTTAGGAAAACCTCTTTAGAATATTGAAGATTTTTTTTTTTTAAAAAAAATATGAAAATGTATTGGCTTTGATGAAACGAACATGTCTTTACTTGGAGGAAATATGAGCCTCGTGGAAAGCAGAGGCAGTGATTCACTGCACCAAACAGCGGAAAGGGAGACTTTATCCACCAGGAATTCCTAAAGGTTCGCTTGTTACAGCGATGCTACTGTTATCGACAAACAAGGTGTACAAACACGAGGGCTGGACAGCATGTCCTATCTGTTCCACATGGCCACAATCCTAGAAGTTACTACTCTTACCAAGGCTTCGAATAAGAGGCCCCCTTTCCAAATAAGGCAGGTGGGCTCCAATTCCCCCAGCTTCAAGCAAGCACATTTTAGCCCAATGTTACAAAGTTCTATTAATTTTCCAGCACCAGGGGGTCTAGTAAGAAAATAAACAAGCTAGTAAGTTTATTGATCATAAAAGATAAATTTTCCTAAGTGTGGAAAAGGCATTTTAAAGCTGAAACAGTAGGCAACTACCCATTACCCTGCCCCTAGATGTTATTTCTTAAAGAATAATCATTATTCTCTTTTCCTTGGGAGTGTCATCCAGGGATGTTTCGCAGCAATAAAAGACTGTCTTCCAAAGGCTTCTCTGCTTAGATAATTCAGTTCAATAAACATTTCTTGAGCCCAACCACGTACAGCGCTCTGTGCAATCTAAAGATAAAGGAGATGCTCCAGTCCCTAAGTCAAAAAAGTTCACCCAACGCGGAGCTTTAAAGTTAGAAATGATGGGCCTAATCTGCACTTCTTTGAAAGTTCCAGTCCCCATGCAATTTTTATTTCCCACATGCTACACCCACAGGCTCCCGGGCCCCATTCAGACACACTGGTGCTGCAGACGTGCGGCTCAAAACTATAAACCTTGCCATTGGGTTAATTTCAGAAGTCCCTTCTCCCCTCTCGTTTATAGCGACTCATATCTCTCTGCCTTCTCTCTTAATGACTTTTCCATAGGAAGCATTCTCTAACATAATTTGGGGCAAGATTTCATTCCCTGCTTCCTCAAGAGTGCAATAATATTGGAAGCACAGTTTGCGGGTCATTGTGCGAGGTCAGTGAGAAGTCCCCTGGCGTTAATAGTTTGAGTAATACTGTTTTCTCCTTCAGACCACACCATTAAATTGTTTTCATTACCCACAAAGGGATCATTGGTGTCGGCACAAATGAGATGTGAAACAAATTCAAACTGGCTCATTCCAACCTAACAAAATAGTTTATTCCTAATAACTAACAGAACAAGGCAATGACAAAAATGTGTGAAGTCTCTTTAGACAAGCAAAAAAGCGCAAATGTACTAAATAGATGGGCCCCTGATTTGCAAGTATGCAGTTTCAACGTGCTGAGAGTTTTGAGGGGCTACCCTGTGGTTTACTTTCCTAGAGGCAGGATTTGGAGAGGATTTTCCAAAGGTTTTAAAGAAATGATAGCTTCTGTTCTCTAGGAATAGCAGAGATTCCACCTGGGGCCTCTCTATTTCAATGAACTTTCATTTCTAAACGACCATTTTCTTTCTTCTTTCAGTTACTCAAATGTAAAACTCTGAAGCCAGCTGGATTCATCCTTTGCTGCTCCCCTCTCGCCCAACGTGTCTCCACCTCCTGAGGCGTCTATCATTTTAATGTCTTATATTTCTTATTATTTTTAATACATTTTTATTGATTTCAGAGAGGAAGGGAGAGGGAGAGAGAGAATCATTGATAGGCTGCCTCCAGCACGCCCCTTACTGGGGATCGAGCCCACAACCCGGGCATGTGCCCTGACCAGGAATTGAACTGTGACCTGCTGGTTCATAGGTCAACATTCAACCACAGGGCCACACAGGCTGGGCCATTTTAATGTTTTTAAAATCCATCTTTCTTTCCCGTTCTCACTGTTTTCACAGTAACTCTTGCCCCTCAAGGGTTTCTGCATGGATGAGGATATTCGGAATACCTAAGAAATTTCTTCAAAATAGACACTCGAGGGTTTGATCAGCAGTCCTCTGATTTAGAATCTGGTCTGTGTGTACAGGACGGGAGAGAACTTGTGCACATGCTCAAAATGCTGCCCGAAGGATCTTGACACAAAGCACCACACCACCTCCTGAAACCACATTCCTACAAGTACCGGTCTGGGCCTCTTTCCGCAGCCCTCCAAACCAAGCCCTTGGAGCCAACAAGAGCCCATCTGTGGTCAGGAGGAACCTGAGGAACCCCAAGCCTCAGTTTAGCCCTGACACTGGTGTCTACTACATCTTCACCCTCTAATTATGTCTCCATGGTAACCTGCTGGATACTCTGGTCTGCTGGGGCTGGGCCTCTCCCCAGCTCCTGTCACTCTCTCAGGCACCTGCGGGCCCTTCAGAGGATGTATCCACCCATCCTGATCCCCAGCCTGGCCAGGTCAGTACCCAGGTTCCCACCACCTGCGTTAATAGTTTGAGTAATACTGTCTCCCCTGACCCTGACTTCCTGCTCATCCCCAGGGGGCCTGCGGCTCCTGGTTGTTGGAGGAAGTGGCATCTGTTGTCCTGCCTGGACCCCAACCCTTCCTGGGTGGCCCTTAGGCATTATTCTGGGGCCCATGCTGCTATGCTGTCCCCCGGGATCCACCCTTTACACTGATGTGCCCATGGCACTCCCCCAGCTCTGCCTGTACCAGCAGGCACGGGCCTTTGTGTGCTGCCCAGATCCAGCCAGTGTACGCTCCAGCAGCCCTGGCCCAGCCCGCCAGCTGCCCAGCCTTTCATCTGCTGCAGAGCTCAGACAGGGGCAGCTCGAGGGGACAAGTGCTCCCCATCCGAACGGGGCGGCCCCACTTGTACTACGTCCGTCCGTAAGCTTCAGTGCAGGTCCTGCCATCACTCTGTGGCCTTTCCTGGCCTGGAGGTGTTAGGGAAGCTCCACCTAAGTAGGCCCCGGATCCCAGGGGCCATTTGTGAGAGGTCAGGGGATGACCTCACATGCCTAGGGAAAGCTCAGAGAGCTTTCTGGGAAACTTGGGAGGAGACCAGGGTGGTAGAGAATGTATCTCCTCTGGAGACATGAGTGCGGTGAGCTTTACATCTTACCTTTCATGCCCAGCTTGGGAGAAGCTCTCAGCCTACTGCCCCCTGAGTGGTCAATATAAGACATGCATCAGTACTCCAGTAAGTCTTTAAGGGACTTTACGGCCTCTCTTGCAGAACCCTCGGGCCCTAGTCCACTCCCTTTCCCACTGTCCAAGGCTGCCTCTGGCTGGTGAGCCCCATGCCCCCCGCTCGGCTGTGCTCTCTGCACATCGGTGCCTAGTGAAGCCAGTCTCTGTATGATCCAGGAAGGCTGCTCTCTCCTGAGGCCCTGCTGCCTCCTGAGGCTGTCCTTAAACCCCCAGGTCCCAGAGCCTAATCCAAAGGGCTTCAGAGGGGCTTCAGGCCCCAGCGAATTCCTCAGTTTAGAGGTTCCGTCCTTCTTTGCCAGATCCTAAAGACCACAGCCCGTCCACCCCACCATCTGTGAGGCCCCTCAGGCGGAGCCCGCCATCGAGTTTCCCTATGTGGCAGGCCTAGACCTGATTCTCCCTCCCCCCCACCCCCCAGCAGAGAACTCTCCTTGTTACCTCATTCCTGAGCTGAAGGGAATCCTAGAAAGCCTTCCATTTAAGAACTCCCAGACTGTCCCTGTGGGGCCCCAGGCTAGCCGCGGTCCCTTCCCAGATGACAGAAGTCCAGGATCCAGCAGGCAGTTCTCGGCCTTGTCCCTGGGGACCACGTTCAGAGAGGCTCCCGGAGTCAGGTCTGCACGATCCCTCGTTGTACAGAACCCAGCAAAGAAGACCAGGAAGCCTGACGATTCTCCAGGTCCTGCCAGTGCTCCGCTCCCGAACAGCGAGGAGCCTCAAAGCAGAAACATTTCTCCTCCAAGTCAGAACAAATGGAGAAGAGGCCAGTTACCGCCCCAGAAATGAACACTAACCTCCTGTAGGACCACCTCTATGTCCTTCTGAGGGTCCATCCCGCGCTACTGAAGAGCCACAGTTTTAGCGTCTAAGCTGCACAGGGATTCAGTTTGCACCCAGAACAACTCGGGCTGCTGGCCACCTTGGCGTCCTCATGGTCCCCGGGCCCGGGAAGAGGACACTGACTCCACTCTGAGACCGCGTCCCTAAGTTTGCCGTGTGTCCCGAGACATACAAGGGGCCGTGCAGATCGCAGGAACTTTGCTTTTGTAGTGTCTGAATCCTCACGAATAAACTCAGTGTCACTCCTCTGGAGCCCGGAGCCTGCAACAGAGCCTTGGGCTAACCATACGGAGCCCAGCAGCCAGGAGCTGGGACACATCCTGGGAGGAAAACACTGGCCTCCCAAGGCAGGAGCCGGTCAAGTCACACGGAAAGTCCTGCTCTTTCCTACCAGGCCCCTCCGTGGGGTGCTTGAGGTGAGCCCAGTCCGTTTACAGCCAGTCTGGATATAACACTGTATTGCGTGAGCCTCGTCCTGGCCCTGATAAGCAGGCTCAGAACAGACCCAGAGCAGGGACCATTCCCTGACTCCTGGTGAACCCAGTTCGTATGGGCTGTAAGTCGGAGCCCCAGGACTGTCTCAGCTGCACAGCCTCAGTCTACCTCCTGCTGGCACTCATCTAGGGATAAGGAGCCTCGCCCTGGAAACAGGCCCTGCCCTGGAGAAGACAAGGAGGCCCTAAGAAAATCCCTCTCATGGTCAAGGAGCTCAATCCTGAGACAACGCACCCGGCTGGCCCGTGTCACCCTGGGGGAGCGAAATGGATGGGACCTAAGTCCCCCAAAGTGCCCAGCATCGTAGTAACTTGGTCCTGGGCTGGGCAAGGCCGAGGGGGTGCAGTGAGTAGCACAGCCGGCCTCGGTGTGTGTGTGGCCTCTCCGGTCACACAGGGCCCTGCACCTGGCTTAGAGCTCTGCGGTGGCCGTCTTGCCAGCCTCAGTAATTTTATCCTTGAACTTGTTTTGTGTAAGTGTGGCCTGATGGCACAACAGAGCCCGGGTGTGAGCAGAGAAGACATGCAGAAGAAAGTACAGAACTTGTATCTTAGTATCTTTAGTGGCACTTTTTTCCTGCCTTTTTTTTTTTTTTTACAAGAGGCCCAGTCCTGTCAGTAGCCCTGATGGAACCACCTCCCAAGTAACCAGATAACCTGTGAAAGAGGGAATTAAAGACATAATAATCACCAGGAACTCTCCGGTGACCCCTCAACCTCTAATCCCCAAAGAAATAAAATAAAATAAAAATCTTTTATGCCTTAGAGCAGCCGTGGTCAAACTACGGCCTGCGGGCCGGATCCGGCCCGTTTGAAATGGATAAAACTAAAAAAAAAAGACCGTACCCTTTTATGTAATGATGTTTACTTTGAATTTATATTAGTTCACACAAACACTCCATCCATGCTTTTGTTCCGGCCCTCCAGTCCAGTTTAAGAACCCATTGTGGCCCTCGAGTCAAAAAGTTTGCCCACCCGTGCCTTAGAGTCACTCATCAAGTCAATTCCAGTCCCAGGATGACCTGGTACTTTCTTCAAACTCACCCCGGATCAAAGAAGTCCATTGGTGAGAACC
Source organism: Myotis myotis (assembly GCF_014108235.1). Taxonomy (NCBI): domain Eukaryota; kingdom Metazoa; phylum Chordata; class Mammalia; order Chiroptera; family Vespertilionidae; genus Myotis; species Myotis myotis. The sequence goes on from NW_023416324.1 coordinate 62,370,153, forward strand.
AGGATATAGGGGCCCTGCCTCCCAGGAAGCGAATCATGTTGTGACACCACAGGGTTGGTGAGAAGGGCCCTGAGTGGCCGTGGAAGCAGCCCTGTGGTCATGATCTGGACAAGGACCGAGGCTGGGGCAGCTGTGCTGTTCCTGTCCCGGGACCCACCCAGTGAATGTGTTTGCTAGTTCACTATGCAAACACTTTTGAGTCCTTGCTGTACGCCAGGCACTGTGGAGATAGATGAAGAGACACAGTCCTGTCCCTGACAAGAGATATGAGGATTTAGTGAATAAATTATAATAAAATGAGCTAAATTTCTGTATGCATATATAGAGGGTGCTACAGGAGCACTGGATAATCAATGCTGCCTGAGGGAGTCAGAAAACATCTCAGGGAAGGACCCTGAAAGATGGATAGGAGTTCCCCATTCATGCTAAGAAAAAACAAGAGGAGCATCAAGCCATCCCTGCGCACCTGTCACGGGCAGGATGGGGAGAGCCTGGCACAATGAAAGCATGGGCTGTGTGGGAAGGGAAGTGTTTGGAAAAGAAGGCTGGGAACAGAACTGTGAAAAGGGCCTTGAAAACCAGCTAAGGAATCTGGGCTTTATCTCGTATGCAGGAGGAGAGAAGAAAAGATTAGTCAGTGTTAACTGTGCTTTTTAGGAAGATGGTTCAGCTGGTGGTATGGAAGAAGGCCAGGGGCAGGTAACACCAGAGGAGGGAATGCAGACAGAGACAGTGGTAAGCAACATCATGGCAAGGCTTTGTCTAAGGGCGGTGGTGGCATCTGAGACACCACTCCAGCAGACTTGTTCAGTAACTGGATGTAGGGGGGAGAGAGAGAGAGAGAGAGAGAGAGAGAGAGAGAGAGAGAGAGAGCGCTGCCAACCATTCTGTCTTGGAAGACGAGGCAGATGGGACCTGCACTGCAGAAATCCAACACAACGCATGGGGCAGGTGCATGGGGGAGATGAAGGCTGCAGTGCCTGCGGGACGTCCAGGTGTGTGTGCAACAGGCAGTTGGAAACAGATCTGGACCCAAGAGAGAGGCTGAGGATGGGGACGCTGCTCTGGGAGGCACTCACACAGAGGCGCTGGTCCGCACCACAGGGGTGAGTACGACCACCTCCCCAGAGAGCATGGGGAGTCAAAGGAGCAAAGGGCAGCTCAGGGATAGCCCGAGATGGGAGAGACTGGCCAACAGATAAAGAAGGAGCAGAAGGGGGAAGAGACCGTCAAACTGTAGCAGGAAGCAGGCAGCCGCGCCACAGGGAAGTCAAGCCAGGTCACTAAATTCGGCAACCAGGAGGGCTCTGCTTCCTCAGCACAGTCTCGGTGGCGGCAGATCGCCCACCATGGTTTCAGGTATTAATAGGATAATAAAGGGAAGGAGAGAGACAGAACAGTTAGAAAGGGAAGGGAAGGTCAGGGACTATAAATATTTGTATATTTTTTAAATTATTTTATTATTTATTTGTTTTCAACATCTTTTTTTTTATCCTCACCCAAGAGCAGTTTGCCATTGATTTTTAGAGAGACTGGAAGAGAGAGGGAACGATAGAGAGAAATATCGATGTGAGAGAAACATTGATTGGTTGCCTCCTACATGCACCCTGGAGCTTATAATAGAGGTATGTGCCCTTGACCAAAATCGAGCCTGGGACCCTTCAGTCCACAGGTCAATGCTCTATCCACTGAGCCAAACTGGTTAGGGCAGGGGCTATATTTTTTAATGGTCAAATATATAGGAGAGCAAAGATAAGGATGAGAACAGGCTCCTGGGGAGGCGGGAAGTAGCTTTACTAGAAAGCTACTTTAGTAAAGGGAGGGACAGGGCCTGTGTGGGCTGGCTAAGCTGGTGAAGGGATATTCATGCCAGATGTCTCCGATGTTCTTGGTTAGAAGGAAGCAGGAAGTTGACATCAGCTGGGAGGTGAGAAAGGGCAAAGCTCAAAGGCTTAAAGAGTCTTAGGCCCGGCTGCCGTGGCTCAGTGATTGAGTGTCAACCTATGAACCAGAAGGTCCCAGTTCGATTCCCAATCAGGGTACATGCCCAGTTGCAGACTCAGTCCCCGATACGGGCTGTGCAGGAGGCAGCCTATTGATGATTTTTTTTTTTTTATTGATGTTTCCATCTCTCTCTCCCTCTCCAAAGTCAACAAAAATATATATATTTTTAAAAAGGCATCTTAGTTTCCAAGGTGGAGACCTGCTTCAGGGTGGAGACCTGCTCCCTGCTTCCAGGTTTCTGGGACCTTGGTCAGCTGTTTATTCCATCTCTGCCTCCTGCCCAAGTTCAACAAGCTCACACCCACCCACTGTACTGCTCCCCACAGCCCCTGCTGGGCTTCCCACTGCTCCCCCTCTCTGTGTAGACTCAGCCTGTTGCTCACACATGTACCTTCCTGCAGTGCCTACTATGATTGGCCAGCTCTGCCTCTCTCTCTCTGGCACTTCAGCCACCTACAACCCACAGAGCCCTGGGCCACTCCCAGCAGTCCCCATCATGATATCTCTCTCTCTCCCATATTTCTAAAACTCTGCTCTGCATCTAAGCAACTCCCACCTTCCTCTCAACCCACCAGTACCCCCAAGATCCTACAGGCGCTCTCCACTGCCAGATAAGGCAATTTAGCTGTGGGCTGAAGACTGGCCACCGACCTATTGAATTTGGCCTGCATAACGTTTTAACAAAAATTGAATCTATCCAGTTAGTCACATGTGTCACCCTTTTTAGGAAGATGCTTCAGCTGGTGGCACGAAAGAGAGGAATGTCTTAAGATACTTAACACATCCAACGCCTCACGTAGTTAATTCTGTTCATTTTGTTGTTTTGCATCATACCCACCTCAGGCCCAATTCACAAACACAAGATGCCCAACTGCTCTCTGCGGGTGTTTGACAATAAAGTCCACACAATCTTAGGATTCAAGGCCTCCTATTCTCTGACTCCAGAATGCCTCTCAAACCATATTGCATCCTGCAAACCCCTTATTCCAGAAGCCAGTCTGCCCTGTCCCCGCTTTGCATTCCTGGCCGTAGGTCTCCCTAGCTATGTGCATGCCTGTCTCCTACCCTGCCTCTCCTGTCTGCATGCCCTCTCCTCTGCACTTGTCATACTAAGATCTGGCTCAATCTTACCTCTTCAAGGAGGCCTCAAAAAATCCACAGCACTTTTTTGCCTGGACTCCCCTCACTTTGTGATAGGCAGTGAGACAGACATGAGCAGAGCAAGGACGATGGGCCAGGGTCACCAGGATGGAAAGCCCCAGGTGTCTACCAATGGACAATTGACGGGTGGGACCCTGACCCCAGGGTGACCTTTTCTCCCCTAGCATATGGCTGATCTTGACGTTTGGACCCCCTGACCTTTTCCTCCCCAGAGATAACATCTGGGCCTCAGTTGTTTTTCAGCTCCAGGCCCAGAAAAGCAGCAAAATCAGGCCAGCGACCCCATCCATGGTTGACCTCAGGTCCACCTGCCTTGAATAATGATCCCCTGCCTTGGCCAACCAATCAATCCGGGGAGACCACAACCCTAAAAGGACACGCCTGGAAAATTGCTGAATATTCTATTGAGATCTTCCTGGGGACTGCCCCTAAAATCTCCGCCCTTAAATCCTTTAGGATGGAAAACCCAGTAGCCCTCCCCATGGGGAGCATACCTGTGCCTTCCCCTTCCCCTTCCCTCTCTCTCCCTGCCGTGGGCATTACCATTGGCTTCCTCACTCCCAAGCTCCAAGGCCCTCCCTTTACCTCTATAAGTTGTTTCCTAAGCCCATTTATTCTAGGAATTACTTTTTCTACCTCTGCGACTTACCAAATAAATGCTCTCTTGTTTGGGTCTTGGCTCTGACTTCTTTCCCAGCGGGAAGTCAAGTACCAAGGTTGCGGAACCCACTGCCAGTCTGACTCCATGGGTCTAACACCTGGTGCCGTCCCCGTCCCCGATGCCTACAACTTGACGCTTGTGTGTATTTCTTTGTTATCTTTTCTTTTTGGTAAGTTGCCTATTTCCTCAGATAAGCCCATAAAAAGGATCCCTTATAAGTTGTAGATACGAAAGGCCATGTGGAGCAGATCTGCCTCTGAGTAATCTGTCTCGCACATGAGCCAACCACTGACTCATAGACCTTGGCCGTCTCCGGAGAACCGTAAAACATCAGAATGAGCACACATGCATAGCCTTCGGGGCAGAGGCCGCATCTTTAGTTTGTATACTGCCTAAAACCTGGTAGGTACTCCATAAATGTTTATGATGAATAAGTACAAAAAGCAGAAATCTCTTCTTGTTCCGAAAACATCAAGGCTAAAACAGTCCCACTGGTGGGCAGTAAAGTCTGACTCGATAGAAACAAACAACCCCTGTTGTGTACCACTGTCACGCAGGCGACCGAGGCCAGGTGTATTGCACCAGGCTAGAAGGGACAGCCACCAGAAGAAGCAGGAACTAGGAAGGCCAGAGCTCTGGCCACACACTAGCAATGACTTACAAAGTGACCTTGGGCAAATCTCTCAACAGCTATTGATTCTTCAAGGTAATGGGATCCTTCCTCCTCACACTCTGCAATCATAATAACCATCTGGTGGGGAGGGAGAGCGGGTGGCTGGACCAGAGGGACAACTCTCAGAACAGGGAGAAGGGCTGCTCACCTCTGGTGTCCCTAACCAATACTACGGGTTCGCCTGCCCTTTCTCCCGGCTTCTCTGTAGATCCCTGGGTCTGTGACAGGTTGGGATTCTAGTAAACACCCTTCATTCCCTACTCCCACCCAACCGGTGTGCTTTAGCTACACACTAGTTGCACAGTCCCTAGTGGACATTTTCTTTTTTTCTTTTTTTAATATATTTTTATTGGTTTTTTACAGAGAGGAAGGGAGAGAGATAGAGAGCTAGAAACATCGATGAGAGAGAAACATCGATCAGCTGCCTCCTGCACATCTCCCACTGGGGATGTGCCCGCAGCCCAGGTACATGCCCTTGACCGGAATCGAACCTGGGACCCTTCAGTCCGCAGGCCGACGCTCTATCCACCGAGCCAAACCGGTTTCGGCCAACATTTTCTAAGTACAAACAATATTAGCACGGATTTGATAAAATTCTACCAAGGGGTCAGTACACACCAGGCTATTCCAGGTGTTAGCTTGGAGGTGTGACAGGTAATAATCCCATTCTCCTTTTGGCAGAAATGGAGGTTCTAGGAGAAGGCATTCCCTTAAGCTTCCCAGGAGCCTGGGTGTTGGCAGCAGGGTTGGTCGTCGCTGGGTAATGGAACTTCTCTGCTAAGTGACAAGGCAGAGAAAGACAAACACTGTATGCTATCTCTTATATGTGGAGTTCAAAGCAAAGAAAGAAGCCAATTCCAAAGAAATGGAATGAAGACCCCTGTAGGAGCTTGAGGATACTGATAGGTTGAGAGGAAGGCGGGAGTTGCTAAATGCAGAGTAGAGTAGTGGTGGTCAGGGTTGCGGGGAGGGGAAATGAGAGATGTAAGTCAAGGGGCACAACATTTCAGTTATAAATTCTGAAGATCTAATGTAGGACATGATGATCATGGTTAATAATACGGTACTGTTTACCTGCAAGTTGCTGAGAGTACATAGTAAGTATTCTCACCCCAAAAGCAACAACAAAATAAACAGAATTAACTATAGTAGGAGATGGATGTTTAATTGTCTTAATCTTGGTAATCATTCCACAATGTACATGTATATCAAATCATCATGCTGTACACTTTAAATATATACAATTATACCTATCAATTATTTCGGGGGGGGGGGGTGGAGATTGAATTTGAAAAGTGTTTCTTTACCCTGCACCCAGGCAATATTCAATCATTGTTTGTCCCAGCTGAAGAGGAGGGTTTCAAGTTTCTAAAAAGAAGAAAAGCTAGAAAGAACGTTCTGGAGGAGGACGTGTGATTGGAGTGGATCGAGAGGCGCAGGACTGAAGGGGCGTGTGGAGGAAATGGAAGGAAGAGAGCAGAGCAGTCATTACGCTGGAAACAAGGATGGCGATTTGGGAAAATGACTTCTGCACTGGGAGTGACTCACAGGGAGGCATCTGCAACCGCGAAGCAGGAAAAAGAAGAACCAACAGCCAGGCATGAGATAAAGGGCCACAGGCAGCAGATGAGAGGCTGGGACAGAACTACCCCGTGGGGGTGGGAGTACTCAACAAGTGGAGACAATCTGAAAAGGTGGGATGCGGTGGTGAGCAAGAGTGTTTTTGTTTTTTTTTGTTTTTTTTAATTTGAAGCTGTCTTCCCTCTAACATCAGACGCTGAGGTTTCTTAATCACCATCCTCCCCCTCAGAATGGAGGGGTCTGTCAAGCAGAATCGCAAGGAGCAGCAACTGGGAGGAGGTTATGTTTGCACTCTCTCATTCACAGTTTGCCCTGGAATAACTGCCTCTCTCCCTCAAGGCCCTCGTCCCCGCTGCAATGTCCTGAAGTACACATAGATGCTCCTTGATTCGCTGTTTCAAGACAAAAGTATGAACACCCTGGACTCAGTGTACTCAGGGTTGGTGCCTGGGCGGCTTGACTGTGAAAAGAATGAGGCATTCTGACATGACTGCACAGCAACAAGACAGCTCCTGTGTGCCAACAAGCTGATCGCCTCACTCAGCACTTCTTAAGGCAAAGCTTTCACTTTTTTTTTTTTTTTTTTTTTAACAGATATCTGATTGCTAAGGCATGCAAGGCAGCAAACACTGAGAGCAGGCTTCTGTGATACGGAGGCCATTGTAAGTCCACAAAGGCTGAAAGCAAATGTTCAGAATTCCCAGGGGCTCTGGTTAGTGTCTTTTGACTCCTGGTTTCTGCATGTGTGTGCATGTGTGCATGTGTGGGTGCCCCCCCCCTTTTTTTAAATGGAGCAAGGACAGTTCATTGATGAAGTTCAGAAACAGAAACTTAAGTATAAAAGGTCTGGGTTCTGGACCCCATTCTGTTCTGACAAAGGTGAAATTTCCAATCCTACTAGGGATGGTAATAGTACCTGACTAACGAGGCACCCTGCTAGGTGGCATCAGCAAGATGAGGACAGTGTCTTACGTGGACTGTCGCGTCGATCTACACACAGGTGTTGGTGCTGTGTTATGAGATTTTTATTAAGCTAACACTTGATAGTCAGGGTCTCGCTTATAATTTTTCATTCATAAATGTTGCAAAAGTGGAATCTTTAACAGAATTTCACTGGGGGTAGGGGTGGTGGTGACCACATGTTGGCCCTGGTCCCCTGGAACCAAGCTGGTGCCATTCGCCAGCTGTCTGGTAGCCTCTGCAAAGCACCCCCAGTTAGCTTCCTCCAGGCTACTTGTCCACTTTACAAAACCTGCCACCATGATGGCGCCATCAGGAAGTGTCTAGTCCCCATCCCTACAGTGCCTGTGACATTACCTGGGGGAAAGGACGCGCTGCTTGAATCCTGGGCAAGGCTCTTCAGGGTCAAACGAAGGCCTAAGAGTAGCTTACTTTCCTTAGCACTTACTGCTTATTATGTGAGTGGCTTAGTACTTACTGTGTGCCAAGCGCCCCACTAGGTACTTTGTGTGTGTTATCTCACTGTACCCTCAAAACCTGGCCATGCCAGAGGTACTGCTGTCATCCCCATCTAACGGAGGGGGAAGCGGGCAGGCACATTGTTCAGCGTCACACAACCTGGAAGTGGCGAGGCCAGAATTTAATCTGGTTCCCACCCTACTCCAGGGCCCCTCCTCTCGCCATTTACTTCAGTGAACATACGGTTTGAAGACTGGAGCTGTCCGTCCTGGGATATAACGCCATGACCGTTACTGCCATGCTGCTACATCTCTGAAACCAATCAAGAGTGAGCTAAACCTTGAGCAATCAAGTGACTCTACAGAAATAACCTTAACTAAGAATCAAGGGACATACAGGCTCTACACCTCATCACCTGGCTCGATGCTGCTCTAGCCCCGCAACTTACAAGCGGCTGCTAACTAACCTTGAAGAGTGGGGTCCTGGGGCCAACCTGCTGGGACTCTAATCTCTGCTTTCTTCTAATCTTGGGCAAGACACCGAACCCCTCTGGGCCTCAGTTTCCTCATCTGGTAATAATAACAGAACCTCCCTCCTCGGGCTGTCATGAAGATGAAATGAAATAAAACATGTAAAATGCCCAGAGCCACATAGAGCCCAAATGAGTATTACCGATAATTATTTATACCAGTCAGAGTCGGCGGGCCAGATGCTTTCTACCCGAGTTTCCCCGTCTATAAAAAATCAGCAGAGTTGCTATGAGAATTAAGTAAGATAAAATCCTGAAAGCATGTCACATGCAGACCTCCTTGTGGTAGGCACTCAGAAATGTTCATTTGTTTTCCTCTTCCCTGTGTAGCACTCTCACGTGGTCTTCTGAGACCTGTCTCCCATGTTATAAAGTGAGACGCTCCCTCACTCCCCAGCCTGGTGACCTCATAGGCAGGTCATGTCAGAGCCAGAGCGAGCCAACCGCCCGGCTGCATGTGAGGAAACCTGGGTCCTACTTATAGTTCCTGCTTTTGAAAAGCCACATACCTCCCCTAAACCTCGACTTCCTTATTTATTCAACCTGTTATAATCTCAGCAAGTGTGTTACAGACAGCGTGCTGCATGTTAGAGATGCAAAGATAAGGTACAGTCCCTGACTTCAAAGAACACACATTCTAGTTAAAAATAAAGGCAGGCAAACAATGAAGTGCATAGATTACGGTATAGACAACACACAGGTGGCCCGAAGTCCGAAGGGCAAGGAAAGATTCAGAGAAGACAGGCCCTGGAGCTGAGTCTTACAGATGGATGGGAGTTTCCCGGCAGAACCAGAGGAGAGGTATTCCAGCACGGGCAAAGGCTTAGGGATGCAAAACGAGGAACTGTAAATAATTAATTACGGCTGAGTACAGGGTGCATCTAGGGGAGTGGCAGCAAGACTGGATAACATCATCCCCACTTCCCTTGCAGGATTTCTGTGAGACTTGATGAGAACAATGCCTTAAAACACTGAAAGGGACACCATGTTACATAAATGTCACGTATGATTGTCAGGAGTGCTCTAGCAAGGCTCCTTATGGTACTAATTTCACCCATTTCCCAGCATGAGAACTCCCAATATCATTTCTTCTGTTACCACCGCCTTACCTCCTTCCTCCCTCCCCTGAGAGAAGGCAAACGGGAGGGAGTACTGATCTAAGTGGAGAGGTGGGAGGGAGGAATGAGAAGAAAAGCGTCTAGCTCTGTCTTTCAATTACCACAGATCTTTTGAAAGCCCCTTACCTGTAATGTTTCTCATATTATAAAAGAGTTCAGTTCTTTATTGGCCAAAAAAGAAACCTTGACCCTAAAACCCTGACTTTTTAGACGTTCTTGACCCTAATCCATAGTAAGAAATACATTTTATACCATAATCCATCACACACACACACACACACACACACACATTGTAAAACAGTGTCAGTTACAATCTCCAAACTGATTTCATTACTTGACAGTGGTTCACAACCTACAGTTTGAAAAACACCACCCTAAGAGACAGGAAGCTTCATGGAAGATTTCAAAAGTGTAATTCCCGAATCCCTTCAGCTTTTCTTTTCTTTTGCATTTCAAGTCATTGCAAAATAGAAGCAAGTCCAGCCCATTTTCTGGGAAACAAACCACCCGTTTGCTCAGTTCACTTGATGCTGTGCTGATGGTACAGGAGAGCTTTCCACGGGGGGTTCCTTGTGTGTTTGGTTGCTACAGATGATTAGCATGCCGACAAGCAGAATTCCAAAACACAGGACTCTCTCTTGGGCAGGGTCTTGGTGCCCTGTGGAAAGTAAGATCCTATGTCCCCAATGCCTTTGCGATGAGAACATTCAATAAACAACTTCTTTCATGTAAAGGGCCCATCACACTTCATAACCCAGAAGTGAGCAAGCATTCTGCCCCAGGGCTGCTGAGATGGGAACACGATGACTAGATGCCTTTCCAATCATGCACAGATTTAAAATTCACAGCACCATCCTCACGCTTGCACCTCCCTCAATGAGGAAAGAATCTGCTCCCTATCCAGCTCTGCATGCTTTGTGTCCAACCAGAATCTTAAAGCTGGAGAGAAACACACAAGTCTTCTGGTCTACCTCTCTCCTTCCAAAAGGATGGCCAACTAAACTTTCCCAGCTCACAGCTGAACTATTTCTCCTTGTACCACAACATGCATCTGTGCTCCTAAGGGCTTTCCTTGTGGTACTGCAAAAGCTTTAGATGTTTCTACCATCACACTTTTGATTATACTGTTTCTCCTACTTAGAATGTCTTTCCTTCCTGCCCATACAAACTCCATTTATTTTTTCCAGATCACATCCCAAGTGCTCTAAGAAGTCTCCCCCAAATTCTATAGGCCTGTCCATCCCTTCCCCCTTCTCTGAAATGAGATTCAGCTCACTGAATTCATGCAACCTTTTGCCTCTTAGATGCTGTTTAACAAACAGCTAATAGGCATTGATTGACTTTCTAATACTTAAAAGGTGTGTTTATAAGAAAATTTAATCTTAAATTAACCTTTCTTACAACATACGTAGCAAGGAGTAAATAGAAAGGTTTAGTATTTTACTATGAAGCTATTTAAATCGGGTAATCATTATAGAAAGAAGCATTAAGTTATTAATTTCCATATACTCAGCACCAGTGACAACCATAATGGTAGATGCCGGCACTGTTGATTTTTCTGATACACTATCACATGGGAGACACTTGTCTCAGGCAACTGAATTTTTCCATGTATCAGACAGAGCAACTGAGCAGCTTCCCCCCTGAGCGGACGCTATGGTAGATGCTCTCATGGAAGAAGACTCTGTGCTTGATACACAGTCAATTCACAGAACTCTGTATCAGCTTTGGTGACCTTTGGTTATAATAGGATCATTGAATTTTATAACATTGAAAGAACTTAAAGATTATCTGTTCCACCTCAGATGAGAAAATTTAACCAAAAAAGGTGAGCTAACGTGCTTCAGATCACCTTTGTAGAAAATGACAGAGTTGGGGTTCAAACCCCAAACAAATCTTCTGTTATCCAAAGAAATCAGCTCAAAACCTCAGACCACCTAGCTCTTCAGTTTCACTTCCCTGGTCTCCAGACTTCCCGTCTTCCAGCAGATCCCTCAGTCTCACCACTGAGGAACTTCCCCAAGTCAACACCAAACTGTCTTCCTCTCATCAACCAATTCCCTGATGTTGTGGCATCTCAATGTCACGACTTCTCTTGTCCCACTGGGCAATTTCACTTTTTATTCCAGTGTTTCCTTTATCCAATACCACACCTACCAAAACCACACAGCTGCTTTATTTTAAACTCTTCCTTATGGTCCAGACAAAGTTACCTAAGAAACCAAAGCTCGTGACCATGACCACATCACAGAGTCCTACTCTCTTCACCTAGGATTATAGAAGTTTCTTCTATCTCATGCTGCATGTGAATATCATATACTGAAAAAGTTAAGTTTTCTCCTTAATCGGGCAGGTAATTGCTCAAGACACATAGCCAAGCAAACGATTATGTTTGTAAGTGAAGCAGGGAAAGCAGCAGAGTCCATTCACACTACCAGTAAATAACAAACTTTACTCTTTACCAAAAATATCCTCTCTCGCTCAAGAGCAGAACCATTGATTAACCGACCCCTTCTTTTCTTTTTCTTGTCTATGTTCTTGTGAAGGCACTCAAAGAACGAGGAGATGGTCAAAGCAGAAGACAGGACAAAGATGAGACGCGTAAAAAGTCCAAACAACCAAAAGTAGTTGCAGAGTGTGTGTTAAACATGTGGACTCCAAAGGCCAACTGGCCAGTCTTGGTTCCACTAGTAACAGCCAAATGGCCCTGGGCATGCTGCTTGAACTCTCTGCTTAGTTTCCCCATCTGGAAAATGGGGTAATAGTAGTACCTACCTCATGAGGTTGCCATGAGCATTCAGTTCATACATGTAAAATACTTAGGACAATGTTTGACATGTATGAAACACTACATAAATATTAGTTAACTAAGCCCTAGCCAGTTTGGCTCAGTGGATAGAGTGTCGGCCCATGGACTGAAGGGTCCCAGGTTCAAATCCAGTCAAAAGCACATACGTTGATTGCAGGTTCCCCCGCCTGGTCAGGGTGCATGCTGGAGGTAACCAACTGATGTCTCTCTCTCACATCAGTGTTTCTCTCTGTCTCTCCCTCTCCTTTCCACTCTCTCTAAAAATCAATGGAAAAATATCCTTGGGTAAGGAGTAACAAAAATAATAATAAATATACCAATAAATAAATACTAGTTAACAAAAATAAATCCTGAGTTGGAAATTATTTTAACAATCACGCTGTGTGTCTGCTGATCTGTAAATCTTACTAGCAGTTTTAGGACATAGAGACATGATGATGGTTTCCACACCACACTGCAGACACCCTATTTCCTCTAATGTGGATGGTTTCCTGAGAACTCATTTTTTAATTCCTTTACATTGGGACTTGACCGTACTCCTGGGTCTCTCACTAACAGTCCCCCTTGCTGCAGCCATGGTGAGGAAAGGCCTCCAAACTTCAAATACAAGGCCTGGGAAACCACAAAGGTATCTGCCCACACATCCCAAATTCTACCTGTAACCCAGGACTGGAATTGGGGGACAACAAGCCATCTGCCATAGAAAAAACAAAATGAAGGGAACACTCTTTGCACTGAATGTGACTTCATGGTACAGGGCTCACAGGTCAAAGCAAACTTCTCAGAAGTTGTCCTAAATCCTCCCCTCCATTTTCTTCTTCATTTTGCTCGGATTGGGCTCGTGGCTACACTAAATTCAGTCTTCTCACGGTCCTTATAATACGACCACTCTGCTAAACCCCATAAGCACATCAGACTCCATGTCGCAGGAGGACTCCACTGCTGAAACTGCCTATCCTCCAGGGCTTCCCGCTCTTGGCTTCTGGGCCACCAGATTCTCCCGGGATTTCTGGCTACCCTCTGGGGCTCCTTCGCTGGCTGTCCCCTGCCTCCCCTCCTCCTCACATTGGAGTGTCCTGAGGCTCATTCCTGGGTCCTCTTCTCATCTCCATCCAGTCTTGTGGTTTAAAATAGAATTTCTTTCCTCAGTGACTCTCATGTATAGATCTCTCGCCCATGCCTAATCCTGAACTCCCGATTCATACATCCCACTGCCTACTCAGTAACTCCACTGAGATGTCTAACAGATCCTTAACTTAGTCTGTCCAAAACCAAACTCCTGACTTTGCCCCCAATCTCCCCCTCTTCTGTCTTCCCCACCTCAGTAAATAACACTCCCCACCTTCCCCTCTTCTTCTCACTTCCTTCATCCCTTACCTATCAACTCTACCTTTAGAAACATCCAGAATCTGACCAGACCTCATCACTCCAATCTGCCCTCTGGTCCCCAGCACTATCATCCCTCCTGAGTACTGAAAGCACCCTCGTAAGACATTCTCTCGCTTTTGCCCTGGCCCCACTGTAGCATTTTCTCAAAACAGCAGCCAGAGAGAGGCCATTAAAACCTAAGTAGGATCATGACATAGTCATAAATAATCTGAGTTGCCCCATTCTATCCTCAGGCCTCTGACCTAATCTCCTCCTACTCTCCCCAGTTCACACCACTCCAGCCATGCTGGCCTCCTTCTGTTCAGGCCCCTGTGCTTACTGCATCTTCTGCTTGGAACGCCCTTCCCCATCCATGAGCTTGGCTCCCTCAACACCTTCACGTTCCTGCTCAAAAGTCATCCTCTAGATCAGTGGTTCTCAACCTTCCTAATGCTGCGACCCTTTAATACAGTTCCTCATGTTGTGGTGACCCCCCAACCATAAAATTATTTTCGTTGCTACTTCATAACTGTAATTTTGCTACTGTTATGAATCGTAATGTAAATATCTGATATGCAGGATGTATTTTCATTGTTACCAATTGAACATAATTAAAGCATAGTGATTAATCACAAAAACAATATGTAATTATATATGTGTTTCCCGATGGTCTTAGGCGACCCCTGTGAAAGGGTCATTTGACCTCCAAAGGGGTCACGACCCACAGGTTGAGAACCGCTGCTCTAGATGAAGCTGGTCCACACAGTGCTTTTTGAAATTGCAAACTATACCTGCTTAGCACTCCTCATCTCCCTCCCCTGCTTTAATTTTCCCAATAAGATTCATCAACCTCTTATTTTATAAATGTTATCTTAACATTTTTATAAAATCATTTTATTTCTCCCTATTAGAATACTCATTTTTGTCTTCCCCTACTAGTGTATAAGCTGGAGGCAGGTGGAGATTTATATCTGTTCTTGTTCACTGCTGCATTCCTACTCCCTAGTAAGTGCCTTATATACAGTAGATACTCAATAAATATGTGCTGAATGAACGGGAAGAATGATTCCCTGGGCTCCTCTTACCTAAGACAGTCATCACTGTCTTCATTAGCTTCATGGGGGTCCTCCGGCGACTGATGGAGCCACTGGTATGTGGGGACAAGACGTTGGTTTTCCTCTTGACGTACATGTAGATCCGCAGGTACACCACGACCATGATGAAGAAGGCCAGGAGGTTAGACACAGTCCAGAAAATGAGGTAACTCCTGCTGTAAATGGGGGCCAGGGAAGAGCAGGTAGAGATGTCACAGAGGCAATTCCAGCCCAGTGTGGGGACCGCCCCCATAAAGATGGCAATGGCCCAGACAAGCAAAATGAGCAACGTCACCCTCTTTTTGGTCAGGTTGCTGTGGACCCGCATCCTCATGATTGACATGTGCCTCTCCAAGGCAATCACCAGCAAATTGGTCAGGGAGGCAGTCAAGCTAGTGTCTAGAAGCCCCTGGCGGAGAAGCCAGCGGTTGACGGTCAAAGTTCTTGAAACGGGGCCAGTGTTGAACATCAGGAATACATAGGCAATTCCAGCAAAGAAATCTGCAGCAGCTAGGTTAGCCAACAGGTAGTAGAAGGGGAAATGAAACTTTCTGTTTTTAATCACCGCTGCGATGACCAGAGAATTAGAAAAGAAAATAAACAGGCAGAAAAATGTTCCAACACATAGAACTATCACAAGCTTCGTTCCTGTCCAGTCATCGGCGGTGTCACTGTCAGTGTTGCTTCTGTTATAAAAAAAGTCCATCTGCTTATCATAGTGACACTCATTCATTGTGGAGAAGAACTGAACATCCTAGAAAGAAATTTAAAGAAGAAACAAATATCACTCTTTGCAAAATCAATCAATAAACCACCCCTTGCCCCTTGTCTGGCCAGCTCCTCTCAATCCTTCCAATCTCAGTAAATGTCCCTTGCTCCAGACCCTAACCCTGACCTCCTATCACAGCATTTATCTCACATGGGTAATTGTTGTCTGTTTCCCAGGTGAGGTGCAAGCTCAGTGAAGGAGTGGAAATGTCACCATTATAACCCCAGAACTTATATTCCCTGGCTGCCTCAAGACAGGTCTTTGCTGAGTGTTGGCTGAATAAATCAATGAATAAATGATCATGGAGGCAGCAGTAAGTCAAATATTCTGAGCCCTGCAATATCCACTCAGTCCTGGCAATGATTGCAGTACAGCATATTAATGCTTTCTCCTGGCAGTTTCCAGCTCATTTCTTATTTATGGGTTCTGTTCATTAATCAAAGGCAGGTTGGCAATGGCAGGCACATTCTTGCCAAGATAACGGGTGTTGAGTTACTTTTCACATGACCAAGTGGCTTCCCCAAGAGTTCAGTTTTCCACCACTCAGATTCCACTCCTTGATCTTGCTTTTGCCATCTCTTGGTTTCAAGTACAATGACAACACTCACTTGACAAGCATGTGGTACAGGCTGGAGACTGGTCTCAATACTCCTTCCTTACCTTGTTTACTTCTTTCTTATTCTCCTAGTCCAAATTGTACCAATGCGAATTTGTTTACTGGATATTCCAACTCAATTGCTTTGAGCCAGTTTCCTTCCCTGGGCTCTCTTCAACACAGTAGGTGGTGGGAGGGCAGGCCTTCATGGGAAAGACTGAGATCTGGAGTTTGGACAGAAGTCCAAGGATGTGAGAACATAACTGCCAAGCAAGGGCAAATCCTCAGGACATGCGTCTGAAAGTGGACTCCAAATTGGGGTATCAGGCAGACAGGCAAGATACTAATCTCAGCTCCAAGATCTCTTGGACCCCAAAAGTGAGGGCTTTTGGCCAAGAAGGGTCTGGGCACAGGCTCTAAGATTGATTGCCCATCCTCCTGTCCATGGTGGGAAGACCAGATGTTCTGCCTCACAAGGGTTTGGGTATAGCCATGTAAGTTTCTATCAAAGAAGACCAGGGTTGAAGGTCAGGAAATCTAGCGTCTGGAGAGAATAACCATGGGCTCCCTCACAAGGAATGGGGCTGCAATGTATTTGCGGGAGATCCAGTAGGCTCAGGCCCTGAGCAGTTCCCTGCTGGGAATGAAGTGGTTCTAACAGCAAAAGCTTCATGGAAATCCCCAGCTTTTCAGGATCTTATAAATTCTGTAATCCAATACCACATACAGAATCAGGACAAGCGTATCAGATATCAGTTTACAGTACTACTAAACAGAAATGTATCTTAGGCAGTCTTCTTTTTATTTACATTTTAATGACATATGATACCTTTAAATGAATTGGACACATGCCTCTCTGCCATAGCAAATGGAAGGTAAGAATATGACTTTATATGCTTAAAATAAATAAACTGAGAGTGGTCTCAAGAGACAAATAGTTCTAGTGCCTTTCCATTACAAGGAAGGGGACTCAATTTTAACCATGACAAAACAAAAATTACTCTCTTTCGCAGGATCCACTGGTATTTAATTGGCAATATCAGATAACTCCATACAACAGGCCAACATATCTACATTTTAGTGTGATAATTTTCTAAAATTAAAAGTATAGATATATTTGATCATTTTAATAGCTTCCTAATATTCAGTTTATGAATACACCACACTTTATTTAACTGATCCCTAAGTGCTGGACACTTAGGTTGTTTCTAATATGTTGCTTTCATAAGCAAGGTTACATTCTTGTGCATTAATCTTTACATACTTGGCCAATTATTTCCTTAAGATTAATCCATAGATTTCAAGTTGAAGTAATTCATGTAAATTTATTTAAAGGTTTCTGATACATATTGTCGAACTGTCCTTGAGACAGATTGTGTTTCTAATTCTACTAGCAGCATATAAGAGTTGAGTAGACAATACTAACCTATAAAATTAAATATCCAAGGAGAAAATTCAGCTTTCAACAATGTTGAAAGTATATAGAAATTCAAGACAAACAATAAAAAGCACACATGAGAAATTTTAATGATGCAATTAATATGTGTCCTTTCACTAATGAAAAATAATGTATTTTATTTTGCTATATGCTCTAAATACCTAAGAGAAACACATTTCTAATTTTAAATTATATCTTTGATTAATTCATCAGCAATGTCAAGATTAATATGTCAGGAAGATGTTGGAAATATAATACTACCAAAAAAAAAAAAAAACAACCAAAAACACACAACACTTTAAGGTTTCCCAATTTCCTTCCGAAGGAGTCTTAATATTTTAGTTTGGGTTCATAAATTTGGTTGCATTTGTAATTATATGATGTCTTAAAACCTCAATGATTTTTACTTCAAAAATCTTCAAATTCAACTTTCCTCCATAAAAACTGAAATGGCACATTCTTAGACATATTTTAACAAAAATTGTCCTGAGACTGAGAAGTAGTTTTGTCTGACAAAGTAGAGAAACCGTGATTAGCCAGAACTTCCTCCAAGCAGCTCCCTATCTCTCAGCCTTGAATTCTACTTTTGGGTGAAACATATATAGGGAATTGGTTAAAAATATTCCAGAGGATAGAATATTGTGCAGCCATTAAAAAATCATATTTACCATGAAGTAGTGGTAATATGAGAAAAAAATATGCCATTATTTTAATTACAAATAATTATATATTAGGTATATGTATACATATATTTATATACATATATACATACATAAATATGTGTGATGTCTTGACTATTTTTTTAAAGATACAGAAAAAATATAAGAAAAAGTCTCGAAGTGTAATATTAAGAATGGTGGAATTGAGGGTCATTAAAAAATTCTTTACAAATTTTTCTGTTCAACATTTTCTGTAAAAAACAGGCTTTTAAATGCTACTTTAAAAGTTCTGTCTGAGAAGCACACATTCTACTTAATGCATTCTACCTTTCTTGACAACTACAGTCTGAAACATCAAAATTAATGTTCAAAAGAAAAGCCTCAAGGATTCACCTATGTTCATTATTACTACATTTATCAGCAAAGCACACTTTAGAGTTTTTCAGTGGTAATGAAAATAAAATGGTTTTCTACTTAAAGCTTCATGTAGCCATAAAACCTTATATGTTGATAACTAACCAAATCAGGACATCATTTCCCCCAACTCTCCTATAAAACATTTCCTAATGCAATCATCCCGGAGCTCCAAAAATGAATAACTGGAAGTTTTGTAAATTAGTAAATACTTTTGATATTTTTCTCCTCTGCCATATGCTGCCAAGCTTGTTGACCAACCCCAGTACATATCAACTATAGATCATCATATTTTCTTAGCTGGAAATTACCAAAAACTTTGGTGAACTTACAACAAATGATCAGATTTATCATCTCTTGACCCCTCTCAGACCTTAAGATAAGATTCTGTGATCCTCGCCTAAATACCCCCTTCACAAAAATACCCCCTTCACAGAAATACCTTCTCTGACCAATCCAAAGTAACTCCACACTGACGCTATAGAACCCCTAGAAGAAAACACAGGCAGCAAACTCTTTGGCATTTCTCTTAGTAATATCTGTTTGGATGTGTCTCCTCAGGCAAGGCCAATAAAAGAAAAATTAAATAAATGGGACTACATCTAACTAAAAAGGTTTTGTACAGCAAAGGAAACCATAAACAAAATGAAAAGACAACCTATAAAATGACAGAAGATATTCACCAATGTTATCTATAATAATAAAAGCATAATATGCTAATTAGACCAGACTTCCTTCCGGACGACCTTCCGGATGAAGCCAAGGCTGTGAGGGAAGCTGGTCTCAGGTGCCAGAGGGAAGCTGGTGCTGGCAGCTGGAAGAAGGAAGGCCTACTCTTGTATGAATTTCGTGCATCGGGCCTCTAGTATATCTAATAAGGGGTTATAACCAAAATATATACAGAACTCACACAACTTAACACCAAAAGACCCAAACAATTCAAATAAAAATTTGGGCAGAGGACCTGAATAGACATTTCAGATGGCCAACAGACATATGAAAAGATGTTCAACATCACTAATCATCAGGTAAATTAAAACCACAATGATATATCACTTCACATCTGTCAGAATGGCTATCATGGATAAATCAACAAATAAAAAGTGCTGGTGAGAATGGAGAAAAGAGAACCCTCACACTGTTGGTGAGGTTATAAATTGGTATGGCCACTATGGAAAACAGTATGGAGGTTCCTCAAAAAATTCAAAATAGAGCTGCCATATAATCTAGCAATTCCACTTCTGGATACTTATCCAAAGAAAACAAAAACACTAATTCGAAATGATATATGCATCTCTATGTTTATTACAACACTAGAGGCCCAGTGCACAAAAATTTGTGCACTCGGGGAGGAGGGGGGTCCCTCAGCATGGCCTGTGCCCTCTCGCAGTCTGGGACCCCTCGGGAGATAACGACCTGCTGGCTTAGGCCTGCTCCCGGGTGGCAGAGGGCAGGCCTAACCCCTAGGTGCAGCCCCTGGTCGGGCTCAGAGTAGGGCCGATTGGGGAGTTGGGGCACCGCCCCCTGTCATGCACAGAGCAGGGCGGATTGGGAGGTTGCAATGCCACCCTCAGTCACGCTTAGGATAGGGCCGATTGGGGGGTTGGGGCACTGCCCCCTGTCACACTGAAGGCAGGGTCGATGGGGAGGTTGCGGCCGATCAGGGGGTTGGGGCTCTGTACCCTGTCACACACAGAGCCGCAGGGTGATCAGGGGGTTTGGGCGATGCCCCCTGTCATGCTGATCCTGGTGCCGGGAGGCATATTACCCTTTTACTATATAGGGTAGAGGCCTGGTGCACGGGTGGGGGCTGGCTGGTTTGCCCTGAAGGGTGTCCTGGATCAGGGTGGGGGTCCCCACTGGGGTGCCTGGCCAGCCTGGGTGAGGGGATGATGGCTGTTTTCAGCTGGTCACACACCCTTCAGGGTGGGGGTCCCCACTGGGGTGCCTGGCCAGTCTGGGTGAGGGGCTGAGGGCTGTTTTCAGGCTGGGGGTGACTGAAGCTCCCAACTGCTCCTTTTTTTCTTTTTTATTCTGGGCCAGCTCTAGCTTTGAGGCTTGGCTCCAGCTCATAGGCCTCCGCTGCTGAAAGTAGGTTTCTGGCCTTTGCTTACAATGTTGCGATCCTGCTGGCTGAAGCCCGGTGGACTAAAGTAGGTTTCTGGGGTTTTGTTTAGCTTCTATATTTGTTACATAGTTGCTTAGAGTTGCAGCTCAGAGGCTTGCAGCAGCAGGCGGGGAACGTTGGAGTCCTCCGTCACTGAAGCAAGCAAGCCTCATGTTAGTTTCAAGCTGCCTGGCTGCCGGCCGCCATCTTGGCTGGCAGTTAATTTGCATATCTCGCTGATTAGCCAATGGGAAGGGTAGCAGTCATACACCAATTACCATGTTTCTCTTTTATTAGATAGGATAGCTAGTAATAGCCAAGATATGAACACAACCTAGATATCCATCAGTAGATGAATGAATACAGAAGTGGTATTTACAAGATGAGACAAAAGTAGATTTACAGTTGTGAGTATGAGAAACATAGAGTTTATTCTTGAATTATCAATTATTAGTTATTATATTAATTTCCATAAAGCAACTGTAAACCTATTTTTGCCCCATGCTGTATATACAGTAGAATATTATTCAGCAATAAAAAAGAATGAAATCTTACCATTTGCAATGACATGGATGGACAGAGTGTATAGTGCTAAGTAAAATAAGTCAGACAGAAAAAGACAAATACCATATGATGTTACTTACATGTGGAATCTAAAAAAAAAAACCAAAAAACCCACACACAAATGAATAAACGAAACAAAACAGAAACAAACCCATAGATATAGAGAACAAGCTCATGGTGGCCAAAAGAAAGTGGGGAGGGGAGTAACCCTACAGCTCTCACGACCAGAGAGCCTGTTGTAGCTTCACCAAAGCACCTATCATCTGTTACCTATTTTCTTTTGTGTTTATGCATTTATAGTCCAGCCCCCACCCTAGACTAACCAGTCTGCTCTTGGAGTGCGGGCACCATGCCTTTTGTGCTCCTGTTGATAACATCAACATTTGTGGAGTGAATGAATGAATCTCCGTCCTACACTATCTCTTCCCCTCACTAAAATGAAAAGGTTCAATTAAATGCCTTTGCTGACTTACACGTCACCCACTAAATATACCAATTAGGGAACTCCTTACTTATTAACTACTTGTTCTTGGTTTAGTTACTATCTCTACCTCATTATTACTACTGCATGTTTAATTGCTAATATTTGAGTGGTTACTTTGTGTCTGGTGCCGGACTAAGTATTTTACATGGGTCTCATTCAGTCCTCCCAGAAATTATGTAGATGCTCTTATCGTAGCCATTTTGCAGAAAAAGAAACTGAAGTACCCTTCCCCGAGGTCACACAACTAGTGAGTGGAAGACTCAGGCAGCTGTGCTCCCAGCCGCACATGCTTTTCTGCAACACTACACATTCTCCCTCCACAGACAAACAAAACACCAGACAGACCAAGCGTCACTTAAATAACTATAGAATGACCCGATCAAATGACATTCAAAGACTGTCTTGGATTATTAAAAAATAATAATTGGGTATTCTAAGTGGTCTTTAGGGTTTTTGTTTGTTTTGTTTTAATAGCTCTAAGAAGCACACAAAAAAGGCACTTTTCTGCAAATATATTTTCAAATTTTAGAATAACAGGTCATATAATATGGTCAATATCAAGACAACATTAACATTGCTAAACTTTTATTCTGCCAAATCCCAGCTGTCTTTTTCTTCTTTTCTTTTATACTAAAAGTATAGAGGGCCTGTGTAGTTCTGACCCAGAAACAAAAGATGTTAGACTCTGGAGCTATTACCACAACTTCGAACTTCAGTAATTTAAGACTTCATGAAATGAAGGTTTAGAAAGTCTATATGTGGAATCCAAATGAAAACTTCATGAGCAAAGCTTTCATTTAGACTCTCCCAAACTTGATTCTTTAAAAAAAAAAAAAAGTCCAGCCAGCCCATAATGTGGAAACAATTATGAAAATTAAGACATCTGAAAACCACTCCAGCAGCTTTTATTTCTAGCTACATCTTATGAGACGAGTGGCTGCCGGCCTTTCGGCTGGCTTTCAAAGCCACTCTCCTCTTCCTCCTAGGAGCAATCGGGGTGCAGTCCAAATAAGGTGGCTTGGCGCCGGGCATATTTTCTTTCCCTCTGGTCCACAAATGTAGAACAGTCCTCTCCGTTCTGGACACCCAGCCACACGGGAGTTGGAGGCTAGGTTAGCTGGCATGTTCACAGCCAGGAAAGAGACCACTCCTGCATAAAAGCAAACACATTTGCTCACTGAATTCTCATTAATAATTCATACTAATGGAAAAATCAGGGTAGCCCGGGAGATTTAAACCTACATATGACCCCTGAGGTTCACTTTAGCCATTAATTTCTGGGTCTTTGGATTTGCTGATCACTCTTCCCAGAAGCCTCTTCTCCAGATACCCAAAGGACTCATATCTCCACCTCATTCCTGCTCAAATGTCACTTCATCAGCCATCCCCACCCTGCTGCACTTTTGCCCTTAGTGCTTTACTGTCCTCACAGCATTTCTCACTCCCTGAGGACGGTCCATCTCCGCATGCACTGAGGACGTCAGGGGTGTTGGGCTGTGATGGTGCATCCCCTGTACCTGGGACAACGCCCAGCAGGTAGCAGGCTCTCAGTAAACACTTGTTAAATGTAGAAGTAGATGAAGCATCCTGTGCACATGTGCCCGCACGCCCCCTAACCATTTACCCACACTGACACTATTACTTTCCTCTTGGGCACACTTTCTAATTTGGGTCTCAGAACTCTTTCATTTCCCTCTAGAGGCTTGGCTCCATCCCTGCTGGCTGAGAGGTGTGAGGAGGGGTGTTTGCCACCCTTGAACAGTGGCTTCATCAGAGAAAACAAGACAGGGTGGTCTGAAGGGCAGTCCCACCACGAGACCTCTCCCTTGTCAGTACAGACATCAGAAACGAGGGCTCCTCCTTGGACCATAACTTCAAAAGAGAGGGGGACCCAGTGGCCAAAACGAGCAACAAAATCAAAGCATTATAACCCCAAGTATATAATAAACATCCAAGAGTCCATACTAATATAAATCAATGACTGAATAAAGTAATGAATAATAAGTGAGAAAGGAGAGGCAAGTCTCCCATGCAGAAGAGCTGCAAATAAATGATGTAGCTATTGCACCCTAAAGGAGGGAAACATAACCCCCACTCCCTAAGTGTGGTCTGTGCTCAGAGACTTCCTCCCAAAGAGGGCAGTATGGAAAGGTGGCGGGGGCAAGGGGGTGGGAGTCACTTTTCAGTGGAGAAACTTGACAAACAGGACCTCAGGCGATTGAGGTCAACATCAACAGTGACAAGTGATGTTGCTAGTCCGTAATCTTAATAGAATGTTAAGAATGGCACTTCACTGTGTTATCTTCCTCCCAAAAGCCACAACCCCAGCCTGATTCTGAGAAAAACCTCAGACAAATCCCAACTGGGAGACAGTCTACAAAAGTCCTGAGCAGGACTCCCCAAAACCATCAAAGTCATCAAAACAAAAATCTGAAATAATGCCACAGCTAAGAGGAGCCTAAGGAGACATGACATCTCAATATAATGTGTACCCTGGATCCTGGAACAGAAAAGGGGCATTGGGTAAAAACTAAGGAAATCTGAATAAAGCATGGATAAATTAATAATAATGTATCTATATTGGTTCATTAATTTCACAAATGTACATTAATGGAAGATGATAATAGTAAGAAAAATTGTGTGCAGAAGTGGGGGTATAAACTCAGTATACAATCTGCTCAATTTTTTTGTGAATATAAAACTGTTCTACAAATAAATAATTTTTAAACTTTTTAAAAAAGATGGGGCAGGGGGAGGGGCTATTATCAACTCTACAACAGTCATTTAAAAAAAATAAATAAATAAAGCCCACATGTTTCATAAGCACTTTCTTTACTCTTTGCTATGATAAAATACACAGAGGGGTAGCAATTTGAGACTCAATTAAAAAGGATGTTGTCTGTAATCAGAGCATCGGAAGCCTCTGCTGTTATTGGGTAAAGCTTGTGTGTTCACTTTGGGGATGCCTGTGAAGTGTAGGGCTGTCACAAATCTGCTACCCTATCTTAATCAGCGGTTCTCAACCTGTGGGTCGCGAACAATGAAAATACATCCTGCATATCAGATATTTACATTACGATTCATAACAGTAGCAAAATTACAGTTATGAAGTAGCAACGAAAATAATTTTATGGTTGGGGGGTCACCACAACAAGAGGAACTGTATTAAAGGGTCCCGGCATTAGGAAGGTTAAGAAAGCTAAACTCAACCTTGCTAATGTTGACTTTCTTCAAGAGCCAATGGTAGCCTCAGGCAACACAAAATTGTTCTGATTTAGATCCCCTGTCCTCGACATAGAAACAGCTCTCCACACACACCCAGTGCCTCTGCGTGGTCGTAAAGACAGCAGCCACAGAGAGGCATGCACACATGGGGTGTGCTTGGGAAACGAGAAACTTCCGTGCCTCAAGTCACCTTCAGCTCAGAGGTGGTGACACACAGGAACACTGCCTGAGCCTCACGGATAAACAGGTTCCCGTGTCAGCACGGTTTGTGGGCCCTTCAGGTCGGGAGGCCAGCCTGCTGTGTGTCCGCTGGTTCACCCACTGCTGCTTCTCTCCCCACGGAGTGGGCGGATTTACAGGAGGCGCTGGTGCACACGCACTTCTACCCTAGGACTTGTTTAATAAACAACTGTAATCAACTTTATTGTTCCCTGGATGTCACTGATGACTAAAGGCTGTCTTAAACCTCGTGATTAAACAGGAAAGCAAACCTGCAAACATACAGAACTACACCAAATAAAAGAGGTGAGGCCCACATTTTATATGGGTCAGCAAATTGCTGGCTTAGTTTATCCAAACGTAAATATTTCATTGTGTTAGCTTTCTCTGTTATACAACTGTTTTTTTTACTTTTATATTGAATTTACTGGGATGACATTGGTCAATAAAATTATAAAGTTTTAAGGTAAACTGTTCTATAAGACATCATCTGCATATTGTATTGTGTGCTCACCACGCCAATTATGTAATTTTAATCTCATCTACTTCATTAGGCTAGAAAGATGACAGATTTTGTCCTTTGACCATCTTAAAAGTAAATATGTCAATGGAAATTCTCAAAATTAATATGTATATATACTAGTAACATAACTGCATATGTTCTATTATATAGGAACAACCCTTAGACTGTTGTGTAATCATGTCATTAGCTTTGGAGGAGGAGAAAATGCCAACATTTAAAGAGACAGTCTTCTTGTACAAAGAATGAAAATGTATTTTGAGAAATTTCAGTGCTTGTTCACAGCAAATGACTTCCCGTGAGAAGAAAATTAGATTTCTTCATGTTGCAAAACTGACAACAGACAAAACGTTGGTCCGGACTGTTTGTCCTAATCCAGTGGTCAGCAAACGGCGGCTCGTGAGCCACATGCGGCTCTTTGGCCCCTTGAGTGTGGCTCTTCCACAAAACACCACATGCGGGCGCGCACGTACAGTGCGATTGAAATTTCGTGGCCCATGCGCAGAAGTCAGTTTTTGGAAAGGAGACAGACGAAACAAGTATACAAGACGAGTGTGGATGGGAGAGCTGGAAGGGGTCGACCTTAGCGAATGTACCTCAATCAGATTGAGGACGTTTTTAGCAAAGGCCAGCTTAGGAGTACCCTAATTAAGTTAATAACAGTGTACCTACCTATATAGTTTAAGTTTAAAAAATTTAAATGTAAAAAATTTTCAAAAGAAATTTCAATCGTTGTACTGTTGATATTTGGCTCTGTTGACTAATGAGTTTGCCGACCACTGTCCTAACCTAACCGTGGTCCTGCTTTCCCTTGCTTATTCCATTTCATGACCCATCTCCTGTCTCCAGCTCCAATGACTCTTGGTCTACATGGTTGGTTCCAAATACCCCCCCAGGGAGAGGTCAGTGGTGACCTGCAGTGATCCCTCCATGCTCTGGATGCCACGACCGCCCAGGTTAGTGCCTGACAGAAGCCTGAAACTCTGTACAGGAAGGGAAGTCATATTCCCAAAGCATGTGGCTATCGTGGGAAGCAATGTTTTAATCCAGGCCTCAGAGGCTGGCAAGGAGAATGGAGCTACTGCTAAACAAACAAGTCAGGGTCCCGGCAGGTCAGGACACAGGTTCATCACTAAAGCAGGAGGTTCAGAGCCACCCCCGCCCCCCGCAACCCCCAATCATCCCACCTCGCTCTCCCACCTGGGCCAAGCTGGTAGTCAAATAGCACATCTGTGTAAAGATAGGTCATAGAAACGCAGGGAAAAGGTACTTGAATGCTGGGCCTGATCTCATTGTTGGCCCCTCCAGCTCCACTCTCCATCCTCCCTGTGTTCTTTACTCTTCCAGGCGGTGAATCAATAGGCTTCCTCCCCTTCCAGCTCCCACCAAAGACAGGCCCGGATGAGAGGCACAGCGACAGATCTGGAGAAGGGAGGAGGCTGAGGTAAGGATTCCCCCTGCTCCCTCCCTGCCTGGTGGCTGCAGGTTGGCTGGGTTGGCTCCTGTCAGGCAGCCTCTCCTTCTCCCCCCCCCCCCCCCCCAGGGTTTCAGGCTGAGGGCTGTTCACTGCTCTATGCTGTTTCCAGCTCTGGGGCCTGCAGCTGTACCTTCTCTTGTTGGTTTACACGAACTCTGCCCTCCCCAGTTACCATTTGGCTGGGTCATCTGTTTCCTGTGGGACTCTGAGTAATACAGATGTCATGTAAAGCACATTGGAATACAACCAAAGTTATCTGCAAGGTTTTAATATGTCATGGATTTTCTTTTTTTTTCTTTTTTAAATATATTTTATTGATTTTTTACAGAGAGGAAGGGAGAGAGATAGAGAGTTAGAAACATCGATGAGAGAGAAACATCGATCAGCTGCCTCCTGCACATCTCCCACTGGGGATATGCCCGCAACCAAGGTACATGCCCTTGACCAGAATCGAACCCGGGACCCTTCAGTCCACAGGCTGACTCTCTATCCACTGAGCCAAACCGGTTTTGGCATATGGATTTTCTTAAATCTCTCAGTGAGATCTAGAATGCACAACTTTTCCTGGTTGTAAACATAACTCTTCGAGAAGGAAAGAGGAAGAAAGCCTCTTTCTGGCATGGACCGGTGGCACAATTCTGATGCCCTCCATGTCCCCTTGCACCTACCAGAACCCTAGTTAAATTTTCTACACATAGGGATCCAATAAATGAGTGACCTACCCACAGTGAAAGGGGTTACATAACACAAAGATGACTGCATTGGGTTTCAGCAGACCCCTGCATAGTGCAGCGTGCGCCCGAGGCCCAGTGCAAGCCAGGGTCAGTTCCAACCCTCCCTGTGTTCCTGGTCTTGTGTGCCATGGAAATAAGTGACACGGATTTGCGTTCATTTGGGCCGAAGGATTCGCCAGGTTTGAAACAAGACACTGCAGAGAGGGAAGCAGTAGATTTTTCCAAGGGGACACTGCAGCCTGGTGCGAGCCAAAAGCAACACTGACTTAGCTGCAAGGGCTGCCTTTCGGTGGGCGCCACTGCTGCATCCTCCTGTGGCATTTCTTTTCTTTCTTTCTTTTTTTAAAATATATTTCAGAGAGTGAGAGAGAGAGAGAAACATCAATGATGAGAGAGAATCACTGATCGGCTGCCTCCTGCACGCCCCCTACTAGGGATTGAGCCCGCAATCCGGGCATGTGCCCTTGACCAGAATCAAATGCAGGATCCTTCAGCCCGCAGGCTGATGCTCTATTCACTGAGCCAAACCAGCTAGGGCCTCCTGTGGTATTTCCAGTGGTGGGACTAGCCCTGGGGGATGTTGGGTACCTGCCACTCTCCCAGAAGCTCTGTAGTCTGTAGCCTTGGGGAAGATGCTATAAATTCAATAGGTCTGTAGTCCCTGGAGACACAAAAGCCAGACAGAGTCCCTGAGTAGTCAAAAAAGCTTGGGGGCTCGGGAATAAGCTGGTCCCTATTCCATCCTGAGCCTCATTGTATTCTAGCATTTTTCACCTCCGCTCTTCCACCTGATCCTTCCAACAGGAATACAAACACCAGAGGCAATCAGTCCGAGATGTGGAACCTATACAAATCTGGACCTTTCGTGCATGCGTCACTGATCCTCCTGAAGTGGCTCTTTATTTACTAGATTCAGACTCTCTCTCAGCCACGAGGGAGGGAGGGAAATCCTGGCTGTGCACCGTGGTAGTATTTTCTGCCTCCGTGCCAGCCTTTACCACCGGACTGTGCGCTTCTGAAGGGCTAGAAGAGTCTGACTCATGTTTGTGCCTCGATGCCCAACATGGAGCATGTAGTCGATGCACAGCCAATGCTTGGCTCGCATGGTGATTTGCCGGGAGCCGGTCCATGCTTGCTGTTTCAAGGGACCTGGCGTATATAGCATACTGTTCTTAATAAGTTTGCTCCCCTTAGCGCAGTGTGTTTTAACCAAGGTCACCTCTCCGAGAAAGGTTGTTTCCTCAGGTAGGGATTTTTCCCTGAAGTTAGGGAGGGGATGAAACTCCTTAACTAAGTGCCAGGCGGGTAGTTAATCACTTTAACTACAAACAATCATGCTTAAGCTACATAATCTTTACTCCCTGGAATGGAGATAAGAAACGCCCTAACCTTTGTAATAGAAATTGACAGGATTAAAATCAACTGGTATAAATATGGATGTAACAAGACAATAAACAGCAGAACTTCGCTGGAGATCCAGACCAGAACTTGGCTGGAGATCCTGGCTAGAGATCCTGGCTAGGCTGCTGATCAACGGAACGCTGTCTCTGTGTCATTTCTTCTTCACCGACTCCATCCACACCTTTGGGGACCCCTGGACCTGCTGGGGTTGGACCCCGGCAGTGATTAGCTGCAGTGAGCTGGTTGGAAGTGGAGACGGAAACCTGATCACACTGTACTGAGTAACGCTTGGGCTAGAAGGAGGTAGAAAGATAGTACTGTATAGGCTATTCTTTCAAGAAATCCGGTTGAAAAATTCCTGGAACCTCTCGTATGGTACCCAGCATACGTTATTAAATATTGATTGGTCTTAACCTCATTTATGAATCTGCTGGGAGCAGGACTGGCATTATCTCCCTGTTCTTTAAAGCACAAATGCACAAACTTGCTTGTCATTGGCACAGAGTAAAAATGTATTCAATTTGACTGAATAATTCCCAAATCCCGTGTGCAGCCCTCTCTTTCTTTAGTTTCACTGTGGAAATCGAGGAATAGTTCCCTTCTTGAAACTCCCCTGTGAGCCTGTGTGGCTCTGGACCGCACCCCACTATGCTCAGCATTTCCCCTCCTGTTCTTCCACCGCCTTGCAGCGTGCGCATCCTGGACTCAGTCCCCAGCCTCCCTTAGTCCCGTTAAACTTTCTTCCACTTGAACTACTATTGCTTCAACTATGTCCTCTCTGTGATGACTCCTGAATAACTGCCTCACGTCCCCTCTCTCTCAGGCTGAGCTCCCACATTGCCTTCAAAATAAACAAGAAGTGAGTCACCATGAGGGTAGCAGGTATGCAGGTTGGAACTCTCAGTCTCCCTCAGCTCCATGAGGAGGCCACACTGAGGAATCGAGTCTCCAGTTTAAACACCAGGCTTTTAACGCAGGGGACTGAGACGATGCCGGCCTTGGGCCTCACGGGTGTCCGCAGGAGCATTCACAGACGGGCAGAGACCTTTGGAACTGGAGAGGGTTCATCCCACTCACACTGGCCAGGACCTTTTGTTCCCCCCTTCCGGTGCTTTGCTTGGGCTCAGGGTGGACCCTGGGGCTCCCTTCCCTGGCGCCCCACTGGGGCCTGACCATGGGAGTGCTCAGACCTGCAGAGAGCTCTGCCCAGCACCTCATGGGTTCTAACTCAGTTCCAAACCCGGGTATGTGGTTTCTGGACTTCCCCTGAGAAGGGTGCTCAGCCTCTTTTCACGTGAACTCCCCCTGTTAACCTCACCACACCACCAGCCTCAGACCTCAGGCTCCCTTTTCTAAGGAACCCTGCTCTGGGTGCGACACCAAACTCAGCTGTTCGAAGTCGTTAATAATTGTATATTGCCCTGAAACTCCTCTTGTAATTATTTTTTGTATCATTATTTGGCTTTATGTTCTATAGCACAGACTGCTAAACTGTGTTTTCATTTTCTTACAAAGTAATAAACTCCATTTTCCAGACTTGGTAGCGAGGGTGGCCCGTGACTAGGTCCTTGGCCAATGGAAGGTGAGCCCTCAAACACACAGTGTGTGCTCCTCCATGCTCTCTCGTCCTCCTGCAAGTTGGACTCAAACAGGCCTATGACCCAGCCTTGATCGCTCAGACCAGGCCAAGCCCGGAAGCATGACTCCAAGTAACACACGAACTAGTTTCCACCAATGAGGAGATAAGCACAGGAATTGTGCATAAGCACTTACGAATGTTGACTGCTTTTGGCATTACTCTACAATCAAGTGGGTGGTCAGTGGAGTATAAAGCAGAAGCACTGCTCTTTGGCACAGTGGAGCTAAAGACACCAGTCTGTAAATGATGCGAGTTCTGAAGAACGGCCCTTGCAAATGGTGGAGAAATAAGAAGCAAGGAACCCTGAACCTGAACTGCTTAGCTAGCCTGGTTAACAAGAGACAAATAAACGTTTGTTTTCATCAAGTCACTGTGTTTGGGGGCCTCTCTGCCTAAGAAGCCTGTAGCTCTAGGGCAGTGGTTCTCAACCTTCTGGCCCTTTAAATACAGTTCCTCATGTTGTGACCCAACCATAAAATTATTTTTGTTGCTACTTCATAACTGTAATGTCGCTACTGTTATGAGTCGTAATGTAAATATCTGATATGCAGGATGGTCTTAGGCGACCCCTGTGAAAGGGTCGTTCGACCGCCAAAGGGGTCACGACTCACAGGTTGAGAAATGCTGCTCTAGGGCAGTGATGGCGAACCTATGACACGCAAACTCATTTTTCTGGTTGATTTTTCTTTGTTAAATGGCATTTAAATATATAAAATAAATATCAAAAATATAAGTCTTTGTTTTACTATGGTTGCAAATATCAACAATTTCTATATGTGACACGGCACCAGAGTTAAGTTAGGGTTTTTCAAAATGCTGACATGCCGAGCTCAAAAGGTTCACCATCACTGCTCTAGGGGAAGGTGTTGGAAAGAAACAGAATGTGAGCTGGGGGCTCCATGCAGCTGTCAGCAAGGCAGTTCAGGAAAGAGATGGGCTCAGGCCAACACTGTTTGTAAGTTTTGTAAGCAAAGGTGGAAAAGAATAGACAGCACCCAGACACTGGGCTCCTTGGAAGGTGAGAGAACGTAAGCTTGTATATCTCCAAAGAGCAGGAAACAGCATCGCTGCCACAGCCCTCACAGGCCACGCAGTGAGGTGCTGCCGTGGGTCAAAAGGAACACAGGCCTACGGTCAAGATCCAGTAAGGGTGCCGCTGCCCACCCAAGTCCATGTGTGAGAAGTCCTCACAATAGAGGCCACTAAGAATTGGAAGGCCCTACTCACCCACCACAACCCACCGGTAGGTGGCCTGGGCCTCCCTCTTTGGCTATCATGGAGCCCCCTATTCATGGCCCCGCCGGCCTGTGGCCTGGGCCTCCCTCTGCATGGGGTGACGGCCGGCCCCCAACCAATCTCATCGCACCGCCTTGGCTGGCCTGGCACCAGTGGGTGTCATAGCGTGGTCCCGGTTGGTCGTCTGGATGGTCGTTCCGCTGTTTGGCAATTTGGTCGATTTGCATATTACACTTTTATTATATAGGATGTTTCTCAGTCAGAATAAAGAAATAATGAACATAGGTATTTACTAGAAAAGGTTAGAGAAAGGAAGGCCAGACCTGTGGAGTTCTGGTAAACTAAGCCCTTTCAAGGAAAGCATGGTGGCCTGTGACCCTAAGAGGGGCAGAGCAGTGAGGGGAAGGGAGCAGACGCTTTACATCAGCTGGACCTGAGTCAGATGCAGGTTCGTCACTTTCATCAATGACTCCAACCTGGCACATTGCTGGTCTCACCAGAGCCTTTCCTTCCTCTCTAAAAATGGCATAGCTACACCTACCATATGGGATTGTTGAAAGGACTAAGTTAAATTTATGTTTATAAAGTGCTCAGCATGACGCACAGAACCTAGAAAGGACTCAATGAATGGCAGATAATATATCCCAAGAAAGTTAAAAACTCAAATTTTTACAGAAATAGGGAAAAACAATCTTAAAATTCATATAGAACTACAGAGGATCCCAAAGGGCCAAAACAAGTTTGAGAAAGAAAAACAAATTTGGAGGCCTCATGCTTCCTAATTTTAAAATATATTATTACAAAGCTCTGGTAACCAAAACAATATGGTACTGCCCTGGACGGTGAGGCTCAGCAGGCTGGCATCATCTCGTGCACCCAAAGATTGCTGGTTTGATTCCAGTACATCCTCCTGCCCGCTACTAGGGGCCTACAGGAGGCAGCTGGTAGATGTTTCTCTCTCCCTCTCTAACATCAATCAAAACTTTAAAAAAATAACAACAACAATATGGTACTGGCATAAAGAGAGATATATACACTAATGAAACAAAATAGACAGCCCATAAATAAACCCATGCTTATACAGTTAACTGATCTTCAGCAAGGGTGCCAGCAATAAACAATAGGGAAAAGACAGTCTCGTCAACAAATGGTTTTGGGGAAACGAGCTATCCACACGCAGAAGAGCATGACCTCTGAAGACAGCTGCTCTGAGTTTGAAGGCTTGCCTACCAGCAAGTTAGTGAACCTCTCTGTGCCTTAATTCCCTCACCTATAAAATGGGGATAATACTAGTACCTTCTTCCTAAGACTGTTGGGAGATTTAAATAAGGTGCTTAGAATAGCTTCTGACACATAGTATTCATTTCATTACTACTAATTATCAGCGGGACCTGAGGAAAGCTACTTAACCTCTTTGAGACTCAATTTCCTCTGTTGCAAGAGGGAGACAAGCCCTAACT
Source organism: Myotis myotis (assembly GCF_014108235.1). Lineage (NCBI taxonomy): Eukaryota > Metazoa > Chordata > Mammalia > Chiroptera > Vespertilionidae > Myotis > Myotis myotis. The sequence continues at coordinate 62,403,511 of NW_023416324.1, forward strand.
TGTTGTGTTATTGGGACAAAGTGAATGATACAGCTAATGGGAAGGCCTCCGCTCACCTCTGGGCCAGAGAAGTCAGACAAGTCCAGAAACCAACAGAGCAAGCCGTTTCCAAGAGGTAAGGGAGAGAGGGTCTCAACAGAGAGTACCAGGGAGGGGACAGCAAAGGGGGGAACCCCTCCCTCAGGATGGGTGGGTCCCTGGCATAATCACCCCAAAGCCCACACCTTCTCTCCTCTATCACCCCGTCTAGAGTCATGAGCTGGCGTTCTCACTACCACGGAGAACATTTATCACCTCATGTTTAACCTTCTGATTCTGTTACTATACTTCTTCTAGATCAGTGGTTCTCAACCTTCCTCATGCCGCGACCCTTTAATACAGTTCCTCATGTTGTGGTGACCCCCAATTTCATTGTTACAAATTGAACATAATTAAAGCATAGTGATTAATCACAAAAACAATACATAATTATATATGTGTTTTCCGATGGTCTTAGGTGACCCCTGTGAAAGGGTCGTCCCACAGGGGGCCGCGACCCACAGGTTGAGAACCGCTGCTCTAGATCATGCGCTTTATCCAGATCTTAGAATAATCTACCCAAATATAGTCATTGACATACCACCGAATGAATTAAAAGTGAGTGCACATTTCTTTGCCCATTTACTCCATGGTGAGGTGGGCAGAGCAGCATTCCCTGCTCTACAACCTGGAGACCCCAATTCACTCTGACCAGCTGCCACTGCTCTGGCCCAGGGAGCTTGTCCCACACCGCTCACTGCAGCCTTTTTTCAGTGGTTAATTCTATGCCCCTCTGAGAGATGTGCAGATTTGTCCTCTATAACAACATTAATGCCTTTTAAAAACATTTATAATGATACTAAAAGTACACTATGATTAGGGTAAATGTCAATAAAAATTTGTAAGTGTTTCTCTACTGAGAATTTTTGACAGAAGTTTATGAGGGAAAAGTTCGCATAATCAAATGAAAATGACAGAATAAAATTCTAAATGCATGATAGGAAATAGCAATGATTAGTCAGTTGGCCTATTTCAGAGAAAGCTCGGAAGAGCAAGCAGCCGGTTGACTTCTAACACTTTGAATGATGTAATTTAAGAAACACCTTCTCCTAAAGCCCTTAACTTTCCTATCAACCAAACAGTCTACCAGTTGAACTGGGCCACAGACTTCAATTATCTGCCGTTTAGATATCAGACTGGAAATTAACTGAGAAAGACTAGTAATGACGTGGTAGCATCCTTGCTGACATTCCTTGTCCTTTCCCTCTGTTAGATATTCATGGATTTTGCATATGTAGACAGTTGCATACATTTAATGGGAAAGATCCACTGGTCCTGTTATAGTGTATTCTACCCAACCACTGGCCCCTCTCATCCCTGTCCAGGTCACATTCCCCACTGTTCACTATAGGCAGGAGAAAGACAGATACACAAAACCGTGTATACAGATGTAAAATGCACTCAGGAAGCTCATAATCTAGGGGAGCAGAGATTCAGTAGGGGCTAATCCTCCACTCTCCCCAGGGACATCTCCCAATATCTGGAGGTACTTGTGGTAACAGGACTGAGGGGTGCTACTGACATGTAGAGAGCAGAGGCCAGAGATGCTGCTACACATGCTACAATGCACAGGACAGCCCCACAACAAAGAATTACCCAGCCCACCGGCAGTGGTGCCAAGGCTGAAAGGCCCTTATCTAAAGGGTAAGATGAGACATACAATCCTACATAATAAAGTGGTAATATGCAAATTGCCATCACACCCTCACACAAGATGGCCGCCCCCATGTGGTCTCAAGATGGCCGGCAGGGAAGGGCAGTTGGGGCAACCAGGCCTGCAAGGGAGGGCATTTGTGGGTGACCAGGCCAGCAGGGGAGGACAGTTGGGGGCAACCAGGCCTGCAGGGGAGGACAGTTGGGGGCAACCAGGCCTGCAGGGGAAGGCAGTTGGGGGCGACCAGGCAGGCAGGGGAGAAGTTAGGTGTCAATCAGGCCGACAGGGGAGCGTTTAGGGGGCAATCAGGCTGGCAGGCAGACAAGTGGTTAGGAGCCAACGGTCCCAGATTGTGAGAGAGCTGTCCAACTGCCGGTTTAGGCCCGATCCCTGGCAGTCAGATATCCCTTGAGGGGTCCCAGATTGGAGAGAGTGCAGACGCGGCTGAGGGACACCCCCTCCCCCCCACTTCCGCCCATGCATGAATTTTATGCACTGGGCCTCTAGTGAAGTATAAACAGAGTTGAGTATGGCATGGGCTCTAACAGAGACAAAGTTAAGTGTGATCAGGTAGACAACATTTAGACAGGTGGATAAAACTCAGTGTTGGGAAGGGAATAGGGAAAATGGCACTCTAATAATATGTTGGTGAGGATGTAAATTGATACAACTTTTTGGGAGGGAAATTTGTATGAAAAGCTTTAAAAATATAGTATTTCTATCTTTGCTTCCTTTTCATCCCCAGCTCTTCCTTTGCCTTCTCTTTCCTTCCCCAGAACTGAGGGATAAGCCTGTGGTTGAGAATGAAACACAATGGGAAGGAGTTTGGAGAACTGTGCACAGGCTTGGGCAACTTGGTTGGGAAGCCACACAGAGCAGCGAGCTGGAGGGACTGGAGGCTGATAATGAAGCTGCAAAGACACATGGCTGGCAGGCCAGGCAGCGAAGGACAAGAGGCAGTGGGTGGGGAGGTGGACACGGAGGAGACAGGATGGCCTCTGTGGTTGAGGAATGGGCTACTTTGAGCAAATAAGTACAAATATTAAAGATAATGGGGTCAAGTTTCTAACTGCCAGAGCAGATATGTACAAAGATATGAAGGGAGTCCTGGCCAGTGTGGTTTGTTTGTTGGGGTGTCATCCTGTGCACTGAAAGGCTGCTGTTTTGATTCCCGGTCAGGGCACATGCCTGGGTTTCGGGCTAGATCACCAGTAGTGGGCGTGCAGGAAGCAGCTGATCCATGTTTTGCTCTCATGTCAATGTTTCTGGCTCTCTCTCCCTCTCCCTTTCTCTCTCTCTCTCTCTCTCTCTCTCTCTCTCTCTCTCTCTATATATATATATATATATATATATATTTTAAAGATATAAAGAGGAAAGAATAGAAAGATCCCTGGGTGGTGGATTGGAATTGGAGGTATTAGTATGAATGATTTTAATACAGGGGCCTAATGTAGAAAAATTTATAAATGTGTCTGTTTATATTTCCTAGCTCTGTTCTCTAAAAAACCTAAAGCAATGACATCCCAGTAACAATAGGCACATCAACCTTCCAAATCTTGGTTTCTAAATACCATTCTCTCCCAAAAGGGAGGAATAACTAACTCAGAGAAAGTACAAGATGAGCCTGGAATATTATGTAGTGCCAGGAACTGTTTAAATGCTCAGTGAATGATAGGGATGTCAAAAGGCCAGCCCAAAGGGACTCCCACGGGCCAAACTGAGGATCATGTGAGCATAAAAAGAAATAGTAACAGATTTCAACTTATTGCTTACAAAGGAAATCCATGAATACTTCCTAATATAAATTAATAAACAAATGAGGGAGGAAAAAAGTTCTCCCTTACAGTAGAATGTCAACTAATAAATATAAGAGTGATAGAAATAAAGCATCACTATTTGGCAGCCTTAATAGAGGTGGCTGACTCAGGCAGAAGTCATTAATATGATAAGGCTGGAGGTGGAGATTTAATGAGGAATAGGCTATTAGCATAACCTTAGAATACTTCCCCACAAACACCAACACATTTCAAAGGGGAAAATGATAAATTTAAGGTGAGAAGATCTGGCAGACACCCACATAGCCGGCCAGGTGACCGAGGCCAATATTCCAGTGGTGCGACAGGCTGACATTTTATACCACCTAATTTATGCGCTAAGAAGAGCAGAATACGTATTCCTGCCAAGAACACAAGACCTGAGTCTGGTTCTGAAGAAATACCTGCTAGATGCAGGCTGAGTCATCCTGCAGAATATATGATCTACAAGGACTTGAGGCAAAGAGAAACTATTCCAGGAGAGACATGGCAAATTGAATATGGATCAGACAGGAAAAAAAGACATGTGGGGGACAACTGTTGAAATATGAATGGGCTCTGTGGATTGGATGGTAGTGTTGTACCAATTCAATTTCCTGATTTGCTAGTACAATGGTTAATTTTATGTGTCAATTTGACTGGATTAAGGGATGCCCAGGTAAAACATTATCTGGGTGTGTCTAAGGGTGTGTCTGGAAGAGATTAGTAGACTGAATAAAGAAGATCGACTTCATCTATATGGGTGGGCCTCAGGTGACACACGGAGGGCCTGAATAGGACAAAAAGGTAGAAGGGCAAATTTGCCCTGTGGCTTGAGCTGGGCTTATATCTTCTGCCCTTGGACATCAGTGCTCCTGGCCTCGGGCCTTCGTTCTCCAGCTTGTAGACGGCAGATTGTGGGACTTCTTGGCCTTTGTGATCTCAGGAATCAATTTCTATAGTAAATCTCCCCCCCCCCCCCCCACTCTCTCTCCCTCTGAACCTTGTGTTTGGATTTCTAGCTCTCCTTGGAGAGTGAAAGACTCCGACCGACTCCACAGGCCATTGAATCACCTAGCCTTCGTTCATCTTGGGGCAGCTCCAGAATCTCTGTAGAGAAGGGGCTTTGGGGCAGTCTCAGTCAAAGGGGGCCTGAGGAGGCTGCCTTAAAGCTGCATTTACAAAGCAAGCACACTGCTTTTATTTCGATCTCATGTTTATTTGGGCAAACTGGTATAGCTTATGGAGGGGCCAAAGTGCCCTCCAACCCAAGGGCTGCCACCCACCAAGCCAGCCCTTGAAGATACCACTGAATTGGCGCATGGCCTAGTGAAGGCCAGGGCTAATAAAACTGCAGCCCAGTGTCCCAGGAAACAATGAAGACATAGGCCTAGCTGATGAGTGTCTGGGGGGAGCCTGAGAGGTGGGTTGGCGCTGATAAATACCCTTTGGAAGGAGTGAGGGAGGCTAACCTGGCTACTGGGCGGGTTGTTTTCCAGAGTGACACCCAGTCTGGCCCTAAGGCTCACTCTGCAAAGCACTAAACTGACTCAATCTGGCCCAGCCTGAGGTATCCGAATGATTCACATCCGAGAAGAGGCAAGGTCCATGGGGCCCGGACAGTGTCAGGATCACAGGCGAGGAGTTCAAGGCAGGAGGCAGGCAGGACAGGAGGGTAGGGGCCAGGTGCTCCAGAGGCCAGGCCAGGAGAGGAAGAGGAATAAGGAGGAGGACATCAGCCTGGGGCGCGAAGAGGAGGTGGGTACAACTCAGAAAGTCAGAAACTTCCTCTCACTGGCTACTGCTCACCTGGCTTCCCACAGACAGCAACACATATCTTTCAGATGGAATGAAATAATTAGATTAATTGTTTTCGAGAGGAAAATGCTTGAGTCAGTTTAGTGCAGGGGTGGGCAAACTTTTTGACTCGAGGGCCACAGTGGGTTCTTAAACTGGACCGGAGGGCCGGAACAAAAGCATGGATGGAGTGTTTGTGTGAACTACTATAAATTCAAAGTAAACATCATTACATAAAAGGGTACGGTCTTTTTTTTTCAATAGTTTTATTCATTTCAAACGGGCCGGATCCGGCCCGCGGGCCGTAGTTTGCCCACAGCTGGTTTAGTGCCTTGCAGAGTGAACCTTAGAGACCCAAGTTAGCAAGAAAGCACAGGGCAGTGAGGACGGCGTAGGGCGTCCCATCTCGATGTCTGATGAATGCCATCACGCTCTCCTCTGACACTGGCTGGGTGCTCCTTGATTTTGTTCATTAAGAACCGAGACGAGCAGCCAGTAAGGTAATTGTAAGAGGGAAATAAAGCCTTTTTGAAACTTTGTCCTGTGTCTTCGATTGCACAGTATTAGATAGTCTCAGTCCTGAAATTTATCTTCCTCTTGTATTCCCCACAGAGCAGTTTCTCAACCTTTGGCAGGACTTCATCTTTGATGTCTCATTCCACATCAGAGGCCAGGAGAGAGGGGTGCGGAGGGACTGCAGCCCTGCACACTTAGCACACCCACAGGGACATCCTGCCACCCCCTACAGCCTGCCAGGGGTGTCCCACATCTGGAGGTCCACCTCTTCAATCCCAATGTTTAATTCCAATGTATCCTCACAGGGTACAAAACTCTTTCACATACATGACTTATTGGGCCTCAACAACCACCCATGCAGCTGGGTAAAAAGGAATGATCATCCCCATTATGTAAATGAAAAAACGAATTCAAGGATGACAAGCGATTTATTCAAGATCACAAGAACTCACAAAAGTGGGGCTGGGATTAGAACCCAGACTCCTGTACTCCAACTCCCCTCTAACCAGCACCGTAAAAACCACAAACTCTCAGGGCTTCTGCAGACACCTCTGCCATCTACAACAGGACTAAGTTCCAGGGGCCTCCTCCCCATACATATAGACTCCAGTACGAAGGACAAAGGATCAGCGAGGCCAGAAAGGAAGCGTCTTACCTGCAGGAGGGATGACGGGGCGGGGGGGGGGGGGGGGGGGGGGGTGGTGGCGGGGAGTCAGGGAGAGGAGGGGAGGGGGGATACATAAGGACCAGAGCCAGGAGTGGGGGAAGCAAGTGAGGAAAGTGCTCGAAACTTCTCAAGGATCCACCTTTGCCAGAAAAAGGTAGGGTTGCACCCATGTTTCTAGAAATATCAATACTTTAATGTTCATCTATCTAGAAGGAAAAGAAGGCAACCGACATCTAAGGAGCACTTCCTGTATATCAGGTACCCTGCTAAGTGCTTTTCTCTGTGAATCTCGGGAGGTGGATGTCATCTTCGTTTTTCCAGACAAGGAAATGAAGGCTTAGAGAGGCACAGCCATGTAGCCCAGGTCACAAAGCCCGGCCTGGAACAAAGGCTGGTCTGACTGCAAAGCCCTTCTCTTCCCTTCACACCACATTCATAATGCCCTGGGCCTGGGCTCTGCCATGTAGAAGCTTGCAATCAGCCTTAACCACCCTGGTGGATATAATCACAAGCCAGAAAGCATTCTGAACTAATGTACACTCCCAGGAGAATGGCTAATAGGTCATCTGAGCCATTGTAATCCCCACTGGAATTACAGTGATTCCCCCTTGCTCCAGCCCAAAGAAGTAAGAGGTTGGGCTTAAGTTGTGGTGGATTTCTGCTCTTCAGCAGGAAGATGGAAAACCTGGGAGAGACCCAGCCAGCCCTAGGCATGTGGACATGACTTTGAGAGTGTGTGCCTTGGTTGTGCCTGGCTACAATGCTGTGTGCACACTTGTTCCTGTGAGCATGGGTGTTCTGGGAAAATGAGAATGAACATGTTGTAGACTTTCGAACAGGTTCTGATGAACGTACATGGAAAATGATCACGTGGTTTAGTGTTCTCATTTCAGTCTTCATTCATAGAAAACATACACAGATCTGTTCTATCCAACATCTTGTAAAACAGCCAGATACCTAAAAGAGACCTGATCTGATAGCGTGTGGTAGTTGATTTATGCTTTTGTCAGAATTAAAAAAGAGGATGTGTCATTTGTAGTTAAAGTTATAAAGTTCTAAAGACAAAATAAAATAAAATAAATCAAGAAAAAAGTGTGCCTAAATGATCTATTTTTCTAGTTATATGGTAGTGACAATCAAATTATGTCCAGGTGGTTAGATGTCCAGATATTGGGACATGACACTGGGTCCCAGACTCAAGGCACAAAAGACAACTCTAGACGGTTATCTCAAATACATCAGCCTCACTGGCAGGGTTTGCTTGCTGTTGCTTTTTTTTTGTTTTGTTTTGGTTTTTTAAGAATAACCCAGTTTGTTTAGACAAGCATGGTGTTAGCAGAGCCAAGGTTGTGTGTTTCTAACTGTATCACTTCTGTGGGCGTGGAGGAGGGGCGGTGAGGAAAATTCTACTCACTGGATGGACCACACAAAAGTGGATCCAATGTCTCATGGGAAGCAGGCGAAGCAACTACTGATAGACACTTCACTGGGAAACCTTAGCAACACAAGAGCTTATGCATTAATGAAATGTGGTGCGTGCATGGAGTAACAGCCTACTTACAAAGGAATCATCTGTCTGTGGCCAACATTCACTTTACTCTCCAATTTATACAAACAAGTAGGAACCGTGAGCTGCTAGGTGGCCCTTAACTTCTAAAGCAACATTCCAAGACCAGGTATTGTTCTGGGTGGCAAAGGACTAAGGAGGCAAACGTGTTGCAATGCCAACAACAAATTATGGGTGTGTGTGTGTGGGTGGGGGGCATTTCGTGGAAATTATTCGCTTAAAAGTTGACCTACAAATGGTCTGGGGAACCGTTTTAATGATTACCTTATTCTATTCAATTGTTTCCATTATTCACTGTCACTCCTCGAATTACATGCTTGAGAAATTTCTAAACAATTTTGGGTATTCGCAGCTTGCTGAGGAAAAGCAATAAAGTAACACTGCTACAGAACAAAGCCCGTTTGTCCGCCACCCGGGACCTTCCCTTACAGAGCACAACCCCCTAACAGTGTTACTAGTTAATAATAAGTATTTCCCGAGTGTTTAGATGACTCGCCTGGTTCGAGCTGTTCCCTGACACACCACTGTACGGGGAGTAACTGGAGGCTGAAGAATGTTATATCCCCGGGCCCCGCGGGAGAACCAAGGCGCTAAGACCGAGTTTGGAGAAGCAGCACCTGCGCAAGCGGAACCCTGCGCCCAGCCCACAGCCCACGGCCAGAGCGAAGCCACCGGCGCTGGCATTCCGACGGCTGGTTACTCCTCGGAAAAAAGGGAGAACGGGCCGGGTGCGCCTCACGCCGCCAGGAGGGTCCTGACCCAGGTGCCTGCAGTGGATCTGGGTCCCGAGCTGGCAGTCCCGTAAAGCTGGGCCCGGCGGAGGCCCCCCGCAAGCCGGCCTCCGCACGCCCGCCCCAGAGCCCTCCCGCGCCCGGCGCCCCACTCACCGCTCACGCTCGCCCGCGCCGCCGAGCCCGGGAGCGGGGGGCCCCTGCGGCTGCCGCATGCCCTCGGGCCGTGCGCGACGGGGCGGCCGGGCGCTGGCCTTCCGCCGGGCGCGAGGAGCAGCGGAGGACACGGTGGTGGCGGCGGCGCGCCTCTTTGCCAACTGCGGCTGCGACGCGTCCCGAGCCCAAGGAAAGTTTGGCGAAGCGAGGGGTGGCGCCCAGGGGGCGGAGGGGCCTCGTCCCCGCCCTGCCCCGCCCTGCCCGCCCCAGGAGCCCGACCGTTCCCACGGGAGAGCGCCCCCCACCGGCGAGGCACGGATCGGGTTCTAATGCAGATGCTCTGCTGCCTGGAACTGGTCCCCAAGAAGGTGGCCAGCCTGGAGGAGAAGGAGCCAGAGGACCGCTACCATCCGCAGGGCTTACGGAGCCATACCTCAGAGTTGCGAGTTCAGTGCTTTCTCTCTGTCCCTCGGATTTGTTTGAAGAGGCTGCGGGCAAGTGCAGCCACACCCATCCGCCCCCACCTTCTGTGGGAAGCAGGCTCACTGTCAGAGGAGCACTTGTTCTAAAACTCGAACCCGAGGGAGGGTGCAGGCAGCCCCAGAGTCCAAGGATGGTCACGTATATCTGGTTTGGGGGGCTTTCCTAGGCACCTTTTGATTGAAACAGGAAATAAAAAAAAAGATTTAAAGTTATGAGAGAGGCTTCTTGGCCTCCTGGGGTAAATAGTCCTGAATACTTTGTTCTTGAGAGATGAAATCTAATGCCTCCACTGACCCACCTTTGCTAAAGAAGAAAGATGCAAAGTAAAACAATGTCATGAAGCCTTTGTTCTTTCTGAACTCTGAAAAGTAAAATAAAATCACAGACATGCTAAAAGTTCGGTGTTCCTGGTGACCTCACAGAAGGGAAATACTGTAATGCGAGGCCCTTCTTATCCATGCTTCAAAACCTTGTGCAACCCTGAGTGCCCAGGGGACTGCCTGTAACCCTTTGCCATTCATTCATTCATTCATTCATTCTTCATTCCACTTCTGTATCCAACTAGGAACCATATTCTAAGAAACAGCCTGTCCCCTACAACCAAAGAAATTCTGCTCTCTCTGAAGATCATGTCTTAATAATGTTTTATTCCTTATACAGCGGACCTCATCCCAAAGGCCACGACGGCCTGGTGTGCCTCAAACCTTCCCCGCGATGTGGCTAAATTTTGACCAACATGTACAAATCATTGTTGCCTCGCCTGAGTGTTCAGAAAAGTACTGTGGTGTCTTACAGATGAACTGTGTACAGAGGGCTACAACTTGCAAAGCCAGTACTAAAGAAAGATCTGTTCACCAGAACAAGCAAAAACCTTGCAGATGACATATGAGAACGAGGTCAGGGGAGTGAACAGCTCAACAAGTAGCACAATGCTGAAGGGCAACCTGGTGAACCCCAAAATTCCCCCACGCCAGCAAGCACTTAGCAAACACTTGACTCAGCAAATGCGCAGCATGTCCAGTAAGTTGTTGCAGGCTGAACTGGGGCCTGTAAACACCAGGTAGAGACTACTTTTGCTGGAAAAATGTGTTCCAAGTTCCAAACAACTCATTAGCAAAGGCAGTTTGGAAACACATTATTGTCACTTGGAACTTCCTGAACCTGAGCATTGCAAAGTAGAACAGGGAGTTGGTAAAGCCAGATGGGATTGCCTTTCACGTCTGAATCCTACACAGAGGAGAGAGGAGAAGGGAATACGGTGAGCTGTGCTGCAAAAAGAAAGACGTTTTAACTAGATTTTTTTTTTAAAAAAACAAATGTGGTTTATAGTTGAGCAGAAGGCAAAGAATAGAAGCCGAAGGAAGAGGGCAGGGAAGAACACCCAGCTTACATATAGACAGACCTACACACAAGGACAGGAGAAAAGGGACAAGATGCAAAGGATAGTACAAATAAAGGTGTTGCCCCAAATCCTAGTTTTTAGAAAGAAGCTCGAGGATTAAACCACCAGAACCTTCTTTAAGTCCTTGTAGGGTCTGTGGTGTCTCTACCGGAAAGTTTTTCTTAGTAAAACAAGTTAAAACCAATATAAAAAATGGCAAACACAAAGCCTGAGGGTATACTTTGCCTTAAAGATCACTGGCTGGAAAGTCATTCAGAACTTGTTCATTTGCGGGCCAGCCCCCTGTATAATGCTGTGTTTTGTGTTCCTGGAGACGCGGAGATTTATAACATTGTTTCTGGAAGGGGAAAGGGGGCATTCCACAGTGCTTGATGGAAGAGTTGTGATGGCCTTGGAGACCCTGTGTCGGCCAGCATTGTGCTTGGCAGGGAATGAATGCTGAAAAATAAATAAACAAATTAAATTAAAAATAAGACTGCCTCCTGCCCAGTGAGGAGCGCTGTAGGACTCAGGCAAGCTTCTTCCTTTCTGGATTTATGGAAAGAGGCCCATGTTCCTCTGCCCCCCAGTTTGGCTTGGACCTCTGATCATAGGGACAGGAATTCATAGAGTTTGCATTCTTAACTTTGGGAAATGACTGAACTGAAATATCTCTACTCAAATGTAACAAAACTGTTATATTTTGTTAATCTGTACTAATTAGCAATTAGGATGCCTACAGAATAATGTGAGAAAGCGGAAAGGCAGTTATTAAGCAAGGGATATAACTGGTACCTGAAATAACAGTTAGCTAGGACAGCAATTTTCAACCGTTGTGCTGCAAGAATTTTTTTAAAAATATATATATTTTTTATTGATTTCAGAGAGGAAGGGAGAGGGAGAGAGAGAGATAGAAACATCAATGATGACAGAGAATCATTGATTGGCTGCTTCCTGCTCGCCCCACACTGGGGATCGAGCCCGAAACCCAGGCAGGTGCCCTGACCAGGAATTGAACCATGACCTCCTAGTTCATAGGTCAACGCTCAACCACTGAGCCATGCCTGCAGGCCGGGCACCACAAAGATTTGTAAAACATGCAATAACTGAGTATTTAGTCAGGGGCACTGGTCCTTTTCCTTAGATTGTCAAGTGAAAAAATGGCAATAGCCAACACAACAATAGTCCTCTGGTGTGAATGATTTCAAAATTATACCTATTGTGTGTTTTTTCAGATCAGCAAAAAATATATTTTTTGGTGTGCAGCAGAATTTTAATAATTAGTTTATGTGTGCCATGAAATGAAAAAGGTTGAAGAGCGCTGAGCTAGAAGATTCTGAGGGAAGACTGAGCAAATGGTTAACCACAGAAATCAAAGAAAAGGAGATGGCAGGAAGCCATGTGATGGCCTGTAGAGTGTCTTTCAATTGCCTGTAACTTCAAGTGGGAAGCAATAGGAAGCCACAGAAAGAGTCAACAAATACCAAAAAATCAAAAATCAAAATCAACTTAATTTCATTTAAATTGAACAAACCATCTCATATGACATGCATGAATCTTTCAAAAATACTTCTTAGATATTCATCCCATCACTACTTAATTTATGCACATTTTTGTGCTTGAAAAAAGAGTGACCAATGTTGAGAATAAAAGTCATGGTGGATCTCTTATTCTATGAGATATGAAAATTTATTATAAAGCCATAATGACTAGGGTGCCCCAGGGCCCAGATTTGTGCCTGTCATCCACTTGCAAAAGCATCCTAGTTTGGTTGACAAATTATATAGTGAATTTAATTAATAATTAAAACAATATGGTAGTGGGTGCAAAAACTAGAGAGAAAAACATCTAACCAGAATAGCTATCCCATATACAGATTCTGGTAAGTATAAAACTGTTTATATTTAAAGAAGTTGGCATCTTAAATCAGTAAGAAAGGGAGGCTTATTCAGTCCAGTGTATTTACTTTTGTGGAGAAATAAGGTTAGATGCTTACTAAAGTGATTTTCATATGCAGTAAAAAGTTAATTTCTTAAAAAAGAGAAAGAACCATAAAAAAATTCAAAGAAAATAAAGGTTACTATTTATTTGATTTGAGGTTTGGGGTGGATGTTTTTAAGCAAAGGAAGAAAATATTAATTTCTTGACTGTGTGCAAATTAGATACTTCTGCACATAATAAAAATAATCCTGTAAGTTTAAATTTAAAAATAAAAGTAAAAACTAGGGGAGAAAACTATTTGCAGCATATAATCGGTAAAGGTGAATACCTGTCCTACATTACTTACTGAGATGCATGTAGAGAACTCTTAATGCATCTTTGTTAATCTCAATGTTTAAAGATTAACATTGAAACAGAAAAATAAGTCAAGTACATGAAGAATGAGTAAAAGAAGAAATACAAATGACCAAAAGTATATAAAAATGAATGTCAACAAGTGTAAAGTAGTAAAACAAATATAAATTAACATGAGATACTACTTGTCACCTATCAAATTGGTAAAGGTTTCTGATTATAGAAATTCCCCAGATTGACAAAGGTTTAAAGGAAATAGGTAACTTCATGTGGTGCTGCTGGGAATATACATGGGTAAAAGTTTTTTGGTGGGCAATTTGCAGTATAGCAGCTTTCATTCATGCTCAGAAGTACTTTTTTTCATGTGCTAATAGCTCTAAGATTTGTTTTTATTTAAATATATTTTATTGATTTTTTTACAGAGAGGAATGGAGAGTTAGGAACATGGATCAACTGCCTCCTGCACACACACACACACACACACACACACACCCCGGGGATGTGCCCGCAACCAAGGTACATGCCCTTGACCAGAATGGAACCTGGGACCCTTCAGTCCACAGGCTGACACTCTCTCCACTGAGCCAAACCAGTCAGGGCTAATATCTCTAAGTTGAGATGAGGTTTATGATCACTGTCAGACAGGCCACAGTTGTGATTTAGCTGTCATTGCCTGCCCGTACATACCAATATTTAAAGAATGGATATCGGCTTTTGGAAGAAAATCCTGGAGCAAAACAATAGAGCACTTAAAAAGCAAAAAACAAAAAAAAACCTGCATCCAAATGCTCTGACGGCATTCAGGTCAAGGACTGCACAGAGCCAAAAAGTGAGTCCAAAAAAAGGAGAAAGTTTAGGAACAAATGCCATAGTCATCCATTTTGCTTCTCTTTTATGGGTATACAAAAATAAAATATAAGCTGATTGTATGTTTAAATAAGTCCAAAAAAGCTCTTTCAATTATTATAAAGTAAAAGGTATATGAGATAAGATAACATTACGTTTAATTGGCATCATTTTCTTTCTTTGTGTTACATAAAATATTGGGATACCTTACACTTTATGAGATCTTGGGCATAATGTACTATGCTAAATCAAGCACCTTAAAAATGATCCTACCATTTGACTCAGTAAATTCACTAGCCTGAAGATGCCATTGAAGGCACACAAAGGTTTTAATACAAATATCAATATTTCAGTATTATTTATACAATTGACATATTAAAAACAACCTATAAGTATAACCTAAAAATCCAATAGGAAATTGATCTAATAAATCATTATGCATCTATAGGACTGAATATTATACAGCCTTAAAAATCATGCCTCAGTCCTAGCCGGTTTGGCTCAGTGGATAGAGCGATTGGCCTGTGGACTAAAGGGTCCCGGGTTCAATTCCAGTCAAGGGCATGTACCTCAGTTGCAGGCTTGATCCCTGGCCCTGGTCAGGGCATGTGCAGGAGGCAGCCAATCGATATGTCTCTCTCACATTGATATTTCTCTCTTTCTGTCTCTCCCCCTCCCACCCTTTCTAAAAATCAATGGGAAAAATATCCTCAGGTGAGGATTAACAAAAAATAAACAAACAAACAAAAAATCATGTCTTCAAAGGATATATAATGACAGGGACATACTCATCATTTCATATTAAATTTTTATATAAAGTAGAATTCAAAATTATATAACTAAATCTGTTTCCCTTTAAAAACAAACATGTCTTTGTATAAAAGAAAAATTACTACAAATAAATACCCCCATATGTTAACTGTAGATATCATGAGAAGGTGGAATTATCATATTTTTATTTTTATATACTTTTCCATAATTTCAAATTTTTTTGCAGTGAACATGTATAACATTTATAGCCTAAATGTTCTAAATACAATAATTTTAATATTGGATCACATGATTTTTCAAGCCAATAATTATAAAGAAATGTGTATACAGTCAAATTGAGATTTGAGGGGTTGTTCAATTTTATATGGTCCGAGAAACCAGATTCCGTGTGCAGAGGATTAGATTCCTGCCACAGGCAAACATTTGTACTTCTCAGAAGAAAGGTGTTAAGCAAAAGCTAGATATTGTTTACAAACCTCCTTTAGAGTGAGCCTTGGAGATCATGGGGTGGGAAATGGTAATCCCCCACAACCAAGGAAATATTCTCTCAGGATAATAATGCCCTCAATCTCTCCTCCCCCAAGCAGGCTTTATTTGAGCAACTGTTTCACTTTCTTACGACTGTGATAAATTGCATTTGGAGATAATAATTGAGGTTTTCTTTTACTACCTTTTCTTATTTTGCCCTCCTGATCCCTCAGCATTCATTGTTTTGGGGAGCATTTAAGACAGGAGGACACAAAACAACAGATCTTTAAGAGAAAAACCCCAAAGAAGAAAAGAAAACAGTTTTTAGCTCTTGGGTTCCTAAATAGATTTTTTGAAGCTCAGAGCAGTAGAAAAAAAAGTTATCTAAACAGCAGGGTTTGTGCTTTGCAAAAGGTGGGTTCTCTGGAGTTTCAAAGGGCTAAGCATTGAAAAAAAGTCGAACACAAACTTTATTTTCCCATAAACAATCAATCAGAAGAAAACAGAAGAACCAGACCACCCTCCCTGAAGACTAGATAAAGTTTCCCAACCAGGGAGAAGGATTTGATCTAGAGAAGAAACAACAAAAGACATGGGCATGAGGTTTCTGACCCCTCACCACTCCTCAGGCTAAGTTACTAGAGAAACATACATTCTCCCTGAGGCTAGAAACCCAGAAATAGTGTGGTAGATTGTATTATTTGAAAATACAAGCTGCCCCTCCCTCAGGGACAATGATACTTCGCTGCTTGTCCATTTGACTTACTTTGGCCAATAAAGTGTGAGCTGTGTCAGCCAGCACAGAGGTCACTGTGTTCTCCTTCGCTCTACCCTGATATCAGCAGTGTCCCAGATAGAGGCAGCTCCAGCAGCCTGGGCCCAGAGGGCAGGGAGCAGCACCACGCTGACTCAGGAAT
Source organism: Myotis myotis (assembly GCF_014108235.1). Classification (NCBI taxonomy): domain Eukaryota; kingdom Metazoa; phylum Chordata; class Mammalia; order Chiroptera; family Vespertilionidae; genus Myotis; species Myotis myotis. Next base: position 62,419,631 of record NW_023416324.1, read on the forward strand.
GACATACAAGTGGCAAGTAGACCTTTGTCCTTTGAATCCACTGAGATTTAAGGAGTATTTGTCACCATAGCAGAACCTAGCCCATTCTAACACAAAAAAATCCTATCTAATAAAAGAGTAATATGCAAATTAGCCGTAACTCCATGACAAAGATGGCGGCGGCAGGGTCATGGCGACGATGCAGGCGTTCTGCCCCAACCCACTGGTGGAGGGACTCTGGGCCTGCTTGGTCAGCACTGCTGCCGGGATGGAGGAGCAGAGACAGAGCCCGCAGGGGGGCCGGCAGCCAGCAGCCCCAAGCCCCACCTCGGTGCTGGGGTCAGAGGAGCAGAGACACAAGCCTTCAAGGGGCCTGGCACACAGTAGCCCCAAGCCCAGAGGCCGCAGAGGCGCTGGGGCCACTGGGGCTGCAGCAGAGACACAAACCAGCAGGAAACCTGTGGAAAGAGAGATAAACTATCATAACTTTATCTCCCTTTCCACAAGATGAGAAAACTGACCCTGATTTATTTAGTGATATGGCCCACACCTTTCTACAAGCACAGGGTATGTTATGACCACTCCCAGGAAGGTCTGGTCAGAATACTGTCTCCAGGGAATAAGGCTACTGTGGCAAATCATCTAAGAGAGGAAACAAGCTTTTGTTGGGTTTATTCTGAAGCTCAGAGAACAGGCCACCCCAAGATATGCCATGTTGTTATATTGATGATCTTGACCTGCGGATGCTTGAAAAACAACAAATGCAAGGAGAGGTTTTCACTGAAGTCTCCTGCTCTGCCTAAAATCAGACCCCCCAAAAAGGTTCCCTTGATTGGAAAAGTGCCATAAGCCAGTGAAGACTGACTCCTGTCACAGGACAGGAGACTAGAAGTTGACATCACACCCAAACTTTGTTACAAACTATCTCCCCTGCCCCCATTCATCTTTCCTAAAAATCATGTACTCTCCTCTAAGAGGCCTACATCTCCCGTCCCCTTTCCCTAGGAAGAAGGTATTTAAATCTGAATTCTAAGCCACCTTGGGGAGTTGTTCATTTTTCCCTGGGATCTCCCACATATACACGAGGTACACATGTTAATGAACTTTGGTTTTTCTCTTGGTAATCTGTCTTTCATTACAAGGGCCTCCGCTAAGAACTCAGAAGGGTAGAGGAAAACTATTTTTCCTCCTCCATAATTCTAGTCCTGGGCTGAACAGTTAGTTTGGCTCAAGTGCCAAGCAGTCCCCACTGAGGGGAGGGAAGCTTCTAGAGGGAAATCAATGATACTGGCATCAAAGTAGGACAGAGGGCACATGCATGGTTGCTGGTGGGAGTTTAAAGTGGTTCAACATTTTTGGAGGTTGATTTGGCAAAATTGATAGAAATGTTCAAGGTACATCCAAGAGTCTTCTTCTAGGAATCTCATCTGCTGAGATAAAGCACGAGTGCATAAGCCCAGGTCAGAACCCAGGATGCTACTGCAGGCTCCCCTTCCATGATAGGAAAACCTGCTAACAACCTAAATTTTTAGGCAAGGTGGCATCTATACTAATAAAAAGGTAATATGCTAATTAGACTGAACATCTTCCAGGCAACCTTCCGGATGTCCTTCTGGACAAAGACATGGTGGCAGGGCTGAGGCAGAGGCGGTTAGAGGAGATCAGGCAGGCAGGGGAGAGCAGTTAGGGAGATCAGACCATCAGGGAGAGCAGTTAGGGGGATCAGGCCAGCAGGCAGGTGAGTGGTTAGGAGCCAGCAACCCCGAGGGGTCCCGGATTGGAGAGGGTGCAGGCCAGGCTGAGGGACCCCCCGCTCCCGTGCACGAATTTCATGCACCAGGACTCTAGTGTACTATAACCCTGGCAGGTGTTGCTTAGAGGTTAGAGCATCACCCCACTTACCAAAGGGTGTCAGTTTCGATTCCCAGTCAAGGGCAGGTACCTGGGATTAGTACAGTGGGGCCTTGACTTACCAGTGTCCCGACTAACGAGTTTTTCGAGATACGAGCCGTCTCTCGGCCGATTTTTTGCTTTGAGTTGCGAGCTAAAATTCGAGCTACGAGCCAGCTTCAGATACCCCACCGCTAGTTGGCGCAGCGAATGTCACAGTGAACACCACAACATCAGCCCAGCATCACATGTCTCACTCGTTCACTTTTTGATTTGACATACGAGTAATCTGAGTTACGAGCTCCATCACGGAATGAATTAAACTCGTAAGTCAAGGCCCCACTGTACTTGTACAGTTATTCCTACATACATGGGCCATTTATCCTTTCTACTGATACTCATACCTTTTCCCCTCATTGTTATTTGCTGCCACAATATCTTTTCCCACCAAAATATAATCAAAGTAAGCTATGCCCCTGTAAACTCAGAGATTTGAGTTTCCTAGAAAATCTTGTATTGTAGCAAGATAATTTATCATGACATGTTTTCTTTGCTTGTAAGCAAAATATTTATTAACTAGAGGCCTGGTGTGTGAATTCATGCATGGGTGGGACTAATCAATGTGTGTCTCTCACATTGATGTTTCTCTCTCTAGCTCTCTCTCTCCCACCCTCCCTTCCACTCTCTCTAAAAATCAATGGAAAAACATATCCTCCAGTAAGGATTAACAAAAAACAAACAAACGAACAAAAATGTACTATACCCAACTGTCCATCTGAGACTTGGATAGGAACATTCATGCACAAGTGCTCCATGCCATGATGATATGGGAACAGCAATATTGAAGTGGTGACCAGACATATCTAGACATAAGAGGAACTGAATCCTGAGTTTTCTTTGGGCCCCAGCATGAGAACAGCACTAAAGTCAGTACCTTGTGGAAAAGTACCTAAAGGGACGCATTGGCTATGGATGCAGCAGACACAGAGGCCAGCATGATTCGGAGGGGACTCACTTCTCCAAAGGATGTAGTGAACCAGGCATGCATTGCCTACCCACCCCACCCCAATACCTGAACACTATGAGGTCCATTCAGAACTCATATCTCACAATGAAGAAAACGTGAGGGGCAGGAGCATAAGTATAAACATCAAATGACCAAGACTGCTGAATTTGCATCCATTTACCTGGAATGTAAGACAAGTAAATTTTCAGTCAGTGATAGAAATAGGGAGGTTCAAAATAGAATTTAGGTTTATATTTAGATAAATAATTATATGTTTGCCAGCAGAGTTTGCAGCCTGAGAAATGTGTATGTACTGCACCAAGATACTTTAAGAAAGCATCAAGAAGGTTGCATATAGTCAACATATGGGTGCTGAGGGTCCCCTCAGGCAAAGCTGAAGCTATGTGTGGTAACAACTTCTATAATAGGCTAACTTCTGTAGATGGGAAGAGATCAACCAAAGTTCCTGTATGCATATATGCATGACCCATGAACACAGACATTAGAGTGGCGAGGGCCTGGGGCGGGCTGGAAGGGGTCAATGGAAGGGGGCTATGTAATACTTTCAACAATAAATATTTTTTTAATTAAAAAAAAAGAAAAGGTTAACTTCTTCCAAACCTGATGCTACAGATATTTGCCTTGCCTGAGGCAGCCACCAACAACTCGCTACCAGCAACACTTTCAGCTGTACAAATATTTATTCTGGTAAACCTGATAAAGAAAAAGAAAATAGCTGTAAATAAATCTTGTTAGAATTTCCTGCATTCTATGCACTAAGCTTTTTTCTTGTTTTGCGAAAGAAAGCTGTAATATGACACTAAGATCCCATCCCCTGCCTTGATTTTTTTCCAATTGGATTTTATGACTACTGGCCAGATTAATATTTAATGGTTTTGTATTTTGGATACTAACACAATAGACTAAGACATAAATGCCATATAAAAACCAGTCTGAGCTGTTAATCTGTAGTCCATGTAAAAGAGAAGGTTGGTTCATTTAAAATGGAAGATCAAGAGTTGAGTTTTCAGCCTTCTTTTTTAATGTACTAAAATAAATAGGATAAAATAGGATTTTATAATTTTATGAGAGAATCATATTGTAGTAATCACATTGCATAATTTTAAATGTGTTGCAAACATCCTATATAATAAAAGGCTAATATGCAAATTGTACCCTCGACTGGGAGTTTGATCAGGAGTTCAACCTGGAGTTTGACCGGGGGGGAGGGGGGGGGGAACTGGCCAACCGCCTGCGAACCCTCCCCCCAACCGGCCCTGCCCCCAGTTGGCCCCCCCAACCTGATCAGAGTGGGCTGGCTAAACCCCACGCGTGCACGAATTCGTGCACTGGGCCTCTAGTTAATAAATAGTTTGCTTATAAGAAAGAAAATATGTCATGATAAATTATCTTGCTATAATACAAGATTTTCTAGGAAACTCAAATCTCTGAGTTTACTGGGGCATAGCTTACTTTGATTATATTTTGATGGGAACAGATATTGTGGCGGCAAATAACAATGAGGGGAAAAGGTATGAGTATCAGTAGAAAGGATAAATGGCCCATGTATGTAGGAATAACCATACAAGTAAAAAGTTATGAAAACCAGGGCCAAGACTGGACAAGGAAGAATTGGCTACAAGTGAGGCTTTGCCCATTCGTGGTAGCTGCAGCTATATTTGCCTAAGGGTGTTTGGGGGTGGGGAGTGGGTAATCTCTGAAAAACCCAGAAAAGCATCCTGTGAAAGAAATTGCTATTAAACATTTCCTATCCAGAGAGTCCCAAAGCAAGATGAAGAGGGTACCAGCCATATAAGAGTGTGCCCCTTCTCCTATTCCCCCAACCTCTTGGGCTAGATCCTGAGGTTAGAAACTAAGACAACAACAAAGAGAGCCACAGAAAGGAAAAATAGCACCAAGGACAACCAGGCTCCCCTCTCCCACTGCAGATTTGCCAGCTGGAAAAAAACAAGCCTTGGAAGGAGAAAAAGTTTAACTTCAAATGAAATTCAGAAATTTAATAATTATACCAGGTAGGAAATTACAATGATAGAAACAGAACCATTTCTGTATCTAAAAGTAATCACAAGATACTATATATATATAATATATATATATATATATATATATATATATATATATATATATATACATACATACATACATACATACACACACACACACACACATACATACAGTGGGGCCTTGACTTACGAGTGTCCCAACTAATGAGTTTTTTGAGATACCAGCTGTCTCTCGGCCAATTTTTTGCATTGAGTTGATAGAGTAATTTGAGTTAACGAGCTCCTAACTAGCTCGGTCTCAGAACGAATTAAACTCATAAGTCAAGGTCCCACTGTGTATGTGTATATATATATATATATATATATATATATATATATATATATATAGAGAGAGAGAGAGAGAGAGAGAGAGAGAGAGAGAGAGAGAGAGCGCCAGGGGCTGTCACATCCGAAACAACCAAATGGATGACTGAACAGGCTGAGTGGGGCGACCAGGCTGGCAGGGGGGGCAGTGAGGGGTGACCAGGCCAGCAGGGGGTGCAGTTGGCAGCAATCAGGCTGGTGAGGGGGCAGTGAGGGGTGATCAAGGCAGCAGGGGGGGCAGTTGGGGTGACCAGGCCAGCAGGGGGGGGGCAGTAAGAGACAACCAGGCCGGTGGGGAGGGCAGTTGGGGGTGACAAGGCTGGCAGGGGGGGCAGTAAGGGGCAACCAGGCTGGTGGGGGGGGCAGTAAGGGGCGACTATGCTGGTGGGGGGGGGGCAGTTAGGAGCAACCAGGCCAACGGGGTGGGACAGTTAGGGGTGACCAGGTTGGCAGAGGGGGTAGTTGGGGGTGACCAGGCTGGCAGGGGGGCCAGTTAGGGGTGATCAGGCAGGCAGGCAGGTGAGCAGTTAGGAACCAGTGATCCTGGATTGTAAGAGGGATGTTCGACTGCTGGCAGTCAGACATCCCCCAAGGGGTCCTGGATTGGAGAGGGTACAGGCTGGGCTGAGGGGACGCCCCTCCCCCCCGCCCTGTGCACAAATTTTGTGCACCAAGTCTCTAGTTATCTAATAAAAGCTAGAACGTTTATGAGACTTGGCTAAGTTTTCATCAAAAAGGCAGAAAAAAGGCCAATCATATATCAGGTTTAAATGGGCAATTGGGGAAAAAATTTCTATTCTGTTTACATCTTAATGAGTCCAGCCCATGCAAAAATATATTGAAAATATAAGACACTTTAAAAAGGAAAGAGATGAGCATATAAAGAGGACCAAGAAGAACTTCTAGAAATGAAAAATTGAGTCCTGGAAATAAATAAATATCTCAATGAACTTCTTAAACAAAAATTTTAAAACAGTTGAAGAGAAAATCAATGAGCTGAAAGATATAATTTAAAGAAATTCATTAAACTGTAGCAGAGAGGAAAAAGGAATTGCAAATAGGAAAGAGAGTAAGAGATAGGGAAAAGAGTAAGATGGTTTAACATGTTTTTAATCAGTTGCAGAAATTAAGATGAGAGCATCGACAGAGGAAATAGTATGTTTTAAAAACAAATGACTTATTTTTTTTTTTTCAGAATTGAAGAAAGACATGCATTTTTTGATTCAGGAACTATAATTACCTCAAATTATTGCATTTTTTAAATGCACGCAAATTCACACAATGAAGTATTTTAAAAATGAATAAATCTTACAAGCAACCAGCAAGAACAGGCCAATCACTAGGACTGATAACACTTCCCAGCAACAACAGAGACCAATAGAAATGCAATGCCATTGCCTAAGTATGGGAGGAAAAGAGTGGGCAACCCAGGATTTCATTTTCAGCTAAAGAATTACTGAAAAACGAGGGAGAAATAAAGATATTTTTCAGATGAAGATTGAGGCTCAATAAAAAAGCTACTACAGAAAGAAGGAAATTGAACCCAGAAAGAAGAAGTGGTTTACAAAAAGCATTTTGACTAAGGTAAGTGGTTAAAAACATGAGTAAATCTGAATAAGCATTGCCCATGCCAGACAATAAGTAAAAATAACAATTTATGGGGAAAAGGAGATGGAAAAAGGAACTAATTACTACACAAGAAAAACATGTAAGACAGAGAGTAAATGGAGAATGAGGGTGCCTGAGATTTTTATTAACTTTAGATTTTTATAATTTATGTAAATAGTATATACTAAAAAAAAATAATAAAAGGGAATAAAGAAAAACTCCATTAATCCAACAGAAGGAAGAGAGGAGGGAAAGAAACAAGAAAAAACAAACAAACATGATATATGGAAAACACAAATTAGGGGTGTAGAAATAAATTCAATATCTGTTATCACAACAATATAAACAAACTAAATGATGATATTCAAAGAGAGATATTGTACTGTAATTGAACCAACAAATCCGGCTACAAATTATGTGAGTGAGACACAGTTCAGTCATAATGAGAAGAAATATAGAGTAAGCAAATGCCAATAGAAAGCCTGTGTAACTCTGTTAATGTTAAATGAAAGACCGTAAGGCAAAAAGTACTATTTGGGATAAAGAGACTCACACATACATAAAAGAAATCATTCTCCAAGAAGCTACTTGCTAAAAAGCAGAGTTTTGTCTATAAAACTTCTCTCAAAACTTTGATTGCGCCCTTCAGAGAAGTGGGAAAAAGATAATAACACCTTCCTATCCCACCTCCCAAATAGATCATATCTAGGAATACTAGGTTTAGTTCTTTTCTCTCTCCTTTTTAATTAACCCCATGGCAATCTACAGGGTTTAAGGACACTTGAAAATGTTAACAATGTCAAAGGAAAATGATTCGTGTTGAGTCCTCGTGTTATTTTATTCATTAAATTCTGACTGCAAAGAGCAGCAAAAGGAATTATAGATTTAAGTGAGGGTTGTTTGCAGGTTGGGAATACTGACTCCAGTGTATTAGCAATTATATTAAATATTAAATATTATAAAACAAATGGAAGTTTCCAGGCAGAACAGCAGGTTGCTTCAGAAATTGCTTTGCTCTTATGCCAGGTTTCAGATACATTTCTTGTAATGCATGGACATTTCAATGAGCTTTATTTAGTTTATCTGTTTGTGAAAGAATGTAATTTCACTATACTGTATATAAAATAGGGATAATAAAACTTGCCCTCCCCAGTGCAGTATTATTGTGAGAATAAAACTAAATAATACATGTGAAAGGCCTTTGCAAACTTTTTAGTACTATGCAAATGGAAGGTATTATTATGCATCCATGATCCTATGCGGGATTGTTAGTATTAAAAGCTTTCCTCACCATTTCTTGAACAAGCCTGCAAAATCTCAATTACCTATTATTGTGCTTTATCTAATCTTCAAAGTAAAATTACTCCTATTTACATATTTACACAAATATTAGCAAATCATGGCCCAGTAAAACGGTTTCAGCATTCACCTTTCTCTCACTGGACACACACACAGTTAAAGCTATGTGTACACCCAAAGAGAAGGAAACTCATTTCAGTGTTTAGTTTAAAGGAATGTATTTTCTTAGCAATGGGTTTTCTAATTGTTTGTTTGTTTGTTTTCAGAGAGGAAAGGAGAGGGAGAAAGAGAGATAGAAACATCAATGATGAGAGAGAATCATTGATTGGCTGCCTCCTGCATGCCCCACACTGGAGATTGAGCCCGCAACCCGGGCATGTGTCCTGACTGGGAATCAAACCATGACCTCTTGGTTTATAGGTCGATGCTTAACTCTTGTAAGCATGACTAGAATGTCTTGCTGTACTTTTCCACAGTTTGATCCTTTTACTCTATATAAGATAACCCTGAATTCTTGAGGTGGAGAACATGAATCAGACAAAAAAAAAAAAAAAGAGTCAAAATTGCGGTGAAAGGGGGATGAGATAGAATGAATACACAGTGACTATGGTACAGCAATGTTCCCTCCCAAGGCCATGGCTTTCTTCCCCTGGAGAAGCCAGGGCCCACACAAATGTATCTGCAGAAGGAGTAAGAGCTCTGAAGGTAGGCACACCAGCCAAAAAGCGGAATGAATAAGGCAAAGTTACTCCATCTCTCCGAGCCTCCATCTCCTCATCTATAAAACACGGGTAAGAAAGTCTCACAGAGCTTCAGTCTGCTGCTCAGTAGGTCTGCTCTTACACTGCAGGGGACCAGGGCCTCCCTGTAAGCTACCACCCAGACTTCTGGTTCTCCCACTTCACCTTTAACTACTTGGTCTCAGCCCTCAGTTCTCATCCCTCCGCAGAGTGTCAATCAACTTACGAGTAATCAGCTACCTCTACTGTCTTTGTATGCATCCCTTTCCCACAGCTCCCAAACGCAGGAATCACCCAGAATCATCGCAGCTGCGATGCACTCTCTACCACAAGGACCCTTTCCCAGGTCGCCACCAGGAAAATCGCTGGCAACTGGGCCACCACCTTGTATCTGTCCTATCACCCAGGACAGCACCCTCTTGACCCACCAGCAACGAGTAAACCAGTCCCGAGCCTCCGTTTTAGCGCTTGTGTTCTCCGACCTCTTTTGGTATCACTTTGCGTTTGTTCAGACCCTTCAAGAGTCAGACGCCAAGACAGGATTGGAAATGCAAGAGAATTTGGGGGAGGGGGCGTGAAAGATGAAGCTTTGGGTAGGAGTCTTACATACAGCGCAGTTCTAAGAGGGAATCAGCCAGGATGATGGGGAGTCCATCAGACGGGTCCTCCTACCTGGCAGGGCCCGGCCTTGTGCATCACTCACTGGCTACGAGCCGCCATTGGGAGGTGAGTCTCCTCGCAGCTGCTGAGGCAGCTATCGGACCTGCTTCTCGCCGCACGAGACCCGAGCGGTGTGCTTTTATGGCCACCACAATGATGGGGAAACGAGACAACATCATGACTGGGCAACCAAACATCACCCGTGAGGGGCACCCATGTCATATGCCCCTGGATATGATACACCGAGGAGCACACGGCAATGTTTCTGTGGTGTTCAAGTAAAAAATGCATAACCTGAATCTAATCACGAGGAAAGATCAACACATTCAAATTAAGGAGCTCTATGCAAAATAATGGTCAGTATTTTTCAATAATCTCCGTGTCATAAAGACAAAGAGAGGCTGAGGAAGTGAGCCCGGACTGGGTCCTGTACTGGAGAGAAGAGCATGCTATAAAGAGAATGATTGAGACAATTGTTGAAATTGAATTATGGGCTGCAGATGTGATAAAAAGCATTGTATCAATATTAAATTCCCTAAATTTGATCATTGTACTGTGATTTTTATAAGAGACTATTCTTGATCTTGGGAAATAACAAACCGAAGTATGAAGGCATAAAGGGGCATCATATATTCAACCAACTCTCAAATGGCTCAGAAAAATAAATTAGAGAGACAGAGAATATGAAGGGCATTTCCCAAAAGATACACGAATTGAGATGCGCATACAATCGCTGACTTTGTCAATGATCAAATACTGCACTGAGGCATGAAAAGTACATGAGCAATATTAAAACACATTATTAACACCCACTTTCCTGGCTTTTGGCCACAGTGAGGAAAGAGGTGCTGGGTTGAGGTTTTATGGGGTGGCTATCTTCTTTCCATCACAACTACCTGGTGATTCATTATTGCACATACCAGTGGATGCAATTATCGCTTTTCTTTTTCTTTTCTTTTAAGAGGCGGGCTAGATAAGATTCTAAATGTGGCCTTGTTGATTTTGATTCATTAATCAGCACTACCATGCTGATTTACATAAAGGGGGTGGGGGTGGGGGGATGATCAGTCTGCCAGTGTACATTTTAAGCTATAGAGTTTAAAAATAGTCAGCTAAGTCAAATATCTGTGATGTCCCTATCAGGCCCTGGCTTTCACAATTCTTGCATCAAAAGGCTCATAACTTTAAGTTTATCTCCATTCCCCAGCATGTCCAGTTCATTCTTTTCAAACCTTGCTTACATCCATCATCTTCTAGACATGACATCAACCTTGTGAACTATCCAGCTCTGAAGATGGGCTGCCTGGGTCTGAGTCCCAGCTCTGGTGGTTACCATTGTGTGACCTTGGACAAGTTGCTTCTCCTCAATTTTATTATCCCTGTATTACAGATAAGGATTCTGGGCTCGGGCAGCTTCACAACTTGTCTAAATCACTTGGGAATTTAGTGCTGAGCTGGGACCTTCTATGGAGCTTTCCACTCCCCCATGAAGATACGGATTCTTTCTCATTAGCACCAGTATTGTGTGAGTTCAAGGAATGCTGCTTTACAAGGTGTTGTTTGAAAATAGAAGTCACATTTCTCATTAAGTAGGTCAAACATTTTTCCTGCCATATAATTCTATTCAGTGAGTATTATTTAGCAGGCTGACAGGGAAAGTGGGGTGGGGGGGGGAGCTTTGGGGTCACAAGCTCTGGATTTAAAGCCGGGCTCTGCCACCTTCTCTGTGCTCAGTTTTTCTGTTTGGTAAATGGAATCCTGATACATATGCTCTAAATTTGTTGGGATGAGTAGAAATAATAGGTGTTCATAGTAGGGACTCAACCAAAAAGGGCTTATAAAATTATACAACTTTGAGTGCTTGCTACCTTCCAGGAGCCTTGCTCTGCATGAAATACAGAGGCATGGAAAATTTAGTCCTTGCCATGGGGTGACCCTCCAGGAACCTGTGATGTTTCCTCATATAGTAAAAGTACAAAGCCACTCAGATATGCCGCAATTATTTTTTCCTGGTGCACTTTAAACATGTTGTTTACGTTCTCAATTCCCTGAAATTTTTCATGTTTATGTAGTAATCTGACTTTTCTTTGATGGCTAGCTCTAAACTCAGAAAGCCCTCCTCTGCTTCTTGGGTCAGATCTATATTTATTTGTGTTTTTCTAGTTCTTTTACAGGCTAAGCACACTTTCACAAGGTTTTTCACACTGACCTTTTTACTCCACCTGGAATGTATTTGGCTACATGGCTGTAAGGTGATGACTAGTTATCTGTTTAAGACACATTCCTGATGATACTGGTTGATGATACTAGCCCACTTGGCTTGTACCCATTTCTGTCTCAGTAACTTACCCTCTGAGCTGCCTGCTGTGAACATTTGTGAGGCAGGGGCCATGCCACCCTCTCTGTCCTGCCCACCCATCTCGGTCTACCTGGGCAGGAGCAAGCCTCTAACATGGCTACATTCACTACCACCCTCCATAGCAAGGCCGTGGGGGGAGCACCATGCAATCCTTTCTCAGAGTCCCTCAGTCAGTTCACCTCCCTGTGCCCTAGCCCTCAACCTCCTGCACCCCACATACACTGCCCAGCCTTAGGGAGACATAAGACACAGCACCACTGTGTGCTTACTTATCCACCTTCCTTTCCCCGGCCGCCACACTGAGCTCTGAGACTCTGGGATCCCGCACCCAAATCCTGACGGTGGTCATGGGGAGGGGCAGGGAGGATGGACTCCTCACGAAGCCTCCGTTTGGTCTGTAAGCTTCAGACTACAGACAACGGGCTGGCTTTGTTAGCAGTTACACCCACAAGTCTCGCCACCTGTATAGATACAAATTGTGGCTGGCCAAGGTCAGTTCTTCAGAATATGGGCATGTATAGGATGGGTGGGGAGGGATGATGCAGAAACAGGAAGTCTTGGATAAGCTTCTTTTAAATATGTGGGATGGAGAACGACCCGTGTGATAGAAAAACACATTTAATCCATTCATCCTAATAAGTATAATTCTCAATAATAAAAGTGATGAAAAGAGACCCTCCCACCTAAATACAGAGTCCAAACCATGAACTCTCAAGAAAATGACAGAGTATTTAGCTGAAAAGTCTTTTAATAAAGAAAAAATATATATGTGTGCAGATAGATCAAACATATATGTGAGATCTGGTATTTTCTTTAGAGACAGTTTTCAGGCAAATTTTTCATTGTGTTTGTTATTGTGTTTAATTATAGAGTTATAGCATCAGTCTTTTTTAATCTGAATGATTGCAGCAGCTTTGTATCTGATGTCCCTGCTTAGCTCATTCCACCCCTTCCATCCCTCACACTTCGGCCTTTCCCAGTCATGTAGCACCCAGGCCTAAAACTTCCCCACAGTATTCACAGTCCTTATGGCCTTCTCTTATTACCTCTCTAGTTTTCGGTCATTTTCCGGGTTCTCTCTCAGACATCCAAGCCTTTGCCCCAGGGTTCCTTTTATCTAGAAAGCTCCCCCCCGCCCGCCCCCCCCCCCCCCACACACACACACCTTGGCCATCTGGTCAAATACAGTATCATACTCAAGTCTCACTCCTAGCATTGTCTAGTTCTCTTCAAGAGGCCGTAATGTATACTCCAGGCAGGCAGGAGTTAACTACTTTCCCTCCAGGGCAACCAAGAGCGAAGGCCCAACTTGCTGTCCTGCTGCCACAGACAACACAGGCAGGATGGCACGAACGCAGGGGGCAGAGTCTGAAAGGCACTATTAACTCGCTCTCCTTCTATAGACAGACCTACATGGCAGACTCATAAGTGAGGATGTAAATTCCCTTTGTCAGAGCAAACATTCCTCTTGGGGGGCATCCACTCAACCTCCAGGAGAGAGTGATGACCATAGCCCACAGCCAGCGGGGGATGAGTAATTTACTGCTGCTAGGCAATTAGTGTTGCCAGAAAAAAAAAATGGCTTTCATTTAAAATTCTCTTTAAACCATATGTATCCTGGCTCATGGGATAACTTATGTGTCATTAGAAACTAAGAAACATACATCACACTAATAAATTGTCTCTCCCATTCACCGCAGTCAATAGCTCCCAGGGGTCTTTAAAAAGTCAGAGTTTTGCTGCCCTTGTTATGTGAGGTGGCGAGCAAATGTTCGTCTGTAACTTATTTAGCCTCTCATTCACTCCCTGGTTCTCTGGCACAGACAGATGGTCAGAGAAACATTTGCCATTATTTTTACCCACTGGTTTGCAGCAGCATTTGCTGTAAATGAGCCCATGGTAGAACAGCCATGAACTGCATTGCTTTCCCTAACAACCTGAGTGTCTATTTTGAGATTTGGTTGATTTGAAGCCTTCCCAGTGTTAATAGGTTATTTTCTCCAATACAGCGTGTTGAACAATTCTACAGGTTCCTGTTCAAAGACAGGCCCTTCATGCTGAACGCAAGTGGCTGTAGAGAGCTGGGAGAGAGTGCTGGAAAGTCCATGTGTGCAGCAGGCCCCAAAGGATTTTTCTGTTCAAGGTCAGAGGTCACATGGCAACTGGGCAAATGTACTTGAGTTTAGGAGATGAACAACCTTTAGCTGATTCTCTGTCAAGGCAAAAAACATTAAACGGAAAGCCATAAAGTGAGGCTAAGCCTCAATAGGAGGTAGGGCATGGGGTGGGAGTGGGGGGCGGGCAGGAGCGGGAATTAAGCAGCCCAGCATCCAACCTGTCCATGTGTGCAATATGGAAACTATATTGATCAATATCTCCAACCACAGTTTAATCTCTACTCTGAGTTAGGAAGAAGCTCATGGCCACTTGTGAGGACAGAGACTGAGAAAAATGGTGTATCCAAATGTCTGTTCAAAAGCAATTCCTTCTCAGGTTCACACTTTCCTTTTATTACATTTAAATTGTTTTAAAGAAAAAGTACAATGCTGATTTCCTAGCCTTTCCCTAAAAGGGCATGTTCTAATCACTGAGTGACTCACTGAGTTATACTTTCTTATCATCAGAATGTGCTACATAACAGTAGAGAAATTACTTTCTCAAGCAAAAGCTCCACTGAACATTTTCGGATATTGAAACTGGGGGGGGGGGGGGGGTGCCTTATTTAAAAAAAAAAAACCTATTAAAATTTTCAAGACTGTGATAGCAGAGCCTTAAACCAAGTGCTGGTCCTTTGGGAACACACAGGTCACAAAGATGGCCCTACTAATGGTCAACATCCAGAGCCCAGGGTATCTCAAGTGGGGAAAAAGGGAAAGTGAAGGCACTCAGGACTTAATGCAACATGTCAAATCACCAGTTTCCCAATCCTGTGCCTATGGTTCACTGTCCTTCTTCCAGTGCCTAAAATCTGAATGCTGTGCTTAGAGTGGCATGTGTAGGGGTCTCACTCACCTGCCACATAGAGCTACTTCATGCAATTTTCACAAGTAGTGTGAAATTCTAGATGTTCAGTAGAGAAAGACTCAGCATCATTGGCCTACTGTGGTTGAGATGTTCAAATGTCAAGTCAGGAGTAGCAAAATAAAATTTGCTCAAGTTCTATGAAATTAAAGGTGAAACAGATAGCAGTACAATGGGGTCTAGTCATGCAATTTTACTGGAGTAAGTGGTGGGCCCAGTTGAATTGTTCAGGTATCTGGAGTCATATGTTTTTTAATTGAATCTATTGGGGTGACATTGGTTAATAGGATCACAGAGGTTTCAAGTGTACATTTCTATGACACACGATCTGTATATTGCATTATGTGTCCACCACTCAAATGGAATCATATCTTCAAGCATCACAGCTCTTTATATTGACAGGAACAATCTGTGGTCAAGACCATCATAGCCATTCATTGAACATACTTCCCCAGTGACTATAGCGATCCCTGAATTTCAGTGACAGTGCTGGGCTACTTGTACAGGGAGGACCTCAGGCACTAGAGGGTGACTGACCATTTGCTCCTACATCAAAAGGTTGGGCTGCTGTGCTTTTCCTAGACTTGATATTCTGCCCCTAGGCCTCCACCAGGTCAGGAACTCCTCTGTTGTTATGATACTGACTCTCGGGAGGGTTGGGGGGTAGTGATTTGAGTCTCATTAAGAGCTTTTCCTGGACATCCTCTCTCACCCTTTTTCATTTGCTACCTCACATTTGGTTAAGGCAGTGGTTCTTAACCTTCTGGTCCTTTAAATACAGTTCCTCATGTTGTGACCCAACCATAAAATTATTTTTGTTGCTACTTCATAACTGTAATGTTGCTACTGTTATGAATCGTAATGTAAACATCTGATATGCAGGATGGTCTTAGGCGACCCCTGTGAAAGGTTTGTTTGACCGCCAAAGGGGTTGCAACCCACAGGTTGAGAACCGCTGGGTTAGGGCAATGGGCTTCTAGTAGAGAATGGAGGGTCTTGCCCTGGGTGAAGGACTAGGGTTTTGACACCTTGTGCACACTGGAGACCTTAAGCCTCCCATCAGGACTGACAGCTTTATCCCTAATGACAGGACACTTAGGCTGCTCATATCTCTGCCCATCCACAGCTAAGTGCAAGCTTTTGACAGCTGAGCTGGTTATTGCCACCAGGACAGAATTAGATGTGAGACATTTGCACACAGAAAGTCCTAACTAGAACAAAGTTCACCAACCTGTGTGGTGAGCTCATTATGAAATAAAGATCTCTCTGGCTGGTCCAGGTGAATGGATCTGCACATTTATAGACCATGCAAGAAAAGCTTTTTGAAGCTCTAATATTCATTGAGAAGTTATGAATCATGGCCTATTCTATTTTTATTTTTTTATATATATTTTTATTGATTTCAGAGAGGAAGGGAGAGGAAGAGAGAGATGGAAACATCAATGATGAGAGAGAATCATTGACTAGCTGCCTCCTGCACGCCCCCTCTGGGGATCAAGCCTGCAACCCAGGCATGTGCCCTTTACCAGAATCGAACCCAGGACCTTTCAGTCCACAGGCTGACACTCTATCCACTGAGCCAAACCAGCAAGGGCAATGGCCTATTCCAGCAGTGGGCAAACTACGGCCCGCGGGCCGGATCCGGCCGTTTGAAATGAATAAAACTAAAAAAAAAAAAAAGACTGTACCCTTTTATGTAATGATGTTTACTTTGAATTTATATTAGTTCACACAAACACTCCATCCATGCTTTTGTTCCGGCCCTCCGGTCCAGTTTAAGAACCCATTGTGGCCCTCGAGTCAAAAAGTTTGCCCACCCCTGGTCTAGATGTTATTTTTCACCACCTCCAGTCAATGAGCTTAAGGATGTTGCATCTGGCTTTAAGGGTGTCATTGCCAACCAAGAAGGTACATTCTACACGAGTTGGAGATCCAAAAATGAAGTCAGTAGGTGGAAGGAACATGTCTCCTAACTTTCACAGTGAACTCTCCAAGTAGAAGCCTAGGGTTGAGAGAAAATGGTTTGTCCCAGAAGTGTCTATTAACTGTCTATTAGCAGTTACGAGAACAACATCTATACTAATAATAGAAGAATATGCAAATTGTCAGGGATGCCATCACAGTAACAGTAATAACCAAACAGCAGGCTGCTTAGGGTGACAAGGTTGGCAGGGGGGGCAGTTGGGGGTGACCAGGCCAGCAGGGGGACAGTTAGGGGTGAACAGGCCAGCAGGGGAGGGCAATTGGGGGCAACCAGGCCTGCAGGGGAGGGCAGCTGGGTCTGACCAGGCCAGCAGGGGAGGGCAGTTGGGGGCAAGATCATGCCAGCAGGGGAGGGCAATTGGGGGTGACCAGGCCTGCAGGGGAGGGCTGTTGGGGTAATCGGGCTGGCAGGGGAGCAGTTAGGGGGCAATCAGGCCAGCAGGGGAGCAGTTAGGGGGCAATCAGGCAGGCAAGCATGTGAGCGCTTAGGAGCCAGCAGTCCCGGATTGTGAGAGGAATGTCCGACTGCCGGTTTAGGCCAGATCCCACCAGCATCTCTGCTGCTTTTAAGAAAATGGGAAATCCCTTTGGGAGACCAAAGACATGATGTTAAGAGAGTCTACATTAAAAAAAATACTAGTAATTCCATATATTATGATAAAAATAAATTTATTTAGGTAAAAAAGGCCATCTCTCCTTGCTTGACAAGGGTAAAGCCCCACCCGGTGGAGTCTGTTTGCTAACACGAATGAGCCCTGCTATAGTTTACCTCCACGTGTCACGTGTACAATCAACAATCAGCACAAGTGAAAGGTGTTTCCTATTCATCTCACTATGCCAGTGGTTGCTTCATATCATACTGGAGAAAATCACAGGAAAACAGGCCAAGAAATATCTTTCTGTTGATTGAAATGTCATCTTTAAATGGTCGAATAGATTTCCAGCTTGAGTCTATAATTTGAAATTGCAACCAACTTCATCTCTGTGCAGACCATGACTTAACAAATGTCTTCTAAGCCAAGAATCACTTTTAAAACAAACCCCAATTTGAGGATAAACACACATCTTTCAATGTGTGGTTTTAAACACCATTGTTTTGCACATTTTGAAATGTGATTTTTTTTTTGCATCCCAACATTGTCCTGTCATAAATTAAAAGAATTTCATTATCACTAATCTATTGCACTAATGCCCAGTAATTGCCTATGGTCTATGCTTCATCATCCAAAGGTATAAAAAGGAACTTTGGAGCTGCAGTTGTGGTCAGCCAGCTGACAGTCAGTCCTCTTTCCCACTCCACATTAAACAGCAGTGTGTTGGACATGCTGGTCAAGCCATTCGGGGTCCCTCTGCATTGTCACTGGATAAGGAGGCCCAGACTTGATTATCTTTGGCAGAAGGATTTTAGTTAGTAAATATCAAGTGGTCATCACTTTCTTTCCTACAACAGAAAAGGAGAGGGGGAAGAAGAAAAGAGATTATGACTCAAACATCTTTGGAAAGGAACAGAAATACTTCATATTCTAGGCATGCATAGGTTATCAACATGCTAAGTGGAACATTAAAAAGGGAAAAAATTAAGAAGGGCATTTGACATTATTTTTGGTTTGAGCAGATGCTTTTGGTAACTTGGAGGAGCTGTCTACCCCTTTGGGACCCTCCATCTCCTTTCCTTGACAAGCCTTCTTAGTGCCTGGAACCGCAGACTGTCCTTCGCTGCAGTAGAGAAGGCGAAAGGTAAGTTCTGCGTCTGTTCAACCAAGCACATCTTTCCAAAGAACCACATGACATTAGAGCTGGAAGAGCTGTCAGAGGTCATCTGTTCACCCTCATGACACTGAGGAACCAAGAGGTGTAGGAGGGGTCATGGGACACATTTGATAACTGGCAGGGTCCAAAATGAAAATCCAGGGGTTTAATGATCAGACTAAAGGCTCCTTCAATGACTGGAAGGAGAATCCATTGTGGTGGCTGCTGGACTGCTGTCTGTCATGGCCCCGGAGAGGAGGCCCACACACCAATACTCATAACACCCTTCCTAAACCCTTTTCCTTGAGTTTCTCAGTGAGGTCTTTCTCCAATATTTACTCTCCATTCATAGCCTTCCTCAATTTTATTCCACTCTTTGGCTCCTAGCCTTTAGATAGATCCAGGTATAGTTAATGTTTTATGGAGTCAAAGCCATCACTTGTTCTCAAGGCCCAGTATGATCCATTTCCTTCATCAGGCCCGAAGATCTTCATTTACTCTCTGCAAGGTCCTTCAAAAGCCCCCTAGATCTAAGCTTTGATTTGATTACTTGCCTAAAGCTGTTCTAGCTGATTTCACCCATAACTATCTTTTGGTAATAGCCACTCCTGTTTTCATTTTTGATATCCTCTTTTTTCAAAACCTCCAACATCCCCGTTTTTCAGTAGATTTCCTTTGGTGGACTCTCCTGTTCCATTTAATTCTTTCATTAAAGACGGGCCTGTCCCTCCTTTTGCATCAGGCATCTTCTCAACAGCCCTTAGCACATCTTAGGGCAAACTGCTGATATTTCTCCCCAGCACTCAGACCCAACCTAATTAGCTAATCTTCAAGTTCACCTCTTACATCTTTTATTTATTCCATGTGGCTGCACAAGAAAACATTTAACAACCTCCTGGGGCTTTTTATGGTGCAAACATCAAAAAAATCAAAGACCAAAACCCCATAGGTTACTCTCTAGAATTCACAACTACATTCCAAGATGATTTCTTTTTTTGCTCTGTACAGCTAAGTATTAGAAAAGCAACTTAGGGAGACTTTCCTTGTACAAGATGCCTCTTAGGAAGTAGCTGCCTATTAAGAAAATTAATATTCCTTTATCCCAGCTTTCATGGGAACAATTTAATGCTCTGAAAGGATAAAATGTGATTTTAAAAACTTAACTCTTCTCAGAAGACTTCATTTCATATTTACTAGACATTCTTTGGAAATGCTTCAATCAGATCATTTCAAATCCCAAGATGCGGTATGAATTGATTAGCAGGAAATACATCCTGTGGTTTTTAAGCAGCAATTATGTTCCCCATCTTCCTTCAGAAATTTGGTTTAGAGAATCTTTCTCAAAAAACATGGGTAGGGGATACTTTGAGTTAACAGCCCGCAACCCTGACTAGAGATGAAAACAAACATGTGTACAATTAGATATCCTATCCTCACCTGACCCCCATTCTCGTCCCCAAACCACCACATGGAGGCTTTGCCACTGAGGTCTAGACCAGCGATTTTCAAATGGTGCGCCGCAAGAATTTTTAAAAAACATGCCATACCTGACTATTTAGTCAGGAACACTGACCTCTTTTCCCTTAAGTTGTCAAATTAAAAAACTGACAACAGCCAACGCAATAGCCATCTGGTATGAATGAATCAAAATTGTACCTTTTTTTGTCAGATCGGCAAAAAATATTTTTTGGTGTGCCGCAGAATTTTAGTAATTAAAATTATGTGTGCCATGAGATGAAAACGGTTGAACATTGCTGGTCTAGACCATTTTCTTAAGTGTCCTGATGAACAGCAAGCAAAGTGCAGTTGGTCACCAAAGAGCTACTGACATGCATTTCCAGCCCAGGACATGTACAGCCTCCTCTCAGGCAGGGTTCCTGCTCTGGTCAAGAGGAGTTATCTGTGCCACGTATTGTGAAAAGGGAAAATGCCCTTGACATTCCGAGAGCTCCACCTCTAAAATTAAGAGTGTTGCCTGACCCGTACAGCTCAATGATTGAGCGTCGGCCTATGAACCAGGAGGTCATGGTTCCATTCTCGGTCAGGGCACATGCCCAGGTTGCAGGCTCGATCCCCAGTGTGGGGCATGCAGGAAGCAGCTGATCAATGATTCTGTCTCATCATTGATGTTTCTCTCTCTCTCTCCATCTCCCTTCCTCTCTGAAATCAATTTTATATATATATATATATTGACCTCTTACTTTGGCCACATAAGAGTTCACTCTCTTGACTTGAGGGACATAATTCATGCCTTCTCATAATAGTCTCATAATATCCCCACAAGGGTCCAACCATGTCATGTAGCTCTCTACCCTGTTTTATTAGAATTCATTTCTAAAGCCGATTTTAGTGGGAGGGAAGATGGGTTCTTCCCCACGACAAGCTGATTTCTGAGTGTAGTGTGCACCTGGGAAGTACTCTTTGTTAAGGCAGCAGAGCAGTTCCTCTCAGGAGCATGGGGACCTGATTAAACACAATACCGACCTCCTCAGACAGCAGATGCGGGACAGGAAGGCTGAGGACTCTTTCTGATACTCCTCTCGGCTATTACATTCCTTCAGGAACTCCTGAAGATCCGTCTCAGGAAACCCATTCTGCTGGTATTTCTTCAAAAAGTACACAGTGTTGTTACCTTATGTATAAAGCATGAGAAATTGCTCCCTTTGTCAACGAACCAAACCCACCTTTGCTAAAATAAAGCTCTCCCACATTGCTAGGTCAGATCCAAGAACTGATATTAATAATGCTGAATCAATGTCAGTCCCAGAAGGCCAAGCCAGGGCCACCATGGAACAGAGAACAACCCAAAGGAAAACACCTCTGGTGCCAGGGTGAAGCAGGGGAGGGGTGTATTAGTAAGGGAAATAAAAGCAATAATCAGAAGGCTAAAGTTTTAAAACTAATGCAAGACCAGGTAAACCCCTCCCCCACCCCCCTTCCCTTCACTGCCCATGCAGAAACTGCTTGAGAAGGCTTGAGAAGTAATCTCTATTTCCTCTACTTTTATGAAAGAGGGTCACTTCGTGGGGCAGAAGGCAGTAGGTTCTTTCAAGCAGACACAAAGACCCTGAGGCCCTCTCCCCTCACGCTAAGTGAAGTCATCCACCAGGTTATCAAGACTTGGCCTGCTCACAGGGACACTGCCCCATCAAAGGCAGGGACCCTCGGGGCAGCAGTGTGCAACAGTCTCTCTATACTCCCAGCCCTGCTGTTAGAGCCACACACCCACTCTCATGTGGAAACTAACCTCCCCAGGCACAAAAATGTGCTCAGGAGTATTTCCAATGAATTAGCTTCTTCTGTGTTTAGTCTGAGAAGGTTCAAGAAGAGCACCACACTCCAAGGCACTGACATAGCACCCTTGGTTGCTCCAATGCTGGTCTGAAACAGGATTTCTGAGCACGACCACCTGCTGCTAGACGGGTCACCACCGGAGGCAACAGAGCGCCCTTCAAGCTACAAACCAGTTAAATGGACCCAAACTGAAAAGATACAGAACCCACCACGTGGCTCAGGAAGATAGGAAGCTAAACAGCCACAGAGGCTTAGCTTTCAAAATTTAAAGGAAACCTGTATCACACAAATGGTTGTGTCATCCAGTATACTAGTATAGGTGTTCCAATATCTGAACAGTAGTCAGGATGGTGATGACCCCTTACCACTGACACTTAGCACTCAAAACCTAGTTCCAGGACAGACAGGTACACCTGTCAGTGCTGCGACCAACAATCGAGCTACTTAATTTACTAAACTCAACCCATCTCTACCCATTGCCTTTCTCTTTCCACCACACCTCCAAATCAGTCACCGTGATCTGGGTGACAGGGATGATGTCCTAAATGCATATTTAAAATTAAACTCCTACATCCAACAAGTCTCTTTTCTTCTACTTAAAAACAATTATTTGTTAATTGTTTTGAGAGAGAGAGAGAAACATTGCTTTATTGTTCTTATTTATGCATCCATTGGTTGTTTCTTTTATTTGCCCTGACTGGGGATTGAAGCCACAACCTTGGCATAGCAGGATAATTTTCTGACCAACTCAGCTAGCCGACCAGGCCAACAGTCTCTTTCCTACAAAACTTCAACATTTAAGTAAAATATAGTATTGTAAGTAAGTGTGTGTGTGTGTGCGGGGGGGGGAGTAGCTTTTTCCTATGCTCCAATCTATATAGGTTTTCCCATTTTCTTGGCAGGAAATCCTGATAATTACTTACCTTAATGGTGTCATAAGAATCCGTAATAAGTGCAATGAAAAGGCTGAGAATCATATATATAAAAAGGCTGATGAAGGAATATAAATATAGGCGACTGAACAGCCACACCAAGACGCTCTTCTGCTGGATTTGAGCAAAGGTTGCAAACATATCATCACCGTTGACCAGAGAAAACAGACACTCAGAAACTGTATTCAGAGCTACAAACTGAAGGGGGGAAACCAAAGTTAGTTTTTGAGATATATCATCCAAAAAAGCAGAGAAGTATCTATATCCAGTTAGCTTGTTTTGTTGAAGCTATTGTTGTCATTGCTATTATGAGTAACATCCATTTTAAGACAGCTAAAATACCAAAGCAGGAAAACATTATTGAAAACTCCCTTGCGCACTCACTATCTCTTGACATTTCCCTCAGTTTTTTCCTATACATTTTTATATATTTGTAGTCATATCATCTAACCATTTTGGATCTTGATTTCTTTTTCCCTACTTACCGTCATCTTACTTACACTTAGAGAGCACGTGTTGGATAGCAGACCTTTCCTTAGAAATGTCAAGTTTAACTATTGCCCTGTCACTAGACATCCCAATAATAGTTGCTATTGTCAAGAGCAATGTAATGAACATTTCTAAGCATAATGTTTTTTTCCTGTTATTGGGTCTAAGTGATTAATATTTTTAAGCCTACAACCTGCTAAACAAACCGCTTTCTGAAAGAACTATAGCAATTCCATTCTACAACCAGCAATGATGGAAGTGCCTGAGACACCGTATAGGCTCAAGAAAATTTTGCTAAATGAATAGTTTCACTGTAGCCTTTCCAACCACGGGTCAGGGTGATTTTAGCACATTCAAAACCAAAGATGGTCATCAATGGGAGAGGGAAAGACGATGATTGTGCCCAATGCCTTCAGGGGCTCCTGGCTAACAGTGGACGGCCACAACCGATGTATTCCAATGCCCTATGGGAGAGCTGGGGTGGGCTGTGTAAGGAAAGTGACCCTCAGAACAAGGGCCTGAGGTGGAGTTCGCCAGTGAGAGGAGAAAGGGAAGGGTTTGCTCCGTGAATATGGGAAATTCAGTGCTGAGCCTACGAGGCAGCCAGAGAGGCGTGCCTGTGCCACATGGAGAAAGCCTCACTCAGCCTTCCACATACTTCAAACTATTACAGGCCAGAACTGGGAACCAGGAAAAAAACTGCAGCCAGAGAGTGACCTGACCTGTTTCTAAAGGGCAACCCTGGCATGTATGTGGTAGATCTCCTACTCTGGAAACAGCCCAGGGCAGGGACATGCGGCAGGGGTGAGTGCAGAAGCCAGGAATGCACAGGGTACAGATAAGACTGGAAAAGGAGGAAACTGAGGGGGAAATAAGTCTAGGAGGGGACAAGGGAAAGGGACTACTAATGGTCTCAGTTTTAGACAAGGCAGCTTGAGGTGCCAGGTGGAAATGTTGACATGAGGGAGTTGGAGGCATACATCTGCAGTTCAGAGCTGGTCTGAGGGTTGTGTTTCAACTGCAATCCCCAGGCGGCCATTCCAGGGTCTGTGGCTAACAAACTCCTGCCACATCGGCTAAAAAAGAGCAGCAGATGCTTCATAAACTAACATCTTAGGGCCAGCGGGTTAACATTAGATGGAAGCTTCTAAAGAACAATAATGACCTAACAGGTAAAAGATGGTATGGTTTTCAAAAACACCGAGGGAACAGCTACCTAGAGTTCTGAACCAAATTGTTAGCAGTGGGGGCCATGTGCCCATTAAGTCAGTGTGGCTTTGGGAACAGCCATGTCCCTGGTGAATGTCTGCTGGAGGCAAAGACCAACAGGTGGTTGGCATAATAAATGTGAGAGAACAGTCAGAAGGCTGATGGACCTTGGGCTTTAGCAAGGGCTAAAAGCTATGTACTGATTGTTCTGTCGAGACAATGATGGCTGAAGGCATTCTCCTAACCTAATCATCTTTTACTGTTTACCAAACCTTACCTTTGATATGTCTGTTTGGTTTGCTAAAGGGCAAATGTATATTCTAGTAAATAAAAAGCAGTAGATCCGGAGATTCAGGGAGCCACTCCACTAGAGTAGGTTTCCGCCTGGCTCCCCCCAATGCCTTCTAAATTTATATTTCTTATCTAGTAGATCCATTTGCGCGTGGCCCCTTCTCCAGATTCTGAATCCTTGCTGCAAAAGGTTGTAGCAAATGTCTACAAAACATCTCCACTTGGAAGCTGTACTACTACTTCACATGCAACAAAATAAAACCTCCCACCCCCTAACCTGGAAACTGGGCTTTCCTTCCAATTGTCCTGCTCCTGGTCAGTAATTTCAGTCTCCTGCCGAAGAAACATTTACTCCCAAATAATCGAGTACTTAAAACTATGTGTTGAATGGATTGCTCTCCCACTCTCTTCACTCTGCGAAGGTCTGCTGCTCCTACGTTTCCCTGACCCAGTCTATCTACTCCACTCTCAGGTCCACACTCACGTCTGGATTATTACAGAAACTCTGAGGAAGTCTCCTTCACTCCAGCTTCTTCGCCCTCCAGTCCAAACTGCTGTGGTAAAGTCTAAACTTCACAGAATGCAACCTTCGGGTCATTTATCTTGCATTAAGATTCTACGAAGTCTGGATGCAAAGTAAAAAAATCACACCAAGAAGCCTGGGATAGGCCCTCCTTTGCGTGGCTTCCTTCCATCTCCCCACTGTCCATATTACCTTGTGCTTTTCTCCTCCTACAACACCACACCCATTTCTCCATCTTTTCCTCGTGGGATTTATTCTCTTCATCTGATACCTTCTCCTGTGTCCAACAAAGCCACCTTTGAAGGGCTATTTCAAGTCTACCTCGAGACAGAGTGCCTTTGCAGCTCTAGTCCCTTCTGTGTATCAGTAAGAACCACAGCGTAAACTACTGCTTAGCCTTCTAATTGGTTTTGAACCCTTCTTCATACTCCAACTGGATGGAAACACCATGTCCGATCCTCCCTCCTCCATGACTGGATGCACAGGGTAAAGTCTGTGACCGGGGCAGCAGACACAAATGTAACCTCAACAGGGACCCTGCCCTGCCTGTGCTGCTTCAGCAATGGCTCCAAAGCTGCTCTCCACAGAGACCTGGAGGGAACATCCAGTTGAGCCAAGCACAACAATATGCAAATTGTTTAACAGTATGACAGGCAGTTCTCCGAGTACATATTTTCCATCTAGCCTTCAGAAAACTAAGTTAAAGCTGGTTTCTATGGCTAGCAATTACAACTCTAACAGCACCATTCATAATTCATGTTTCTCATCGTTTATTTTGGAATCTGGCCAATTCCTTTGTTTAGTTTCCACAACCCCTAACAGCCTGTGCTTCAGGTTCCAGAATTACAAATAGCTGGTTGGTTGGTACATATCCAATTCACCCCTTCGTTTCCAGTGCCGTGACTTAGTGTCCATTTAGAAACAATACCTGTCTCAACATTCATGTTATTCACAGCCGTTATGCTTCTCTCTCCTCTATGCGGGTGAGACTCACTTTAACCCAGCAAAAAGTCAAAACGGAGACGCAATAAGGTAAGTGACTGGCATACACCCTGTCATTGGTACCACAGGTGGCTGTGAACCAGTCACTTTCAGGGGCCAAACTCCACAGAAGTGAACATTAGAAGTAACCAAGGTGAGGAGAAGCGAGGTCCTAAGGTGCTTCCAGGCCAGAAGGACTGCATTTATAGAGAGTTGCTGTGGTTCTTAGGAACTTGTGAGCCCCTGGAAAGCACAAGTTTCTTGTTCTCTCTGTTTCTTGTTTGGTAA
The DNA here is from genome assembly GCF_014108235.1 of Myotis myotis. Classification (NCBI taxonomy): domain Eukaryota; kingdom Metazoa; phylum Chordata; class Mammalia; order Chiroptera; family Vespertilionidae; genus Myotis; species Myotis myotis. Next base: position 62,446,319 of record NW_023416324.1, read on the forward strand.
CAAACCTGGAGAATCCCTGCCATGTTCTGTGCTGGACCCGGGGGATGCAAGCAGCAATGAGCTATAGTCACTGCCCTCCAAGAACTCAGCCTAGAAGAACCTGACATGCTTGGAGCGCAGTAGACATTTAATAAATATTAAATGGGTATTTCCATAAAGAGTCCCCATAGGTCCTTTGGGACCACAATGCGAACCCAAGCATTTGTTTCACAAATGATATTTTTAAATCGAACAAGAAAGAACTTTTTTTAAAAAAAAATTTAAATGAAAAAATAACTTGCAACAGCTTATGTCAGAGAAGGACATAAAAATCGCCTTCAAGAGCAATATTTAGGTTTAATGTTTTAACTGGATAATAGTTCTTTTGAATAAGAGAGGTACTTGGCTAAAACTAGAGACTTTGAGAGCAGGACGATGTAATGCAGGCTCTGCCACAGTGTTTACCCACGGCATCAGCAAAGGCCAACAATGTTTCGATGCCTTGGTCTTCTCATTTCTGAAATGGGGACAATGCAAGACTATGATTTATTCTTCACAGCAAAGAAGTCCTCCGGAAATGTAAAAGTTACTTTAGAGTAATGTTCTTCCAGACCTGGTTTTGAATTATTAAACATCAACAGTCTCTAGCCCTTGGTGCCATACATTTGAAAGAGCACTGTGCCAAAGTCCATTAGTGCTGGTACCAATACCGATGGGACACTGCTTGCATCTCTTCCCTCTTTCAACTGCAATCCAATGTCTACCATGAAAACAGGAAGCAAAAATATGGGTCCTGCTACCAGTCAAGCAGCAGTATACAACTAGTTTTCCTGAGACCTCCTCTTTAGAGTGGCTGTAGAAACATCAATGGTGAGAGAGAGTCATTGATTGGCTGCCTCCTGCACAACCCCCACTGGGATTGAGTCCACAACCTGGGAATGTGCCCTGACCGGGAATAGAACCATGACCTCCTGGTACATAGGTGAATGCGCAACCACTGAGCCACGCCGACTGGGCTAGAGTGGATGGTTTGCTTAAAGAAAGAGTTAGCTTCTACACCTCAGGTGGCTATGATTCTAGATCCTAGGAAATGCTTGCTGTGCTGTCCAGCTTTTGAAGGCTTCGGGTACTACGGAAGGTCTTCTGATTCAACAGAGACTGACTGGCAGAACCTGAATGATTGACAGTTTGAATTAATTAGGGGGATGGGAGGAGAGACACAGGGGGCAGGAAGCATTTCTAACTTCAGACTCACAGAAGCAGCAATATGGAGAAGGAAAGCACGGAGTCCTGAGTCAGACTGAAGCTTTTCTTCTTCCACTGGCTGGTGCATTCAGTAAAGTAACTGAACTGTGCATTTCCCCAGTGGGTGGAGATGGGAGACAGACGCCATAGACAGGCCTGGTAGGCAGCCCTGGACACAGCCCTTATCCCTGCTCCTGTGGGGGAAACGGAGGCAGATGCTGAGACACACAGGCGGGAAGTGCAGCATGCACTATGGTAGTGGCCAGCCACATGTGGCTGTGGAGCACCTCCTGTGTTGTCAGGGTGAAATACACATTGAATTTCAAAGATTTAGTACAAAAATAAAGAGTGTAAAATATCTCAATGCCTACTAGTAAATAAAATATATAATTAAAATCACAATTTTATCTGTTTCTTTTTGAAATTTTTTCAGTGTAGCTACTGGAAAAATTTGAAGCCACCTGTGGTTCTCATTTGTAGCGCTCACTGCCCCTTTATTGGACAATGCTGGTCCAGAGCATCCCAGTCTCCCCCGCATCCTTTGAAAGGACAGGATTAAACATATGAACATGCAGTCGGATCCTCAAAGCAAATAGAGAGAAATGAGTCTGGTTATGTGGCTCTCCTCTCAGAGTTGATCTAGTCAGTCAAACGAAACGCTCGTCTGCAATGGTCTGTTTTAGGCAATTCCAAGAAAAGCCCTACTGGGTATTGGTCAAAGATGGGTATTAGGGTCAGGCAACCTGGACGCGAATCCTATCTCTGCCATTTACTAGCTGTGCAGCCTCAGGAAAATTGTGGAACACAGTAAGATCCCCATTTCCTATGGGGCTACTGGGGAGTTAACATAGCAAGGGAGTTAAGGAACTTGGGTCCTATATCTATCTGGCACATAGCATTTAAGAATGGTAGCTATATTAGTAAAATTCAAGTAGCATTATCTGAGCACCTTCCAGGACAATGATGGGGTAGGGAGATGAAGGGCAAAAGAGATAGGACCACTTGTCCTGAGGCCTTGGACCTGTGAATTAAAGCTGAAATCTGTACCAGTAAACTTGGTATTTATTTCAGACAGTGCAACACTGTCCTCTAGTGACAAAAATCTGGAGAAGCATTCAAGAATGCGGCAAGTGAAGAAGAAAAATGTTAATTTCCCTGGGCACTCACACAGTCCGTTCTCCAGATCAGAGAGATCATATCAGAGAGCAAATTTCATCATGACTCAGAGGCAAGGAGTAGGGAGAGCAGTGATATTACCAAGATTTACTATGAACCCAGAGACTGTGACTTTGTTCACTATGCCTTTCCAACAGAAAACAATGATTCTCTTCGGACGTATCAAATACAACCCCGAAAGAGGAGGAAGCCTGGATGTGTGCCAATTTACTAGGACATATTCAAGTAGGACAACGCACAGAGCTCGACCTTTCTGGATTGCTCACGTTTTGTGAACAGTGTGTAAACCAGATATAAGCATATGTTTTGTTTAAGGCAATTGGAGAGGTCAGAGGTTGAGGCTGAGCTGCAATACAAGCATCAGTGTGACCCTTTGCACGTCACCTCTTTTCTCCTTGCACAGCACCTGAGCCAGGAGAACAGGACCAGGGGCTGCTGCGGAGATTAAACAAACGAGAGGACAGAAATGCTAAGCGCACAGTGTTGGCTGCTGTTATTTTTGTTGTATCTGTGGTTCCAACTGCCAGAGTCCCACGGAAGAAACACTACAAGTTCCAATAACTCCTTTTCCTTTATTTATTTATTTATCTATCTATTGGTTTGAAAACAGGGCCTACCTACTTTCATTTCTTGACGTTTCCACCAATCAACATTATTATTTTAAAACAAGAAGAGCACAACTTTGATGTCCCTGAGGTTATGATGCTGACTGAAGCCCAGCAACAATTTGGAATTCTGATGTTGATCTTTCATAAGGCAGAGGCAATGCTGCCATCAAAACCACCATCACAGACAAGACGTGTTTCATTTTAATCATAAACCTAATATGGTCCATTCTGGGCACTCTGTCCACCTTTGTTCTCCTCAATTAATTGGGATGAAAACCCTAACACGTTAAATTAGAAAGATTTTGTAATAATTTCCCCCATTCTATTTTCATTTTTATTATAGGATCTCATGTCCAGACATTTCTTACTGGACAACTGGCTGGGCTGGAATGTGGCCCACAAACCAGGCCCAGGCAACTCTCAAATGTGCTCTCCACTCCCTCACAGTGGTTTCAACATCCAGTACGAGGAAAGGAAAAGAAACCCGATGCAAAGACATGGCTTTCCTGACGCTGAGGGTATGTGCTGGGGGAGAGTGGGAAGAAGGTTGTCCTGGAAGCCCACTTCTCAGGTGCCTAATTTGCAGAAGGAAGAACCAGGGCTACACACCTTGTTGTGATACGGGCCCAAGACGATCCAGCCACAGAAGGTGTAACCCAGGTAGATCATCCCGGCGCAGGCGCAGAAGCGAAGCACCTTTGGCAGGGAGGCTTGCATTGTTAAAATGAGCACCTGAAAAGACACCAGCAGTGCGGGGGGCATTACAAAGGAGCTTACTGGAACCCGAAGAAGAAATGAATCTCAATCCTATGACACAACCCAATGCCACATCCTTACATTATAGTTTTGGAAGTAACCCAGGTATCTGATGACTCCGACCCAGACAAGAAGCGTGGACGTTCCAAGCAAAATGCTGCACAGATCGTAATTTGTGATATTCTAAGGAATGAGAAAACAGATATGAGTGACATATTCTATTCCCCTCAGCTTATTAATCTCACTTTAAGTTGATAGGAAAAGAATGGACTGCCTGCTCTCTATAGGTGATCCTAAGGGCTTTTAAACTGAAGAGGAGAGTAATAGAGAGCACAGTCCCAAATGTGTTTCTTCTTTCCTTTTAGTATTTCAATTGGTTGAACTGATTTTTTGTTAAAATAATATCCTGAAACAGAAAATGCATTTACTTAGGCATTAAAGAATAGAAACTAATGGTGTTTGTTAAATATGAAACGATGCAAGTCAGCTATATCTGAAAGAAAGCTCAAACGTGATTGGCTAGCACAGTTCTGCTCTTGAGGATTTCTGGATCTAATTGAGGAGATACGCACACAACCACAATCCTATATAATGGAGCAGTAATATGCAAATTGACTGTCATGCCCTCACACAATATGGCCGCCCCCATGTGGTCAAAAGATGGCCGCCACAAGATAACCAGAAGGGGAGTGCAGTTAGGGGCAACCAGGCCAGCAGGGGAGGGCAGTTGGGGGTGACCTAGCTGGCAGGGGAGCAGTTAGACATCAATCAGGCTGACAGGAGAGTGGTTATGGGGCGATCAGGCTGGCAGGCAGGCGAGCAGTTGGGAACCAGCAGTTGCAGATTGTGAGAGGGATGTCCCTGTGGGATTGGGCCTAAACAGGCAGTCGGACATGCCCCGAGGGGTCCCAGATTAGAGAGCGTGCAGGCTGAGCTGAGGGACAACCCCCTCCAGTGCATGAATTTCATGCACCAGGCCTCTAGTTTTAATATAATATGCTAAGTGCAGTGAGAGATGCAGTGCCCAGTTTGTCACAAAGCATTTCCCATGGGCATGACCCAGAGCAGGGCTGGGCCTGGGGGACAGGCTGGGGGAGAGCATTGCAGGTAAATGATCAAAAGACTGAACCAGGGCCCAATGCTAAGAGCCAGAAAGTTGTGCTAGAGGGTCAGTATGGATGGCTTAGTGAATCTCAGGCAGGAGAGGGAGGCAGAGCTAGATGAGAGGACCCTGGAGGCCACTCCACTCAAGGGGGTTCCCATGAGAAGGGACTGTAACAGTAGGATAGAAACTTCCAGGGACTTTCCTCTGACAGCTGTGTGGGTGGATCTGAGGGATGTAAGGCTGAAGGTGGACAAGCAATGAGGAGACGGCTGCAGCAGTCCAGGCCAGAAAGGAGCTGGCCCGAAGGAAGCCAGAGGTCGTCAGGATGGACAAGCAGGAGCTATGTTAGTGTCGGGAGGGAAAGTTAGACTCCCCGATGGACAGCACAGCCTCGAGGGGAGAATATCTGGGTGAAGGGTCAAGACTTTGTCATAAGATCAAATCAGTGAAGTTCTATGCAGTCAGGCACCTGGCAGACACTCTAATAGTCCTGCCCTCACCCCCATCTGCCAGAGCACCCACTGGGCAGGACTGGCTCTTGATAGAACTGGTTCATGCATCACTGCTTCTCCTGCGATTTAAAAAAAATAAATGAAACCCACCCAAACAACCAATCTTCTCAAACTTCAGTTCCTATGCTCAAGAAGCTGCAAGTTTCCTGGGGATATTCATAGGGATATCATCTCCCCCAGAACATCAGTTTCCTTATGTTCCCTCCACAAGGAATTGGGTCAGAGGAGGCTTCCGATATAAGGAAGCGAGAAAAGAGAAAACATGAGAATCAAACTAGTCTCCGCAAGGCTTTAATATCCTAAAGGATCATCCAGGATAGAAAGAGCAGCAGACTTAAAGTGGGTGGCCCCTCACCTTCACTTGAATTTCCATTTTGAGGATGGAGCCAATGATTGTCATGAGGTCGCTGATAATCACCAGGACATACCAGCCGTTGATGAACTCCCACTGGTCAGCACTACACACGTGTCGCTGGTACTTCTCCAGGAAGAAATTTAGAAATCTCTGCAGCAAACATTTAAAAAAGTATTTATTACAAACCACACTGCCCTCTGGAAGGAGAAGGTAAGTGCCAAACAGAGCTCTCACCTGTAACATAATACGGTGTTACCTACCCAGCTCCATAGATCCATCTCAAGGCTGGAGATTATGCCCACGCTTCCCCCCTCACCTGCCCAGCTAGTCTAAAGCCTTCAAGTGCCTACCCAGTGAACTCAAAGATTATATGCTTATGCTCTTCTCTCCAACAGACTCTTGTAAGAGCTGGCACACAGTACATACCAAATACATTACTTTATCACCTCATTCAACCAGACAGCACCCTATGCACCAAGCATTAGTAGCCTGATCTTCCAGAGAAGAGAACTGAGGCTGGGGAGGCAGGGCCAGGGTGGGTGCCCAGGCATTCCAGCTCCAGTGTGTGTGCTCCCAATGCCCACCCCCTCTGCTTAGGCAGAACCAGGACCCTGGCCTGGGATCAGAGTATCAGGGGACTTGCGGGGAAGGGGCAGTAAGACAAGCGGATATTTACAAAATAAGTTGACAGAGGTCAAGAATGAGAACAATAAAATGAAGACTGTTTTCTTGCTCCACCAATGGCATGCTGATGACTTCATGCACCTCACCCCATTCTGCATTTCCACACACGCCACAAACCAGAGTAAGATTTGTGGGGAGCTGGGCTATATCTTCACAAGAGCCCTGAGAGTAACAAGGTGAAATGAAACTCGGGGGAGAATTTTCAAGCTATTTAAAATATAGAATAAAGTATTTTATGCTTCATTATAACCCATGTATCATGCCCCCTGTCAAAATGAAATCTTATTTGAAGGCAAAAGATGAAACCCACACATGCTACTATTCTGTTCTTAAGATTTACTCCTGAATTCAAAAGGGTCTCCTTTATTCTGGAAACATTCAAGAGCTTGAGAGCTCACCATTGTGCACCTGTGCTCATTAGCTCAGTTTTAAGCAAGATAATTATCTGGTCCCACCTGACATGATGGGAGCTTGCACTCACCCTACACACCTCAGGTTGATGAATGCCTTTTAGGGGGCAATCACTCAAAGGAACCTAATTTAGTCAAGGGCTCCAGAAAGGACAGGATGACCCAACACCAGGGCCCACTGTTTGGACAAACTGAGGGTGGAGGCCAAGAGGGGAGGAAGAAAATGCAAGCACACATACCTTTCGTAAGCGTAAAGCAAGAACAATGGATCTTGTGCACAGGATCAGAGACGCCAAGCAAATCACAATGACGAACGAATCAAATGCCAGCACATACTGAGCATTCTTCTGAACTGAGGAACAAAATCAGAATCCAAATGATAAACACATCTCACTGGGGAATAATTTCTGACAAGATGGTCGTCAAAAAAGAAGCCTAGATGATAAATTCAAAAAACATCAGAAACAAATCGCAATACATTTACTCAGAAGTCTACAAATAAGGCAAAACTTTCCCTGTTATTAAGACTTATACATTTAAAAACATATAAACTCTTAAGAGATGCACTAAAATGTATTTGTAAAGATTTACATAGACTATAATTTGACAGAAGGTGGTCCATTTGGGCTCCATTCATAAGAGGCAAAACTATTGACATACTCTGAGGTCTTTCACATACAAGCACAAACACCACATTCTCCATTAATGAGGAAACAAACAATTTAAAATGCCTCTGACTCAGACTCCCCATTTCTGTTCCTCAGCCTTACCGTGCACTTTCCCAGCATTCAATAAGCTCTTTCTGCACATGGAGAAAATAACCACTTGGAATGGTAGTAAGAAGGAGAGTATGTCTTGGAACACAGTAGCATGGGGAATGTACTGGAGGAAGATGAAATTGTAACCTTAGCTTCTCTCAGACTTCATGGAATTATCCCAAATACCAACGATGGCTCTCCCCTGTCTGGGTCCCCTGTCCATCCCTGCAGTCCCATCACCTGCGATTGCTTCTCTCCCCTCATCTTCTCTATCCTGAGGCCATACTTCTTCCCACCTCCTATCAGGTTCTCTCTCACTCTTGCCTCAGGGGCTTTGCAAATGATGATCCCTCTGCCTGGAACAGCACTCTCTCCATCACACATGTTAATATTATTCTTTTTCTCCCTAAGTGGTTTGGCTCAATGGACAGAGCATTGGCCTACAGACTCAAGGGTCCAAGGTTCAATTCCGGTCAAGGGCATGTACCTTGGTTTCGGGCACACACCCAGTAGGGAGTGTGCCGGAGACAGATGTTAGATGTTTCTAAATCTCTATCCCTCTCCCTTCCTCTCTGTAAAAAATCAATAAAATATATTTTTTTAAAAAATTGTTCTTTTTCAGCCTTAGGTTTCAAAGTGAGTATCATCTTCTCAGAATAAAATTCCCTGAATTCCCATCTTTATTAGCCCATCCCCTACTCTCACAGCACTCTCCATAATGTCCACTCCTATAGTCTCCTTTGCTTGATGACCACTGAACTTGAAATTACACCTTCAAAGAGAGCACAGCAAGGAACAGAGACGGTGAAAAATGGGAAAGGACATAGCCTCTGGGGGCCTGAAAACCTGGGTCTGAATCTCAGCTCTGCACTCAGAAGCTGAGCAGCCTTAGGGAAGGTGCCTCAGTTTCCTCATCCAAAAAGTGGGTAAAAAAACAACAACAACTAATCATAGGGCTGTTGTGAAGATTAAATAAGTTCATATATGAAAGCACAGGAAACAGCCCAGGTAAACAGCAAACACCATGGTTACCATGGAATCATTCAATGCCCATCTTCCCCACCAAATGGTTGGCTCTGGGAGGCAGGGATCAAATGTATTTTGCCAACACTACAGTGCGTTTGCTTAGCATAATGCTTCAGTGTGCTTACAAGTAAATGCAGGGACTCCAGCAGAACACGAGAAGAGCCCCGAATAATCTAAGAACTTGTGAAGGTCTGAGCTAAGTCAGAGGCAGAAAAGGCACAGAAGGAGGAGGCACAAAGTGGTGAGAGATGAAGGAGAGAGAGTCAGCATGGTCTCCAAGGAGACTCAGGGAACAAGGAAGAAGGACCAAGCAGACACGACTCCTGGTTTTCTGTCCTCCATAAACTGAGCTCAGTCTAAATGTCCATGACGAGAGAGGATGGCTCGGTGGCAGCTAAAGCCATGAGTGTGGGCACAGCCACTCAGACCACAGAGAGAAAAGTAGACAGAGGGCGGGGGGGGGGGGCAGTAATGCTTGAGAATTAGAAGAGGAAATGAGCTCAGGAACGAGATGGAGAAAGGCCAGAGGAGAAGGAAACAGCACTGGGGACAGGCAACCTTCCAAGGGGTCCAAAGTCAGAGTGCTCCTCAGCGACACCTCTGCAGAGAAGCGTTTAAGAGAGAGATCAGAGTTTCCACAGACTTACTAATAACAAGGTGTGAGTGACAACTGCATGAGTGTCCGAGGGTAAAGCTGCTCCCCAGTGGGTTATCACCACAGCCAACCAATACACGTAACTCACTGAGTGAACTATTTAGCCTCGCTAAGCACGCGTCAGGTGCCTAGGCTACAAAGTGGGGGAAGCAACAGTGCCTGCTTCAAGGGCTGTCAGGAAAGCAGATAAGACATCCATGTGAAACCAGGTAACATGCCTGGCACCTAGCACTGACATTTACCTTTAGCCATTTTATACTTCAGAAGTTTAGGTAAAAAAGCAAAGCAACTTAATTTGACTAGAATCCAAGACTTCCTTCCCCCTTCCTTCCTTCCTTCCTTCCTTCCTTCCTTCCTTCCTTCCTTCCTTCCTCCCTCCCTCCCTCCCTCCCTCCCTCCCTCGTCCCTCCCTCCCTCCCTCCCTCCCTCCCTCCCTCCCTCCCTTCCTCCTTTCCTTCTTCCTTCCTTCCTCCCTCCCTCCCTTTCTTCCTTCCTTCCTTCCTTCCTTCCTTCCTTCCTTCCTTCCTTCCTTCCTTCCTTCCTTCTTTCCTTCCTTCCTTCCTTCCTAAACCATGAAATGAGGAAGAAGGATTAGAGGCAGTTCGTGGGAAAATGGGACTGAAAATCCATAAAATGCAAGGACAGCATCTAGTACCTTCCTGTCTAGCATTTAACTAGCCCAAATCTCTAAGACTGCTCATAGTGAGAAAACTGAGGCCCAGAGCTAGAAAGAGAAACCATCTTTCATCACAGAGAAAACAGTATTGTATTGTTTTACTTTATTAGGAAGATGAGTTTGGTGTGCCGCAGAAAGTATTTTATGAACACTGTAATTGCTTTCTTACTCTACTGAAACTCGGTTACCCCTGTGGGAACATTGCCCAAACCTAGGTGTGTAAAACACTAGTCCAGGTTTGTAAAACACCATTACTGCCTGCCTGTGTGGCTCTAACCCAGGGCTTCCCACACTTACTAAACTCCCTTCCCCTAAGACACCCATTACATCAGCCATCAACGGGGAGTCCTGACTACCAATACCTCCTCCAGCCCCTCATGCCCAAATTGCTACACTCATAAAATCAAGTTAAAGTGGAGATTAATGGCACACTTGGGAACGGGTATTAGAAGTCAAAAGAAGCAACATTTGGGTTGTATATGAAAATAGGCATTCCCTCATATTTCGCCCTGAGATAACATAGGCAATGATGAGAGGGAGAGTATATGAATGTGAATGAACTCAGAAGTTTTGGAAATAGCACAAGGATCTCACCAAATGTTACCCTTGCCTTTGTCCCACTTCCTGTCTTTCCACTTCTCCAAAGCCAGGCCAATCAATCAGACTGGGGGAAGAAGGGGACACGGACGTGGTGTGTGTGTGTGGGGGGGGGGGGGGGGGGCTCCATTTTCTAAGCTAGTTTCCAAACTTCAGCTTTTTTCAAAGTTTTCACATCATTTTATTTTAAATTCATATTTTCCTAGTAACAGAATCTGGTTTCTTACTACACAGCTCTGGAAGCCTATAAAAACTGTTAGTGTTTCTCCTCACTGGCCACAGGAGGGAGCCAGACCTCCTTTCTTCTTTTTTTTTTAATTTTTTTTTAATCATTTTTTAATTTTTCAATTACAGTTGGCATACAATATTGCATTAGTTTCAGGTGTACAACCCAGTGATTAGACATTACATAACTTAAGTACTCATCCTGATAAATCTCATACCCATCTTACACCATACAGTTATTAGAATATTATTTTCTATATTTCCTATGCTGTACTTTACATCCCCATGACTATTCTGTTACTATCAACTTGTGCTTCTTAATTTCACCCAACTTCCAACCCCCTCCCATCTGGCAATCATCAAAATGTTCTCTGTTTCTATGGGTCTTTCTGTTCTGCTTGTTTGTTTATTTCATTTTTTAGAATCAATTGTTGATAGATATGTATTTATTGGCACTTTATTATTCATATTTTTTCTCTTTTCCTTCATCAAGAAATATTTCATATAATGCTGGTTTGGTGGTAATAAAAAAGGGGGGCATGGAAACGATAAAAAAGAACCAGAACGAAATGAAGGGTATGCTAACTGAAATGAAAAATAATTTACAGGGAATCAACAGTAGAGAAGATGAAGCCAAGAATCAAAAGAGCAATTAGGAGTATAAGGAAGCAAAAAATACCTATTCAGAACAGCATAAAGAAAAAAAGAATCCCCCCCCCATCCCCACACCCTAAAATGAGGACATTGTAAGGAGACTCTGGGACAACTTCAAGCAAACCAACATTTACATCATGGGAGTGTTGGAAGCAGAAGAGAGAGAGCAAGAAATTGAAAACCTATTTGAAAAATAATGATAGGAAACGTAGGGAAGTTTTCCCCAGTCAAAATTAACCTTTGCTTTCTTTACCATCATGCCTTATGTTCCTCCACCATTTATGGCTATCCATGACATATTAAAGATTTTAGAAGCATACCTGTCTCCCTCACTAAGGTGTTTTCTTTGTTCTCCAGAGTGCCTAGCAATTACTATATGCCAACTCTTGTTCTCAGTGCTTTGCTTTACATTCTAACTCATTTAATACACAACATACTGGAAGGTAAGTACTATTATCACCCTCATTTTGAAAAGTACTGAGACATAGAGAGGTTAAATAATTTGTCCAAGATCACAGAACCAAGACCCAAACCTAGGCAGTGTGGCTGCCAGGGTTGTACCCTAAGCACTGGGCATGCTGCCTCTTCTAAGAGGTATATAATCAATATTTGCTGAATTTAACAAAAATGCAAACTTTCTGGCTATGCTTTACAGAATCTAATACTCAAGATCTGATTTTCTGGATCCCTTTCTTTCTGTCACCATCTAAGTCAACCATGTAAACACCTGAAATTCCAAAATAAAATGCTAAAAATCCTCCAATGGGCAAGCATGTAAGATACTTACCAGATCCAGATATGTTTAAGTCTTTACATTCTTCAATGTTAGCATCACTGTCAAAAAAGATTTTGATTTTGCCACTGTGAGCTTTGTTGTCAAAGGTAATCTGGAAACACAAATGTATGAAGAGCAGAATATATGACTTGTTAGATCAACTCTGCTTAAAATTTTAATAGCATCCAAACAGCAGGCTGATCCAAAAATAGTACTGATGAAAATGTCCTCATCACATGATTCTTCACAACTTTCATTAATGAAAAAACAGGGTCCAAAGGCAGCTTTGTGTGAACTTCTACTAAATCCACAAGCAGGGTGGGAGAAATCCAAAAGCAAAACAGCCAGCTAGTCCCAGGAACAAACACGAAATTCACCATCTTTGACAAGAGAACACAGTCACCTCACTGATTACACTGAATAGAATCCAAAAGCATTTGCTTAAAGTTAGCCTTTTGGGTATGAAATTCTAGGTTTCTACTAGGTTGGAGATTAGTTTTCTGTTCACCTCTAGTGCTATATATAATGCTTTCAGAAATGGCAAAGAATGCCCAAAGTCTGCAGGCTGAATTTAAGATTGCAAATGACTCATATCTTCCACTATTACAGTTTCATCACTTAAAATTTGTAAGTGAAATATGCTGGGTATTTTAGGCCTTGAGAGAAGTATTTTTGGGGTTTTCCTTGGGGGAAATGAGACCTCAAGTGCCAGGGTTAGTGGAGGTTTAGTCATAGCTCAGAGATACAGAAATGAGGCCTGTAGGTTGAGTTCTCGAACCTCTAGTTTGGTCATAGTGATATAATTGGGTTACACAGAGTGTGGCTTGTGTTCAGAGATGCCCAATGCTTATAGGTTTACTCATAGATCAGCTACTAGTACACTTTCAGCTCTCAAGTTCTCTGCCTGTGAACTTCCTTAATTTCATCATGTGATTCATAATGTGTAGGTCACTCCACAGCAGCTAATCCTGCTCTTCTCTTCCTTGCCACAAGTCACCATTAGTAATTACTTTTATTTCTTTACTTGTTCTTCTCTCTCTTCCACTGAGCTGTAAGCTTCCACTGCACCTCTAGAGCAGGGCCGTGTCTGGTGCATAGCAGGGACTCATTAGTATTTATGGACTATTGGGTAGAGTGCTCTCCTGAGTTGCTAAAAGATAATTGCATACAACTTTCAGCTCAGCATCCAGTTTTGCTCTTCCATGAACATGATGAAGGGAGGGAGAGAGGGAAGGAAGCAGGGAGGGAAAAAGGGAGGGAAAAGGGAGGGAGAAAAGAAGGGCATGAAACTCCATGAAAGTGAGAAGACAGGTTACTGTCCCCGCAAAACTGAACAGTCTCTTCACTGCACACGCCTCCTCCCAAAATAAAAGGAGCGACAGCTGATCCTCTGCAGAATGGCCTTCAGATCAAGGGGGCAGTGTCTGCCTGGAGGTTTGAAAGCATTTGCTACATTTGCAAAGACCTCAAAACACTTAAAACACTTGTCATAAACTTTTAAAAAATGTTTTAGAAGAGTAAGAGGTCAAAGCCAATTTTGGAAACTTCTCTTTTCAACGCAGAAATTTAGTTTTTAAAACATTGGAAAAGGCTTTGCTTCATTTTCAGAAGAAACGGTCTCGGGATGAACAATGCTATCATGCCACTCAACTCTTTTAAACACGACTGCATCTGACACAGCTATAGGCTGGTGTGTTTCACACTGTGCATCTACGGAAGGAGGAGGGAAGCATAAGAAACAGTGGCTGAGTAAACAGACACTTGCCGTATTCTGAAAGATGTAACAGTCCGGTAACTCTCGGGAAAGCATCGTCTGCAGGTCAATGCCTTTGAGGTGAAAGGAGATTTCAACCTGTAGGAGCCTGAATAAAAAATATCACAAGGTATACATTCTCAGAGTCTTACTTCTACTCTCCTTCCCTCCCTCATGCCTGTCTCCTGGGAAACGAGACTGAAAAACATATTTACCTATAAAATTCCAGTCTGAAGAATGATGAGTTCTTCCAGTCCTCAGTGTTCTTGGAGAGGCCCTGGAGGTCCAAGAAAATGCAGTCTAGACCAATGGAGAACAACAATTGCTTCAGGCAAAAATCAGATGCTAAAACCAGTGGGCGAAGGGCGATGAGAAGCAGAACACTTCTAACTATCTCCCCACAGAGTACTTATGAATTACAACAGGAAGGCGAGTAACTACAATGGAGAAGCTGGCAGATAGCAGCACCCTGCCCAAGTGATCCAAGTTAACATCGCCAGTAATGAGATAAAAAGACACCTTCAGAAATAATGTACTGCTTGTGTGCTATTCCCACTAAAATGCATAACCCCAATCTAGTCATAAAGAAACAAAAAGCCAACGTGAGGAACGTTTTACTCTTTAAAAATGTCAAAATCAGCCCCTGGCCAGTGTGGCTCAGTTGGTTGAGCACTGTCCCACACACCAAGAGGTCGCAGGTTCAATTCCCATTCAGGACACAATACCCAGGTTGCAGTTAGATGCCCGGTCTGCGTGCATATGCATATCGATGCTTTTTGTGTGTGTGTTTTTTTTCTCTCTCTCCCCCCTTCTCTCTCTCTAAAATAAATAAAAACATACTTTTTTAAAAATGTCAAGGTCATAAAAAAAACAACACCACCACAAACCCAACAACAACCCAAGGTACTATTTTGCTCCAGATTAAAGGAGACTATAGAGGCATGACAAGTAAATGCAGTATGTGACCCTGGACCCAGGAAGTTAGGATGGGAGGGGGCCTTTCTTTTGCTATAGAGAACATTAGGGCAATTGATGAGATATGAATAGTGTTTTTAGATTAAAGTGCTGTGCCGATGCTTATTTGTGATTTTGAGCACTGTTCAGGGGTGATGTGGGAGACCGTTCTTGGGAAACACACACTGGAATATTTACAGGTAAAGGGACATCATGTCAGCCTCTTATTCTCATACATTTCAGGAGAAATATTTAAACATAGGAAGAAGGATAAAGCAAATGTGGTAAAAGATTAGCATTGGGGAAATTTAGATGAAAGGTATACAAGGAAATCTCTCTGTTATTTTGCAACTTTACTGTATCGTCTGATATTTTTTCAAAATAAAAACTAAAGAGAAAGTTGCCCTCCAACACACCAAACCTGCGCAGGACCAAGAGAATACGATTGAAACCTTTGGAATACTGGCGGGGGGGGGAGCGAGTAGATTATCAAGAAAGGAAATCGGGAGGATTTGTGATCGGTGGAATATTGTCTCCCGAAACAGTATTGTCTAAAAGAAAGGCAAAAGGAGATACGAAAAAAGCCAAGCAGATAGTTAATAGGAAAAGGATCTGTCTTGATAATGATGAAAGAAAGAAAGAATTAGTCATAGATCTGAATATACCTCTGGGAGATCCTTTGCAGCCAACGTGGGTAAGGGATCCGGAAACAAGAAAGATTATTCTTATGGAGCTTTTAAGGCCACGAGATACATACACATTTTCAGTTGAACAGGATGAGTTGAAAGTGTATAAAACATTGGATACACCCCTTTTTCTACTGGAAAATTGATATTAGGGCCACATCAAGAAAAGGGAAAGCAGCATGTTGGCCGGGATACATTGGTTTTTTTATGTTAACTTTGGTGACCTTTTATGTACCTTACATGAAACATCTTATGTAATAACAACTGGGGATTCATTCTATGTTCCTTCAGGTAATTATTACAACATCAAAAATCTTCTGAATGAGGACAGTGTTCTTCTTTTTACTCAGATAAAAAGATGAAAGATGAAGCAAAATTTAAATATGTGTATATATATATATATTATATGCACACATGCACACACATGTATAATAGTTTATGTAGTTGGTACATTTGACTTGTAATTATTTGTGATTTTTAAAATAAAAATTTTATTTAGTTTTGTGTGTAAAAAAAAAAGAAAAAAAAACTAAAGAGAAAGGAACTTAGGTTGTATTCAAATAAAAATATAATATGAGCTATAAACTATAAAAGAATGAGTCCAAGAGCCTCCTATGAAACGTGTCTCATTACTGTGTAGCCCAACACCTTGGCAGGAACCTGAGGAGGTCTAGAGCTGGAAAACGCCTTTCAAGGGCACAGAGCCCTCACAGACTGCTGTGAAGTCGGCTTCACTGACTCCTACCAGGGCCCTGGCTGCCTTTAAAATGGAAATGCCGGCCCAGCCAGCGTGGCTCAGTGGCTGAGCATCAACCTATGAACAGGAAGTCACGGTTCGATTCCCAGTCAAGCCATATGTCCAGGTTGCGGGCTTGATCCCCAGTGTGGGGCGTGTGGGAGGTAGATGATCAATGATTCCCTCTCATCATTGATGTTTCTATCTCTCTCTCCCTCCCTCCCTCTCTCTTTCTCTCTGAAACCAATAAAAATATTTTAAAAATAAAATAAAATGGAAATGCCAGGGCTGGTTCTCAGTAGGTGCTCCAGAATCTTGGTAGACTCGGTGGCTAATTCTTTAAGAGTCCTCTCCCACAACTGCAATCCTCTATTTGCTTATCTATCCTATCAACTAGAGGATAAGATCTTTGTGAACAAGAGCATATTATGTTGTGTGGTTGTCCCACTGCATATAGTTGACACCCAAAATGTGTCACAACATACAGGACACATTTATATTTTGTGAAAATTCGTTTTCCTGGGCTGAAAACAAGGACATGAGCTGAATGGACAACTCAACAGGCACAATATTAAGAAAGGCGGGTGTCAGAAGGGATTCCTTCTTATTTTCGGTAAATAGATTATTAATGTCAAGAAACAGTTTAATGTTGGATCTTGTTTAATATGGTGAAAGCAGCTAATCACAAGAAACTTATTCTCTATAGGAAAAGACTGATGATGCTAAAAATAGCATTTATATGTCAGGCACTTACTCTGTGCCAGGCACTGTGCTAGAAGCTTTACAGGTTCTCTCCTTTGATGCATCATCCTGTTTAAATCTAAAGCAACCTTGTAAGATAGGTACTATTGCTGAAATTTTGCAGATGGACAAACCAAGGCACAGAGAGGCCAAGAGACTTTCTCAAGGTCACACAAGCTAGCTGATGGCAAACCAGAATTTAAACCCACATGTGTTCAGTTCCACAGCCTGAGCTCTTCACAGTTCACGGATGTTAAATTTGCCTTATAAAAACCTGTTTGGTTGGTCAAGTTTTATCGTTGTAATTATGGGGGTGCACTTTATCAACTATACATGCAGAACTCTCTAAAATCTGGTTGACCTTATGCTGGAATCATTGCTAATGAGGCCACCAAGAACCTGGTGACAGCAAAACCTAAGAACTTTTTTAAAGAATGGCAAGAGCCCAAACTAAAACATCAAAGCTCAGAGAGAACAGACTGGTATCAGAGTAGCAGACTCTTCACTCAAATCAACCTCGATCACAGAACAGACACTCCAGCAAATGAAACAGCAACCCTCGTAGGGACAATTGGGGGGTGGATTACATATGCTCTTTAAAAAAGCTGGGCGAGTGATGAAATGGTCAGGATGCCTCATGCTAAGAAAGGAGAACAGAAGAAATTTAAATCCGTGTTACAGAAAATGAAACACTTTATAAGAACTAGAGGCCTGATGCATGACGAAATTCATGCAAGAGGGTTGGCCTCTCAGTCCCAGCTTCGTCTGGAAGGTCATTTGGCTGTTCGGTCTAATTAGCATATTAGCTCTTCATTATTAAGATGATCGCTACCTAAATGTTTAAAAAAAAAAAAAATTTAGGAGAATCAAGATGGCGGCATAGGTTAACACCGGAGTTTGCTGCCTTGAACAACTACTTCAAAAGTGAAACTAAAAAACGGAACAGACATCACCCAGAACCACAGGAACGCTGGCTGAGTGGAAGTCCTACAACTAGGAGGAAAGAGAAACGCATACGGACACTCAGAGGAGGCGCAGTGCTGAAGTCAAATTCTGAGGTGCGGAGTGCGCAGAGCGGGCTGGCGGCGGAGGGCGCGGTTGGCGTTTTCAATCGGGAGGGAGTCGCAGACTCTGAGCTCCAGATACAGGAGAGTCTTTAGGGACCCAGACTCAAACGGGAGAAGCGGGGCTGTCTGGCTTCGGTCAGAGCGAGTGCAGCTTTCTCTCCGAGCTTTGCAGTGGGTGCTGGGACTCAGAGAAGCAGAGCCCCTGGGGACAGGACTGAGAGCCGCCATAACTGCTCTCTCCGGCCCACCCTGTTGATCCTGTGCGACCCGCCCCGCCCAAGCCCTGCACACAGGCATTTGCCAGATAGCCTCAGGCAAAGGCTAGATTAGCACCTCCCTAGAGGACAGAAGTTCTCTCACTGCAGACACAGCTGATTCTCATAGCCACTTGGCCTGGAGGTCAAACCCTCCCTGGTATTAGCTACAATAATCAAGGTTTAACTATAAGACTGCGCACAAAGACCACTAGGGGGTGCACCAAGGAAGCATAACAAAATGCGGAGACAAAGAAACAGGACAAAATTGTCAATGGAAGATATAGAGTTCAGAACCACACTTTTAAGGTCTCTCAAGAACTGTTTAGAAGCCGCCGATAAACTTAATGAGATCTACAAGAAAACAAATGAGACCCTCGATCTTATATTGGGGAACCAACTAGAAATTAAGCATACACGGACTGATATAACGAATATTATACAGACTCCCGACAGCAGAACAGAGGAGCGCAAGAATCAAGTCAATGATTTGAAATGCGAGGAAGCAAAAAACACCCAACCGGAAAAGCAAAATGAAAAAAGAATCCAAAAATGCGAGGATAGTGTAAGGAGCCTCTGGGACAGCTTCAAGCGTACCAACATCAGAATTATAGGGGTGCCAGAAGATGAGAGAGACCAAGATATTGAAAACCTATTTGAAGAAATAATGACAGAAAACTTCCCCCACCTGGTGAAAGAAATGGACTTACAGGTCCAAGAAGCGCGGAGAACCCCAAACAAAAGGAATCCAAAGAGGACCACACCAAGACACATCATAATTAAAATGCCAAGGGCAAAAGATAAAGAGAGAATCTTAAAAACAGCAAAAGAAAGAAACTCAGTTACCTACAAGGGAATACCCATACGACTGTCAGCTGATTTCTCAACAGAAACTTTGCAGGCCAGAAGGGAGTGGCAAGAAATATTCAAAGTGATGAATACCAAGAACCTACAACCAAGATTACTTTATCCAGCAAAGCTATCATTCAGAATTGAAGGTCAGATAAAGAGCTTCACAGATAAGGAAACGCTAAAGGAGTTCATCACCACCAAACCAGGATTATATGAAATGCTGAAAGGTATCCTTTAAGAAGAGGAAGAGGAAGAAAAAGGTAAAGATACAAATCATGAACAACAAATATGCATCTATCAACAAGTGAACCTAAGAATCAAGTGAATAAATAATCTGATGAACAGAATGAACTGGTGATTATAATAGAATCAGGGACATAGAAAGGGAATGGACTGACTATTCTTGGGGGGGAAAGGGGTGTGGGAGATTCGGGAAGAGACTGGACAAAAATCGTGCACCTATGGATGAGGACAGTGGGTGGGGAGTGAGGACGGAGGGTGGGGCGGGAACTGGGAGGAGGGGAGTTATGGGGGGGAAAAAAGAGGAACAAATGTAATAATCTGAACAATAAAGATTTAATTAAAATAAATAAATAAATAAATAAATAAATAATAAAAAAAAATAAAAAAATTTAACAGGACTTATAACTCCCCCAAGTAAGGCTGAACTATAAAGCTACAGGCCTAGAGGGAGGAGTGGAGGGATAGGCCCACAGCATGAATGATAGGAAACCCTTCACACCAGCTGCACAGACATGTAAATAAATATTAATCTGCAGAGTAAACAGGCATGCAGGAGAGCTCTGCATTTAGCCCACTGAAGAGTGATTCCCTTAATAGGAAAGAGAATGCAAATTCATGAATAGGTAACTGAGAACACCTTTTGCTACGTGAACTACTTAAACTGTAAGACCAGACCACTGATGTCCAACTCAATCCCTCTTCATTTCATGCAGGTTTTCTCCAATGTGTCCAAGAAAAGAGAGGCTAAAATCCAGCATCAAATATTTAAGACTATTCTTTATACCTTCTGAATAGACACAGCAAAACATTTTTTTTGACAAGTTATATTTAATAAATTAAAGAATACAATTAACTTAAGTAGTCTCCTTTAAAGTCAAATGAATAATCAACCTCTCTCCATTTGGTTCAAAATATTCCATATTCTGATAGAAAGGAAATGAGCAAGTGCATCACTGTCCAATGGCCGGGGGAAAATGCTACTTTCTGGGACTGCCTGTCCTACCTCGCCACTGATACTGCCTTTGGCCAGATTTCCTTAATCCATTTTTAAAGAAAAATCAATGGAGGAAAATGACATATGAATCACTGGAAAATCACTGTTCTCCTTTCTTAGCATCCAACTGAGTCACACGTTTTTACGAGGACTCGTGCCCGGTGGCTTACTTGAAGCAGAGGGTCAAGTAAGGAACTGCACAAGGTTTCAGCTCCACCTGTCAGGCACTCCCATCAGTGACAGGAACACCTCCCTCAGGGAAGCTCAGAGCTGACAGCCTCAGGGAAGATTCAGGGTGAACCCATTAGCCCCTGATTGCTGTCTACCAAATAGATCTCAGGAGAGCAAAACCTGCGGGGCAACCAGACAAGCCACTTTAAAGGTTGCTGCCCAGAGAGCCAGCGCTGACACCTGACACCGAGATGACCTCAGAAAGCCACCTGGGGCCCCTGCTGGTCCTGGCTCAGGAGCTGCTTCTCTCAGAGCCTGGAGCACAGGACACACCTGCCCATGCAGAGAGTCTAGCCAGGCAGTCTGTGCAAACAATCAGAACCTCTGCCTACGCAGGTGTTCTACTCTATTGCCAAGAAGCCTTAAAACCAGATCATAGGCAATAGGGTCAAATGAATGGTGTGATGCTCCCCTTTTGATAAAACCACTTCAAATGCAAACTGCTCCTAGGATCCCTACTCCCGAACTGTCATCCAGCTGAGGCGCCATCACTGATTAACTGCTGTAAGCCCAGTGTAGTCGTGCACAGATTACCACAGGGTACCTTCTGAGAAATGTGGAAATTGCATCATTGTGTGAACATCAGAGAGGGCACTTACACAAACCTAAATGGTACAGCCTACCACACACCTACGTTAATTGGTACCAGTGGTCGGCAAACTCATTAGTCAGCAGAGCCAAATATCAACAGTACAACGATTGAAATTTCTTTTGAGAGCCAAATTTTTTAAACTTAAACTATATAGGTAGGTACATTGTTATTAACTTAATTGGGGTACTCCTAAGGCTTAGGAAGAGCCACACTCAAGGGGCCAAAGAGCCGCATGTGGCTCGCGAGCTGCAGTTTGCCGACCACGGGGATAGCCCATTGCTCTCTAGAGTAACTTTCCCTCTACCCTTCTGGGTTCTCGTTGAGACATCCCTGTAATAAAAGACAGATTGATAGGAGAAAACAAACAAAAGTTTAATAACATGTATACCTGCTATATACAGAGACCCAGGAAAATGGAAGCCACCCACCAACTGCCTTAAATACCACCTTCAGCTGAGGACAAAAGAAGATATGGGTGTGGGGAGGGTCAGGTATGGGAGGTTATCAGGAAAGCACAGTAAACAAAGGTAAGGTTGTTAAGCAGATTTGAATCTTTGCCATCTGCATTGATAAGAGTCTACAGAGGCAAGGTCACCCCCCCTCTGGCTGGCACAGCTGGGGAGGCACCCTTACAAAGGGAGATGTCTCTTCCGAGCTTCTTCCATGTTTGCTGTTTCTTAAACTAACCTGCCTAAAATAATCCTTTTGCCAAGTACACATATTTGGGGGTGACAAATTTTGTTCCCTTACAGCTCCTAGGCGGCCTCATGTCACTGTACTGAATACTGTAAGCAACTGTAACATAATGGTATTTGTGTAATGCATTGCACTGTGATGTCACTAGGCAATGGGAATTTTTCAGTTCCATTATAATCTTGTGGGACCACTGTGGTGTTATGTGATCTGTCATTGACCGAACAGTTGTGCAGCACATGATGACATCAACAGTGAGCACCTTGGGCATGGTAGGTGTACACCAGAGGTTTGCTGAATGAATTACAAAACCCCCAGAGCTGTAAGTCAAGCACTCTGAATTTACATAAGACATTTTCTTAAATTCTTAACAGAATGGCACAAAACAATTCTGCTTGTTTAGATGTTAACTTTGGGGCCAGCAACAGCCTGAAAGAGGAAATGAGCTGCTAATCACAATTTGCCTTTGAAGAGCATTAATATATTTTACAAATAATAAAAAACAAGAGTGCAAAGCACTTTAACACATTATTTCATTTAATAAATACAGACTCATCTTTCTTTTTTTCCCCCCAAAATATCTAATCGTCCCCTAGTGGAGGAGGGAAAAACCTAAACAAACAGGAAACACCTGGGCATTTACCACAAAACCAACCACCTTGAGTTGCACCTAAGACAATGGTCGGCAAACTCATTAGTCAACAGAGCCAAATATCAACAGTACAACGATTGAAATTTCTTTTGAGAGCCAAATTTTTTAAACTTAAACTATATAGGTAGGTACATTGTTATTAACTTAATTAGGGTACTGCTAAGGCTTAGGAAGAGCCACACTCAAGGGGCCAAAGAGCCGCATGTGGCTCGCGAGCCGCAGTTTGCCGACCATGGACCTAAGAGATCCACAAATTTCCAGGGCCTATTACGTAGACCTGCAGTTTCCTGAGCCAAAGCCCTGTGTAGGCAAATGTTAACCTGACAGCTGCAAATAGCAGTCACAAAAGCAAGGTTGAAGTTGTTCCATTTGGTAGCACATGAGGGCATCTTTGCTGTGACCACAGGAGATGATAGAGGCATATAATAAAGCAATCCGTTACCTGTTTCAATGTCACTGTCAATATTCAGTGTCTCATCAGAGGGAAACATGGTTCCTTTCTTGTAGTGCTGCTTACAGACTTTTAGGCCAATTCTATGCTCTTCATTTTCTCCATAACTTAGGGTCCCCAGGGATATGTTCTTTAGATGATGATACTATTAAAAATAGTTAAATAAAAACACTATGAGCTTTCAAGATTTTCATCAGAAGTTAATGCATATGAAATACACTTTAGCTACTTGTTATTGCTTATATCATACTAGAGGCCTGATGCATGAAATTCATGCAAGGAGCTTGGCCCCTGCCACCATGGTGGCTGCTTCTGCCTTGGCCCTCAAAGCCCCGGCTTTGTCCGGAAGGACATCCAGTCTAATTAGCATATTATGCTTTTATTATTATAGATTCCTCAGTAGAACTCCCAATGTAAAATACCAGAAGGTCATTGTCTCAGGTTGGGCAGAAACACACTGCCTCACAGAATTCAAAACTAAAGGGAGTGCTGACAGACCTCCCGCCTCACTCTGGGCCCAAGCTCAGGCCGTGCCCACCTCTCTGACCTAACAGCAGACTAGTGACCCTTGGTGCCACCCCCACCTCCTGAAGCCACACTGATCTCCAGGCAGTTCCTGGAGCTCCCAGGCACAGGCTTGCCTGTGGCCTTGGTTGTTCCAGGTTTTCAATCTGTTAAGACTCACTGCTTCATGTCTTGACTCAAATATCACCACCTCAGTGAGGCCTTCCTGTACTGCTCAATGATAAGTGCAAACATCCATCACCAGCACACAGGCACCACCAGGCTCTCCCAATCTGCTCCCTGCTTTATTCCATAGCAGTTATCACTTTCTGACATACCACTGACGACCCAAACCTTCCACACCCCACAGCTTACATTCATGCCCAACACTAGCTCACATGAACATGGCTTCACCACTGGCCTATTTGCACTAGCAGGACTTTACTGGTCCTATCTTCATTAATATGACTTTATTATTCCCAGGAACATAAAAGTTGCAAGTAACTGTATTGTTTGTTTCAGGAACATTCCAAAAAATCATTTAAATGATCAATTTGAAGATTTAGTCTAATAACCCCAAGAGTTTTTGCGAACCACCTCTAATCCTCACCTGGCTGTGTCTACCAACCCTAAACTATTAGATGTCATGATCTTTACCTGATTCTAATCAAGCTCTGTCACATTGAAAGACCCTATTCTTTCCCCCCTAAATCAGACTTCAGAATCTATGTCTGGATTTTGCCGTTTTCACCCAGGGCATAACTGAGAATGGTCAAGATAGCACCTCCCTCACTGCTGTAAGCCACAAGCTCAGTTTTTATTATCAGCGTGCTTTTTTTTTTTTTTTGGTGGTGTTTTCAGGGAGCCAGCATTTAATACTATACATCTCACTTCTTTTCATTTGTCTGGCTCTCCCCTCTAGAACTACTTCTACAAGGACAGGGTTTTATCTTTTATTCACGCTGTATCCCAGGGTCTAGAAAAGTACTTGGCACATACTAGGTACCCAAATATTTATTGAATGGATGGATGAATGAATAAATGAATGAATGAGTGAATGAGTGAACGAATGAATAAAAAAAAAAAGAAAGAGTAAGAATAACAATTTCTCTGCTCTAAATGCTTTCTTCAGGTCTGCCAATCTGGTTTCTTAATACCTGACTAGATCCAACTATATCATATTCTACTCCCTAGAATCTCAGATTTGGTATCTCATCCATCAAACCTTCTGAGATTATATATCTGCTCTTGGCCATTTGTTCTGAGGTAATTGCCCAAAAGTAATTGGTTCAAAGGGATAAATAAAAAAATTAAATCTTAATAAAAATTTTTAAATATGCAAAATCTATTGTGTGGAAATGTAGCTACAGAAATAACAATAAACATTTTTTAGCAGACTATGCAAGTTTTAATTAGAATATTTAAATATATGTATAATTTTCTTTCTTGGCTAAGACAACAAGATCAAGTATCAATATATTCTTAAAATATAGGTAATTCACAATGAAAACTTGCCTGATTAATAGCGTAAAATATGCTCTCATAGGCATCCTCTTGAGTATATACACTGTAACTGTAGTTTTCTTCATCTATGCCAGCATATCCTCTCAAAAACAAATACTTAAAAGCCATGGTGTTTTCTTCTTTGAAAGCAACCACGAGCTGGTTACTTAAGCCAAAACGAACAAGCTAGAAAAGAAAATCAAATAGGTATATATGAATTTTAGAATTTATTTAAATCTCACCAAGGACATTTTTTCATTGATTTTTAGGGAGAGTGGAAGAGAGAGGGAAAGACAGAGAGAAATATCAATGTGAGAGAAACACATTAATTGGTTGCTTCCTGCACTGCAGGCTGACGTTCTACCCACTCAGTCAAACCGATGAGGGCTGAATTTTACTATTTAAATGCCTTCTTATCATCGGCAGCAAGAAAAATCTCACTGCTTTGGTTTTACTAATCACATCAATGTGATGTGTCAAAATACAAGTCCAAAGCAGAATTACCTCATCAAGCTACATGAGCAATTCTAGATAGCATAAAATTAGAAGAAATTACCACTACCAATGACAAAGGGCCCTGCTAGCCTGTGTGTGTGTGTGTGTGTGTGTGTGTGTCTATTTGCCATTCTTCTACATATTATATGTTTATCATTGTTTGTTTTTTTTCTCAGCATCATTGTGACATATGTCTGCTGACTTTTAATGAGGGAGAAGAAATCCAAATCAGTTAAGTCTGATTCCATTTTTCTAATACTTGGATTTCAAATTAATTGTTTTAAAAATTGGTGTACTTAGTAAAGCAATAATTCATGTTATTGATTTAACATCCAGGAATCATAACTATTATTTAAAATTACAACTTTTTGTATATGGCTTTAAGAATGTTTTTGAAAAGTAGCCTATATATACTTACTCCCACTGAGAGAAGATAGTTGTCAAAGGAATCCAATTACTCCAATTCTGCAAGATCTCTTCTATAAGATTTATACCTAAGAGTTCTCTCTCTG
Organism: Myotis myotis; assembly: GCF_014108235.1. Taxonomy (NCBI): domain Eukaryota; kingdom Metazoa; phylum Chordata; class Mammalia; order Chiroptera; family Vespertilionidae; genus Myotis; species Myotis myotis. Next base: position 62,472,428 of record NW_023416324.1, read on the forward strand.
AGATCAAAGCACCAAGAAGAATGGCAGGGCTCGCTCAAACCCATTCATTGTCATCAAACACCTACCTTCGCGTGATAAAACTCCCACTATTCTCCCTTACACTGTATCCTAGCACAAGGTTAGGCACCAAGGGCTCTCTTCATCAGGACTGAAGGTATTCTTTCTGCCCCAAAGTTTTCTTCTTGTAATCCAATAAGTGCGGGAAATTAGAAAGCACTAATGGTTTACAAAAAAAAAAAAAAACCCACAGGAATTGCTACACACATAGACAACCTCTCTTTCTTAATCACCCTCTCACACTTACTCTCTCAATGCACACTCACACTCTCATTCACACACTGTCATATACACACTTTCTCACACCTAGTCTCATGTACATATACTCTCACACACACTCTGTTACACACACGCACATACCTCTTCAAGCCCTGCCCCACATACCTTTCCCCATCTTGCCACTTTATCTTCTCATCTGCTTTATAAGACAATGAGCATCTAGAAAATTTGCCCCAAATCCTCACCCTACTAAGTCATCAAAACAATTTGGGACTCTGTTTCACTGTGTTGATATTAGCATGTTCCACTAGATAACCTTGACATTTTTTTATTTTCTGTCATTCCATGGTTCAATATGATACACTGCATGGCACTAAACAAGACCTCAACTACTCAACCTTTCATAGGAACTAAATGTTACTATGCTTATGCAAACTTACATACTTTTAAAAATATTTGTTAGCCTTTTAACTTTGCCTGACTTTATAAAAAGGCTGAATAAGTAAAAATAATAGCTACCATTCTACTACAGTTGCTGTACTAACCGCTTTACATGTATTCTCTCATTTACTAACATAACAACAATGTTACTAGTGTTTATCCCCATTTTACCTATGTAGAAATTTAGAGTTAGCCTCATTAAATTGTCCTAAGTCACCCAACTGGAATGAAAGGCAAACCTAAGCCCAAAGTCGTTTTTATTATGCCACACAATTTCCTTCTGTTGAAAATTTTGTCTTTGAGGCTCCTCCTGCAGAAAAGAATCAGGTGCTAGCTTTACAGAATTGCAGCTATTGTTTGAGAAGGTGCAAGGATGACACTCCTTAGCATCTGAGCCTCACCAGCTCACATTCCCCAAGTACCAAGTTGAAGGACTGAGCAAGTGCAAAACCCCAGCTGTTTCAGGAAACTACCAGGTGAGAAGTCCCACAGCACCCAGCCTGTGCTGAAACCAAGCCACAGAGGCTGGCAGTTCCTGCAAATATGCCATGTCTGTCCACGGTGCCTGTCGGGGAGGGCAGAAACGTCCTGTTGTTTTTGAAGCCAAGGAAGGAGACCAGGAAACCAACATACATGATTACTTCCAGGTTTTGTTTAAAATACTGACACACAAATGAAAAAGCACAGACAGGAGTTAAGTTCTTCAATCAAAGTTCACCGAGTGCCTACTCTGTACCAAACTGGGGTACAATGTGGGCAAGATCAACATTGCTTGGCATTGAATAACAACTCTGATCTACTGATGGCCAGGCACGGCACCTAAAATTTGTAATTTTTATTTTTCATTGAATTCCCCAACACTCTGTGAGGGAGATATGACGCTGGGATCAATAAGGACATGATTTTTTTTTTCTTTTTTCCCAACTAGCATGTACTAGTATGCATTCAAGAACTGGAATAGTGCTCATCACAATGTCACAGTCAAGTCCAGAATTGGTTGATGAATATAATTCCATGTTATGCATATATATACTGAAGTCACATAGCATATACAGGTTGGGATGGCTAAAAAGTGACAGAGTGAGGAGGAAAAACAAGGCTGTTTGACTCACCTGTTCATTCTCTTGACCATCTGTTTATATTATCTCTCAAACTGAAATGCTGCCAACTTAACTCTAGACCCATTCCTCCCATGCTCCAGCTAAGCTAAAAAAAAAAACTCATGCAGCCCTGGCTGGTGTTGCATGGTGGTTAGAGCATTGGCCTGAGGACCGAAGGCTCATGGGTTCCAGTCCCGTACAAGGGTATGAGCCTGGGTTGCAGGTTTGATCTCCAGCCCCAAGTCAAGGCACTTGCGGGAGGTAACTAATCAATGTTTCATTTCTTCTCTCTCTCTCTCTCTCTCCCTCTCCCTCCCACCCTCCCTCCCTCTCTTCCATTCTCTCTAAAAATCACTGGGAAAAAATATCCTTAGATGGGGGTTAACAACAACAACAACAACAAATTCACACATTAAAAAATCTGAAGAGGGAATGGATAACTTGACCAGGAATGTGGCAGACAATTTGCTGATATTTTAAGCCATCACCTCATTTAAACTTAATGCTCAACAGTTCCATTTTGGAAATGAGAGACTTGGAGGTGTGATCCCTGCTTGTAACCACCCCATCTGGCATCAGGAACAAAACAATTCCTCCATTCTATTTTTCATAGAACAAGCCAAGACCCACCTGTATCGTCTAGCATCAGGTCAGGGTTGGGATTTTCAGAACATCTCTTAGTAGAGGAGGTGAACCCTGAAGAGGAGACTGTGATGCCCTCTTCCTGCTATGGCAGAATTGTTAGGGTCAAAAATACCAGTTTCAGAATCAAACACTCTCTACAGAGCAAGAGTAAGAAGATAGGATTGGCCAAATAAGTTTACTTTTTTAAGAGGAGTTTGACAGAAAAATGCACCTTAGCCCCTCTAACTAGATCTTAAGATTTGCCGAGAATATGATATAAGCCAGAAAAATAATTACACAATTAAGTGCAGCCTGGCAGAGATTTTATCCGGATTGTGAAGTTAAGACCTGATTATGAAATCAAACAGTGTAGGAGAAAATATTCTGTACCAGGTGAAATCAAGATACCGCTGTAATAACTTACAAAGAATATGGGAGGGAAAGAGTAGAATTAGCAAAGGAATGTAGACACCTGTCTCAAGATTACAAATCACTGCCAAATGAAGAGTAGGAATGTCTTTTTAAAAAGTTTCCTTCGCATCAATCCTGATAAAATGCCACCTATCCCATTATAATTGAGGGGGGGGGGGTACTAAAAGAGACTGAAAAAAAAGAGGAGGGAAAATGGGCTTTGAAGGAAGGAAGTACAGTCAAGAAATCTGCTCCAATTAGATATCACCCAAGTAGCAAACCTTATTAGAATGATCCTACAGACGAACAAAAGTGTAATCACCCCCCTCATTTTGTTAGGGGAGGCAAGGTACACAAAAAGCTAATGATCAATTCCCAGAAATATTCTATTACAAGTGAAACTAGTCATGTGGACACAGGGGTACTAGCATTCTAAGGAAAATTATAGGCTGAGTGGTCAGACAAGGTCCGTAGGGGAGATGGACTTCACACAGTGCCTGTTAGATAAGGGAGAAAAAGGAATCCCTCTGGATTGAGGAACAAACAGAGCAAGATCACTGGGTGGGGTCATCGGGCTGGGTGTGTGGCGGGAACAGTAGATGAAAACCTGGTGGGAAGGCAAGTTGAAAATCTGTGAATCCAGGCTATGGATTCGAGTTTCTTCTGTGGGAAACAGTGTTCTGCAAAAGTTTCTGAGCAGGAGGTAGACACAATGAAGGCCTTTTAAGAAAAATGAATGGACTGGTATGTATGAGGATAAGAAAGGTAGGCATAAGAGGAAGACTAGAAGTAGCCTAGGTAACTTGTCTGTATTCCTAGACTACAAACTCTGAGGACCTACATTTAGAACAGAAACAATGTGAGAAGAAGAGTGCGGGCTTCAGAGCCAGAGTGCGGGGGCTCAAATTCCAGCTCTGCCACTTACTAGCGGCATGGCCATGAGCACAGTGCTTAACTCTCTCTGGCTCAGTCTCCTCATCCAAGAGAGACCTACCTCGCAGATCTGCTGTAAGGACGAAATCGGGTTAACACGCACACAGCGCTTACGGTGCCTGGCGCGTGGTAAACACTATGCTACGTGTTAGGTCCGTTGTCAACAGCAGTAACTTACCCACAACTGGATGGCCAACAGCATGCTTAGCATACAAGGTGCTTCATACACATTTTTAATCAACTAACAGATGAGAGCCTGTGCTAGAAAGAAGACAGTGAGCATGGCAGAACATAAGTAGATGCAGTTTTGAAGGAAGCATCCTTGGGATTTAGTAGGTATCAGGACAAGGAAGATAAGTCAAGGATGTTGATAATGTGTTGTGTCCTGATAAGTTAGAATTTTAGTACCATTATTAGATTTAAAAAATGAAATAAAAGCTAGTTTGGCAAGAAAAAAAATTGGGAAACAATGAAAATTAACCAAATGACAAAGGGGAACATTATTTCTCCTCTTTCCAAGTAATGCTAATAATGTCCCTACATTATAGGTTGCCAAAATTAAAACTTCAAGACTAAGAATTAAAATGAAAAAATTAAAAAAGAAGAAAAAGGGTAAGCATATACATTTAACCATACCCTGCATCTCAAGCTTGTTTGTTTGTTTTTTAAGAAACTCGGTTACCCTAAAACTGGATGAGCTGCACAGCATGCCACATAATGAAAGACCTCTTTATGAACACAGAATAAAGAAGCAACTTCAGTTATGGCAGAAACCTCCTCTCACTTCTAAAACTTCATGGGGGTATTTTTAGAAAGGTGTTGACGTTTGCGTTCCCGGAATAACATCTTTACAAAGACTTTTACATTGACAACACAATGATTATTCGCCAGTGGAGCCAAATACCTCAAATCAGTCCTGTTTTGAAAAGAGCAAGTGTTTCAAATGCAGTTACCTAGAGAGACACATCCCTGAAAATGATTCCACACCACAGGCCCCAACGCTACATGATGATTCAAATGGCTGTTGTAATACTGGCTACAAAGGGCTCAACAATATGGACTTAAACCAAAGGTCTCAGCCCTGGCAGTATAGCTTAGATGGTTGGAGCATCGTCCCAATACACCAAGGTTGCAGGTTCAATCCCCGGTCAGAGCACATACAAGAATCAACCAATGAATGCATAAATAAGTGGAAAAATAAATCAATGTCTGTCTCTGTCTCTGTCTCTCTCTCTCTCTCTCTCTCTCTCTCTCTCTCTCTCTCTCTCATCAATAAATAAATAAAAATGAGCCCTAACCGGTTTGGCTCAGTGGATAGAGCGTCGGCCTGCGGACTGAAGGGTCCCAGGTTCGATTCCAGTCAAGGGCATGTACCTTGGTTGCGGGCACATCCCCAGTGGGAGGTGTGCAGGAGGCAGCTGATCGATGTTTCTCTCTCATCGATGTTTCTAACTCTCTATTCCTCTCCCTTCCTCTCTGTAAAAAATCAATAAAACATATTTTAAAAAATAATAAAAAAATAAATAAAAATGAAAGGGGTGGGGGGAAGGTCTCAATGTAGCCTCTCTATGCTCCTTATAATGCCAGGGGCTTAGTATTTAAACATTCAGAGCACTCAGTCACGCCACTGATGAAAGGAATGCTTAGCATTCTCTAAGTCTTTAAAGTCAAACCAGTCGAAGATGCAACTTTCAAAAGTGTGTTTAAATAAGATGTATTTGGATAAAGATGAGAAAATTCAAGAACAGAGGCCACTTTGGATTGAGCAGCCTGCACCAGCCTATGTGCCTCATTCAGATATAGAAACCCACACCCTGCAATACAGATCTACTGTTCACCTATAGTGATAGAACCTGTGGAGGCAGGGCGCCATAATCCCTTACTGGAACAAGGTCATCGTCGGAAATGAACTTCACCCTGTACCATCTGCCCTCCAGAGTCAACATAATTTTATAATTTTATGAACTTGAGTGTGGACTTCCCAGAACAAAAGTCAAGGGGCAGAACACATAAAAACACAGTTTCATCTTGGGGTAAGGAACCAACCAAACGAACTCATCATATAAATTACCTGTGTGGTGACCATGAGTATCTTCAAAATCTGCAAAGCCAGTTTCCATGGAATCTGGTGCCTGGCTCGGTACTTTTCACAAGGGTTCATGAAGTAGAACCGCAGGTCTTTCCTCAGACATTCTTCTTTCATGTCAGAATCGAGATGAGCCATTGCAGTGCTGCCACGGAAGATCAATGTTTAAATACATGAAACAGCCTGTTCATCAGAAAGCTCCTAAGTAATACTTTCCGTTCACATGCTTTACCCACTCTTCCAAGCAAAACTCTCTCTCTCTACCGGGGCACCTGTGTTCTCTTTAGGAATCTGACAGTTATTCAGGACCCTCTAGTATTTGCCTTTTCACACAGCTACTCGTCTTATTCAAAATGGCCATTGTCAAAAATTACAAGAATGAAATTATATTTCAAAACTCATCAATTCCTACACTTTAACATATAGCACTCACCTGTCACTGAAGTAGTAACAGAAACTAGATGGGATATTTTCATGTACTCCAAATGTGAAATCACAGAAATTTGGTATAGACTAATGAAACTAAAGTGTTCTAGAAATAGAGAATCTTTGTTCTATAACTTTTTGTACTGAATGAAGGATTATGTCTCCCTTTATTGATAATACATCAGTGATGATAAGATCCTAAAATGTAAATATAGTTAAGAAGTAAAAACAGCACCTCTGTAGTTATGCCTAGTCAGATATCTGTGTCCCCTTATATTAGTAAAAGTTGTTTTTACTGTTTCCGAGGGCTCTGGACTCGGGAGTGGGCATAGGACTCAAGCTGGGCCAAAGAGAACCAATGAGATGTGGTCACAGGACTATGATTATAACTAATGGGAGAGATGTGGTCTTTCCACTAAGCAGTCCCCAAAGTGGGGTATGCAAAACAAAAGATTTAACTCTATTAATAATTAATATAACATAACATAGAGAAGGGTCACTAGTAATTAATATAACATAGAGAATAACAGTGGTATATGGTAGCATACAATTTCTAAATAAATATACACACATTGGGGATATATGCTTAACTTTCACTGTTGGATACATAATCAACACAGTTGGAGAGCAGAGACATAAAGCCTCGGCTGTGAGTCTGAAGTTCTGGGAAGTCATCTCGCCTTCACAGGCGAGCTCACCAGAGAGAGGAGCTAACACAGAAGAACAGACGACACATAGACACTAGACCTAACAGTGTTTGAGTTCCTGGATCCAGCTGTGCCTAAAGCCATCGTCCTAATACTTTCAATTTGAGCTAATAAATACCCTTTGGCTTTTAAGCCAGTTTAAATTAGATTTCTGTTTCTTATAACAGAAAGTGTCTGGATGGTAAATTTAATAAATAAATTACATTAAGTTCAGTCAGTCAAGCTACACATTTTTAGGGAAGTTTTTATAATTGGGGGTAGGGGGTTATTCTTGGGGACCTTTTCACCTGAAATGTCTAAATGGCAATATTTTTATACTGACTTATGATCTATGTTATCTACATTGACTAACAAGTTTAAAAGAAGTCCAAAGGGAAAAGACTATTTTGAAACTTATTTTAAGACCTTTTTAAGACTTACATGCAGTTGTTAATAATTTCTTATTTTTAAAATTTTATTTTTTTATTGTTGAATTTCTATTTTTAGACCTCCTATTTCCAGAATTAGTAGGCTAGGTTATTCAGAATTTTCCTGCTTGGAAGGAAGGAAGGAAGGAAGGAAGGAGGGAAGGAAGGAAGGAGAAGTGAGAGAGGGAAGGAAGAGGGAAGGAGGAAAAAGAAAAACTATGCTAGATAAAATACATATTTTGGGGGGGGAGTGGAGGAAGTGCCTTGTTAAAACACACACTCACACACAGCAAAATGGAGTTGATATTGACAAGAGGACAGTCTAAAATGGAGTTGGGAGGCCTCCAGGAAGGTGAGCTAACAGACCTCACCTCATGTGAAACTGAACTTTAGAGCTGGGCTAACCCAAGCGGCTACATCCTGATGCAGTTCCTGGAAAAGGCTGATTCCCTGAACTCTCTATGAAGAAATAAAAGTTTCACCTAACAGTAGACATAAGCAAGTAATCATATATAGCATAATGCAAGACTTCCTGTGAGCACCAGCCACAGATCTCTCAAAGCAATTTGTGTAGCTCCTTTAGACGCTCCCCTTTTTCTGTCTTTATAAATTCTGTTCCCTACTTTCCCCCTCAGAACACAGTTGACTTTCTACCCAAATCTATGTATCCTTGGATTGCAATTCCTAAAAAAAGACCCCCAAATAAAGCTTTTGTTTGCCTTGCAGTTCTTGGTCAAAATTGATTGACAAACTGTAAAAGACTGGAGTTAAAAGCAGACAAGTCCTGGGGATCTAATGCACAGTATAGTGAATAAGATAACAATATTGTATCATTGCTAAGTGACTAGATCTTAATTATTCTCAGCACAAAAAAGAAATGATAATTATGGGATGTGATAGAGGAGCTAAGTATCGCTACAATGGCAATCACATTACAATATATAAATGTTTCAAATCAACATGTTGTACACCTTAAATTTATACAGTGTTATATGTCAAATATATTTCAATTTAAAAATGAACACTTGTAATAAAGATGTTTCTAGAAATGCTTAAAAAAATTAAAGAGAACAAAGAACTCCCAGGCCAATCCTGGGGTATTTTGGTGAAATAGGAGCCCGATGCCATTCATGCACATTTAGGCTTCCATCTGTGGCCCCAGGAAAGGGGAATAGGGGAACCAAGAGTTAAGGCCCAAAGCCCATCCAATGTGTGAAAGGAGATCATCCTCAAATTTAAACGGGGGCCCCAAAGAGCTAATCCTTCAGAAAAAGTAACCAGCACCCAAACTGCCTGCCCCCCAAAATGTAGAGGACTACAGAGAAGGCTACAGTAGTTTCAAATCAAAGGGGGAAAAGGAAATTAAAAATATAGACCCATCCTGAGAGATGATGACCAGAACCCAACCCTTTGAGCCTCATGCTGAGCGAGCCAGAGAATGCCACACCATGAGCAAGCTCTTCAGTGGGCTTGGGACGGGGTGGCCCTCCACCCCCCAGCGAACACACACAGGCCCCTCCGGAGGTTCGTCCTGGGATGGAGGTGCTCTAACAAATCACTTGTAAAACACGTTAACCAGTAATAAACAATACCAAGCGCATGAGGAGACCAAGTAACATGAAACAATCAATTTAGAAACAGGGCCAAGTATATTGGAATCAGACCCAGATTAGAAAACAATCACGTTTACCTTATCAAAAGACAAATACAGGTAAAACTATCTATAAGACAAACTTGAGGGGAAGAAAAGAACTTTCAGAAATGAATCATCATTTACCATAATGAGTCTCATTTCACAAGAAGCAGGAGAATTTTTAAATGTTTGCCCTGCACCTGTTCTATTTACCTCTTGATTCAATCTTCCCACTTGCTAACCACTTACTGTGTTGGGCGGCTGCACTGGGTGCTCGGAACACAACACTGAGCAGGCTCCCTGAACCTCTGATGTTCAGTGTCCAGTGGAAGACACAGGCTTGTGAGTGCATAGTCACAAGTTAGCAAATAGCGCAGTGAATGCCGTACCACAGCGTAAACACTATCCTGGAAGTGGAGACCTAACTCTGGGGAGAAGGGTTCAGACAGCCAAAGGGAAAATACCATAACAGTGTCATAATATATGGAGTGGTAAGTGCTATGGGGACACTTGACCAGGAGCTTTGAGGGAGGATTCCCAAGAACAAGGTGGCATCTTAACTGTGTCTAAAAGCAATGTTCTCCCACACAAACCTTCTGATCCCCAAGAACATGGATCAGTGATGGTGTTAAATTATTTACACTATGTATCCTCCCAGAAGTCTTTCACTTAGGTATTTACAGAGCATAGTAATTCTTCTAGCGCTGCAATGAGTAAAAAGAAAACTGAAAAAGCTAGTATGAGAACCTTTCCCCTTCAGCTTACTAGTACAGGAGCCACTAGGTAAATATAGGATAGTGCCAGTCAAGTGTGATCAACTGATGATAGCAATACAGAAATAAAAATAGTTTCTATGAATAATAAAGTTACAGTATAAGATTGCTGTTTTTTTAAATGTTTTAAAATCTTTATTGCTGAAAGTATTACAAATGTTTCCTTTTGTTTCCCATTGACTCCTTCTAGCCTGCCCCCACTCCCCACCCCAGGCCTTCACCACACTATTGTCTGTGTCCATGGATTATGCATACATGCATACAGGTTCTTTGGCTAATCTCTTCCCACCTACCCACGCATCCCTGCCTTCCCTCTAAGATTTGAGTCTGTTCCATACTTCCATGTCTCTGGATCTATTTTGTTCATCAGTTTATGTTGTTCTTAGGTTCCACATATGAGTGAGATCAAGTGGTACTTGTCTCTCTCTGACTGGTTTAGTTCCCTTAGCAAAATACTCTTCAGGTCTCTCCATGCTGTCTCAAAGGGTAAGAGATCCTTCTTTTTTACTGATCCATAGTATTCAGTGGCATAAATGTACCATAGCCTTTTTAACCACTCATCTACTGATGGGCACTTGGGCTGTTTCCAGATCTTAGCTATTGTAAATTGTGCTGCTATAAACATATGGGTGCGTATATTCTTTCTGATTGGTGTTTCAGGTATCATAGGATATATTCCTAGAAGTGGAATCACTGGGTCAAATGGCAGTTCCATATTTAATTTTTTGAGGAAACTCCATACTGTTTTTCATAATGGCTGCACCAGTCTGCATTCCCAACAGCAGTGTACTAGAGTGCCCTTTTCTCCACATCCTCACCAGCACTTGTCATTTGTTGGTTTATAGCTATTCAAACAGATGTGAAGTAATACCTCATTGTTGTTTTAATTTGTATCTCTCTGATGATCAGTGACTTTGAGCATTTTTTCATATGTCTCTTAGCCATCGTATGTCCACTTTGGAGAAGTGCCTATTTAGGTTCTTTGCCAATTTTTAAATTGGATTGTTTATCTTCCTTTTTAAAAGCTGTATGAGTTCCCTATAAAATTTGGATATTGACCCTTTATTAGATGTATCATTGGCTAATATGTTCTCCCATACAGTGGGCTACCTTTTCATTTTGTTGGTTTCCTTTGCTGAGCAGAAACTTTTTATTTTGATGTAGTCTCATTTGCTTATTTTCTCTTTTGTTTCCCTTGCCCTAGGAGATGTATCTGCAAACATATTGCTACAAGTCGTGTCTGAGATTTTGCTGCCTATGGTTTCTTCAAGGATTTTTATGGTTTCACGACTTAAAAGTCTTTTATCCACTTTGAGTTTATTCTTGTGTATGGTATAAGTTGGTGGTCTAGTTTCTTTCTTTTTTTTATTATTTGCATGTATCTGTCCAATTTTCCCAACACCATTTATTGAAGAGACTACTTTTATTCCATGGTATGCTCTTGCCTCCTTTGTCAATTAATTGAGCATAATGGCTTGGGTTGATCTCTGGGATCTCTGTTCTGTTCCATTGATCTATATGCCTGTTCTTGTGCCAGTACCAGGTTATTTTGATTACAGTTGTTTTGTAGTATAACACAACTCAGGGGAAGTGAAAGTGACTGTATCATAACACCAGTTAAGGAACAGAAATCAATGATTTCTATTACAGCGACCCATCAACTGCAGGGCAACACATGGAATAAATAAGAGCAATCATGACTCTTATGAATTATTTGTTTCACTAAACTATAGGAAATGAATGACCTGGGTTTGTGTAAGTTTAATAAATGGCACCATTAAAGACCAAAATATCAGAGGAAGAAAGTACAGTATTTGTAAGCATAAAAACAAGATTTAGAGTAGATTGAAAAGTCACCCGCATAGTGGGCTACATAAAAGCTAGCGATGCTTGAATGGAAAAGTACACAGGACTTAGTAAAGAAGCCTGAGACGGGTACTGTGGTGAGAAGTCCGGGGAGAAGCACATCAAAGCTACATGGGTCATTCAGGAAAACTATTCTTTCTCTAAATAATCAGAACCATGTGATGTCAGTTAATTTTAAGGCTATCACGTGACCAAAATAATTCCAACATTATCAAATCAATGACTGAAAGATCTATGGAAGCTTAATGTTTTGAAAAAGCAAAACAAGTTACCAGAAATTCTTAACCTATAGGAGTCATGAACCCTTATGAGAACCTGAGAAGGTTTTTGGTCTTTGTCCTAGAAAAGTGCACACACCAGTTTCAATGATGGTACCTTGTACCAATGGCACAATCTGCTCAGCAAATACGCTAACCAGCACAGGTGCTGTTGCTTTTCAGCTTGCATGACGCTTAACCTCAAAAAGAGATGTGAAAGTTTGTTTCCAAAGCCTTCCAAAGTGGGGTGCAGGTACATAAGAGGGTTTGTAAGACCGGTCACTGGTATGTGATAAGAAAGAATTAGGGCTTCTAACTGTATTAACCTAGCAAAGAGAAGTTAAAATTTACAAGTTGCAATATATGAATTATTACACATCACACCGACAATGCCCTCACTTGGTCAGAATGCCAGATGCCTGTGTTTCACTTGGGTATACAAGGCATCCTGGGAAGAGTGCTCGTTCCTAAAGTAGGGGGTTGATGGTGGCTCCCTCACTGTTTTTCAGTGCATCCTCACCACTTAGGGTTTATGTGGGTCCATTTAAGCATTTTTAGAGTATATTAACCCTCATTGAAAAGGGCAAGAGGCATAAAGATTATTGCAAATGCCCGGCAGGCATGGCTCAGTGATTGAGCATCAACCTATGAGGTCATGGTTCGATTCCAGGTCAGGGCACATGCCCAGGATGCAGGCTTAATCCCCAGTGTGGGGTATTCTCTCTCATCATTGATGTTTCTATTTCTCTCTCTCTCTCTCTTCCTCTATGAAATCAATAAAAATACTTTTTTTAGAAAAAGAATATGAACTTTCTTAAAAAATAAAATAAAATATAGGCTAAATCTACGATTGTTAAATGCCTGGCCCTACAAATATATACTGTGCCCTAACATATTAGCTAATGATACTAGGAAGTTATAATAATATCAGAAAATCACTGCATTTAGTAATTCATTTTAACATCCTTAACTGTCTCACTCCTTAAAATGTTCACTTTACCTTTTTTATAATCCACATGGTTCTGAACACAAAAATATAAATAAATACACATTCAGAGAAGGTGGATGTTCTTTTAACCAATGGGGATACGTTTTCAAAAATATTTGAGACTACTTCTCTAGTGTTTCAGAGCTCCCACCACACCGTAGACGTGGCTGTCCTTTTGTTATCCCAGCTGATACAATAAACTCATGAGCTTGGGAGAAACTGATGTTTAATATATTTTATTGATTTTTCACAGAGAGGAAGGGAGAGAGATAGAGAGTTAGAAACATCGATGAGAGAGGAACATCGATCAGCTGCCTCCTGCACAGCTCCCACTGGGGGATGTGCCCACAACCCAGGTACATGCCCTTGACCGGAATCGAACCTGGGACCTTTCAGTCCGCAAGCAGACGCTCTATCCACTGAGCCAAACCGGTTTCGGCAGGAACTGACATCTTTGTAGATCTGCACCATCTGGTCCCACCTGCCTTCCCACTGTCATTTCCCCCGAACTTAATTCTGGTCATAATTTTAAATAGACTATAACAAACTCTATCCCTAATTTCTGGCCCTTAGAGACAACCACTTTTCTCTAATTTTCTCAGTTATTTAATATTTCTAAATAATACTATTCTACTATATTTCCTCTTTTGGGGGTTATCAATGTCTATCCTCCTATGAAAAATATGGATTATCTGCCCCTCACCAGCAAATACATGCATTTTCATCTCTCCATTCATCTTCCCATTAAAGTTTTAATAAGATTTTGGAGTAAATTAACATTCATAATTTTGAAGCAAATATGCAAATACTCTTCACAATTGAGCTATTAATACACCATGGTTTTATATTCTTTCTTGTAAAAAAAAAAATTTTTGGAGTTAATTGTCTTTTCCCCCATTTGCTTAGTTTTCTACATCCCATCCAGAACTCTATCACCAAACTCTGGCTGAGTCTGCCAGCTCCCCTCAATTCATTCGAACAAGTTTGGGGAATCCTGTTGACTTCTTTCTCCCCCCAGGGGCTTCATTCCTGGAGCCCTCATCCTCCTGCTCCAACCTACACTGGTTACTGTCTCATCCCTATCCAGGTCCCTCAGTGTGGGAATGCCCTTCACCTCCTTACTAAATCAAGTTCCACATTTCCTGGATCCCATCGCCACCTCTTTCTTTGCTCCCTCATTTCTGTGGAGAGTGTCCTTCAAACTCTTCCTGTGAAAGCAAGCCTGGAAGGTCAATTTTGAAACTTCCTGTGGCAGACACTGCTAGCTGCCTGCCCAACCTCTATCCCCCGCTCCCCTTCCTGATTTTGTTGAGGGCAAGGAATATGTCAATACTGAAGGACAGAATAGTTTGGTACCAGAACTAGACAAGAACTCAGTGCCACTGTTTTCAATGTGGCTGCACACTGAGTCACCTGAGGTGCTTCAAAATACTGATGCCCAGCACCCACCCTCGGAGATCCTGTCCTTGTTGGTGTGGGTACCACCTGGACACCTGGGCTTTTACCTGTTCCTGGCTTCTCATTGTATAAATGAGGCAGCTAAGGTACCCTGAGGTTGCAACTTGCCCCCTATAACAAGAATCCAATTTTACTGACCTCTTTGTCCAATGTTCCTCCTTGATCCCTGAATTAATATTTCTGAAGGAGTAATGGCCTGTAAGATGGTCAGGAATGAAGAAAATGGTATGTTCAAATAAAGTAATTTCAGACATAATGTCTCTTATTTAAAATGTGTGATCAGCCCGGCCGGTGTGACTCAGTGGTTGAGTGTCCATCTAGGAACCAGGAGGTCATGGTTTGATTCCTGGTCAGGGCACATCCCTGGGTTATGGCCTTGATCCCCTGTGAGGGGTATGCAGGAGGCAGCCAAACAATGATTCTCTCTCATCACTGATGTTTCTATCTCTCTCTCCCTCTCCCTTCCTCTTTGAAACATACATATATATATATATATATATATATATATATATATATATATATATATGTTTTAAAATGTGATCATTTGTTAAACAATGGCATCCTAGTCCATAAATTCAGGAGACTTCTCAATGGTCACGTTGTTGAAATGAAAAGGAAAAAACAAGTAAAGCTACATGATCGAATGAACCCAACATTTACCTCCTCAAGTTATCTTTGTGCTTCAGATTCTCTAGAGCAAACACTGGGTTTCCATTCATTCTCCTCCACTGACACACTGCTGATTCCACTTCCCAGGCCTGGACTTAATGGCTCCGCAGCATGTGACACCCTTCTCTCTGCTTCTAGAACTCCCTGCTCCCCTGGTTTTCTTCCTGCCTCACTGGGCATCTCTCAGCTATAATCCCTCATCCTGCCACCTTGGCTGCACAGTAGAACCACCTGGGGATTTTCAAAGGTTTCAGTGCTTGGCTTCCAGGCCCTAGACATTCTGATTTAATTGGTGCCCAGGTATGAAGTGGACACTGAGATGTTGCTAAGCTTTCCCATGATTCTAATGTGCAGCAAATACAGAGTCTGATGTTGATTTCCCCAATCTTCACATCCACTCAATCAAGTCTTCCTTCAAATAAATCATTGCCCGGCCGGTGTGGCTCAGTGGTTGAGTCAACCTATGAACCAGAGGGTTGCAGTTCAATTCCCAGAGAGGGCACATGCCCAGGTTGCGGGCTCCATCCCCAGTGTGAGGTGTGCAGGAGGCAGCTGATCAATGATTCTCTCTCATCATTGATGCTTCTATCTCTCCGTCCCTTTCCCAATATATTTTAAAATATTTTAAATATATATTTTAAAAAATACATCATGGATTGGTCCCTGTGTCTCTTGTATATCCACTGCAGCCTCCCTTCTACATGCTCTGTCATCTTTCCTTACAACTGATAGTCTCCCAATTCTCCACATTGTAGCCAAAGAAGTAATTTTTTAAAATATAATTTTACTGATTTTTTACAGAGAGGAAGGGAAAGAGATAGAGAGTTAGAAACATTGATGAGTGAGAGAGAAACATCGATCAGCTGCCTCCTGCACACCCGCTACTGGGGATGTGCCTGCAACCAAGGTACATGCCCTTGACTGGAACCAAACCTGGGACCCTTCAGTCCATAGGCTGATGCTCTATCCACCGAGCCAAACCGGCTAGGCTAGAGAAGTAATTTTTAAAGCAGAAGTCAGATATCACTTTCCTGTTTAAAACCCATTAGCAGCCTCCGCCTGCTCTCAGACTAAAATCCAACCTTTCCACCACTGCCTAAAAGTCTCCTGCCCACACCTTCCCATGCCCTCTCTCCCCTCCCCCTCACTACCTCACAGCCTCCTTCCTGGCCATGGAACAGCCCCTGCTCTGGGCATTGCATTTAGTTTCATTGTCTGGTGCTACTTGCATGTCTGGCTCCTTCTCATCCTGTTCTTCTCAAGTGCCACCTCTTTAGAGAGGACTCATTGAGCGCTCTATTAAAAGGGACATCTCTGCCTGCCCAGTGTGGTCCAGTGGTTGAGTACTGACTCATGAATCAAGAGGTCCCCGGTTCAATTCCTGGTCAGGGCACAAACCTGGGTTGCAGATTCTATCCCCAGGAGAGGGTGTGGGGGAGGCAGCCGATTGATGTTTCTCATTGATATTTCTCTCTATCCCTCTCCCTTCCTCTCTCTAAGATCAATAAGAACATATTTTAAAAAATAAATAAAAGTTACTTTCACCATTGCCATCACTTAATTGCCTTCATAACTGAGATCACAATCTTTATTGATCTCCCCTACAAGAGAACTTCATGAAGACTCAGTCTTGCTTAACACTATATCGCACAGCATACAGCAGAGCACCTAACATATAACAGGTGCCCAATGAATATTTGTTGGAAAAAACAAATGAGTCAATGAATGAGACAATAACCGAGTACATGAACTTTTCCTTGGCCAGTACCATTAAGGTCAAATAACAACAACAAATTTAATACAAATATAATAAAAACAATATAATATAATAGAAAGTCTAAAATGTTAATATGAAAATTGAATTAAAATATATTGAAATGTATTTAGGTAATTTAGTTGCTTAGTTTACTGATGGAAACCCTATTTTGTTTCAGTTAATATTCCTAAAATTTTTCCAAAGAATGAATTAGCCAATGAACTGTTATGAAATTTTGGAACTCATTGTGGAGAGTGAGTTAGAGTCCTCCCTCAAGCCAAATACAAAAATAAAACTTAGACACATTAAAAAAATAAAAGAATAGGAGCATGGAACAGACTGTTGAATCTCAGAGGGAAGATGGGGGTGGGTGGGTGGGAAGAGATTAACCAAATAACTTGTATGCATTAATGCATAACCCATCGACAATAGTGTAGTGAAGGCCTGTAGGGGGGCCTAGAAGGGGTCAATGGAGAAAAAAAGGGGACATATGTAATACTTTCAACAATAAAGATTTTTTAAAGTAATAAAAATAAAGCATAAAATACAGACCTAAATTTATGCGTATATGTATGTGTGTGTGTATATATATATGTGTGTGTATGTGTGTGTGTATATATATGTATATACATATATATGTAATTTAACATGCCCTTCTAAGCAAGACAAAAGTCAGAAGCCATGAAGATGACTGACAGATCTTAACACAAAAATTTGACTGGGAAAAAAGGTCTGCAATATATTTAAACAGCAAAAATTTACTCTTACTTGTAGATAGTTCCAAATTATTAATAAGAAAAGCACAACCCAATATAATAACTGGCAAAAGATCTGAACAAGCCAGTAAACATTTAACAACAATAATGATAAAAAAGAAAAATGTGCATTTTTGAAGGGCACTTGGGCAGTTCCTAGAAAAATATCTGTATTCTAGAAATCAAACTTCTATGGAATTATATTACAAATGTTAATTAAAATAACCAGTCAAAATGATGATTACAAAAACATTCATTGTAACTTTGTATTGACTTAAAGATGTCTGTGACATATTGTTAAATTTTTTAAAGTTATAATGTAAATACATTGAGATTCCATTTTTCAAAAAATGCTGATATTTATATCTTTATTGTAGACATTTTAAAAGGCTAAAGGTCCAAACCAGAAAAAAAAATCTTGCTACTCTCTCTGAAATAGTATTAGGGTCATCTTAATTTTCTTCAGGTTTTCCATATTTTCTTGATTTTTTTTGGCAATTAGCATGTGAAATCTTGAGCTATTATGAGTTAAAATAAGCTATTTCAAAAAGAAAGGGTCAAATAATATGCATCAGGTAATCAAGCATTTCCCCAACCTTAGTTTATAAGTGGGGAATGGGTGGTGGAATGCAGAGACTGAAATTCAGTGTTTCCACAACAATGACCATATTGGCCCAGGGTGAATGACACTGCAATCTGGCCATTGGAAGATTTCATTTAGACCAATCTCAAGCAACTCCCACATCAGATTTTTGTTTGTTTGTATTTTTATATATTTTTATTGATTTCAGAGACAAAGGGAGAGAGAGGAAAGAGAAACATCAATGATGAGAGAGAATCACTGATCAGCTGCCTCCTGCACACCCCCTACTAGGGATCGAGCCGACAACCTGGGCATGTGCCCTGGCCAGGAGTCAAACTGTGACCTCCTGGTTCATAGGTGGACACTCAACCACTGAACCACACTGACCGGGCAGGTGTTTTTTTGTTGTTTTTTTTTAATTTATTCTAAATTCCTACAGTGGACTGATTAGCTAATGGTTTGCTAATCTCACTAAAGAGGGAGAAAAAGGAAGAGAATCGAGGAGAGAGAGAGATGTGTCCAGTTCTCTGAGGCTCTGGGGTAGTTGAGACCCAATTAAAGGAAGTAAAAAAAAAAAAAAAGTCAGAGAAAGAAACTTTAGTTACCTTCTCAGCACAGCTCTCAGAACATAAAATCAAAACCATGGGCCAGTCTTCTCCTGAGAAGAAAGACTGTAGGGGCTTTGCATTTCTCACAAGGGCCACCCATAAAAGATGAGCTTGCTACACGCTGTAGGAATTTCCCTAAAGAGAGCCATGCTGCTGAGTTCCCATTCCACATCCTCCCATCCCCACGGGCTGTCTCTGGCCGGCAGGAAAGCAGAAGTACAGCCACACATTTTGAAAGTGCTGGTTGTGAACAAGCCTCGCCCCCTTTGAAAATACATCCTGAGGAGTCAGCTTTCTGAGTCAGAAATAAGAAAAACAAAACTCTATTTTCTCAGCCAATACCGGATTTCAAATGCAGTTAAAGCTGAAGATGATGACTGGAATTATGGCATTTCTTATAGTTTTCTTTCTCTAACATTTTCAGTATGTGCCCAGTTTAACAGGTCATGCTAATAACACTGTAAGTAAATGTAAAATTAAAAGAAGTTATAAAATTATAAATAATATTTTTTCCTCAAAACATTGATTGAATTTACCTTATTTTTGGACAGGCCTCCTTCAGCGTCCGTTGGGAAGTCCCTAAAGTCACCCTATTTCTAGCAATTCCCTCAGGTTGCTATAGGGAAGTGATGGCGAACCTATGACATGCGTGTCAGAGGTGACACGCGATCTCATTTTTTGGTTGATTTTTCTTTGTTAAATGGCATTTAAATATATAAAATAAATATCAAAAATATAAGTCTTTGTTTTACTATGGTTGCAAATATCAAAAAATTTCTATATGTGACAGGGCAGCAGAGTTAAGTTAGGGTTTTTCCAAATGCTGGCACACCGAGCTCAAAGGGTTCGCCGTCACTGCTCTAGGGGATACAGTTTTCTTTAAAAGCCCACCATTTAAATGGTGGTTCTTCTGTAATTACAGACACCAAAGATGATTTCCCAGAATCCTTAGCCTCACTAGTCACGTTTTAGACGGAAACCGCGGGATTTATTCCAGGGGAGATGATAAGATTCAACCTTCAGAGGAGAAGAAAGGAAGCAGTCCCTCTGGCTAATGGCTTGTCACCCTGGGGAGCAGGGGGCAGGGGCCCACGCGCAAAACAGAGAAACCTCAGCTACAGGCAGGATGAAGGAAGTGGGAAGGAAAAAGCCCAGAAGACTGCCAAAGTAAGCAAACAAGTAAACAAATAAACAGGCTTTAAAACACTTGATAGGGAAAAGAATATTGCAGTTTGACAAAGAAAATGAAGTCTGAGAATAAAATGGCTTTTCTCATAACAGGTGCTATAAGAGCTCAGCTGATTTCATTCTTCAGAACTAAGGTCAGACTCCAGGCTTCAGCTAAAGGTGACCAACAGCCCAGCCTCAGGAAGATTCCCCTTTTAATCTTCATAGCCAAAGGGGTTTTCTTCGATCACTGTTTTTACTTTGAAAATTGTAGCCAGAAGAAGCCACCCGTTTTAAGAATTGTCTTATTCAGGGTTTCACTTTCCTACTAGAGACCTAGCCAAAGAGATTAGTTTCTGAAGACAGTCGACCCTGACTTGGTTCTGTATTCTCTGCCACTATGTTCAGAACTTCTCTCTCCCTATTCTTACCAGTACTTGCTTCTTTGTGATATTTCATATCGCCCTGCTGGTGTGGCTCAGTGGTTGAGCGTCGAGCTATGAAACAGAAGGTTCATGGTCAGGGCACATGTTCCAGTTGTGGGGATCGAACCCCATTGGGGGGCATGCAGTGGAGGACTTACAGGAGGCAGTGGAGGGATGCAGGAGGTAGCTGATCAATGATTATCTCTCAGCATTGATGTTTCTCTCTCTCTCCCTCTCCCTTCCTCTTTGAAATCAATAAAAATATTTTTTGAAAAAGATATTTCATATGTATTATTTTGTTTAAAATACTTTTGATATGCTTCTCCTTGAGAGAAAAGAATGAGGCCTCTTTAAACACTGCATCGGGGATTTATCACCTTTTAACTGCAGGAGGTTAAATAAAATTGGCACTATTATTGTGGCCTCTGCAGGGAAATGGCCAGGGGAAGTGTGGGAAAGGTGCCTGGTGTTGAAGGGTCCGGGCCACAGAGCCTGGTTTATGGGAAGTTCTCATGAAAGGAGAAGGGAAGTTTCTTGGCAATGAGAGTTTGACTGGCCTTAAAGTCTGAAGAGGAAGATGAGCTAAAATGTTGAGATTGCTGGGCTCAGTAGGAAGAAGCTACCAGATGCCCCTAACTTGTGCTGTTTGGTTAGCGCATCACAAAGGTGGTGAGCAATTTCTAAAGTGTGAAGTCCATATCCGGCCTCTGGGGAGGAGGTTGTTGGCCCCTTCAACAGAAAATATCAGAATCTGCGTCCTGACACCCACAGCCCCTCCTACCTCCCCCTCACTGACCCCTTCTTCCATTCTCAGTTTACAAAGACACACAAGCTTCTGTTGTCCATTGGTATTGTACATAGTATTTTTCAAATTTGTATCCCTTCAAAAGCTATTTATAGGCACACCCAAATGTGTGTCCTCCCATGCTGTAAGAATGGGAACTTCTGGAGATTCTCACTGGATATGATAAACCGTTTAAGTCCTGAAGGAAAGGTGCTAAGAAAAATACTGGACTTGAGGGAAAAAGATAGAAAGGTAATTGCACCACACCCACCATCAGCACAAACCTGCTTATCAATGTAAGCAGAAGACAGTGGGTGAAGGAGCCCTGAGTCAATTTGCTCCTCACCTGTTAAGGACAACCCTTTTAGGAAGGAATATGTATCTTCTACCCATCTGCCCCATTAAATAGACACCCAGCATTAAAGGATATAATTTATAAGTTACATGATACCCGGTTATTTTGTTGCAAAAAGTTGCACCCAAGTTACGTCTTCTAATTCAAAATTGGTCTTTCAAGAGTCTACAAAAAAATGGCCCACTTGCTTGGGATGAAATACTCCTCTGGGCAGCCACGAGGGATCCAGCAAATCCTCCTCTTTGACGTCTGGCTTTCCTTGCTAGCCTTAAGCCCACTTTATAATATTGTGAGCGCTGTGCAGGCAAGGCAGGGAAGTCTCTCTTCTATTTTAAGAAAGTTTAACGACCCACCACTAGATTTGTTTTGCAAGCAGGGAACAGGGAGCCAAGGCCCCAAAGCCCCTTTGTACTCATCACGCCCAGACGCAGCCCCAGGGCTGGCTGGTGGCAACTTTGACCACTGACGTGGGGCCCCGGGGAAGCGCCGCTGGCTGCACTGTACCCTTTTCATGCGGCAGAGGCCTTGAGGTTAACCACACTGCAACCCTCCCACCTGAGGAAAAGGCCTGTTTGTTCCGGAAGACAGAGCCCAGCCTCCCTGAACTAGCTGCTGGCAGTTAACCTGAGCGTCCCCGGGGCAGCAGGACGGCTCCAGTCTAGACAGGGAAAGCCGAAAGCCGTCAGGATGTCTGCAGGGTCCCACATGCCCAAGGGCGCAGCTTCCGCGCCTCGCCTGACGGTCACCCCGAAAGGGTACAGTGCAGCCGGTGGCGCAGCCCGGGGCCCCACGTCAGTGCTCCAAGCTGCCACCTCTGTCGGGCTCCCTGGCCTGGGGCAGAGGACAGCCAGGCCGGCCTCCGCCTTCCAAGCTTTCCACGGCTCTCGGGTTCGGAGCAGCAAACACCTTCCTGGCACAGGCAGGTCGTCTAGACGGACCGCCTCCCTGCTTCGGGCGCATCCAGGAGCCTCCACCAACCCCAACCGCCCCCCCCCCACCCCCCCGGCCTTCGCCCTATTCTTACCCTCCTGCCGCCGCGCAGACCTCAGCCCCGGCGGACGGGCGGGCGGCCCCCGGCGCGCTGTCAGCCGGGCCTGCGCCGGGCTGCGGGCTGAACTGCGCTCGCCCCGCCTCCGGCCCCCACCTCCGCCCCGCCGCCCCCCTCCCCGGGGAGACCTTTTCCTGGGAGACTTTTTCCACGTGTCGCGAGCCATTCTCTCAGGGAGGCGGGAAGCCGGCCTGGCCGGAGGTGGGAGACGGAGAGGAGGCGCGGGCGCTCGAAGACCGAGGGGAAAGCAGCCGGGGAAGGGGGCGGCGGTGGCATCTCCGGGAGGGACCGTGGATGGATGGGCCCGTGGCGCGCCCCGGGGTACTGACCTGCCGCCCGGCCCCCAGGACAGGCCTGGGGCTGTGCTCCACACGGGCAGGTCCAGCGCCTCCGCTCCGCGAGGCATGGTGGCCCCGGCCCGCAGCAGAGGAGCCGAGGGCGGTCCGCTGCACCTGCCTGGGCCGCCGCCCCGGCGCCCACGCTCACGTCGGGGTGCCCCGCGGCCGGCCCGCGCCGCCGCCTGCTGGTCTGCGGGGGGAGGACAGGGAGCCGCGCCTCCGAAGGGGTCTGGGCGCCGCTGTGCACTCCGCCCCCCGGCGGCGGGGCCGCGCATCCCAGCCCTCCAGCCTCTGCCGTCCGTCCTCCCTTCCCGAGGTCTCCGCGCCCCTGGCTTTCCTGCCCGTGCCAGTGCCCATGTCTTTAGCCGCGTCCCTTTAGATGCGTTCAGGACACACTCGGAGCGCCACGCCGGTGCTGGACACTGTGATGCACGGAGCAGCACCGGCCCCTTCCCTGTGGGACCTCACGCTCGTTGATAGTTCATTCGTTGCAGCGCGGTGGGTTTTTGTTGGTTTGCTTGCTTGTGTTTCCGACGTGCACGTTCACAAAACTCCGTGACCAGGGTCCTGTTTCAGGGATGTTAAAACAGCTACCCGCGCCCAAGGGAAAGGAAAGCGATCGCCTTCTGGTTGCGTGGGGCGGCTGGAGCGGCCCCCGCGCGGGGAGCGAGTCCGCGTGGCCCCTGCTGGCGCCCGGGGACGGGGAGACCCGCACCTCCAAGCCCGGGACTCGCTGAGCCCGGCTCCCGGCTGCAGCCTCCGCGGCTCTTTCCTCCGCGTGCACGAACGGAAGGTGCCTGTGGGAAACCCGACGTGAATCTTAGCGATGAGGGTGGAGGGCTCCTGACCAAATGCCATGTTCCGCTGAGGGTGGTGTTGGCCTGGCAGTTTGGGCCCGGCCAGCAGGCTCCTTCCGAGGGCGTCGGCTATGCCTACTCGTCAGGTGGCAGCGGCAGCGACTGCAGGTCCCTAGTTCCAGGCTGTTTGGGTCCGCGACTGTTTAAAAGGTCTGTGGGTGTAGCCAGGGCAAAGCCGACTCTGCCGGGTGATTAGTATACATATGCATCTCCAGGTGGGAGCAGTTGGACAGAATAAGGTACATTAAAGCACACACAATTGACTCTCTTTTGCAAGTCACTTCCAATAGGCAACGATGCCTTATTTTAGAACCCCTTTCATCAGAGGTGCCTACTGGGTACAGGCGGGCTTGAAGGATCCCGTTTATGTAGTCACAGTCGCCGAAGGGGGGGCGCAAAAGCGGTGTGGTTAGGTTCCTTTTTAGAAGAAACGGAGCGGAAATGTTACAGCGCTGTCCTTGTGGGCAAGGTGGGGATGCTTGGGGGAGGGGGACCCCCGTGAAGGAGGCGGACAGTGGTTTCACTGGAGAGTGTTGGAGGAGAAAAGCCATCATGAAGGAACGAGCCTAGTAACCTCAAAATGCAAGGACACCACGAGGGACAATCATTCCTTTAAAGGGATTGTAAAGTGGGATAACTTTTTTTTTTTTTTTTGGTATCAGCACACTTCTCATTATAAGCCCTGGCAATTCTACACAATAGCGTACCAGCAGGTAGCTAAAAAGAAAGCTAATTGTTAATACTGCATTTACTAAGAACGTTTACCACGCGCAAGCTCTGCATTAGAGACCTGAGTATTTGAGCGCCTACCAGGTAGGCAGATTGATTTTCGTGTTATCTCATTGAATGCTCAGCACGCTGTGCTGTCATCTCTCTTTTGAAATGAGGAAGTGGTTTTAGAGAAGTTGAAGTTACTTCCCGGAGGTCGCCAACAGAGTGTGTAGAATGCCCAAGATTTCTGTTCCGTGGTTGAGTCTCCAAAACGTTTATTCTCACAACACTGCTACACTGACAACGACATGGTGAACAGTTGCTGCCCTCCAGCAGCTTTCCTGATCTGGAGAAGTTTCTGTCAACAGCTGCACACCTGTAACAACCTATAAATAGTTGCACAAAGTGGAGCCAAGATGCATGTACATAAACAGCCAAATGCACATGTTATCAACATGTAAAAGAAAATAACTTCTTATAGAACCCTGTTGAGGGAAAATAGTTGCAAACGGGAGCCCTGCGTATTGAGATATTTTAATGTGCAAATGAAACATCTTATTGAAGCCAACTCTGAGTCAGGAGGTCTGGGAGAGGCCTTGAAGTTTTATATTTCTAACTAGAAGCTACTGACACTGCTGGTCCCTGCACCGCTCTTTAAGTAGCAATATTGAACTTGAGAGTATGAGGGATTTGAGGATGGAGAAAAGGGGAGGAGAGTGAGAATGGGAAATACTTGAGTCCGATGGCTGTATTATACAACCTGAAAGACAATGAATTATAGTTTCTAGGGACCTAATCGAATCATTCTGTAACTAGTGAGTTAGATCGCAATAGGCACGATGTTTTTCACTTTCAAAACGCAGTGCTTATGGTACACCCCAGCTCACATTTCTCACTGGCAGTCATGGTCATTGTTTTGTGCTATGCTTTGTTTCTTTCAAATACCTGTGTTCTGTTCTGTACTGCATAGTACAAAAAGCTATGCACCCAGACTCAAATCTGTAATGACCAGTAACCACATAACACAAGGACCTTCTGCTCAATAGTGTACTATAACAAGGAATTTTAAATTTATAGACCTGGAATTTCTCTAACAGGTTGTCTTCATATGAAAGTTTAATTGATTTACAATGTTAAATGGGGAATTTTTTAAGTCTAGGAAGTATAAGACAGGCTAATAGTAAAAATGCATTAATTTTCTGGGATAGGCTGGCAAGAATAATATTCACTGTGAAGTTTATGCAGAGAAAATACAAGCAAAATAGGAGAAACACTGCTGCCTTTTATTTACTTACTGTTCACATCCTTTCCAATTTTTATTGATGTGCAAGCAGTCTTTGTACATTGTAGATATCAATCCCTTGCCAGTTGTAGACATTGTAAATACTGTATCTCCTTCCAGAATTCACCTGTCTCAATTTTGTCCATGGTGTTCTTCCTGGAATGGAAGTTCTTACTTGATATTATGAAACCAAGATTAAGAATATTAATCCACATGACTTGTGTTTTTGCAATCTTAAGAAGGGTTACTCAACCCCTGAGTCACAAATCTTTTTCTGCATTTTTTTTTACATTATTTCGTTTTTATTTACATTATTTCTCATCAAAGTCCATTATACTTCAAATTTGCATGTGGTGAGAGATAGAAAGGCAGCTCAACTTTTCTATGTAACTAAGTCAATTTTCAGCAAATTATCTTATGAATCAGGGGTTAACAAACCTTTCTTTAAAGGGCCAGGCAGGAAATATTTTAGGCATTGGGGATGTACTGTCTCTGTTGCAACCACTCAACTCTGCTTTTGTAGTGTGAAGGCAGTCACAGACTATATGTAAACAAAAGAGAGTACTTGTGTTCCACATATCACGGAGTATTATTTCAATTGTTAAATAATAGGCTTTCTTTTCAGTTCAGTTTTGGTTCACAGCAAAATTAAGCAGAAAATAAAGAGTCCCCATATACTTCCTGCCCCCACACATGCAGAACATTCTCTACCATCAACATCCCACACCAGAATGGTACCTTACTAATGAATCTACATTGGCACATCACCCAAAGTCCATACTTCACATCAGGGTTCACTCTTGCTGTTGTGCAGTCTATGGGTTTTGACATGTATGTAACTACATGTGTCCACCAGTATAGTTTCATACTGAATAGTTTCCCTACCTCCTATAGACTGAATATCTGTCTCCCCTCCCACCCCCAACCCCCACCCCTGCAAATGCATATGTTAAATGCTAACCCCCAGTGTGATGGTATTTGGGAGTGGAGTTTGGGGGAGATGATTAGGTAGAGCCCTCATGAATGGGATTAGTGTTGTTATAAAAGAGGTTCCTTGCCCACTTCCACCATGTGAGAACACAGCACATACACAGCTGTCTATGAACCGGAAAGCCGGCTCTCACCAAGTACCAGGTCTGCTGGCACCCTGCCTCCGGAACTGTGAAAAGTAATTTTCTGTTGTGTATCAGCCACCTTGTTTATGTCATTTTGTTATAGCTGCCCAACAGGATTATGACACTGCCCTAATAATCCTATGAGCTCTGCCTGTTCATTTCCTTCCTCCTTGACAACCCCCGACAACCACTTTTTACTGTCTCCATGGTTTTGCCTTTTCCAGAATGTCATATAGGTGGAATTACAACATATGTAGCCTTTCCAGATTGGCTTCTTTCACTAATTATATGCGTTTAAGGTTCCTCCATGTCTTTTCATGACTTGATAGTTCATTTCTTCTTAGCACTAATATTTAATCATCTGAATGTACCAGTTTATGTCTGTATTCATCTACCTGTATAGTTTCATACAGAATAGTTTCACTACCTCCTATAGACTGAATGACATCTTGGTTGCTTCCAAACTTTGGCAATTATGAATAAAGCTGCTATACACATCCATGTGCAGGTTTTTATGGACATGAGTTTCCAACTCATTTGCATAAATACCAAGGAGCACTATTGTATGGTAATGCTCTATTGTATGGTAAGAATATAGTTTTGTAAAAAACTGCCAAACTCTCTTCCAAAATGGCTATCCCATTTTTGCATTTCCATAAAAGTTCATGTTGCTCCACATCCTCATCAGCATTTGGTGTTGTTAGTGTTTTGGAATTTGGTTATTCTAATAGGTGTATAGTAGCATCTCACTGTTGATTTATCCGCAATTCCCTAATGCCATATAATGTCAAGCACCTTTTCATATGCTTATTTGCCATCTGTATATCTTCTTTTTTAAAAAAAAAAAATATATATATATATATACTTTTATTGATTTCAGAGAGGAAGGGAGAAGGATAGGGAGATAGAAATATCAATGATGAGAGAGAATAATTGATCGGCTGTACCCTCCTGGTGATCCAGCTCACAACCAGGCATGTGCCCTTGACCAGAATTGAGCCTGGGACCCTTCAGTTTACAGGCCAGTGCTCTATCCACTGAGCTAAACAAGCTAAGGATGTATATTTTCTTTAGTGAGAGGTCTATTCAGGTTTTTGGTCCAGTTTTAAATCAGGTTATTTGTTTTTTTTCTTGTTGACTTTGAAGAATCCTTTGCATATTTTGTATAATAGTGTTTATCAGATATGTCTTTGCAAATAGTTTGTCCAGTCTATGGCTTGTCTTCTCATCTCTTGATGGTATCTTTTGCATGGTATCTTACTTTAATGAAGTCTTATCTTCCCCCCACAACTCCTTCCCCAGATTGTGCTTGCTGCTGCATCTAAAAATATCATCACCAGCCCTAGCCAGTTTGGCTCAGTGGATAGAGCGTTGGCACAGACTGAAGGGTCCTGGGTTCGATTCCAGTCACCTCAGTTATAGGCTTGATCCCTGACCCTTGTCAGGGCACATATGGGAGGCAACTAATCTATATGTCTCTCTCACATCAATGTTTCTCTCTGTCTCTCCCCCTTTCTTTCACTCTCTCTAAAAATCAATAGAAGGATATCCTTGGGTGAGGATTAAAAAAATAAAAATGAAACTATTAAAAGTCATCACCAAACAAGAACATCTTTTAGGAGTTTATAGTTTTTCATTTTACACAGACATTGATGATCCATTTTGAGTTAGCTTTTGTGATGGGTGTAAGCTTTATGTCTACACTTATTTTTGTGCATGTGGATATCCAGTTGCTCCAGCATTTGTTGAAAAGACTATTGTTGTCCTTTGTCAAAGATTAATTGACTATATTTGAGTGAATCCATTTCTGAATCCTCTATTCTGTTCCATTGATCTACTTGGCTATTCTTTCACCAACACCACTTTCTGGATTACTATATTTTTATAGGAAGCCTTCATGTTGGGTAGTGTGTTCCAACTTTGTTCTCCTTCAATATTGTGTTGACTATTTGGGGTCTTTTGCCTCTCCATGGAAACTTTAGAATCAGTTTGTCAATATCTACAAAATATATCACTGGAATTTTGATTGGGATTGTTTTGAATCTATAAATCAAGTTTGAGAAAACTGACATCTTGACAATATTGAGTTTTCTTATCCATGAACATGGAATATTTCTCCAACTAATTTTGTTCTTTTATTTCTTTCAAAAGAGTTTTATAGTTTTCCTCATAGAGATCTTATGTGAATTTTAGAACTCAATTTTTGAGGTTTGAAAAATCACCTAGAGTTTTAATTGCTGTTACATTGAATTTATAGATTAATTTGAAGGGAATTGAATTTTTACTATGCTAAGTTGCCCCCATTCATGAATATATTATCTCTGCAATTATTCAGACTTTTTATGTATTGTAAAGTTTCTCTGAGACGATCTGGCACATTCTACTTTAGGGTAATTGCTGGATAATTTCTAATTTTTGTTTCTATTGTGAATAATTTCTTTATCTTTCTAGAAGCTTAGGAAGTTGTTAAATTGATCTTACATACAACAACCTTACTGAATCTTTTAATTAGTTTTGAAAATTTGTTAATTCTATTAATTTTCTATGTAGACCACCATATCATCAATTAGTGATAATTTTATCTTTTTTCCCTAATCCATCACCTATTTATATGTATTAATTCAATTTGAAAATGGTATGCTGGGACAAAAAGATTAAAAATTCAATATTTATTAGATTTCCAAAGCCTTATAAAACTAATAGAAGAAAATGGCATCTAAATTAAAGAAAATGTGCATCAACAAAGTCAAAATTTTCCTAAAAACAATGGTAACAGACAACACAGATTCTATGATAACTATTTTGATGTCTATAAACTCTTTTCCTTGGGATTTCTCTCTTGACGAATGTGGTCAAGAAACAGAAGGCCAGTCTGAGTCCTGAAGCTTATGGATAGTTCCCTATTTGTAGCCCCAACACAGGGATTTAGCTGTTTCTGGTCCAGCTCTGAGCCATGCAGCCACCGCGAACAGTTTGCATCAGAATTACCTTGCGTGCCTGATAAAAACGAAGAGTCCCAATCTCACCCTCAGACTTGAAAAATAAGAAATCTTTGCTGATATTACCTGCACATCCACCATTTTAATGTGAACCCGCCCCTCCAATGATTCTATGTCTACAAGCTTGAGAATCATGATGTCAGGGGCAGAGAGCAGAGAACCTGACCTCTAGACAAATGGACATCACCAACCAAGTCTAATAGCCCCCGTCTCCTCCTTGCTGCCCAGTCTAGAAACCTGGGAGAAGAAAGGGAGACTTCTGTTCTCCAGTCCTTCTTACAAGAACCTTGACATTCTTTATGGCACATACATGTAAAAGGAAACCATGAAAACCACCGGCCCATAATTTATCTGCCTGCCCAGAGCAAGCCATTGTACTGGTTTGAGGACAGTTCAAAAAAAAGTCAGTGCTGTTTCTTTCAGGAAATAGAGATACTCTCTCATGGTCATCCTTCCTAAAAACTAGGCCCTGAAATTATCAGGGACTCCCTCCTGCCACAGTAGGAAAGCTTGGAGAATCAGGAGACTCATGAAGGTGCCACGTCACTGGTTTTAATTCCACAGCAGGAACATGACTTCAGGGCCAAGCAAAACCCCAGGCCCAGCACTGGGTCAGTGGTTTTATGTTCCCATCGAAGTATTATTGCTAGTCGAAAAATCTCGCAAGGAGTACAGAAACTTATTTACCAGACAATAAACACAACTTAAAATTCACATTGCATTCTAGTAAATTCTGAAAATGATCATGATACAAATATTACAACTAAGGAAAAAAACTCACCTAGAGGTTTAGGGTTTTTTTATTACTAAAAAACCAAAGGCACTACAAACATAGCTTATATTTGTTGTATCATCTCACATTTCAACACCTAGAGTCATTGTTATGGTCATGATTAAATAAAGATTTTAGTGTCTCAAGGCTATCTTAATTTAGCCCTTAAGCCAAAATAAGAAATTGACAAATTAGTTTCCTTTAAAAAAAAAAGTTTGCTTTGAGAAAACCTTTATTGCACATCACTGAGTTCATTTCTATTTGAACAAACAGTACACAAAACAAAGATTCATGTTAGGAAAAATCCCTGAAACTTCGAATCAGCATTTTGCAAGGATAGAGACTTTGGTTCTGTGTCTTTTAAAGGCATACATTTCCCACTTATTTTAAAATTTTGAGGAAAGCTGTTTTATAAAATGTTTTAAATGTAAGTTATAGAACCTCTCCCCACAAAACAACAGTTCCCAACCCTAAAATGCTGCTCCTTTCTGAGGCTGAATGTGCCTGTGAAGGGCACACAGTACATCAGTACATGTTTTCCACTGATGACGCAATCAGCACAGTCCGAATCACTGTAAGAAGAGGCTAAGAGCTAGAGTAAAGAGTGGTATGGAGCCCTGGCCAGTTTGGCTCAGTGGATAGAGCATCAATCAACCAGTGGACTGAAAGGCCCCAGGTTCAATTTTGGTCAAGGGCATGTACTACCTCGGTTGCAGGCTCCATCCCCAGTCCCTGTCAGGGAGATGGATGTTTCTCTCTCTCTGTCTCTCCCCCTCCCTTCCACTTTGTCTAAAAATCAATGGAAAAAATACCCTCAGATGAGGATTAAGAACAGCAACAACAACAAAGAGTGGCATAGAAAACACCTTCTAAAGCTATGGCAAAATAAAGAACGAATAAGAAGCCAATAGCTTCACTAATCAAAGGTAGTGTTTTGTTTTTTTTTAAATAAACTCAACATAAAGCTAAAAAGACAATAATTATTGCTTTTAAATTATAAACCTAATGCATTCTTAATGAATTATAGCTATCAATTTGTTCAAAATGATAGTCTTCAAACATACTCTACCAGATCTTAAAATATCCATATAGTTTCCCAACTCAGCTGCACATCATATTTTCCTCTAGAGCACAGATAAGCCTGAGGGCTACTTTGTACAACAGCAGAATATAGATCCTGGAGGTTCGTCGTCTAATCTGTACTTTCCAGAGTTGGGTAGATCTTTGCACTCTGCTATAAATGTCCGAAGTCTGGTCTCTGGGAAGCCATCCTGCTGGTAATGCTGTGCAGAAGAATAAAAATAATAGCTCTCATTAATGAGCCCTTGAAACAGCTTTATTCCTAATTTAAAATAGCTCATTAGGCAAGGGAGATCTTTCTAGAGGGGCAGTGTAGTCACTTCCAAGTATTTTCAGGGAGATGTCATAGGTTTGGCTAAAGTACAGGGGGTCTGGGATTCAGCAGTGCCCTCTGGCCTCTCCTTTGTGGGTCTGGTTCAACCTAAAATGAGCATGTTGAATCTGAGTCCATCTGAGCCCTTTTTCCCGGAAGCAATGTCTAGCCAGTCCTGCTCCCAGTCTGAAAACCTTGTCCTACAGCCCATGACTTGGAGGCTAATGTGTAGCAGGCACCTTGGCTGGAACCCGGTTCAGGCCACAGTAGCCCAGCTGATGCAGATTAACAATGATGTTGCTGGGAGCTGAGGGGTGGGCATACCTAGCCTTCCTCAGCCCAGCCCTGAATGCTCCTAAGCTGGTCTAGGTGTCTGAACAAAGACCTGCGTGCTGTGAGGGACCTTTCCAGTCTTCACACCCTTTGGGAGTCTCTCTTCTGGACAGAAAGCCTTGTATAAGGGCCTCATACTTATATCAGTTTAGGGATCTAAGACTCAAGAAGGTGCCCTTACCACAAAGGGTCAGAAATAACTCAGCGTTCCCATTTGGAAGTACTCTGAGCCCACGAAAAGAAGTTAACATCTAAACTATGAGTCTCAAGTTGTATTATGGAAAGTTGTCAAGTCATGTTACCCTTAGAGATAGTGGATGTCGCCTTTAAAGAACATACAGTTCTCTGCATGCAGAGTGGAAGGTGGTAGATTTTTAGCGCATCATGGGAAGGGATTTGGACAGGTACAACTACATTCTTTCCCAGTCACCGTGGTGACTCTAAGCACAAATCTGCCAAACAAGCAGTCAGCTCCTGAAATCTGATTCAGTGAGCATGCAGTCATGGCCCTGGCTTCCTGAGCAAAGTTTTCATAATTATCAACTCGTAATGCATCAACTCCCAATCCCTGGTCCATCTCATTTCATTCTGCCTCTCATACCCAGGAAGAAAAGTCCCCAAGTGAAAGTGCCTATGCCAGTAGTGTACCTAGCAATACAAGGTTATTCGAAATTTAAACCTATCTGGATGTTTATTCTGCCTTTCCATATTTCATAGGGCTTAAATGGATTTTTTAAAAATGCCCCTTATGAATGATAATACAAATCATAACAGCTTTTTAAATCAAGTTTCCAACTGGGGAGGGGACCATGCAAAGGAGTAATGAGTTCAGTGACAGCACATTCCAAACGAAGAGGTCAATTTTTCTTTATAAAACTGGATTTTAAAAGTTCCCCACCCCAGCAGCAGCAGGGCAGCTGGTCCTGAGGTCAGCTGTAGCTGGTTTTGTTGCTTTTCTGGAACTAAAATACAACTGAAGCCTAGATGTTATTTCTAGGGTGAAAGGTCAGGGGGTCCAAATTGCATGACCAGCAGATATGCTAGGAGGAGAAAAGAAAGGCTACCCTGGGGGCAAGGTCCCACCCTACAATTGTCTTTTGCTGGGTAAAGACAATCTACCTGCCCATTGTCCTTGCTCCGCAAATGTCTAGCTGCCTACCACATAATGAACTGCAAAAAATGACCTAAGTGATGTGAGATTAATGCCATCGGTACCTTTTTTTTCTATATTATTAATACACTAAGAGGCCCGATGAACGGATCGTGCACAGGCGGGGTCCCTCCGCCTGGCCTGCACGCTCTTGCAATCCGGGACGCCTCGGGGGATGTAGCAGTGCCAAATCAGCAGGCGGACGGGGAGGGGCCCCAGCCGGGGCCAGGCACAGCTCCAATGTCGCTCATCCTGGCCCCGCTGCGCCTGCCACCACCACTGCTCAATAGCGCTGCCGCTGAGGCGGGATAGGCTCCCACCCCGCAGCTGTGCTCGCCAGCCGTGAGCCCGGCTTCTGGTTGAGTGGTGCTCCCGCTCCCGCTGTGGGAGCGCACTGACCACCAGGGGGCAGCTCCTGCATTGAGCTTCTGACCCCTGGTGGTCAGTGTGCGCCATAGCAACCAGTCAACTGGTTGTTCTGGTTTTTCCAGTTGTAATGGTTGCTTAGGCTTTTATATATATAAATTATTTCTTCTCTCTCTCTCTTTTTCTTTTTTTAATGACTTTGTATTTTACTTTTGACTTTAAACTTCCACATCCTTTTTCTTTTTTCAACTTTCCTATTCACTTCCAGATCTCTTCTGTGTTGTTCCTTATAAACATAGGTCTATTCAACAAGTTACCTTGGAAATTGCAGCTAATATTTGTCTTCTCAAATTCAGAGATTTAATTTATATAGAAATTAAAATTTTCCATTGGATTAATGTAAAAAAAAAAAAGTTCACCACTCCCAATTCTGGCTTGCTGGAATGTCATCTGCTGTACTCACACAATACTTACTAATCCTTATAATTTTAATAAAAAGCACAATTATGTGAAGACAAAACTTCCAACATTCTACACTTCTATTTCTCCTTCATTTCTGTTTCTCAGTATCTAAAACTGAAGTCCTTCTTCTCTACCCTGAAGAGATTAACATTCCATTAATTCCCCTCCCCCATAGGTACTATATGTTATTGTCACTCCACAAATTCTAGGAAAATGCTGCCACTTATGGCTACTGATGAGCCTACCTTGATTGTTTCATATGTATCAGTGATCAGTGCAATGAAAAGACTTAAAATCATATATACAAAGAGGCTGATGAACGTGTAGAGGTAAAGTCTGCTAAATAGCCAGACCAAGTAACTTTTTTGGTGCATTCCTGCAAATGTCGCAAACATGTCATCTCCATTTATCAGAGAAAAAAGGCACTCGGAGACCAAGTTCAGAGAACGGAACTGAAAAAAAAAAAGAGAAAAATGCACTTTATTCCATGCTCCTTCCCCTGGGAGACTTCATTCATGACATCATATTAAAAACTAGTGGCCCGGTGCACTGATTCGTGCACATGGAAAGGAAATTAATTAAAAGAAATATTTTAATATCATTATTTGCCCTTTCTCTATAATAGAAGTATCAACCAAATTCATGATCAACAATGACAGCTAGAAACACACGTGCAATTTGCACCAGCAAGAACTTTATATGTATCATGCATTTGTGAATCAACTTAGCCTAATATGCAAATTGACTGAACTGTGGAATGACTGGTCACTATGACGTGCACTGGCCACCAGGGGGCAGACGCTCAACACAGGAGCTGCCCCCTGATGGTCATTGCGCTCCCACAGGGGGAGTGCTGCTCAGCCAGAAGCTGGGCTCACGGCTGGCAAGCGCAGCGGCGGTGGCGGGAGCCTCTCCTGCCTCTGTGGCAGCGCTAAGGATGTCCAACTGACAGTGTAGGCCCAGGGGAAATCAGGCCTAAGCCATCAGTCAGACATCCCCCAAGGGCTCCCAGACTGCAGGCCATGCTGAGGGACACCCCCAAGTGCATGAATTTCATGCACCAGGCTTCTAGTATAGAATAAACTTGCTTAATTAGACCTGCTTTCTGATTTTGCTAAACTTTTTCCAGCCCAGTGAAGCACCCCAACTTCTCTTTCAGGTAATTGTCAGCAACACAGCAGTAAATATCAATAAGAAGCAGATTATTACTGTAGATCATGCAGGGATCTACATGGTAAAATATTTAACTGCAGCAGTGTTTGACTGTATTCTGTGCAGTGAGAAAACCTGAAGTCATTTTCAAGGTCCACCATTTCTTACTTCTTTTCAGTGGGGTCAAGTTTCTCAACTTTATAAATCTCCATTTTCTGGCTACTGAAAATAGAATTCCACTGTGTCCCCTATCTACCTACTTCAGGACTTCTGTGAGGATCAAATGAGATGAGGCACGGGAAAACGCTTCACAGACATTTGGTTACAGTGTGAAATGTTTGCACCTGGCTATAAAGCAAGTTGTGTTCCTGGGATGAAGAAACTGCAAGGAGGCTAGTTGTCACTAGGGAGAGGAAGCCGCATGTTGCTATGTGACATCACTACCCAGCGCCCACAGCCACCATTTCCGGGGTGGGCTGGGCTGTGGGCTGCATTTTGTGCCATGGCAGTTTCGGCTGCAATTTGGTGGGCTGTCGCTCTGGGGTGGTGGCAGGGCCTGTGTCCCACTTGGGAGAAGCTGAGTGTTGCTTTGTCAGTGCCAGGTCCATGCTGCCGTTTCTCTGTAAATGGCCAGTGCACATCACAGCAGCTCCTGCGTTGAGCATCTGCCCCCTGGTGGTCAGTGCAGGTCATAGCAACTGGTCGGACAGGTGGAGGGACACTTAGCTTATTAGCCTAGTATACAGATAACTAGAGGCCTGGTGCACAAAATTCATGAACTGGGGGGAGGGATCCCTCAGCCCGGCCTGTGCCCTCCCGCAGTCCAGGACCCCTCGCTCCTTACTGCCTGCCTGCTTGCTGCTCCTTACCACTCAGCTTGCTGCTCCTTGGTGCTGCCGCTGACGTGGAGGTGGGAAAGGCTTCCGTCACCACCACTGCACTTGCCAGCGTGAGCCTGGCTTCTGGCTGAGCGGCACTCCCCCTGTGGGAGCGCACTGACCACCAGGGGGCAGCTCCTATGTTGAGTGTCTGCCCCCTGGTGGTCAGTGCGCGTCATAGTGGCCAGTCATTTTGCTGGTCATTCCGCTGTTTGGCCAATTTACATATTGGGCTTTTATTATATAGGATGTGGCCAGATATGCCAAGTTACCCTTTCAAACCAATAACCTGAAGTAACTACATGCATTTGCTTGGCGATACACACAACATGTACTGGCCTACTATTTTTCCTGGGACAGGCAGCTGCTTCACGATGCTCTGTTAATAGGAGCAGGCTGAACTGGAGGCAGAAAGGGTGTGGTCTCTGCCCTCAGGGGTTTTGTGAGACAAGCCTTATCCTCCCCTTTCCCTTCAAGGAAAGAGATCCTTGAAACACTCCTGAGAAACCCAGATCCCAACCATGCATGGTCATACTTCTCGTTTTAAAGTTCTTGCCACTTAAGATAACAGCATTCTAGTTAAGACTATAACTCCAGTAACAAATATTCCTACAAGTTTTCCCTATACTACTTTTTAAATAAAATCCCATTTTGAGACACCTTACCTAAACAGCCTAATATATACTGATGAATCAAACTGACGAAACTTTACTTCACTGGTGATAAACATGACTTAACTATTTGGCATACTCCACTAAAGAAACTGAGGATGTTGAATGAATCTTCTCTCGAGTTGGTCACCCCTTCCTGGTTTATACACATGGCAATAAATATACTGCCTTCAATATATGAAGGCTGAGTCACAACATAAAAGGAGTCCATTTGAAAGGAGGAAACGAGCCACTGGCACTCTTCTAAGAACTTCCTGGTCCCAAGGTGACTGGTTGTGGAGCAGTTACCTTTTCATGGTAAGGTCCCAGCACAATCCATCCACAGAAGCAATAGCCAAAATAGATCACAGCCGCACAGCAGCAGAACCTCATGACACTGGGCAGCGCTGCCTGAAGGGTCAGGATAAGGAGCTGAGAAAGTGAGAGAGCTCGTTAGCATCCTTTTGTCCTTCAGCCAAAGCCGCGCAATAACAGTGAAAGGGAGAAAGACCAGCAGCACTGAGAGCCTTGGAATGTCTTACATTGTACTTGTGGAAGAAACTGAGGTATCGGATGACGCCCAGCCACACGAGCAAGGTGGAGGTCCCGAGAAGTATGCTGCAGACGTCATAACTTGTTAGACTCTAAAACACAGTGGGGAAAAGGAATCAGAAACTCACATGAGCAGGAACTGTTTATTGGGCAGCTATGAGTTGGTCACTGTCCCAGGGGCTAAGGACAGAGCAGTGAACAGGCAAAATTTCCTACAATCATGAAGCTTCCCTCCTAATGAGGGGGGAGAGATGGCAGCAATACATTCATGAACACCTGATACATTAGCTGATGTGCAAAGGAGGAAATTCAGGAGAGGGGATAAGAAATGCGTAGGAGGTTGCATTTTAAGAAGGGTGATGAGGAAAGGTCTCACTGAAAAGAGGCAGCACTTGAGCAAAGACCTGGAGGGAGTGAGGAGCAAACCAACAAAATCAAGGGGAAGAGCTTTCCAGGCACAGGAGCCAGCAAGTGCCAAGGCCCCAAAGCAGGAGGGCACCTGGCAAGATAGTGAGTCTGGCTGGAGTGAGTGATGGGGATATGTATGAAGTCAGAGGTAAGGAGGCAGGTAGTTAGGGTCTCAGGGATAATTTAACGACTTTATATTTATTCTGAATAGGGGAGGGGGATTTGAGATCTCTGAACAGCAGTGATTTGATAAAATATTGGCTGCTATGGTTGAGCGCAGCTTGTTGGAGGAGTGAGAAGGCTGTTGCAATAATATAAGTGAGAGCTGATAGTGACTTAGTGGTGGAGATGATGAGGTAATTTTCGAAGGTAGATCAATAGGATTTCCTCTTGGATTCAAGGAGCTTGAGAGGGGATTAGTAAAAGAGAAGCGTCGAGGATGAATCAATGACTCTTGTCTTGAGCAACTGAAAATAGTTAGTATTTAACTGAACTTAGAAAGGAGAAGCAAGTTTGGACCATGGAGGTGGGGGATCTTAGGAATTCTGTTTTAGATATGTTACATTTGAGAGGACAAATAGACACTGGAGTGAAGTGTAGAATAGACAATTGGAAATGTGAGACGAGTTGAGGGCAGAATTCCAAGCTGGAAACACAAATGTGGAAATCACTGGCATGGAACAGAATGAGGTCACCAAGACAGTGGCAGAAAATAAAACATGTCCTGGTGCTACGCTTTGAAGTCGTCACTTTAATAGGTTGGCGAGATGAGAGGAAACTGGCGAAGGAAAGTCAGGAGACCAGCCCAAGATCTAGGAGGAACACCAGGAAAATGATACCCAGCAAAAAAAGTGCATCAACAAAGAGGGAGAATTGACGGTGTTAAAAGCTGAAGGGTAAATAATTGAAATAATGGATTATTGGACTTAGCAACATGGGAGATCCTTGGAAAGACACTTTCTGTGGAATGGCAGGCAGCCTGGTTGGAACAGATATGAGAGAGAATGGGAGGAACAGAATCAGAAACAAGATGAACTACTCTTTTGAGGTCTTTTGCCATATAAAGAGGAGCAGAAAATGAGGAAGTAACTTGGGGGGATGGGTTGATATTTTGTCTTTCTAGAAAGGAGAGAAAAACATACTGATGAGAATGACAGCATCGAGAGTGACAGCATCGAGAGTGGGATGATGTACAAGAAAAGGGAGAAGCGTGGGGGGAGCTGTGCCCTTAAGCAAGTGGGGACAGCATGTGGTCGGCATCTGGAGGAGTAGGACTTGGATAATAGCCTAAATAATAAATCCTCCATAACAGAAAACACGGGACATGTGGGCACTGATGCTGGTCGGTAGATAAATGAAGTGGGAGTTTGTGGAATTTTTACTTTTTTCCTATTGTTCTTATGAAATAGGAAATGAGGTCACCAGCTGAGAGTGGGGATGAGGCAGGGGAGTTAGAGGTTTCGGAAGAGAAGAAAACATGAAATTATCATTTATAAGATGGGGGTAGTGAGTGGTCTAGAAAAATGTGGAAAGGTTGTTGGGTGCCATTAAGAGCTTATTGAGGTTAAGGATAGTTGAGGTTGGTATAAATGAAGATTTACTGCAAATCTTCCCCCATCCCCCTCCCCCGAAGTTAAACTTCTATTCTGATGATTTATACAATAGCTATGACATGGTGGCAGCGGCCCCGTGTCAACGTAAACCTATTCTCTCCTTCTCTACTCCCCAGCACCACTTGCAGCTGGATGTGACTAAATTCTCTCCAGTGGAACGTGAACAGAAGTGAAGGCTACCACACTAGAGCCAAGGCTGTAAGACTGTGGGAGGGCTACCTCCAGACCAGACCAGACCGTGTTTTCCCTTCCACGGGCTGCAGCCTGTTGGTGAGATGACCCAACATCAATCATGTAGTCTGGGCAAGCCCATAATGGCTGGCAGAAAAACAAGATGGGAGAAACTTGGGTCCTTGCATGACTGCATGGAGCTGAGCAACCCACCAACCTGGAAAACCCACCCTGACTGTTACGTGAGGGAGAAATAAGCTCCTATCTTTTCGGAGCCATTGCATTTGGGGGTCTCTGCCCAGGAATCTGAATCACAACAGGCTTATACTCATATTTAGTTACAGCCAAGGTTGGAAAAGTGTAAATTTGAGCAAAATTAGTTTGAATAATATTAGATTTTTTTTAAATTTGATCTTTGCTTTGGAAGAGAGGGTTGATTTCTAGTCTGAGCAAACTCAGAATGGAAAGCGCTGTACCCATCAATGGGAAAGATAAGAATATATCAACATTCTCAATCTGAAGGAAAGAACTACAGCACTTACGTAGTCATAGCTTGGCCTCAGTCTGCACCCCTAGCCCTATTCTTTTTTTGTTGAAGATTCTAGGATTTCTTGTAAGAATAACTAAAAACACCTCTTGCCTTAGCTATCTTGGTGTGTTTATGAATTTTGGTATGTTTAAGAATACACAGGTCCCACCCCAGAGTTCAGATTCAGTAGGTGAAACGTGAGCATTTTTACCAGCTCCCCAAATGATTCTGAGGCCGACGTTTATGGATCACACTTTGAAAGACTCTGTCTAAAAGATTTCCTGACTAGATTTAAGAAAATTGTTGCTATCAATTCCAAGTTTAGTCAATGCAATGTTTGAAAGAAATCATTTACTCTACAAATTCTTACATTCTGGAAAAATAAATTACTATTAATGCAAAGCTGATACTAACAATGGCATAAAGAGGAAAAAAAGTTTACCTTGGCTTGGATTTCCATTTTCAGAATTGATCCAATGATTGTCAATAAGTCACTAATAATAATCATAATGTACCATCCATTGACAAATTCCATTCGATCAGAAACGGAAACCTCCTTCTTATAATGGAGGAGGAAAAAATTGACAAATTCCTTTAGGGGGAAGAGGGGAGGCACAGTGAGTTTCTCTGTTGATCAACATGGCTGTAACATTCCTAGAAAAGCAACAATCCCTACCTGTTGCAGCTGAATTCCTTTAATCACAGATCGAAAGCACAGGATTAAAGAAGTCAAGCACATCAGGATAACAAAGCCATCAAAGATCATCATGTAATGAGTGTTTCTCTGAACTGGAAGGAAAAGGATTACCTGTTTATGAAGTGGGACATTAATACAGTGACAGCTACTTTTTTTTCTTTTCATTTTTAGCCTCACTTATTTTAACTGCTGTGCTGCACACCAGTTATAGATATAAAACACAATAAAGGGCACTCAGATTGTAATCTGTTCTTCCCTACTGGGAACAATTCTTCAAGTCCTCTTTATACTTGGGGGGATAATAAGTATTTTTTAAGTAAGGAGTGGACCAATGAAGGCAGGTGGAGAAGGCAGGAAAAGTCATTTAAGTTATTAATAATTTATGTATTACTGGGAACATCAGATAACTACAATGAATTGACCTACTTGCAGAGAACTAGAGACTCGGAAGTAGTACAATTAGTACAATTCTTTCATTCGATGCTCCACCTATCCATGAGACCAGTAATTTAATAACCATTTTGGAAAACAAGTAAAATGTATCAGTTACCTGATCCAGAAACATGCCAGTCTTTACATTCTCGGATGGAAATGTCATTATCTAAACTTATCTTAATTCTTCCACTGTGGGCTTTATTGTCAAATGTGATCTGCAAAGAAAAAGAAAAAGGATCAAAAACATACCTGTAGTATTTGAAGCCAAGGTGCCTCCAAGCATTAATTAGGAAACAATTCTTTCGGTGCGAGAGGAGACCCAGCGTCTCATCCCTGCCCTATTGCTAACTCTGTTCAACCTTGGTAAGTTCACTTTATTTCTCTGTAAAATGAAAAGTTTGAACTACATCTTCTACAGAGAACTTTCAGCCTCTAAAGTCCTATCTGCTAGGACAGTATTCCAGCCCTGGGAACTTCTAAAACAAGAGAACTTCCCCACCTTCCCATTCTAAGTACCTCCATATGCCCTCTTGATATGAGCAAGGGCTGGTACAAAGCTTCCAGTCATAAAATAAATCAGCCATGGAGAGGTAGTGTACAGCACAGGAAATAGAGTTAATAATATTGCAATAACTTTGCATGGTGACAGATGGCTACCAGGCTTGGTGTGGTGATCACCTCGTAGGGTACATGAATGTTGAATCACTGTTTTGCACACCGGAAACTAATATTATGTGCCAACTACACTTTAATAATTTTTTTAAAAGCTCGTAAAAGTGTGCTTTCCCCCCACCTTCCAGTAGTTCTTCCGCTAGGAATAGATTTTTAGCACATTACAATTCTTCCTAACACAAGAGCTTCATTTTTCTGTCTCGAAACATTTTAAGTGAAACTCTAAAATTTTCTTTCTGGATCTAGATTTCTTAGTCATTCTAGAACCATGTGTACTGCCAAGAAT
The DNA here is from genome assembly GCF_014108235.1 of Myotis myotis. Lineage (NCBI taxonomy): Eukaryota > Metazoa > Chordata > Mammalia > Chiroptera > Vespertilionidae > Myotis > Myotis myotis. Next base: position 62,514,785 of record NW_023416324.1, read on the forward strand.
GTGGCCCCAGGGAATCGACAGCCACTTCTTGCCTCAAGGATTACTATTCAGGACACAGGCACAGAGCCGGACAAAGCCACGCCAGAACACCTTCCAGAGCCCTTCTCTGTTTCCCCTCTAGCTTCCTCCACTTTCCCCATGAAGAGACCATCTGTCTTTTTGTTGCTGTTGTTTTTTAAGAGCCTTCTCACTCAAGTTCTTTTAAAAATCTGTCATTTAAATGATTTTTTAAAAATATATTTTTATTGATTTCAGAGAAGAATGGAGAGGGATAGAAAAATCAATGATGGGAATCATTGATTGGCTGCCTCCTACATGCCCCCTACTGGGGATCCAGCCAGCAACCTGGACATGTACCCTGAACAGGAATCGAACTGTGACCTCCTGGTTTGGAGGTCGTCGCTCAAGCACTGACGCCAGCCAGGTCATTTAAATGAGTTTTATTGCACCTTCTTCATGTGGGATAATCAGATATCACTTCAAATATAAGATGTCAAATAAATGTATTTAACAAAGTCTGGTCGCTTTGTCTCCTCATGCTGGATTGTAAGCTTCTTTCCTTGACAAGCAACTCCGGCCATTGTCCGTGTCTGTCCATCTCCATGGCTGCTGGGGGACCCAGCCCACAACCTCACTCAAGGAAGATGTTCAGTATTACTTGAATGAGTTCCACTTGCAAAAGGGAAACCATGTTTTCCCACAAAAGAGTCTTAGGGTTTTAGCAACATTAGGTGCTAACTAAACATCTGTTGAGTAAATACACTTTGGTTTCATGTTAATCATATCTTAGTAAGGTTTAGAAGAATCTGAATTCTTTAAGCAAAGAAGAAAAATTAGTGGATGGGATTCACAACATATTAGATAGTACAGGGGAAAATATTAGTGGATTTGAAGACACAGCAATAGAAATTAATGAAACACAGAAGAAAAAAGACTAAAAAATGAAACAAAAAAAAGAGAGCATTAATGAGCTGTGGGACAACTTCAAGTGCCAAAATACACATGTAATTAGAATCTCTGAACAGTGAGTGAGGGGAGAAACAGAAAAATATTTCAAGAACTAATGCTGAGTAAATGTCAAATATAATGAAAATTATAAACCCACAGAACCAAAATGTTCAATGAATACCATACACAAGAAATATAAAGAAAACACCAAGGAGTGTCACTATCAAATTGTTAAAACCTGATATAAAGATAAAAATGTAGAAACAGCTGGGGTTGGGGCGGGGGGAGAAACACATCCCATAAAGAAGAACAACGATGAAGATGACAGCAGATTTCTCATCAGAAACAATGCCAGCTAGAAGAGCAGAGTCTTTAAAGTACAGAGGGGGGAAAACAAAACAGAATTCTATATCCACTGGAACTTCTTTTAAGAATGAGGGTGAAGCCCTGGCTGGTTAGCTCAGTTGGTTAGAGCATCATCCCAATATACCAAGGTTGCAGGTTCAAGCCCCGGTCGGGGCACATACAAGAATCAACCAATGAATGCGTAAATAAGTGGGACAACAAGTGTCTCTCTCTCTCTCTTTCTCTCTTTCTCTCTTTTCCCCTCTCTAAAAATCATCAATAAATAAATACATTTAAAAATTAATATTTAAATATGAGTAAAAACAAAGGTAAAATACTTTTTCAGACCTAGAAAAGCTGAGAGAATTCATCACCAGGCCTGCACTACAAGAAATGTTAAAAGAGGCCCTTCAGGCAGAAGGAAAATGATGCCAGATGGGAACCTGGAGTTACACAAAGGAATGAAGCACACTGGAAATGGTAACTAGGTGGGAAAATATAAATACTGTTTTCTTATTATTTAATTGGCTTCAAAAGATAATTGACTATTTAAAGCAAAAATGATAATACATCAAGTATTTGATAACACATCTGGACAGTAACAATAACGTAAAGGCCAAGATTAGAGAAATGGAAATATAGGGATGGGCAAAAGTAGGCTTACAGCTCTGACTACACAAAACACAGAATTTATGCTTGTATTATTATTTATGTATTTATTATTATATTATTTATTATTATTATAACCTACTTTTGCCCACCCCTGTATATTGTTGTTAGGTTTTATTTTTTTAAATATATTCTTATTGATTTTAGAGAGAGGAAGGCAGAGGGAGAGAAAGATAGAAACACTGATGAGAGAGAAACATCTATTGGTTGCCTTCTGCACACCACCTCCCGGGGATCAGGCCACAATCTGATTCCAGCCATGTGCCCAGACCTGGAATCCAACCAGACCTGGAATCAACCACTGAGCAGTGTTGGCCAGGCAGTGATTAGATTTTTATACTATTCATGTAGTGGTATATCATCTGAATGTAGAGTGTCATAAGTGAAATATGTGCATTATACACTCTAAAATAATATAACAGAGTTATAGCTAATAAGCTAACAAATGAGATACTTCATAATGATAAAAAAGTCAGTTCAACTGAACGAAAGAATCCTAGATATTTATACACCTAATAAAGAGCTTCAACAGAGAAAGACAAGTATCACATGATCTCATATGTGGAAAATAATGAACAAAATAAACTGATAAACAAAATAGACCCAGAGACATCGAAGCATCCAACAGACTGACATATTTCAGAGGGAAGTGGGGAGAGGTGGGGAAGAGATTAACCAAAGAACTTATATGTATATAAGCATAACCCTTGGACACAGTTAATAAATAGTGCAGTGAAGGCCTGGGGAGGGGGCAGGAGCAGAGCAGAGGGGCTCAATGGGGGAAAGGGGGGATAGCTGTAATACTTTCAACAATCAAGACACATTTTTTAAAAAGAGCTTCAAAATACATGATGCAATAATTTATGAATAAATATTAATGTACTACTTCTACATTATAAACCCATCCGGGCACACACAGAAAAGGTTGAATAAATAGCTGTTGAATGAATATACTATATACCAGATTCTTAGGTAGGTCCTTTATATATCTTATCTTCTATCTTGACAACAACTTTGTGCAGTAGGTAGGCATTAATTTCATTTAACAAATGAGAAAACTGAAGCTCAAACCAATTAAATATTTTCCCTAAAGTTGCATAGTTACTGATGGCCACAGTCTGGCAGCAGAGGCTCGGTGCAGGAGTCCCGTGTGTGTGTGCGTGTGCGTGTGCGTGTGTGTGTGTGTGTGTCCAGTGGTGGTCTGCTCCCAGCCACACCTTGGAGGCTTGGAGCAGGCACCCCTCTCTGTTGATCTCTCAGGCTCCTGGCCTCCACTGCATGTTGTGCTCTTCCTTGAGCTGTGGCCAGGGTGGGGCGCCCTTTCCTGCTGTGGGATCGCATCGGGGATTTCATGGGCAGGCAGGTGCACACAGGGGCTGGCTGCAGGCCACCCTTTCCTGCTGTAGGATCGCCGAGGCGACCCAGGGGCAGGCACACACAGGGCTGCAGGCCGCCCTTTCCTGCTCCGTGATCACCGCAGCGATCCCACAGGCAGGCGCAAAGGGGGGCTGGCTGCAGGCCCCCCTTTCCTGCTCCATGATCTCCGGGGCAATCCCATGGGCAGGCGCACACAGGGGCTGGCTAGAGGCCACACTTTCCTGCTCGGGGATCGCAGTGGCGACCCAGGGGCAGGCGCACACAGGGGCTGGCTGAAGGCCACCCTTTCCTGCTCTGTGATAGCCGCAGTGATCCCACGTGCAGGTGCACACGGAGGCTGCCTGCAGCCCCCCCTTTCCTGCTGTGGGATCCCATCCGCGATCCCATGGGCAGTCAGGTGCACAGGGGGTCTGGCTGCAGGCCGCCCTTTCCTGCTGCAGGATCTCTGGTAACTCATCCCTGGCAGGGGCCGCCAGGGAAGAGGCGGGCGCCTGCCTCTTCCCTGCCCCCCTCGGGCTTCTCCGATCACCGGCAGGGGGGCGGGCAAAGGCAGCCGGTTCTCCGATCCAGGGCCAGGGGCAGTGCCTCCCGGCTCTTGCTTGCTGCTTGTGTTTCCAATCACCATCCTTCCCCTATGGCCTCCCATCATTGCCCCTTTGTATGCAAATTAACCGCCATCTTGGTTGGCAGTTAATTAGCATATTGCCCTGATTAGCCAATGGGAAGGGTAGCGGTTGTATGCTAATTACCATGTTTCTCTTTTATTAGATAGGATTACTACATTAGACTATGTTCTGAACATTTTTTTAACCTCAATCTCTGATAACTTGATTTCTTTTTTAAAAATAATTCTTTACTGTTGAAAGTATTACATATATTTCTTTTTTCCCCCTTAACCCCCCTCCAGCCTGCCCCTTCCCCTGACCCCAGATCTTCAGCACCCTATTGTCTGTGTCCATGGGCCATGCTTATGTGCATACAAGGTCTTTGATTGATTACCTCCCACCCACCCACCCTCCCCCACCGTCCCTCTGAGATTCCACAATCTGTTACATGCATCCATGTCTCTGGATCCACTCTGTACAACAGTTTATTTTGTTACTTAGATTCTACATATAAGTGAGATCATGTGATACTTATCTTTTTCTGATCACTTAGCTTGATACTCTCCAGGTCCCTCCATGCTATGAGAACTTGATTTCTTACAGCCAATTATTTGAGTACTGAGGAAATAGCTTTTGATACAGACTACTACTGAAGTAACAGAAATTTGTATCAGATGAAGGCAAGTTGTATACGATGCTTTCCTGCATATGACCAGCCAGTATTGGGTTACTGACTCTGATCCTCGTGAGGTGACAGACTCACATGAGAGGCGTCTTGTGCTCTCTAGAGAGCATTAATAGCTCCATTTACAACTGAGTGTGGAGAACATGGACGTGATAGGGTGGGCTGAAGGGGGAGAAACTCGCCAGAGCATTCAGAGGCAGCACAAGGAAGGCACTGTGAGCAATAACCAAAGGTTACAAACATTCATTCATGGAGAGGAAACTCAGTTAGCAAGAACCCTTGACAAGGACTTAAGCACACAGCCACGACTGCTAGACGCTGAACCTACAAAACTCTTCTCCTTTTGTACTTGAACACCTACCCTGTGCCAGACACTTGCCTTGGTACTAAAGACACAACCACGAACAAGACAAGGTCCCTGCCCTCATAGAACTTAGGTTGGAGTACAAAAGAAAGATAATTAATTAACAAGTAAACAAGTTATTGTAACAAAATAGAGCCAGTTGTTCCAACACCCCCCTTACGCCCATTCAAGCCGAAACATCCTATATATTTGACCATGCCTTAATGCAAGTAGATGAAACATATAAGTAGATAAAACACTTTTCTCCAGACTGGAACCAAATCAGCCCAGCCCGTACTTACAGTCAGAGTGAAGTCGTAACAGTCGGGGAGCTCGTGATGACGAATAGTCTGCAGATTAATGGCCTTCAGTTTAAACATCAGCTCCACTGTTAGGAGTCTAGGAAACAGAAGAGACTTCAGTGCAGTGAAAACACACTCACAAACATGAGTCACGCTCCCGCCTGCCTCCCTCACCTGTGGAAGTCCAGTGTTAGGTTTAGTTTATTTTCTTCTGGTGTTCCAATGTAAAAAGATTCATCTGGCTCCACGGAGAAACATTCTGCCACAGAAAGGAACAAAACATAATACTGCGGCCAAAATACATAAAACTACATCTTGGAAAGATAATATAGATATTCAAAACTAAATATTCAGATTCTAGTACTTTTCTGAATTAAGATTTTAAAGGGTAGATATCTATACCGACCTCTTGGTTACAATGACTCATTTGTTTTTAAGACATAAGTGGCTACATTTCTGCAGTGGGTGGGAGTGGAAAAAGTTCTGAACCCGATCTCATTAGTCTTCTATAGAATGCTATCTTCCCTCCTGGCCTTTAAACCTAAACTTGGAGACCTTCCTCCCTTCTTTTTTTTTTTTTTTTTTTTTTTTTTTAATTGTATCTAAACAGGTTTGAAGCACTTGCAGTGTCAAAGAAAAAATTTTTCTAAGCATAAAGGATCTACTTTTTTAATATTATGTGTTGACTATTTTTCCTCAATCAGCATTTTTAAAGGAAAATAGCATCTTAGAAGGTTTTCACTAATCAGTACTATAATATTTTACTATTCCTCTCCCCAAAAAAGTCCCAGTCACTATTGATGAAAGCATTCAAATATGTTTTATTCTTTTTATTAAATGACAGAGGTGACATTAATGAATAAGATTAATACCTATTTTTTAACATTTAGTCCTGAGCTAATGTTTCAGGTACAATTTGCAGGTAACACTTTGCTAATAAGAATAAGCTGTGCTCTTCTTAATTCCGGCTCTCATTCCTACCCTAGCCCTCCCCCCCCCCCCCCACCTTCCACCCCTGTAGATACTGAATAGTGAGATGCTAGTAAAGAGAGGGAGCTGGACACACATCAAGCATAATTTTTTGTAAGGAAAATATCTGCCTATTTAATGAGCTAATCCAGCATGAGAGGCCGTGGAATATAGTGCTTAAGAGCCCAGACAGCCTGGGTCAGATTTCAGCTCTGCCGCTTACTAGCTCCACCTTGAGCAGATCCCTTACCTCTCTGCGCCATACTGTAGTCTTCCATAAAACGGTAATAATAATAATAATAATAATAATAATAATAATAATAATAAACCGTGGGACAGTACCTGCCTGACACGCAACTTTTATATGGTTTGTCAGATGACCTATTAATTAGCACAGGCCAAATCAACGTCTTCAGAGATGAAATTACTGATTTAAAAGATAAATCAAGGAATGGAAAGTGGAAGTTCCAGCATATAGAAGAGCATTACCAGTTTCAATTTGGGGATCAATGTCAAAGGTATCGTTTCCAGGACAGATGTTTCCTTGCTTGTAGAAGTACTGGCAGATCGCCATACCGGACTGCTCCGCGCCCTGATCCTCATAAGCGTGGTTCCCGACTGAGATGTTGCGTAGCTGCAAGTACTTCAAGCAAAAAGAGAAACAGAAAGTGGGAATGCCAGCCAGGGCAGAAGTGAAGCCATGATCCCGCTCCCTCCGTGGCTTTGAAACTGGCAGGCCCCCACCTCTGCTCTGGGTGGAGACCCTCCCACGGACACGCAGAGTAACCTGGACTGCGCCCCGGGCAGCAGGGGGCGAAGAGCACTTGAGAATGTGAGTTCTGAGTTCGGGTGTCAAATCCATGACCTCAGACAAATCACAAACTTTTCGGAGCTTCTGGTTCCTTACCCGCCAAATTAAAGGCTTAAACTGCATAGTCTTCTTTCCTCCTTTAAAGAACTATGTTCAGGAACTGGCTTTTACATTGAGTGTGAATACAAATTTATTTTATCTTAGACCTACATCCTGTATGGTCAGAGTTTTGCTTCACTACTGCAATACAGGAAGAGGGATATAATTGTTCCAGGCTAACTAGCAAAATTTTTTGTTTAAAAAATATCTTTTTAATATTTATTTTTGTAAGAATATAGTCATTTTCATAGCAATAATCCCCCGTCCTGGCGAATCCTCTAAAAACAGTGGTCGGCAAACTGCGGCTCGCGAGCCACATGCGGCTCTTTGGCCCCTTGAGTGTGGCTCTTCCACAAAATACCATGTGCGGGCGCGCACGTACAGTGCGATTGAAACTTCGTGGCCCATGTGCAGAAGTCCGTATTTTGTGGAAGAGCCACACTCAAGGGGCCAAAGAGCCACATGTGGCTTGCGAGCCGCAGTTTGCGGACCACTGCTCTAAAACAAAATGTGACTTTTACAAATGAGAATCACATGGTATTTTGGAATAACTGTCCACTTAAACCTCTTAGTGGATTTCTGTGGATGAAAAACACAAAATGAAGGGTTTCAGAGCTTATTTTGAACAATGTCGCTTGCACAATTAGTGATACAAAGATAAGGATATGGTATCTGTCTCTTGGAATTAATAATTTAGTGGGATAGACACAGATAAATAATCCTACTAAAGGATGCCTGTGAAACATGCTGTGATCATTGAAGGGAATGATTGATAATATGGGCCCATGGAATTGATTCTGAGCTGGGCCTGAGCTGGTGAAGGCAGCACGTTACCAAATGCAACACTTAGTTCCCAGTTCTCAGTGCTTCTTGCCTGGTTGTCAGTCCTCACCTAATGTAACTTCTCCACGGTGCTTGGTGCAGGTGGGTGCTTTCCCCTTCATGCGATACTTTCCCCACTTGTCTTCTGGGACCCAGGCTGCTCCTCTCAGTCTCCTTAGAGACTGAATCTCCTCTTCCCAACCTCTACATCTCAGGGTGCCTTGCATTCAGTCTTCAACCTCTTTCACCACATCCTCTCCATGGGTGATCTCGGGCAGTCCCATGTTTTATATACCATCTATATGCTGATGACTTCCTAATTTATCTCTCCAGCCCTGCCCTCTCCACTAGATTCCATATACAAGTGGGTAGCAATCTACGTGTGGTGTCTAAGAGAAATCTTAATCATGGATGGACAAACAGGTAAAATTGTCTCTTTCTACAATAATTTTCTTCTTCATAAACAACTCCGTAAGTCAATCACTTTCCAGACAAGACTTGGAAATGATCCTTTAGTCTTCTTCTCTCATACTCAATTTCCAATCCATCAGAAAATCATGCATTACTTTCCAATTATATCCCAAACCTGACCACTTCTCATTACCTTCACTGCTATCACCCTCCTCCATCATGTCCCACCTGGTTAACCTGACTTTCCTGCTTCCAATCCAGACTCTCACCACAGTCTGGTCTTTGTAAAGAAATCATAGGGCTGTTACAAATATTTCCTTACCACAGTCACAAAGAGGAAGTGAATTAAGGCACGTAAAACCCTTAGAATAGTGACACCTAAGACATGAACCTGTTTGAGACTCTGTTGCTTCTCCCTGGAAGCTTCTTCCTTGAGATCACCATGGGCTGCCTCACTGCTCTTTAGACTGCTCTCTGCTCACCTGTATCACCTTCTCAGAGAAGCCTTCCCTCACCATCTCCACCCTTTCACTCTGCCTGCTTTTTTTGTTTGTTTTACCTTAAACAAATAACCAACTGACAGTTGATATTTATTTATTTACTAGAGGCCCAGTGCACAAAATTCATGCATGGCAGGGGGTGGGGGTCCCTCAGCCCAGCCTGTGCCCTCTTGCAATCCAGGAATCCCTGGGGGATGTCTGACTGCCACTGAGGTGGGAGAGGCTCCCACTGCTGCTGCACTTGCCAGCCATGAGCCCGGCTTCTGGCTGAGCGGCGCTCCCCCTATGGGAGCACACTGACCACCAAGGAAAGCTCCTGCATTGAGCATCTGCCCCCTGGTGGTCATTGCACATCATAGCAACTGGTCATTCTGCCATTTGGTCAATTTGCATATTAGCCTTTTATTATATAGTATTAGAGAGGCCCGGTGCACAATTTTGTGCATGGGGGTGTGTGTCCCTCAGCCCAGCCTGCACCCTCTCCAATCTGGGACCCCTCAGATTGCAGGGTGTCCTGGGTGAGGGGCTAAGGGCCGTTTTCAGGCTGGCCATGCCCCCCCAGTGGGGACCCTCACCCCGGTGGTGGCGTGGCCAGCCTGAGTGAGGGGCTGAGGGCCATTTGCAGGGCCCTCCTTCAGCAGCCGGCCAGGGCAGGCAGGAAGTTTGGGTTGCCCCTGGTGACCCAAGGCTCCCACACACTCGGGCCAGCTCCGTGGCCGCCACCCACAAGTCCCTCCTTCAGAGGCCGGCCAGGGTGGGCAGGAAGCTTGGCTTCATCTGTCGCTGGGGGTGACCCAAGCCTCTCGCCTGCTCCGGCTGGCTCCATGGCCACTGCCATCTTTATCCCACTTATTTGCATACTCACTCCTGATTGGCTGGTGGGCATTCTGAAGTGATGGTTAATTTACATATTTCTCTTTAATTGGAGCAGATTGCTGTTCTCTTCCTATTAGAATATGACCTTCTTGACTTTGTCTGTGTGTTCACTACTGTATTTATGCAGCAAAAACAATATCTGATACATAACAGATGCTAGAATTTTGAGGGAATAAATCTTAGCCTTTGCTAGTGTATGTTAAGAGTCTCTCCCTCCTTCCATGGCTTCCTGGCTCTCTCAGAGTAAACTTCATAGCTCCTTTCCTGGCCCAGTCACACTTGCCTCCTTTGCGTTTTCCTGAAACTTAGTGCTTCCTGGTCGGCAGGGCCTTGGCTGTTGCTACCCGTTCAGCCTGAAATATTTTTCCTCACACTGTAAGTCCTCAGAGAGGCCTTTTCTGACTGCCCTGTACTATTAATGCCTTTTGCTACTTTATTTTACTTCACAGCACTCATCACTATATAAAATCAAATAATTTTGGTTAAACTTGTTTAAAAGCCATCTTTTCCATTAGAATGTAAATTCCACAGGGCTAGGAATTTATCAAGTCCTCCGCTCTAACCCCAGTACTTAGAACAGTATTAGGCCTGGAATAGGTGTCAAACAAATAGTGAGGTAAAATATTACTATAATGCTGCAGTGGCTCTTCATTTCCTAGAGCTAATCTATGCACAGTAAACCATCCTATATTATAAAAGGGTAATATGCAAATCAACTGAATGGTGGAACGACCTGTCGCTATGACACGCACTGACCACTAGGGGGCAGACACTCAATGCAGGAGCTGCCCCCTGGTGGTCAGTGTGCTCCCACAGGGGGAGTGCTGCTCAGCCACAAGCCGGGCTGACAGCTGGCAAGCATAGCAGAAGTAGGGGGAAGCCTCTCTTGCCTCCACAGCAGCACTAGGGACGTCAGACGGACATCCCCCGAGGGCTCTTGGACTGCTAAAGGGTGTATCTGGGCTGAGGGACCCCCCTCCCACCACCACCAGTGCGCGAATGTCATGCACCAGGCTTCTAGTTAAATAATGTGTGATTAGGGTATTGAGATTGGGAAAATGAGCCAAAAGTCTATGATAATGGAAGTGGCATAAATTATTAAATAGCATGATGTCTTACATATAAGGGGAAATAGTGTAATGCTGGAGATATTCCATTTTGAGATTTTTGTTTTCTATTCAAGGAAATGGTGTATTCATTAAGTCTTTCTAAAGCCACTCTGAGCCAAATGGTAGTTTTATAAGGGGGATAGGAGAGCAGGGAGGGCATAAGAGATTAAAAATTCCTTTCCATGAAAAAGAAGGTAAAAGATATTGAGGGCGGGAATCTATTTCAGGCACATCAAGAGAAGGCAAGGTTCTTTGGAAAAGACAATAATGCTAGGAAAACAGAGGCAGCAGGAAGAGAGAAAGAACAAATAGGAGAAGGACTAACTCCATAAAAGAAGCCATAGGCTTGAGTCTACAGGAGCTGAGCAGGGCTGTTGAGGACAGGACATTGTGGACGTCACTCATTACATTGGGGACTGCCCAAATGTAAGGGGCAGATGAAAGAAAGGAACCCAGTAAAGATGACCCACAATTGGTTGAGGAAAGCCAAGGTATCATTTAAAACAAAATAACTAGTGTACTGACATTCAAATATATGAGCATATATAATAAACAAAGGTGATGTTATAACCAGCATTGGATCAGAATGAGCCTAGAGATGGTCTACTTAGAGGACATCTGGGGGCTAATCCCTTCGGGATAAGTAATTAGTCATGGAAATACCTTTAAGAGCCGAGAAGCCACCGTCCCATCTGTCAGTTCCCCTCAGGGACTATCATCTCAACTATCAGGATATCTCCTTACAACAAACAAAGCTCCTTCTTTAACACCAGTCCATACTGTCCCTTTTCAGTTATCTGGAGCCAGATAGAACGACTGGCCTCATTAACCACAAAAACCCTAGTTATTCATGGAAATTATGATCAAGGTATTTTTATCTTCAGCTACTAGTAAAAATGCCTGATAGTTGCTTGGAAGATGGAAAGCAATCATTTGCCTAAGGTAAACCACCCCAATTATTATTTTCTACTTACATATTAGAGTAAGGAATCTACATGCAGTTCTATAAAGAATGTAGAAATCTGATAAATAGAATGGCCTGAATGCCAAATAGTACTGTATTTTTATAAATATATTTTTATTTGTTTAAGAGAGGGAGGAAAAGGAAGAGATAGAAACATCAATCATGAGAGGGAATCATTGATCGGCTGTGTCCTACACGCCCCACACTGAGGATAGAGCCCACAATCCAGGCATGTGCCCTGACTGGGAATTGAACTATGACCTCCTGGTTCATAGGTCAATGCTCAACCACTGAGCCATGCTGGCCCCAGGCCAAGTAGTACTATATTTTCAAAACTAAGTTTAAGTCTACTAATTAAGGTAAATACATTTTAGGAGGAACTTTAATGAACTATTTACTTCTGGCCTCTATCCCCCCTGCCCAAAAAAACACACAAAACAAAGAAACTACCAATTTGGTTCAAAACAGCTTTAAAGAAACTTAATAAGCTTAAAACAAAAATCTCAAAACTGAATATTTCCAGCACCATATATTTTTTCCTTACAAATTGTAGGACATAATTCTGTTTAACAACGTATACAGTTTACTTCTATTACTGTAGATTTGGGGGCAATTCTTGCAATCAGAATGCTAACAGAAAGCTTTGGTGTCGTAATTACATATCCCATCTTAGCAATTTATCATTTCAGTGTGCAGAGATTATCTCTAGATAATGAAGAGACATGGTTGCATTATAACAATTGTTTGGAGGAGAGTTGTAATAATTTTGAAACTAAGCCAGCTTGGAAATACTGAATTTAAGAACACTCCAGCCCTAGCCCGTTTTGCTCAGTGGGTAGAGCATCAGCCTACGGACCGAAGGGTCCTGGGTTCAAATCTGGTCAAGGACAAGTACCTGACGGGATCCTGGTGGGGGCTCATACAGGAGGCAACCAATCCATGTGTTTCTCTCACATTGATATTTCTCTCCGCCTTTCCCTCTCTCTAAAAATCAATGGAAAAATGTCCTCAGATGAGGATTTTTTTTTTTTTTTTTAAAAAGAACACTTTCAATGATACCTACCAAATAAGAGATTTAGGATCTTGAGAAAGTACTATTTATAGCAAAATCAAATTGATTACAAATGCAGAATAGGAATTTGACTCATCTGGATGAAATACAAGCTTACTTTTTTGGCAGTTAATCCGTGTCACAATAAGATCATTGTCATGCATGACATAAAGGCCTTAGTTATTTTTTAAGTGAACTTTCAGGTCTTGGTTGCTATATATACTTTGCAAAGTGAACATTCTCATTAAGTATTAAGGGCCTCTGAAACTATAAACTCTGAGGACTTAATGACTACTTACTACCAGCGTCGTGGTTAATAATTTTAAACCTTTGAGGCTCTCATACAAGCCCTAGTTTGATTCTTTTAATTAAGTCTTTCAAGTTTCTGTCTCTGTGTTACTGACCAAAAACTCTTCTTAATTTATAGTTTTGTAAAAGTTTGTTGGCAATATTTTAAAAACATTTTAAAAATTATCTTATACATGCCATTTATACATTACAGAAATGTTCACCCTTCTCCATCTGAATGTCAGTCTCTATTATGTACATTGCTAACTGTTTTTTCAGTCTGTTCTTTCTCCCAAGTAAAGAATGCACATGCACCCCTGACAGAGGAAAATCAAGCCAATTCCATTAAAGTATCTATCATTAAAAAAAAAAAAGCCATGCTTGATTTACCTGGTTCACTGCGAAGATGATCTGACTGTATACATCACTCTGTGTGTAAACTGCATAGGTGTCATCCGCTTGGTCCACATATCCTTTTAGGAAGAGGTGTTTGAATGCTATAGTGTTATCTTCCTTGAAAGCTACCACCATCTGGTTACTTAGCCCAAAAAAGACCAGCTTAAGGGGGGAAAAAGGAAAAAGTTAGAGGGTGAAAAAGCATCAAAATAAAGGTCTCCATATAATAATCAATTTATCTATTCAAGAAGCAGTGTCTAATTAATCCTGAATATGTCCCATAGAAATTAATCTTTGGTAGCTATGAATTAATTTGTCCTTAAAGATAAGGTAGGTTTCTAGTTCTAAGGTAAAAGGAAGTGGTTTTGCATCTTTTCAACATTTTTTTTTTAACGTCTGATGTCATTTATGGCATTGCTCCCATCGAAAGCTTCAGGAGTTCAGGTAAGTCCTTCAGGAGTTCTTCAGGTGTTCAGAGGAGCAAGGTCACTTTTTGGCTACAACATAGGGAGGTTCACTTAAAGAAAGCATGATAGAAACCCTGAAGTATGTGCAGAACTTGGGCAAAGGACATTTGAGGAGCTAAGAAGGAAGCCCAGAATTTAGCACTTTGAAAGGACATAATTCAAGTAGAGGAACATTGAGAAGAAACATTAGCAGAAGAAATGGTGTAGGGGCCTGAACAGCAAGTGGAAGAGTGTAATACTGAATTCTGTAAGACATCAAAAAGGTCTTGAAGAAGGTATATAATGTAATGTAAGAAATACCTTAAATAAGTCAAAGTCTTACAATCAAACTATATTCCTAGGTCTAATTACCAGAACTGTGACAATAAGACCCAATATAAAAGTACTCTTTCAACTTATCTCTAAAGTATATTAATATAACATATCCTTAATGTTCACGCAGGATTGACCCACATGAAACCAGTTGTTCACACGCAAAAAAAGGCTGTTTACCTGAACTGCTGTCATGGTAACATAAAGTCTGTCAATCATATCCCAAACCTTACTTTGCTTCAAGTCTTTCACCTTCTCTTCCCTCCCAAACCACCTTAATCTATCTCTATTTCATACACACACACACACACACACACACACACACACACACACGTGCGTGCACTCGCGCCCGCGCATGACATAAAGGCCTTACTTATTTTTTAAGTGAATTTTCTAAAGTATGTGTAGTTTAGAACATGCATTCTGACTTCGATCCCAGAATGAGGCAGGGTGTATTGTATATGGAAAAGGGAAGAACACTGAGCACCTATGGGCCATTACTCTATTCCAGCAACTTTCCTCACTCTAATCCTATAGTGTAGTTCAGTGATGGCGAACCTTTTGAGCTCGGCGTGTCAGCATTTTGAAAAACCCTAACTTAACTCTGGTGCCGTGTCACATATAGAAATTTTTTGATATTTGCAACCATAGTAAAACAAAGATTTATATTTTTTATATTTATTTTATATATTTAAATGCCATTTAACAAAGAAAAATCAACCAAAAAAATGAGTTCCCGTGTTACCTCTGACATGCGTGTCATAGGTTCGCCATCACTGGTATAGTTCCTAATGTACCTATTTTACAAGATGAGTTCAGAGAAGCTCAATAATTTTCCAAGTCAAATTACCCAAAAGTGTATAGTTAAAATTGGAGCCATCTAACAGACTAAATCCAAGCTGCACAACCCAGGTTCTGATCAGGAAAAATAGAGTAGCCAAGTCTTTTCCCCTTCATTCTCCCTTTGTAGATGTATGCTTATACCCTACACATGTCATCTCTCTCCACCTAACTCAACCCCATCACTGAAGAGCCTCTTTCAGCTCAAAGTCCTACTTAAATCCCAATAAGATATTCCAGGGATTTCACATCTATTGAAGCTGATGACCAAAAAGCCTCCAGAGAATTTGCAAACACATTCTTACCAATTCATTCAAATACATGAGGACCTCCCACATGCCAGTACTGAGCTAGAGACTGAAGATACAATGGGAGGCAACAGTCCTTGTCCTTAAGGGCCTAGAAGACAGGAGGCTGGGATAGAACTGCTATAATTCAGAGACTGAGCCAGGAAGTGGGGAAGAAAAAACCTTTAGTAAGGTCCCTATCATTGTGCACATCTTTCTTTTGTTACCGAGACACAACAGCTCCAACTTAACAGAAATACCACCTTCTTTTCCCTAAAGAAGAAATCTATTACCAAGTCACCCTTATTGATCAATTACAAAGTTGTCTTTATGTAATATTTGCTTGATTGCTCAGATATAAATTATGGAAACATCTCAATTGAAAAACCTCAATTCCTTTCAAAAACTTACCTAAACACCTTTCACATGTTTATTACTAACGAGCTTAACATTTTAAACCATTGGTCAATTCTTCTCTTGACCACTCTAGGAAACACAGGAAGGTTAGATAAGCTTCCTAAAAGATTAAGGAATAATTAAGATAATAAATCTTAGAGGGAATAAATCTGAGTTTGAATTTCAGTTCTGCTCTTCCTTTCCTGTCTATGATAGGCTATGTTAATGCACTAAGCCTCAGTGTTCTAGTCTGTGAAATGGGAATACCACTCTCTCTGATTTGTTTTAAGAACTGAACATGATGATGGCTATACAATGTTTAGCCTAAAACACAGCACTCATTCTAAGTAGAAAGTATTTATGTTCAACCATTTACTTTTATTTATTTTTTTTAATATATATTTTTAAATATTTTTTTTTTATTGCTTAAAGTATTACAAAGAGTATTACTATGTATTATGTCTCCTCCCCCCCGCCCCTCCCGCCCTTGACAATCCCCTGGCCTCCCCTACCCCCCAGTGTCTTGTGTCCATTGGTTATGCTTATATGCATGCATACAAGTCCTTCAGTTGATCTCTTACCCCCTCCTTGCCCCCCCCCCACCCTCCCCGGCCTTCCTGCTGTAGTTTGACAGTCTGTTCAAGGCAGCTCTGCCTCTGTATCTATTTTTGTTCATAAGTTTATAATGGTCTTTATTATCCATAAATGAGTGAAATCATGTGGTATTTTTCCTTCGACTGGCTTATTTCACTTAGCATAATCAACCATTTACTTTTAAAGAGAAATCGTTACACTCACCGACAGAAAAACATATGCAAGAATTCTACCAACTTCATATGATTATAGAAATCCCCTTAGCTTCTAACAATCTTAAGCATTTGTTCTTTTTTTTTAAATATATTTTATTGATTTTTTACAGAGAGGAAGGGAGAGGGATAGAGAGCCAGAAACATCGATGAGAGAGAAACATAGATCAGCTGCCTCCTGCACACTCCCCACTGGGGATGTGCCAGCAACTGGGGATGTGCCCGAAACCAAGGTACATGCCCTTGACCGGAATCGAACCGGGACCTTTGAGTCCGCAGGCCAATGCTCTATCCACTGAGCCAAACCAGTTAGGGCAAGCATTTGTTCTTAATAACCAGTTAAGATTAATGACTTCAGGGTTTAAAATATTTTTTTCCTTGAATATGAGTTGTTTATTTAGTTACGGGTTGTTGGGTTGTTTTTTGTTGTTGTTTTTTCACCAAAAAAAGAAAGTACTAATAAAACATGTCTTTCCCCTATTAAAATCTACTTTTACTTTTGCCTATTTGCTTTTAATGAAAGATAATTGCTCTCAGCAGCAAAAAAACATTTCTACACAAGAGTAAATCACAAGTATAAATAAAGAACCACAAAATTTTGTTTCCCCCAAAAAATGTTAAGAAAGACCAAGAAAATGAAATTCTTAACATCTCCTAAAATGAAGTGTCATATTTCACTCACCACCTATGCTACTCCTTTTTAGTTAATTCTGATTCTTCCACTGCAGGACTCCCATGATCACAGAGAATCCAAATACTTGCTTACAGAAACCCTTGAAGTGTCTGAAGAGAAATTCCCAGAAAACTAACTAGGAAGGAAAAGGCTCTTCTGATTGGATAACAGCTAGTTTCCAAGGTGTATTCAGAAACCTCTCTACTGGAAGCCAAATATTAAAATTTTCTTTTCCTGAAAACTAATTGGATTATGTGGCTGAAATGATAACTTAAGGAAAGATGAAAAGAAAAAAGGTAAGAAAAAAACCCCAAAAGTCTTCTTTCACAAATATTTAAGAGAGAAGGGTTTAAGATTTCATGTTTCCTTATTTATTGCTCCCCATTATGCATGCAGTTCAAAGTTATAAAAACCACTGGCTAGTTTGGCTCAGTGGATACAGCGTTGGCCTGCGGACTGATGGGTCCTGGGTTCGATTCCAGTCAAAAGCACATGCCTGGGTTTCGGGCTTGATCCCCAGTGGGGGGCATGCATGAGACAGCCAATCAATGATTCTCATCATTGATGTTTCTCTCTCTCTCTCTCTCTCTCTCTCTCTCTCTCTCTCTCTCTCTCTCTCCATTCCTCTCTGAAATCAATAAAAATATATTTAAAAATAACAAAAAACCACTAGCCATGGGCCTCTTTGTTGTTAAAAGAGGCTTTTAACAAACCTCTGACCTGAGGTGCTCACCTGAATAGTCACCATTGCAAGTTTTATAATTTGTATAACAAGTTTCCATGGTTTTCTGCCTCGAGCCCAGAATTTCTCACAAGGATTCATGAAAAAAAATTTGAGTTTTCGCCTCATCTGGTCTTCTAATAGGAGCTCCTCAGAGGGAGATGTATTCTGGTTAAATGTGCAGCCATTTTCCTCCTGCTGAGAGCTACAGCTATTTGTAACGACCTCAGGATTTGCCATCTCTAGAGGGAAAAAACAAACAAACAAAATTGTTTCCATTCTGTAAGTAAAGACACAAGTTTATGTTCTTTGCTATTGCAGGATAGTTGAAGGAGTCACAACAGAAGATCTGGTTTCAGATAAGCACCATTGTTGTAAACTGCACTTTAGATGTTTACAGACTCAATTAGAATGTTAACATATCATTTTTCTTTTTGTTTCCGTTATTAAATGATTTTTTTACTCAGTTAAATTTACAAAATTCAGGGACTTCATTTAGAAAAACGTTATATGTACTTACACATACATGGTACGTATAGGCTTTCTGTCTCGTTCAGTGGCAGATATGGAGCATGGATTGTGAGCTGAAAGCCAGGTCAGGGCTTCAGAGGGTAGATGGACCTTGGAATTATATGGGGACATTTTTTTTTATATGTGGATATGGCCACTTTTCTTCTGGAGAGACTTAAAAATTTATCAGATTATCAAAACAGTTTTAAACCACTGAGTTCTGATTGTTTTTTAATCCTGGCTCTACAACTGACACTTTTGTGACAGGAGCCTCTCTGACCCTCAGTTTTCCCTTCTGCAAAATGAAAACAGGAGGTGCTGTCATATGACTGTATTGAGCATTACAAGTGAAAATGCAACCAAAGCCCCTGCATAGGGCCTCACACTAAGCAAGCAGCCTCACTCTCCCCACAGCCCCATCAGTTTCCTAAAACTGCCCACAAGTTCTTAGTGGCCCTGTGAGCCTCAGGGGATTTAACTGTCCTACAACAGGGGGCACAGAAGCTCAATTTAAGTCCAAATCCCAGGCAGCCATGTCTTGTATTTGCTTTTTGTTGGAGACTTGATAGTTCTGTAGCACATTTTACTTTTCAGGGTACTTCACAGCTATTATTTCATTTGTCCCTTTGAAAAGGATAAGGCTGGTTTTTTTATTGTCTTTCTAGTCATCTTTTCCAAAGTGACCAAGAAGTCACTCCAGAAGCTGGGACCTATCTTGGACTTTTTTCTCAGACTAGTATGGACATTCTGGAAACCTGTTCAAAATAAAATACCCCAAACCACCAGGGAAAGTCCTTCCATATAAAAGGATGGCTCTGTTTGATATTTCTCTAATAACTTGTACTCAGAAATCAAAGGGGAATTCAAACTATACAGATTAATACAATATGTGTCAAGTCACTGTGTAGGCACCACATTCAAGCCTAGAATCCCATTGTTGGTTCTGGTTGAGACATTCATAGTAAACACAGCATCTCCAAACAATAGATATTCACTATAAGAACTAGGCATGGGATATGTTTTTAAACTCTTAATGTATATATATATATGCTATTGCTGAATCAATAACATAAAATATACTTACAATAGCATACAAACCCCTTCAAAATGAAATAATTATAATAGGACTCATTAAAGTGTGGCTTGTGTGTATGTTAAAATGCCTATCAAAGTGTGAGTACAATAGCTCTTAGGTAAAGACATAAAGGAGAGAAAACGTTTACCAGTACCTTAGGATTTTCACTCAAGAACACGTTATTCTTTTCTTCAAAAAGGTATGATGTTTTTAATCAGCATTTTAAAAGACTTTACTTATTATGGGACTTAAAATGAAGCTGATTTATGTTGCTCAAAACTCATATGAACATCAACATAATGAAGCTCTTAATAATAAAACATGTTGGTGAATTACAGATTTGAGGTCAATTAAGCCCTTTCTGTTTTGATACAGGGAAAATTAAACTTTAAACAAACCAGCCACAGGCCATGTAACAGTAACCCATAGGAACAAAAGAGAAAATGAGCCAACCCCAATTAATTTATTCAGCACATCGCACCTCGTTGTCCGGGGAACCAGATATTACATGTACCAGGACTGACCGCTAAACTTGCTGCAAACGTTAGCTTTGCCGCCTCACAGATGCCCTTCGGAGGAGGGTGCACTGTGAAAACTGCAACCAGTCCAGACCACTAGCCGCAGAAGGGGGGCAGGGCACACCCCTACCCACCCCAGAGCGCCCAGCGGGAGGCGGGATGGGCGGAGCTGCGGGTCCCGAGGGTGGTTATCTCGAGGTATTATTGGAATCTACAAACTAACACACAGGGGTTGTTTATTGAGGGCGATGAAAGACAACTGGATTGAGCTGCGGAAAATTACGGAGAACTAGGGACTATGTGTCAATAGCAAAAGCCTCACACCTGGTGACCAAGTAACGCAACCTCATTTCTCCAGAAGTGCGTTGTCACTTCATCAGACACAAACCTCGGGTCTCTTTTCCGTTCTTTCTTCCTTCCTTCACCTTTTTATCTTTTCTCGACGAGCGCTCAGGCTAACTTTATTGGGCTGGTACTTGGTTCCCGGAAGGGCGTGAAGGCACCGCGCTCATCCGAGAGCCGAGCCCGCAGCCGCCGCGCCTTCCTGCCGGGCCACTGCGCCCTGAGCCCCTTAGACCACCGAGCCCGGCTGGACGCTGCTTTCGCCCAGCGCCCGGACCCCGGCTTTGTGCCCGCCCCCATTTCCGTCCGCCCCCGCGCCTCTAATAAAGGGATATCTTAGCGAAAAGAGGCTGGCTGTGCACCGTCCAGAGACTCCAGACCATCTCTGAGCCGCCGCACGCAGTCCGCCCCCTCCCCTCCCTAGGCCTTCGGGGAGACGTCCTCTGGTGGCTCCCGGCTCTCGACATCTCCGCCTCCGGCTTCTCGGCGGGCGGGGGCCCGGCTGCGGGGCGCGGGGCAGAGCCTCCAGCCACTGCAGCCGGGTCCGAGTCTCCAGGCGGGGGGCGCGCCGACCCGACCCGCGGGACCCCCGCCCGACCCCGGCCCGCGCGCGCCCCCACTGACCTCGGCGGGGTGGCCGGGCGGGCGCTGCGCCCAACACCTGCAGCTGGTAGCCGCCTGCCGCCTGTGTCTCCTCCATAGACCCGACGTCCGGGCGCCGACCCTCCCGCTTTAAGTCCCCGACGGCTCCGACATCGCGGTTCCTCCCTGCGTGGCGGGCGCCGTTCCCACGACACCTGATGCCTCTGGGCGGCGCGGGGCTGGACTCACCTGAGGCCGTCGGCGCACCTGGGGGGCGGGGGGGCGGGAGCAGCGGGGCGACCCCGGGGTGCGCCGTTAGCAGGCCAGCGGGGAGGCGTAGGGTCTTCCGAGCCGCCGGGGGACGCGCTGTGCCCGGGCGTCACTCTGGAAACCTCTGAGGCTCGGCTCAGCGGGCAGAGCGGGCGTCCGGCCGCCAGGAGCCGCTGCCGCTGGCATCCTCCCGCCTCCCGCCCCCTGAACTCGTGCCCCTCCGCCCGCTGCTCCGGTTCCCTTCCACGC
Source organism: Myotis myotis (assembly GCF_014108235.1). Lineage (NCBI taxonomy): Eukaryota > Metazoa > Chordata > Mammalia > Chiroptera > Vespertilionidae > Myotis > Myotis myotis. Next base: position 62,536,403 of record NW_023416324.1, read on the forward strand.
CCTTTCTGGAGCCGTCTTTCAGGGGGGCAGGCGGGGCGAGGAGGCTGTCCGAATGAGCCCAGCATTCTCCGGCACCCCACCCCTACCCCCCTGCTGTCTGGGCCCCAGTAAACCACTCGCACACCCCTGCACGTGCTCTGCGATGGAGCGAGAGCTGTGGGAGGCGAGGTGAAAGTACTCGGGCTCCGGGCGCTTCCTCTCACTTGGTGGGGGAAGGGGAGAAGGGAAGGGGCGCGAAGAGGGGCGAAGAGCCCGCGGGCCTTGGGTGCGCAGACCTCTCCAACAGCTGTCAGTTCTGGTGTTTGCATACAGGAGAATCAAAAAGTGCAGGGCTTCTCAAGCTGAGACGTGCACCCTCTCTAGGCCTTCCAGTTGTGCAAAATTGCTGTGACGTTAATGAACTGTTAGATCCTCTAGACTGGCTGCTGGGACCCAAAGCGCCCTGGACAGCTCCTGGAAGAAATGGGTCTAGAAATATTTGAGGTAGTGACAACGATTCTTTGCTTGGTCAAACTTTAGTCAGGCCCCTACACTTTCTCCTAGGTGCCTCTGTGCACTTTCTTGTAAAATCCGATTTTAGCAAGAACGCTGCCAAGTCAGTTTACCAGAATCCGCTCCCCTCCCCCCGAAATACCCCCCCCCCCCCCCCGCGCAGTATTTGATTATCCTCCATTTCTGATGGGGTTCCTCATCTTCCATCATCCCTCAGGTGATGTCTGATCACCCTGGCCTGTTTTCAGTTAGGTAGGTTTAGCCTGAACTTCCCTCACCCCTGTGGTCTCTTAGTAATTTTTCACCCACTTGACCATACTGAATTTGGAATTGAGCCCCAACTCTCTCCCCCACTGTGAAATCCCATTGCAGTGGTCCCTATAACTGTCTCCATGGGCCAGAATAAAGTCTGCCTTCTATTTTTAACAAGTGCTGTTGAATATTTTTCTTCTTTAGGAGTGGACCCCGAGCCCTGCTGCAGTGGCTCAGTGGTTGAGTGTGGACCTATGAACCAGGAGGTCACGGTTGGATTCCATGCTGGGGTTGCCTGCTTGATCCCCAGTAGGGGGCATGCAGGAGGCAGCTGATCAATGATTCTCTCTCATCATTGATGTTTCTATCTCTCTCTCTCTCCCTGTCCCTTCCTCTCTGAAATCAATAAAAAAAACCAAAAAACATATATATATATTTTAAAAGAGTAGTTCTCGAGCCATGATTTTTTTTCTTTATGAATTTTTTAAACTAAACCTGAGTTTACTCCTTATCAGGACTACATCGGGAACTTGGTTAATTTGAATCACAACCACTTTGGATATATTTTGATTGTTTTTTTTTTATTATTTTTTGGCCCCAGGTAAATTTGTTTAAAAAATTCACTGAATTTCATAACAGGTAATTCCCCCAAATTATATAAAGAGCTGTCAGATCCTTTTTCAAAACCTTTTACAAATCCTAAACCAGATTGTATGGGTAATTTATAAATGAAATACCTTTTCTTGAAATGGAATACAAGAATTGTATGCTGTTCATTAATCTGAATCCCAGGTGCTGGGAACAAGGAGATACTCAAAAGGCTGTAACTGGCACACTCAATTCTCAAGTGCAATTTGGGAAATACAATTTAATCTCTAATGCCCATATGCCTCCACATGCTTTAACACTGTTTCCTTACAATAATAGTGAAGTCATCTTTACAATGGGAGTTCAAAGTGCTTTATTTTTCTAGAACAATCTAAACTTTGGAGGGGTTTGCAGATATAAATGATAACCCTAACTTAACCCTAGAGTTGACTTAAGTAAATGAGTGAATAGAAAAAATCCAGGCTTTGAAGTCAGGTGAATGCGGGCCCAAATTCCCTTCTGTGCCACTTACTGAGTGACCTTGGGGAATTACTTAACATCTTCACCTCCCCAGTCCCTTCTATTGTAATCCATCTAATAATAGGATGCATGCAAAGCACTCATTACTATGCCTGGCATATTTTATGTTCTTGTAAATGTTCATGGGGGGGGGAGGGGGGAGTCTAAATTAATGAATGAATCAACTATGTTCATGAATTTCAAGACAATATTATTAGGATATTAATTATCAACAAGTTTATTTATAAAGTCAACCCAATATCAATCAAAATTCCAGGAAGACTTTTTGTAGAAATTGACAAGCTGATTCTAAAATTCATACGGAAATGCAAAGAAACTAGAATAACCGAACAATTTTTTAACATAAAGACAACCTTTTGGTGCTTGGGATAACACTTCAACCAACTGAGCCATCTGGCTATGGTTCATTTGCTTTTATAACAATGAAATTATTTTGTGTTTTCAAAACACTGTATCATTTAGCGAATATTTCAAACACTGGAAAATGCAACAAACATGATTGGGTAGTATTCAGATAATGTAACATTAGGATGTCCTAGCAAGATCAATAGTATTATAAAGAAATATGTTGAAATCACCAATTTAGGGAGTTATTTTGTTTGCAAAACTTGTTATTTCTTGAATAAACTTCTTAATGTTTATTTGCATGAACTAACATGACAACAATGACAATTAAGACTGACAACTTAGATTTTCACTGCTTCTTTATTTTTATTTTTTTTTTAAATATATTTTATTGATTTTTTACAGAGAGGAAGGGAGAGAGATAGAGAGTTAGAAACATCGATGAGAGAGAAACATCGATCAGCTGCCTCCCGCACATCCCCCACTGGGGAAGTGCCTGCAACCCAGGTACATGCCCTTGACCGGAATCGAACCCAGGACCTTTCAGTCCGCAGGCCGACGCTCTATCCGCTGAGCCAAACCGGCTTTGGCTTCACTGCTTCTTTAATGTGCTTCTGTCATACTGCCATAATATTGACCTTAATATTTGACTCTGCATGGCAGAGTTTCCTGTCTTCCTTTTGACTTGGTGTCAATACATTCATTTAAGCCAATGGTTGAATGTTAAGGCTTAATTTTCCCTTTTACATTATTTTCGGCACCTTTGTCAAGAATCGATTGATATATATATATATGGATATTTCTGGACTCTCTAGTCTGTTCCATTGTCTACATATATTCTATATGTCTCTATACACATACCAAACTGTCTTGCTTTAGAATAAGTCTTGAAATCAGGGAGGGTAAGTCTTCCAATCATATTTTAATAGCTATGTATTTTGTTAGATGGGTACTAGAATCATCAGGGCAATCACTTTGTAAGTTACATAAACATCTAATCACTATGTTGCACTATGTTGAAACTAATATAATATTTTAAGTCACCTGCAATTGAAAAATAAATTTTTAAAAATTTGGGCAAAGGCCTAGCTGGTGTGGCTCAGTAGTTGAGCATCTACCTATTAACCAGGAGGCCGTGCATGTTTCAATTCCCTGTCAAGGCACATGCCCTTCCCCCACTCGGTCCCCAATATGGGGAGGGCAGGAGGCAGCCAAGATCAACGATTCTCTCTCATCGTTGATGTTTCTCTCTCTCCCTCTCCCTTCCTCTCTGAAATAAATTTAAAAAATATTTTTAAAAATTGAGCAAAGGCTATGAGCTGGTTACTCATAGAATAAGAAACCTTATCAGAGAAAAAAATGAAAACATTTAAAAAGAAAGTAAGCTTATATAAAGCAATGTATAACCTGGCCGGTTTTGCTCAGTAGTTATAGCATCAGCCCTTGGACTGAAGGGTTGTGGGTTCAACTCCTGGCCGAGGGGATGTACCCCCATTAAAAGTTTGATCCCAGCCCCAGAAGCAGGAAGCAACCAATCAAAGTTTTTCTCTCTCTCCCCCTCTTCTCCCTCTCTTCCATTCTCTCTAAAAAAATCAATGGGGAAAATATATCCTCAGATGAGGAATAAAAAATAATTATAAAGCAACATATGCCCTAATATCCAATCTCATAATGCTTTTGTAATCAATTTTAATAACTGAACCAACATCAAATACAGAATGAAAAACATTTTTCCTCATCTGGACTATTTGTCATAAAACAAAGATTAAATCTATTGGATAAGGCAATTAATGTCTCATATATTTTGAGTTGTCATTTGAAGAATAACTTTTGAAATATTAAAATTTTTCTTTTTAATAATTTTATATTTTTCATTAACTCTTCCTTCTTTCAATGTTTTTTATTATGAAATGTCTATAACAGGTAGCAATAATTTTTACATGTAAATTAAATATGTAATCTTGTTTAATATATTGGTTTATAATAATAGTAAACCAAGCTTTCATTATTACCTTTTTTTAAACCAAAAGAAACTTCTGAAACTTTTGGTATAACCTTATCACAGAAAAATAATTCATTGTTTATTATGGTTACCCATTATATTTCTAAAGCATCTATATATATAAAAGCCTAAGTGACCATTAGGACTGGTCGACTGAACAACCAGTTGACCAGTTGCTATGATATGCACTAACCACCAGGGAGCAGATGCTCAGTGCAGTAGCTATCCTTTGGTGGTCAGTGTGTTCCCACAGCCAACCTCCCACAGTCCCTTCCCCTGGCCAGCCAACCTCCTGTGGTCCCTCCCCTGGGCCAGGTGGGCCCGATCGGCCCTGACCAGGACTGGGCAAGGCAGCCCAGATTGGCCCCAATCGCTGGCCAGGCCAAGGAACCTCACCCATGCACAAATCCATGCACCGGGCCTCTAGTGTAAAATAAAGTGCTATGAAAAAGAAAAGTATATATTATCCTCTCAGGAGTTCCATTTTTTTCCTAGTCCCAAAGGTTAATCTCTTGGGAATTGGAAACAGTACTACATAACCAGTGACTTCCTACAGCATTCTTGATATCTGATGGATAGCTTTTTTCACATTTTTATCTTCTTGCCATCTCAAAAATCCTGTGTGCTTCAGAGCCACATAACTCAGCTGAAAGTCTCAGGTAGCACGGGTATTAATCATGTACATGTGAAACCCTGATATTTTCCCCTTGTCTTTTTACATTTGTACCAATGCATTTTCTTTTCCCTTAATTCCATCTCTTTTTTTAATTAAAATGCTTATTTATTCAACATATACATATTCAACAAGTATTGATTGAGGGCCTCCTATATTCCAGTAAAGGTATTAGGTACTATTGATAGAAATATGAATAAAAAATATAGTTGCAGTCTAGAAGATAATTTAATTTTTATTTATTGATTTGAGAGAGAGGAATGGAGAAAGAGAGAGAGAGAGAGAGAGAGAGAGAGAGAGAGAGAGAGAGAGAGAGAGAGAAGCCAATTTGTTGTTGCACTTATTTATGCATTCATTGGTTGATTCTTGCATGTGCCCTGACTGGGATCAAACCTGCAACCTTAGCTATTGGAATGGTGCTCTAACCAACTGAGCTACCTGGCTAAGGCCTGCTATGAAGTTTTAAAGTATTTCAATTTCTGTACTTCTTTCGTTGCAGATAGGTAACAAATATTTTATGGACTAGTGGACTAGTAATGTATATTTCCTGGCTGGCTCTGACATCCAGTGGAAATGTCTACTAGATCGTTGAATATTCAAATCTACTTTTAATTGTCACCAAAGGGCAGAGGCAATGTCTATGAATTTACTTTGAACATAATTTAAGATTAAATCTGATTCAACAAGCATTCATTAAAATATGTACCGCATTTGAGACACGATGCTGGCTTTTTAGGACAGTGCTACGGAGAAGGGACAGATTAAGGTCTGTGGGCAATCTGAATAGGCTACGAATTTGTCATCCCCTCATACTAATATTCTTTAAAAATGTATTCGCTATATATCTAGCAGAAATAGGAAAAAAACTGATTTCTGTTAACAAACATGTATTCTCTTCCTTTACATTTGAAATAATTTATTGAGCATAGTTTTTTCAAACTAAACAACCTATCTGGAACACATTGAAATGTTTAAAATTTAGATATTAAAACTGGCTGAACTCAGAGATGGGAGCATTATTTTTTGGTTGAATCTTGTGGTTTGTACTCTCAGCAAAATTACTCAACACGGATTTTTTAAAATATATATTTTTATTGATTTCAAAGAGAAAGGGAGAGAGAGGTAGAAACATCAATGATGAGAATCATTGATCAGCTGCCTCCTGCACGCCCCATACTGGGAATTGAGCCAGCAACCGGGGCATATGCCCTTTGAACCCGGGAGCCTTCAGTCCACAGGCCGGCGCTCTACCCACTGAACCTGACCGGCTAGGACCCCATAACCACAGAGAAAATGAACCTTGGAATTCCTTAGGAGGTTAAGTATGAGACTCATAGTTAAGGTTTGAGTTAAAATTTATACAAAAGTTACTTTGGCAAGAGGAAACGGTAACACTTTAGAAGATAATCGAACCGGATTATCTCTCCTTCACACGGAATCTAGGGCAGGTTTCTGGGAGGGCCCAGCTCACCCTTGGAAGGCGAGGCAGCTGCCCTAAGGATGCTCCCCCAATCTTCACATCACCCGCCCCTCCCTGCTGCTAGAGGCCACACCCTCCCAGGCTTTTTCTTCGTGTTCGGTTGGGCTGGACCCAGCCTGTCAGACCTGGGGCCAGGTTGGGCCGCTGTTCTCAATGAAATTATCATCATGTACACCTCCTTCCTTGCAAGTGGAAAACTGCCGGCCCTCGCCCTGTTTCCTGTTACGTGACGTTATCATCATAGCAACCAATCACAGCTGAAAGAAACTTAGAGAACGGAGACTGTATTGGTTTTGGTGTCTTGTCAATCTGCTGAGTCACCGCCTCTTTTCTCTTAGCAACGGATGCGTCAGAGCAACCGCTTGCGAAGGAGCTGCGTTTTGTGCTCTTAGGACTTGTTTTTCTGAGAGGAGAGTAAAACTTCCATCTTCAGCCCCAGAAGGAGTTTTTCGTAGGGTGCTGCCCAGAGGCTTCTTTTCTCTTCTGTTTAGCAGTATCAGGTAAGGGAAGCTCGGAATGGGAAAGGAGGTTTGGAAAACAAATACTTTAGTCTTTCAAAGGCGTTGGAACACTATGTACTGGGCACAGTGGAGACTACAAAAAAGTACAAAACTCTCCCTGCTTGCAGAGAAAGGAACTTCCAGCCCAGCCAGGAGACAAAAATAGCAACGAGAGAGCAGTTAAGGACATTCTTAAGAACTTGGAGGGCAGGTACAGTGTCTTATTCATAGATCATATATCCCCAGTGTCTATCACATTGCCTGGCGCATAGTGGGAGACCAATAAATACTGGATGGATGATGGATGGATGGAAAGGAAAATAGCATGGTTCTGGTTATTCATCGGTATTGGAGATCAAAAAGGAAAAGATAAATGTGGACTAAAGTAGTTAGAGATGACTTCAGGACTGTTGAGAAAGGGCTGCAGTAGATAAGGAGTGCAGAAACAAAGGGGGAGACTTTAACACTTTGACAGTAAGGACTTTGTCTTCCTCATGTTGTGACCTCCAGTGCCTAATGGTTGCTCAAAAGTTCTCTCTCCTTCTGCCCAGTGTATACTGGATGCTGCTTGAATTCACAGCCACTTCCAGGCACCTCTGGGTTTGAGGCCCTCTGCATTTGTGGAAGCCTGGCATAATTAACTCACTACAGTGTGATTAGAAAGCGTCAAGGAGAACGAAACTGTTTAGGCTTGAGTGAGAGAGGTGGGGAGGCTTCAGGGAGAAGGTCCTGCTGGAGTTGAGCCTTGCAGGATGAGGGATGAGTAAGATTTAAGCCAACAGAGAAATGTGTGCATGGTATGGAGCAGGAGAGGTTGGAGAGAACGGGGTTCCCTAGAGAGGGAGGTAGGAAGACTGTTTGGAGCTGCTGGGACTGTTTCGAGACTGGACAGTAACCCTGTGAGGCAGGAGTAGAACTCGAGGAGTGGATAGGATGGGGCAGACTCTGAGAGTGTGGAAGGTGGTGCTTACACAGTCGGACTCTGGTCTGCAGGCCTGTGCAAGACCGCCTCCCAGTGATTTTTCAAACGCAGACTCTCCCAGACCTGCAGAATCCCAGTGGCTCCCGGAAGTTTGCATTTCAGATGAGCTCCATTTCTCCCCTAGTGGAGGAGAATGCCACTGTGGACTACAGGGATCCGGATTAAGGAAGCAACTTGTTAAGATCTGCATTTCACAAAGGGCTCTGAAGGCTGTCCTGTGGGTGGCTATGCTGGTTGGAACAGAGTCAGGGAGGCCAGTTAAATGTCCATGATCTGATTGGAGGGTGGGGTGTGGATAGAGAAATAAATCATATGTTTATTTTTACTAACGACTAATTGAAATGTATGCATTTGGTAATAAACCACAGTAATATTAGCAAGACCTGTGATTTTGTCACTAAGAGAAATTACAGTTCTTATTACATTATGGATGTTATAAATATCTGATTTATGTTCATCACATCTTCAAAATTAAGTGGTAATTAGAATCACTGCTAGGTCTTGATATTTAATGCATTAATTAAAAAGCACATAAATTATTATATCATAATTTTAAAAATATTTTTATAACTGTATTTCAAAAAATCTCCCTTGTAATCACATGTTCTTATTTGATGTACGGGGCTTCATCAGGCTGCCAAAGGGTTCATGGCACAAAATAGGAACTTCTGGTACAGGAGGGCTTGTACGCCTGAACACGTGGAGGCTATGGGAAGGAGGGCTTTGAATTCAGGAGACATTTCAAAGGGTGAAGTGATGGAAGAGCATCTACTTAAATGAGTATTCTGTCTTGGAAAGAGGTGGAGGTAGGTTGGAAGGGGAGAAACGAGTGTAACAGACTAATTGGAAACATTGTCGGAACAGTCATTTCTGGAGGGTGGATGTGGTGTACTTGTCAGAAGACTGCTGAAGAGCCCAGGAGAGCCTTGAGGCTTAATCAGGGTCTTGGTGGAGACCGACGAAGCAGCAGCAGTTCTTGGAGACACATCACCAGACTCCTACAATGTTAGTCTTACCTCAGATTCTAAATCTTTGTTTAAAAGAAGAAAAGATGGGAGGCAAGCATGATGAGCTTACAAATTCTCTGGGGAGAGAAAAGAAGATGGTGACCATCTAGACAAGGTCGGCTAATTGAAGGAGACTCGAGACATAACACTTTCTAAGGAAGCTGTTAGCAGCGGTTCTCAACCTGTGGGTCGCCACCCCTTTGGGGGTCGAACGACCCTTTCACAGGAGTCGCCTAAGAGCATCAGAAAACACATATATAATTACATGTTGTTTTGTGATTAATCACTATGCTTTAATTATGTTCAATTTGTAACAATGAAATTGGGGGTTACCACAACATGAGGAACTGTATTAAAGGGTCCCGGCATTAGGAAGGTTGAGAACCACTGCCCTAGGGAGAAGGTGCCAGAGCTACAGGTCTTCTCAGAATTAAAGGTCTCATGACTGGGAGTAAGACAGTCGTGCATACAGGTAACAAATGGGAACATGTAAGCCGGTGTGTGCATTGTAGCCAAATCAAGTGAAGAGAGGGCACCAATCACTGTTTAAATCACTGTATTATATCAATCATAATTTGTCACCTATTCCTCCATATGGAGCAGTTACCCTCCTAAATAACAAAAGCTTCATAAAATGATAATCACAGAGAAGTCGAAAGTTAGTTTGAAACAAGGTTGTGGCCAGCTCTGAATGCAATGTTCCTCATAATCACTAGAGTGCCCTCATAGGTTTTGAACTGTTACTGGGTAAGAGGACCACCCAGTACTCACCTCTCATTGCTCTCTAATATCCTTTGTTGTTAATGTGGAAGAATATGTGTTCTTTGCTACGTTATTATCATTTGAAAAAATATATGTGAACACTTTGAAGGAAAAAGTGTGTATGCTCAAACACTTAGACACATACCCACACTTTAGTCAAGATTTAGTCATCAAGATATTGAGCATAAAATAAAACTCATGATGTTTTGACTATGGGCAATTGCTGGGGTGCAGACAAGGTACCCCTATGTCAGTCTTAGTGGTATGTGGATTGTTTTGAGCTAAAGGCAACTAGAACCCTGCAGGCTCGAGAGAAACTCATGCTTCCTGCCCTATCTAGGAGAATTAAATTAGGAGCCTGGCCCACAATAAGAATTAATACCAGAAATGACATTTTACCTTACCTGTGTGTATGGCAGGCACACTAATAATTACTGAACACGTGCTCTCCTGAAATGCCCCTTGGAAGGCTCACGGTGCATTACCTCCTCCCAAGCTCACAAAGTCATACCTCAGTTGCCCTTTCTGTCTCTGAACCTCAGTGCATGTGGAGTCTCTGACTCTCATATATGCAGGGTTCCCATCCATATATACATGTTAAATTTGGGTCATTTTCTCTGGTTAATCTGTCTCAAATCTATTTGATTATTAGGTCAACCGAGGGTAGAGGAACACTATGAAATAATATTCAATCTGTGTTTGGTTTATTAAAATGAGACAAACAGTAAACAGTGTAAGATGACTGAGTTGATGATGATGCGACTTTATTTCATCTTCACAATCACCTTGTGCATTAGGTTTTATTATCTCCGTTAAACTGATGAATCAGCTGAAACTCAGAAGGTCAACAATTAGCCCAGGGTCACTCAGCTGATGAAAGGTAGAGCCTGTTTTTAGGCTCCTCTGGTTAGACTCTTGAAATCACACTCCTAGCCACTGAACAAGATGGGGCGAAGGTGAGCATTGAGGAGATGAGAAGGGTTTGGTGTCATGGCAAGGCCCTTGGCCAGAGCTATGTCCTGCCAAAATTGATGAGCAACCCCCCAGAAACTTTTGGAGGCCTTTTCTGACAGCACAAATAAGGACACAGTGGTTACATGCATGTATGCTAGGACAAAAGTACTATCTACACTATGATAATTTTAAAATTATGTGCATATGTGCACACTGTGGGCCTGTGTCTGCCCCTGGACTTTAAACCTGTCTTTGTAGCTGGGGCACCTGCCAAGGAGCCAGGCACAAGGCAGCACAGAGCAGCTCCCTGGGTGCAGAACCACAGCCAGAGGTGGGGCAGCAGTGTCCTCTCTGGTGCTTCCATGGCAGGGTCTGAAGCTGAAACCTGGAGGAGTTGGCAGGTCACCATCCTGTGTTTCAGCTGAATAGCTCCGCCAGAATGGCAAGGTCTGCCAGTGGTTCTCAACCTTCCTAATACCGCGACCTGTTAATACAGTTCCTCATGTTGCAGTGACCCCCAGCCATAAAATTATTTTCGTTGCTACTTCATAACTGTAATTTTGCTACTGTTATGAATTGTAATGTAAATATCTGATATGCAGGATGTATTTTCAGGGGTCGCGATGTTATGCCCAGAGTTCAGGGTCCCCAACAATCCACCACCAGGGAGCCCCCTCCGATGCAAAAGCAACGAGTCTTTATTGATCAATTCTAGAATTGGCTCCCAGCCTCTATCCGGCGCAGCGGTGAGGCGAGAGAGCGTGTCCCAGGAGAACAAAGGTTATATAGGGCTAGCTATTTGGGGTGGGCTTTAGGGGTGACGTGAGTTACAGAGATTGGTCAGGGTTTTACAGCATAAGGGTCAGGAAGTGACCATCACATTCTGAAGGTTGGAGCCGTCCTCCACTATAGCCTTATTAGGACCTTAGCTACATTTCTGGAGCTTCATTGGTCCACTCAGGTGGGTGGTTGGGAGAGTTAGGACAATACCAGCATTCTTGTGGTCACTCTCGGGGGTCGGGGGGGCGGCTTGGGCTGAGGGCCAAGCCTTGCAAGACAAGATAGAGGAGAGGGAGAAGAGTATGTCTCTGTTTCGTCCTTGAAGAGGGAGGAGGGTATATTTCTGCTCAGTTCTTTCAAGTTCCGTTCTGTCCCTTCAGCGACCCACAGGTTGAGAACCGCTGGTAGACTAAGATTGTTGTTGCAATAAACCTCTGCCCCCAGAACACCCACTCTATAAAGATACATGCTGCCCTAGCCAGTTTGGCTCAGTGGATAGAGTGTAGGCCTGTGGACTGAAGGGTCCCGGGTTCGATTCCGTCAAGGGCACATGACCAGCTTGTGGGCTCGATCCCCAGTAGGGGGCATGCAGGAGGCAGCCAATCAATGATTCTCTCTCATCATTGATGTTTCTATCTCTCTCTCCCTCTCTCTTCCTCTCCGAAGTCAATAAAAATATATTTTAAAAATAAATAAAGATTAGTTAGCCAAAGGCTCAACTTAGAAAACATACTCATGTTTACCAAATGCTAATGCTTGCTATTTGAACCTGTGAGCCAGACATCTAATGGCATTCTCTCTTTGTGCAGCCTGAGTCAGAGCCATGGCTCCAAAACCTCGAGGAGGAAAGACTCCACGTGGCAAAAAGAGAAAAGGAAAACATGGTGAAAATAAGGACTTAACACTTGGTAGGATTGTCTTTTCATTAATGGGGTTTTTATGGCTTCAGTATTTGTACAGTTAGCAGCCAAAATTATCATGGTTTTGGCTGTCATAAAGCTAAACACAAATGGAATTCAAAACATGGGCATTTATTCTCATTTTGTATGTATTTCATTACCATTCAACACCATCGGAAAGATATCATGAAGAGATAATTCTGTGAGAAAGACAGTTATTCAGATTCTGTTTATTTAATTATTCATAAAATAGTTTAAGACTTCATCATATATTTGCATTTATGTTTTGTGCTTTGAGACCTGGTTAAAGATATGTAATAAACTAGGATATATATTTGATTCAAAAATGTAAATTTGGCATTATTTTGTTATATTCCAGGTAGTGAAGAAGCAGAACCTGTAAATATGGAGAGCATGGGTAAGTGGAAACAAATTAGAAACCATCTGCAGGTTCAATATTTTAATATGCAGTAAGCAAGTGAAAACCGTACAAATTGAAGCAACTGATCAACATGTACATGGACTAAAATCACATCGGGTCATTTCAAATATAAAATGAAAGATGTTAAAGAAAATGAAAAGTGATTCAGGAAGATGGCGGCGGTATAGGCAGACGCGTCCCAGGTCGTGTCCCGGAGCAAATGGAGTGAGCAGCTGAAACTAGTAACATCCACCCCGAATTGGCGAAATTCCTCAGCTGGCGAGACGGTTTACAGCCGGGAAGAGCAGAACTCCCCTGGAAAGGTAAAAAAACCAGGGATTTGGGCAGGAAAGTTTGCCAGACCTCTGAGCCCAGAGAGTCGGAGGGAGACCGCGTGGCAGACAGCCGCGTCCCTTGGGACAGGCACAGCCCCTGACGGGGGAAAGGAGAACCGCGGGATTCCTGGCGCTGCCGGGGGAATTGAGAGCTGGGTCTGTGATCACGGAGGACTGAGCCTAAAGGGGGCAGCCTGAAGAGCTGACCAGACCATGCAGTCCCGGTAAGAGAAGAAGCTTACAGAAACCAAGCCTTCCCCGTTTCCGCGGCCGGCGTTTGTTTGTTTGTTTTCACTGAACCCTGTTCATGGGACATTTCGGATACAGACACTCACCTGTGCTGAAGAGAGGGAGAGTGTGCGGAGGAGTGGAATCTGGGGAGAGACTGAGGAGAGAAGGGGGGCCGGGAGAGGTGGCAGCGAATTGAGTGCTGAGACACCCCTGAGCCCACGTCTGAGGCAGCCATTCTCTCCTGAGAGTGAGACTCCTCCCCCCAGCCCCCAGGCAAGGAGCACAGCCACACCCAGATTCCACCCTGTAGGAGATCAAGGATTAAAATAACCTGATCAGTCCCTGGGAGTTAACAGGGTCTGGCCTATAGAGGGATTTTCAATCCCAGCAACAACACAGCACTGGTAACTCTTATGCAGCCAGCTCTGGGCAGTGAACTTCCACTGGACAGAGAGGCCCTGTAGCCTCAGAGGCCAACCCCAGAACACTGCCACCCAGAGGCTGACCCACAAACTGACTCTTTGCTAAACACAAAATAAGGCAGTCTGGGAAACAAATGCGGCTTGCTTTAAAATAAGGACTGTGGTTTACAACACAGAGGAACAGTGTATCGCAGGGAAACTCAACACTCTCCTGAATACCAGGCAGGTCTAAGGCGAGCCACACTGAAGAATAGAAGAACCGAAGGACCTTCACTACTGCAATATTTTTTTTTTTCTTTTTTCACCTTTTAACTAAGAAACCAATTTTTTTTCTTTTTTTTTTCTTTTTTTTTTTTTCTTTTCCTCTTCTTCTTTTTTTTTTTTTCTTCTTTTTTCCATCACCTGATTTTACCCTTTTAATTACTACCTTCTTATTTTTAACCAGTATTATTACTGCTACCATTTTACCATTTTTTTTAAAGTGCCATTTTATTTTCTCTTTATTTTATTTTGGGATTAGTGTTCTCCATTCTATTTTCATCGTTATATTATTGGTTGTTTCTAGTTTGCATTTATCTCCAGGGAGCTGTTGCTGGAATTTGTTGGGATTAATGGCTGTTCTATAGGAGCATTCTCCTCATATAAAAAGTCTCTTCCCCTCTTCCACTTCATTCTCTCTTTTCGCTCTTTTTTTTTCTTTTCCTTTCTTTTCTCGCTTTTACTTTCCCCCCTCCTTTTTCCCACTTTCATTTTTGCACTCCTTTTTTTGGTCCCTAATTTTCTTTTCTTTTTTCTCTTTTCTCTTTTTCTCTTCCTTCTTCCTTATCCCCTAATTCTCTTAATTCAGGTGGTCACCTTTATTTGGGGTTATTAATATCGTGAATATATTTGTGTATAGTGCCTGGTACGTGGTGCCTTGTTGTGTTGTATTTTGTGCCTTTAAATCAACACAGCAGATCCAAGCAACAGCAACCTCCTGAGCACCACACCCTCTGCTGAGGAACAGCAGCTGTACGTGAAACCTCGCCCCACCAGCCAGAAGAGCCACCACAGCTGTGAACAGCACCCACCAGAGGAGTTGCTGCCAACTGAAGAGCAGCTGCTACCGCAACCGCCCGAAGAGGAACCGCAGACCAAGGAGTCACTGCCACCAAGGGAGCAGCCACTGAACGACTCAACGTCTAGATATGTCAGTGAGATCAAACATGGGTAGACAAAGAAACCCCCAAAGGAAAGAGAAGGAGGACTCTCCAGAAAAGCAGCTAAGTAATACAGAGGCATGCAACATGACAGAAAAAGAATTCAGAATAAGGGTCCTAGAGTGCATAAACCGGATGGAGGAAAAAATCGACAACCTCAGCAAGAAGCAAGAAGAAACAGATGAAAAAATCGATAACATATGGAAGAAGCTAGAAGAAACAGATGAAAAATCGATAACATATGGAAGAAGCTAGAAGAAACAGATGAAAAAATCAACAACTTAAGTAAGACCCAAGAAGATATGAAGAGCGATATAGCTGCAATGAAAAACTCCATTGAAAGTATCAACAGTAGACTAGGAGAAGCGGAGGACCGAATTAGTGATTTAGAAGACAAGGAAGCAAAACACACCCAAAATGTACTGCAATTGGAGAAAAAAATGAAAAGACAGGAGGAGAGCCTAAGGGAGCTTTGGGACAACATGAAACGAAACAACATACGAATAATAGGGGTACCAGAACAACAGAAGGATGAACAAGGATTAGAAAACCTATTAGAAGAAATAATATCAGAAAACTTCCCTGAGGTGGGGAAGAAAAAAGTCACACAAGCCCAGAGAGTCCCAAACAAGGTGAACCCAAAAAGACCCACACCAAGACACATCATAATTACCATGGCAAATGTTCAGGACAAAGAGAGAATCTTACAGGCTGCAAGAGAGAGACGGAAAGTTACATACAAGGGATCTCCCATTAGATTGTCAAATGATTTCTCAACAGAAACACATCAGGCCAGAAAAGAATGGACGGAAATTTACAAAGTGATGCAAAGCAAAGGACTGAATCCAAGAATACTCTATCCAGCAAGGCTATCATTCAAACTTGAAGGGGAAATAAGAAGCTTCACAGACAAAAAAAGGCTAAGGGAGTTTATCACCACCAAGCCAGCAATGCAAGGAATGCTAAAGGGACTGGTATAAAAATAAGAAATAAAAAGCTCAGAAAGAAAACAGCCACACAAAAACAGAAATGCCTACAAACAACTACCTTTCAATAATAACTTTAAACGTAAACGGACTAAATGCTCCAAACAAAAGACATCGAGTGGCTGAATGGATAAAAAAACATGACCCATACATCTGCTGTCTACAAGAAACCCACCTCATTAGAAGGGACTCACACAGACTGAAAGTGAAAGGATGGAAAAATATCTTTCAGGCAAATGGAAAGGAAAAGAAAGCTGGGGTAGCAATACTTATATCGGACAAAATAGACCTCAAAGTGAAGGCCATAACAAGAGATAAGGAAGGCTACTTCATAATACTAAAGGGATCAATACAACAAGAAGATATAATCCTGGTAAACATATATGCACCCAATGCAGGAGCACCCAAATTCATTAAAAAACTCCTGGAAGATATCAAAGGAGACATCGACAACAATACAATCATAGTAGGGGACTTTAATACACCACTGACAGCACTGGATAAGTCCTCTAGACAAATAATCAGCAAAGATACAGCAATCCTAAATGACTCACTAGATCAGATGGACTTAATAGACATCTTCAGAACACTTCACCCGAAAGCCAGGGAATATACATTCTACTCAAATGCTCATAGGACATATTCAAAAATAGACCATATATTGGGTCACAAGCAAAGTATCCCCAAATTCAAGAAGATTGAAATCATAAAAAGCGTCTTCGCAGACCACGATGGCATAATATTAGAAATAAACTACAATAAAAACAACCCAAAATACTCAAACACCTGGAAGCTGAATAGCATGCTATTAAATATTGATTGGGTTACCAATGAAATCAAAGAAGAAATTCGAAACATCCTGGAAACTAATGACAATGAAAACACAACAATCCAAAACCTATGGGACACAATGAAAGCAGTCCTGAGAGGGAAGTTTATAGCTCTACAGGCCTATCTCAAAAAACAAGAAAAAATGGTAGTAAATCATCTAACTCTACAACTCAAAGAATTAGAAAGAGAGCAACAAGAAAACCTCAGAGTGAGCAGAAGGAAAGAGATAATAAAGATTAGAGCAGAAATAAATGACATAGAGACCAAAAAAACAATACAGAAAATCAATGAAACCAAGAGCTGGTTCTTTGAAAGGATAAACAAGATTGACAAACCTCTAGCCAGACTCACCAAGAAGCAAAGAGAGAGGACCTAAATAAACAAAATCAGAAACGATAGAGGCGAAATAACAACAGACCCCACAGAAATACAAATGATTGTTAAAAAATACTATGGACAGCTCTACTCCAACAAACTAGACAACCTGGAGGAAATGGACAAATTCCTAGAAAAATACAACATTCCAAAACTCAATCAGGAAGAATCTAAAAATCTCAACAGGCCAATAACTATGGAAGAAATTGAAGCAGTCATCAAAAAGCTTCCAGCAAACAAAAGCCCAGGACCGGACGGCTTCACAGGGGAGTTTTACCAAACATTCAAGGAAGAACTAAAACCTATCCTCCTCAGACTACTACAAAAAATTCAAGAGGAAGGAACACTTCCAAGCTCATTCTATGAAGCCAGCATCACCCTAATACCAAAACCAGGTAAAGACAACACAATGAAAGAGAATTACAGGCCAATATCCCTCATGAACATAGATGCCAAAATCCTCAACAAAATCTTAGCAAATCGGATCCAGCAGTACATCAGAAAGATCATACACCATGACCAAGTAGGATTTATCCCAGGGATGCAAGGATGGTACAATATCCGCAAATCAATAAACGTGATACATCACATAAACAAATTGAAAGAAAAAAACCACATGGTCATATCTATTGATGCAGAAAAAGCATTTGACAAAATTCAACACCCATTTTTGATAAAAGCTCTCAGCAAGGTGGGAGTAGAAGGATCATACCTCAACATAATAAAAGCCATATATGACAGGCCCACAGCCAACATCATACTCAATGGACAAAAACTAACACCATTTCCCCTAAGAACAGGAACAAGACAGGGATGCCCCCTCTCACCACTCCTGTTCAACATAGTACTGGAAGTGTTAGCCATTGCAATTCGGCAAGAAGAAGAAATAAAAGGCATCCAAATTGGAAAAGAGGAAGTAAAACTGTCCTTATTTGCAGACGACATGATATTATACATACAAAACCCTAGAGACTCCACCAAAAAGCTACTGGACTTAATACATGAATTTGGCAATGTAGCAGGATACAAAATTAACCCCAAGAAATCCGAGGCATTTCTATACACCAATAGTGAACTTTCAGAAAGAGAGATTATAAAAACAATCCCGTTTACCATCGCACCAAAAAAATTAAGCTACCTAGGAATAAACTTAACTAAAGAGGTAAAAGACCTCTACTCAGAAAACTACAGGACGTTGAAAAAAGATATAGAGGAAGACATAAACAGATGGAAGAACATACCGTGTTCATGGATTGGTAGAATCAACATCATTAAAATGTCCATACTACCCAAAGCAATCTATAAATTCAACGCACTTCCCATTAAAATACCAACGGCGTACTTCAGAGATCTAGAACGAACTCTCCAAAAATTCATCTGGAATAAAAAAAGACCTCGAATAGCTGCAGCAATCCTGAAAAAGACCAAAGTAGGTGGGATCTCAATACCAGATATCAAGATGTATTACAAAGCCACTGTTCTCAAAACTGCCTGGTACTGGCACAAGAATAGGCATATAGATCAATGGAATAGAATAGAGAGCCCAGAAATCGGCCCGAACCAATATGCTCAATTAATATTTGACAAAGGAGGCAAGAACATACAATGGAGCCAAGATAGTCTCTTCAATAAATGGTGCTGGGAAAATTGGACAGATATATGCAAGAAAATGAAACTAGACCACCAACTTACACCATACACAAAAATAAACTCAAAATGGATAAAGGACTTAAATGTACGACAGGAAACTATAAAAATTCTAGAAGAATCCAAAGGCAACAAAATCTCAGACATATGCCGAAGCAATTTCTTCACTGATACAGCTCCTAGGGCACTTGAAACTAAAGAGAAAATGAACAAATGGGACTACATCAAAATAAAAAGCTTCTGCACAGCAAAAGAAACCATCAACAAAACAACGAGAAAACCCACTGTGTGGGAAAACATATTTGCCAATGTCATATCCGATAAGGGCCTAATCTCCAAAATTTATAGGGAACTCATACAACTTAACAAAAGGAAGATAAACAATCCAATCAAAAAATGGGCAAAGGACCTAAATAGACACCTTTCAAAAGAGGACATTCAGAAAGCCAAGAGACATATGAAAACATGCTCAAAGTCACTAATCATCCGAGAGATGCAAATCAAAACAACAATGAGGTACCATCTCACACCTGTCAGACTGGCTATCATCAACAAATCAACAAACGACAAGTGCTGGAGAGGATGTGGAGAAAAAGGAACACTTGTGCACTGCTGGTGGGAATGCAGACTGGTGCAGCCACTATGGAAGACAGTATGGAGTTTCCTTAAAAAACTGAAAATGGAACTCCCATTTGACCCTGTGATCCCACTTCTAGGAATATATCCCAAGAAACCAGAAACACCAATCAGAAAGGATATATGCACCCCTATGTTCATAGCAGCACAATTCACCATAGCTAAGATCTGGAAACAGCCTAAGTGCCCATCAGTAGATGAATGGATTAGAAAACTGTGGTACATCTACACGATGGAATACTATGCTGCTCTAAAAAGGAAGGAACTCTTACCATTTGCAACGTCATGGATAGAACTGGAGAGCATTATGCTAAGTGAAATAAGCCAGTCAATGAAGGAAAAATACCACATGATCTCACTCATTCATGGATAATAGAGACCATTATAAACTTTTGAACAATAATAGATACAGAGGCAGAGCTGCCTCAAACAGATTGTCAAACTGCAGCAGGAAGGCCGGGGAGGGTTGCGGGGCAGGAGGTAGGGGGGTAAGAGATCAACTAAAGGACTTGTATGCATGCATAGAAGCATAACCAGTGGACATAAGACATTGGGGGATAGGGGAGGCTAGGGGACTGTCTAGGGCGGGGGGATAAAATGGACACATATGTAATACCCTTTGTAATACTTTAAGCAATAAAAAAAAAAAAAAAAAAAAAAAAAAAGAAAATGAAAAGTAAGAGTGAAAGAGAGAATTTTAATCTGAGAAATAGACTCAGGCCAACCCATCCCTTCAAAATCCAAATTGAATGATGATTTGAGAGACCTTTTGTAATAATTATAAAGTGTGGTAAGTCTGCAAGTTATTACTTTTATTAGAATGATATTTTTAAAACTCTGGCTCATAAACAATATTTATCTGTACTTCCCAGTAAGATTCCACTATTTCAAGGAGAAAGGCTGACTGTCAAGCAAAGTAGCTAGAACTTAGACAGCCAAACTAATGTTGTTTTTACTTTTAGAGGCTAAGTAACCAGCAAGCCTTTGTTTTTGTTGTTGCTGAAACTTTCTCTTAGAGTTGACTTAGATGATGCACTTCATGTTTGGAAACAGAGGAGACAGCAAGGGTGGAAAGAGAAAGATTTAAGAGCCTGTAGGCCGTTGTGAAGATTTTGGCTGTTAATCATACAGGATAAGCAACTGTTGGTGGTATTTAAGCAGAGCAGTGACATGATCTGACTTATGTCTCGACTGGGTTAACCTGGCTACTCTGTTGAGAACTGCAGGGGTGAGGACAGAAGTAGGGAGTGCTTAGGGAACTATTGCAACAATCCAGGAATGAGAAGGCAGTGGCTTGGGCCAGGGTGGCAGAGCGGGTGGAGATGGTAGGGGGATGTCAGCTAACAGTAAAGGGCATTGGAGCAGACTATGCCCATTGCCCAACAAGTATGTATTGAATTAATGAACGTATCACCCTTAAATGCTGGAGCCATTTTTGACCCTTTTCCTTTCCCACACCCCTACTCCCCTTTAAATCATCCCCACTCCTGTCAATTTCACCTCTAAAATATATCTCAAACTCGTTCATTTCACATTATCTCCACATCTACTACCTTAGTCCAAGCCTCCACTTTCCTCACTTAGATGAGTTCCTTAGCTCCTACCTGGTACCACTGTTTCCACTCAGCCTCCTTCAATCCCTTCTGCACCCGGCAACCTGCCATGTCTACTTCTTGCTTAAACTCCCCCAAGGCTTTTCTTTGTCCGTATTGTGGCCCTGGCTCTGCCTTCCTCTCTGGTCTTTTCTCTTCACTCTCTGCCCCATCCATGGTTCACCAGTCTTGCCTAGCTCAGAACCTGCCCTATGTGTTCCCGCCTCAGGGCCTTTGCTCTGGCTCCCTGTGCCTGGATAGCTCTTTCCCCAGATTTCCATGCAACTATCTCCTCATCATTCAGGTCTAGACTCCAGTACCACATCTGGAAGAGGCATTTCCTGAAGGCCTCTTTCATCTAGTACCCTTGCCTTCACAGTACCTACCATAATTCTGAAGTTAAAATACAGTCAATTCTCCTGTTTTATGGATGTTCTATACAGTTGCTGTGAACACTGACGTAGCAAAACTGAGCCATTGCTCTTAGGGGAAATACAGGGTTAGATTCCTATGAGCCTCTGGTCAAAACATTTCCATTTACCAATCAATATATAACCTTTTTATGTGTGTTTCCTTTTAAAGATACTTTATTTAATATATATTGTCAATATATATTCATTAATATATATTCATATATATATATATATACACACACACTAGAGGCCTGATGCATGAAATTCATGCAAGGGGCTTGGCCCCCCTGCTGTGGCGGCCGGGGGGAGGGGGGGCGGGCAAGGAGGGGCATGAGGGGGGCGCGTCTGCCACCTCTGCCTCAGCCTTCAACACCGTGATTTTGTCCAGAAATTAGCATATTACACTTCTATTATTATAGATTCATTAACACTGCACTCACAGAAGAAAGCACTGTAACTCATGCCTTAACCATATTTATCTAATATGTGGATTTCCTCCATGAAGGGCATCACAGCCTTCTTGAGTTTAGGAACACTATACAGCACTTCAGACCACACTTGAGGATCATTTTTTCTTTTTTTAAAAAATATATTTTATTGATTTTTTACAGAGAGGAAGGGAGAGAGACAGAGTCAGGAACATCGATGAGAGAGAAACACCGATCAGCTGCCTCCTGCACATCTCCCACTGGGGATGTGCCCGCAACCCAGGTACATGCCCTTGACCGGAATCGAACCTGGGACCTTTCAGTCCGCAGGCCGACGCTCTATCCACTGAGCCAAACCGGTTTTCGGCTTGAGGATCATTTTAAATAACAAAATCACCAATGAAAAGCACAAAAATGTGGAAAATGTGGCACTAAATAGACAATGGAAGGACACTTGTTTCCTGTCTGAGCTGAAACAAGTTGCAGAGCATGGGCTTGTTGGACCTCAGCTCGCGATGTGCTCATTGGACAACTCAAATTATTTTGCCACTCTGAGCATGTCCACTAATGACCACGAAAGTGCCACAACTATTGATTTTAGGATTACAAATAAAGTTTAGCAAGTGAATTTGCAAATACAAAATTAGTAAATAATGAGAATCAACTATTTATTTGTTAATGCATTTATAATCTATTTACACACACACTTTCTCTCTCACACACATACACACACACACACACACACACACACACACACACACTCCCGGGAACAGAAATGCTCTTGTACTCCAATGTTTAGAACAGATCTTGACACATAATACATACTAAATAAATATTTGTTGATTGATTGCATGCATGAGTGAAGGAATGAATGAATTGCTTTCTCCGTTTTTGGCTCCTGCTTTATTGGTCGACTAGGTAAATAACTGCCATTCACCGCATCCTGTGGGATGCCACCCCTGTCACCTCTCTGACTGTGTGTGGAGAAGGAGCAGGCCCCTCTCCTGGGCTCTGCGGGTTCACACATTGGAGAGAAAGTATAGGAGGGTAGTTAGAGTGTAGGGACCTTGGTTTGAATCCCAGACCCTCTATTTCCAACTCCTAGATCCTGACCTTGGATACGGTATTTGAATTCTGTAGGACTCCCTTTCTTCAGCTTAAAAAAAGAAAAAAAGAATGCACTTTTAGTAACCACCTAGAATGTTGTTGTAGAGATTAAGTTAATTAATGATACACGAGAAGTACTTAGAGCAGCACTTGCATGCAGTAGGTGCTCTACAGAAGTTACTATCATTAACCTGGCTATTATGCACCCACATTGTTATTCACTCACCACCCTCGCTTGGCACCCTACCCAGCAGGTCTTGCTCCTGACTCTGTAAGCTTCAAGAAGCCTTGCAGGCCTTTTCCTCTGCTCCAACAACTTTCTCACCCTCCTGGAGCAACCAACATCCCACTCTGCTGGAGGCGTAGCCCATAGCCCACAGCCCACCTCGTTGCTAACCACCATCGCCTCATTGTTGTATGCCTGGGGGTGCTGTCTTCAGTGTAGGCCTCAATGCCTAAATAGCAGTATCTTTTTATTGAATTTTGCCAGAGACCCTTGGGGGAGGCCAGAAGCATCAGGCCTTGCTCTGTTAAGTTTGGCCATTGTTCGGGTAGAGCTTGAAAGTAGTAGACTGTGGGGATTATGCATGAAGTTATGAGTGACTGCCAATTGCAACTAGAAACAGTCTACTCGTTTTACTAACTTCCAGATAAAGGAAAGTTAGAGTCTACGTTCAAGTTGCCTTGGTGAAGTCCAATCAGTGTGACAGGGTCATTTTAGTGAAGACTGTCCCGCTAGCAGAATGTGAAGTATGTTAGTGGGGGCAGGTGACATGGAACACAGTCTTTGTCACTGTCTTTCCTGTTACTTGGATGGTAGAGGCTTTCTGACCTCTGTTTATGAAGGACGCCACCTCTTTCTTGGCTCCAGCTCAGCGTGGGTCTCTCAGTTCCACCTGGTGGCTTTCAAAGGCAAAACCGCAGAGCTTTTATTATGCATTAGACACTATGAATTATCCTTGGCAGAATGTTCTCAAAGGATAATCTGTATAGTTTGTCCATAATTTATGAACAACTTGTAGTCCAAATGTTTGTTATACCAACCGATTGCCATTGGGAATCAGTGTTATGCATACAGTCATTAAAACTCCAAAATTACCTGAATAATTGTGCCATAGAGCTGCTCGGACGAGGGGTAAATGTTTCTGTGGGAAAATACATTCAAAATTCCAATGTCAGAGGCCACATGCGCTTGTCCCCTTGACGACGCACCTGTTGAGCAGTGGGAGGAAGGATGTCAGGACACCCAGGTGTGTAGGGCCTGGAGAAGATGGGAGGGGCTGTGGGCTCCTGGGAGCATGGGGTTGGGAGGGAGTTCTGGGGGAAGATGCAGAGCTGAGACTGAGGTGCTGGAAGCTGATGGTGATACAAAAATGAGAAGAAGGCTTGTTAGAGGGAATGGCAACATGAAAGCTGGTACCTATCCTCTTCCATCCCCTGTCCTAGGGCCTGCTGCTGGGGAGGACTGGCCTGGGGTGGGGGGAACAGGGACAGGAAGAACAGGAATGGAAGCCTCTTGAACCTAGCCTCCCTCCTCTTCTGAGGGCAAACCTAGGACTGAGGAGGGAAGAAGGATCCCCACCCCACCTTTCTCTCCACTTCCAAGAGTCTGGAAATGCAATTTAATGGGGAAGTCAATAGCTTTAAAATGTGAAGAATGGAGTTACAAGTCTGACTGTGAAAAGGAGGAGCCTTAGGGAGTAGAGGTACCTCATAAGGTCAAGAGAAGGTTTTTTTTTAAAATAGGAGACCAGTGGGCAAATGCTGAGAGAAAACAGCACAGAGGTAAGAAAGGAGGAAACGTGAATGAGTCTTAATGGCTGAAAAGGGTAGAGAGGGACTAGCAGGTCTTCCGAGTGGAGGGGAGGGTGGGAAGGTGGTGCCTGTGCCAATCAGCCGGTAGACCAGGCTATGGGATTCTGTGCTCTACAGACACAGAATTTTTCTGTGAAACAGGAAGTGAGGTCATCTAGTGAGAGAGAGCAGCAGGTGAGGGATGAGCAGGAAGATGCTTTAGAAAGCCAATGCAGGTTTGATAGAGCCTGAAAAGGTGATCATACCTTTGGACCGATGATTTCACTTTTAAAAACTATCCTAAAAAATAATTTAAAATGCGATATTAAAAAATTAAGCACTACATATCTGTTTGTAGTTATTTACAATCATTGGAAACAAATGAGAAAAAAATGTAATGTTTATCAACAACAGAACTGTGAAAAATTATGCTACAGAGTTGCATGAATTTAAAATATGTTAGAAAGATTATATAATGTCATAATAAAATACTTGTGACATACATTAAGTATTAAAGGCAGTATTTAAAATTTCATATAAGATACTGCATATGGAGCGGCTAGAAGGAAGTAGAGCAAACTATTAATAGAGGGTCTCTCTTGAGACATAGTAATATGGGTAATTGTTATTTTCTTCTTTTTTTCTTTTTTTTGACATTTGTTTTTATAATGGATAAACTTACTTTAAAAATAAGAATAATGAGCCTAGCTGGTGTGGTTCAGTGGTTGAGCTTCGACCTAACCAGGAGGTCACAGTTTGATTCCCAGTCAGGGCACATGCCCAGGTTCCAGGCTCCATCCCCAGTAGTGGGAGTGCCGGAGGCAACTGATCAATTGTTATCTCTCATCATTGTTGTTTCTCTCTCTTTCTCTCTCTCTCTCTCTCTCTCTTTCTCTCTCTCTCTCTTTCTCTCTCTCTCTCTCTCTCTCCCCCTTCCTCTCTGAAATCAATAAAATATATTTTAAAAAACAAGAGCAATGATTTTAAAGACTTTTAAAAATTTTAACCAAGACAGGTATTTAAAGCAAACAATTGCATGTTTCCCATTGCTAATGTTTTATGTGGTTACATTTAATATCAAAATTCCACTTTGTCTTCCCTAGGTCATCCAGAAATTTATCCTTTAGTGTTAACTACCAAGACTCAAGAAATATTCAGTTGCCGAATAGATGAAGATCTGACAGATGAGCAACCTTATAAACTTATCAAAAAACAAGATATTTTGGCAGACTTTCAAAACAGAGCTGCAGTATCTGATTTCTACCCAGTCAAAAAAATTATCCAGGTTAAGTGCAACATCCCTCTTCATTTTTCAGTTTTGCTTCAAGGGGTTCCTGGTACATAATAATGACAGTTGGAGCGATTGCTGCATTCACATCTGGCATTTTCCATGAGCTTGGACACATACTAGCTTGCCCACACCTTGGGAATCCTGCTGGATGATCCTTGGTGGAAAGCAAACACTCATTGACACTTACTGACTGTCTTATTCCACACCCAGAAACACCGATCCTTGCCCAGTTGTAACTAGAACAGGAATCTACCCTTATTTTCCCATACTATCTTAATTGTTTAATTAATAATTTTTTTTCCTGATTTGTCTCCAAGCATGCAACAGAGCACAACACCAAACTAAAGAAATGCTTCTTTTTTCCTGTTAGAAATAAAATTGCATGGTAAATTTCCCAGGACCTACTTTATTTTAAAAGCTTTTTAGAGTTAATAAAGTAATTTTGCAACTTGGGTTTATTGGCCATAGATAAGTAGTATGGTGATCTTTTATGATTGATTGATTAGAAAAATATCAATTTTGTGTCGATGTCTGAATAAATTGAATGACCACTGGACTTCATTAACTTTCATTAGCCTTCATTCCTTTTCAGTTGTTTAATCTCCACATATTTGTGAATTTTCCAGTTTTCTTTGTGTAATTAATTTCTAGTCTTATACATGGTGGTCAAAAAATATGCTTGATATGATTTGAATCCTCTTACATTTATTAAGACTTGTTTGTGGCCTAACCTATGATCTATCATTTTAAATGTTTCATGTGCACTTGAAAAGAATGTACAGGGCTTGGCAAAAGGAGGTTTACAGTTATGAGTGTGCAAAACAGAAGGTTTATTCTTGTATTATTATTGTACAGTTATTGTATTATTTCCCATATAAACAACTGTAAGCCTACTTTTGCTTACCCTGTATATTCTGTTGCTTTTGGATGGAATATTCTATAACCTTCTCCTTTGATTATATTCCTGTAGGAATATCCTGGAGATGAGATTCTGATTGTTTATGACAAAGACTTCGAATTTGGACTTAACTTTTATGTTATTGGAACAGAAGAGGGCAAGGAAAACTATTTAAATGTAAGCACACCCAAGCCCTTGCATTTTGTGGATTATCAGAAGGGAGCGGTACCTCTGGGGGAGAACTATGCATGGTTATGATTCTTCTTGTTCAGCCCCCTTACCCCAGGGCCTGGATCGAGTTCTGGCACCCAGAGTAAGCAAGCAGTAAATGTGGGATGAACTAAGGCAAACATCTCAGGGTAGCAGATACTCTTACTTATTTGCCTTTATTGGCTCAATGAGAGCAGAAACAGCAAATCTGGAGTACCACTGCCCTCAGCCACTCCCCGGCCCATAGTCCTGGTTCTCCTCTTGCCATCTCCATAGCTTGGGTAAGTTACTAAACCTCTCATCTGCAAAACAGTGGCACCAACAGTGCCCATTCCAGGCCTGTTATAAAAATTAAATAGGCTAACACAAGGTAAAGCCCTCATTATAGTGTTTGCTATGATTATTGAACAGTAAGATTTTAAAAGAATGACGTGGTCAGTGGGCCGTTGGCAGGGAGGGAAGCAGAAATTTTAAAAATTGTAGCTTTCAAAGAAAAAAAGATTAGTTAACCTTCAAGGTGTTTTGTTCTAAGTGGCCGTGGCAGGTAATGAGTTTCTGAGACTTGCCTTCTGACCTGGGCATCCTTATGGGGAGGTTTGGTCAAACTGAGGTAGACAGGGGGTTTTGAGTGGTTGTTGAACAAACAAGAAAAAGTAAAGCATAGAATTTTAAAATATCTACACTTTTTAAACTAAAAATGATAGTTTACTTAGCCTTAATATTTTCAATTTTATTTTTATGGTTGCTTTTCTTTATGCTTTTAATTTTTTTTTATTACAGTCTTGTGCTATCTAACAATGGGGATACACCTGAGAAATGTGCCACTAGGTGATTTTCTTGCTGTGGGAACATTGTAGAGTGTACTTACACAATCCTAGATGGTCCTAGCCCAGGGGTGGGCAAACTTTTTGACTCGAAGGCCACAATGGGTTCTTAAACTGGACCGGAGGAGGGCCGGAACAAAAGCATGTTAGTTTTATTCATTTCAAACGGGCCAGATCTGGCCTGCGGGCTGTAGTTTGCCCACAGCTGTCTAGCCTATTGATCCTAGGCTACCATTACTGTACAAACAATACGAGATTAAATCAAGCACAAAACAAAATGATGCAATCAAACGAGATGTTTGAGGCTGCTGTTGGTGTAACATGGCATATTGTGTTTTTTGTTTAAATCTAAGAGCCTCTTTTTTTATTGATTTTTGAGAGAGGAAGGGAAAAGGAGAGAGAGAAATATCAATCAGTTGCAGCATAATGTGTTTTATAGCGAAGTGCTGGGGTCCAGCCCCAGCGGGTCCAGGGGTTCCCAAAGGTGTGGACGGAGTCGGTGAAGAATGAAGGACACGGAGGCAGTGTTCAGGTGATCATCATAGCCAGGTTCTTTTTTTTATTGTCATCTAGCATCTGTATTTATACTTTTTGGTCCCAATCCTACCCATTCTATACAAAAGGCCAGGGGGCTTCCCATCTCCATTCAAAGGTTACTCTATTGCTCCACTAAGCTACAAGGAAGTAACTGAAGGAGGTCACTCCAAGCAAAGATCAAAGCGACCAACCACCCCTCTGACACTCAGTTAAAGGGTTTACTGATAAAAATCCTCACCTGGGGAAACAACCTCTCTTCTCCTAGCCAGGTTCCTTCCCCTATTGTCCTCTTACATCTGCATTTATCCTATTTGATCTTAATCCCATCCATTCCATTCCAAAGGCTAGGGTGTTTCTCATCTCCATTTCAAGGTCCCTTGAAACATCCCTGCAGGGACTGCCTCAAGCAGCCAGGGTGGATTGGCTTCCAGCAGCAAAGTACTTTTTTTAATAATTAAAAAGAGTATACAATAATGTAAAAAGTGTAGTATAGTAAATACACAATTGTTTATAATTATTAACAAGTATTATGTACTATGCATAATTATATGTGCTATACTTTATATTTCTGACATCACAACAGGTTTGTCTGCACTAGTATCACCACCAACATATAAGAAATACAGCCTGGCTGGTGTGCTCAGTGGTTAAGCATTGACCTGTGAACTAAAAGATCACTGGTTCAATTCCCAGTCAGGGCGCATGCCTGGAGTTGCAGACTTAAACCCAGTAGGGGGTGTGCAGGAGGCAGCCGATCGATGAAGTTTTTCTCTCATCGATGTTTCTATCTCTTTATTCTTCTCCCTTCCTCTCTCTCTCAAAATCAATACAAACATTTTTTTTTTAAAGAAATGCATTGTGTTACGACATTACCATGGCTACAACATCACTAGGTAATAGGAATTTTTTAGTTCCATTTTAATCTTATGGGACTATCTGTTAACCAAACATCATTATACAGCACATAACTGTGTAGTGAAACATTTTCAACTGTATAGAAAAGTTTAGGTAATAATTTAACAAACATCCACACAATCACTACCCAGAATTAACAAATATTAATATCTTATCATGTCACATAAAATTCTACAAATCATTCTGCAATTTTTGTTTATCACTGAATTATAAAATTCTAGGCCTCACCCATGTTGGTACATTTAGATATCATATATATGTAGATCAAGTTTTTTCATTGCAACTGCTTTACAGAATTTTATTTTATGATGATAACACAATGTGTCAGTTTACTCACCTATTGATACTTATTCAGTTTATAGATAGATAGCTATAAAGATATAGATTTAGGTATTAATATATGTCTCTGTATACTCCTTGTGGATATCTTGATTTTAAAACATTCACTCATTATTTCATATATATCATGTTTATTCATACTTATAATCTTCTTATCAAAAAAATTTATTAAGTCAGAGGAAACTAGTTTTATAGTTAACATTAAGTTTTAGTGTTCTATAGTCATAAGGATGTGCAGTAAATGTTTTTTTCTTATCACATGACTTTTCTTTTTTCACTCTCCTATTTTGTTCTTCTGTCATCTCTGTCTGTAGTTTTGATTTGTTGTTGTTCTTTTTTTTTTTTTCTTGGTTTCCTTATCATAATTGGAAAGAAGGAACCAACAAAAAAGAAAAATAATAAGGAAGTGATTAATAAATTTATATAACAATAAAGTTTATTGCAAAATGTGCAGATGTAGCTATAACCTAAATTTGGTCATGTATTTTAGACTGTTATTTGTTTTACTCTAGCCCCCAGAAGCTCAGGAAGAACAGGATGAAGACATTCCTGAAGAGATATACGATTATAAGCCACCCATCTCTAAACCATGGGTTTCTTTGGGCAGTGAAAAAGAAATTGAAGAAGAATCCGTTACAACATCTACAGAGCAGGTCAGAGGCCTGAATTATTATCTCCAGTCATTCCCTCCCTGTACCTGAATAACGCTTATTCCTGAAGGGTTTGTAAGGCTTCTGTGTTTGCTATGGGAATGAGGTTTTTCTTTGGATAGAAAAGTGGTCATTGTCTCAGGTGTGTATTATGGGTGGAATTGTATCCGCCCCCCCCCCCCCCCCAAAAAAAAAAGAAAAAAAAGATACAAAGTCCTAACCTCCAGTACCTGAGTATGTGACCTACTAGGAAATGGGAGGGTGCTATTCCAATATGGCCATGTCCTTACAAAGAGAGGGCCATATGAAGACAGAGAGACACAAGGAGAAAGAAGGAGGCAGAGATTGGAGTGCTGTATCTACAAGCCAAGGAACACCAAGGTTTGCTGGCATCACCAGAAGCTAGAGAGAGGCAAGCAATAGATTTTCCCTCAGAGGCCACAGCGGGGGGGGGGGGGGGGGGGGGGGGGGGGGTTGGAACACTCCAACACCCTGATCTCCACATCGGGGAGAGAATAAATTCCTGTTGTTTTAAGCCACCAATCTATGGTGCCTGGGTCTGGCAGCCCTAGGAAACTGACACAGTGGTGTTGCCAGAGCAGCTGCCGCGAGGAGGATTTAAATGAGTGACTTGTTTTGAGAGTATAGGGAAAGCTGCAGGAGAGGGACAATGCTCTCCTGTAAATTTTAGTGGCGGGA
This sequence comes from Myotis myotis, assembly GCF_014108235.1. Classification (NCBI taxonomy): domain Eukaryota; kingdom Metazoa; phylum Chordata; class Mammalia; order Chiroptera; family Vespertilionidae; genus Myotis; species Myotis myotis. The sequence continues at coordinate 62,567,439 of NW_023416324.1, forward strand.
AGGCTTCAGCTAAATCACACCCCAGAGTTGTGCCAAAGAGAAGCAGAAGAGATGAGCTTCCCTATGTCTCCTATCAGTCCATCACGGGTTGAGATGTAAACAGCCAGCCACTTCCTGTTCTTGTACCTGCGGGCAAAGTGGTGTTTCCCGAAGAGCAGCAGGCCGTGGCCATGGGAACAAACAGCACACGGAGCTGGAGGGGACAGAAAGTGCGTATCCAAAGGGATCTGAGAGATCTAGGCAGAGCACCTGCGTCGTCCGCCCCGCATCCATTTTTCTCCAGGGACTTACTTGTGTTACCTCTACTGCTTACCCGTGTTGCAGATTACATATATGATTTCTCGAAAACGAGCTGATTTTGGTGCACCGATTAAGTTCAGTGACCATAATGCTTCCAGTGTGAAAGATGCCTATATTGAATGCACAGCCTACCCAGATAAAAATTTTGTTATTAAGCAACTTGAGAAAGATGTTGGCATGCAAGTAGTCCCTGAAATTAAGGAGATAAGTACTCAGACAAGATGGTAAGTATACAATGGGTATGTGTATTTTTAAAAGCAATGACAGTAAAATCTAGCAATGTCCATGATTATTTTGAGATATTATAATAAATAGAAATGGATTGACAATGATGAAATATGTCTACATAGAGTAATTCGATTCAGGAAGTTCTAATGGCTTTCAACTACGCCTTTTTAAACCTTAACAGAAAATGAGATACACGTAAGCCTGTAAAGACTATGTAGTTGGAAAATGATGGCTGCTGTTAATAATCACAGTATTGTTTTCAACTGGAACATTACCATTCCTAACTGCTCTATTCTACCCAAGCCGTCATTCTTACATATCAAATCAGACTGTGTCACTTCACCGCCTCAATCTTTTCTCTGGCTCCCAGCACATCCAGATTCCTTGGCATGGCATTATGAGGTTCTCCTTCTTCCATGGCACCGTATCCGTGGCCTCTCCAGCCTCTCCCCCGCCCCCATCCCATTCTGTGCTCTAGTTCTATGAGCTGCTTTCATCTCCCAGAATATCTGCTCTTCCATATCTTCCTGCCTTTGGCAATGCTGTTCCTCTGCACAAAATGCCCTTCACTGCCTTGGCCGCCTTGGCGGCCTTTACCCCTTAAGCTCAGTGCCCCCTCCTCTGTGACTTCCTGGCAACACCAGGTAGAGTTGACCACTCCCTCCTCTGAGGCCCCAGTAGAGCTGAGTGTCTTTATCAAAGCACTGAGGACCCATAGTGTACTCATCTGCTTACCTGTCTGCCTTAGGTCCAGGGCACTGGGAGGCTACAAACCAAACCATCTCACACAGCAGCTCTTTTTTATTATTATTAAATTTATTCAAGCTGAAATTTAAAGTGGTTTTTTCCCCCCACTTAATTTCCTTAAATAACAATATCAAGCAAGGCCTTGAGTTTCACTAGTATTTTCCTGATATTTTTACATGTATGCAAATAAAAATTTTATTTTCATTAGAATTATCAATTAATTACCTGCCCAGACAGCATGGCTCAGTGGTTGAGTGTCGACCTATGAACAAGAAGATCACAGTTTCATTCCCGGTCAGGGCACATGCCTGGGTTGTGGGCTCGATCCCCCATGGGGACTGTGCAGGAGGCAGCTGATCAGTGATTCTCATCATTGATGTTTGTTTTTATTTGTTTTTTTCAATAACTTTATTTTATTATTATTATTATGTTTTAAAGGATGCTTTTTTAAATCTTCACCTGAAGACATGCTTAGACAGAAAAAGAGAGAGAGAAACATCAATGTGAGAGAGAAACATTGATTCATTGCCTTCAGTATCACACATCAGCTCTTATTAAAATGTATTCAGTGAATGAGTTGATGTGAAATGGGTTGTCAAAGGAATATTTTGGGGACTTGAGCTAGGCTTTGAATGTTGTATAAATTTGGAGACATATTTAGCTAAGCTATGCATCTTTTTAGAAATAAAAAATAATTATTTTGAAATAATTTGCATGTAATTTGGAGAAATGGAGACAGGGAAAACAGTCCAATTTTTTAGAAAATGACCTGAATAATTCAAGGGGATGGGAAGAACTGACTTTGCCTGGGACCACAAGGAGACCAGCTCGGGTACACGGAAGGGAAGAGCAGAGGTAGATAGAGAAGTGGTTTCTCTGTGGCAGACATTGGGGAACTTTGACAAATTCTGAAGCAAAAGAGAGAAGCAGGATGATAAGGTGTTAAAATAAGATGAGCTGGACAGTAGGTATTGGAAAGCAGAGGGGGGAAAGTCTGGAGTTGAAGAGATTGGCCAAGTAGGAATCTGCTGTCACTAAAAATGTGACCAGTGTCTAAAGTCAGGTGGTGGCAGTCAACTGAGAGGACAGGTGGAAAGTAGACATGAAAGTACAAAATGCTATAACCGCCATCATTCAAACAAGCAATCAAAACCCAACAGCCCTTTGGTGGGGTGAATTTATCTAGTCCTTTGGTGTTATCCATTATCTGTTTGCTGATGACTCCCAAATCTATGTCTTCAACCTGAATCTCCCCCCTGAACACCACATGCTTATATTCATCTTACTTGGATGTATAAGAGTCTCAAATTTAACATACCCATAAACAATTTTTTAAATTTCCTACCTCTAAGTCTGAAACTCCCTAAATCTCCCTCATCTCAGCCAATGGCAATGATATTCTTATAATTACTAAGACCCCAAACCTTGGATTCTGTTGGGTCTACCTTCAAAATATAGAGTGTCCCAAAAAATGTCTACACGCTTTGAATGATTATAAAGTTAGTGTTTATTAACATACAGTTAATTTTCACAATTAAGTGATTATCCGCTGTTAAAGTGTGTGTACATTTTTGGGGGGACACTCTATATTCATTGTTGTCATCTTGGATCATGCCTTCTTCGTCTCTTTCCTGGATTATTGCAATGCCTCCTGACTGGGCTTCCTCTACCCATCCTTGCCCTCCTACATTCTGTTCCCATAGAAGAGCCAGACTGATTGGGATGCCATTTGCCCCTCTTCCCTCAGTTCCCATACTTCCCTGGCTCATCCATCCCAGCCACAGTGGCTTCCTTGTTCCCTGAATTCACCAAGCATACTCATACCTGATGTGTTTATGCTCACAGTTCCTTTATATAGGCTGCTCTTCCCCCATCCTTAGGATTCATTTCCTCCTTCATTCAGATCTCAGTTTGAATGAGGCATTCCTCAACACTCTTTTATAAAAACAGCAACTCCATTCTGTCTACCCTCTTACTCTATTTTTTTCTTCATGGCACTATTGTCGCTTGAAATGTATTTATCATTGTCTCTCCTTTCTCACCTTCTTCCCACCTACCACTTAGAATTTAAGCTCCTGAGACAGGCACTTGCTCTATTTTGTTTACTTCTATGTCCCCAATTTCTAGGACAGTTCCTGGCACAGATTTACTAGATGAAGGGAATAAAGGGATGAGGAAGGAAAGGAGGAGAGGGACCAAGTTAAGGGAGAATGTCAGAAGGGATGACCGACTTGAGTTCAATGTTAAGAGAAGAGCCATAAAATATGCAGTGAGACTGTGACCAGGAGAATCAGGGTCAGCAGTGTGGAGTGTAGAATAAAACATGCTTTTCAGCTCTGTGTGAAGCAGCGAGTCAGAAACCATGAGAGAGCAACGTGAATGTCCAGGCACATATACATTGAATCCAGGGGTCAGGACAAGAAATGGGTCAGAAACCAGGGAGGCAGATGAATGTACAATCCGGAACCAAATAATTGAAAAGAAAGACAAGGATCCTGTTGCTACCTTGAGGAGACCACCCGGTGCCATATAATTTCTTAGTCCTGCCCGTGGTATAGAAATTAAAAGGTGAAGCTAAGATTTGAACCCACGTCTCTTTGGTTCCAATACCAACATTTCTTTCCATCACTCTGCCTCTGCTATGGATACTGGTCTAGGCGGGGGCAGGCATGAATTATTCTATTCAGTATTAGCAAAATCCTCTTTACCTCTCTTTTTGATTACTCTCACAGAGACATTTTACTGACATTTGCTCAACAAACACAGATTAAGTACAATCTAATAGTTTATTGAACACTTAAAACATGCAAGTGCAGTTTTAAAAGCTTTGCCTGTATTAACACATTCAATTCTTACAATAACCCTATGAGCTAGGTACTTTAAGAATTTTATTTAGATGAGAAAACAGGCACAGAAAGGTCAAATAATGAGCTCAGGGTCACATGGTAAGTGACAGACTGAGGCTTCAAAGCCAGGCAGCCTGCGCAGAGTGCACACTCTTAAGGACTGTGTCATGTGACCTCTCTGTGGCCCCACAGCCTAAAACCAAGTTGCTCACCCAGCGTAATGGGGGGTGAGCCCGACAAAGCCCAGAGGCACAATGCAATGTGATGTGTTCAAGGGTGAAGGTGGGCACTGAGGGCAGCCAGTCTGGTTGGAGAAGCTTTCCTCCAGAGAATCTGCTGCCATTGCTGCCTAAATGTCCATTGTTCCTGGTTTCGTGTATTCAGAGCAGAGTTTATCAACCTGAACACTGCTGAGGTTTGGGGCTGGGTAATTATCTGTCGGGGACAGGGTGCAGGGAGGGGGCTGTCTTGTGTATTGTAGGGTGTTTAACAGCATTCCCGGCCTCTAAGCACGAGGCGCCAATAACACTTCCCAGCTGTGAAAACCAAAAATGTTTCCAGATATTGCCAAGTGTTCCCAGGCTGTGGGGGTGGAACAGGATTGCACTGGTTAAGAAACACTGATTTGATGAAATGGCAAGAGAGAAAATGACAAACAAATGAGGCAACATGTTAATAATCGATGAATTGAGGTGAAAGAAGTATGGGAGTTTCTTATACTCTTCTTACAACTTTCCTATAAGTTTAAAATGATATCTAAATGATTTTTTTTAAAAAAATAAGAGCTTATTGATTATGTTTGAGAGATAAACACAAATACTTTGAATGGCAGTCAACATTGATTTTCTAGGATAAAGAAGAAATTCAATTATAAGATTTAAATATAAAATAATAACCTAATACTGTCACAGAGATAAACCTTTGACCTGTCATGACTGTATTTGCTTCTCTTTGATCTTATTTTTGTTATTCTATTTTCTTTTATTATATTAGGACATATCCCAGAAACGCTACTACGCAATATTATCCAAGAGAATTTTTAGAAAAGGAAAAAGAAATATTCGGACAATCAAAGTCATTAGCTGATTTTCTTAACAACATGTCCACAAGGTAAAAAAAAAAAAAAAAAAAAGTATATTAAATTTTAATAATAAAACATAAAATGTGTATGTTTAGTTATAACAATAGGTCTTAAAAATCAGCTCCATACATGGTATCCAGATAGAAAGTCTGAAGATAGTTATCAGGTATGCGTGAACATATGACACTTTCTACAGATTCTCAGTAATTCTTTCTCCTCTATTGCTAACCAGAAGCCAGGACCTCAGAAGCCAGCACCATACCGAGCAGCATAAACCTGGAAGACGTATATTGAGTATGTGAGGGTGTCTCCCTAACAGCAAATTAACATTTATTTACCAGGGTTCCTTTAAGCCTTTGTCTCCATTCCTCACTCCCCTCCTTAGCCTTACTGGCTTGTGTAGGATTACAAAGATGAGGATGCTGTGGGTGTGGAGGATGATCGTTGCAATGACGAAGAGAGGAACTTACAAAAATATCTTTGTAAATAAGAACCTGAATTCAGTTCAGAGGTGGTACTTGGATATGTCATCCGTATCCCCAATTCCTGTGTTGCTGACGGTCTTATTTGCAGGCTCTGAAAGAGCGGTGTCTTCAAAATGCCTTTGCAGTGGTGGTAGGGCCCTGGGCAGAGCCTTCCGGCTTCTGAACCAGAGAAAGAGCGTGGTAAGTGCTCAAGCTGATACCAGAGTTCAGAGAAGTGGAACCAGTGGTGGAAAGGTCTGCCCATTAGGTTGGTTTCCATTTCTTTCCAAATTTAAAAAATTGGTGGTCTAATTCACAGATAAACCAAGTTAAGCTTTTTTTTTTTAAGAAAACAACATTAGTTTTTTTCAGGCCGGCCGGATTAAATGTCCAGAAAATTACCTATACCTCAGGAGAATCTGGTTCAAAAAGTCATCAGTGATTCAGAGCCTGCATGCGTTATTTGCTGTTCACAGGAAGCATGCTATCATTTTTTTCCTATGTGGGCAAAGAGAAAGAGAAAGAAACAAGAAAACCTAAGGTTTCTTTTTCCCCTTATCAAAATTAAGTATTTAAATTTTTCTTGATAAGAACATTAAAAATGAGAGGTCTGTCTCTGTATAATCCATTTCAAGGGCATACACGGCCTGTAGTCAATTCTCAGTCGTCCACGTTGTGTAGTATCTTTAGTCCTGGAGTCTTGCTCTTCCCTTTCAATCGCCGCACTCATAAAGAGAGGAGTATTGACCCTTCCCTGAGACATGGGAGGGAGAAGCTAGAACTATAGGAAGAAAGAGGAAAGGGATTACAATATCACTGGCCAAGAACAAATGAGAAACCTGTGTTCATATCACTGCCATTCTTTTTGTTTGTTTGTTTAAAGTATTACTAATAGTAGAACATATGTCTCCTTTTTCCCCTGTTGACCCCCCCCCCCCCCGCCTCCCCCACCCACCTGGCACGTGCCCTCACCCGCCTAGGGTCTCAATGGTTATGCTTATATGCATGCATACAAGCCCTCTTACCACCCCCCTCCCCTCCCCTGCCTTCCCACTGAAGTTTGATCACTGCCATTCTTCCCACGCAAACTGTTTAAGGCTTATTTAAATTTTTTAAAAATTAATATAATCTTAGTTTTGTTCTGGAAGAGAGCTCTTTCAGAAATGAGTTCTTTTCATAGAATTTTACCTAGAGTGAGCCTAAGGGAAGCATGATTTGCAAAAGAAAGAAATCATGTTAGAAGAGAGAGAGAAACTTCCAGGGGATTCCTAAAGCAACTAAGAAACTTCCATTTGTGGGTTAAAACAAACCAACAAACAACCAGCAATACTGTGGGCTTTTACTCAGACAACAGGTTCACCAGCCTCCAGCTCATCTCTCTCAGGGACCACCTGGTCCAGTGCAGGGAACACAGGCTCAGGAAACCAGAGACCTGCTGTCCACACTTCCCCCTTGTGGATACTTCCCCATTCAGCGGGAAGAGGCAGGAAGCCAGGGCCAAGGCCCTGACTTGAACTTCTCCCTTTGGAATTCCTTTCTCATTCTGGCTGAAACATAGAGAAATAAGGCTTTGAACATGTTCACAAATGCTTCCACTTGAAACTGGGTTCAAACCTGAAGCACCAGGGAGATGCGAACCTGGAAGATGAGTCCAGCTGAGTATGTGAGGATGCTTCCTACCCCACACAGGTTATTCAAATTTTCACAGGTGTCTAAGCAGCCTTTGCAGCTTGTTAAAAAGCAGGTTCTGCCCTGGCTGGTTCGGCTCAGTGGATAGAGCGTCGGCCTGTGGACTGAAGGGTCCCGGGTTCAATTCCGGTCAAGGGTATGTGCCTGGGTTGCAGGCACGTCCCCAGTAGGGGGTGTGCAGGAGGCAGCTGATGGATGTTTCTCTCTCATCGATGTTTCTAACTCTCTATCCCTCTCCCTTCCTCTCCATAAAAAAAAAATCAATAAAATATATTAAAAAAAAAAAAAAAAAAAAGGTTCTGACTCAGTAGGTCTGGGGAAGCCCGCGGCTCTGCATTTCCGACAGTTCCAGGTCACGCTGATCCTGCCGGCCCTAGGAAATGCTTCCAGTTTGAAAGATGAAGTACAAGAATTTAGTCCAAAGAGTCCTCAGTGAAGCAGTGAATGGTAGTGTAGAAGCTTAGGAACAGAGGTATTAGATGGTACCCTTGCTAAATTACATTTTGAGGCACATGTGTTATGATAGATAGTGTTTCTATATGATTGTCTAAATAAAGTGGGGGGTTTTCTTATTTTAGGAAATTCTGAATTCAGAACCACTCTTTCAGCTTACCTCACCTAGTAAAACTCCAAGCTCGTTGGATTTTCAATCATCAGGGTGAAACCTTGGCTGGCATTCCACATGTGGGAAAGCTCCTAGCGGCCTTGGGAATGAGCCAGGCTTCCCAACCTTAGCATATGAAGGGACAATAAGCATTACAGTAACTTATGGTAACTTTTAAGGTGGGAGCCTGTCAAACAAGGCGCTTTAGACCATTAAGATTGTTTTTAAAAGAAGCAATAGTAGCATTTTTAGCAGGATAATTCTCCACTTTAGGGACTGCCTCATGCAAGAGGTTTAGTAATGGAAATAAATACATTAGGCCCTCCCAGGCATTGTGGCAACTAAAACCACCACCACCACCATCACCACATACACACACACACACATACACACACAATCCTAATTATATAATCCTATATAATAAAGTAATATGCAAATTGACCGCCACAACCTACACAAGATGGCCATCCCCATGTGGTCACGCCCTCACACAAGATGGCCAGCAGGGAGGGCAGCTGCGGGGGAACCAGGCCCACAGGGGAAGGCAGTTAGGGGTGACTGGGCTGGCAGGGGAGGGCAGTTAGGGGGGACCAGGCCTACAGGGGAGGGCAGCTGAGGGTGACCAGGCCTGCAGGGGAGGGCAGTTAGGGGCAAACAGGCCAACAGGGTAGGGCAGTAGGGGCGATGAGGGAGGCAAAGGAGGGCAGTTTGAGGGGGACCAGGCCTGCAGGGGGGGAGGGCAGTTGGGGGCAATCAGGCCAGCAGGGAAGGGAAATTGGGGGTGATTGGGCCGGCAGGGGAGCAGTTAGGCGTTGATCAGGTTGGCACGGAAGTGGTTAGGGGGTGATCAGGCAGGCAGGCAGGCGAGTGGTTGGGTGCCAGCAGTCCCGGATTGTGAGAGGGTTGTCCCAGATTGGAGAGGGTGCAGGCTGGGCTGAGGGACAAACTCTCCCCCCCACCCCCCCACCGCCAGTGCACAAATTTCATGCATCAGTCTTCTAGTAGTATAATAATTAGTACACATGATTATTTGGTACTGAATATAGCTAAGAAAATTGCCTTTTCTGTCAATTTGGGATTTTCAGGAAGCCAATAAGACCGAGTTCAAAGTGGAGGTTTACTGAGGGGTCCACTGTGAAAAATAAAGAACGGGGAAGGAGGAGGGGGTCGGGAGACCTTCAGCCAGCCTCAGCCAGCCCAGCAGGGAGCTGCAGAGTGAAGGTGGCCTGTTGGAGGAATCGTGCTGGAGGCAGAACTGGCCGGGTCCTGGGACCCAAGGCCGATGGGAAGGTGCTGGGGGCTGTCGGCCGGTGGTGAAGGTCCTGGAAGCTGGTTGAGTTCTAAGACCCGAGCAGCAGCGAGTTTTCTTTCCAGGTCCTCACATCATTCCTTTCACATGGGGTTCATCCTTTTGTTACCAAATAGAATTGAGAATATATTTTTTCTTTCACTATAAATTAAGCAAGAAGAGCTACTGAAAGCATATCATTGAATACTAGGTAAAATCCAATGTCTTCATTGCTTTTCTTTTCTTTCTTTTTTTTATAAAATAGCGTTGAAATAGCCCTGCAACAAAATGAAATCACAAACACATTTATTGACGACTGGAAAATCCTGGCGGAAGAAGAAGGCACCTTTGGGGACAAGACCGATACCCACCTGAAGGAGTACCAGTCCTTTACCGACCTTCATAACCTGATGGAGAAAATGGTCACCTGCGTCTCCTGGCACCCGAATATCTATGGTGAGACGGAAGAGACGGGGGTTCTCTTTGTGGTGACAGAGAAATAGTCGGGTGCTTTTATGTGGAAAATTGAAAATTAGCTGCACTTCAACCAGAGAACTTCCATTTGCTGAGTGCCAGGCACCTGCTAAGCGCTCTCTTCCCGCACCTTCCCTGGGCCACGCGTCCTCCCACCTACTCTGGGTTACCCAGTGTGACCTCCACTTTATACCGAGAGGACAAAGCTCCCCTCGGGGGAGTGGGGGCCTCAGGTCCCCGGCGGGGGCAGCGCCGAATCTGGAGGTGACTGGCCAGTTGGGTGGGATGCCCCAGGTTACCTTCATTCCCCGCACACTCTGCCTCTGATGAGCAGCTCCCCCCACCCCGCCCCCAAGCTCCCAGCTGCCAAGGGAGGCATGAACAAGTGAAGGTGGAGCTTCCTTCTTCCTCCTCCCCTTTCCTCACACACACAGAAACATTTTTTTTTCTTACTAAATCTTCAAAGTCCAATGTTCATTTTATACTACCGGTCATCTCAGTTTGGACTGGGCACATTCTCAAGTGCTAAGGAAGTGACATGTGGTTGCGGGTAACCATGTTAAACAGCGGGACTCTAAGAAAACCCTTGGGCTCCTGTAGAACATTTTTACTCACGTTTCCTCCAAAGGGAAATGAACAGTGACTATGTACAAAAGCAAAACCTACAAAGACTTCACCACGTGCTGCTGCTGCAGACCTTCACTGTAACTGTGTTTCAATCAGGACTAATAGCTGTGTCGGTGGCCGTGCGGCTCTCCTTTGAAGAAAGAGTTTACTTTTCTGGTAAATTACTGCTGCAACCATCACTGATTCTGTTCTGGAGTTTCTCCGACCCCATACATCCTCAGGTAATGAAGGAGGGACGTCGCATGGTCTACAAGTTTCCCGTATTACTGTCACGTGTCTCTCTTAGCAGTTTCAATTGCAAAGTGCTTTGTAATCACCAATGTTGTAAATCCTTATAAAGTCAGGCTTTTCTTCAATTCGGAATTCATGATCATTCAATTTGAGGAAAATGAAAGTTTACACGTAGTTTATTGAGAAGGTTCATTTGAATAAATCAACATGTTATTAAAAAAAAAAAAAAAAGACTATAAGAGCCCTGGCCAGTGTGGCTAGGTTGGGATATCATCTCATGCACCATGTTGTGCCCAGATTTCAAGGTTCCCAGGACCCCCAGGGAGCCCGTCAGTCCGATGCAAAAGCACAGAGTCCTTCATTTCGAACTAGTTCGGCTCCCCGACCACACTCACCGATGCAACGGTAGCCCAGTGGCCGAGAGATTGCGAGGCCTGATGGGATTGTGGGTTTTATAGTAAGGGCAGGGGAGGGGACTGTGGGCCCCGCCGATTGGCCAGGCGCGAGTCGGAAATCCTGGGCGTGGCCAGCAGGGGCCTGGGCTTCCGGGAAGAAGGCACTCTCCTGAGCACATGACAGCTGCCCCAAAACTGGAGGACCCAGGGCAAGATGGAGGGCGCAGTCCTAGCCCCCCCCCAGGGCGAGCTGAGCCCGGGCTCCAGGGGCCAGTCCGGTTGCTGGGGGTCCAGCAGATCGACCAGTTCCAGCCCAGACAGGAAGTCCATGTCCTCCATCTCATTCCCGGGGGCGCCGGCGATCGCCTCCTCCGCCATCTCCTCGGGCGAGGGCACACACCCCGCCCTGCCGCCGCTGCTGCCACCGGGGGCGGCGGGCGGGTGGCAGCCTGCGCCAGGCTCCCGCCGTGGGCTGGGGAGTCGGTGCCCGAGGCCGCCAGCAGCGTGGTCAGGCCCCGCGACGACTCGCCCTTTCACACCACAGGGTCGTGGGTTTGATTCCCCGTCACGGCACATACCCAGGTGGTGAATTCAGTCCCCAGTTGGGGGTGTTGGGATGCAACCAATTGATGTTTCTCTCTCACATCCATGTTTCTCTCTCCCTCTCTCCCTCTTCCTTCCTCTCTCTCTAAAGTCAATACAAACATCTCCTTGGGTGAGAGCTTAAAATAATAAAAAGAAAAGATTGTAAGAAGAGCATTCAAACAATTTTATTTTATTTATTTTTTTGTTATTCCTTACACGAGGATATTTTTCCACTGATTTTTAAAGAGAATGGGAGAAGGAGAGACAAAGAGAAATATTGATGTGAGAGAGATACATTGATTGGCTGCCCCCTTTATGACCAGGGACTGGAATAGAACCCGGAACCCTTTCCATGGGCTGATGCTCTATCCACTGAGCCAAACTGGCTAGGGTTTAAAGTGCAAACTTATGAGCTTTATTTAAATACTAATTGTTCAAATGCAAATAGATTTTAGTTTCATACAAATTTCCTCAATTCCAAGGATCACCAGTAGGTGGTGGTGATGAGTAAAGATGAGTGTATGGTAGTGTGAGAGAGCAGTGATCCTAAAGAGTGCACAGCCCATCTCTAGGGACAGCTTACTCTTCAGTTTTCTTATTGGTGGTCTCACTTGTCAAGAGAATCCAGCAATTGGGAATTTTGTGTGAAATCTCCAACTTGTTGAATAGCTATTCTAAAACCAAACCAAAGGTACCCACTCAAACCAAACCAAACACACAGCAATCCAAGTAAAACAAGGCTGAAGGCTGAGTTTGCCCCATAGGGTACTATTTCCAATACTCGCTCAAGAAGAGTTCTGCTTAGGGGGAAGGCACTTTATAGGGTTAAATGAAGTTTTTTCAATGGACTTAAGTGTAATAATAACTTGTTTCTATAAAGTATTGTATAATTAAGACTTTCCCTAATAAATATTAGCCTCCCTTCCTTCCTTCTTCCTGAATTCATCTGAATTAAGGCAGTTTTTCTGTAATAGAGTCTAGATACTTCGATTATTATAGACTCGGAGATCAAAATGACAGCTCTCTAGGTATTTCTTATCAGCCTACTTACCACAAAAATGGTGCCATTCTCTTGGTGGGGTTTTCTGTCATTGTCCAGTGGTGTCAAACTACTTTCCACTGTGTGACATAGAATGTGCCTAAACATCAGGCAAATAGCAAGATAAAAGACTTCTCCTTTCCTCTATTTTAAAGAATAGTTTTAAAAAGACAAGCAAATAATTTCTTAAAGAAATAATGCAAATGATTTATTTTGTCTTTGTTCTAGTAAAAACTATAAGAGAGTATTACAATACTTTATTTGCAAAAGTAGAGGCTTCTCTAGAATCCACAGAATGCCAAATTAACCAAGATCATTCATCCCAATTCCAGTTGGCAATCTTTAACTCAATGATGGCAAACCAATGGGGTCTATAGTTGCGGTAGTTATGTTTGTAGAAGAGCAGTAACCATGCCAGTGACTTGCTTGGTGGTAACCCAGCAGCACCAGTGCTACCTATGGTTGACATGCCTATTCCTTCACACCAGTATATTCCTTGCAGAGCTTCCTCCCTCCCCTACAAGCCCTTGAATTCGTTTACTTCCTGGGTTCTGTATTATTTTAAATTTTGAGATATCATCACTGGCAATACCTTCGTCTTCTCTTATGCAACGTATTTTATTTTTGCGTGCTTACTATGTGCCAGGCTGGATATACAGCAGGGAACAAAACAGGCAAATATCCTGCCTTCCCAGAACTTACTTTCCACACTTTTCGAAAACATTGATTTCACGTTCCTTTTGCTTGAGAAAAATTGTAAGATGTCCCAACAATGACCCATGGAGCATGGGGGAGGGTGGACCTGGTCCCCTTGAAAACATACCTGCTCTCATACATATGTCTAATGTCTGCAATAAAATTCAACAAAAGCAGCTTCTAATTCAGAGGTAGAATTCTGGGAATGGACTCTGTGAACGTTCCTATGGGTGGCTATAAAATGGGACTTTTGACTGTCTTAATATTATTTTCTAGCCATTCCCTTAGTAGGTTTTCTCACTCTCTTGAATTTGTGGGGTTCACTTTAGTTAATGCTGGAGAGCCCAGACGACATTTTCTGCTTCAAGTTCTGTCCGAGTAACCCTAATATTATTGCTGGAGGCTGCATCAATGGGCAGGTACGTATGGATTTTTTTTTTTTTTTAACTATTTATTAATTTAGACAGCATCCTGTAATACATTTTGATTGGTTGATTTTTTTTTTTTTAACTTAAGAAGTCAATTGAGCAGAAGGAAGGCATGCCATTGTTGGCCAATCACCATGCCAGCAACTGGGGAATAAGGATGTCTTAGGGGGTTGGATGATGGGAATGAAAAAAAAAAAAAAAAAAAAAAAAAAAGGAGAAGAAGAAGAAGAAAAAAGAAAAAGCCTGCCTTCTGTAAGTAAGTAAGTAAACAAATAAATAAATAAATGTGGTGTCGGCGCTGCAGGTGCCCACAGGGTAACCTAGTCATGATAATTGGGACAAAATCGGTCAAATCTATTTGTATCACTGAGATAGAATCATGCATTACCCCAGATTTAACAGAAGAATAAAACCCACAAGCATTAATACCCACTGGTCAAGAGGCCTCTTGAAATTTCCCTAGATGTAGGAGTTAGGAAGTGATACAGAGTTTAAACAGAAATTCACTGGAAAATATACATATATTATTGAATTTACTAGAGGCCCGGTGCACAAAAATTTGTGCACTCCGGGGGCAGGGGGGAGGGGTCCCTCAGCCCGGCCTGTGCCCTCTCGCAGTCTGGGACCCCTCGGGAGATAACGCCCTGCTGGCTTAGGCCTGCTCCCGGGTGGCAGAGGGCAGGCCCAATCCCTAGGTGCAGCCCCTGGTTGGGCTCAGAGCAGGGCCAATTGGGGAGTTGGGACACCGCCCCCTGTCATGCACAGAGCAGGGCGGATTGGGAGGTTGCGATGCCACCCTCAGTCACGCTCAGTGTAGGGCCAATTGGGGGGTTCAGGCACCACCCCCTGTCACACTCAAGGCAGGGTCGATGGGGAGGTTGTGGCACCACCCCCTGTCACGCACAGAGCAGGGCCAATCAGGGGGTTGAGGAGCTCCCCCCTGTCACACGCACAGAGCAGGGCCCATCAGGGTGTTGAGGAGCTCCCCCCTGTCACTCACAGAGTAGGGCCAATAGGGGAGTTGGGGCACCGCCCCCTGTCACACACAGAGCAGGGCGGATCAGGGGGTTGGGGCGCCGCCCTCTATCACCCACAGAGCAGGGCCGATCAGGGGGTTGGGGCGCTGCCACTGTCACACTCAGGGCAGGGCCAATGGGGAGGTTATGGCTCTAACCCATCACACACAGAGCAGGGCCCATGGGGGGGGGGGGGGTTGGGGCGCCGCCCTCTATCACCCACAGAGCAGGGCTGATCAGGGGGTTGGGGCGCCTTCCCCTGTCACGAACAGAGCAGGGTGGATAGGGAGGTTGTGGCCCCGCCCCCTGTCACACACAGAGCCACAGGGCAATCAGGGGGTTTGGGCGCTGCCCCCGGTCATGCTGATCCCGGTGCCGGGAGACCTCGCGGCTCCGCTGATCTCCGTGTTGGGAGGCATATTACCCTTTTACTATATAGAATAGAGGCCTGGTGCATGGGTGGGGGCTGGCTGGTTTGCCCTGAAGTGTGTCCTGGATCAGGGTGGGGGTCCCCACTGGGGTGCCTGGCCAGCCTGGATGAGGGGCTGAGGGCTGTTTTCAGGCTGGGACTGAAGCTCCCAACTGCTCCTTTTTTTCTTTTTTTCTTTTTTTATTCTGGGCCAGCTTTAGCTCTGAGGCTCCAGCTCTTAGGCCTCCGCTCCTGAAAGCAGGTAGCTGGTTTGTTTCGGTTCTATAATCGAAACTCTGTATCAACTCCAGCTCTGAGATCCCAGCCGGCTGAAAGCTGGTTTCTGGAGTTTTTTTTAGCGTCTGTATTTGTTACACTGTTTGAAACTGCAGCCTCAGAGGCCTGCAAGGCAGGCGGGGAACGTTGGAGTCCTCCGTCACTGAAGCAAGCAAGCCTCATGTCAGTTTCAAGCTGCCTGGCTGCCCGCTGCCATCTTGGCTGACAGTTAATTTGCATATTGCCCTGATTAGCCAATGGGAAGGGTAGCGGTCGTACGCCAATTACCATGTTTCTCTTTTATTAGTGTAGATGTGTGCATAGTTTGATATCATGTTTGTTTGTTTTTTCCTTTGTTATCTAATTTATATAAAATTTAGGTCCTATCCTCCAATTGCCAGCTTCTCCAATAAAGAAAAACAAAAATCTTAAACGTATTTTTTAGTCAAAGTTTGAATTCACTGTGATCCAGTGAATTTGAGCATTACAAGAGTATGTGATTCTTTTTTGGTATGGCTAGGAAAACTTCCTTGTCGTTGAAATTTAAATGTCTGCAGTATCCGTGCCCATTTACCGAAACCAAAAGCATCCAGGAAAACAGCACTTCTCCCTGGGTTTTGTTCAACATTTCTCCCTGGGTTTTGTCTCTGATGACGACCCAGACACATCCTCCAAGCCCTACAAATCCTGACATGCCTTGTTTTACTCATTAGGAAGGTTATACAATTTTGTTTTCATTTTAGGGGTTGTTGTTTTTTTAATAAAAGCAAATGATGAAAATAAAAGCACCCATAATTCTGTAATTCTGACATTTTTTTAAAATATATTTTATTGATTTTTTACAGAGAGGAAGGGAGA
The DNA here is from genome assembly GCF_014108235.1 of Myotis myotis. NCBI lineage: Eukaryota > Metazoa > Chordata > Mammalia > Chiroptera > Vespertilionidae > Myotis > Myotis myotis. The sequence continues at coordinate 62,583,720 of NW_023416324.1, forward strand.
GAGATAGAGAGTTAGAAACATCGATGAGAGAGAAACATCGATCAGCTGCCTCCTGCACATCTCCCACTGGGGATGTGCCCACAACCCAGGTACATGCCCTTGACCGGAATCAAACCTGGGACCTTTCAGTCCGCAGGCCGACGCTCTATCCACTGAGCCAAACCGGTTTCGGCAATTCTGACATTTTGTTAACATTTTAGTGTACTGAAATGGCTTTTAATCATTAAAAATTTAGTATTGCATATCTACTTCATTCTGATTTTTTCAAAAAACAACCATGCGTGTATATGCAAATTTGGAGTTGGCCATAATATCCAATAGAATAAAATTCATCATTTCTTACACTTTTTGGACAATTGAGTATGTATATTTAGCTCTGGAGAACAAAATAGCTGAGTCTAAAACAAGTGTCCCACAATCATAGCACATTCCCGAAAATAGAAGGTGAACTCTTCCCAAAGTGGAGGGAGTGGCATGATGTTTACCTTGGATTTTAGAAATTAACTGGCATTTTTTAACACAAGCACAAAAATCAAAGTGTTGAAAATACTTTCATAGAGAAGACGACATTCTTTTTTACATTAGCTTTAAAAGTTGCTGCCTTACCTAAGATGTAGGCTAAATTTGATTATCCTCCAAGGTGATTGATTTATCCAAGTGCTAACCAATGTGAATAGGGTTTAACAATTCTTTAATCCTGAAAATGCGTAATAACATCTATTTCTGCTTCAGATTATCCTGTGGGATATTACCGCACACGCTAGCCGCATCGAGCACGTTAAGACAGGCAGCAGTCGAAGTAAAAAAGCCACACTCAAGGTTAGTTTTTTACAATTTTCCCCCATTCGGAAGTTTATTTTAAAACACTTCATAGCGGAGTTGCCAAGTTAAACAAAGACTCAGTGAGTGGTGGTGGTGGTGGGGGCGGGGGGCGGGTGTCTATTTCTCAAACCTTCACATCTGCTTTGAACATTGTTCTGAATCGCTTTCACGTAGGCCCTTGATTAAAACACCGCAAAACCAGTGGCACCGTCTATCCCAGGCTCTTAAGTTCTTTTGTTGTTGTTATTGTCATTAAATAAAATGAAGTGGCAGGTGAGTTTCCTAAAGTGATGTAGTTGAAGACCACGTTCTGGTCTTGGGAACTGGACAGAAGACCACGTTCCCAAGCTCTGGGTCAGAGTCCTGTACGTTTGGACATTTCCCCACCTGGGCAAACATCCATTTTCTCACGCATAACATGAAGGGGGTAATAATATACTATGATTTTGTGAAGCTGTGGATTCTGCCAAGAAGGTAGGGGAATGCTTCCTGAGCTCCCAGCTCAGTACTTACCCACGGTTTGCACATCTCCGCCCCAGTTCTCTAACCTGGATATCAACAGGTCTCTCACCAACAAAGGGATGTGGCCTTGTGGGCACACAAAGAAGTACTTTTTCAAAAATGGGACTTCGTTGATTCTTTAGGGAGTAGGTCAACAATTTTTGTTAAGTTTAGCGATAAAATCTTAGACTAAACTGAAGGGAAAAGTATATAATGTTAGTCCCTAAATATCCTATATAATAAAGAGGTAATATGCGCCCTGACCTGTTTGGCTCCGTGGATAGAGCGTCGGCCTGCGTACTCAAGGGTCCCAGGTTCGATTCCGGTCAAGGGCATGTACCTCAGTTGCGGGCACATCCCCAGTGGGGGGTGTGCACGAGGCAGCTGATCGATGTTTCTCTCTCATTGATGTTTCTAACTATCCTTCTCCCTTCTTCTCTGTAAAAAAATCAATAAAATATATTTTAAAAAAAGAGGTAATATGCAAATTAACTCTCACGCCCTCACAAGATGGCTGCCTACGACCAGGCCAGCAGGGGAGCTAGTGAGGGACAACCAAACGACTGAACAGCAGGCTGTGTGGGGCAACCAGGCCAGCAGGGCGGCAGTTGGGAGCAACCAGGCAAGCAGGGGGGCAGTTGGGGGCGACCAGACCAGCAGGGAGCAGTTGGAGGTGACCAGGCCGGCACGGGGGGCAGAAAGATGGTGACCAGGCCGGCGGGGGGGTGCAATTGGGGGTGACCAGGCCAGCGGGGAGGCCCATTGGGAACAATTAGGCTGGCAGGAGGGGCAGTGAGGGGCGACTAGGCTGGCCAGGAGGACAGTTGGGGGCGACCAGGTCAGCGGGGGGGGGGGGGGGGCAGTTGAGGGCGATCAGGCTGGCAGGCAGGTGAGCAATTAGGAGCTAGTGGTCCAGGATTGTGAGAGGGATGTCTGACTACCAGTTTAGGCCCAATCGGACATCCGCCAAGGGGTCCCAGATTGGAGAGGGTGCAGGCCGGGCTGAAGGAACCCCCCCCCTTTTGCATGAATTTCATCCACCAGGCCTCTAGTATGATATATAGAAACACTAGTATCTGTTTTTCCATGAACTAGTATTTCTCCAAGTTATTAATTTTAATTGTTCTGATGAGTCAAGTATGAGTTCGTTCATCAGTGCTCTGAAGTTAGCACATAACTTTCTTTTAACAATTTTTCAGCCCATGTTTCTCCTTGAACCAGATGATAATAAAGAAGCAATGTATATCAGACACTGTGCAGTCTCCTCAATAGAAAATGGACATAAGAAAGTAATTACAGATATACACTGGCTGTCAGACACCTTTGAGGTGAGTCTCAATGGCTTCATGGTTTCCTTGTGCTGGATTGAAAATGTTTGGAAGGTTTTGTCCAAAGAGGAAGTTTGAAGTCAACAATCCATTTACATTTGCTAGTACACTGTGAAATAACCAGGAAGTGGGCACCCAACAGTTGTGTCACTGTTACCAGACCCATATCTGAGAGTAAGGCCAATGTTTCAACCTCCATGGTTTAAAAGCACTGAAAAATGTAGATGTTGTCAACATTGACATAATATAATGGCAGAGAAGATGAGGATTTGATACATAAATATAAAGTGTAAATATTTTATAACCTTAGACTGAGGATTTAAAATTTGGAGCAGGCAACTCTGAAGATCTAAGACTAATTTAGGAATATGTAATTTTGCCAAGGCAGCCTTGAAGTGAGTGAGCCCTGAGGCTGGGAGGCAAGAACTAGCTGTGCAGCAAGGGAGCCCAGCATTGGCATTGCAGCTTGGCTCTGCGGTTACATACTTGATTCACAAAATCATTTTTGTGGATTTGTAAACTAGTAAGATCCCCAAATGTCTTACTCAAGGACACTAAAGGTCTACTGTGTACTTTGAAGGATTAACAAGTGAGATAATAAAGAACTAGAAGCCTGGTGCACAAATTCATGCATGGGTGGGGTCCCTTGAGGTGGCCTGTGGGGATCAGGCCAAAATCCACAGTCCAATGCTGCCTGCAGCTCCTACCCCCGCTCCCACTCATCCCGGCCCCACTGCACCTGCCGCGGGCTCACGCCCAATCAGTCCCGTTCAGGAGAGGCTCGCCAGCCATGAGCCCTGCATCTGGTGCTCTCCCAAGGGGAGTGGCCTGCAGAATCGGGTCAAAACCAGCTCTCCAACATCCCCTGAGGGGTCCCGGATTGTGAGAGGGTGCAGGCCAGGCCAAGGGACCCCACTGGTGCACAATTGGGGCCGGGGAGGGACCCTGGGAGGGACCATGGGAGGGACCGTGGGAGGGCTCCAGGGCATGTCCAGCCCATCTCACTCAGTCCCAATCAGCTGGACCCCAGCAGCAAGCTAACCTGCCAATCGGAGCACCTGCCCCCTGGTGGTCAGTGCATGTCATAGCAACTGGTTAACCAGTTGACTGCACCCTGGTGGTCAGTGCACTTCATAGCGAGCAGTTGAGCAGCCTTAGCATATCATTAGCATGTTACTCTTTGATTGGTTAACAGTCAACTGGTCACCAGACTACCGGACACTTAGCATATTAGGCTTTTATTATATAGGATATGTGAAAAATTTGAGCTATGAAAGGTGATTAGCCCTTTAAGGTATTCAAATGGATCATGCAAAGCAGCAATACTTCGAAAAGTTAAAATGGACCAAAATAAATAGCCCAGATATAGTTTCTATTATATATAAAAGTTTAACATATGGTAATGGAGGTTACAACCCAAGAGACGGAACTCCATTTCAACTCATGCCATGCACACAAATTAATTCAGGTGACTATACATTTAAATAACAACAAGATCACAGGAAAATTACAACAAACCAAAATACAATATCATATTTCTGGAATGGAGATAATTTTCTAAACTAATTTACATTGAAAAAAATCTAAAGCACACATGTAAATTTCTCAATTAAAAAATAAAGAGCAAATAACAAAATGAAGGAAAATGTGTCCCAAATATGGTACATACAAAATTTCCTGGAAATAAGCAAAAAACATATACTGACTGAAACACAATTAGTGTTTCAGTATAAAGATGAAAGTCATTTAGCCTTTCTAATATTAAAGAAATTAATAATAGAGCAACAATAATACACAATTTTGGACCTCTTTAATTTTTGAATGAAAATTTTAAATAATACCTGGGGTTGGAAACAAGGAGATGGTGCAACCCACAAACTCCAACATTGTTGGTTCCAACATCAAACTTTTAGAATATAATTAATCAATGTGGTTCTTGAAGCATCCAAGTTTTCAAACTTTTGACCAGTAATTCATATGTTGGGAATTCACACAAAGAAATAATGCAATTGGTGTCTCAAGATACAAAATTGCATGCACACCCTGACAAATCATGCCAAAGTGTATCCATAAAAAGAGATTGGAAAAAAAATACAAGGTGAATTATATTTAATTTTAAAACCTATTTTCCAAACCTCCATAATATTTTTTTAATAATCTACACTAATAAAAGAGAAAGATGCAAATTGACCGTCACTTCGAGATGCCCACCAGCCAACCAGGAGTGTCTATGCAAATTAACCTGACAAAGATGGTGGGTTAATTTGCATACGTAGGCCCTGGGTCCTGGGGACAGGCATCCTTGGGCCCAGGCCACTCTGAGCCCGTAGCTCTGGAGCAGGCAGGGTCCCAGAACAACCCCTGGCCACTCCGGGCCTACACTCACAGGTGCTGAGCAGCTGAGGGCAGGGCGGGAACATCTCTGGGACCCAGGCACTCTGAGCCGGCGCACGCGCAAGCAGCCGAGGGCAGGGCAGGAACGTCCTCCGCAGCAAGCGAGCAGACAGCAGTCCCCCACAGCGAGCGAGCAGACAGCAGGGCCCTGCTTGCCCCTGTGGCGGTGAGCCAGAGAGCAAACAGCAGGGGCCTGCTTGCCCCTGGCCCCGGCAGCGAAGGGCAAGTAGGCCCCCACAGAGAGCAGGGAGGTCCACAGAGAGTAGAGAACCATGGGGAGCAGGCCTAAGCCATCAGTAGAACATTCCCTGAGGGCTCCCAGATTGGGGAGGGTGCTGGTCAGGCTGAGGGATCCACCCCCGGTGCATGAATTTCATGCATCGGGCCCCTAGTTAAAACATAAAACCCCCAGAGCCAGCACATCTCTGGGGTCTCACACTTTCTCCACCAGAGAAGCTCATTAGCAGGAGAGGCAGCATGGATTCTGGATTGTTTATCAGATGCGAGTGGAGGGTGGCAGCTGTCATGGAACCTGACCTGGGGCAGCCAGAGCAGCGTCAGCCAGGTTTCCAGGGTCTGGCTCCTGTGATGCCAACAGGCCTTCCCAGGGCAGCACGTGCAGCCCTCCTCACCCCACCCCCTCCCTCACTGTTTATTTGCTGCTGGAACCCCCATCTCCAATGTTTTGCTCATTGATCCTACCAGGACCGTAGAGAATTGGGGAAGGTCATGTTTCCCTATTGATTTGAGAGTGGTACCTTCACAGGTCGCCCCAAAATTTTTCACCTCATTTGAGAGCTTAACTGGTTGGAATTTGGATCTTCCAGGGCCCCGAGGAACATTAACCCTTCTTGTAACCCTCTGTGTGCTAGCAGAGCTGGGCCACGGTTACTCAGAACGTGTAGGTGCCATGACATTGGTTGCATGCTGGATGGGTGTACTTTAACACTCGATGGATTTTACCTGCTTACCAACCTCATGAAAGCACCTGTGTTGGGTGCCACAAATCATAGTGAAAAACAGAAAGAGCCTACATGTCTAATAATAGTGGATAATGAAATTATGACATGTACATTTGCAGTTTGCATCTGTATGTTATAAAACTATTAGCATGATTCATGAATACACTTTTATAAGATACAGTTTGCATCTGTATCTATAAAACTATCAGCATGATTCATGAGTACATTTGCAGTTTGCATCTGTATCTTATAAAACCATTAGCATGATTCGTAAGCATTCGAGTTATAATCTCAGGCTAGAAATTTACATGCATGCTAAGTAAAATGGCATAAAAATGTTTCTGTGAAAAAAGACTGAAAAGTATATGACAGAAATGCATTTGATTTTAAAACCTGTTTCCCAAATTTCTGTGATAGTATTATGCTCTTTTAATAAAAATTAAAATGAAGAATAGAAATAAAAATATGTAAAAAGCTATGAGAAAACAGTCTTTGCTGTTCTAAGTACACAGAACTTACGTCCTGCATATTTTTTTTTAAACATAGATTAACAGAATGGGTTCTGTCTTTGAGAATCGAAGTGGGATATGCTGCCAACTGGTCACCTGTTCGGCAGATTGGTACGTCTCATCTAAAATGTTACCTACATTATGTCCATACAACATATTCTTTTTTCTTAGATGTTTCTAAAATCATTGTTTTTTTCTGTTCCTTCAATAATCTTTACTGTAGTGATTAAACCTTATATAACTAAAGGGAAGAATTTTATAGATTATTGCTGGTTCAAATTTTTTTTTAATTTTTATATATTTTTATTTATCTTTATTGTTGAAAGTAAAGTCCCCCCTTTTTCTCCATTAGTCCCCTCTCTCTTACCCCCAGCCCCACCCCAGGCCTTCTCTGTACTGTTTTTATAGATACAAATATGTTGTAAAACAGAATTAATGAGTTTTCATGGTTAATACTGTTATATAACATTATCCAAAGTCATTCTGCTTCATCACATTCTTATATCTGTAAATTTGCGGTTTGCATTGTTTACATTCAATTTTCTTAAATATATTTCTTTATTGATTTCAGAGAGGAAGGGAGAAGGAGAGAGAGAGAAACATCAATGATGAGAGAGAATCATTGATTGGCTACCTCCTGCACACCCCACACTGGGGACGGAGCCCGCAACCCAGGCATGTGCCCTTGGTCGGAATCGAACCTGGGACCCTTCAGTCCGCAGGCCGATGCTCTATCCACTGAGCCAAGCCAGCTAGGGCTGTTTACATTCAATTTTATCTCACAGTTATGAAGAGTACAATGTTTAATTTGGAAAGCTTTTACAAAGTGAGTGTTTTAGGTTTTTATTGCAAATTTATAAAAATGTTTTTATAAACAACTTGGTAACCATGTTGAAGAATGTTTATTTTAAAAATTGCATCTCCCAATTTATAGAACTCAAAATTCATAATGAAATAGGAAATACAAAGAGTAATACTATTATCTAGCATTCAAATTCTGGCAAAATGTTACCATTCCAAGCAGCTTTGATCCCAATAGAAACAATGATACTTCAAGCCGTAGACTCTGACAGCAGAAGCAGCAGCTGTGGAGTGGCAGCCAAAGGCATCAGTAACATCAGCACAGGCAAGGGGTGCGAGAGACATGATTAATCCTGGGGGCATGTATGGGTAAGGTTCTCTGATTGCAAGCAACAGAAATTGGCCATGGCTAACTTAAGGAGACAAAATAAACTTATTGGAAATACATTTATTCAATGTTTATGCCAAAACTCTACTAAAGTGCTTTAACAAATTAAGTTTTTTATACTTGTAAGAACCTTGAAAAATGCTATGGATAAAGGAAATAAGGCTCTGAAGGCAAAGCTCACTATTTATAGTGAGGTATATATGTAGTTATAGCCTAGACTAGGGCCCAGTGCATGAATTCATGCACCTTGAAAGGAACTGTGGGCCACGAGGCTGCAGTGGGCAGAGGGCCGGGTGTTGGCCCATCCTCTGTGCCCCCGCCTGACCCATCCTGCCTGGCCCCCAGTCTCCTGTCTGCCAGGAGTCCCGCTCCCGTCAGCCCTGCTCACAGCCGCTGACAATATGGAGCGATTGGGGCCAGCGCCGTCAGCAGGTGTGATTGGCAGCTGCTGCCCAGATCACCCCTCAGGAGCAGGGGGAGGTGGAGAAGCCCTCAGGGATGATCAGGGCCGACAGCCGCTGCTCGCACTCATTGACAGCACCGAGCGATCGAGTCTAGTGCCAGGTGCTGGCAGCAGGTGGGAGTGGGGCCAGCAGCAGCAGTGGGTGCAAGCAGCGGCTCTGGCACCAGCAGCGGGTGCGAGCGCCGGGTGAGACCATGGCACGTGGGATCAAAGACTTTTCAATAACCAACAGAGGCTCACCCCAATGACAGCAGCCGGCACCCCGCCTTGGTCTGGCGCCCCTGCTCACCTGCTCCACCATCCAGCAGTGGCCAACACCCGCCATGTTCCACGTGCACCCTCTGGTGGGCAGTGAATGTCATAGCAACTGGTTGTTCGGTTGTTCTGCCATTTGGTCTATTTGCATATTAGGGTTTTATATATATAGATTATAGCCAGTAAGTAATGATGAAGAAATGAAGAGCTAACTCAGGCTGCAGAAAGAGACCTGTGGAATTAGGTCGCAGGAATAAATGGCCAGCCCCTTCATTATGAATGAATCAGTTCCAACCCTTGTGTTACTAGCGAGTCTGATTGGCTTCTCTTATATTATGAACTCAGCCCTTTGGGGAGGAGTAGCAGAGCACTGTGAGTGACAGTTCCAACCTCACTGCATCCAATAGGAAAGAAGCAGCTCCCCCTGAACATTTAGGAAGCTTTGGCTGAAAAAATGACTGGGGAGAGGCTAATTATTCCCCAGGCAAAAGCAACACATGGCATCCATAGGGCCATATGGAACATCATGTCACAATTAAAATTATATTATTACTTAATGGAGAAATGCTTATGATATAATGTTGGTTATAGGCCACAAATGCAGAGCTACACTGCTCTTCAGTAGCCTTGGAAAACATTGAGAAACACTGAGCAGACTAAAAGTATTACATGTTCTATATTAAAGACATAGATACCTGGTTGTTGTTTATAATGATGGCCCTTGAATTTAGAAATAGTCTAAGAATAGTTCCTTCGTAAGTTGTTAAAGTAAAAGGAAAAAATTTATGGATTTAGAAAAGCTAACTTTTAGTTATCTGAAAACTCATCAGTCCTAACTTTATATTTTAGCCATGCTGAAGGTTTTATAATGTACTAGAATAAGAGAGAATAAGGTTCCAATAATTAAGAATGTGTGACTGATTTATACAGAACACTCAAGTGAAATTTTATGTATTTAGCATAACCATTTCACAAATAATGCAAATTAATGGCATAAATAAGATTCAAGAAGAACTATGTAATTTTGAAACAGTTTTAAATTAACTATAAATATATTATAAAATAAATCTTATTTAATTTGTGTTACTCTCCCAAGGGTTTATGTTTTTACAGCACAAAAATGATTACTATTTTTAGTAATTTTTAATTTTAACAGTGTTATCAAAATTAAATGAATTAATTTTATTTATTAATTGTTAAGATAAATAAATTATTAATATTAATTAAATAGTTCACATAAATGAATACATGTTTTGTTACTCTTTAGTTACCATCCATTTATCTGAATACATATACATCAAAATATTTAATAATATCTTAAATTAATTAAATCAGGTTACTCATAACCTCAGTGATAGAAATTATGATGCTAATATGACAGACTTTTTGTGGTTTTCATGTTTTTACATAATTAATACAAAGACCCTTTATACTACAGTACTGTATAAGTTTTATTATAAATTTTTACCAAGTTGATTGCACTAAAAATAACACCATTAATGTGTGGAGCTTATAAATAATTTTCATAAACATTATCTCATCTAATTTTCATAACCAACCTGTGAGGAAGGAGAAAGAAGAGAAATAACATTTATTGGATACCTACTGTGTAAAAAGCACATTAAATCCAACTCCATCTGTATATGTGGTGTTTTCACTATCAGTATATAAATGGAGAGTGGCTGCTAATCTATGCAGGATTTCTTTTGGAGATCATAAAATATTCTAAATCTGATGTGGTTATGGTTGCACAACTCTGGATATATTTAAAACTATTGAAGTGTGCATTTTAAATGGGTGAATTTGGGGGCATATGAGTTATATTTCAAAAAAGTTATGTTGAAAAAAAAAAGTGCCACTCTCCTAACTCAATTCTCATATTTTATAATATTAGCTTCAAGACCAGCAAGCTTATTAAGTAACCCTATGAATTGTTATAATTCTCTAAAATAAGAAATAAAAAAATAATTTCATAAAAATCTTACTTTCAGAGACATTAAAATATAATCATGATCACATTGCTAATGTGTAACAGTAAGAATAGTAGTCCTCAGTTTATAACACCTCTTATTTGTACTTAAAAAAAAATGTGATTCTTTTTTTTAAAAGCACAATATGTTTTTGGGATATCAGACAACAGAAAGGTATAACCATTCAATCAATAGAGAAGAAGAAAGAAGAAAGTATTGAAATTCCTAATGATGTACCATCTACATTTTTGCATCTAGATCTCTCCTGGAAACCTCTCTCTAAGGTAAGTAACAGAATTCATTCTCTATACTATGTAATTCATATGCATAGACATGCATACGTACACTCTAAAAGTAGAGCAGCTCAAGTTAACACAGGACTTTATTAATTCATGTATTTATTCATCTAATAAATTCCTTGATTGCATTATTATGATGCCTGACTACATCAAGCCAGAATCACAATTATTGTGAACTTGAAATTAATATTTGTTCATGTGTAAGCAAGCCACAACTTACAACTAATTTGCATAATTATTTAATTGCATATCAGTTGCTTGATGGTGGGTATGCTCCCATGTTAGCCCAAAACAGTTAATTTTACCTATATTGCAGCCAAAATTCCAGATCTTTTGCACATCAATACTAGGAAAAAGTATTTTAATACCTATAACCACATAAAACTGAAAATCAGCCCTAGCAGGTTTGTCTCAGTGGATAGAGTCGGCCTGTGGACTGAAAGGTTCCAGGTTTGATTCTGGTTAAGGGCACATGCCTGGGTTGTGGGCTCGATCCCCAATAGGGAGCATGCAGGAGGAAGCCTATCAGTGATTCTCTCATCATTAATGTTTCTATCTCTCTCTCTCCCTCCATTTCTCTCTGAAATAAATAAAAACATATTTAAAAACTATAAAGTAATTGAACAAGAAATTATTGGTACTTACCTTGAATGCAGAGCTTCAAGAAAAGCAATTTTTTGTCCAACTGGGTAGCTCAATGGTTGAGCATCAACCTATGAACCAGAAGCTTACTGTTTGATTCCTAGTCAGGGCACATGCCTGAGTTGCGGGCTCAATCCCCAGGAGGGGGCATGCAGGAGGCAGCTGATCAATGATTCTTTCTCATCATTGATTTTTTTTATCTCTCTCTCCCTTTCCCTTCTCTGAAATCAATAAAAAAATATTTTTTTAAAAAAAGAAAAGCCATTTTAATTTAATGCCCTGGCAGAATAGTTCAGTTGGTTAGAGCATCATCCCAATATACCAAGGTTTCGGGTTTGATCCCTGATCAGGGCACATACCAATGAGTGCATAAATAAGTGGAACAACAAATCTCTCTAAAAATCAATTTTTTAATTTAAATAAAAGAAAAGTAATACTCTGGTTTCGCTTCAGATTGCATAAACATTTAGCCTTAAAAAAAAAAAAAAAAGAAAAGCAATTTTAATTTAAGAAAGATACGACTGTAGTGGGTTGTGTCTGGGAAGTATGACTGGACTGCTGGCATTGATGGCTCTCTTTCTTTGGAATGTCTAAGTCTAATTCCAAACTTAAACCTTTTTTAAAAAATTTGATTTGTAAGTACTTCTAGAATTACATTATTTTGTATTTGAAGAGAGAGCATGAAGGGGTGAGAATTTTCCTGAAGTAACTGGGATTAGAAATTAGAAAGAGAGGATTAGAAATGTTCTGGGCTAGGATTCACTAAGCTTTAAATCATTGGAAAAGAAACAAGCAAACAAAACCTTACCTGAGAATAATGGTACAGCATGTGGACAAACATGCTGATGGAGAAAAGTTGGCAGGGAGCCATGAGGGAATAATGTACAGTGTGGCCATTTTCTATGATGAGGCAGGCCCAGGGTACTTCTGAAACTCAGGGGCACACCCCCCTCCCACCACTCCCACACACACACACACACTTCCCCCCCTCCCCCTCCTACTCCCCACCCCACCACCCACCCAGGGACTCAGCAGTGCTGTGCAGGAGAAAGGCCCCTGCACATCTTTCTGAAATTTTTGTTTAACTGAAAGATTTAGGGAGGATGTGTTAGGAAACAGAAAACAAAACATTTTCAAAAAACACATAAGACTCTGGGATTTGGAAATGAGCCCCCCAGATAAGTTCCCTTGAGTAGCACAGTTTTAGAAACTGTAGTTTAGGCACTTTCCATGGGAAAAGCCAACTAGAAATCTGAGGGAGAAGGGAGAAGGGAGAAAGACAGGGAGGTAGAAAACAGCAATCTGGGGGCAGAAGGGCAAAGCAATAATAATTTAAGGATATATGGAAATAATCTTCCTTGTATGTTCTTCCCAAAAGCTAAGACTGTCTAAAGGTGAAACAAGTTTAGACCACTGTCCAGTCAAGTTAAGCATGGGTAAAGACCATCTCATTTACAAAACACAAGGTAAGTGCCTTTATTTAAAAAGCATTGAAGCTCTGCTCAAGATGGTAACATAGGGAAACGCGGCAATCACCACTCCCCACATCAAAATTACAACTAAAATACAGAACAGCCATCATTTACACCTGAAATCTAGATAAAAGGAAGTCCTACAAATAGGGAAATTAAAGAAGAAACACATAGAGACTGGTAGGAAAAGTGGAGCTGTGGGGCAGAATCACGGAACCAGCTGGTCCCATACCCATGTGTGGTGGTTTAAAATCGGAGGGATATCTTGGCTGTGGAGGTTTCCCTGAGGAGTGAGGGCTCCCAGCCCCACACTAGCCTAGGGTTCCAGTGCTGGAAAGAGAAACCCCCACAGCCGAGACTAACCAGCATACCCTGAGCGACAAATGAATGATTACTCTGACACACGTTTCTGTGAAAGAGAGGGCTAAGGGACTGCCTGGCTAGAGAAACCAAACAGCTTCATTCACCTGCCTCTTCAGGCTTTTATTGTAACAGTAGTTTGGGATAAAGTTTAACTTTTAGATACAATCACCAGGGTAAGCTTTCTTGGGAGGACACAGGTGTCTGCAGTGTCCTTTAGGCATAAAGATTAAGCATTAAATTCCAGCAAACACCTGAGAGCCTGCACATACACAGACTTGTTTGGAAAGATCAGGGAACAATTAGGGACAGTCACCTTCAGCCAACTCCCCTAGGGGATTCCTATAAACAAGGGTGGTTGCCTTCAGCCAACTTCCACAGAAAATTCTTTCAGAATTTCTTCCTTACAAACTTTCCAACTAGGTCCCGTGCTACCCCACACCCCACAACTTCTGGCTGTAAAAATTAGCAGGGATTGTGGCTGAGTGACAGGAGGCTGCTGGAGCCACAGGCAGCTCCTCTTAAATGGCCCACACATGGACTCACTCCCCCTGAACTCCAGCACTGGGGCAGGAGCTTGAAAGGAACCTGGGACAATCATGGAGGAACTAACTTGTCTGGAATCATGGTGAGAGGTGGACAGGCAGCTTTCTCCCAGACAGAAGTGCTGGCAAAGGCCATTGTTCCTTTGATGAGCCCTCCCTGCCACAGAGCCAACAAACAGTTGACATATCTGAATCCTCATCAGCCTGGCTCACACTTTTCTCCCTTCCCTGGTGATTTCCGACAACCTGCCCCTCCCTACTTGCAGGTTAAACCAAGCCATTTCCAGTGGCTTTTCCATTCAACAGGCCTCTCTTGCCTCATGCTTCAGACATTCCTAAAATCTCTCAAACAAGCAGCAGCTGGCCTGCTGATTTTGCACCTCCTGGGAGGCTCCAGAGCCAGTGCACTGTGTGGTCAGCTTTGAGCACACCAGATTACAACCCTACCAACTCCATGAGTGACACACTCAAGGGCTGGACACAGTGAGCACCAAAACCCCACTAAAGCAAGCCCTGCTCTTTAGGGGTGTCTTCTGCACAGCAGTGCTTCCACTTAGTCACAGCTGATCCTCACAATTGATTGGTCTTGGAGTCAATCCCTCCTAGTGATGCCAACATCAATCAAGGCTCAACTACAATAGGCGCACGGCCCACACAGGGGCACACCTGGAGCACCAGCTCAGGTGATTGGGGAAGCTGAGCTACTGGGCCCTACAGGATACCTACTATACAAGATCACTCTACCAAGTCTGGGAGACGTAGCAATTCTACCTAATGCATAGAAACAAACACAGGGAAGCAGCCAAAATGGGGAGACAAAGACACATGTCACAAATGAAAAATTAGGAGAAATCTCCAGAAAAAGAAGTAAATGAAACAGAGGCAAGAAAACTATCAAATATAGAGTTCAAAAAAAAAATGGTTATAAAGATGCTCAAGGAACTTACTGAGTACTTCAAGGAACTTAGTGAGAATTTTAACAACATAAAAAAGGACCAGTCAAAAATGAAAAATACACTAACTGAAATAAAGAATCGTTTACATGGAATAAACATTAGAGGATGCCAAGAATCCAATCAAGAATTTGGAATATGAGGAAGCAAAAGACACCCAATCAGAACAGCAGAAAGAAAAAGGAATACAAAAATACAAAGATAGTGTAAGGAGCCTCTGTACAACTTCAAGCAGACCAACATTTGCATCATGAGGGTGCTGGAAGGAGAAGAGAAGGAGCAAGAAATTGAAAACCTATTTGAAAAAATGATAGAAAACTTCCCTTACCTGGTGAAAGATATAGACATACAAGTCCAGGAAGCACAGAGAGTCCCAAACAAGAGGAACCCAAAGAGGCCCACACCAAGACACATCATCATTAAATGCCAAGGTTAAAGACAAAGAGAGAATCTTAAAAGCATCAAGAGAAAAGCAGTTAGTTACCTTCAAGGGAGCACCCATATAAGTCTCAGATGCTTTCTCAACGGAAACTTTGCAGGCCAGAAGGGAGTGGCAAGAAATATTCAAAGTGATGAAAAGCAAGGACCTACCAGTATAACCAAGGTTACTCTGCACAGCAGAGTTATTATTTAGAAGTGTGAAGGTCAGATAAAGAGCTTTCCAGACAAGAAAAAGCTAAAGGAGCTCATCACTACTAAACTAGTATTACATAAAATGTTAAAGGGTCTTTTTGGAAAAACAAAGGAAGAGGAAGAGGAGGAGGAGGAGGAAGAAGAGGAAAAAACATGAACAATAAAATGGCAATAAATACATATATATCAATAATTGAATCTAAAAATCAAAATAAATGAATAAGCAGAACAGAAAACTGACTCATAGATACAGAGAACATTTTGATGGTTGCCAAATGGGAGGGGATTTGGGGGAATGGGTGAAAAAGGAAAAGGGATTTAGAAGTACAATTAGTTATAGCTTATGGACACAGATAATAGACAGGTGAAGGTGTGGAGTGGGAGAGGAGATGGGTGAGGAGGAACAAAGGGGGAAAAATTGGGAACATCTGTAATACTCTCAACAATAAAATAAAATTATAAAAACATCATTTGATAGTTTGAGTGTTAGTCACTTGTATGTCTAAGGTTACTTGCTAGAATAGTCTAATTTGTTAAAAGAGTACCAAAAGTCAAACCCTCCAATATGGAACTTTATAATGGCTACTAGGGGCCCAATGCACAAATTTGTGCACCTTGAAAGGAACTGTAGGCCTTAAGGCTGCAGTGGGCACATGGGCGGGTCTCGGCCCATCCTCCACACCCAGCCTCTCCTGCCGTGGGCCCCTGGTCCCTTGTCTGCCGGGAGCCCCGCTCCCCCCGCTGCCACACACTGACAGCACCGCCCCCACTCGCATCTGCTGACAATGCAGAGTGATTGGGGCCAGGTCCAGCAGCGGGTGCGAGCGGGACCAGTGCAGGCAGCAGGTATGAGCACCTGGTGGGACTGTGGCACATGGGAGCAAAGAATTTTCAGTAACCACCAGAGGCTCACCCCAATGACAGCAACCAGCGCCCTGCCTCGGTCTGGGGTCCCCACTCACCTGTTCCATCATCCCGCCATGGCTGATGCCTGCCATGTTCTGCCCTCTGCTGCCTGCTGCTGACACCCACCAAATTCCACGCACACGCCCCCTGGTGGCCAGCGCACATCATAGTGACTGGTTGGTCAGTTGTTCCGCTGTTCAGTCTATTTGCATATTAGGGTTTTATATATATAGATAATAGCTATAGCCAACACATTAAAACTGTCTTCACACACAAAAAGATTTGAAACAATTTACTTCAATTCAGTTTCACAAACATTTATTGAGTACATTCATGTATTTTTGAGAACTTAATACATTTTAAAAATTTAATGAAGCCCACATAATGAATATGAATATGCTCAAAGAATAATTCTATAGAATGAAACATACCTCAACTCTAGTAAAATCAGTTATGAATTACTAAGAAACGCAATTACTATTCTCAATCTGAATATAATAAAAAAATTAATATTTCTACAGCACCATAATAAAACTGAGTAAAGAAATAATAATTTACTTTTAAATCTATCTCAACCCATACACCTTTGTTGAAATAATTGAAGGATACACATGTAAGCTATCAAAACTCTTAAAAGTATGCTTGACTATCCCACCTTGAGAACAATGCATAATGAAAATGTACAAGAGTCACCAGTAACTATAGTATTTTCAAAACATTTGCCTTTATCAAAAGGATTTTCTTTTAAAAATTAAAATTTTTTTTTATTTCAGAAAGAAAGGAAGAGGAAGAGATAGGTAGAAACATTAATTATGAGAGAGAACCATTGATCGGCTGCCTTCTGAACGCCCCCTATTGGGGATTGAGGCTGTAACCAAGGCATATGCCTTGACCAGGAATGTGAGCATATTTTCTCTACCACCTTTCCCTCAAATTTAAAAAAATAACATTTCTTAAAAACTAATAAGTGACCTGGAAAAGTGTCCAAGATATATCTTTAAGAGAATAGACAAGTAGGATACAGCACTTAACATACCCAATTTAAAATACACACACACACACACACACACACACACACACACACACACAAGAAACTAGAAAAAAATACATGAGTATTTTAATAGTGGTTATTTCTGATAGGTATGAAAATGGATACATTTTGTAATTTTCCTCATGCTTTTCTCTGTTTTCCAAAGCTTCACTAAGTAACATTTATTGATTTTAGATCATAAAAATGTATTTGTTTTAAAACAAAATGACATCAGATACTTTTAAAAAGAAAGAAGTTTCAGATGACATTTGAATTTCAGCCCCCAGATTAGCTCTGCTGTTACTGTTTGCATGTATAGTTGTAGCCATAATACAGTGCAGTCATTGATATTCATAAATAATAAATCCAGGCTAATCAGAAAGCAATGTCATGTATGCTGTGCTTATGACAAACAAGTAATACATTCTAGATGGATTTATTTTTTAGAAGTTAAAAGAATTTTCACACTTAAAAAACTAATCTTGAATTGCTTGAAAAATTTCCATTTGATGCCAACTGAATAAAAATGACAGGAGTTTCTCATTAGAAAAGCTTATTGAGCACATCAAGGGTGATATAACCCAGGGGATATGTTGTGTCCAATTTTTACTATAAATAATTTTGCAATGGTGGAAATACATAGAAGTGGTTTATATATATTTATATTTTTTTATTTTTATTTCAGAGAGGAAGGGAGAGATAGAAACATCAATGATGAGAGAGAATCATTGATCGGCTGCCTCATGCACACCCCCAACTGGGGATTGAGCCCGCAACCTGGGAATGTGCCCTTTACCAGAATCAAACCAGGACCCTTCCTTCAGTCTGCAGGCCGACGCTCTATCCACTGAGCCAAACTGGCTAGGCAAAATGGTTTTCAAATGTGCCATGAACCCTTTTAGAGCCCCTGCAAAGTAGGCAGGTGGGTCTCCCCATTACCACCCGGGTAATACTTCAAAGAGCAATGCAGCTTCCTCCAGTTTTACATACACGGGTCTTACATAAGCTTTGTTTTGAAAAAAGAAAAAAAAAACATTCCACTGCGAAACTAGAGGTCTAAAAACGCTGGGATTTTCACTCATCCCACCTTGGAGGTTAGGGGGCAGATGTGTAAGGCAATAGACAGAAAATATAAACTAACTATATTTTTAAAGATCATTCACTCTAAATATGTGCTTCTTCTCTCCATACTCCTCTGAAAGAAAAAGTGTTAGTTCAGAACATAGTCGTAAAGACTGAAGAAATGAACCCGTACCAGAACCTGGAAAGTGGGTTGGCTAATCTCCTCAGGCCGATAGAGGACTTCTGCACAAAGTTCTTTGTGGGAACAGAGGTGAGTTGGAATTATCTGTTTTTAAAATGAATATTTCTAAGTACATTGAAATATGTGATGATAACCCCTATTGTTCATGTTTGCTTTATGAAAGCTTACAATATTTATACCTTTTATATTTTAAAATGCTTATTTGCACTTAAAATCGTTAACCTCCATTGTTAACCTCATAGATTCATATTTAAAGTGTTCCTGAACAAACATGGAAAAAAATCTATAAAATTAAACATGACCCTTTCACCAGTAATGTATTGATTAACCTGCAAATTTTATCAAACACCTATAGGCCATATGGAAGAAACCATGCTAAGTGTTAGAGATTTACTAAGAAAATATATTGTTTTGTTAGGCCAGCATCATCTATTAGGAAAGATAGTAAAAACAAAACAAAACAAAAAAACACACACACACAAAAACCTCACTCAATTTAAATGATCAATAACACCTGGATATAATAATGATAATGGCTGCCATTTTTTAGTATCTACTATAGTAAATAAAGCAGGCTCACATTTTTTTGGACATTTTCTATATAGCAGGGTCTGGGCCAGTTATTTTCCAATTTATATCTCATTTAATCTTAATAATCTTATAAGGGTGATATTATTATTCCCATTTTACAGATGAAGAAATGAAGCTCAGAACTTCATCACACAGAAGCAGAGATGTCCATCCATTCATGACTCTATTCTCCTGAAATAGTGTTTTTCTCCCAGGCCATACCACTGTGGGAAGATGCCATCGCTCAGTCTCACCGAATGCAATTTGTGTTTGCACTTCAGTAGGATGAGGGATTAGTCAGTTCCTCCAGATCAGGAGAATGGACTGCCTGCCAGGCACTGTGCTAGGCCCTGGATCAGCAATGAATCCATAGCACAGTCCCTGTCCTCAGGGTCCTCGGTACCTAGTTAAGGAGCAGACACATTGACAGCATGCTTACCCCAGTTCAGAGGCTAAAGGGCCAGGAAGGAGGAGGTTGGGAGAGGTGGTCTGTGAGCTGGCTGGACAGTGGAGGTTTCGGAGGCACCTGAAAGATCAGGGTGAGATACAAGGAGCAGAAGGAACAGCCTGGACAGTATTTTGGAGTTATGAGAGTCTGGGGTCTGTCTGGGGATAGTGGAATGGTTTGGTGCAAGAAGGAAGGCTATGCCTAGAATGCTAGGTTGGGGTCCAACCAAAGGGCCTTTTCTGCCAAGGTAGGGAATTTGAATTTAAGTTGGTAAGCAACGGAGCACTACTGAATAGATATATGTTTTGTAACCTGGGTTTCCACCAAATTTTTTAGAAAAATATTTTTAATTCTGAAAAAATATATAACAAACTTTACCATCTTAGCCATTTTTAAACGTACAACTCAGTGGTAGTAGGTACATCTATACCACTGAGCAACATCAACACCATTCATCTCAAGGAGTTTCTCATCGTCTCAAACAGAAATGCCGTACCCATTCAAACCATAGCTCATCATTTCCTCATGCCCACTCCCATGGCAACCACCATTGTACTTTCAGGCTTTATGAATTTGACTATTCTAGCTACCTTGCATAAGCAAAATCATGTAATTTTTGTCCCCGTGAACACCAAAATCATAAAGCCGGTCAATGACAGCTTTAGAAAGATAAATAATGCAAGATCTTAAAACAGAAATTAAAGCAGCCCTGGCCTGGTAGCTCATTGGATTAGAGCATCGTTCTGATATGCCAAAGTTGTAGGTTTGATCCCCAGTCAGGACATAAATAAGTGGAATAACAGATTCTCTCTCTCTCTCTCTCTCTCTCTCTCTCTCTCTCTCTCTCTCTCTCAAATCAGTAACTGAAATTTTTAAAAAGAGAGATTAAAACATGACACCATTTGCTTAAACTCTTTAGTGATGACTCAGTGAAACATGAATAAAATCTGAACACCTCACCCTGTAGCCTCTAAGATTCTGTATGATTTGCCTCCTTCCTGTCTCTCCATCCCCGTCTGCACCAATCTCCCGCACTCTGGCTTTCGTTCATTCTTCTTGTACACTAGACTCCTGCCTACCTAGCCCCTGGTTTGAAATTAACTTCCTTCACCATTCAACAGATATTATTGAGCATTTACCATATGCCCGGCACTGTTCTTGGCCCAGGAGAGAGAGCAGTGAATAAAACAGACAAAATCCCCTGCCCTCATGAGGCCGCCGACATTCCAGTGGAATGACCTTCTCCAACCCTTGGCGGGGTTAACCCCGCTCTGGGACCTGGGCTGGCTGGTGCAGGGCTGAGCAGGAAGGAGTGGTGCCCTGGAGGCAGAGAGATCAGACTGGGGGGAACTTCAGGAGGGGCCAATCCAGAGACAGAGAGGGCTTGACCAAGGTGCCAAGAGTATCAGCACGGAGGTTGAAGGAATGGAATTATCAGAACAAGGTAACGGGGTGGAGAAAGACGTGAAGGTTTCCAACTCTGTGGCTGCTGATGTAATGGGCACTCGACACAAATGTATTGACCTGATTCAAACTATTCTGCTTTGACTTGGTTTAATTTCAGTGCTGTAGGTAGCAGCTATGAGACCCGGGAGCTATCAGTAACTCTCTTTCGGGGTTTGGTGGGCGCCGCCGTCACAAAGATAAAGCTCCTAGCATTTCCGGCAAACACGGGGTGCTCGGTGAATGGTAACTATGAGGGGCGTGCCGCAGGCCGTGGGCCAGACAGGTACAGTCTGTCTGTGCCCTTCGACTGCGACCGTGAATGGAGGGAGCACCTGTCCTCTGACTCTGCGTTTCCAGCACCAAACACAGGCCTCTGTTAAATGAATTAACACGGATGAATAAAGGGCAGATGAGCAAATGAGTGGGCCCTGGCCCCAGTCGGCTTATCCTGCATTTTGCATAAATCAAGTGTTTTCCCATCTCCCCTCCCTCGCCTACACATCCCATTCCATCTTCTCCTCCGAATCCTCTCAACTTCTATTTTTACACAACCTTCTCTGTGTTTTTCTCTTATTATCCCCGTGTGTGTGTGTGTGTGTGTGTGTGTGTGTGTGTGTGTGTGGCGGAGGCGGGGGGGTGGGATTGAAATTAGGAAACTGCATTTGAGTACGTCATTAAATTTCTCTGAGTCTCGGTTATTGCATCTATAAGACGAAATTTGGAGGGACTGAATTTTTTTCCTCTAAACTGCTCCCACCTCTGCCACTCGCTGGTTCTGTCCTTCCCATCTGTGCGGCTGTTTCTGCCTCTTCTCTACGCCTTCCCCTCCCCCGAAAATGGTCAGAGGTGGAACTGGAGTGTATATTACTTATTATGTCATTTGGGTGGAACTTTGTTTCCGGTGCTCAACTTGAAATGGTAATGGGTACCATGTTATGAATTCTTTTTTCCTCTTTCACTCTTATCCCGCAAATGTTTGCTCAGTACTGCTGTGCAGCATGCTGAGAATAAATCACTAAGTTGGACGAGACCCCCCTCTCCCCGGAGCTTTCAGTCCATCGGGACAATTTCCTGTTGAAAACAAACGCGTTGGAAACCCAGCAGTTGAGATTTGTGTACATAGATGATCTCCATAATGGCCTGTGTTCTCCACGTCACTGTGTGTAGATAAAAACTCATCAAACTCATTTTTTTGTTGTTGTTTGAGATAAACTCAAGTAATCATTTTGAGCCTTTTCCCACCACTGTACCAAATTATCACTCGATTAAATTCACCTGTTGCTCTGTGTTTGTTACAATCAGTCTTAGCACATGAATAAGAGAGGGGTTTGTCCCTTAAGTGGCCATTGTACTTACCAGGAATCTGTGATATTTTTAGGAAGGTGAAGTGTTATACTCAGATTGGAAAATGGAAAGAGACCCTGAAACTGGCCGATTGATGAGTAAGTTTGGATGAGTGTTCCATCATTAATAGGTTGTGCCTTTTTGAACAAAGTACTGATAACCCCGGCTTTGCTAATGGGAGGGAGGGCCCCTGAGGGTCTGACTCTACACGTGTTACTCAGAGTGAGGGCCTCAGACCAGGCAGGGCCTCAACTGAGAGCGTGTTGGAAACACAGAACCCTGGGTCCTGCCCCTGAATCTGCGGATTTTAATAAAATTCTCCAGGTGATTTGTTTTCACACCAAAACTTGAGAGCACAATTTTTAAAATAACCACACTGTTTCAATCATTCAACAACCTGGTAGTTCATCTATGTGAGGAATCTGAGTCAGTGTGAGGTTATAAGCTAAATGTATGATGCTCTTGAAGCCCTGGGGAACGTATGGGAGAAGTACCTGCAGGACCCTCCTTTGGGGTCGGGGATTTGGGGCAGCTGAGCAGAGAGACGTATGAGGATCACACCCAGGTGTAAGCAGGAATCAGTCAACATTCAGGCTCCTCAACAAGCAAAGCTCCTTGTCAGAGCCTTGGGTTTGCCTACAATGACAACTGCTTTACTTTAAAGCTTTGGGATCTTTGAGGCATAAGAATATATTTGAACCACAGTTCAACCCATGGAACAACGGTAAGCACAGGAAGAGGTAGCTCCTGGGACGGCTGGAACACCGCACAGCAGCGAGGTGGAGCAGCCGGGGTAGGTTTGTCCAAGGGAAGCTGGCCAGCCCGGGAGTGTTTGGACAAATGGCCACATGAGTGACTGACAGGGTTGGAGGTCAGAGCCACAGCCCGCAGGGAACAGCGGCTGGGGCTCGATCTTCACTCCTTTTGCGTTGGGTTCCCAGACAAGCGGCTACCTCAGACCTAGGAAGGCCTGCTTTGTCAGCATTGCCTCCAGGTAGCTATTTTAATCTGGAAACAAAAGCATTCCTGCTTTTCTAATACAGTGTCCCCTGACCGGAAACCCAAATGTGTGTTATTGGTAGGAGTGGGGCATTGAGAGAGAATTTGTGACCCAAGCGCATGCATTTATTCCTGATTCTGTGATTTGAAGTTGAATTAAAAATGATATATTGGATACAGTGAATTACAACCAACTACTTTTATGCTTATTCATGTTTCTATTTATTCAATAATTTGTCAATGTCCCCTGTGCACATACTGCATGCCAGGCACCGTGTAACATGGCAGCATCTCCGCCACACCCTGGGACACAAGCTTGATGCCATGACTTGGTAACACACAGGTGGACACTGGTCCCTCCTGACCTCGGGGATTTTCTGGAGGCCTCACCTCCCACTTCCTAAACTGCTTCTGAGGAGGCCCATGACAAGCAGATTTCATTGTTTATTAAATATATTGTTTTTCTAAGAGAGAGGGAGGAAGGGGGAGGAAGGGAGAGAAAAAACATCCATCAGCTGCCTCTTGAACACCCCCTATTGGGGATCGAGCCCGAAACCCAGACATGTGCCCTGACCCAGAATCGACCGGCAACCTTCTGATGCCTGGGATGATGCCCAACCCACTGAGCCACATCGCCCAGAGCTGGTTTAGTTAAATTTTTTATGAACTTTATTCCATTTATAGAATAATCAGTGACAATAAATTTAAAAGCCAAGAGCTTTCTGTTTGAACCTCCCTGATGTTTGTTTGTTCTTTCTTTCTTACTCATTTATTCATCAAATGAAAGTGCCAGGCACTGGTGATATAAAGATGAACTATGTGCCAGGCACTGGTGAAATAAAGATGAACAAGGTACGATCCTCCCCTCGAGGAGTCCCATGATCTGTTGGAAAGGTTAAACACACAAACAAATGATGACTGATTCCCTTGGGCTCTTAAGAAAAGGCCCCACTGAAGCGAGACACAGGTGAGCAGGGTCCTGGAGGGTGCACTGCAGTTTTCCAAACAGAGAAGATGGAGAAAGACCAGGGGACAATGAGGAAAAGGGACATCTCAAGGCCAAACCAAAGCAATAGAAAGGGCAACCGCAGCAGAAGAGGCGCAGGAGGGACAGTTAGGCCAAGAGACACGAGTGCCCTCCTAAGAGCTTTGGGCTTTACCCTGGAGTCACTGTATAATGAGAAGATCACTCTGGCAGGAGAACAGGGGCTGGATTCATTTATTGGCGAGACTTGCCATGGCCCTCCCTGGGGCTTGTGGGTGTGGGCAGCAGGAAGTGGAATACATCCAGCTCTGAGGACAGGCCTGGGGGAAAGGGAACCCAAGCAATGGCACAGTGAACACACCGGAGTGGCAGAAAGCCCCAGGGCCTGGGCAGAGACCACAGGGAAGTCTTGATCTTTAAGTCCAAACCTGCTCCTCCACTGGTCTTCCCAGTTTCCAGAAATAGAAACTCCACAGAGCCATGCTTTACCAGAAACCTGGCTGTTATTCTCAGCACGTCATCTCTCTCACCCCTCCTACCCAAGCCATCGCCAAGCCCTGTCCATTTCAGCTTGCAACTATGTCTTGATTATCTACTCTTCTCCATTGGACCTTCATCTAAGTCAGCATCCACTCTCACTAGAACTACCACCTAACCCCCTCTGGTGTTCCCTCTTTGCTTCTACCTGCTGCCAATCTGCTCTCCCCACAGCAGACAATCTTCTGGAAATTTCACTCAGATTGTCTTCTAGGCCTGAAGCACTCATTAAAACATGTTACACTGAGAATACAACCTGAACACCTTTCCAGCAAGGCCCTGCATGGTCTGTAAACTCCTGGTCCCCGTTTGTTTTATATGTCTCACACTGGGATTACCAGACTCAATCTTACTGCCCTCTACAAATTTAAAAAGAGCCCGGCTGGTGTGGCTAAGTGGTTGAGCAACGACCTATGAACCAGGAGGTCACAGTTCAATTCTAGGTCAGGACACATGCCCGGGTTGCAGGCTCCATCCCCAGTAGGGGGTGTGGAGGAGATTGGCTGCTATCTCTCCCCCTCTCCCTTCCTCTCTGAAATCAATAAAAATGTTTATTTTATTTAAAAAATAAAATTAAAATATAGTACCTGGTTCATATAGGCAATGCACAAATATTGGTTGACAAATTGAGTGAATTAATGAGTGAAGAAATGAGTAAGAACATGAAGCATTCCTCTGAAATGTGTCCTTGATGGGAAGTTCCATGGACGTTTTATAAAAAGAGGAGGAGCTATTCCTTGGTTCATTCACCCCAACTGACCTCTGGTTCTTTACTCTTGGATCTCATTAATCAAGAACTGTCTGTCCAGTGGAAGTCACTTCATTCTTCATTGCAGAAATGTGTACAGTGTTATTAAAGATGGAATGGCCTTTCCCACCCCAACAGCAAGGAAGCCCCTGAGCCTCAACACCGTCCATGATGGTGCCATCCACACTGTTCAGAGGTCACCCTTTTACAATGACATTATCCTCACCGTTGGGGGATGGAACCTGGCCATCTGGAAGGAAGGTGTCATGGTAAGTTGCTTGCAACATGGAGAAATGGGTGTGTGATCCTTTGTTATTGAGAAAAACAATAGGAACAACAGACTGTTCTGACATAACAGTGCCTTTGGGGCACTTTTTAGAGAAATTGAAACAGATGGGCTGGCTCCAGCTTGTAGGCAGAACTGCTATAAGCCCTTTGAAAACCCAACCATTTGCTTTTCTTTCCTAAGGGAAGGAAACATTTACAAGTCACTTGTTCTCTGAAAGCTAACAGTCTTTTCTTTTATATATATACACTAGAGCAGTGATGGCGAACCTTCTGAGCTCGGCATGTCAACATTTTGAAAACCCTAACTTAACTCTGGTTCCTGTCACATATAGAAATATTCATAATTTTTTTTTATATATTTGCAACCATAGTAAAAAAAAGATTTATATTTTTGATATTTATTTTATATATTTAAATGCCATTTAACACAGAAAAATCAAGCAAAAAATATGTATAAAATGAACAAAAACAGAAAAACAATGTACATTTAGGAAAAAATAATAATAAAAACAATGATAATCAAATGGTATGAAAACTAGAAATTAGTGACTTTTTTGGTGCTGAAGTTTGTCTGCTAATCCTTCAATTGCAGGTTCATACTTGGTGCACTTCAAGGCCAAGCAAGCGCCACTAACTTCATCTGTTAGCCGGTTTCTTTTGTTCGTTTTAATATTATTTAATGCTGAGAACAAAGTCTCACAAAAATATATTGATGAAAAAATTGTTAGCAAAGCCATCGCTAGATTTTTTATGTCGCTAAAAGTGTCAGGTACTCTGTTCCAAGCACTCAAAATTTCTTGTTCGTAGTTGCACTCTTCATTATTCAGATGATTTCGTTCCAGATTTTCAATATTCGACCTTAAGTCGACAAACATATGAGTCCAAATGCTACCTTGAAAATCTGCAAGTTGCATCTCTAAATCGTCAATTTGCATCCATTGGAAATCCTTTAATTCCAAAGTACTGTAAACAACTACATCCGGATACTTAATTATTTTAATGGTCTGTTCTAGGCTTCTAAATGGGTCGAATCTTTCGCTGAGCTGTTCAAATAATGAGTTTACTATATTCTGGTACATAAGTATGGACTCCATTACACTCGTTGTAGTGGCCTTCTCAAAATACTTTTTTATCCGAGGAAAATACTTGAAAGTTTTAGTTTCAATATCTTGCTTGAAAATTTTAAGTTTACTTTCAAAAGATTTGATGTACCCAAACATAACGTCAATACTTTTGCCAAAACCTTGTAATTTTAAGTTCAGTTCATTCATATAAACAGAGAGATCTGTCAAAAACATCCAATTGCTGACCCACTTATGATCATTGATCTGAGGAAAGTTTGCCAGATCCTTATTCTCAATAAATACCGTAATTTCTTCAAAGCACTCCACAAATCGCTCAAGTACTTTACCTCGACTCAGCCATCTCACATTATTGAACATCAGTAGTCCACTGTTGGTTGAATCAACTTCCTGTAAAAGTGCAGAAAATTCTCGCTTGTGAGGGGGTCAAGAAGCTATAAAATTCACAATTTTTGTTACAACTGACATTAAATCATTCAATTCTGAGAATCCCGATTTGGCACACAACACCTCCTGATGGATAATGCAATGAAAAGGTACAAGTGGATGTCTAATAGCTTCCATAAACAATTTCAGGAATCCCACATTTTTTCCCACCATATTTGGTGCCCCATCTGTCGTGACTGACACAATTTTAGAGATATCAATGTTTAGGTCACTGAATGTTTTTATAACAACCTTACATATTTCGTTTCCTGATGTACTTATTGGCACTGATTCTAACTTTATCAACTCTTCTCTCATTGTGAGACCATCAGAATATCTAGCAATAATGGCCAACCGAGCATTTGATGTGATATCAGTAGTTTCATCAAGAGAAATAGAAAAATATTTACAACTATTTAAGTCTTTTTTTAATTGATGTTGTACGTTTTTGTTAAGATCTATTATTCTGTCTTTAATAGTATTTCTACTGAGTGGTAACTCAGAAATTCTTTTAATAATATCATCTTTATTTTTCATATCATGAAATAGAGCTGGTACACATCTTAGAAATGTTTCCTTAATAAATTCTCTGTCACTGAGGGCTTTTCCATGCTGAGCTATAGAGTGAGCAATACAGTAACTTGCTGATGTTAAATTTGTAGAGCATCTTACAAATTTAATGATGGAATTTGATTGACTTTTATAGAGGTGGAGCTGCCTAGAAATGTATTCCTTCCTTTCATCAATACTTTTTTTTAAGAGCTGACAATGATTAGTTTCAAAATGTCTCTTTACATTCCACATTCTGTTTACTAGTGTTTCACTACACAGTATGCACAATGATCTGTTGTTTCTGTCGACAATCCCGTACATCTCGGTCCATATGTCTTGAAAGGGTTGGCTACTGCTACTTCCACTTCCTTTATCATTCAAACTTGCTTTTTTATTTTTTTGATTCTCCATTACAAGGCTGCAAAAATAAATAAATATAAATCACGGCATTTTTTATAAAAGGTTGATAGGTTTCTTATCTATTAACTTTTTGCAGTGTTGTTGCACTGATTCCTGGTGCAAAACAATTCAAAGATAGTATGTATAACCAACAAATATATGGTGCTGTAATCAATTATCCGACACGCAGAATTTCTTGTTGAGCACTGTTGCACTGTATATCTTTTTCTTCTAACCCTCCCACTCCTGTCTCCTAACGAACATGGCGATCAAGTGCGTCCATTTGCTGAATGCACCCGAACGCACGGGAAGCTTACCCGAGGCACATGTTGACAATAACGAGGCCGTTTCCAGAATTGGGCATTTTGTCACTCGAGTAAAAATAAAATGTCACGAGTAAAGATTAATCTCTTTTAGTGCAATTCTTAACCTTTTCATATTAATGTCAATATTGGAACAATGTATCTTGGATGTTTTCACTATGTATCTTTGCTACGCAACACTGATGTACATGTTTACATACGGTTTGAGAATTGCATTATTGATCATGAGTAACGTGAATAATAATATTACTCAAGTGATGCCCAACTTGAGTAATGAGAGAGACAAATTGGCTGTTGTGAGAGACAAATATTTGAATTATGCAATTTTTTGTCTCTGTCGATGCGTGTCACCCAAAATGAGTTCGCGTGTCCCCTCTGACATGTGTGTCATAGATTCACCATCACTGCACTAGAGGCCAGATACACAAAATTCATGCAAGAGTAGGCCTTCCTTCCCCCGGCTGCCAGCACCAGCTTCCCTCTGGCACCCGGGACCCAGGCTTCCCTCGCAGCCCTGGCTTCATCTGGAAGGACACCCAGTTGAATTAGCACATTATGCTTTTAATATATATATATATATATATATATATATATATATATATATATATATACCAGTTGACTTGATTTGCATTTCTCCTTCCCTTAAAATATAGGAACGAACCCTGGTCAGTGGTGCTCAGTTGGTTGGGTGTCATCCTGTGCACCAAGGGTTGCCAGTTCAATTCTCTATCAGGGCACATGCCCAAGTTGCAGGCTCCATCCCTGGTAGGGTGTGTGTTGGAGGCAGCCAATCAATATTTTTTTCTCTCTCTCTCTCCCTTCTTCTTTCTCTAATAAATCAGTAAAAGTTATTATTTTTTAAAGATATTTAATTTTTTAAATTCTTTTATTGTTTAAAATATTATATATAGTATTACATATGTCTCCTTTTTCCCCCATTGACCTCTCCCTAGCCATATCCACCCCCCAGCACATGCCCTCACCCCCCCCCCCCCCCGGTGTCTGTGTCCATTGGTTATGCTTATATGCATGCATACAAGTCCTTTGGTTGATCTCTTAGGCCCCACCCCACCTGCCTTCCCTCTGAAGTTTGACTGTTCAATGCTTCTCTGTCTCATGATCTATTTTTGTTCATCACATTTTGTTATTAATTATATCCCACAAATGAGTGAGATGATTGGATATTTGTCTTTCTCCAACTGGCTTATTTCACTTAGCATAATGCTCTCCATGTCCATCCATGCTCTTGCGAATGGTAAGAGTTCTTTCTTTTTCACAGCAGCATAGTATTCCATTGTGTAGATCTACCACAGTTTTTTAATCCACTCATCTACTGTTGAGCACTTAGGCTGTTTCCAAATCTTAGCTATTGTATATTGTGCTGCTATGAACATAGGGGTTCATATGTCCTTTCTGATTGGTGTTTCTGATTTCTTGGGATATATTCCTACAAGTGGGATTACTGGATCAAATGGGAGTTCCATTTTTAATTTTTTGAGGAAACTACATACTGTTTTTCACAGTGGCTGCACCAGTCTGCATTTCTACCAGCAGTGCACAAAGGTTCCTTTTTCTCTACATTCTCGCCAGCACTTGTCGTTTGTCGATTTGTTGATGATAGCCATTCTGACATGTGTGACATGGTACCTCAATTGTTGTTTTGATTTGCATCTCTTGGATGATTAGTGACTTTGAACATGTTTTCATGTTTTTTGGCCTTTTGTATGTCCACTTTCAAAAAGTGTCTATTTAAGTCCTTTGCCCAATTTTGATTGGATTGTTTATCTTCCTTTTGTTAAGATGTATGAGTTCCCTATAAATTTTGGAAATTAGGCCCTTAACAGAGATAACATTGGTAAATATGTTCTCCCATGCAGTGGGCTTTCTTGTTGTTTTGTTGATGGTTTCTTCTGCTGTCCAGAAGCTTTTTATTTTGATGTAGTCCCATTTGTTTATTTTCTCCTCAGTTTCCATTGCCCTAGGAGCTGTATCAGTAAAGATATTGCTTTGACATATGTCTGATATTTTGCTGCCTATGGATTCGTCTAAGATTTTTATGGTTTCCCACCTTCTGTTTCAGTCCTCTTATCCATTTTGAGTTTATTTTTGTGTATGGTGTAAGTTGGTGGTCTAGTTTCATTTTTTTTGCATGTATCTGTCCAATTTTCTCAACACCACTTATTGAAGAGACTGTATGCTTTGCCTCCTTTGTCAAATATTAATTGAGCATAATGGCTTGGGTCGATTTCTGGGTTCTCTGTTCTGTTCCATTGGTCTATATGTCTGTTCTTGTACCAGTACCAGGCAGTTTGAGAACAGTGGCTTTGTAATATAGCTTGATATCTGGTATTGTGATCCCTCTAACTTTGTTCTTTCTCAGGATTGCTGCAGCTATTCGGGGTCTTTTTTTATTCCATATGAATTTTTGGAGAGTTTTTTCTAGGTCTGTGAAATATGCCATTTTAATGGGGATTGCATTGAATGTGTAGATTGCTTTGGGTAGTATGGACATTTAATGATGTTGATACTACCAATCCATGAACACGCTATAGTCTTTCATTTGTTTATGTCTTCCTCTATCTCTTTTTTCAATGTCCTGTAGTTTTCCAAGTACAGGTCTTTTACCGCCTTATTTAAATTTATTCCTAGGTATCTGAAATTTTTGTTGTTGTTGTTGCAATGGTAAATGGGATTTTTTTTTTCTTTTTGTGAGTTCATTATTGGGGTATAAAAAAAGCCATAGGTTTCTGGGCGTAAATTTTGTATCCTGCCACATTGCTGAATTCATTTATTAAATCTAGTAGTTCTTTGATGGAGTCTTTAGGGTTTTCTATGTACAATATCATGTCATCTGAGAATAATGAGAGTTTTACTTCTTTTCCAATTTGGCTGCCTTTTATTTCTTCTTGTCTGATCACTATGGCTAGCACTTCCAGTACCATATCAAGCAGGAGTGGTGAGAATGGGCATCCCTGTCTTGTTCCTATTCTTAGGGGAAATGATTTTAGGTTTTACCCATTGAGTATAATGTTAGCTGTAGTTTGTTATATAAGGCTTTTATTATGTTGAGGTATGATCCCTCAATTCCCACTTTGATAAAAACTCTCAAGTTTTTATCAAGAAAGAGTGTTGGATTTTGTCAAGTCCTTTTTCTGCATCAATTGATATGATTATGTGATTTTTATCTGCCCATTTGTTTATGTGATATATCACGTTTATTGATTTGCGAATATTGCACCATCCTTGCCTCCCCTGAATAAATCCCACTTGGTCATGGTGTAGTATGATCTTCCTAATGTAATGCTGGATCTGATTTGCTAGGGGTTTTTTTTGAAGATTTTAGCATCTATGTTCATCAGGGATATTAGCCTGTAATTCTTTCCTTGTAGTGTCTTTATATGGTTTTGGGATTAGGGTAATGCTGGCTTCATAGAAAGAGCTTGGAAGTGTGCCTTCCTCTTGAATTTTTTGGAATAGTCTGAGG
Organism: Myotis myotis; assembly: GCF_014108235.1. Lineage (NCBI taxonomy): Eukaryota > Metazoa > Chordata > Mammalia > Chiroptera > Vespertilionidae > Myotis > Myotis myotis. Next base: position 62,615,848 of record NW_023416324.1, read on the forward strand.
AGGATAGGTTTTAGTTCTTCTTTGAATGTTTGGTAAAACTTTCCTGTGAAGCCTTCTGACCCAGGACTTTTGTTTGCTGGAAGTTTTTTGATGACGGCTTCAATTTCCTCCATAGTTACTGGCCTATTCAGATTTTTTTTATTCTTCCTGATTGAGTTTTGGAAGGTCATATTTTTCTAGGAATATGTCCATTTCTTCTAGGCTGACCAGTTTGTTGGAATAGAGGTCTTTGTAGTATTTTTTTTATAATCCTTTGTATTTCTATAGGGTCTGTTCTGTTGTTATTTCACTTCTTTCATTTCTGGTTTTGTTTATTTGGGTTCTCTCTCTTTGCTTCTTGGTGAGCCTGGCTAGAGGTTCCTCAATCTTGTTTATCCTTTCAAAGAACCAGCTCTTGTCTTTATCATTGTTGTTGTTTTTGTGTGTTTTGGTTTTGTTTGTTTGTTGTTGTTGTTGTTTTGTCTCCAAGTCTGTAATCTTTTCCTCTGCACCAGAAATATGTCAGCAGTTTCAGAAAGAGGGAGTAAAAAAGCTAAAGTGTCTGTCACCAGGAAGACCAGAATTGTGTGAGTCAAAGTGACACAGCGACAAGAAAATCTAGTGGTCAGGATTAGGAGAGGATTAGGAGAGGGCCTGAATCCAGACTGATGGAAGCTAAACTGCCAAGAACTAGAAAGATTGAGAAAGACCAGTGAAATAAGTGTGTGGAGAAATCATTATGATATGTCCATTTGGTGAGCAAATTAAGATTATTAAAATATACAATATATCTATTTCACAGCTGTAATATATACATTCTTTGAATAAATAATATGTGTAATATATACATATACATATAAAATTTTATACATATTTTTTCCTTAACCCAACACTTTCACTTCTAGGACTATAACACAAATCTCAAAAAAAAATTTCATGAATATATGTACAAGTTTTTCATTGAAAAGATTGGAAACTACTTAAGTACCTATCCACAGAAGAGCTCTACTTTATACCAATGTACTCTATATGTTCTCTCTCTCTTTTTTTTTTTTTTACAATGAACAAGAGTTAGTTTTATAGGCAAGATTATCCACGGACTGTGCAAGGGCAGGAACCTGGTTATCCACAGAAACGGAAGGATCTGGGCCGAGGACAGGTCTGGAGTGGCACCTCTAAGGAGTCCGTGCCTCTGAGACATCCTCCCATCCCCACAGGAAAGGCTCCTATGCATGTGTTGGAGGCCTGAGGCAGTTCGTGTGCAGGTGTAAATAGATAAGTGATCTACCTGGTGGCCAGGTGGAGCATGCCAGTGGGAAGAACGCACATCCTGATCTTCTATCTCTATGAAAACCTCCCTAAGAAGGCAAATTGCCCCATGGTGGAGAAAAGACAAGACAACCTTGGATGCTTTGCTGGTCTAAAATCTCTTCCCAATAGTAGTTATAAGTAATTGCATGCAGCTCACAGCTAGAACTGACTTTTTATTTGCTTTTTTTGGCTACCAGAGTTGTTCCCGTGGGAAGGAGGTATAAGCCAATTTCATAATCTTTACTTATCTGATCAATCTCCAGAGAAATAGCAATGGACTTCCATAGCCGTTGGATTTATTAAAACCAACAATGGCTTGATAGGAAGGTTTGTTCTTTTCTAAAAGGCAAATAAAATAAGATGAAAAAGGTGTTATAAAAACATGCAGGGAAGAAAAGAACTGGCATTATATAAAAATCCTACAAGTGAAAGAAATAAAACTTCCGAATAGGCATGATTTGGCTGTTATGTGATCACAGCTACCTGACTTGCACTTAAAATCCTTGTGAATAACCCTCCGATAATAACACAAGCTTTTAATGTGTCTTTTTAAAAATTTGCTTCAAGTTCGGACCCCTCCTTCAGTCATGCTGTGCTCCAAAAAGGTACACCTCAGGGCACTGGTCCCTGACGAGGCCCGGCGTCTTCTATATTGGCCGAGAAGATGGGTACATCGACATCTGGGACCTTCTGGAGAAAACCCATGAACCAGCCCAGTCACAGAACATCTGTATAACGATGATCACCTGCATCAAACCCTGGACCTTTACTGGTATGTTCTTTCTGAGCAAACACGCTAAGTCACTTTGTTTTTTTTGTGTATCTCAGGAAAACATTGGCATCACCTGGGAGGCCTCCAGTGTCCTTTCTCAGGGTTTTGTTTTCTTCCCTCCCTTCCCTTCCTTCTCCCTCCGTCCCCCTTCCCTTTCCATCATGCGCCTTCTCTCTGGCACTTTCTTGGATACCACCTGAGCTTCTCTCACTTGATTTCTCCATCAACAGTTATTTCTGAGACACACTTAGTGTGCCAAGCAGAGGGCGATTTTGAACCACACAACACAAAGCATCCTTTCTCACCTTCTAATAATTTATTTCCTTTGTCCTGATTTCTCTGTTGCAACCCAGTGCTACTTTCTATATAAATCCAATATATTTGCCTCTTTGGAAAGGAGTTTTCCTTTGTTTCCAAAGTTGTTGAAGGCATAGAATGGTCTTTCTATCCCTTTCTCTCTCAGAAACATACCTTGAGAAATTCATCCTTCAGAATTCCTAGGGTGTCACACAATCTGGCTACTGCTTAGGAATATGTCACCAAAGTGTGTTTTCCTATCTTTGCTCTAAAACATAACATGCCTGCAGGGATTATAAGTAGAGGATTTGGCAATGTGAACCGTTTTATGAAAATGAGAAGAAAAAAACAACAACACATGATGAGATGGAAAGCTAAAATGCTCAAACACATTTGTGTTTCACATCCATTTTAAATGCTCACAGGAAACAATCTGGTGTGCATTCTGGCTCCTGGTTCTGACTGTGCCTTTTAAATTCGCCTGCATGCTGGGATCCTTTAGTCCTTACTGTGTCTTTGCGGATACTGCCCTCAGGATTCCCCCTGGAAATCTTTCCATGTGTTTTCCCTGCTTCCTTCCCACGTCTGCCCAGTGGCCCCGCCACAGACAGAGTCAGCCTCGGCAAGGAGCCACACGCTTTACACCAGTGGTTCTCAACCTTCCTAATGCCGCGACCCTTTATTACAGTCCTTCATGTTGTGGTGACCCCCAACCATAAAATTATTTTCGTTGCTACTTCATAACTGTAATTTTGCTACTGTTATGAATCATAATGTAAATATCTGATATGCAGGATGTATTTTCATTGTTACAAATTGAACATAATTAAAGCATAGTGATTCATCACAAAAACAATATGTAATTATATGTGTGTGTTCTGATGGTCTTAGGCGACCCGTAAGGGTCGTTCGATCCCCAAAGAGGCCGCGACCCACAGGTTGGGAACCGCAGCTTTGCACAGAGGCCAAGAAAAGGAGATCTGCGGTGGGCAGGGTGGCTGACCAAGGCTCAGGGTCTCAGCTTTCATCCCATCAACTGGAAAGCATGACATACATGTTAATATAGCCCCCAGTCACGAAGGTCTGATGCAGATGCCAAGGTCCCTGTAACTCCCGCAGGTCCTCTGGGACGCCACAGAACAAGCCACGGTTCGTGTGTAAACGCTAAGACAGCTTTCTGTCGGCTGACTTGTTTTCCCCCCTGTTTATTTTTAATCTTTCAGCGAAGCAGCAATTCATAGCCGTAGGTGATTACTATGGGACACTGCATATATTAGAGATCCCTTGGACGTTGAGTCACCCTTCCACCAATGAGGTCAGTAACTTTGGGCTTTGAGGATTTATGTGACGGAGTATCACTGTGGCATGTCTTAAAAGTGTGTTCAGAAATGACAGCATTTTCACGCTATAAGAGAGCAGGCAAAAACAAGGGGGTGCATTTCTGCTTCATGAGTTAAATAGTTTGAAGCTAGAAAAATAAACAAAAATGGAATGAGAGGGAGGCCAAAGTCAATAGAACCCAGATTCAGGGGAGAATCACTTTGAGGATTCACAATCAGAAGCTGTTGTTTTGGGGTTGTAACCGAAGCACGGGACCCCTCTTTCAGTGACGCCCGTCCCGGAGGGCACATGTGACATCTGCATGTCTCTTCCCATTGCCCACCACCCCGTCCCCTCTCCCAAGCTGGTGTCCTGCAAGCAGCGTGTCTGAAGTGGCAATATTCTGCCCGCCCCCCGCCTCCGTCCCTGCCACCCGAGGGCTGCAGGCAGTGTTAATAAGGAGGTTATGAAAAGATCAATAAGTAGAAATATGTAAGTATACATACACCAAACGTTAGATATATAGACTGCAATCTGTTACAAGTCCCAACAACATCGGCCTCATTAATGCCAGGCAAAAAGCTTTTCCTCCCCTGGTCACCTGGTCTATTTTCCTGTTTCTGTTCTATGCCTACATGCCAAACCCTCCAGGGGGCCAGGAACTCTGCTCCCAGGCCCTTTAGGATCTGCATTGATACCCTCATCTGGGTTCTCCAGGTTCTGTTGATGATATGAAACTTTCCTCGGTGTTAGAAGTGAGAAGGAAGGAAGAAGGAAAAAAGCAATCCTCGAATTTTCCTTCTACAAAATTGTAAACAATTTTTGCTGCTCTCTCCTTCCAACCTCACTCCCTTCCTGGAATACTGTAATTCGCAGGGTCCTAAAATTTAGCACAGTAGCCCCCAAATTGAGCTAGCTTCTCTGGAAGTGGGCCCGTGGGCAGTGTCCCAAAGCAGGGAATACACCTGGTGAGTTATAGGCAGCAGGAACTCTTCCAGGCCCTTGTAAAAAACATAGCGGGAGCGGGGTGTCGGTGGGGGCTCCTCTCTTGAAGGCCTGTGCTTCTAACAGGCATCAAGTATAAACCATTACTTTGAAAGAGAAGTCAAGCACCTGGAATATATGGAGCAACGCAAGAAAATTCGTGAACAAGAAAGGAAGGAAATGGCGCTGGAGAGGGAGAAGAAAAAAGTTGTAAGTTAAATTTCAGAAACAAAAGTTGCTTTCTCTCTAACCCCAGTGGAAATATGTGTGTTTGGCTTATTCCACAATTTATATAGGAAAATTATGCCTTTTCACATTCTTCTCTCATTGTCATGAGAGTCAAGAGGAAATTTCTCCAATTTCCTAGCTTACCATGAGTAAGCAGCTATTGTTGGACACCTCGTAAGATTCTACCTAATGGAAGTTTCTGAAATGCTCTATAACATCCAAGTCTTTTAGATACAAAGGTGTCTAAATACCATCTATACATACAATGATTGACACCAGCCAGGCTGTTGCCGTTTTTTTAATTTGGTAATCTAAGGGAAAAGAGGTCAGTGCCCCTGACTAAATAGTCAAGTATTGCATGTTTTAAAAATTACTGTAGCACACCAGTTGAAAATCACTGGATTAACATGATCACTTATTGATAGATAGTAATTCATGTAATCAAAGCAGAGGGCCTCATTTCAAAAATTGTTTAGTGGTGACAAGGTATAAAAGAATACCGATTAACTAACTTCTCATTGTTTTCCCCAGCCAAAAGAAAATGCTCTTGGTTGTGTGTGTGTGTGTGTGTGTGTGTGTGTGCAGTCACAAATATTGGTTGAAATTTTGTTGTGGGACATAAGCTGCCACCCTTTCCCTATGCCAGATATGATCTCCAATTATTATGAGGGTTTAAATACCATAGCAACAGCCCCTAATTATCCACATCAGTAGAATTGTGGATAATACAAAAATAATTTGCCTGTGAAATACTTTTAAAGCACCTGAATGTTATAATAATCTTAGTATCATGCATTTGAGTTTCCAGCACGTTTCCAACTCCTTCTTGTGACTTTATTTCCATTTGACATCGTGCCCTTTTTTAAGTAGAGCTACCACTTCTCAGATGTTCTCTGGACTGGACTGTGGCTAAGTGAATGAATTTTAAAGGGCCCCTCTGTTACATTTAGAAGGTGCAAAGGTCGCCAAGGATAAACAACTAATGTTCAGCAGAAACACCTTTTCATAAGCAACAGCTGATAAGAGGGAAAATGGAAACAAACTGTAACAACCTCAGAGGATTGCAGTGAGGATTGAATGGGTTAAAATGTGTACAGCACTTAGCCAGTAACTGGCACATAGAAAGTGCTAGTATTATTTCAGAGGGCAGAAGACCGTCACACTTCCGTCCCGTGAAGCTGGTCTTTCTGAGCGCCCCCAGGTGCCAGGCATCAGGCTGTGCACTGCAGCCCATGGATCCGGAGGAAATCATGCACCCACCTGCTTGTAAACATCGAGTCTGGATACTGTTCTTGACAAAGAACAGTAGTTACAGCTCAAGCAGCACATGAAATGGGACATTTCCTAACTGGAATTTCAGCTGGAGACCCAAAGCTGGGGCAAGTAGCAGTTCCCATGTGATCCAGAAGCTATGCCATCTGCATGGGGCTTAGAAGGGAATTCTGCCATCTCATGTCACCCACACTCCAGACAACGTAAGGGAAGGAGCCTGAAAGAGGGCATGTTCTTTGGAGAGAGGTGGCAGAGAGCTACACATTCCCCCCTCCCCACCTCTGCGACACTGGGCTCAGTGAAAGATGGACTGCTGGCCAGGACGGACGATGCCTCTGACACCTGGCAGGAGGCTTGCTGAGCCAGAGAAACCCAAAGGCCAGGAATTACCAGGCGACCAGAGCGGCATATGTAGGGAGAGTTTGGGGAACCCAGAGACGAGGGCCTAGACCAGCCGTGGGCAAACTACGGCCCGTGGGCCGGATCCGGCCCGTTTGAAATGAATAAAACTAAAAAAAAAAAAAAAAGACCGTACCCTTTTATGTAATGATGTTTACTTTGAATTTATATTAGTTCACACAAACACTCCATCCATGCTTTTGTTCCGGCCCTCCGGTCCAGTTTAAGAACCCATTGTGGCCCTCGAGTCAAAAAGTTTGCCCACCCCTGGCCTAGACTCCTGAGGCTGGATGGTCTATGGGCAAGAGATTGACTTAAACAGCTCTGAGGAGGGTGGAGAGAGGGCCCAAGGGCAATGAACTCCTATTGGTGGCAGAGTGAGGATGCCGAGGAGACCCTTGGGAAGAAGCTGGGCTCAAAAGTGCCCAAGGACCTTCTAACTTGGATGCGGCAACATCTGCAGAAAGAAGCTGAAGGGGCAAGAGATGCCCTCCCCTCGCCCCAGCCCCGGTCCTCCCACAGACCCCTCCGGAGCAGCCAGGCTGGCTATTCAAGCGGGCCCTTCTCCTCCTCTGGTATTTCTAGCTGTCAGTGTCTTACAGGAATAACTTGCTTTTCTCTTCCCTAGAAACCGCATCAGAAGGGAAAAGATCAGCTGGAGGCTGATTTGAAGATGGACTACGAGAGCTACTTGGAACTGGAAAAGACCGTCCTCCTCAGCCTGGGCCTCATTAAGGCCACGGACACGCTGTCATTTGTGGACATGATATAGGAGCCTTCCTGTGGGGTGCCAGGGGCCTTCGGGAGAGAGACTGCCTTTCCTTCCTATCCATTGCTTTTATCTAAGGTGGACTGTCAGACTAAACATTCAATGGGGTTACTTATGAATAGCAGGCTTTTGTTTCATTGCTAGTAAAACTTTTCAATTATAACAATTAGTAAGATCTGCTTTGATCATTTCTAGCTTTAATATGTACCAAAACTTTGTACCAAGTATGAAACTTATGGATAAGGGAACTTTGATTTTCCTATAGAAATACACAGCTTCAGAGATCCCCTTACCCCCAGTCCTCAATAGCCTTTCAGGGCCCCAACCCCAGATAGAAGTGGAAATTAAACTTTTTTCCTAATTATCAGGTTGCTTTTGGTCACCTCCCCAAAAAGAGCTCCCTTTGGTCCCCTGCACAGATTGTAGGGCCATGTGCCGAACAAAATAGTAGTGAGTCAAATCCAGAAACATATGCATAAAGAAAGGATGACGTGTGAAGGTCATGCTGGCTTATCCAGGAAATATAAAGTTAATTTAACAGTAGAAAATAAATTGATGATTGATTAAAGGAGAGAAAATCTGATACCAAAGAGATGCAGGAACACATTCTATAAAATTTGATATCCATTCCTGATAAAACAACAATAGATTCTTAGCAACTACAAAAAGAAGGGAAGAAGCTGGGCTTCCCTTAACCTGATGCAGGGAATGTAAAAAAAAAAAGACCTACAACATGCCTAACTATGGCTCAGTGGTTGAACGTCAACTTATGAACTAGGAAGTCACAGTTCAATTCCCAGTCAGGGCACATGCCTGAGTTGCAGGCTTGATCCCCAGTAGGGGGTGTGCAGGAGGAAGCCAATCAAATGAGTCTCTCTCATCATTGATGTTTCTTTTTTTAAAATATATTTTATTGATTTTTTACAGAGAGGAAGGGAGAGAGATAGAAAGTTAGAAACATCTATGAGAGAGAAACATCGATCAGCTGCCTCCTGCACACCTCCTACGGGGGATGTGCCCGCAACCAACGTATATGCCCTTGACCAGAATTGAACCTGGGACCTTTCAGTCTGCTCTATCCACTGAGCCAAACCAGCTAGGGCTCATCATTGATGTTTCTATCTCTCTCTCCTTCTCCCTTCCTCTTTGAAATCAATAAAAATATATTTTAAAAATAAATAATAAATAAGTAAAGTTTTAAAAATCCTACAGCAAACATCTAGCTCATGGTGAACAGTTGAACGCTTGACTTCGATATGTGGAACAAGACACAGTGCCCACCATCATGTCTTCTAGTCAATATTGTGCCGGGGGGTCAAGCAGTGTGGGCACGAAAAGGGAACAGCGTGTGAAACTCAGTTTGTGGAAGAGTGTGGTGGATCTCAATAAGAGATTCGATTTCAGAAAAGTGACTGATATGGGAAGTGGGGCGGCGGGGAGAGTAGCAGGAGAGGAGACCGGACAAGTCGGTGGGAGCCAGATTGCGAAGGCTCCTTTAACCAAGCTCAAGAAGCTGGGTTACAGCTTGGCAGGTAACGAGGGATGCATAGAAGGACTGAGCAGGAAGGTGGCACAATCTGCTTTCTATTCATGAAGATAAGGAGTGGATTAGAATCGGGAGAGCCTCACGGCAGGAAATCCTATTTGGATACAGTAGGGAAAGTTCAAGGTAAAGGATTAGGATGCTATGCACTGAAGCTTCAGGTGAAAACAGAAATGAAAGGCTGGTTTGGATCGGGAAGGGTGAGGCCAAGATTGTAAGTTAAGGTGCTAGAGGAAATGAACTCAAAGGTTTATTCACTGGAGAAGTCAGATAGATAGCAGCAGTTGACCATCGGTGTGCCTTTGGGCAGGTGTATTTTCACTGTGCAACAGGGTCCACGTCTATCAGGTCAGGTTGAGAACGCTGACCTTGCAACATTTGTATTTGGGTAAATGAGCACCTGCACACGAAGAAGGCCGTGCCTAGCGCGTGTTGGCATCCTCACAAGGGGAATGCCCAGGACTCATCGTTGCACTTCAACATCTCTTTTCTTCTTCTTCTTTTTAGCCCACACTCATGTCTTGGGTGAACCCATCCAGTCTCATAGCTTTCAATACAACCTGTATCCCTGGCCTGGGCTTCTACCATAAAATCAGCTGCTGCATATCCATCTGACTACTCACTGTCTCCACTGGAATGTACAATAGGCATCTCAAACTCAAACATGTTCAAAACCGAGTGCCTGATTTTACCTCCAAACTCCAGTTTTCCTGAAGTCCTCACAATCCCCTTGCTTCTAGTTTCTTGGGCAAAAACCTTGAAGTCATGCCCCATTTCTCCCTCACTCTCCCAATCTACACCCAATCTGTGAGCAAATCTTCCTGACTATACCTTTAAAATATATACAGAACCTAGTCACTTCTCTCTGCCACCACCATGGACCTAGCTACCACCACCACTGGCTTGGATTGTCGCAGTCACCCCCTACCTCTTCTCCCTGCATCTACATTGCCCACTCCAGTGTGTCTCAGCAGCAGCCCCATGGTGATTCCAGATGCAAGTCAGAGACTGCCCTCCTCCCCCTCAGCACCCCAGCACACCCAGAGCAGGGGCCTGTGGGGCGCGGCTACAGTGTTTTGGCCAGGTTCAAGCCTCGGACTAATGAAAGGACAGGGTCCTCTCATTGCCACGTGCAAGTCCCAGCTGGAGGGCAGGGCCCTCCCAGCACAATCATAGCCAACGACTGTGGTTGTGAGCTTGAACCTATGGTCCAAACACGTGGCCCCACGTGCCTTGTGATAGAGTTCGGGTGCATGTAGTTGAGTAGGGTTGAGACTTACGAGAATGCTGTAAACAACGTGATCACGCTCCTCGTGGCATCTGCTATAAAATAAAGACACGGCTTGTGGGCGCTGGCGCTGTCTCCTCATCAGGGAGGCAGCGTCCCACCGAGACCCAGCTATTATTCTCTTGTCTGTCTTTCCTTAATCCTTTCACCCCCCTACCAAGGGATCACCCTTGGGCGTGCTGGCGCGGCACAGGGGCCAAAGGCTTTACTATGACCTGCAAGCCCTGGTGTGATCAGGCTCTCGGCCAACACCCTCCGTCTCTCATCTCCTCCCCTCGGTCACACCGCCCGTCACACTGGCCTCCTATCACCACACATGGCAGGCGTGTGTTTGCCCCAGGATGGCTGTGCTTGCTGTTCTGCGTTTCCTCCAGCGACTTTCCCTACTTTGTTTTTATGTGTTCACTCAAAGAGGAAAAAGATCTGTTGAGGGCCTACAATGTGCCAAGGTATACAGTTTTAAACAGGGTGTTCAGGAGAGGTCTTACGGGAAGGTGATGTTCAAGCAAAGACCCAGAGCAGTGGTTCTCAACCTTCCTAATGCCGCGACCCTTTAACACAGTTCCTCACGTTGTGGTGACCCCCAACCATAAAATTATTTTTGTTGCTACTTCATAACTGTCATTTTGCTACTGTTATGAATCGTCATGTAAATATCTGATATGCAGGATGTATGTTCATTGTTACAAACTGAACATAATTAAAGCATAGTGATTAATCACAAAAACAATATGTAATTACATATGTGTTTTCCGATGGTCTTAGGCGACTCCTGTGAAAGGGTCGTTCGACCTCCAGAGGGGTCGTGACCCACAGGTTGAGAACCGCTGACCTAGAGGGTGAGGGATTTTGCCCTGTAGTCTTCCAGGAGAAGCATGTTCCATAACCCAGCTCCCACCCCGACCCTGGCCGACTCCTGCTTAGGTTTGTTGGACAGAAGTGGGCTGTGTGGACACCCCTCAGTCTAAAGAAGCCAGGACTACAGAGAACAGGAGGTCATGATTGCGTGATATAAGCCATCACCTGGGGCTGGCACATTGTTGTCGCAAACAAAAGCAAGGTTTTATTAGCATAGAAGGAGAGGGTAATGAAGCGTGGATAATGGTCTGCCTTAGGGTTATCAAATGAAGAGTTTAGTATGGCGTCTGGCATATGGCAAGCAGTAAATGTGTTTACTATCATTTTACCTAATTTATGAATACAACGTGAGTATAATCTGGCTATGGAAGCAAAAACATGGGGTTTGTCTTACTTATGGTAGCAATTATGATTGATTCACTGTGATATTTGCATTGTGTGTTTATAACCTCAGTTTTTCCAGGGCTCATCAGCTCGCCAGCCTGTGGCCACCAGTGGTGTCACATAACACAGCCATAGCCCGAGTTTTAGGAGATCCTGCCCCACCTGCTTATTGGGTATCTCATCCTTCTGCAAAGGGCCTCCTGGTGTGTCCCATGGTCCCTGGGTTGAAGGTGGAGTCCAATATGTTTTAAAACAAGCCAGCAGCCACCAGGCACTCAAGGCTCCCCTCTCTCAATATGCCTGGTGGCCTGTAACAGGTGGGAAGGTGCTGGGCAAAGCCTCTGTGCTAGTCCAGGTCCTGCAAGAAGCAGACGCCAAGGTAGGCTTCCAGGTGGGAGAGAGAGAAGCAGCCAGGGAACCTTCAGCCCTGTATGCGGGTCTAGTGCCTGGGGAAGGAGTGAGGGAAGGACAGAGGACGGGGTAGGATGCCTGGGACCACTCAGCAGGTTCACTTCCCTTGGATGCTGAGGCACTGGAACTCGGGCAAACACTGTGCACCTCCTCTTCCCCAGGATGAGGTTTCCCGGAGGCGCTTCAACTCCTCAAGCTAACAGTCTTTTCCTCTTGCCCAGACTCTCCACTTGGCAGACAGGCCAGACCTGCCTGAAGAGAACACGGTTAAGTCTCAAGCTAGGAAGCTAGCTGCCTATTGTTATGCCCAGATTTCAAGATCCTCAAAAGCCCACCAGGGAGCCAGCCAAGTCCGATGCAAAAGCAAAGAGTCTTTATTTGAACTAGTTCTACTCCCCAACCACACTCACCGATGCAACGGCAAGCCAAGTGGCCGAGAGAGAGAACTCTGTGTGGAGAGAGGTTTTATAGGGGGTTGGAGCAAGGGGAGGAGAAAGGACTGTGGGCCCTGCCGATTGACCAGGCGCAAGTCGGTGTCTTGTCACACAGGATGTGGTCATATCTATGGCGACTTCCCTTGATTGTCATTGGTTAGTTCAAAGAAGTCCTGGGTGTGGCCAGCAGAGGCTCGGGCTTCCGGGAAGAAGCCTTGCCGAGCACATGGCCAAGGCAAGATGGAGGGCATAGCCCTTACCCTGGGGCAAGATGGAGGGCATAGCCCTCGCCCTTTCACCTATGACTGAAGATGTAGGAATATTGAGAATGAGTAAAAATGGAATTACTGGTGTGCCTCCTTCCATTCCTCCTTAACTCCAACCTTTTCCCCTTTCCGAGTGCACCGTGGGGTCAATCCAGTCTTCCTTTTCTGCCTTTACACCTTTTGGTCTGGCATGCAATGGACTGAAAAGAAAGGGAGCTGGGGATCCTAGCAGACCTGAGTCCAAATCCCAACTTCATCACCCCAGGCAAGCTGCACTGTGCCCTGAGTCTTAGTTATATCATCTGTAAAATGGGGATAGTAATTAGACCTACTGTATACAAGGACCATGTGTATATTACCTGGCATATAGTTGGTGCTTAATAAATGTAATTCCTCCTTTTCTTGCTTGGTCTCGGGTACACACACACACACACACACACACACACACGAGAAACCATAGTGTTTCCTGTCTGTCCTATGCAATAATCTTTGGATATTAACATTACTATTATGAATAATAATGGCAATATCTCTCCCTCTCAAGTAGGACTTAAGCAGGAACTCTGCATGCCTAGTTTAATATTAGCCTTTGATCATTTTAATGTGAGACCAGACATATTGGACTTAGTATTTAAAATCTGAACAATAGCTTTCTTTTCTGCCTAACTTAAAATGCTCATGGCTACTCAGAAAATTAATCATTCTAATCATGCTTGATTTATTTAGATTGTTTAATTACCATTCAACGTTACAAATTGCTTTTTACCCACCAAGGAGTGTTGTAGAATGAAGCCTATTTTCAGGTCCTCATAAGCACATCACCTGTGTGCGCTTCAGTTGAAAGGTCAATTGACTCCAGGAGATGGTGGGCCAGGTCCCTTCCACAGCCTCACCCGTCAGCCACTGTAAATAATTAACATCTCACTGGGCCCTCAGCCCTGGGCGTTGCCTGGGGTAGGTGAAGTCCCAACAGGTTGCTAGGCTGCCATTGCCAGGTCAGGTGCAGTGTAATTGAGCAAGGACCCACAACGGAAATTAAATATCTCAGCGAAGGGCAAATGAAACCCTGTGTGATGAATTCATTCCTTCTGTGGCTACTGAGCTGTTTGAGGGTTACAGGCTCATGTAGAGCAACTGCGTATACAATCCCCAAACACCAAAGAATCACAGAAGTGTATTGGGGGAAACAATGGTTGAAAAAAAAAATAAGTGTTGCTGCCACATGCTTTCTTGCTCAGAAATAGGACATTAAAAATAGACGCAGTAAGTATGGTAAATAATATAGGTTGTGTTTTCCTGCGATAACGCCAGTGCTCCAAACTTAAAACCACAGAAAATCAGTTTGCTCTGGGTCACCTGCCCCTGTGATATTCTGTTTTCTTGAAGAGATGACAAAAAGATGTAAAATAGAAGACTTCACATTCTTCCCTGTCAATTAAAGATACATTTATTTATTTATTTTTTAATATATTTTATTGATTTTTTACAGAGAGGAAGGGAGAGAGATAGAGAGTTAGAAACATCGATAAGAGAGAAACATCGATCAGCAGCCTCCTGCACACTCCCTACTGGGGATGTGCCCGCAACCCAGGTACATGCCCTTGACTGGAATCGAACCTGGGACCTTTCAGTCCACAGGCCGACGCTCTATCCACTGAGCCAAACCGGTTTCGGCTTGAAGGGTCATATTTTAAAGAAGAATCCCCCCTCAAAAAAAAAAAACTCTAAAAAGAAAACAACAGTAAGTCAAAACTAAAATATGACCAGTGTCTGCTTTATTTCAGCCTTAATAAACAAACTAAATTAACAATTGAAATTGATAACTATTTCTCACTTTTAATGAAGTTTCTAGGCTGAATGGCTCTAAATGTAACAAATTTAAAAGAATAAAATGTCAATTTTCCAGAATTCTAACAACCAAAACTACAACTTTATTATGTTCTAGTTCTGCAATCAACATTTATTATGACAACAAAAGACAAATAAGCATCTTGTGTTAAAAGTGCTGATGGAGTTGCTGACTAAGACCAAGTGTAAGCGTCTGGTGCTAAAGAGAGTAGATATTAGCAGAACAAAACGGGGATGTGTACAAGGAATCCACATGCCCATCGACAGGAAAATGACAAAACGTCACAGAAAGAGCTGCTCTTCAGCTGTGTGGAGGTGTGATACAGATTTATTCATTCTGACAAGGAAAGATATCCACCAATTATTTAGGGAAGAATCAAATTGTGCCACAATTTATATACTCTGACCTCATATATCAAATTTGCATATGTATTTGTACAAATATGTAGATATTCATACTTCACTGTATATGTACAGAAAGGTCTAGACGTACAGCCGTCAAAATGTCCATTGTGTTTGCTTCTGAGGGTTGGAATGAGAGAAGAGGGAAAGTGTGCAAAGCAAAGCGGGAACTCTAACCACTCCAGCTCCAAAGAAGATTAGCACAGGGCTAATCTTTTAAAATCTACTAACCCTTCCCTCCAGATTATTTTGAAGCATAGGGACTTTTACTTTGAATAGATTTGTTTTATTGAATATTTTGTAATAGACCTTTATGATTTGACAGTGCTTGTGTTTATTGCTGAAAACTTAGATGCTATACTACTAATAACAAAAGCGAACCTTTCATGAGCCCTGCGGCAGTGTCAGGTGCTGCTCTAAATACTTTAAATACATTAACTCATTTAATCCCCTCCACAGTTCTATAAGATAGTGGGTACTGTGGTGATGAGTTTATGCTTTACCTACAATATTATGCTCCTCCATGAGTCTTTTTTTTTTTAATATATTTTATTGATTTTTTACAGAGAGGAAGGGAGAGGGATAGAGAGTTAGAAACATCGATAAGAGAGGAACATCGATCAGCAGCCTCCTGCACACCCCCTACTGGGGATGTGCCCGCAACCAAGGTACATGCCCTTGACTGGAATCAAACCTGGGACCCTTGAGTCTGCAGGCCGATGCTCTATCCACTGAGCCAAACCGGCTAGGGCATCCATGAGTCTTATATGTATAATACACATCCACACTTTTTTTTTGTTGTTAATCCAAGGATATTTTTTCCTTTTTTTTTTTTTTTAGAGAGAGAGAGAGAGAGTGGAAGGGAGGGCCAGGGGAGAGAGAGAGAGAAACATTGATGTAAGAGAGACATATCAATTGGTTGCCTCAAATGTGCCCTGACCAGGAGCCGGGACTCTCCCATTAAACTACACTGGCCAGGGCCACATACACACTTTTCATAGTGCTACTAAGTCATACCTTATATAAAAATACATTGTATATATTTAACATATACAACTGGTTAAGTTTTTTGTTTTAAATATGTTTTTTAGAGAGAGAGAAAGTTAGAGGGATAGAGAGATAGAAACATTGATGAGAGAGAAACATTAATTGGCTGCCTCCTGCATGCCCCCTACTCACACTGGGGATTGAGCCCGTAACCCAAGCATGTGCCCTGAACAGGAATCGAACTGGTGACCTCTTGGTTCATGGGTGATTGTTCAATACTGAGCCACACCAGCCAGGCAACTGGTTAAGTTTTGACATATGTATAAACACAGACAATTATCACCAAAATCAAGAAATAAACATATCCATCACCCTACAAAGTTTCTGAATGCCCCTTTCTACGGGCTGCCTCTAGCATCTCTCTCTCGATTCTCAGGCAATCGTTGTCTGCTTTCTGCTACTATAGATTAGTCTCTCTGCATTTCCTATTTTATGTAAATAGAATCATATGATATTTACATATTTTTGTCTTTCACTTTTGAGATTCATGCATGTTGTGTGTATCTATAGTTCATTACTATTTATTGCTGAATAGTATTCCATTGTATGGATATACAAGATGGGGCAAAAGTAGGTTTCCAGTTGTGGAACAAAGAGTTTATTTTTTGTACTATTACTTATTAATTATTGTATTATTTTTCCACATGAACATGTGTTTGATGGACGTTTGGTTTGGTTGTTTCCAGTTTGGAGTTATTACAAATTAGTCTGCTCTGACCACTTTCTCTACAAGTCTTTTTATGGACATATGCTTTCGTTTCTCTCGGATAAACACCTAGGAGTGAATGCCTGGATTAAATAGTGTGTGTATATATTCAACTTTTTAAGATATTGCCAAGTGTGTTTAAGGTGGTGGTGCCATTTCATGTTCCCACCAGCGGTGTACGAGAGTCCCAGCTCCTCTCCCCTCCCGCCAGTGCTAAAGGGTAGCCATGTTAATTAGTGTGCAGTAGTATCCCATAGTTTCAATTTGCATTTCCCTAGTGACTAATAATGTTGAAGTTATTTTCCTATGTTTATTTTCCATCCATGTATCTTCTTTGATGAAATGTTTGTTCATATATTTTGCTCAGATTATTTTTGCCGGGTTATATTTTTTATTATTATTGAGATTTGAGAGTTCTTTATATATTCTGAATATAAGTCTTTTACCAGATGCACAAAAACAGTTACCCCCTGTCTGTGGTCTACTTTCTTGTTTTCTTAACAGTATCTTTTGAAAGGGCAGAGTTTTTAATTTTGATAAAGTTTAGTCTATCAATTTGTGGGGTGTGTTTTTTTTTATGAATCATAGTTTTGGTGACCTATCAGGGGAATCCTTGCATAACTCAAGCTTTTCTTCTAGAAGTTTTGAGACGTTTTAGGATTTACTTTTAGGTCTATGACCATTTCAGTTGGTTTTTACATATAGTATGAGGTGTGAATAAAAGATTTTTGTGTTTTTTGGGTTCTTTTGCATATGAGTACCCAATTATTCCAGCACCAGTGGTTGAAAAGACTATCCTTTCTCCACTGGATTGCCTTTGTCAAAAGCCTATATATATAATTTCTGAAGTCTCCATTGTGTTCCATGGATTTATTTGCCTATCCTAATGTCAATACCACACTATCTTGAAAACTGTCATCATAAAGTCAGATAGTATTAGTCTTCCAATACTATTTTCAAAGTTGTTTTGGCTAGTCTAGGCCCTTCATATTTATGTTAATTTACAGATGCAATTCTGACTTTCATAACATTTCCATTAGGTGATTTGCTAGAAGCCCAACCTCTTTGTTATGCAGGCCCCTTGTCAATACACTAACAACAGTTTAAATGCTGTCCTGTGGCGGCGGAGGACATATGCCGACACGGGAACTTGGGACAACTAATACAAAAGCTGACAGTTTTTCAGCAGTGAACATGGCATGGGAGTCGCAGCAGCAGCAAGGAGCCCCACAGTTAGCAGAAAGAATTGAAACTGAAGAAGTTCTTCTGATATTCTCTTAGGCATGTTCTTTAAAGGTGGTTTAATACACTTTCATTTTAAAATAAAGTACAAATAAACCCTACCATCAGTAACATCCTAGGATTTCAGTCAGATGATGAGCCTGCATTCTCACAGGTGAGACTGTAGAACCAAGTGGAAAGCAAGTTTTCCCTGGAGGCAGATTCTGCTGGGACTGGGAGGAAAAGGCAACACTGGTGGGGAGACTGAGGCCCAGAGCTGACTCGTGACCATGGGACTTACCGAGTGAAGGTAGAATATGCCCCCTTTGCAGATTAACCAGAGTGCCCACTGGCAGCGATTGTCTAGCAATTACCTACAAAAGCTTTACATGTTGTTTTTGGCTGCCAATATGCCGCTCACAGTTCAGCGTTCCCATTTCCTGCTCCAAAGTTCATCCTGTGGCATTTGGTCACTATAGGAGGAAGCAATAATAGGAGGTAATTGTTCCGGGAGAACATCCTGCACTTCTCCTGTTTCCATAAAAGGAAGGGAACTTCTCCGCCTCTCAAGAAAAAAGAATACGAGAGGGACCTCCAGCTTCTGCCTTCCTCATTTACTGCTTCCCAAGTCCTGAGACCGACTCTTCCGCGTGGTGGCTGAGCAGGACCTCGGCAAGCTTGGCTGGGTGCCTTCTGTGTTCTCTGACCCACCGCGCCAGCACATGTTACAGGCTCTCTACCCCTGCCAGGAGAGGCTTGTTTTCAACCAACTCTGCCAGTGACTGGGCGGAAGTGATCACATCACAGGGGTGTAGGAAGAAGCCCACTTGGCCAGAGACCCAAGCTACATTCTCCAGTTTACCTTTATCAGTAGGAAACCTGGCCTTTTGACCTTTGAATGTCTGGCTCCTGTATCTTGGTTCTAATGACAGGAAGGGAAGATGGGTGTGTTGTGGTCTCCTACCACCCTATGTTAACATGCAGGTAGTTTGGAAAAGATACGCTGGTGGGGGAGGAGGGATAAAAGAATAAGAGGAAAGCAAATGAAACAGCAAATGTGGTCAGGGCCGTAGCTCTGAGAAGTCCACAGAGTAGAAACTCGGGATGTAAGGGTTGGGCTTTTTAGGGGGGGTCTGTTCTTGCCAGTGTGGGGCCTGCAGAGCAGCTGGGTTGACAGCAGAGGCTCATGAAGAATGGGCCCCACTTAGGACACACTCTCAGATAGGCTGCAGACCCCTGCTAGCCCTGCTGTAGGAAACCCTTCACCTCTCCCATTGGCAGCTCGAGGTGAGACTTGGGCAAGTCTGCATGTGGTGTGTTTGTCCCTTAAAAAGAGAATAGCCTGGTGTCATCTGTGTGTATGCAGCTTTGACTTTACTCGTGTCCAATATTTGTGATAGAAAAGGGGGAAGGATGGGGACTAGAAGTCAGGATTTTCTAAAGTATGGTATGCACGCCAAGATGTACATTATACATTTATTTTAGCATATAAAAAATATGGTTAACTTGTTTTATAACAGATGATACCGCTTTTCCATTTACAGTGGCAATATAAAGTTTGACTCTAAAGGTAAACTTAATTGGGGAAAAAAGTTATTTTCGAGAAAATACGAAAAATATTGCACATTGAACTTGAATATGGTAGAAATTGTGAAGGTTGTCTGTGAATGATGGAAGTCTGGGATAGCTAAAAGTCATGTGGAAAGGATCACAAGACACCCAAAATATGTATTACCTTTTAGAGGTTATTAATAGCAATGTTGGATCTTTCTAACCATGATGAAATCTAGGATTTGTGGTGAACACATATTATGTGACTCTTTTAGAGATTAATTATAATCACACAAAGTTCATTTCCAACTCAGCGTTGTTTTTTGCTTCCAAAATGACACATTGTGAACTGTACCGAAGTCTTCAACTTGCTTTAAAATGAACCAAAATTTAGGCAGTTAATGGTGGATAATCAAACAGATATAGCAAAATCTTTACAATGATATAATCTAGATATATGGGTATTCACTGTATAATTTTCAACTTATCCTTATATTTTAAAGTGTTCGTAATAAAATGTTGATAGAAAAAGACACCAAAGCACCTTCCTTTATGTATAGTTTGGTTGGCTTTACAGGTGAGTTTTAACGTCGGGTACAGCTCAAACACAAATGTATAACCTTGCACAGAAGGCACTTTATGCTCTGACATTTCTTATCTACCAGTTTGGACAAGCTGTTTTCACCTACCTGATGATTCAAACGTGCTCTCAGGTTAACAGGTGGGTTTTGCAATGCCCCCCGGGGAGGCGGGGGAGAGTTAGGCAAGAGCAGATGCAAACAGGCTGGCAACCTGCCTCCCTTTTCCTGAACAAAGATCAAGAACAAGGGGTCACTGTTCAATAACCGCAGCTGTGAGGGAATGTGAGCAGCGGGCTCTGCTGTCTCATAACTTTCACAAAAACATCTCGGAGGTGAAGGACTTGCACTTTTCTTGATTTAATACCCATTGTACTTTTCTAAAGTTGGAACTTTAAACTCTCCTTGGAAGAGCTCAGTTTGAAGAGTAGAATTTCCAGTCAAAGAAGTATGTAGAGCATGCACTACATAAACACCTCTGTTAAGCAGAAAAATAAAGGTGAACTCAAATAACTTAAAAGCACGCCAGTGGCCTTATCAAACAATAAGGATTAAATTTAATCCAACTCAGGGCAATATTTAGGCTTTTTTTTTTTTCTCTCACTTGTGTAAAACAAACACTTGACATTGAGGAAAACAAAAGCATTCAATGTAGTGCCTGTCTCCCAAAGGAGCGGGCCTCTGCTATTCTTTTGTTGTTGTGTTGTTGTTTTTTTATAGAACGTTATTTTTTTTTATTAAGGTATTACAAATGTATCTTCATCCCCCCCATTAACCCCCAATCTTCCCCACCCCCCTGTCCCCGCACACTCATGCTCCCATCCCCCTGTTGTCCATGTCCATTGGTATGGCTTATATACATGTATACAAGTCCTTCGGTTGATCTCTTCCCCTTACCCCCGCCCTCCCTTACTTTCCTTCTGGAGATTGATAGCCTGATCGCTGTTTCTCAGTCTTTGGATCTGTCCCTTTTCATCTGCTATTCTTTTGAATGAGAATATTTATTGAGCGCATTCAACTTATGAAAGTATCTTATTTTAATGAGATGAAAAAATAGGCTTTTCCAGTTCTAGCAAAAAAAAAAAAAAAAAAAAGTGCATACCAAAGTGAATCAGGCCAAAATTAAGAAGATTTATTTGCTCACAATTTCTGTAAAGAAATTAATGACGCATTTTAATAAAACATTTTTTAGAGGCCTTCCTTCTTATGGTGAGATGCACTTTTTCATATACATGTTATTTAGATAATTGTTTCTACTGAAGTCTACACCAAAAAATCACTGCAAAATATTACCCAAAATTTGCCAACCCACTTGTCATTAATTTTCCTAAGGCTACTCTAGTTCCAAAAGAAACATAACTTTTTGTTTGGTGTTTTTTTTGTTTTTTTTAAAAAAGGGTAATGTTATTTTTCCAATCAGAAATAATTTATTACACAGGAGTAAATATTGGAAAAATTACA
The DNA here is from genome assembly GCF_014108235.1 of Myotis myotis. Taxonomy (NCBI): domain Eukaryota; kingdom Metazoa; phylum Chordata; class Mammalia; order Chiroptera; family Vespertilionidae; genus Myotis; species Myotis myotis. Next base: position 62,637,177 of record NW_023416324.1, read on the forward strand.
TGGACACATAGACATGGCATCTCATAGTCCTTAGTCTTTTTCTGAGAAAAAGACAGCCATTCTCTGAAAATCCCTTTACATTCATTCATTTATTAATAATTAACTGATCATCTAGCTCTCTTAGTCCTACTTATTTTCCAAGTCTATTTCCCATTTTAAAAATTACTTAAAAAATATAAAGGACACAAATTTTAAATATGCAACTTGACACCTATGAAATTTCCGCTAGATCAAAATATAAAACATTTTTAGCAGCCTTCCCTCTAATAGTTGTTTTTTGTTTTTTGTTTTTCAATAAAATCAGTTCCCACCTGAGTTAGTCAGTCAGTTTTCTGCTGAGTCAGAATGTGATCAAGAACTGGAATTTCAATTTTATCAAATATGAGCCTTACTGAATTAAAAACTAGCATTAGGCAGGGAAATAAGTGAAAGAACATTCCTCTTGTACCAAAGTCCTCAGGTCCGTAAGAATCAAATAAGTACTTGCTGTTATTAAACATGTTACAACTTTATCACTACTCAAGAACCTAAAAATTGGTAGTTTTAAATTATAAATCTTAAGATGCAATTCTTTGGTCTGGAAACTAAATTCTTTTTAGGAATCATACCACTACCAAACCTATTCAGAGGGTCCCCAATATAAAGCTACATACACAATCTGAAATTTCCAGGCAGCTCTGATAAACTTTGCTTAGGTGTATATGAAGTCCTCTTGCTTTCCTCTTCTTGAACTGACTCCATGGGCATCATTACCAGATACAGAAGCACTAGTACTTTCGTTTAACAGGACATTATAAGACATTTCGATAACTACTATATTAATAACAACAACACCCATTTTAATTATTTTATTTTTTAATATATATTGTATTGATTTTTTACAGGGAGGAAGAGAGAGAGATAGGGAGTTAGAAACATCGATCAGCTGTCTCCTGCACATCTCCTACTGGGGATGTTCCTGCAACCCAGGTACATGCCCTTGACCGGAATCGAACCTGGGACCTTTCAGTCTCCAGGCCGATGCTCTACCCACTGTGCCAAACCGGTTAGGGCAGCAACATCCACTTTAAAGAGCTCATCTAAAAAATACAATGGAGTCATCTCAATCTCATTTGATGATATCTCCTTACCTCAGTTGATTCGGCCTTTCTACCTCCTCTCACAGTACACTGGCAGATTCTTTTGGCTCCTACTTCCAAAATATATTCAGAATACAATCATTTCTCATCACATCCATTGTTTCTTTCCTGGCCTAAATCGCCATCTTTCTTGCCTAGATTACTGCAAAACTGGATGCTAGAAAATAATAGAGAAATGCCTTCAAAATCCTAAAGGAAAATGAGTTTGAACCTAGAACTGCCGGTCCAATCAAAATGAAGTAGGGAGGCCCAGCCATTGTGGCTCAGTGGTTGAACATCAACCCATGAAACCAAAAGGTCACCAATCCGATTCCCGGTCAGGGCACATGCCCGGGTTTCAAGCTCTATACTCAGAAGGGGGCATGCAGGAGGCAGCGGATGGTCCTCTCATCAATGTTTCTCTCTATCCCTCTCGTTTCCTCACTCTCTTAAAAAAGAAGTAGGCAGAATAAAGGCCTTGTCAGACATGCGAGGGTTCAAAACTCATCTCCTGTGAACGCTTTTTGTGTGTTTGGGGAGGGGAAATACTTATCAATATACTTCAGCAAACAAACAAAATCAAAAAAGAGTGGGATACAAAAGAAAAACAAAATGAAAAAGTAGTACGTAGGCATGCAAAGAAAACATATCCCAGATGACAGTGAAAAGTCACTTTGTCCATATTCAGACAAGTTGATTAAAAAGCTTAAAATGATCTCAGGATTATAGTGAACAATTTTTCTTCGCTCAAAGTAAAATTTAAAAAGGCAAGAATATGCTTCAGGAATCTCAGGATGAGAGATAAAAGCACTCTGAACAAATCTGATAGTTCAACAGAGTGATAAAAAAAAGTGTTATAATGAAGAAAGCATTTTTCTTATAAAAAAAAATAAAGAATAGCAATTACTCCAGGAAAAATAAAAATCTGCCATGTCCCAATTATGAAGCAAATGACATATAGTATAATTTAGAGAAAATATGGCTATAAAGTAAAATAATCCATTTGACCTCAGCATAGAATATTCTGCTTAAATCAGCATATATTTTAGGATATAAGATTGGATATGTAGGAAACAAAATCACCTGGTTTACCTGTGAATACTTTTGCATAATCTAGCACATAGCAGCTAGTTATTCCTTTGTAGAATTTAGAATCAATATATAAAGGAAAAACTGAAGTCAATTATAGTTCCCCAAAATAATATATATCTATTAATATTGATTATATAAACTAATAGTACAACTTAGAGAAGTTAGGAGGTAAAGGGCAGTAATAAGTTGGAAAGAAAGTATAGAGTTGGTTGCCCCAACTGGTTTGGCTCAGTGGATAGAGTGTTGGCTTGCGGACTGAAGGATCACGGGTTCAATTCCTGTCATGGGCACATGCCCGGATTGCAGGTTTGTTCCCCAGTGGGGGGCATGCAGGAGGCAGCTGATCAATGATTCTCTCTCATCATTGATGTTTCTATCTCTCGCTCCCTTTCCCTTCCCCTCTGAAATCAATAAAAAAATATTTTTAAAAAAAGAAAGTACAGGGTTGGTCATTTTCACAATGGTAGGGAGACAATAGATATGTTTAAAACTGATGAATTAAGAAATAAACATTACAAAAGTTATAAAACAAAAAGAGCTAAAAACATAAAATGGGGAGGAGAAATGGAGATAAATTGCTTGTAATTCATAATGGATAATCAACAGATTAAATGATACATCAAGGAACAACAGCAATAACCCGCAAGTGACAGAGGTATTATCTGAAATTTTTTTTTAAAAAAGTGTACATCTGAAATTTATATAATCTTATTAATCAATGTTATCTCAATAAATTTAATTTTCTTAAAAAGAGTGTTTGTTGCCAGGCCAGCCTGGCTCAGTGGTTGAGTGTCAACCTATGAACCAGGAAGTCAGTTTGATTCCTGGTCAGGGTACATGCCTGGGTTACAGGCTTGATCCCCAGTAGGTGGGGGGGGGGGGTGGCGGGGGGTGAAGGGCTGCAAGAGGCAGCCAAGCAATGATTCTCTCTCACCATTGATGTTTCTCCTTCTCCCTTCCTCTATGAAATCAATATATATATATATTTTCAAAGTGATTGTTGCTGTGGCTGGTGACTCGGTTAGAGCGCTGTCCCATACACCAAAAGATAGTGGGGTTCGATTCCAGGTCACATACCTAGGCTGTAGGTTTGGTCCCAGGTTGAGGGTACATACAGGAGGCAACTGATCAATGTTTCTTTCACACATAGATGTCTCTTTCTCTCTCTCTCTCTCTCTCTCTCTCTCTCTCTCTCTCTCTCCCCCTCCCTCCCTTCCTCCCTTTCTAAAATCAATAAACATATCCTCTGGCAAGGATTTTTTTTTAAGTGGTTATTACCTCTGAGAAGTGGGATTGATGTAGATGGCAGGGAAGAGCATGTTTATTTTTTATTTTCTATCTGCCTGAATTATTTAAAAATGTTATTCAGGTACATGCACTAAAATTCAATTGCTTTTAATCCTAAAAAACATTGGGTCTGGCAGCTGACAGTGTAATACTGTAGGAAGATCTCAGGAGATTGTAAAAAGCAGTTATAAGAACTCAACAATGATTTGAACTAAAAAGCCACTTAAAAAAAGGCATAAACTTATTGAGTACTACTGAATACAGCAAGAATCGATTAAAGAGGTTTTATAGTTATAACTCGGTGATTTAGACAATGTTTAGAATTTTCTATTTAAAATGGCAAAGATTAACTTTAAAACTATTCTTATCCAAAGTAATATAACAAATAAATGTGGCCCTCAAAGTATATCGGATTCTGGACAATTCAACTTTGGACAAAAAAAAAAGTTATTATGTAAATTTATGAATAACATACGATGGTCCAATACTTTAACACATTTGTTTAAAAATAATGGCATTAAAATAACTAATCCTTAAAATTATTATGGTAATAGTATGACACCAAGGTTATAATATTTTAATAAAAGTTTTACATTTCTGGAACAACTTATTGTATACTCTGTACATGACATAGCAAACAAGAGGAAGAAGACTGAGACAGCCTTCCTACAAATTATTTAAAGTACATTTCTTTTGACTATTTACTCAGAACATATTCCTGTCACATATTCTTTTGGTATTCTTCTAGATTGTTATACAAAAGCTTAAAAACTTAAAATTTCACATAAAAATATTTATTTATCTGGGTATTTAAAAAAACAATTAAGTATTCAAATTAAATAAAAACGTGCTCTATTTACCAATGTGTATTGCAAAGAAATAGTTAAATATAATATTTAGAAAAACATCAAGAAGTCGGGTTTCCTAATGGTTGCTAAATGTTTAAGTTGATAATTCAAATTTTATTTATAATTTTAAAATTATAACATTCCATAGGTATAAAAGTTTTAAAAATACATTCCAATTTAATAAAACAAAAGGCTTTTAAATGAACATTTTCAAACACTGCTGTGATTGCTATAATGACTACCCTGTAGATAAATAAGTTAATTTTTAAAAATCAGTAACATGTAGTATACTGGCAAGATTTTTTAGAAACAAATGGGGTAATTATAAAGTCAATGTTATAAATGTACTATTACCAATAAATATGATTTATGCATAAGTAATTTTTTAAAGCAGAACTTAAATATGCACGGAGCAGGTGAGCATTTTTATAATCTAAGTCACCAGTGCAGAAATCTGGGCTCTTCATCCTTTCAGTTAGAGGATTTCAATTTAAAAGATGACTTCTCACTGGGGATATTGTGACTTTCTGTGAACCAAATATAGTCTATTATTTCTACTCAGAGGCATCTAGTACTTTGGTTCATGTGTTTCTATGCAATTCCTCCTTTGACTTAAATGTTCTTTCCCTGAAAACAACATTCTTAAGCTAATGATTTTGGCCTCATGACATATATTTTAAAGATACATGTGATTCTGCAACCAATACTCCCCCCCCCATTAATACCTACACATATATGCACTTATAAATATATACATATTTTCAGGATTATAAAAATATTTAATTTCCATAAGCTTAAATAATTACTGTTAATACAGAATACATTAATATTTGTATACTTTTACTTTCATTTACAAAAAGGTTCTTATATAGCAGCATTTGCATTGCAAATGAAATGTGATCAAGTGGTGTTGCAGTGTCCGTGGACTCATACTGCAAATCCAACTGAGCAGCTGCAATATTCCTCTAACAGGAACATCTGTTTCAGCTACAGAAGAGCAATTCCTATGAAGTACAAAAATCGTGAGGGGCTAATAACTTATGTGAATGCTGTAAGTGCATTTAAAGTTATCTCCAAAGAATTGGCAAGATTTATTAAAATATACCCAAGAAGTCCAAGTTATCTTTACCCCAAGTAAAATTTCCTAATAAGATAAGTAAAAATTATATTAGTGAATATGTGTTTTTAATTGAATCACATTAACTTATTAGAAATTAACTGAAGGCTTTAAGAATAAAAAAAATAAAATAAAAACTTCCCTTGTGAGAAAGATTTGAAACTTTAAACATTATGAAAACACAAATTCTCAAACACTCATACTAAGCTTGTTTTTGTTGAGCTCACGCTCCAGATTTCCAATCAACGTATCAATACTTTCTTGTAGATCTTTGAGATTGACTTTTCGATCCACTGTAGACTCAATTGTCTGCATTGTCAAATACGTCTGAAATGTGCACTCTTTGGACAAGGGAATTGGCTGTTTAATCATTATATCGGGTCCATACATTTTGCTGCAACTTTCTCCATCTTCTGAAGGGACATCATCATAATCCACATCATTTAAATTTTCTTTTGTATTTAAAAAGTAGTTTTCTCCACAGCTGCTCCAGTCTCCTGCGTAACGATTGCTAAGTGGACTGTCTAACCTGGTTTGCCGTGGCCTAAGTACTCTTGATGAATCGGTACCACTCAAATTTAACATCTGAGGTCGTTCCTTCTTCTTCCTCAAATAATTCAGAGAAGACTTCTGTTCTGCTGATTCTTTGTCAGTTAAACGCTGCACTAGAAACAAACAATAAATGTGCTTTGGTGATAGTAATCCAGCTGGCCTTTAAAAAACAGAGCTAAAGATAAGCCCCTTAGTAACTACAAACATGCATTAAAACAAAAACATGCACACTAAGAAAGCATTCCATAATTATTTTTTCTATCACCAGACATAATCAAGATTAGGGACAGCGCTAGTAGAATGTACAGTGGAGCTAGTTCATGCCATATCATAACATCCCCAAACAAATCAATTTCTAATGTTGATTAACTTCTGTTAATTATTATCTAGCCGTAATTCAAACAGTAGCTAAGCTGGTAGCTTCTTCTAATTAAAAGCTACAGAAAAAAGCAGGCAAGGCATGTTGATGTACAAACAAAACTAAACAAAAAGTTCCTTCGTCTGCAAACGTCTAAATAAGGCAAGGCATCTAAAGTGCTCACTCTGAAAGTTCTGACCTTTGTGTTTCTTTGCAATTCTATTAGCAGCAGTGTCATAATTTACGTTACCAAGCAGCCCCAATTTCACTTTGATAAAATGCACGGATACTAGACTTGACTACGTGTTACCTGAGTTTGATTATACGGCATTAGCTACTAAGGGTCTTCATTTATTGCCTGAAAATAGTACAGATATTTTATTTTCCCATTCTGGTTAGGTATCTAACAATCTCAAATAACATTCCTCACAGTAAGATTAAATTCTCCTAAGGTTATGCATTCTGCTGGCTGTACAGATTACCACAGAGACACACATTATTCCATAACAAACCATTTAGTCTTTCGTGTATATTGAACAGAACATTTGTCTGAGGCTCTTCTGTATGTAAAACAAACTTAATTTAAATATTGAAGCATAGCTGTGAAAACCTGTCCATACCTCTCTTTCTGCTTGTTTATTCTCAGCTAATAACTACCTCTCCATCTATATGTCCCTTCTCTAAGGTAAAGGGAACATATCATCATCAACAATGCAGCAACTTTCACTCTCTAACGTGTGAAGTTGCTGCATTCCTATTGTACAAAAGGCTTGCTTCCTATTGTATGAAATAAAATAATTGAAAAACAATACAAACAGGCATATGGTCCTAGTTTTCCAGAATTACAGTGATATTACAGTATTTTTCAGGAGTCACATAATATTCTTACTTGGATTTTATTAAAATACTTGATAACTGTGTGTAGATACGTTCTTTAACATTTCTGTTTATCTGCATTTTTATTATAGTTATTATATAGCATTATGAATAGCTAAAAGCTCTTTACCTAAAATTTTCCATGAAACTAAAGGTCTGGTATTAAAATTGATCTTTGATAACAGTATTAATAAAGAATGTCCCATGCCATTAACTGATGTAATGGCAGAATGGACATCTGAATTTTTCCACTGTTTAATTATTCATATTGCTTTTTCTTCTCTAGCTTCTTATCTCCACTAAGTCTCCTTGCTTATCTCTCATTTTCTGTGCTATTCCTGTTCTTACTGCTTAAGTGCCATGCCTGTTGTTTTCATCAACCTATTACAGTATTCTGCTTATCTTGAGGTCACCTGGTTTGTGATCCAAACCAAAGTAAAACATTTTTGACTCTGTGTCTGAGCTTGTGTTACTTTTCTGACATTCACCTGCAAACCCTATATTTATTTTACTAATCAAGTCCTTATTCAAACATTATTTTTGTATATTTTCTTGGGAAATATTTAAGAAACTGATTATGATAATAGTCATATCTTTTAGACTAAAACTTCAATTTCTGAAAAATCAACCTCACTAGCTTCTTAAATTACTGATGGTGGAATGGTTTCCTATTAATTATGCAGAGAAAATGGCTAATTGTATTTATTTATTTTTTTTTATTTCAGAGAGAGGAAGGGAGAGGGAGAGAGAGATAGAAACATCAATGATGAGAGAGAATCACTGATCGGCTGCCTCCCTCATACCCCCTACTGGGGATCAAGCGAGAAACTAGGCCATTTGCCCTGACCGGGAATTGAGCTGCGACCTCCTGATTCATAGGTTGATGCTCAACCACTGAGTCACATTGACTGGGCAAAAATGGCTAATTTTAACCACCCCAAAAAAGTTCTAGTTTTTCCAGCACTGCTGACTACCCACTTCAACAGAATAAAATTTATTTATTTTTGTCTTTTAGTATATTTTTATTGATTTTAGAAAGGAAGGGAGAAGGAGGGAGAGATAGAAACATCAATGATTAGAGAGAATGCCTGATCGGCTGCGTCCCGCAGGCCCCACACTTAGGATGGAGCCCGCGATCCAGGCATGTGCCCTGTCTGGGAATCAAACCGTGACCTTCTGGTTCATAGGTTGATGCTCAACCACTGAGCCACGCTGGCTGGGCAACAGAATAAAATTTGGGGCAACAGAATAAAATTTAAAATGCAGTCTATATGGTGCTGGAAAAGTTTCACAATGTAATGATAAGTACTAAGAAACTTTTCTTATCTTGTTTTCTACCAATAGGTTTATACCTTTAATCACCACTTTATTAGCCTTTTATCTACAGTGCAATTGCCTAATTTAACAAAATACATTGTCGAATTAGTGCCAAGCACTGTGTTAGGACTTGGGAATATAAGTCCCTGACCTCATGAAGCTTTGTCTAGTGAGAAAAATTAAAGAAAAAGGATTAGGGAAAAATCAATAGCTTTTCCGAAAAAACCTGTCCCAAATCTACTCATCATAGAATATGCGATATAGCAAATAGCTGGTCTAGAGTTACACTCTGTCTAAAGCTATTTCCCCACCTGTAAAGTGAAAGAGTGGCCCATCAATAATTTTCAATATTCTTCTTAAAACAGCAAATGTATTTTTAAAAACCAACATTTTTAAAAATCTACTATATTAAAGAAAAGAGGTAAAGAAGTCTGTTTTGTTCAAAAAGGGAAGTGTGTTTCCATTTTGTTCCCCAACATGCTACCAATCTGTCCGTGAAGCTGCTGCTTCCAAAGAATTGTAGAGCTTTGGCAGAAGGAAAGCTGAAAACCACTGGCAGGATGATTTAACCTTCCAATGCCAATCGGCCAGGGTTCTAATGGATCACTTTGAAGTCAAGTTTATCAAATGGAAAGCTCAAAGGAAATTGTAATCTTGCCCAAAATGGAAAAAACAAACAAACCCACAAAACAAAAAGTTAAGAAAGCAAGAAGGAAGGGTGGAACCAACTCTTCTTACCTCTTGAGTAGGGGAGATTCCAAAAAGACAAATAAAATATGCATAACAAGGAGAGCACAACCCTCCTATTGAATGTATGATGGGCATTCACCAAGTTCACATGCTGTGACCCAGTCTCTATGTCACCATCAATTTTCTCAGGCTCAGTAACTGTCTTACATCAACTTGACTTCTGCCTTTTCTTGAACCCAAAAGTAATGATTTAGAGGGCAAAACTAATTGCTGTTTCCTCTCATCTTTCTACCCTGTTCTGTCCTTTGTCTAAGGTGGTGTAACTAAAGAAAAAGAAAAGATTATAGAAAAGGGAGCAGTTATTGCTAAATCCAACAACACAAATCTCTGCAATAAGGTATTAATACACTAGGAGTCAGTTGTTTAAGGATATCATTGAAATACAGTGAATCTGAAAACTACACCTGTTCTTTTCTATAACAGAGGATATAATTTAATTTTTACTTCTACACCCTGAACTAAGTTAGCTATTACAAAATAATGAAATGACATTAACCTCTGGTACAGAATTAATGATAAAGGACTCAGGTACTGATAGTAATTTAATGATATCTCCAAGCAAGCAAGTTTACATGTGCGATTAGAATGATAAGACAGCCTGACCTGCTTGGCTTAGTAGTTAAGCATCAACCTATGAACCTGGAGGTAACTATTCGATTCCTGGTCAGGGCATATGCCCAGGTTGTGAGCTTGATCCCTAGTGTAGGGTGTGCAGAAAGCAGCCGATCAATGATTCTTTCTAATCATTGATGTTTCTACATCTCTACCCCTCTTCCTTCCTCTCTGAAATCAATAAAAAATATATATTTGTTTAAAAAGAATAAGATAGCTCCTCTCCAAATTCCTGATGTTTATTATAATTAAAGCAGTTTTAGGAAAAGCTAAGAAACCCACATTTAAAACTTTAACCTGAATGATTCCTTATTTTAGGCACCAAATGTAGTATTCAGACCAATTGTACAGAAAATCTTGACTCAGAATTTTAAAATAATAATACATACTAATTCAGTTAAAATGTCAATTAGAAATTATTTTTAGGTCTGTGTTTAAAAGAAAGCAAAAGTTTTAACTTTCCAAATTTAAGAGCTGAAAATTTTAGCTTAAATTTTAATTCACTTTTAAAAATTAGATGTAATTTAAAAGACTGAATCAGCATTCCTTTGTACTTTAATCTCTTCTTCTCATCTATATACAGTAGGTCCTGTGGTTACGTGGGAGATCCAGAAATCCGTTCCTACGGCACTATGTAATGCGATTTTCGCTGTAAGTGGAACCCACCTACATAAGCACCTACATCACTCACATGGAGCACATACACAGCAGTAATGAAGTGAAACAGTAAAAAATAATTAAAAGAAAGATAAAATAAATAATAAAAAACATAAAACACATATGTAGATAGGTCGAAAAGACGGAGCTTTTTTTTAAATCAATAAATGGGAGATAGCGACGTAACCACGAAATGATGTATGAGTCCGACATAACCCGAGGACTGTCTGTATATAGAAGTCCAGGAACCATTAAGGTGGGACGATCAGAACAACCCTTCACTATGATACACACTGACCACCAGGGGGCAGACGCTCAACACAGGAGCTGCCCCCTGGTGGTCAGTGCGCTCCCACAGTGGGAGTGCCACTCAGCTGACCAGGATGAGCAGCTGCTCCCCCAGCGGGCTGATCCCCACAGGCCACGCCCTCCCACCAGTGCACAAATTCGTGCACCAGGGCTCTAGTTTGTCTATAAGAGTGCACATTTACTGAGAGCTAACTTTATGCTAAACACTCTGTTCATTGCCTTAGATGCTTTATCTCAATCTTCACAACCCTGAGGTAGACACTATTTACAGAGAAGCAAACAGGTCTCAGGAAAATAAAGTATTTGCCTCAGCCCACACTGTGGGTGAGTGCCACAATCCAAATCTGGATCCAAGCCTGACTCCAGGGACAAACACTTTCACCACTGTGCCTTCCACTGGGCATCTAATTACTGTGCAGTGTTGGGAAGTGAAGCAAGGGTTACTTCAGGATAAGAAATTTTGGAACTTAAATACAGGATTCTTTATGGAACATCTAATTAAATACATATTCCTTTTAGCTCTGAAACTACACAAGAGATGCATGAGGACAATAACTGTCAGCATTATGTTATTGACTGCTTCAAGAGATGGATAAGAAAGCTAAAAAGATCAGAGATAATTGTCAATTCAAGCCTGGATAATTTGAAGAATGACCATAAATACAGTGAAGATGTCAAGAAGAAGAATTGATTTAAGGAGAAGAATAAATTCTCCTTCATACCAGTTGAACTAAGAATGAGAAAAGAAATTAATATTTACTTGAGTACCTATTATGTGCCAAGAACTGGGCTGAGCACTTACATACATAATTTTTAACTTAATCCTCCTATAAATTCTACAAAGAGCCAAACCGGTTTGGCTCAGTGGATAGAGCGTCGGCCTGCGGACTCAAGGGTCCCGGGTTCGATTCCGGTTAAGGGCATGTACCTTGGTTGCGGGCACACCCCCAGTGGGAGGTGTGCAGGAGGCAGCTGGTCGGTGTTTTTCTCTCATCGATGTTCCTAACTCTCTATCCCTCTCCCTTCCTCTCTGTAAAAAAATCAATAAAATATATTAAAAAAAAAAATTCTACAAACATACTAAATCCATGACAAATGGTGATGCTGAGAGTCTAAGATATTAAGGAACTTGCCCAAGGTCAGACAGCTAATAAGTGGCACAGCCAGATTCAAATCCAGATTGAACCAAATCCAAAATGTGTACATTGATCTATATGTCTATTATATTACCAGCAAGAGCAGACATATTAAATTGAGAAATCTAAAGGGCAGGTATCAATTCATAATTATTTCCAAACGCAAAATCTAAAAAAGGTGTTCTTTAATTACACAGGAGTATATTTAATCATCAACGAATTAAAATATCCTATTATTAAAAGAGAAAAATATTTCCATAGAATCATTTACCTGGCCAGAGCTGAAGTAAGTAATGAAGAACTTCAATGTGTTTTTTAAAGTCCAAAGCACTTGCAAGTTCTTCTGAATCGGTAAAGACCCTGTTGTTGTGGTTGGAAGTCTCCTGCCTCTGACTTAGTAATACTGGTCCGAAGCACACAGCCAAGTTCTGGCAGGTCATCTTATTCACTTCGTGGTAAGAAGCCACCAATTTCAAATGATCCAACAACATCTTTAGGGTGGCCTGAATGAAATCAAATTACATTTCACCTAATATAGTTACACAAGGGGAAACTCAAGAGAACACTGTATAGCAGAAAATATAGACAGGTATCCTGTTACTCTTAAAAGGTTATTTCATGAACAAGCAAGACAAACACTCATAGGCACAGACAACAAAATGGTGGATAGCAGAGGGAAAAGCGGGTAGGGGAAGGTAGTAATGGGTAAAGGGGGTCAAATATATTGTGACAGAAGAATATTGGACTGTGGGTGGTGAACATACAACGCAATATGCATACATTAGTAATGTATTATAGGACTGTACACTTGAAATCTATGTATTTTTATTAACCAATGTCACCCCAATAAATTTAATTTAAAAAACAGAAACTCCCCCCCCCCAAAATAAAAATAAATAAAAGGTTATTTCAAAGACTTGCTTAGAAGTTAGATGTTTGGAACTTGAAACATTTTATTATAGAAATGTTATACAAAACCCTTAGGCTCCAATAACATAATTGGATCCATTAAGTGGTTAAAATATATACTCTTTATAAAATGTTCATGAATGAATTCCAAATTTCAGCTGGAATCCCTGGGTAAATATATCAGCAGCATTTTCCTCTCTTCCCTCCTCTAAAATGACAATAGCAAAAAGGCTATGACGGAAATGGGATTAGAGTAGTAGTGTTCATTTTTAAGTACAGATAAATCCTGCAGTCAAAAATAGGGTACTATCTAGAAAGCTAAACATTTCAGAATGTGGCCAGGTTCTACTGTGATCCAGATTAGGAAAATGACCAATGTGCTTCTTAACTAATCAATATTTTAAGTGACAAACCATGAAAAAGGGAAGAGTAGTATAGTCAGAAATTAAAGCAAATTTATTGAAAAAAAGAATTTTAGCCGAAACCGGTTTGGCTCAGTGAATAGAGCGTCGGCCTGCTGACTGAAAGGTCCCGGGTTCGATTCCGGTCAAGGGCATGTACCTAGGTTGTGGGCACATCCCCAGTAGGAGATGTACAGGAGGCAGCTGATCGATGTTTCTCTCTCATCGATGTTTCTGACTCTATCTCTCTCCTTTCCTCTCTGTAAAAAAATCAATTAAAAAAATATAAAAAATAAAAAAAAAAGTTTAAGAATTTTAATCTTTGAAGAAAATAATCTCATAAAGGCAATTTGCTCAAGAAGTGGAATGGTTATTTAGGTTTAGTCAATAATGAAAAGGAATTATGATTTTTTGAAGTAGTGGCATATAATCAATCATTTAACAAATAAAATGAGTGTGTGATGTCTTCTTCATAATTGTACTGAAGAAATAAATTCCAACTAATACTGTAATTTAAGTAAAAACAGAAAAAAGAAAGTTATATATTATTTCTGGAGCTCTAAGTAACACTTGGGTTTGGTGATTAGAAGGCCATTAGTAACCTTAGCAAGAACAAGTCCACAGAGAGGGGGGAGGAAAGCCAGATTACAATGTGTTGAGTAATAAATGAGTGGTAAAGAAGCGATGACAGCTGAAAGAAAGATTCCTCCAGTGTTTGGCTGTGAAGGGAAAGAATTAAGAGAGTACGAAAGCAGAGAAGACATAAATTGATATTTTGAACTCAAAATCTGTCACACACACACTCACATACACAAACAAAAGCACAACTGGTTTGCCCTAGCCGGTTTGGCTCAGTGGATAGAGCATCGGCCTGGGGACTAAAGGGTCCCGGCTTCCATTCCGTCAAGGGCACATACCTCCTTTGGAGGCTCCTCCCCGGCCTGGGCCCTGATCAGGAGGCAACCAATTGATGTGTTTCTCCCAAATCAATATTTTTCTCTGTCTTTCCCCTCTCTTCCACTCTCTCTAAAAATCAGTGGGAAAATATCCTTGCATAAGGATTAAAAGGAAAAAAAAAGCACAACTGGTTAAAAATATTAGGTTCAATCTCAATGGAAATCCAAAAAAATTCAACTAAAAATTAAAAACCTATTCTGTCGCCCTGACAGGTTTGGCTCAGTGGATAGAGCATCAGCCTGTGGACTGAGGGGTACCAGGTTCGATTCCAGTCAAGGGCATGTACCTTGGTTGCGGGCACATCCCTGGTCGGGGGTGTGCAGGAGGCAGCTGATTGATGTTTCTCTCTCATCGATGTTTCTAACTCTCTGTCCCTCTCCCTTCCTCTCTGTAAAAAATCAATAAAATATATTGAAAAAATAAATAAATAAATAAAAACCTATTCTGTCTATTAAATAAGATGAGCCAAAAAAAGTAACTGTTTTGTACCATTTGAAAAGTAATAGAAAAACATATTAAGAGCCTTAAAATGTTCACATCCTTTAAATTAGCAATTCCACTGAGAGTCTCATACAAATAAGTAATTGTAACTGAAAAGAAATATGTGAACAAATATATACAAATAGGTTCAAAACCTAAATATTATACAAAAGAGATTATGATATATTAAAAGGTTGTGATATTGCACAGCCTTTTTAGAAAGGATGTTAATAGCGTGAGCTTAAGGGCCAGAAAGACCTAAATTCATGTGACAGACTTACACTCATAAAAGCTATCTAGCTTCGGGCAAGTGATTTAAATCTTCTGATACTCATTTCTTCATTTACATGTAAAATGACACATAATTATACCTTGTATTTGTGTGGGAATATTTCTACCCTTTCACCCCACCCTTCTGCATCTGCTAACCTCTTTATAGCTGCTCCCATCCCCCACCAAAAGGAGTAGTAATTGCTAATCTAATTGGACAGAGCACAGGTCTTTCAGATGACAACAGTAAACCAGTGAATGTAGCAATTGGGCTTAACATCTCTACTCACTAACTCTTGACCATTCTGCCCTCACATAAGAAATATAGGCAAGCCCTATATTTATCTGGACAATCCCAACCACATGTTTTCCCCTTATTTTTCCTTTTGTTCCAAGAAACAACCGCTCGAGGTAGGTTAAGACTGGTCCTGCACACCCAGCCATCCTCCCACCTACCCTGCAGGCATACCTGAAGACTCTGGTCCCAAGATTTAGATTGTGGGCAGGGAACTAATGGGAGGAAGCAAGGAGAAAGGAAATGGTGGTGAGGGCTGCTTAAGTCTTAAGGCTAAGCCATGTGCACCAAAAATAGTTATCATATTTTTAAAATACTAAAAGGAAATAAATAAAAATGTTAATTACAGTTGCCTTTGGGTTTTGATCATTATAATTTTCCATTCTTCTTTTCTATATAGTCCCAAGTATCCTATCTAATAAAAGAGAAACATGGTAATTGGCGCATGACCGCTACCCTTCTCATTGGCTAATCAGGGCAATATGCAAATTAACTGTCAGCCAAGATGGCGGCTGGCAGCCAGGCAGCTTGAAACTAACATGGGGCTTGCTTGCTTCAGTGACGGAGGACTCCAACGTTCCCCGCCTGCCACTGCAGGCCTCTGAGCCGCAAGCAACTATGTAACAAACATAGAAGCTAAACAAAACCCCAGAAACCTGCTGGGCTTCAGCCAGCAGGATCGCAACATTGTAAGCAAAGGCCAGAAACCTACTTTCAGCAGTGGAGGCCTAAGAGCTGGAGCCAAGCCTCAAAGCTAAAGCTGGCCCAGAATAAAAAAAAAAGAAAAAAAGAAAAAAAGGAGCGGTTGGGAGCTTCAGTCACCCCCAGCCTGAAAACAGCCCTCAGCTCCTCACCCAGACTGGCCAGGCACCCCAGTGGGGACCCCCACCCTGAAGGGTGTGTGACCAGCTGCAAAGAGCCATCATCCCCTCACCCAGGCTGGCCAGGCACCCCAGTGGGGACCTCCACCCTGATCCAGGACACCCTTCAGGGCAAACCAGCTGGCACCCACCCATGCACCAGGCCTCTACCCTATATAGTAAAAGGGTAATATGCCTCCCAGCACCGGGATCAGTGGAGCCGCGAGGCCTCCTGGCACTGGGATCAGCGTGACAGGGTGCGGCGCCCCAACCCCCTGATCGGCCCTGCTCTGTGTGTGACAGGGTGTGGCGCCCCAACCCCCCCACCCCCCCACGGGCCCTGCTCTGTGTGTGACGGGGTAGAGCCATAACCTCCCCATCGGCCCTGCCCTGAGTGTGAGAGTGGCGGCACCTCAACCCCCTGATCGGCCCTGCTCTGTGGGTGATAGAGGGCGGTGCCCCAACCCCCTGATGGGCCCTGCTCTGTGAGTGACAGGGGGCAGTGCCCCAACCCCCCTGATGGGCCCTGCTCTGAGAGTGACAGGGGGCAGTGCCCCAACCCCCGATTGCCCCTGCTCTGTGCGTGACAGGGGGTTGCACCACAACCTCCCCATCGACCCTGCCTTGAGTGTGACAGGGGATGGTGCTCCAACCCCCTAATCGGCCCTACCCTGAGCGTGATTGAGGGTGGAATCACAACCTCCTGATCACCCTGCTCTGTGTATGACGGGGGGCGGCGCCCCAACTCCCCAATCGGCCCTGCTCTGAGCCCAACCAGGGGCTGCACCTAGGGATTGGGCCTGCCCTCTGCCACCCGGGAGCAGGCCTAACCCAGCAGGTCATTATCTCCCGAGGGGTCCCAGACTGCGAGAGGGCACAGGCCGGGCTGAGGGACCCCCCTCCCCCCCGAGTGCACAAATTTTTGTGCACCGAGCCTCTAGTCTATAATAATAAAAGGGTAATATGCTAATTAGACCAGGCGTCATTCCAGACATCCTTCCGTATAAAGCCAGGGCTGGAGCGAAGCCCAGGTGTCTACAGGCGGCTGGAGGAAAGCCTGGGTACCCCCGGAAGCCACCCAGGTCCTGGGTGCTGGCAGCAAGGGGAAGGAAAGCCTACTCTTGCACGAATTTTCATGCATTGGGCCTCTAGTTCTATAATAAACATATTAATATTAAGCTAACAATACTCTTTAAAAATTAGGAGAATATTTAGGAGAATATTAGGAGAATATTCTTAGGAGAATATTTATGTCTAGGCTAAAATCATATACGAAAAGACAAAATTTTTTTCTAAATGTATTCTGCTTAAGAAGCAGTTTCTAGATTTATGGTGTTTAAGAAGCCATGATCTTACTCATATTTGGAATCTAAAGAACAAAATAAACTGATGCACAAAATAGATCCAGAGATATAGAAACATGGAACAGACCTTCAAATCTCAGGGGGAAGGAAGGGAAGGTGGGTGGGAAGAGATTAAGAAATTAATGGAAGAATTTATATATATGCATAACCCATGGCCACAGATAATAGTGTGGTTAGGGTGGGGGGAATGCAGGCTAGAAGGGGTCAGTGGGGGGAAAGGGGACATCTGCAATACTTTCAACAATAAAGATAAAATAAAAAAAAGAAGCCATTAGTAAAGGAAGAGCTAAAACTCATGAGTGCCACAAACGTTGAAATAGCTAAAAAAGTATTTGCAGCTCTGGAGCTAAGTATATATAATTCATTAGCTGGCTTTCAGGAAAAATGTACACTAGTTATGCTTACCTTCTCAACATCAGGCAGGCAATCCAACAGGTCCACAGTGTACTTAGAGTCACTTGGATCATTCTCACAACTGTTTGATGACATTTTCAGGGGATTTTTAGCCATTGCATCTAATACAGCCTCATAAAGCTGCTTTGTTATCAGCGGAGAAGGAAGTTCTCTTAAATAATCCTTAAGAACACCTTCAGAAAACAAACCAGAGACAAGTGGCAATTGGTCTTCAAAGTGAAATAAAAACTGTGGTGATTTTTTTTAATTCAAGTATTATACAGCCAACTTTTAATGTTCTGAAAATAATAAAAGCAATAATTTTTAAGAGTACTATAACAAAACAGTAGCATTTTTATTCTTATTAATTGCTTCATTAACTGACATTTTGTTTTGAAAGCATGCTAAAAATGCACATATAATTTCCAATTAGCATACATATTAGGTTTGTTGCTCATAAAATAAGTCATTTGATACATATACCCTATTGATTCTGCCCCCTCATAAAAAGCTACTTTAAGTGCATGTAAAAGTTAAGAAAGCAAGACATTAATATTAATCCTAAATTATTCCAATTATATGAATTTTGAATTTCTAGACTTTTAATTGATAGTGAAAGAGTACCAATGACCCAAAGCCCTTGCAAATAACTGAACTATACAGGACATATGTCTTAAACATAAGTACTGGATGGTTGGATTAACCCTAACGCTACACTGTGGAAGAAGAAAACCATTCCTAAAACCGAACAAATGAAGCCAAAAGCCAAGAACAAAAAGCATCAGACTTGTCACAATAATAGGAAAGAGGTTGATTTCAAAGGCATCACAGTGGTTATGAACTAAGAGATATCACCTGAAGAAGTGGAAACAGGAAAGGGTAATGAATGGTTGTTACATACCAGCAAGCGAGGTAAGATACTAGCTAAAGACTGGAATGTGATCACAAGGAAATATAGAAGACATTGCTGACACCAAAAACCCAAATATAATAGACGATATTGATTCAGAACATTCTCTGAGCTTAGAATCTAGTTTGAAAGCTGAGGTGGAACTTCAACATGGTCATATAGAAAGCTTCCCATCTGATAATCTTTTAAATTTTGATAGTAATATGGTTCATTAGTTTCTTATGCATCCTTCCAGTGTTTGCAAAAATATAAACAATATATTAACCATATGTGTTTATGAAAGTATAAGATATATTACTATACTCCTCTTTATTAAATCAAATATAGCATATATGGCCTGTTCTGTTATTTGCTTTTTTTATTTACCATCATATGCTTGAAATCTTTTCAGTACACAGAGAACTTCCTCAAACATTTTACAGTCACATCTGTAACAAACACTGAGAACAGTGTTTCTCAAACTTGGCTGCATAATGAAATGGGTGATATGAGTGATATGGGTGACACGAGATTAGAGGAGAGTGAGAAAACATTATTCCAATAGATCATGGATGTCCCATTATCAGTTGCTACAGATGGATACTTGGGTTGTTTCTATAATCTTTTGTTATTCTAAAACATGCTACAATGAATAACCTTGCACATCAATACTTTGTATATGTAGGATAAATTCCCAAAACAGGACTGCCAAGTAAAATGCGCATTTGTAATTTTGAGGGGAAAGAAGGAATAAGGCCATTTCCTAGGTTCGGGGTTTTGGCATCTAGGTGAATAGTAGTGCCATTACTTGAAACAGGGGGAAAAGGAGGAAAACCATGTTTTAAGGGGTAGAAAAGAGTTTTATTTTGAACATATTAAGCTTAAGGTATCTATGAAACATTGAAAGCTGCTGGATATAAAAATCTGAGCCCAGCCAGAGTGGCTCAGTTGTTGAGCGTCGATGTATGTACCAGGAGGTCACTGTTCTATTCTGGTTGGGGCACATGCCTGGGCTGTGAGCTCAAACCCCAGGAGGGCATGCAGGAGGCAGCTGATCAATGATTCTCTCTCATCATTGATGTTTCTATCTGTCTCTCCCTCTCTCCCTTCCTCTCTAAAATTTTTTTTAATCTGAGGCTCAGGAAAGAGATGGCTGGAGACATGGATCTGAGAATGATCAACTAAAGATGGTAAGTGGAAGCTTGAGAATGACAGACTATCTAGGGAGGCATGCTGAGTGATATGAGAAGGCCTAGTGATGTGAGAAGGCCCTGAAGAAGGCTCTTAATGGGTTGTCAGAAAGAGGATCTCCCAAAGGTGACTAAGGAATAATGGCTAAAGAAGTATGAGTGGTAAGAAGAGGTGGAGAGGGGGTGAGGGGGCAAATATGCTGCCGAGGAAGTCAAGCAGAGACTTTCTTTTTCAAGAAAGCCTACAGCATCCATTGATACCCAACAATCGTTAGGTTACACAAGAACTTTTAAATACTATGGAGAACAGTGTTTCTCAAACTTGGCTGCACAATGAAATAATCTGAGAAACTTTAAAACAATGGACTCCAGAGCCCCCTGTCAGTCCTACTAAATCAGAATCCCCAAGGGTCAGGGCTCATGTCCCTGTGTTTTTCACAAATTCCTATTGTGGTTCTAAGGCAGCAGAGTTTTATAAATAGGGATAAGAAACGATGAGATAATTTAAGACACAAGCCAAAACAGGTACACCCAAGAAGTAAATCAGCAACCTTGGTAAGCATAGTTTCAGGAGCCTAAAGGACAGAAGTCAAGCTGCAGTTGGTTAGGAAGTAAATGGACGTTAAGGAAATGGAGAAAGAGGGGGAAAGATGGGCAACCTGCTCCAGAAATCTGTCTTTGAGAGAAGGTGATGACCACAGACGCGCAGAAAGAGCAGGGGTGAAGGAGGATCAAAGTAGGAATTATTTTAAAGATGGGAGAGATTTCAACATTTAAATGCTAATGTAAAGACGATATTAAAATGGTTTTTAAGGTTTAGGAGAGAAAAATATAATCAACTGAGCAAAGTCCCAAAAATAAAGGAAGAAGAGACTCCTGAGAACACGTGAGAGAATTAAAATCAGTCCAAAATGTGAGGAAGATCATTTCTATCCTGTTACAGAAAGGATAGTGGGAAAGTGAAAAGGGATGTATGCCAAAGAAGGCAGGTGGCAGGCTGAACCACAAGAAGTAGAGGAAGTTCCCATCTGATGGCTTCTATTTTCTCTGGGAAGTTAGGGACAAGGCCATCACTAAGAGTGACATGGGTGACACGAGTGAGAAGACATTAAATAGATACCCTGGAAAATGGGGGAGAGGGAGGGAGGGAGGGAAGGAGTGGAGGTAAGGAGGGAGAGAGATAGAATAAGAAAACATAATTATTAGCTATTTTATTTTCATTTTAACTTCTTTTGTCTATTGTGTTCCCTTCCATCCTTCCTCTACTCCCCCAGCTCCCAGCACTAGAATGTAGCCTCCATGAGAACAGGAATCTTCTGTCATTTGACCCCTGCGTTCCCAGCACATTAAACACTCTCTGGTGCATGATCAACTCTCAATTAACCAAATCAACGGCCTCAGTTTCTTTCTTAAGAAACAAGAAAAAGAGGAGCATATTAAGCTCAAAGTAAGCAGAAGAAAAATATAAAGATCAGAGTAGAAACTAATGAAATAGATAATAGAAACCAATAACGAAAATCAACAAAACCAAAGGTTGGTTCTTTGAAAAGATAGACAAAAAAGACAAACCTTCAACTACTGTGACTAAGAAAAAAAGAGAGAGAAGACTCAACTAAAATAGGGAATGAAAGGGGGAACATCATTACCAACCTCACAGAAACAAAAAGAATTTGAAGGTAATACTATAAACAGCTGTATACCAACAAATTAGATAACTCAGATGAAAATAGGACTCATTGAGAGATATAAACTAGAAAGTTATTCAAGAAATCGAAAATCTGAATAGGCTTATAACAAGAGATTGAATAATTTTAAAACTTCCCACAAAATAAAGCAAACCAAGATAGTTTTACTGATGAATACTACCAAATATTGAAAGAAGAATTAATACCAATTCTTCACAAATTCTTCCCAAAAATAGAAAGGAATACACTTCCCAACTCACTCTACAAGGCTACTATGAACCCTGATACCAATATCAGACAAAGACAGCACAAAAAAATCTACAGACCAAAATTTAGGAATATAGACACAAAACTCAACAAAATACTAACACATAAAATCCAGCAAGATATTTAAAAAAAATAAAAAAGATACATCATGACCAAATGGGATTATCTCAGGAATACAAGGTTGGTTTAACATCTGAAAACCAATTAATGTAATATACCATCGCAATAAAATAAAGGACAAAAAAAACACAAAAAACATGGTCATTTCAATAGACTCAGAAAGGTCACTGAACAAAATCCAACATCCTTTCATGATAAACTTGGGCTAAAAATTAGCATTTCAATTCTCTTTCCTGCAGATGTAGTCTTTCCAAAATGTGTACATAAAATAAAATCTATTACCTGTTATTACATTTATATCTGGGTACTGGTTTTCACACAGAACAACAGCTTTGCTATCTCTCTCAAAAGCCTCCCGAAGTTCTTTCTTGACTGCTGCCGAACCACATAATCGGTACAGGCCTACTACCTAGAAATAAAATTATGGCCATATTGTGGTAAGATTGATAAAAAGAAATTGTAATTGTACAGTATGTATAAATCCCATGAGCTTGGCCATCAAATATGTTCTGATGGCATGTAATTAAAAATACCTCAAGCACAGCTTTTGAATTTCACCATAGACCATGTTAACTCATTTAATAAGAACAATCTACTCTTTCATTTAAATTCAAACAATATATTATGATTTCTGCAGTGCTGGATATCTTAAGCAAAGATACAACCCATTCCCTTTCAGTTTTATATGTTCAACCAATATCTCCATGCTGAGATCATGCCCCTGGCATCCTTTTGGCTCTGGACTGAAATAACACAGCACAGTGGTTAAACAGGGTTTTGGATTCATAAAGCCTCACTCTACCGATCCTTCCTTGATGAATTTGGGCAAGTGATTTAATCCCTTTAAAACTCAGTTGATTTACCCACTTAAAAGTGTATAGTTGAGCCTTAAGGCCAGAACTGCCATCTTCCAGTAATTTGCCAAAATGACGAACACAGAGGGAAGGAGGAGAGGCACCTGCTATATGTTCTCTAGGCCTTTTAGAAAACATGGAGTTGTTCCTTTGGCAAGAAAGGTGATATTGTGGACATCAAGGGAATGGGCACTGTTCAAAAAGGAGTGCCCCAAAAATGTTACCTTGGCAAAATTGGAAGGGTCTACTCTACAATGTCACCCAGCATGCAGTGGGCATTGGCTGTAAACAAGCAAGTCAAGGGCAAGATTCTTGCCAAGAGGATTAATGCTCATTCTGAGCATATTAAGCACTCTGAGAACTGAGATCACTTCCTGAAACGTGTGAAGGAAAATGATCAGAAAAAGAAGGAAGACAAAGAGAAAGGTACTGGGGTTCAACTGAAGCATTAGCCTACTCCACCCAGAGCAGCACACTTTGTGAGAACCAACAGAAAGGAGACTGAGCTGCTGGAACCCATTCCCTATAAATTCATGGCACGATAAGTGTAATAAAAAGACCTCTGTACTGATTAGAATGTTTCTCTTTTAAAAAAAAAAGTATATAGTTGAAATAAGGTTACAACATACTATTTGTATAAAATTATCTTTTCAGGAAAAAAAAAAAGGATTCTCAGGAAGAAATAAAAGCAAACCTAGGATTTGTTTAAATTAATTGATTATAGAGTGAGGGAGGAAATGCAATTAAAATAATATATTAAAGGTAAAATAAAACCTCCAGTTCAAAATGTAAATAAGATGCACAGAAACCTCCCATCCTCCCCTCAACTTACATTAAAAGGGTCTGTTTTTTAAACACTGTTAGCTCAGACAGGTTCTAAAATATTATAGCTGAAGAAGTTCACTATAAATTCACTGAGAAAAAATGAACATGGTATCTGTAAAGAAAAAGCATGCCTGATTAAGCAATCAAAGTTTTTTAAAAGAATAAACCTTCAAGAACATGAAGGGGAAATAAATGGTTGGTGCCTAGACTTCCACAGCAAAGACTACTTAGCAAGTTCAATCACCTTGAAGAAATTATGGATAAAGAAATTATTTCAAGACGGAAATAAAGTAAAAACAAACAATGGAGACCCCCAAGAATTTGAACTAGAAATCACTTTAAAATGTTATAGTCAATATATTTAATGATTTATTAAATATAATCAATTTAAATAAATATTTTTTACAATAATAAAAATTAAAAATGTTATAAATAATCTAGAGGAAGGAGTACACAAATGAAATTTCTAGGTTTACTTATGACACTAACCTCTTGTGAGTAATTAAATAACTGATAGAATATGCTATAGAAGGTGGGTCTCAATATAGGAAAGTATCAATAATGGATACAGAGAAATGTTATCCAAAATATTTGAGATGACAAGCTGGCAAGTATTAACTGAAAGATAATAAGGAACCTACAACTATTTCTAAGAGAAGGTAATGCAAGATGCGGTTATATTCAAAAGGATCAACCTACTGTGGGGAACCAAGTAATGTACTGGGAAGAAAATCCAAATTTCCTACTTTATCCACATTCATAGTGCATTCACATTGAGAATAGTATGTGCTATGCTGGTCATTACTGCAAGAGAGATGTGGTAGAACTGTAGATGGTCCAAAAAATGAAAGTAAAATATTAAACAGAATCAAAGGAAATGCCATCACATTAGAAGAAACTAGCGTGAGTGGAGCCCTCCCCGTGTGAGCACAATCCAGTGCCACAAATCCCACAAGGATGTATCCCCTTGGACTTGAGAAAGAGATAAATCTAGAACAAATTAAAGAAAGTAATAACACTTCAATAGTAAGGGATAAATTCATGGAACATGCTATCCCAAAATTCTAAAATGAAATTATAAACATATTTTTAAATGTGAATAAAGGGAAAAAATCTAATAGAGATATTTCAAGGGAAGGATATTTTAGAATATATCCCTAACTTCAGAGGCTGACTTCTTGAATCAAAGACCTGAAGTACATGCTTGATGCCTCTATCAGCGATAGAACCTGTACTAGGTGCACCGAGAGTGTGATGTCTATAGTAATTTTTCCCATTGGAAGCAAGAGATGGGTGACAGTAGCCTTCAGAGCATTTGGAAAATGCCATAGACTATTTTTGCATGACTATCAAAACCTGATTTTCATAGTAAATAAAACAACAACAGCAGCAAAAGAAAACCACAAGAAAAATTACTGGCTAAAATGGTAAACAAAATTTAAACAGTATGCTAGTCTGTAAAATACAGACAGAACAAACCTCTCTGGAGAGCGGGGAGTGGGGAGAAGCAAAAGACACACACACACACACACACACACACACACACACACACACACAGATTTAAAAAGTACAATTCCAAATGTGTAACTATGAAATTTACTTTTCAGCTCACAGAAAATTCTTTTTTTAAAATAAATCTTTCTAAAATTTAAGTATAGAAATAAAAGGCATTGCTAAAAATGCTTTCTTGGCATTTAAAATAAGCTTTAACAGTCTTATATACCTGCTCTTTATAAAATATTTCAGAGAATGGACTATAAAAGTACAGTGCTATTTGAGTTACTACTTATTTTACTACTCAATTGTAAAAGTTTCTGTTTAATAATTACCTTTAAAATGTGACTAATCTCTCTGGAAGAAGAAAAAGAAGAAGAAAGAAGAAAGAAGAAGAAGAAGAAAAAGAAGAAGAAGAAGAGAAGAAGAAAGAAGAAGAAGAAGAAGAAAGGAAGAAGAAAGAAAGAAGAAAGGGGGAGGGGGAGGAGAAGGAGAAGGAGGAGGAAGGGGAGGAGGAGGAGGGGGAGGAGGAGGAGAAGGGGGAGTAGGAGGAGGGGGAGGAAAAGGAAGGAAGAAGGAAGAAGGAGGAAAGGAGGAGAAGGAGAAAGAAGGAGGAAGAAGGAGGAAGAAGGAGGAAGAAGGAGGAGGAGAAGGAGAAGAAGGAGAAGAAGAAGAAGGAGGAGGAGAAGGAGAAGAAGAAGAAAGAAGAAAGAAGAAGGGGGGGGAGGAGGAGGAGGAGAGGAGAGGAAGGGGGAAGAAGGAGGAGGAGGAGGGGAGGAAGTAAGAAAAAAAGAAGAAGGAAGAGAAGAAGAAGAAGGAGGAGGGAGGAGGAGGAGGGAGGAGGAGGAAGGAGGAGGAGGAGGAGGAGGAAGAGGAGGAGGAAGAAGGAGAAAGAAGAAGAAGGAAGAAGGAAGAAGGAAGAAGGAAGAAGGAAGAAGGAAGAAGGAAGAAGAAGAAGAAGAAATGGAGAGAAACAGAGAACCTTAAGAAAAAAAGTAACTGGACCAAAAGTTGGATTAGAAACTAAAGGCTTCACTCCCATCTAGAAAAAGTTTCATATAACTAAGAAGAGGTTTCAAAAGTTCAGATGTCCTACCTTCAACTTCAGGAAGCTACCACATCTATTTTTGTAGATATAAGCGCTTAAGACCCACAGAGATTAAATGACTTGCCCAACATCACACAGCTATTAATGAAGAAAAAAACAGAATCCAAGTTCCCTGCATTTTATTACAAAACTCCACTAACTTATGCTGTTTCCATATCTTCTATAAGATGGTAGATTATTTTAAATTCCTTTTTATGTATAAAGAAACCTATATCAGATTTTGTGATATTTACCCTTGATATTTTTAATCAATATTATAAATTTTGATAGCACCAAAGCAGAAATACCTCATAGCATAATGATCTTTAGGCTTAATTTGTGTTACAAAAATAAGTATAAATAATTACTTATAAACCAGAACAATATCCTCAGTGATATGCTGTTTCTCATTGTCACAGTCCATATGTATTAATGAAAATAAAGAAAAATAAGTTCTACTAACTGGTTAACATTTACATATCTTGTTACAAATAATACCAGGCTTTTTGTTTGTTTTAATGGGCTGCTTTAACAACTTCTTATTTAAAAGGAATAGAGAAAGAGATGTGTTTTTATTAGTGGGACATCTCTTCATCCTCCATGTTTTCCTGAAGATAAGAAACAGATAAGCTTGCGCTTTGGAAAGATGCATTCTTTTCAAAGAATGGGACTAAGGGAGAGTAGGGAATAGGAGTAGGGAGTTAATTTTAGGAGTGAAGCAAGGTGATTAGATTTACTGTTGGAACTCTCTACCTTAGGAATCAAACCATGGACACACATTACTTAAATTAATTATTTGCCTATGTTATCAGCTCTGGCTTATCCTAGAAATGATACTGTAACACAATCTTGATCTTTGGTATAAGGCCCATCAGCTTTGCATTACAACATAAATTGTAGAACCACCTAACATGCTCTCAATTATTGCCAACACAGGTTAAGGTATGAATTATACCACAACCAGTAATATAATAAAGAATAGAAAAGAAAAATGTTTGAATTAGATTATTTTTACCTGTAATTCCTCCCCCCAAGAATTACTATTAATAAATTTAATTAATTAACCGCTTAGTTCATTAAGGTAGATAGATAAGTAGATAGACAGAGGGTAGAGAAACAGTGAAGTAATACCTGGCAGCCTCTCTTTACAATTTCCATAATACATTTCTGTATCAGGAGTGGCACCATCAATCCTGTATTTTCTTTCTCTACAACTTTCCGAATATCAACACCAAACATGACTGGCTCCCGATTTATATCTAGGCCATGAAGAGAATTCTCCCACTGTTCCAAAAGCGTCACTTTTACATAAATAAGACCTCTAGGCTCAAGTTTGACAGCCAACTGATGTGTCTTTGTCACTCTGAATAAGGTGGGGAGAACAACAGTTCCATGACAGCACACTCGATTTTTTCTTGGAGTGGGTTCCCAACTAAATACTACTAACTTCAAATGCTGAGCATTTTCAATTTCTATGTTGAAAGTGTGATCCATGTCTAAAAATGTCGTCCGACACGTGAGCAAAGCCGTCCTTGCTTTGTTTACTGAGTCTACCTGAATTGCGCAAAAGACATCTTTTGAATCTATCCGAGGTGGCTTTAAATCCTCAGCACCATAGAAATGCACACTCATGAGCCCAGATATGTACTGTGAACACTTAGGTTGATCAGAAAAGCTGTAATGTCTAAAAGCATCAATGTCAATTTCATTCTTGCTACAGCTATTTGGAATGATTTCTTTTCCCTTTCCAAATCTGTTTTCAGATCCATGTTTGCTAGATTTAGTTATAAGTTCAGGTGAATCTCCATCACTGAGATAACCACCTCTGCAGGAATACTTAGAACTCATAGAGGGTTTCTTCCGGTAGCTGTGCTGAGAAGACACACTGGTATCGAGGTGGTACCGACTTATAACATTCCTCTTAGCAGCTGTGGTTGTGTTCCCAGAAGGCAGAATAACAGTGTGATGAATTTCTTGATAGTCGCATTTAGACAAGGAAGGGGTGTTATCTGGACTGTTTATGTAATTCAAGTTTCCTTTAACACTCAGTTTTCGGCTAAGTTCTGGCAACCTTTTCATTTTCATGGAAAGTTTCCTCACAGTGCGTGGAGATTTTATTTTATCTGGGAAAGACCAATTAATCGAACTGCCTTTTTTCCCAAGGCTAGGGCTTGGAGAAGATGGTTCTGTAACTCCCAATTCAGTCTTATTTGTAGCAGCTAGGATACCAGGACCTGTTTAAAAAAAAAAAAAAAAGGTATTATAAAGTGATATGTTTTGATTCCTACTTTACAAACCACCAACTTAACAAGCTCTCACATGCACAGAAATTCTTCTCTTGTCTCATCTCAATAGGGAGATTTAGTTATAAGTTAGGTGAATCTTCATTACCATGTTCAAGTAGAACAGCAACAACCTCCAAAATGGCTTACAGTGGAAAGAAGCACCTCCCTCCCTTTCCATCCACTTTTCTATTCTGAAAATTTGGAGGAATGGTAATATAGGTTCCTTTTAGATCTTTCTACTGTAATATATTTTAGTATGTTATTTTATAGCTATAAAGAGTGAATATCAGAGGAAACTAGGAAAGCTTTGTATTTGAGTATATTAAAAACATGTATTAACATATCTCCTATCTTAATATTTCTTTAGAATGTTTCCTCTATATTTATAATCCTCTAAAAAATAAATTTTGGCCCAGCGATTCCACTTCTGGGAATATAGCCTAAGAAATCCAAAACACCGATTTGAAAAAATATATGTGCCGCTATATTTATTGCAGTGTTATTTACAATTAGAGGCCCGATGCATGAAATTCATGCACTGGGGGTTGGGGGTCCCTCAGCCCCACCTGCACCCTCTCGCAGTCCAGGACCCCCTGGGGGATGTCCGCGGAGGGGTCCTTAGCGCTGCCGCTGAGGCAGGAGAAGCTCCCACCACGGCCGCTGTGCTCGCCAGCTGTGAGCCCAGCTTCTGGCTGAGCGGTGCTCTCCCTGTGGGAATACACTGACCACCAGGGGGCAGCTCCTGTGTTGAGCATCTGCCCCCTGGTGGTCAGTGCACGTCATAGCAACCGGTCATTCCACTGGTCGATTTGCATATTAGCCTTCTATTATAAGATAGCCAAGATTTGAAAGCAGCCCAAGTGCCCATCAGTAGATGAGTGGATAAAAAAGCTGTGGTACATTTACACATTGGAATATTACTTGGCCATAAAAAAAAAAGGAAATCTTACTTTTTTGGAACAACATGGATGGACCTTGAGAGTATTATGCTAAGTGAGACAAGCTAGTCAGAGAAAGACTCGGAGATATACTAGTAGAAAACAGATTAACAGCGATAAGAGGGGAGGAGTTTGGGAGGCACTGGGTGGAAAGGAGAAGGGATTAAGCAATAAAACCATCAAAAAACCTCACAGACATAGGCAACTGTATGGTGATTACCAGAGAGAAAGGGAGATGAGGGAGGCATAAGAAGATAAAGGGGTGATAAATGGTGATGGAAGGAGACTTGACTTTGGTTGGTGAACACACAATACAACATATAGATGATGTATTATAAATTGTGCACATAACCTATATAATTGTACTAACCAATATCACCCCTATAAATGCAATAATTGTTTTAAATATATATAAACATATATATGGTAATAAATATACAAAATATATTGGGGAGCGAGAGAGTTATTCCTCTGTTTTTGTTTTAGGAAATCAATTTATAATAAAAATAATCTCCTCTTAAAAAAGTAAATTTTATCACCTAGCTAGTTCTAAAAGAAGTTAAAAATCAAACAAGTTTATAATTCTGACAACTAAGAGGCCCTCCTTGCTCTAAAATTCTAGTAGAACATACCAGCAAATATTATATAGAACTAGAGGCCTGTTGCATGAAGAGATTCGTGCAATAGGCCTTCCCTTCCCTTGGCTGCTGGCACCAGTTTTCCTCTGGCACCTGGGACCCAGGCCTTCGCTCTGGCTGGGCTCTGGCCAGAGCCCCCCTTCCCCCTCCCCCCAGCCATCAGGCTTCGCTGCTCCGCTGATCCCGGGGGGCGTGAGGCCTCGCTGCTCAGCGGCTTTGGGTATGTTTGGCTTCGCCCCACCACTTGGAGCCTATGTATGCAAATTAACTGCCATCTTTGTTGGCGGTTAATTTGCATATCGCCCTGATTAGCTGATGGGAAGCTTAGCGAAGGTATGGTCAATTACCCTTTTGTCTTTTATTAGATAGGATGTTTCCTCTATATTTATAATCCTCTAAAAAACAAATTTTGGCCCAGCGATTCCGTTTCTGGGAATATATCCTAAGAAACCCAAAACACTGACTTGAAAGAATATATGCAATCTAGTCAATCAAGATTAATGGAATACTGAATACCAAATCTAACTGAATAATTTTCAAAACTGTAAAAACATTTTCTTCCTTGTATTACTTCTATACAATAATTCCCCAGAACTTCAAAAGCTGAATCAGGGACTTTCCATGCAGTTTCAACATATTAAACAGACAACACAGAGATATAAACAAGTTTTCTTATTTTTTCAGTTTTCATAAAGAGCAAAGCATTGAAATGTTTTTAATTTTTTTCCACACAGAAATAGCTTTACTTTTTTCTGAATGTCAAAATTATCCAGGTTTATAATTAAAACGTTTTTAGAAGATACAAAAAAGAACCAGTAAATAACAGCCCAAACTTCATTACCATCAAGTGATTAACCATTGTAAACATTGCGCTCAAAATTATATTAAAAGTAGTTTAATATGACATTATTAAATATTAAAAATAATACTAGACATTTATTGAGTTACACAAAATATGAAAAATTAATATACTTAGTATGCACAGACCCTCATTCAATTCTCATTATAACCCTGTAAGTTGGAATACCACTAGTACTTCAGTCTCCACATAAGGAACCTCATGCACAGAGCTGTCTAATTTGTCTAAGACAACACAGGTAGTAGGTGGCAGAACCAGAATTCAAAACTAGCCACAGGCCTTCAGAGCCTACGTTCTTCAATACTACACTTTCAGCCTCCCCATCCTTGTAAACATTTCTCTCTGCATATATACAGCCTCCCCCATCCTTTTAAACACTTTTCTACCCATACATGGGGCAAAAGTTGGTTTACAGTTGTGAGTGGTACGAAACAGTTTATTTTTGTATTATTATTTATTAACTAGTAGCCCTGCACACAAATTCGTACACCAGTAGGTCGCTGCCGCCCTCCTGTAGCTCCCCCCACCATCCCCCTCATAGCTTGTTGCCCTACCCTCTCCTGTAGCTCTCCACCTCCCACCTGCTTGCTGCCCGGCCCCGTCCTATAGCTCTTTGCCACCCACTTGTAGCCAGTAGGTCGCTGCCGCCCTCCTGTAGCTCTCCACCCACTGCCCTACCCTCTTGTAGCTTCCCCTACCCCCTTATCCCTTACCCCTCCCCCATAGTTTGCTGCCCTCGCCCCTCCTATAGCTCTCTGCAGCCCGCTTGTACCTCGCTGGCTCACCCTCCTGCTGATCCGTGATCTGGTCATGACGCTCGCTTGGTCATTACACCTCAGGGAGTAATGGCTAATTAGCATATTCCTCTCTTATTATATAGAATTACTAGAGGCCCGGTGCACGACATTCATGCACTGCTGGGGCGGGGGGGGGGGGTCCCTCAGCCCAGCCTGTGCCCTCTCGCAGTCCGGGACCCCTCGGGGGATGTCCAACTGCCAGCTTAGGTCAGCAGCTGAGCAGCACTCTCACTGTGGGAACACACTGACCACCGGGGGGGCAGCTCCTGTGTTGAGCGTCTGCCCCCTGGTGGTCAGTGCGCATTATAACGACCAGTCAACTGGTCATTCAGTCGCTTAGGCTTTTATATATGTAGACTAGAGGCCTGGTGCACGAAATTTGTGCACTTGTGGGGGCCCGCTCCCCAACCCTCCAATATTTATGTATTTTTGTATATGTGTGTATGTATGCATTGTTCGTTTTTTTGTTAATCCTCACCTGAGGATATTTTTCATTGATTTTTAGAGTAGAAGGGAAGGCGAGAGACAGAGAAAGAAAGATGAATGTGAGAAAGACACATCAATTGGTTGTCTCCTGCACCCTGACCAGATCAGGCCAAAACAGCGCTGCCAACAGGGCTGACTGCTGGTGGCCCACTGGGGCTCAGGCATGGAGTGTATGGCAATTTTCTGTTTCTGCTTCCACATCTGGCAGAGGTCCCGCTTGTAGGAGCTGCTGATGAACCACTTTCTGTCTTGTTCTTCTGGTCCCACTGAGCTTGCTGCTGGCCCCTGGTCAGGTTCTGGGCCTTGTCCCCCATCAGGTCCAAGACAGAACCAGCCACCTGCTGCTCAAAGGCGCCCCTGTCCCCAACAACACTTAGGCCCTATTCACTGTAGAAATCCTTTAGCCGATAGGGGACAAATTCTGGTCCAGCAACCCAGCCTCCTCCTTCCACCTCTTGGCTCCCCACTCAGGTCCTGGCTGCTGCCATTTCTGGCCCACAACCTCTGTGGAGACATCCTCCATGCTCTCTCCCGCTGCCTCCTCCTCCTCCTCTTCCTCTTTCCCAGGCTACTCCGCCTGCCACGCCGGGAAGCTCAGGGCTGGGCCAGCTAGGCCCTACTGCCGCTCTTGCCGGCCCTGCTGGAAGCTGGTGATGGCCTTGCAGTCCTTCTGCCACTTGGCCCGCATCACCTGGCTGCTCAGGTCCTGGCTGGAGGCGTTGATCTCAAAGACGGACGCCTGCGAGTACTGCTTGATACTGTCCACCCGCCTCAGCCACTGCAGCTCCTCCTCCTCAAAGCTCGAGCTGAAGAGTGGGTGCAGGCCCAGCACCGTGAGATCCAGCTCCTTGGCCCGCTTGATGGGCTCTGGCAAGTGCACCGGCCATGAGCGCATGTACTGCTGCTGGACATTGTCGGCCACAAGGCCCAGGCCCCACAGCGGTAGCGACACCTCCAGGGTGTTCTGCAGGCCACAGTCCTCATCGTCCACCACCCTCTGTGGCACCCGGCCCAGCACGCCGTCCATGCCAACCGCACCCGAAGGCTCCTCATGGGGGTGGGCGAGGGTGAGGAACAGGTAGGAGACCTTATCTGGGGCCACCAAGGAGTAGGCTGTGCCACTTCAGCCAGCCCAGGCCACACGACCTGCGTGGTGCAGGAAGAGCTTGCCCTTGGCCGGGAGGCTGAAGCTGATGACGTCCAGCAGCAGGATGTCCAGGCCCCAGGCTGCCAGGTTAGTCACAGTGAGGATAGAGCACTGCAGGTGGGTGAACGTGGCCAAGTTGGTCTTGCAGGCCGTCTGGTCCAGGGCGCTGCAGATGTGGGCGCAGCTCACCCACGGGAGCAGCCTCGGCCCCGCAGAGACCAAGCGGCTGGGAGGAGGCAGATGCTCAACACCTGAGCCCAGGGTGGGGGGAGCCAATCAGGGTTGGGGCCGGCTGGGGGGAGGGGTTGATCGGGGCCAGATCCAGCGGCTGGCCACCACAGTGCACTTCAGTGCGCGTCATAGCAACCAGTTGTTCTGTCCCGCCATTCGGTCGATTTGCATATTAGCCTTTTATTATATAGGACTGTATTATTTTGCAAATGAACAACTATAAACCTACTTTGGCCCTACCC
This sequence comes from Myotis myotis, assembly GCF_014108235.1. Taxonomy (NCBI): domain Eukaryota; kingdom Metazoa; phylum Chordata; class Mammalia; order Chiroptera; family Vespertilionidae; genus Myotis; species Myotis myotis. Next base: position 62,671,169 of record NW_023416324.1, read on the forward strand.
TGAATATATTAAATTGATTTTTAAAGTTTTTTTCTCAACTCTTAAATAGTTAAAGTATTCTACTGAGCCTTAAATTTTCATTCCCCCAGTTTAAAAAATTATACAGACTGATCAATTTTATTTTCAAATTTGAACCTGGTTCTAGTAAGTTTTCAAATTAATAAAGCGAAATGAAAATATCTTTTAAAATATAATATTACACAAACTTTAACTATTCCATTAAAGAAACAATCAGATATTATCCCAGTTATTTAAAATTTAAATGAACTTTTCATACTAGATCTTCCCATTCCTTATAAAAAATCCCTAATAACCCTAGTATCAGAGGCTATTCTATGTAATATTAGAAATGAGGGGGGTAAAGTATTTATTCATTTTAAAAATCAATAGACTGAATAACCTTTCTTTAAAGTATTAATATAATACTCTCCCCGCCCCTCTATGTGTCCTAATGACAAATAAGTGGTTTCTTCATAGAGAAAGGACTATTTTAAGTATGCCTGCTGGGCTTTTCTAGGGAGCAACTAATAATAAATGGAGTGTTTGATAAACTAGACAAAGCATTCCCTGTACTGTAAATTGTAGTGCAATTCTACTGGTTTACTGGTCTAAAACACTCTATAGTAATTGAAATCCTGCTTTAGACTACAATTTTGTCATGGCATAAAAAAAGTTACCCAGTATATTAATTTGCTCTAGGTTTTATTAAATTATAAAGGAGTTAATCTAACATTCAGACTTTTTTTGCAGTACAAATATTTAATTGTGCATTAATTTCCTACTGAAGTCTTTAACTAATTATTAAAATAAAATACTGTATATGTTAGCAATCTATTATAGACAACAGTGAATTTATTAAAACAAAAAATGCTTTGTTTTTTTAAAATTCAAGAGTGGAAATATTACCAAATTCAACAATCACTTAAAACTAAACTGCAATTTTACTAATAAATCACAGACTAGCATTGAGGGGGAAAATATAAAATAAAAATGTTTCAATATAAATGTATGAACCAGCCAGAATTAAGTGAAACTGGCTCACTCCCTCATCACCTAGGACAGTAACTGGCACACAGCAGAAACTGTGTTTACTGAATAAATAAATTAATCAACCAACTGTTGCCTGTAAATTGGTAAACTTTTTAGAAAATACAATATAGGAATTACCTACAGTTGTTCCGAGCCATATAGAAGCAGTAATAAAGCTAGTAATCAATCCTAATGAAGCAAAAAAGATAGTGATGAAAGTCATGCAATTGTAATAGAAATAATCTATTAACACCCATTAGGGAACCAGTCACACAGATTAGGGCAAATCAGCCCAATTAAATACTATAATGATTAAGAAAGACTGTTAACAAAATGTTAAACATGTACAATACCAGATGAAGATATAAAGTGAAAGTAACAAAAACCAAAAATAGTCCACTGATGGCATCTATGTAAAAGACACATATACATCTAGAAGTTAATAAGCAAAAACAATACTTCAGCTTTCCTATTCCTATATCAGAATTTGTTTTGAAATTCAACCATTCTCTGCCATTTCCTCAACAGCTTTCGGGCAATATTGCTAAAGAAAACAGATCACTTTAGGTAACCTTTCTGATCATTCTTAAACCAAAAAGCATGGCATTAAGTAAACTATCTAAATATTTCCTTTGTTCAACTTAGGATTGTGCCTATTATATTTTAACCAGAGGCCCAATGCATGAAATTCATGCATTTGGGGGTGGGGGGTGTCCCCCAGCCTGGCCTGCTCCCTCTCATAGTCCGGGAGCCCTCAGGGGATGTCTGATTGTCGCAGAGGCAGGAGAGACTCCCGCCACCACCACTGCACTCGCCAGCCGTGAGCCAGCTTCTGGTTGAGAGGCTCTCCCCCTGTGGGAGCACACTGACCACCAGGGGGCAACTCCTGTGTTGAGCGTCTGTCCCCTGGTGGTCAGTGTGCATCATAGCGACCAATCGTTTTTCCGTTCAGTCAATTTGCAAATTAGCCATTTATTATATAAGATAGGACTAGAGGCCCGGTGCCCAAAATTCCTGCACTGGGGGGGGGGGGGGGGGCGGGAGTCCCTCAGCCCGGCCTGCGCCCTCTCGCAGTCCGGGAGCCCACAGGGGTATTGTCCGACTGATGGCTTAGGCCCACTCCACCCAGGAGCGGGGGGCCTAAGCGATCAGTTGGACATCCTTAGCACTGCTGCGGAGGCTGGAGAGGCTCCGCCACCACTGCAACGCTTGTCAGCCATGAGCCCGGCTCTGGCTGAGCGGCACTGACTACCAGGGGGCAGCTCCTGTGTTGAGAGGGATCAGGCCGAAACCAGCTCTCCGACATCCCCCAAGGGGTCCTGGATTGTGAGAGGGCGCAGGCCAGGCCAAGGGACCCCACAGTGCACAATTGGAGCTGGGGAGGGACGCAAGCTCAAGGGTAGGTATGTCTGGCCCATCTCGCTTAGTCCCAATTGGCCAGACCAAAGCAGCAAGCTAACCTACCAGTCGGATCATCTGCCCCCTGGTGGTCAGTGCACGTCATAGCAAGCGGTTGAGCGGCCTTAGCATATCATTAGCATATTACGCTTTGATTGGTTGAACAGATGACCAGACACTTATCATATTAGGCTTTTATTATATATATAGAATATATTAAAGGGAAGGAAGACATTAAGGAAAACAACATAAATGACAGTGCCACCGTATTCTTAAAAAATGTCTATTGGTCTTTCCAGGTTCACAAATTGCCACAAACAGAAAAAAAAAGTTTAAAGACAGAAATTTAAAATGTGTAACACTTTATAGACACTGGCTTTCTAACTTTGCTCTTATCCTTATGCCCTCTTGCCTTTTCTGCCCCATTCCACACCCATCACTACTTGCCACACACTTATAAGCTTTCCCTATCACGCCACCCTGATCACAACCTGCATTCCATATTATTAGTTTATATAGTATTTATTCTTCTCTTTACCCAAATTACAAAAGAAACACAAATTTACTCTGGAAAATCAGTCTATAATTAGAAATGCACACAAGCGCGAGGCAGCCCGCACACACACACACACACACACACACACACACACACACATTTTTAATTACCTTCAACACGAAGGGAGAAAAACCATTAACATTTCCAGAATAGCTTTTCAGTGTTTCTTACAATATTGGCATCAGATAGTACACACTGTTTTGTAACTTGATTTTTCTCTTAACAATATAACATTTACACCATCTCCTCATATTCCTAAGGAAAGGACTCAAATGCAAGTAGTTTACTTATAATGTACAGAAACATCAGTAAGGAAGTGAGAAAATTCAAGGTGAAGTATCACACCTTGCTACCATTATGGGCAACTGGAGCTTAACTTCAAGAGAAAATCCTGGGAAACATAGAATTATCCCACCCAAGGAAGAAGGGAGCTGGGGTAGTCCTACTCCAACTCCTATCAGCACTGGTTGAGGCTCCAAAGCTACCCTGCAAAGAGACTTCCTAACACTTTGAATTAAATTTGAAAAGAAGCACATCAGAAAAGCAAAGGTAATCAAGGAAGAATAAAATCATTAGGTTAAACTATATGAAATACTGGGGGTTTTTGCAGATCAAAAATGGTTGAATGTGGGGAGGTCAGTGGGGAAAAAAAAGAGAGACATATGTACTACTATTTGTAATACCTTAAACAATAAAATTAAAAAATAAAAAAAAGAGATAACCAGAAAAAGAAAAAAAATGGTTGAATATCAGCAATTTCACGTGGTTCAATCCAATATTTATCAAATTTCAATTTTCCTTTCTGGATTTCATAACTATCGTAGAACTTATCTACAAAGTCTTTACTTCTTCTACCTCTCATTTCTTTTTCTCTTCTCCCTTTCCTTTGTTGAGGAGTCACAGGCCTAAAAGTGCAACCTAATGCCTACTGGTACAATGAAAATGCAGCTTTTCAGCTGTAGCCAGGCGAGGTGTGAATGAATGAATGAATTAAACTAAATAAGATTTAAACAAAAAATATATCTTTCTCTTCTACTTCCCATCATGCCATTCTTTCAACTAAGAGAAAAATAATTACTATCTCAAAAGATCAATACACTAACAAACCCAAGTGTATAAAAACAATCGCCATGTATATAAAATGCTTATAAATGATTTTGAGTTTTATTTTCATGAAAAGACATTCACTCTGTAAGGAAAAGTACATAGCTACAATAGACATCTATATTTAGTTTTAACTACCACCAAAGAATTGAAAAATGTGAAGAAAGAAAAGGCAGATATATAATCATCTTTACCTGCAAACGGAGATTTCAACATGGGATTGTCGTCCACCATTATACCGTCTTGTGTCTTGTGTCCAAGCCTCTGCCTGTACTGCTGCGCAAATTCTGTGGAATGGATAGAATCTACAGGCTTCACTGCATTTGACTGTGTGGTCTGAACACTGCCTGTGTGTTCAGAAGAGCACAGCAAGTCGTCAGGATGCGGCTCTGCTTTCAGTAGGTCGCTACTGGCTAATACTCTCAAACTGACAGCAGGAAACTTCAGAACAGCAGAGTTCGCCTCACCCAAACTCAAAGCATTTGATATGCCAACGTCATCATCCTCAGGAATGGGGTTGTACCATATTTCCCCTTCATCATCTGCATCGTTTTCCTCATTGAAGTCTAAAGAACAGTTTCCTGATAACGAAGAATCTGTATCATTACACCCCACATACCTACAATAATCTTCAGATGATTTGAGGAAAGGTTGTGATAGCTGATGTTTACGTGGAGAGACAGGTGAGATGGGTAAATGGCTTATATGTTGGTATTTCTTATTTTCTTCTTCCTCCGAATTAAAAGGTCGCAGAGTACTCTGATATAGCCAATTGCGTTTCTTTGACACAGTGATACTGTTAAGTGGCTTATGATCTCTGAATCCAATATTACCCTTCAAATCATCAAGTTCTCTTCTTTTCATTGTAGAACCATAAACATTTTCAAATAAATCTGTTTTGAAGAAAAAAAAGACGGTAGAATATAATGCCTGGTATACCAAGAAAGACATGTCCCTTGAGATCAGTTATTCAAGTACTATTTTTAAAAGGATAAAAAGAGCCCTAGTGGGTTTTGCTCAGTGGATAGAGTGTCGGCCTGCAGACTGAAAGGTCCCAGCTTTGATTCCAGTAAAGGGCACATACCCAGGTTGCGGGCTCAACCCCCAGTAGAAAGTGTGCAGGAGGCAGCTGATCAATGATTCTCTCATCATTGAGGTTTCTCTTTCTCTCTCCCTCTCCTTTCCTCTCTGGAATTAATAAAAACATATTTTTAAAAAAGGATAAAAAGAAAAGTAAATATTCGGAGACTAAAATTGAACAAGAAAAAATTTGGATTTTCCACCTAAAGATTATTTATATTATTTATAACTCAGACTGCGAGTAGAAGTGTCATAAGAATTCTAAGAAAAAGGATAGACAAACTTGAGACTGTCTTTATTAACATGCTAGGGCTGACAAAGCCTTACCCTAAGCAAAACATACTTCATTAAAAGCTAATATAGAATGCATTGTACACAATATGCCTTTAATATTTGAGTAATGTTCAACTCACTACACAGACTAGAAGTTCTTTAGAAAACACAAGTAATATTCCTACCTTTATGAAGATTAACTTTGAGCAAAATAAGTGAGCCTTACTCATTATTAAATGCCTTACTGATTGTTAAGATTTCAACAGTTGTTTCCTAACCATATAATGCAGTAGCATCTCATGCAATGTTTAAGTTCTAAATATATAAGGCAAAAATAACACCCAAAAGATTATTTTGTGCATAATCAAGGCTTTCAGTAACCTCCCTTCTACTGAAAAAAAATCCTTTAAAAATGTACATTTATCTTTTTTAATTGTAAACATTACCCAACCAACCAGATGAATAAGCAAATAAAATATCTTTAACAAATTGAGTTTCAAGTTCAACTAGTTCCAGAGACATGAACAGAATCAGAAGGGAAGAAAGCTCCTATGAATGCCTACTATGCCAGACATTTATTTGCTCAACACATTTATTGAGTGCTTATTTTGTGCCAGGTATGAGAGATAAAGCAGTAAGAAAGCCCTGAACCTCATTTTACCTTCACAAGAATCCTATGAGACAGGTACGATTACTTTCACGAGCCTCAAAAAATATGTGGAATATGGTCAAGATGGTAGCCCTAGAATGCAGATGTAAACCTCTCTAATCCTAAAATCCATGCTCTTACCAGTCTTCCTGATCCTCACTAAAAGTAGGGAAGTAGGCAACCCTCTCTGGACATGGTGATAATATTAACTCGGCTAACCTTATAGGGTGGTAGCTGCTAGTAACATTAGAAAACTGTATAATACTATTCAGAAAGGTCAAGTAACTTGCCCAAGATCACCTAGTGGGAAAATGGAAGAGGCAGCACTCAAACTCTTTTGACTTCAAAGTCTGTAGTAGTACACCTGGGCTACAAGGAAGGGCTACCCACCTCCAACTTCCAGGATTTAACATGCAAACATGTAACAGATGTTCAATATGTATCTTGAATTGGTCTAGTTTAATTTCATTAACAAAAGCCTGAAGATTCAAGGGTCGTTCTTTGGTTCTGTCTCCTTTACACTTAAAATTCAGGACTGAAATTCAACACATACACAAGAATCACTGTAGTTTCTGGGTTTTTAGTGAGTACATCCTCTGCCAAGTGCACTAAAATCTAGATCTATTTTACATTTAAGACCAAGTCTCATATTATTTAATAACATTTCAGACCTTTACAGGATACTATATGTAGTTTTGACACAATTATATATTTGAAGCACAAAGTGTAAAATTATACAACTCACAATTGCTATGATCCACAACTTATTTTACCTTTCTCTCAGATGTCTCTAAAAACATGCAAAATTTTATATAGGTTAACATATTATTTTGAATCCTACTATAGTACAATTACACTATCAACATACTGCTACTTGTACTGCTACATTCCAAGAACTACAATGAGAAAAATAAAGCAAATTTAATACTTCTATAAATATAAGCATTTAATGAATGTGTAATATTAAAGGGAATAATTACACCATGAGACATTATTTTTCATGAAACTACACACTGCAAAAACTTGAAACCAAATAGTTCCATTGCTATTGCTGAATATTTCAAAATATGTGAGAATAGAGTTTAAATATAGATAGGAGCATCACAATAATTTCTGATAGTCCAATTTTTTCAGTTTTGAAACTGAATATAGCCCTGGCTGGTGTTCTCAGTGGTTAGAGCATCAGCCCACGTGCCAAAGGGTCTCAAACCCAGTCAAGGGCATGTAACAGAGTCGCAGGTTGGATCCCCAGCCCAGGAGGCAACCAATCAATGTATCTCTCTCACATCAATGTTTCTCTCTTTCTCTCTCACACACAAAAAAAATCCTGAATATAAGCAACACATTAAATTTTAATAATAAATTTTACTTCAGCAATTACTTATAAATAATTTAAATCACTCCATTTGCATCACAGTTAGTTAAATGGGTGCATATGAAGGCACATTACACAGAAATGGAAAGGTATTTGGAATCTTGCCTTCATTCCCTTTTTAGGCTAAAAGTAATATTAAACCTTATTGACATAAACTCAAAACTTATCTTTAACTTCAGATTTCATATCTGTGTATATATATATAAAGTAAAAGTTAAAAAATGTAAAAACAAAAAAAAATATAAAAATAAGTATGCAAAGTTACAAGGCAAAAAGTCTTTATTCTCTTATTAGTGCACATGTTATGTTATGATTATCAGATTCTTATTAAAGTCATTTTACTTTAAATACCTACAAGAAAATCCAGAAGTGGTAATTAAAATTTTTTACTCAGAAAAGTATTTACACAGTGGTGAACTACTCAAACCAATTTTGTGCTCTCAACTTTTATTTCATAATAAGTCCAGATGACTCACTATTACTAAACATTTAATCATCAACAAACTTTCTGAGAAATTATGTATTCCAACTCTCACTGAAAATGTATAATATATACAGGTTTCTCTCCATCATTTTAAAATTCCTACTATAGAAACAACCTCTGTGCTTTTGCATACTTCTCTTTTAAAAACCTAAGTAAAAGTATTCTCATGAACCTTGTATTTAAGTTTACATAAATACAAGCAGCCCTGCTTATGGAGTCAAGTCTGATAGCCCAGAAGAAATGTCTAGAATAAAAGCCTTAGCCTTAGGTAATAATCTTTTCCAGATAAATCTAAATGGAGAGAGTACAATGAAAAGGGAAAAAGTGCTGTTTCTATCTTTTCTTTTCCCTCCCTTGTGACTAGCAATAAAAACCCTTAAGAAAAAAGCTGTGTGTTAGCTTTTGGGACAGGAAAGTAGAGAAGAAAATGTAGAGACTGTTTCCAGATCCGCAATAGTAATGAGGAGGAGCAAGAAAAAAGAAGCCAAAAAGAAAAGATGAGTAGAATAAGTAAGTGCCCCTAAAGGGGTATACTCTCAATTCCCAATGCTCTGCAAGGCAGTACTCCTCACCCTCTGATTACTTCACTCTCCATCCAGAATCCCAGTGACCTGGGCAGGGCAGTATGCTCACAAAGTCTGTTTGCCTTTCTCTTGATAGCAGCTAAGCACCAGGCATGGTACCAAATAGATGATCTTTTTTCAGTCTCACAGCAACTGAGGCTTTGCCAAGTTGAGTAACTTGTCCAAGGTCACAAGCCTGGTAAGTGGAGGATCTGGTTAGGAACCCAGACCCTCTATGGTTTACCACCATACTATGGTTTGCAGATTCCAAAGTCTCATTTTTATTGGTGAAAGATCAGACCAAGATGGCGGAAACTGCTTGAACCTGTCATATATAAGTAGTAAGTATAAATTCATGCTTATAAAACTAGAGCAGAGAGGGCTCAAGTGCTTTTCTCTAGTAAGGGTTAGTGTCAATATCAGAATAAAGTATGGCTTTTCAAAAGTTTAACAAATGTATTAAGATAGGTGATTAGGGAGACTGAGAATTGTAGAAACTGACTAATTAAAATGAGTACCAGCCCAGGCCAGCATGCTCATCAGCACACACACACTGAAGGTTCTCGGGTTCGATTCCCCACCAAGGGCACAATACCTAGGTTGCAGCTTCACCCCCTCTCCCCCAGTCGGGGCGGGTGTGGGAGGCAACCAATTGATGTGGCTCTCTTACATCAATGTTTCTCTCTCTCTCCTCTCTCTCTCTCTCTCACTCTCCCTTCCACTCTCTCTAGAATCAATGTGAAAAACATCCTCGGGTGAGGATTAACAACAACAAAAAAAGAGAGTACCAAACAGCAGCATCCTTACTGGGAATTCATCAAAATGCAGACTCTCAGGTCCCATGCCCACACATATGAAATCTGCATTTTAACAAGATTTTCAGGGGATTCATGTGCACATTAAACTTGAAAAGCACTGCTCTATAACTGAAACACGCACACACACACACACACACACACACACACACACACATTGAGTGGCAAAGGTCTAGAAAAATATCCTTAGTGATTCTCAAAACAATAACACTACTTAGAAATGTAGGACTTTCCAGTCAACACAGGACCTTCTGCTGAATTTGTAATTCTTGGTTTTCCTGCCCCCAGCAACATCAATGTTCTATGCCACTCTTCCCCAAACAAACATACAGAAAAACAAAAAAACTGAACTTGCTTCTAGGGCCACACTGGCAGAATTTTTCGGAAAGGGATTTAAAACTAGAAGACAGTCAAAAAGTATATGCCTATAGCTACTAATCTCAAAGTGCAGATGCATAAAAGAATTTGTTGGAAAAATGCATAAAGATCATTTATCTCATGAAGGTAAGAAATTAGGTGCGAAAAGAGAACAGATGGGTATCTGCATTAAGTGTCAACTTCTGCTCTGGCCAGTTTGGCTTAGTGGAAAGAGCGTGGACCTACAGACTAAAGGGTCCCAGGTTCAATTCCAGTCAAGGGCACATGCCTGGGTTGTGGGCTCGATCCTGTGCAGGAGGCAGCCAATCAGTGATTCTTTCTCATCATTGATACCTCTCTCTCTCTCTCTCTCTCTCTCTCTCTCTCCCCCCCTCCCTTACTCTCTGAAATTAATAAAAATGTTTTTTTTTAAAAAGTGTCAACTTCTCTTTAAGATATACTGCACAAGATCATATCTGCTAATAATATTTTAAAAGGATTGTCTAAAGATTACAGACAAAATATTAACAAGTTACATGTCCTAAATTTTTTCTTTCACACATCATGAATCAAGAAAAATTGAGTCAAAGTAAGGCTAATTATTTTTTAAGGTGGCAAAAGGATGAAATAGCTCAACCTGAAACTTTTGAATTGAATGTATTTCTGAGTACTATATACTAATTAAAAACATTTATAAAGACTTATAATGAAGTATAGTTGGCAAATAGGTTAAAATTCCTTTGTAATATCAAGACTTGCAGAAACTTGACAATATTTACTATGTGTAATGACTTTAGATTTCGTAAATAACCATCTCAATTAGGAACAAATTGGCCAATCTGTGAACATTACATCCTAACTGCATCAAATCACTGGCATTATTATACTACTAAAAGTTTTAGTGGTTCTTAGTAGGAGTCAGAAATCAAAATAAAATACCATTTTGACTCCCATTTGACATGTGGTCTCAAAAAATTTCTAAAATACCTACAAAGGTATCTCTATTCCATTATATAGTTATTCTGTTATAAATTCTAAATAGAACTGTATTTTGAAAGAAAATATACTCATAATATTGTATAGAAAAATGGATATAAACCTTTTAGGCAATTTAATATCTTTATACAACCAAGAATGTACTGATTCATCTGGACTGCCCAATTAATTTTTTTTTATTTATTTTTTAATATTTTTATTGGTTTCAGAGAGGAAGGGAGAGGGAGAGATAGAAACATCAATGATGAGAGAGATCATTGATTGGCTGCCTCCTGCATGCCCCACACTGGGGACCAAGCCTGCAACCCAAGCATGTGCCCTTGACCAGAATCAAACCGGGGACCCTTCCGTCTGCAGGCTGATGCTCTATCCACTGAGCCAAACCAGCTAGGGCCCAATTAATTTTTTAGAAAACATGATTTAAAAGTAGAATCCGCCGAAACCGGTTTGGCTCAGTGGATAGAGCGTCGGCCTGCGGACTGAGAGGTCCCAGGTTCGATTCCGGTCAAGGGCATGTACCTGGGTTGCGGGCATATCCCCAGTGGGAGATGTGCAGGAGGCAGCTGATCGGTGTTTCTCTCTCATCGATGTTTCTAACTCTCTATCTCTCTCCCTTCCTCTCTGTAAAAAATCAATAAAAAAATATAAAAAAAAATAATAAAAGTAGAATCCAAGTAACATCAATTGGAACTAAGTAAGCATTTAAAGGTAAAGATTTAAAATGGATATAGCAGTTGATGAAAAAATGTCTTAAAGCCTATTCTACAATGCCCCCATCTTCTTTGCAAATTTGAGAAAGTTACTTACCCTTCTAAGCCTTGTTGAAATTCCATCCATCTCCTCAATCCAAGCAATTTAATAGAATTAATTGACTCAAACCTCTAAAGAACTTTAGAGTCTCTTGACTTTATATAAATAGGGGTTTTGGAGTCATAAAGACCTGAGTTTGAATCCTCATAATAGTTTGAATCCATATACTAATATATACAAACAATACACTAGTTTGAGTGACCTTGGGCAACCTACTCAACCCCTCTGTTTCTTTGGCTGCTGTTCAATGACAGTTGTCATACCTTCATGGGGGGAGGGGGGTAATAAAGATTATATGCAAACCACACAAAGTATCCAGGATGATTTTAATAACTTTGACTAACCTTCAAAAATATAGGTATTAAAATAATAAACTCTCCAAATCTACACTAGATATGTAAACATTGCACAGTTATTTTTATATTTTATAAAAGATGAATTGGTGATTTGAAAGGAAGTAACCAGAGAAAGTTGTTTAAACCAGAGATTAAGCTTTTGCTTACCTTGTAAAATATCTAAAAACACCATCACATAGTAATTCTAACGTTTCATTTTAATTTATTTCTTTTTTCAAAATATATTTTTATTGATTTCAGAGATGAAGGGAGAGGGAGAGATAGAAACACCAATGATAAGAGGGAATCATTGATTGGCTGCCTCCTGCACACCCCCCACTGGGGATTGAGCCAAACCAACTAGGGCTCAATTTAATTTCTTTTAAAGTTTGTTTCATTTAATTATTTTCACAATGAAAAAAAAAATCAATTTATTTGTAAAGGTTACATTTATTATTGCTTCTAAAATCCTTGAATGTTTACACTACAACTGAGGCCATTAGAAGCCATCTGATGGTAAATGTTTAACCTTTGCCACAAGGATAAAAAATATATTTGAAGTTTTATACAGATTGTTGTTGTGGCTCAAATTTAACTGTCCTACAAAGAGTTAACTGAACCAATATCAGGGGAGGTAAAGTTATAGTGGCAATAAACTGCACTAAATGATTACAAATACTTTGCTCCTGAAATGTGTATTTTAATTTGAACTTAGCATAAAGTACACCTCTCTCTACACACACACACACACACACACACACACACACACACACACACACACAAATTGCATTCTACTATCCTGTTATTCAAGTGAAATGGAATAAATTTGAGAGAAATTTTTGACAGGTGTGGGACAGAGATTTATAGATTCAAAGAAACTTCAAGTTTCTATATACTTTAAATGAGTCATTTGATTTGTTCTCATTGTTCGACTAGAAGGTTTGTGAACTTTGCTTCTCCCCACTGTTTTGTGTTTATTGGTTAAACAAAGTTAATGTGTACAAACCCAGTCCTGTAAGATTTGTAATTCTTACCAGAGAAACTGCCAAGTACTGTGAATACTTTTTACATTTCAGCATTTAATATTTTAAAAACTCCTGACTTTTTAAGGAGTTTACTAAAGTCATGTCTACTAAATTCTTTATATTTAAGAGGGTAATTCAAAAGATCATCTTGTTTTTGGCTCAATTTGAAAGTATCATACTTCTTTCAGAAGAGAATTTTTGCTATTTACAACGTAATTAAGAGAGTTCTAGAACTGATAACCTAAGCCTTCAGTGTATATTAAAAACCACACACATAAAAAATAGGCATCAATATCCTATTATAAGGACAAGTATATTTAAGTTTACAAATGACTTTAAATGTCTACAGTTTCTTAAAAAGTACATAAGGCACATTTTCTTTTTGATTAAAATACTAGAGCCCTTGGTTTTCCACAATAAAAAAAATTACTACTTTGTTCTTTGGGGGGGGGGGGGGGGGACGGGGAGGGAAAGGTGGAGAGAAGTACTCGAAATCCTACCTGACTAAAAAGAGATGTTACTATCATAGATTTTGGTTGGTTGGTTGGTTGGTTGGGTTTTGTTTTTGGGTTGTGTGTATGTGTGCACACGCGCCTGGGAAAGAGGGAGAGAAAAGGTATAATGAGCAAAATGACAGTTTATGAAACCTGTAAAGTCTACCTTGGAACAAATTCAAATGCACAAACTCCACAAGTCTACGGATTTGCCTAGAGCTACAAAGAATAAAAATCAAGGCAGCACCGCCCAACTCCAAACCTTCTAAAAGCGTGTGGTGAACTTAACCTTTACTCACTGTTGTGCTTAGGAAGTAGGCACACTGGTTCATAGAGAAGAAAAAAAACAAAAGCCCCCAAGTTCCTCATGCCCGCCGTCTTGAAAAAAGAAAAGCAAAACAAGTGAATGCATTCTACTAAATAAGCCCGAAATCGCATTAAGCTGCCACTTACAAGACACTTACTCTGGCACGGGCACGTACCTGTCTGCAAAAACATACCTTATTCTTCGCCCTAAAGACAGAAGCCTCGTTAGTAAACCTTGAAGTTCGGAGTGTTAGCATTGTGATTGCAAACTGTCCTACCTGTCAGCGTAATTCTTTCGTCTGGGGGCACCGAGAGGACTTGGCTTTCCCGCATTTTCAAAGCTCCCGGACTTGGAGAGGTGTCCTGCGCTCCCGTGACTTTGGGGAGTGTCGCCCCGGCGCGACCCTTCATTCCCAGGGACAGCAGGCGTCCTTTGTACATCCACTTCTGCAGCTTCTTGACTGTCACCGCGGGCGGCTTAAGGAAGGGGAGCCCCTCTTGGTCGTCTCCTTTGCTGCCGATCACAGGGGAGCCCGCAGAATCCCTTAAAGTGCTTCCCGGGGAACGGCCGGGGTCCTTGGAGCGGGGACTCGGGAGGCCGTAAGGCGCGGCGGCGGGCGCGCTGCCTCCACTCCAGCCGTCCATCCCGCCTCCACGTGGCGGGGGCTCGTCCCGGTCCCCGCGCGCGCCGCACCTGATACAGCTGTCGCTCGGCCACCGCTGGAAGGGCGCGGGCTTGGCACCTACCCGGAGGCTCTCGAGGCTTCTGCTGCAGGACAGGCGCATCCGAGGAGTCCGCAGGCGGCCTCTCCACGGCTCTCCCGGAGGCGACCAGGGCAGGGACACCTGCTGCCAAGGGCGGCCCCGGGCTCCCGGCTCCCAGCCTCGGGGGCCGGCTCGGCGCTTCGAAGCGCCGCAGGCGGAAGGCGGCTGGCCCGGAGCCCGGGCTCCCGCAGGGCAGCAGCGATCCGCCCAGCCCCGCCGCGCGCCCGAGTCAGGGGGCAGGTCGTGCATAGCCTGGATCAGCAGATAATAGGCCTCTCGCAACTGGGTCTGCAGCCTGCCCGTCTCCAGGCGGCCGCCCTCCGCCCCCGGGGAGGAGCCCGCCGCCGGGGGAGGCGGGGGCCACCGCTCCGCCCCCGCCCCCTCGGGCTCCGGCGCGGACCGGGAGCCGCCGGGCAGGTTCTCGTAGTAGTCGGCGGCGTCCTCGTCCTCCTCCGCGCTGCCCTCGGAGTCCGGCGCGCCGAGCACCGAGGCACGAGCCAGCCCGCGGCCCCGAGGGGCGGCCTCCTTCCCGCCGCGCGGCCGAGGCCCGTGCGCCCCCGCCGGCTCCGGACGCCGTCCCGCGCCCAGCGCCCTGGGGCCCCGCGCCTGCAGCGACGGCGGGGGCGGCTCCGGGCTCGGCGGGGCTCCGCGGGCGCGCTCGCGTGGGGGGCCGGCCAGAGCACCCCCCGCGTCTCCCTGGGCAGCGGAGGAGGCCGCCACGGTGGCGGCAGCGGCCGCCCGGAGCCCGAGTCCGCCGGCGGCGCGGGGACCTCGCCTACCCCGGAGCCTGGACAGCGTCCGCCTCAGAGGGTCCGCCATCCCCCCGGCCTCAGGAACCGGGATCACCCCCGCCGCGGGGAGAGGTCGGCGCCCCGCTCGGGAGAACGCGGCGCTGGCGGAGGCGGCGGCGGCTCCCCATGGCCAGCGCGGGCCCTCGCGGGCTGCTCACATACTTGGCATAACTCCGCCGCGGGAAGGGGCGGGGGCGGGCGGCGGCGCGCAGAGCGCATGCCCCAGGGCCGGGCCGCGACGGGGCGCGCGGGCTGCGGGCTGCCCAGGTGCGGGGCCGGGAAGGCGGGCCCGGGAGGTGGGGGTGCCAAAGTACACGCAGCCAGCGTGGGGGTGCAGTGGGAAGGCAGGATAAAAACAAACGAGGTGAGTCTGTCTAGGCTGGAGGCTGCAAAGTTTTTGTTAGGAAGACAGAAAGGGAAAGTGCCCTCCTGGCTGCCACCCATCATGTTCATCGCCCTCCCCGTTGCCACCATTGCAGGAGCAAGCCGTAACTTGAGAGAAAACAAAGTTATGAGTACAGGTGTATCTCGGTACCGTGTGTTCTCGAAACGTTCCCAATCATTTTATTTGCACAGAGAGTTAGCTACTTCAAGGACCTTGGCAGTGGTTCCTTTTCTTTTTCTGTGTGTGTGTGTGTGTGTGTGTGTGAAAGGGGGGGCTGGGGGCGGGGAGAGAGAGATCCCTTTTCAGCCTTTCCCCCCCAATCCATGCGAACACAAAATTAATTCAGACATCAACCAAAACTTGTAAAATGGAGCTTTATTTTTATTAAAGCTGGGTTGGGGAACAGTTGGATTGAAATATAGAAACACTGTCATTTGGAAATACCAACTCTCCAACATCTTCTATGTAACAGTTGTAAGCTAAAGCACTTCGTGTTGGAATCCGTGTGTTGCATCATCTGACTTCAGTAACATTTTTCGGTGTTTGCATATTAGAAAGGGCCTTTGTGAGCTGGCTCATGAATGTACTCCTATCTCCTAGCACAATACTTGCACACAGTAAGTACTCAAGAAATATTTGTTGAATAAAAGCTTGCATAACTGAATATGAGAATTTAGCTCTAACATACTTTCTAAGTATATTTCTCTGTGTATTCTCCCTCCCCCCACCCCCCCAGTCAAAGGCTCCAGTCAATAAATGTGCCCTGATCTATACTAACTTTGTTGTTACCTGGTCTCTGCCTCTTTGGGATATTTTTGCCTGCATCCCTCTCTCAGAAATCTTACCCATCCTTTAAGATTCCACCCAACTAGCCCTGAATGGGTAGCTCAGTTGGTTAGAGCATTGTCCTGATATGCCAAGGTTGGGGCTTTGATTCCTGTTCAGGGCACATACAGGAGTCACGCCATGGCCCTAACCCGTTTAAATAGCCTTGGCTCCGTGGAATAAACATAGTGTAGAAGTAAAAATATCAGTGGATAGAGCATCGGCCCACGCACTGAAGGGTCCTGGGTTCAATTCTGGTCAAGGGCATGTATCTTGGTTCCCGGGCTCCATCCCCATTGGGGGCACGTGGGAGGCAGCTGATGAATGTTTCTAACTCCCTCTCCTTTCCTCTCTGTAAAATCAATATATTTTTTAAAGTAAATGAATGCATAAATAAGTGGAACAAATTGATCTCTCTTTCTCCCCCCCCCCCACCCCGCTCTCTAAAATCAATAGATAGAATTTTTAAAAAAGAAAAGAAGATCCCACCCAACTTTCTTCTTTATAAAGTCGTCTCTGATCTCCCAGATGGACATGATTTCCATTCTTCCAAACTCCAACAGTACTTTATTTATTTGTATAGTATATTTATTTATTGCTTTTGCTTTATGTAAAACATACCCTATTTCCTATAGAACAAAATTCATAAACTCCCGAAGGGCAGCAACTATAATTGACATTTGTATTATCCACAGGATATAAAAACGGTATCTTATGTACTGGACATGATAAGTAAATATTTTAAATGTCAGTACTTTAAAGGAAATAAATGGCTCTAATTTCCAGTCTATTACCTAACTCTCCACTAGACCATACTGTTATTGGTGTTGTTTTAAAATTCTTTCAGTGATGGAGAAGAACATCGTTTGTTAAATTATCCTACTTCTGATCTAGGAAAATAGCATGAAATGTTACATTATAATTTGCATACATCACTATTTTTAGTTCTACACTATGTTTATTCCATGGAGCCAAGGCTATTTAATGAATAGTAAAGGCATAAAGTTATGTTCCAGTGAAATATTCCCACAGGAAATGACTGATAGTAAAGCTGCCAATAATGGTGTCTATAAACAATTTGATCTGTATCTCAGAAATTGTTTCCATTCCAACTCTCGGTTGCAAGATCTTTCACTTCTTTGCAGTTAACCTATTTGTTAAGAATAGCATAAGATATGTATGTAAAAATGAATGGAAACATATAACCTTGAAGGTCTAGATGAACTTCATTTTTAATTCACCTTGCCAACATGTTGAGTTTAGGAGTTACAAAACGTATTAGCCAATACAAAACACTGCATTGTTCCAGGCATTGCTCAGAACTAGCCTGATGCTGCACAGCACAACTGAACTTAATGCCCCTTTAAAGCTGAGAGGGTTCCATCACAGAAATTCACAAGTTTTAAGAACTATTTTGGTCACAACAGAAATTAACAAGGCAGCCATGGCAATGTCACCCTACTTAATAACCTTAAAAACGCAAATCCCACTTCTCTACATGTGCATTACTCTTCAAAAAGTTTATTAAAATGTCATTCTAAGAAGATAGTGGCCACAGAACTAACATTATACATATTATAATTAAGGCGGTGACCGAACAGAAACAAAAGAAGCTATGCTTGCAAAATCCTGTTTTGTGTTTTAACAATTTATAACTTCTTCCTCCAGTTAGCTGAATTGTCATATGTTTCTAATCAACAGATTCCTATGAAGATCAGGTGGGGGCGGGGTGATACATTTTCCAGTGTGTGTACTTGTTTCTCACTGACTTGGAAATCATTTTGATGCCCCATGCGTGAACAACTATGTCGGTGGCACTGTCGCAAAAGGTGAAACAACTATGGGATCATAGGGCTCCAGGGAGGCAGGGAGCCAAACCAGACGTGAGGCAGGACTGACAATCTGGAAGGGACACGGGGAGGGCAGGTTGAGGCAGAGGGCTAAGTTTAGCAGTAGTAGAAGGAAATGTCTAGGTATGTCATGGTTATTTTCTAGGTAATTAGAATGCATTTCTGTCTCACTGCTGCTAGATCTTCCATTTTGCTCAGTGGAACCGAAGGCAAGTTTAACTCTGTCGAAGGCCCAGCTCTCTCTCTAAATGCCTTCCAGGGATCGTCTGGGGTAGCAGACCTGCCTGTTCTGCTATGCAGTTCCATCATATTGAGTAACACGGGCTTCAGCCTAAAGCTGACTGCACTACCACTGCCCTGAGAATCAAAGCTGACTGCACTACCACTATCCTCAATACAGCGATTTTTACTGCTCTTCTTTTCATTATTAGCAATATCTGGCAACTGGCAACATTTCTTACTTCACCCCACCCTAATCAAAGTGATTTGAGGGGTGGGGTGGGGATGCGGGAAAGAGGCTTTTGCTAAATGTACTTTCTAACTTTTTAGAAATCTACAATGTTTAGAATGTTGGCTAATACTTCAGGTTCTCTTATTATATAGGTACACTATGCAGAGTAGTAACTTGCTCAAGGTCACCAAAAGTGAAGGGGAATTCGAACCTTGTCTGATTGCCCATCCACTACACCCCTGGCACATTTCCTCGAATAGAAAAAGGGAACTGACACTTGCTATAATAATAGCACTTGCACTGACTTGAGCCTCCGTTTTTATAAATTATTTAGGTGGCTGCCTATCAGAAAAGAGTTTAATATGTTATGATCTTTTGTGAAATGCAGTGGAACATTGGGAAGCTATTTGTTGAACATTTGAATGTTTCTCAGGGCAGTCCTCTTCAAGGATGTTAAAACCATGTCCTGTAACCTATTCCCATTTAATAGTAAATTTGTTGATTTTTAAGCCACGATGTGAAACTGCCTCCTAATTTTAAAGGTAAGACAAACTACAATTAAAGACCTTAAAAGTAAAATATGTGCATCCTTAAAACCACAGGAGCTCTCAAGTAAACCTCTTTCAAAAGTAAACTGATGGGATAGCCTGTCTCTCCTGAATGACTTGTACCTCAGGGTAACCCAAGGTTGATGAAGGGAAGTTGTTCTCCTTCAAAAATTGCCAACCGCATAAAAAATTGATAGAATATTACCATTCAGCACCCTCATGAAATGACGGATCTCGGCTAAAACTACCAGTGGCTACTAACATCATAAAGAGAGAGACGCACCTGGTGTTGTGGTCACTGATCAAGCACACATCACCCCTATGAGGTATTCTTCCCCAAAATGAACCTGTGTCTGCTCAGCCGCAAGATCTGATTACCAGTTTCCAGGAATTTCAGAGAACAGAGGAGCAGGTAAAACAACACTGTGGGACCCGGGCCAGTGTTTCAGTGGTTAGAGTGTCGGCCTGAGCTCCAAAGGGTCAAGGGCACATACCTGGGTTGCAGGTTGAATCACCGGCCCTGGTCCGGGCACATGCTGGAGGCAACCAATCGATGTGTCTCACATCAATGTTTCTCTCTCTCTCTCTCTTTCCCCTCCTCTACACACTCTCAATCAATAGAAAATATATCCTCGGGTGAGGATTAATAAAAAAATAAAAATAATACCATGGAAATACAATAACAAAATCCAGACTATGGTAAAAAAAAAAAAAAAAAAAAAAAAAAAAAAAAGTCAGAGACCCAGTTTCTTCATTTGCAATGTTTGGACTTTACTTAAAGCCTAATTTAAGTAAACACCTGTTCAAAAAGAAATTATGACCCAATCAGGGAGGTTTGAACACTGACTAGATATTTGATGATGCTGAGGAATTACAATTTTAGTTCTAATTTTTTAAATAGTTCTTTATCCTTTGAAATAAATATTGAAATCTTGATAAAATGACATGCAATCAGAAAATTTGTTTCAAAATAATTGAGGAAGGAGACCTGACATAGAAACATGAAGATGAACTTTGAGTTGATAATTGTTGAAACTGGGTGATGAATACTAGGGGTTTGTTTTACTAGTGTCTCTACTTCTATACATGCTTGAAATTTTCTATAATATATATTTTCATTTTAACAGGAATAAGACTTTTAAAATAGATCCTTTCAGCTGTTTACTGCAACACAACTTTGAGGGCAGTCAAATGGTTTACACTGCAGGGATAGCAAGAGAATATTGGAATGTAGGCCCACGAATTATCATTTCAATCCAAATCTGAGGTGTTATAATGGAAATGATTTTAAATCAGATGAACTAGTTCAAATCCTAACTTGATCAGTCATACATGTACACAAGAACCACATATCAAGGAGAGCTCGTGTTCACCTTTGCCAATTCCTAATCGTTATTCCTTCCTCCTAAAAATCCACAGCTCTTTTGAAATACATGGCATTAAACTTTACCACCTGCTGCCTCTGCTTTTTATAGCCATCTACCAACTTCCCCTTCATTCATTCTAGTATCTACCTCACTATCCCTTTCTCTCTGCCATTTTTCATGTCATCTTGGGTGATTTCATTATTCACAAAAAAAGATCCCTCCAATACCCTGGCCTGTTGTGTCCTTGAACTTCTCTTTTCCTCTACCACCTCCGTCACCCAATCCCAGAGTCACACGGTAGAATTTGTCATAATGAATAACTGCAAATTCTCCAGACACCAATCCCAATTTTCTAGCTCCCTCCCTCCGGCACCCAGACTCCAGTAATACTTTAATCCCACAATCTCTCCAGTCTATCACTGTCCTTCAGTCCTTTCTTCCATGCTTTCCCAGTTTAGATTGCATGGTCCTTGTAAAATCACTCCCTCGCATACAATCTCAACTCTCCCCCCGTCTTTCCCATGGTCCTACTCACTTAGCAAAACCTCAACTCTGGTGAGGAATAACTTTCTGATATACTAGTACTTTGCATTGACACTTAGATGGCTTAATGTAGGTGGAAAAGAACATCACAAACTTCAAGTGGTCCCTCAGTGATACTCTACAACTCCACGAAGTTTCCTTGTCTACTCATCCTCTTCTCTTTCTCAACTTTTTGACACCATCACCCCCTCCTTCCTCTCAATTATGACCTTTCTCAGAGAGAACTTCCTCATCCTTCCACCACCAAATCTACCAGCTGGCATTATTCGTTCCCTGATGCTCCACCAGCCCCCCTTTCCAGTCCCCCTTATCATAGCTGAGCTGCCCCTGCACCTGAGGCCAACTCTCTGGTCCCCTTTACCTCTCTGCTCTCCTCCCTCCTCAATGACCTCTAGCCACACTAGCTTCCTAGCTCCCCCAAACACACTCCTGCCTCACAGCCCTTGCCTTTGCTCGTGCTGTTTCCTCTGCCCAAAATGACTCTGCATGACTCCTTCATCAGGTCTCACTTCAAATGTTTCTTCCTCAGAGGGCCCTTCCCTGACCACTCTGTCTAAAACAACACCTCTGACACGTCCACTTATTTTGATTTATGTTTCTTCATTGTACCTATTACTATTTAATATTATATTAGATGTCTGTTTATTTGTTTATGGAACACTACCACCACCCTTAACTGCCATAACCTCGCCTTATAAAATAGTTCCGACATGTGTAGGTGCTCCATACATATTTGTTGAATGAATGGGTGATTTTCATGCCCAAGAGCAAGTTAATATATATTTCTTTTCCCTCCATGGTAAAATCAGTTTACTATTGTTTCATAGGATATTGATAAGAAGATTAAAAGAAGTAATAGACAACTTAGCTGAACTGTGAGAACTATGCTAAATGAAAGAAGCAAGACACAAAAGGCCACATATTATATGATTCCATTTATATGAATTATCCAGAATAAGCAAATCCATAGAGACAGAAAGGAGATCAGTGGTTACCAGGGGTGAGATTAGGAGAGAAGGATGAGTGATAGCTAAAGGGTATTTTATTTTTAGGGTGATGAGAATGTTTTAGAATTAAATTGTGGTGATGGTTGCACAACCTTGTAAATATACTAGAAACCACTGAATTGTACACTTTTAAAAACTGTGAATTTTATGCTAAGCAAATTGTATCTTGATTTTTTTAATGGAGCACTATTTTCCTTACCTTTTATCTTTAGCTATACGCCAAGCTAATATTCATGAAAAAGAAAAAAATTTAAGGGAACCTTTAAGAGAGGATTGGACATGCACACAAGAACAACCTGAAAACCCTAGCTGGTTTGACTCAGTGGATAGAGCGTCAGCCTGTGGACTGAAGGGTCCCAGGTTCAAATCCAGTCAGGGGCACATGCCCCAGTTACAGGCTCAATCCCCAGTAGGGAATGTGCAGGAAGCAACTGATCAATGATTCTCTCTCATCATTGATTTTTCTATCTCGCTCTCCTTCTCCCTGCCTCTCTGAATCAATAAAAATATATTTTAAAAAATTTTTTTAAAAACCAGCCTGAAAGCTGTTTCACTGAGCAATTGCTGTCAGAAATGCTTTCACATACCACATCCTAGTTTTTCAATAGAGCTTTCCATTGGAACTCTACATATGCAACACATAAGTACCAGTGGTTTCTTACTTACAGTTGGCTTTTCTCTATCAATTACCAAATTTAAACCTAGGCTTGCAACATTAAATAAACCAAAAGACTTTTCTGATCCCCCTCAACTTCTCACTATCAAGAAAACAGAGCCCTGGCCGGTATGGCTTGGTTGATTGGAGCTTTGTCCCATACACCAAATGGTGGCAGGTTCAGTTCCCAATCAGGGCACATACTTAGGTTGTGGATTCGATCCCTGGTAGGAGGCAATCAATCAATGTGTTCTCTCTCTCTCTCTCTTTCTCTCTCTCTCTGTCCCCCCCCCCCCCTCTCTTTCTCTCTCTCCCTGCCCTCTCTTCTCTCCTTCCCTTCCTCTAAGATCAGTTAAGGAAGAAAGAATGTAGCACTTAGAAATAACTTTCATTTCCTAAGGGAAACTCATTGTTCTTTTATGTAAACAAAACCAAAGACCAGTACTTACACTTATAAGCAAGAAACTACTGAGAAAAACCATAATTATACGGAGAGAGACAAGTAAGTAAACACATCTTTAGGCTTTTGTATTCTTTTACTGGAGGTTTTCTTTAAGGCACAGACAGGGTAAGGAGCTACATATTACCTAACATTTTGGAATAGCAGTGGGACCACCTCAGGGGGAAAACAAACCAAAAACTTCCTGATAACTTCTCTCCTGATTAAAATCATCTTCTGGTTATTTACTTATATGTAAAGAGGGAACTTCAGATGAGCACTTATTTATTAACTATTTCAGGTAATCCAGAAAAGAATACGACACTCTTTTTACTACATACAACCAGTTATTTTTCTCCCCAGCTCATTTTTGTTAGAGCACTTATAACTAGTAATACCTCCATGGTTTTGCTTTACAACAAAAAAATCTCAATTTTATTTCGGTTGCTATTTTAAATTTTGGTACATTCATCAATTATGACACATACAAGGAAGTATATGCAAGACCAGAAATGTCCATTCAGTGTAGAAATTGTAGATTTCAAGAAACATATTCAAGTGGTGTTATAGACTGAATATTTGTGTTTCCCCAAATTTCATAAGTTAAAGCCTCAATATAGAGGAATCTGGAGATGGAGCCTTTGGGAGGAAATTAAGTTATGAGGGTGGGGCCTTGGTCTGATGGGATTAGTGTCCCTATAAGAAGATGCACCATACAGCTTGACCCCTGAATTAAGAGAAGAGCCGCCCTAGCTGGTTTGGCTCAGTGGATAGAGCGTCGGCCTGCGGACTGAAGGGGCCCAGGTTTGATTCCAGTCCAGGGCATATGCCTGGGTTGCAGGCTCAATCCCCAGTAGGGGTTATGAAGAAGGCAGCCAATCAATGATTCTCTCTCATCATTGATGTTTCTATCTCTCTCCCTCTCCCTTCCTCTCTGAAATCAATAAAAATATATTTTTAAAAAGGAGAGAGGGAAGGGAAGAGTCTACAGAGTCATTATCAAAGCTGTGATGGTGAACAGAAGGGTCAGTACCCTATGAAAACTCAGTAGTTGCTCTGAAAAATAACTAAAGACCTTCATGCAAAGACAGCTTGATCGCACACATCTACAATAGGGTCCAAACTCAGTGCTCACTGGAATCAGGCAAGGTCCTGCCAATGAGTGTACCAGCCCAGGGATAGCAACCAGAGAAAGAGGAAGCCATTTAACCGTGGTTATTCAGGCCTGAGGAGGACCCAAGCCAGTTTTCCAAGCTTCTAATACAAATCCCTTCAATTTTAAAAACATTTTTTATCTGATGAAAGTAATTCTTTCTTTAAAATTATGCATAACTTGGAAAACACAGAAAACCAAAGTGAAAAAAACTCAGATAACCCGTCCTACACACACACACACACACACATACAGCTATTACAGTGGAATTCAACTTCATACAAAGGATAGTTGCTGCTGGGAAACCATGATTTTCAATATTTCAACACCATTAGCAGTATTAAAATTATATTCTGGTAATCCAGAACATTATCTTAGAGTGTGGTGTTTTATTATAAACTAGAGGCCTGGTGCACGAATTCGTACACCAGTGGGGTCCCTCGGCTTGGCCTGTGGGATAGGACTGAAACTGGCTCTCCCACATCCCCTGAGGGGTTCTGGATTGCAAGAGGGTGTGGGCCAGGCCAAGGGATCCCACCGGTGCACGATCGGGGCCAGGGGGAAACACGGGAGGTTGGCCAGCCGGAGAGGGACTGCAGGAGGACTCCAGGGCATGTCTGGCCCATCTTGCTCAGTCCTGATCGCCACAGACCCCAGCAGCAAGCTAACCTACTGGTCAACTATCTGTCCCCTGGTGGTCAGTGCACATCATAGCAAGCAAGCGGTTGAGTTGCCTTAGCATACCATTAGCATATTATGCTTTGATTGGTTGAACAGCCGACTGGTCTACCGAACACTTAGCATATTAGGCTTTTATTATATAGGACTAGGGGCCCGGTGCATGAAATTCGTGCACTGGGTGGGTGGGGGGGAGTGTCCCTCAGCCCAGCCTGCCCCCTCTCACATACTGGGAGCCCTCAGGCGTTGACCCCCATCACCCTCCAATCACAGGATCGGCCCCTTGCCCAGGCCTGACGCCTCTGGCAGAGGCGTCAGGCCTGGGCAGGGGACCCTCATTTTCCCCCATCACTGGTTCTGCCCCCAGCCCAGGCCTGATGCCTCTGGCCCAGGCATCAGGCCTGGGCAGGGGACCCCCAGACCCCTCCGATTGCTGGCTCTGCCTCTGGCCCAGGCTTGATGCCTCTGGCCCAGGATTCAGGCCTGGGCAGGGGACCCCCCTCTCCCCCCCATCACTGGCTCCGCCCTTGCCCAGGTCTGATGCCTCGGCCAGAGGCGTCGACCCCCATCACCCTCCGATCGCCTAATTGGCCCCTTGCCCAGGCCTGACGCCTCCACCAGAGGTGTCAGGCTTGGACAGGGGACCCCCATCTCCCCCCATCACTGGCTCTGACCACCGCCCAGGCCTGATGCCTCTGGCCTAGGAATCATGCCTGGGCAGGGGACCCCCATCTACCTCTGATCGCTTGCTCCAACCCCCCGCCCAAGCCTGACGCCTCTGACCCAGGCTTCAGGCCTGGGCAAGGGGACCATCATATCCCCCCAATCCCCCGAACCGCCCCCCACCCAGGCCTGATGCCTCTGGCCCAGGCATCAAGCCTGGGCAGGGGACCCCCAGCCCCCTCCGATTGCTGGCTCCACTCCCCGCCCAGGCCTGATGCCTCGGCCAGAGGAGTTGACCCTCATCACCCTCCGATTGCCGATCACCAGATCGGCCCCTTGCCCAGGCCTGAGGCCTCCAGCAGAGGTGTCAGGCCTGGGCAGGGGACCCCCAGCTCCCCGCGATCTCCCGCTCTGCCCCTGCCCAGGCCTAACACCTCTGGCCTAGGCGTCAGGCCCGGGCAGCGGGGACCCGCAGCTGCAGCAGCCCCGCGATTGCTGGCTCCGCTTTAGGCCCAGGCAAGGGACCCCTAGCTCCCAGGACTGCCAGCTTCGACCGTGCCCAGCTCCCATCGCTGGCTCCACCCCTACTTCCTGCTATCACTGGGGGGCGGCAAAGGCGCCCAATTCTCTGATCATGGCTGCCCCCTGGCTCTTAGTTCCCCATTGGGTTTCCAATCACTGTCAGTGGCAAGGGGCTTCTTCCTGCTTTCCCTTTCGTCTCCCTGCATTGTGCCTACATATGCAAATTAACCGCCATCTTTGTTGGCGGTTAACTGCCATCTTAGTTGGCAGTTAATTTGCATATCACCCTGATTAGCCAATGAAAAGGGTAGCGGTCGTACGCCAATTACCATGTTTCTCTTTTATTAGTGTAGATGTTGACACATGGTATTTGCTAGTGTATCTGATCTAACATGGCTGAGGGGAAAAAAACATAAAAACTTATAATAAGAATTTCAAATAATTCAATATGGAATGTCATTTCTACCAGAATCTCTATGCAATTTTATTGAAAAAACACACCCAAAACAAAAGTTTTTCTTTACATGCAGGTCACTAATCTGAAAGCTTTATCTTTTTTTTTTCTTTTTTTACTATGCATACCAGTCAGCAATGGCATAATTACACACCCAAAGATTATCTAAGTAAAAAGAGAACAAAGCTCCTAAACAAAGTTCAATGCATAAGTCAAGACTGCCTAGAGGTATGAGAAGTTTTACATCTCTGTTTACCCCAGGAGTAATGAAATAAATGCTTATTCAACATAGGAATCACCATTATATTTGGTTCAGATACTACAGGCAGGGAGAAACAAGAGAATTCTTGCTTAGATAAAATGTATTAATGAAAACTGAACATACACAGGTCCCGGGAGTTTCTTCTAGACTGTAGTCATGACAAGTACAAAAAAATATCGCAAAGCAATAAGGCCAACTAGTGTTTTGGGTAAAATGCACACTATCTCTTTTTTTTCTTCTTCACACTCTATCTTAATTATCAAACATGGACAGAGCGCATACATCACCTATTTGAGGACTCTGGAAAGTATATAGTAGCAGGTGGACTGGGGAACAGCACAGTTAAAAGGACCACCAAACTGGTGGTGAATTTACCTTTTTTTTTCTAGTATCCCTTGATCTCAATGCAATGCAGCCTAGTACCTGGAAGTGGACACAGGGGCCCCCAAAGGGAGAGCTCTAGGAGGAGCCCTCCACTCTTTCTCATAAAAGTGGAAGGGAACTCCCAAGCTCAGAGAACGTGCAGAGATCCCTGCACGTTTTCCTTCTTCTCTTTGTACTGTTGTAGTCCAGCTCCCAAGCAGTCCCATGGTGGAGATGGTGGAGGACACAATGGGAGCCAAGGGCAGCCTGCACTCTGCGGGAGGAAAGCCTTTCTCCGGATGGTGGAGCTGTGGCCCGAAGATGGTGGGACACATCCCCGTTGCCTTTTTCTCTCTTTCCACCCTCCTGCTGCTTGGCCATGGATGCCAGCACAATCGTAGAAGTCTACAGCACGTCTACAACTGACACCTTGGCTTGGTGGCCCAAGGACCAAAAGAAGAAGGACCAGGGAAGTGAAAAGAACCTAAGAGACTGCACCATGGACTGGATGCTTATGTCTCCCCAAAACTCATACCTTGAAATATAACCCCCAGTGTGACAGCGTTGGGAAGTGGAGCTTCTGGGTGGTGGTTAGGTCATGAAGGTGGGTCCGTTATGAATGGGATTCATGTCCCTCTGAGACAGCGGTTCTCAATCTGTGTGGGTCGCGACCCCTTTGGGGGTCAAACGACCCTTTCACAGGGGTCGCCTAAGACCATCGGAAAACACATATATAATTACATATTGTGTTTGTGATTAATCACTATGCTTTAATTATGTTCCATTTGTAATAATGAAAATACATCCTGCATATCAGATATTTACATTACGATTCATAACAGTAGCAAAATGACAGTTATGAAGTAGCAACGAAAATAATTTTATGGTTTGGGGTCACCACAACATGAGGAACTGTATTAAAGGGTCGTGGCATTATGAAGGTTGAGAACCACTGCTCTAAGAGAATCCCTAGAGAGCTCCCCTTCTCTTCCACCATGTGAGGATACACAGAAAGAAGACAGCCATTTATGAACCAGGAAGTGGGCCCTCATCAGACACCAAATCTGCCAGCGCCTTGATCTTGAACTTTGCAGCCTTCAGAACTTTGATGAGTAAACTGTTGTTTAAGCCAGCAGCCTTGGTACTCTTGTTGTAGAGGCTTGAACAGACTGAGACAGAATGTATATGAACTCCTGGGCTCACCACTGAGTATTGTATACGTGTATCTGATCTGGATCAATATACCAATGACTTTGAGAACTGAGCTAACAGATATACCACTACCCAACCCAACTGAGCACCAGATGACCCATATGTGGGACACACCTGAAAAGTGCTCCAAAGGTTTGAGTAGCTGAGCTGACATTAGAACCATATCCCATAGAAGGTGGGTTGAAACTTGTAGCCTTAACCTAGTCAGATTGATTGTTAAAAAAAAAAAGAAATCAACATTCACTATAGGGTTTAAACAAGACCCAGAGTTTTGGAATATAGTATTCAATATGTCCAAGATACAATTCAAATTTACTCAGGGTACAAAGAACTGGGAAAATGTTAACTTGCATGGGAAGATGAAATCAACAGATACTAAAACCATGATGACATAGATGGCAGAATTATCTGACAAAGACTTTAAAATAGCTATTATATAAATGCTTAAACAGTTACAAACACTCTTAAAACAAGTAGAAAGATTCAGCAAAAAAAAAAAAAAAAAAAGAACAAAATGGAAATTTTAGAAATGAAAAATACAATGACCAAAATAAAATAAAGCAGACACAGCTGACTCTCACAGCCAGTTGGCCTGGAGGTCAAATCCCACCAGTATTAACTACAACAATCAAGGCTTAACTACAACAAGACTGCGCACAAAGACCACTAGGGGGTGCACCAAGAAAGCATAAAAAAATGCGGAGACAAAGAAACAGGACAAAATTGTCAATGGAAGATATAGAGTTCAGAACCACACTTTTAAGGTCTCTCAAGAACTGTCTAGAAGCTGCCGATAAACTTAATGAGATCTACAAGAAATCTAATGAGA
Organism: Myotis myotis; assembly: GCF_014108235.1. Classification (NCBI taxonomy): domain Eukaryota; kingdom Metazoa; phylum Chordata; class Mammalia; order Chiroptera; family Vespertilionidae; genus Myotis; species Myotis myotis. Next base: position 62,700,580 of record NW_023416324.1, read on the forward strand.
GCCTCGATGTTATGATAAAGAACCAACTAGAAATTAAGCATACACTGACTGAAATAAAGAATACTATACAGACTCCCAACAGCAGACCAGAGGAGCGCAAGAATCAAGTCAAAGATTTGAAATGCGAAGAAGCAAAAAACACCCAACCTGAAAAGCAAAATGAAAAAAGAATCCGAAAATACAAAGATAGTGTAAGGAGCCTCTGGGACAGCTTCAAGCGTACCAACATCAGAATTATAGGGGTGCCAGAAGATGAGAGAGAGAGCAAGATATTGAAAACCTATTTGAAGAAATAATGACAGAAAACTTCCCCTACCTGGTGAAAGAAATAGACTTACAAGTCCAGGAAGCGCAGAGAACCCCAAACAAAAGGAACCCAAAGAGGACCACACCAAGACACATCATAATTAAAATGCCAAGAGCAAAAGACAAAGAGAGAATCCTAAAAGCCGCAAGAGAAAGAAACTCAGTTACCTACAAGGGAGTACCCATACGACTGTCAGCTGATTTCTCAACAGAAACTTTGCAGGCCAGAAGGGAGTGGCAAGAAATATTCAAAGTGATGAATACCAAGAACCTACAACCAAGATTACTTTATCCAGCAAAGCTATCATTCAGAATTGATGGTCAGATAAAGAGCTTCACAGATAAGGAAAAGCTAAAGGAGTTCATCACCACCAAACCAGTATTATATGAAATGCTGAAAGGTATCCTTTAAGAAGAGGAAGAAGAAGAAAAAGGTAAAGATACAAATTATGAACAACAAATATGCATCTATCGACAAGTGAATCTAAGAATCAAGTGAATAAATAATCTGATGAACAGAATGAACTGTTGATCATAATAGAATCAGGGACATAGAAAGGGAATGGACTGACTATTCTTGGGGCGGGGAAGGGGTGTGGGAAATGCGGGAAGAGACTGGACAAAAATCGTGCACCTATGGATGAGGATAGTGGGTGGGGAGTGAGGGCGGAGGGTGGGGTGGGAACTGGAAGGAGGGGAGTTATGGGGGGGGGAAAGAGGAACAAATGTAATAATCTGAACAATAAAGATTTAATAAAAATATTTTTTAAAAAAGAAAAAATAAATAAAATAAAATAAAATAAAAAATAAATTCATTGGATAGGCTTCAAAGAATGGTGATGACACAGAAATAATTGGTATACTTGAAGATATGTCAACAGGAATTTTCCTATCTGAACATCCGAGGAAAATGATTTTTAGAAAAATGAACAGAGCCTCAAGGGCCCTTTGGTTAAATAACTAAAAGTTTAACATTCGCGTCATCAGTGTCCCAGAGGGAGAGGAGCATGTGGTACTGAAAAAATATTTGCTGCTATCATGATTGAAAACTATGAAAGTACAGAATGTACTTTGCTAAGTATGACAAAAGGCAAACAAAAAAATTTAAGATATTCAGCTAACTCCAAATAAGATAAAGCCAAAGAAATCCATGCCCAGACAACCTACTGAAAACTATAAAGAAAAACATCTTAAGCCCTAGCTGGTTTGGCTCAGTGGATACAGCGCCAGCCCACAGACTGAAGGTCCCAGGTTCCATTCCAGTCAAGGGCACATGCCCAGGTTGCAGGCTCGATCCCCAGTAGGGGGCGTGCAGGAGGCAGCCAATCAATGATTCTGATCATTGATGTTTCTATATCTCTCTCCCTCTCCCTTCCTCTCTGAAATCAATCTATACTAATAAAAGGGTAATATGCTAAGAAGACCCAACATCTTCCTGATGACCTTCCGGACGTCCTTCTGGACAAAGCCATGGTGGCGGGGCCAAGGCAGAGGCAGTTAGGGGGATCAGGCTGGCAGGGGAGAGCAGTTAGGGGGATCAGGCCAGCAGGCAAGTGAGCAGTTAGGAGCCAGCTGTTCCAATTCCAAGAAGGATGTCCAAGGGGTCCCAGATTGGAGAGGATGCAGACCAGGCTGAGGGAACACCCCCCTTCTGTGCATGAATTTCATGCACCGGGCCTCTAGTAAAGATATATTTTTTAAAAAGAAAAACATCTTAAGAGCAGTCAGAGAAAAATTACTCATTACCTATTGTCAGACAATGATTCAAGTTATGGCAGATTTCTCATCAGAGCCATGGAGATCAGAAGAAAGTGGCACAACATTTTCAAATGTTGAAAGAATTGTCAATTCTTAATCGTATACCTATCTATGTATTCTTTAGAAATAAAGGTGAAATAAAAACATTTTCAGATAAAAGAAAACTAAGATAAATTTATTGCCAGTAAACCTGCTCTAAAAGAATTTTTAAAGAAAATTCTTGAAACAGAAATGATACCAGTAAAAACGTGTTTCTTTAAAAAGAAAGATTATTCATTCCATTTATGTTTAACTCAATTATTTATATATTGATTTGGGTTTACCATTCTATTACTTGTTTTCTGTATGCCCCTTCTGTTTTCCCTTTTCTCCCCGCCCCCCCCCCCGTTTTTTGTGTTTTTTGTTTGTTTGTTTGTTTGTTTTAGGTTTTGAACCCTCTTTAGTATTCCATTTTAACTTCTCTATGGTGATTTTGACTCTGTACAGCTTTTTTAGTTGGGTTCTCTAAGAGTATAATATACACAATTTTCCATGAAAAATACAATGACCAACATTTAAAAAAAAAACAAAAAAAAAACACAACTTCACTGGATAGGCTTCCAAGAATGGTGATGACAGAAAGAATCTGAAAACAGAAGGGGCATATAGTCTACTAAAAATCAGTATTTTACCACTTCAAGTGGAATGAAGAAATATACCAACATATGGGTCCTTTTACCCTCTCCTTTTATATTATAATTGTCTTATTTCTTACCTCTACATATGTTGAAACCTCATCAGATAATGTTCTAATTTTTGCTTTCAACTATCAAATATATTTTAGAAAATTTAAGAGAAAACAATTGTTTATTATATGTGTCTAGAACTCTAGATGTATACCATTTCTGTTGTTCCTCCTTCATTCCATCAATGAAACTATCTGGTAGAATAAAATGGATGTTTCCCTCTCATCAAGGTTGCCCAGGTTACCACCTGCTGAGAGTCTAATCTGCCATCCTGTTAGTGCAACTGCATGAGAAAGGCACAGTGGTGGGAAAGTACAGAATGTGCTTGGGAATACCAAAGGGTCTGCTTTGATTTTTTTAAAAAGTGGGGTTAGTTGCTGGCTGAAAGGAAGAGAGGTTTAACATGCTATGAGGAGGAGTGTCTGAGGGAAGGCTGTGTATAAAAAGAAAAGTAAGGGCTTTTTCCCCAAATGGAAATTGCAACGAAGTAAGTAGCAGTTAATGCCAAGACCTGTCAAGGTTGAAGGGAAGCAAAGATCTCATTCCCTAGCATTATGTTAACAAAAGAATGAGCCAAACTATAAACTAGTTCCCCATGTAAACATTCCAAACTGCTCTAGGACAGCGGTTCTCAACCTGTGGGTCGCAACCCCTTTGGGGGTCAAACGACCCTTTCACAGGGGTCGCCTAAGACCATCAGAAAACACATATATAATTACATATTGTGTTTGTGATTAATCACTATGCTTTAATTATGTTCAATTTGTAACAATGAAAATACATCCTGCATATCAGATATTTACATTACGATTCATAACAGTAGCAAAATGACAGTTATGAAGTAGCAACGAAAATAATTTTATGGTTGGGGATCACCACAACATGAGGAATTGTATTAAAGGGTCGCGGCATTAGGAAGGTTGAGAACCACTGCTCTAGGAGAAACACTGGGAGCTTGGTTATGCTAAAGAACCCAAGGAAATGTGTGAATGAGGTCAATGACCAGCTCAAGACAGAAAGGCAAAGGGGAATTAGGCCGATGAGTTATAACTGAAGTGGCAATCAATGAAGAAAATCTCTCTTTGGGACGATATGGAGTAGGTCTTGGTCAATATTAGCAAGATCATTCACAGCAAGTGCAAAGGCTGAAATTGAACTCATAATTTAATGAAAGGTTTTTAGAAAAACAATTTCTCTTTAAATACTTAAACATCCTAGAAATGTAAAATTTCGTCCTTTTAATACAATTTTGACTCCCCAAAACGGATACTTTCACCATAAATGATCTCAGCACCCTTTAGAGAGGCTTACAGTTCTGAACCAATAATAATGAGAAGGATTACTAATGATTCTTGATGATCTATGGCCAAAAATAAAGGAAAGGAATGATGCTGTCCTAAAAGACTAGCAACCGATCAAAGATGCAACTTGGTCCATTTAATATGCCCTCTGAGCACAGTAAAGCAATATTTAAAATATGGGTTTGGTCTCAGGAATGTAAAGTGTTGTATAGGGTGGTGATTTTCAACCCTTTCACCTTATGGCACACATAAACTAATTAGTAAAATTCTGTGACACAACAAAAATTATACTTTTTGCCAATCTGATAAAAAAAAGTAGTTATAATTTTGATTCATTTACATTGGTTGGCTATTGTTGTGTTAGCTGTTGTCATTTTTTTAATATGACAATCTGAGGGGAAAGAGGTCAGTGCCCCTGACTAGATAGTCAGATATCGCATGTTTTAAAAACTCTTTCAGCACACCAGTGCGCCTGTTGGGGCACACCAATTGAAAATCATTGATATAGGAGAACCAAGATGGCGGCATAAGGTACAGCCCTGTGCGTGCTGCCTCCCACAACAACATTGAAACTGCCAACTATAAGACAAACAGCTATCATTCAGAACCATGGGAAAGCTGGCCCAGGGGAAGCTCTACAACTGGAAGGAAAGAAAGAAGAGCATTGAGACTGAGTAGGATGTGCAGAGGCACCAAGAGCAGAGGTACGGAGTCCCGCCAGCTGGGATGCAACTGGATGCACGGTTTTTTTCAATCAGAAGGGGTTACAAACTCTCGAATCCACTGAGCTTGTTTGGGGTGGGATTTTGAGGTCCCAGACCTATACGGGGAGAGGCGGGACGGCCTTGCAGCGGGTCGGAGAGCGAGGGTGGCTTTCTCGCAGAGCTGCTCGCCAGCACTCAGGGACTCGGAGTCGCGGAGACGCCATTACTCTTTGCTCCGCCCTGGTGATTCCCGGAAACCCCACCCTACTCAATTTACATCCCCACCCAAGCTGTGCCAGTGGCACAAAAGGAACCACCTGCGCTTTTGCAGCCTAACCCAACAAACTGTAGATTTCAACTCCTCCCATATATAAGGGACACACTCAAGAAGCAGAATCAGGTTCGGAGGAAGCCAGAGCCGGAACCAGCTGGGCCGGTGATATGGAACCACTGTACCAGCAAATGCACAAGCAGGTCCACCAGATCCAGTCTCACATGGGACGCTGGGAGAGGGCAGACAAGCAGTCTGTGCACTTAGTAAAAAACGAAATCCAAGCAAGCATACCAGATATTCAGCCATCAAGAATGCCTGGAGATTTTGTCCAGCAAGGAGCCGCCCAACAAAAGACAGAATGCCAAACTTCATGTTGACCAGTTAAAGTATGATGTCCAGCACCTGCAGACTGCTCTCGGAAACTTCCAGCATCTATGATACACAAGGGAGCAGCAGGAGAGACAGTGAGAGGAGCTTCTGACTCGCACCTTCACCCCCAACGTGGGATGCGGCACCCCCTGAAAGGCTGAGACGGCCCCTGCGAGGCTGCGCCGGCCCCTGGGAAGCCAAGAAAAATACCACATGATCTCACTCATTTATGGATAATAAAGACTTTATAAACTGATGAACAAAAATAGATACAGAGGCAGAGCAGCATCGAACAGACTGTCAAACTACAGTGGGAAGGCCGGGGAGGGCTGGGGTGGGAGTAATAGATCAACCGAAGGATTTGTATGCATGCATATAAGCATAACCAATGGACACAAGACACTGGGGGTAGGGGAGGCCAGGGGAATGTCAAGGGGGGTAAAAAAGGAGACATATGTAATACTCTTTGTAATACTTTAAGAAATAAAACAAAATTAAAAAAAGAAAGAAAATCATTGATATAAGTAATATAGTTAATAATAGTAAAATAACTATGTATGGTGCCAGTTGGGTACTAGACTTATCAAGGGATCACTTCATAAGTTATATACATGTATAACTTACCATGCTGCACACCTGAAACTAATATACATTGATTGACAACTGTAATTGAACATTTTTTAATTAAAAAATAAAAGATGTGGGTTTGGTTCCACTGGCATAGTGCAATGTCCCGAAGACTTAAAAAGCTATCATTTAATTTTTGACTAGTGACAGAATTTTGGTGTAGAAAGCTGCTTGATTTAATCATCATATCTACTTCCACACAAAATTTTAAAAGTGTTCTCTTTCCTGAATTTTAACCATTTTAGCACACTTTTTCAAGGCTTCACAGCTTTGCATGTGACCCTTGACCCTCAATACCTGCTCCCATACATTGGCCTGATCCTTCCCTGCTTCAGCCCTTGGGGTCTTATTCTCATAACATACACTTCACACTTCCTTCCTCAGGCTACAAGGACCTACTTGATGTAGCTTCTGTCTGCCTTTCCATCCTCAACTCATACCACTCTCCCCTCCCCTTCCAGCCACGTGGCCACCTTTCTGTTTCTCAGATCTGCAAACCATCTCCTGCTCAGGGACTCGGTATGGGAATTCCTCTGTGCAGGGAACCCGTGGCTGGCTCTTCTCATCCTTAAGTCTCAGCTCAGACGTCACTGCAACAGAGTCTCTGGTCATAACAGATATCACAAGCTATAATTATCTTTTTAATAGATATATTTTACTTGTTTACTGTCTAGCTCTTCAATGAGGATGGAAGCTCCATGGGGGCAGGGACCAAGCACAGATAGAACCCAAATTATTCTTCAAGTTTCAGGTAAAATATTGTTGTTTCTATCCTCAGAGCGTGACATGTGGTCAATAGCTGGTAAATGAATGAAAGGAAACATGGAATAGGAACGAGACAAAAAGCAGTGGTTCACATAGACACAAAATCAGACTGGGACTGTGAGAAAAAAAGGATTTCTGAAATTGCAACAACACTGCAAGAAATTCAGGGTGTCAATAATATGGTGTCATTTATATGTAGGATAAATAAGCAGGTTCAGGTTATTACAAGAGAAATTGTTTCAAAGTTGTTCACCTAATATTAAAATTGTAGCAACTTTTAAAATCTGAAAACCTGACAATACTTGCCCCCTCAATTTATCACAGAGCTAATGATGGGAGAAAATAATTGTAAAGTTCTTCCAGCTTGAATCAAAGCTTCTAAATAATAATAACTTCAAAAAGACTGTCTTTACATAAGGGGGGGGGGGGGAATAACTCATTGTTTAACATTGAATAATTAACTTCTTCTAGCACAAGGGAGCCAGTTCTCTTAAAGTATATCTCTTAAGGAGAGGATACCTTGCTATACATATTAAATGTTAAATATTTTTTAAAATAACTTGTAAATATAACTTCTGTTTTTCTTTATAGAATACTAACATTAATAAATAATCATGAGATGCCTACTATGGAAGATAATGTCTTTTAATATTATTTATGATAATAAACTAAACCAGCAGAACAGAATGACTTAGTTGTTATTTTCCTCACTTCAAAAGAAGAAAGCTATTCTGATAAGGACTTTTGTTAATAGAAAGTGTTAACTGCTGGAGATATTAAAAATATTTATAGGCCTAACCTGTTTGGCTCAGTGGATAGAAGGGTTCCAGGTCAAGGGCACAGGCCTGGGTTGCAGGCTCCATCCCCAGATGGGGGCGTGCAGGAGGCAGCCAATCAATTATTCTCTCCCATCATAGATGTTTCAATCTCTCCCTCTCCCTCACTCTCTGAAATCAATAAAAATATTTTAAATATATATATATTTATATTATCTGTTGAGTGGAAGTCCTAATCTCTCTTCTAATTACCTTTCTCCCCAAATAACCTGCCAATGACCTTCATAAATATAACTTACATTTTCATAACATTTTCTTTTTTAAAAATTTGTATTTATTGATTTGAGAGAGAGAGAAGCATTGATTTGTTGTTCCACTTATTTATACATTCATTGGTTGATTCTTGTATGTGCCCTGATAGGGGATTAAAACCCACAACCTTGGGTATTGGGACGATGCTCTAACCAACTACATTACCTGGCCAGAGCCTCATAACACTTTCTTTTTAAAAAAAATAATATATATATATATTTTTATTAATTTCAGAGAGGAAGGAAGAGGGAGAGAGAGCTAGAAACATCAATGATGAGAGAGAATCACTGATCAGCTGCCTCCTGCACGCCCCCGACTGGGGATCGAGCCCGCAACTTCAGCATGTGCCCTTGACCAGAATGGAACCTGGGACCCTCCAGTCCGCAGTCCAACCCTCTATCCACTGAGCCAAAGTAGCTAGGGCAACACTTTCAATTTGTTACTTAATCTGTCTTCATTTTAGAGCAAATTTTAAGTAGGAATTTACTCTCCAACTGTGAATATCAAAGATCACGCCAATTTTCCCTTCCAATTGAAATCAGCTGAAACTACTAAAAAAAACCACTAAAATTTGAAATCTTTTTAAATGGAAGCATTAAGACCATAAATTATGGTAGGCGGAGCCATCTCGGAGTCATCTAAAAGTCAGTTCAGCCGAAACCGGTTTGGCTCAGTGGATAGAGCGTCGGCCTGCGGACTGAAGGGTCCCGGGTTCGATTCCGGTCAAGGGCATGTACCTTGGTTGCAGGCACATCCCCAGTGGGAGAAGTGCAGGAGGCAGCTGATCGATGTTTCTCTCTCATCGATGTTTCTAACTCTCTATATCTCTCCCTTCCTCTCTGTAAAAAAATCAATAAAATATATTAAAAAATAAAAAATAAGAAAAAATAGAAGTCACCTCAAATGAGTAACACACCGTCCCCAAGAACAGAACACATGAGCCCAGCCTAAAGGGCATCCATCAAGGGCAGGTGCTGGTGCGCTGTTTGCCGGCTGCTCTTGGGAGCTGTGGTTTAGGAAGGGACTTGCTCCCATTGGCTGCTATAAACAAAATTTGAATCATTGTATCATCTCTTATGGGGAGGTTAGAAAAATACCAGGCATAGTTTCAAGTATGGCAATTTATACAAGTGCCTCTCTAAATGCATGTTTTGGGATCGTTACTAAGCCGCGTAATCAGGGGCATTCCCACTTTTACTGAGGCATATTTGTGTGACAGATTAGACCTTGTTTAGGCATCTACTTACAGGTCAAAGCCTGCAGGCCTTGAAAGGAGAAAGCAGGGAGCTCACCCAGCCGGGCCTCCAGCTCCAGGCAGCTGTGCAATCCCACTGAACCAGTTTGGCAGCTCGGCAGGCACTGCTGCAGCTTGCAGATAAGACCCTCTTGGAAAGCCTGATAGTCCTGTCAATACGGAAACTGCGGAGAGCAAGTGGAATTTTCCAAAGCATCGACACAGATTCTCTGATTTGAAAAAGTGTTGGTACTCAGTCATGACAGGGAGCCCTCTGAGTAAGATTTTAGTTAAGGTTAGATGACAGTTATTTGCTTCTTTAAGTCATAGGCAAATCTCAAGCTTATCTTGGTCATAAACAACCATTGTTTACCTGTTGCATCACTGAAGCAAAATGAGGCACTCTGGCCATAGCAACAAGACTCCCATTGTATTTCCGCTGCTTTTTTAAGCGATGGGTTGGAAGATGTTACACAAACAGAGCTTAAGTTTCCCATTTCTTACGTGAGCGTGAGTTTTCCTGCTTCTAGAAAGGCAGAATGGGCCTGGGCCAGGGAGCAAAGGAGTGTCCTACCCACAACCTCTAGTCAAGCGAGGTTTCCAGCCTCGGAGGAACGGAGCTGTCTGCCACTGGGCCGGTCCACAGCTCCCTACTAGCATGTCCCTCCCAGGGACTGGAGAAGGTTCCAGAAATCCCTGCCGAGTCTATACTCTTTGCTTTTCAAACCCCTGGTCTCTAAAAAGAGACTATGATTATTAAAACTAGATACTAATCACCCTCTCATTGTGAAAAAGAAAAAAGTTACTGGAACGTGATACTCAAGAAAACCATGAGGATGTTTCAGCCAAAAAAAAAGATTGAGTGGGCAGACAATGGTAAGAGGGCTGGCATGTAGAAGCCCACGGGAGCCAGAAGAGAAGGGAAGCGCGGTGCGCGTGTCTGGTGGAGCCGTTTGAAACAGTGCCCTATCTCACTGTGCCTAGTCGCGCAGGGTTGGTTTACTCTCATAGTGCCTTCACTGCTAGCTGTCCTTTCCCTATAATGCCACTTTTTACCGTAAGGGGTTGAGTTCCTTTCAGGATTATGATTTAGCTTTTCTTTTCTAAACAGCTTCTCAACTGTTTAAAAGAAGTTACATATACATATGAATAGTCTCACAAGATAACTGAAAAAAAAAAACCACAAATTCTTTGTGTTGAGGCCTTGATGAGACAAAGTTCTCTTAATTTGTTATAGTAATTTGATTACCACAAAGTACAATCAAACTTCAGGAAGCAGGGTGGTGGAATAAAACCGTTCAATCGGAGGTCCTGGAGGAAAACACCGGGCTATAAGGTCGTGGGCCATTAAAGAAATAAAACTAAAAAGTTTCATTAAAAGTATGAAAAGAAAATAAATCTTTTAACAAATATTGCTCTTTTGAATCACTGTGAAAAAGTTCTCTCTGAATAAGAAAAACTCAGGTCAAATGAATATAAACGTTTTTTGCTACATTTTATTATCTATGGGGAGAAAACTGGGGGAAAAAAATCTTTAGAAGTTACTTAAATATATTTGTTTTAAGTCAAATTTAAATAAATTAGATTACTCAATATTAAGTATTTCCACGACAACATTTCAAATTTTTCTCTAAATGAGTACCTAATTTCACTAGAAGTTTGTTGAGGATTTTTATTCATTAATTTATTTCCCCCATGATGAAAATAGTTTTGTTTTTCTGATTATATGAGTAACAGTTTTAAGAATCTAAAAACAATATAGAAACATATAAGGAAAACATTAATAATGACCTGAAATCTCATCAACCAGCCTGAGATAACCACTGTTAATATTTTGGTGCCCATTCTTTTATTCATCTCATATATCTATATACATATTTATGTAAATGGAATACGTCTATGCTATTTTTATTGTGGCACTTAAAATTATTTTTAAAAATATTGCTCAGAGGCCTAGCCAGTTTGGCTCAGTGGATAGAGTGTCGGCCTTCGGACTGAAGGGTCTCGGGTTCGATTCCAGTCAAGGACACATACCTCCATTGCAGGCTCCTCCCTGGCTGGGGTCCTGGTCAGGGTGTGTGCAAGAGGTAACCAATCGATGTGTTTCTCTCACATCGATATTTCTCTCTGTCTTTCCCTCTCTTCCACTCTCTCCAAAAATCACTGGAAAAAATATCCTAGGGTGAGAATTAAAAACAAACAAACAAAAAAACCCAAAAATATATTGCTTGGAGTTGGCTGTTTTTAATCAGATACTTTTATGGTCTATGGTATGATTGTGTGTGTGTGTGTGTGTGTGTGTGTGTGTGTGTGTGTGTGTGTGTGTTGTGTAATAGACATGTCTCTGAATTTCATCTGTCTTGTATAAACTACATCATGAAGATTTCTCCATGAAAATTGGTGTAGTTCTAAACTCATTCTTTTTTTTTTTTTTAAATATATTTTATTGATTTTTTACAGAGAGGAAGGGAGAGAGATAGAGAGCCAGAAACATCGATGAGAGAGAAACATCGATCAGCTGCCTCCTGCACTTCTCCCACTGGGGATGTGCCCGCAACCCAGGCACATGCCCTTGACCGGAATCGAACCCGGGACCCTTCAGTCCGCAGGCCGACGCTCTATCCACTGAGCCAAACCGGTTTCTGCTAAACTCATTCTTTTTAATGACTGCCTAGTTTTATTTCATTATATGAATGAGCCATACTTTAATTAATCATTTTTCTACTTAATGCCTAATGTTTAAGTTTTTTTTCTACTGGCAAATAAAGATGCAATAAGCATCCTAATCATATATTCTTCCATACTGGTGCATTTATTTAAATGAAAAAAATGTTTTCTAAGAGTGGATTGCTAGAAAGAAAGTATGTATATTTTTTATTTTTATTTTGGTTTTCAAAAGTGTAACAAATCACATTTCTGCTAGCAATGTAAGAGAGTGTCCCTTTCTGCGTATTCCTAAAAGCAGTAGCTGTTTTCTCTCTCAATTTTTATTTTTATTTTGCCAATCTGATGTCTATAAAGGGAGTTCAAATTTTTGTTACTTTAATTTGCAATTTCCTGAGTCCTCATGAAGCCCGCATCTTGGCATCTTTTTCTGTATCTAGTGGCCCTCTTGGATTTGCTCTTAGGTAAATTTACATAAATTGCCTTTTTACAGCCTTATCCATTTTCTATTAAGTCATTTTTTAAAGCCTTTTTTCAATAAAAGGTTTAAAAATATTACATATAAATGTGTGTGTGTCTCTCTATATAAAAGCCTAATATGCAAATTGTCCCCCTGGGAGTTTGACCAGGAGACCTATCGCTCACCATGCCTTGCACTATCACCAGGGGGTGGCACGGAATGAAGGAAGGCCCCGGCCGGCAGCCAGCAACTGGCAGTCAGCAGCCAGGGAAGGGAGGCCCCGGCCGGCAGCTGGAAGGCCCTGATCGGCCCTAATTGCCATCCAGGCCTAGGGACCCTACCCGAGCACGAATTTTGTGCACCAGGCCTCTAGTATGTATGTATGTGTGTATGTATGTATGTGTGTGTGTATATATATGTATATATATATATATATATATATATTTGAGTAATTATTAATTTTTACTTTTATAAATTCTGAGTTTCCTGCTAAAAGTCTCTCCAATGTCTAGGGCTAAGTTTCCATTGTTACATTTTTTACATTTAAATTTCAAATCCATCTGAAGTTATGCTTATCTGTATATATGAAGAGCCAGGGCCATCGCAACCAAACAGATGACCGAACAGATGACCGAACAGGCTGCGTGGGGCAACAAGGCCGGCAGGGGGTTAGTGAGAGATGACCAAACAACTGAGCAGCAGGCTGTGAGGGGCGACCAGGCCGGCAGGGGGGGCAGTGAAGGGCGACCAGCTCGGCAGGGGGCAGTGAAGGGTGACCAGGCCGGCAGGGGGGCGCAGTTGGCGGCAACCAAGCCAGCAGGGGGGGCAGTGAGGGGCAACCAGACCAGTGGCGGGGGGCAGTTGGGGGTGACCAGGCCAGCATGGGGGGCCGTGAGGGGTGACCAAGGTGGCAGGGGGGGAAGTGGGGGAAACCTGGCTGGTAAAGGGGGGCAGAGGGGTGACCAGGCTGGCAGGGGGGCACAGTTGGCGGCAACCAAGCCAGCAGGGGGGGGCAGTGAGGGGAAATCAGGCTAGTGGGGGGTGGGCAGTTGGAGGAGACCAGGCCAGCAGAGGGGGGCTGTGAGAGGCAACCAAGTTGGCGGGGGGGGGGCAGTTGGGGGTTACCAGGCCAGCAGGGGGGGCAGTTGGGGGAGACCAGGCTGGCAGAGGGGGGCAAAGGGGTGACCAGGTTGTCAGAGGAGGACAGTGAGGGGCAACCAGGCCAGCGGAGGGGGCAGTTGGGGATGACCAGGCCTGCAGGGGGGGCAGTTAGGGGCAACCAGGCTGGCAGGAGGGGGAAGTTAGGGGCAACCAGGTTGGCAAGGGGGGCAGTTGGGGACGACCAGTCTGGCAGGCAGAGGCAGTTAGAAGTGATCAGGCTGGCAGGGGGGCCAGTAGGGGCAATCAGGCAGGCAGGCAGGTGAGCAGTTAGGAGCCAGCGGTCCCAAATTGTGAGAGGGATGTCCGACTGCCGGTTTAGGCCTGATCCACAGAATCAGGCCTAAACCACCAGTCAGACATCCCCTGAAGAGTCCCAGATTGGAGAGGGTGCAGGCTGGGCTGATGGAACACCCTCCCTCCCTGCATAAATTCATGTACTGGGCCTCTAGTATAATATAAGTTAATGGTCTCACTTTTATTCTAACACATGTATAGCAAGGAGTTTGCCAGCAATATATGTGAAATGAATCATCCATTACCATTGCATTAAAGTACCACATTTTGCATGTACTAAATTCCCATATGTCCTAGGATAAAGGGTATATGTGAAATATAAACTGTCAAACCAGTGTGGGCCCAGACCAACAGAACAGATGTTGGTGGTAAATCAGTGCTCCAGAGAAACCATGCCAACCAAGGACTAGATAGTAAGCATGCCTTGGATCTACTCCAGATTCTCTATTTTGTTTCATTGACTTATTGATCTATTCCTATGCCAGGATCATGTTGCATAATTTCTAATTTCAGAAATGATTAGAATTATTAGAAATAGTTATCAGAATAATAATAGCTTATTATTATTCTACGAAAAGATTCGTGCAATAGGCCTTCCTTTCCCCTGGCTGATGACACCGGTTTTCCTCCGGCACCTGGGACCCAGGCCTTCGCTCCGGCCAGAGCCGCCTTCAAGCCTTCGCTGCTCCAGCCGGAGCTGCCTTCAGTCTTTGCTCTGCTGTTTCACGCCTACGTATGCAAATTAACCGCCATATTTGTTGGCGGTTAATTTACATACCTCGCTGATTAGCCAATGGGAGGCATAGCAAAGGTACAGTCAATTACCATGTTTGTCTATTATTAGATAGGATGTGTCATGAATGTTCTAAATGCTCTTTATAATAACCCTATAAGGGAGGAATATAAAACTATTTTATAAATGAGGAAACTGAGGGTCACAGAAATGAAAGACCTTGCCCAAAATAAAAAATTAAGTCAGTATTCAAACCTAGTTAGTCTGACTTAAAGTCATTTAGAGTATTCTTAACCACTATGCAATAAATATGCATTTTAAAAAAATCATCTCAATAACTACACTCAATAAAAAGCTATAATAGCTTTTCTTTTTAAAAAAACTGCACACATCATGACTTTTTAAATTATTATTTATTTTTGAGAGAAGAAGGGGGAAACATTGATTTGTTGCTCCATCCACTTATGCATTCATTGGTTGATTATTGCATGTGCCCTGACCAAAGATGGAACCTGCAACCTTGCTTGGTGTATTCCATGCTCTAACCAACTGAACTTCCCAACCAGGGCTATAACAGCTTTTCTTTAAATTACTAAGGGCTCTCAATCAGAGAAAGATAAGCGTCACATGATCTCACTCATACGTGGAATCTAATGAACAAAATAAACTGATGAACAAAACAGAGACATAGAAGCATAGAATGGACTGTTGAACCTCAGAGATAAGGCAGAAGAGGTTGGGTGGGATGAAAGAGATCAATCAAAGAACTTGTATGCATATAGGCATAGTCCACGGGCATGGACAATAGGGTGGTGAAGGCCTGGGGTGAGGGGTGGCGGTTGGCTAGAAGTTTTTTTTAAAAAAATTACTAGGGGCTCTAATCATAGAACCTTTATATTAACCACTCTGAGAATATTTTTGTCTCTATACTTTTGTTAATGAAATAACAATTTCTATATTTTAAGTCACCTTTAGGGATTTTAGTAATGGAAATTTCCAACAAGAGTCTATCACAGTCAATAGGTGATGGGCACTTTGACCTTTCAATTCAATTCAAAGGCTTAAGTATTGTGTATATTAATGGCAAGTTGGTCATTATGCATTATATCTATATATATAAAAGGCTAATATGCAAAGTGTCCCCTCAGGAGTTCAACCAGGAGACTGGGAGTTCAATTGCTCACTATGACATGCGCTGACCACCAGGGGATGGTGCAGAATGAAGGAAGGCACTGGCCGGCAGCTGGCAGCTGGGGAAGGGAGCCCCCCGCAGCAGGTGGAACGCCCCGATTGCTGGCCAGGCCTAGGGACTCTACCTGTGCACAAATTTCCTGCACTGGGCCTCTAGTTATACTAGAAAATGACAGGTAATGTGATAGCATATTTAATGTCAATCCAGCGAGGCTTATTTCTCATTCGACATATCCAATGTGAGCCAGTGGGAGGTTGAGGTGGAAAGTGGATCTTCTTTGCATAGTCACTCAAGACCTCAGGTCAATGGGGGTGCCATCATTTTATGATGCTACCAGCTCAACCGGTGGCTTTAAGGGGAAGAGAGAGACCAGAGAGAATTTACATCCACATTAATTTGACTTGCTGCCCCTTGATGAGGCCTCACCTATTTGCAAGAGGGCTGGGAAATATGGTCCTCCTGTATTCCCAGGAAGACAAGAGCGCCACATAGAGGCACACAGTACCGTCTCTACCATATCTATTCACTGCACCCTTTGCAGTGATTTCAATCTGTTGTGATGCTTTTCATCCATAAATTTCAAATGTTGATAAAAAGGAGATAATTAGAATTTGACTAAAATTTGTTTATACGACAAGTAGTATAGCTGTGGTTTATGTTCTTGATAAAGTCATGCTAACCATAACATTAACAGCAATGAGAACAACGAACTACAATTTATTGAGCATTTATTATTAGTTAAGAAAATCTGTTTCAATTATCTCAGGCTGTAAAATAGTTCATGTTATTTGAATTTTATGGATAAGAAAGTGAGGCTCAGACTTTAAGCAATTCGTCTAGGGTCGCAGGTGGTAAGGGGCAGGTCCAGGAATTGAATTTATGATGGCTGAACCCAAAGTCCAGGTCTTATCCATTAGACCAGAGTAGCAAATGCATGCAGCTGTGCCCCATGATATGCTGTATAAACACGGCTATGCTTCAAAGCCTCTGTAACACTTTAAAGTGGCAAAATCAGGCTTTGATTCACATAGGTTGGCACTGGGAAGCTTCGTAGAGATTACCTAGTACAGTACAGCCCTTTTGATTTTCTTGAAAAGAAGCCGTGTTCGTTAGGATAAAGTTAAACCATGCAGTGGCTCAGGAAGGGGGTTTCTTTCTCTCCCATGTGATAGTCTCAGTGCAGACGGTCCAGGTCCTCAGGACAGCCTTGCTCCTCATGCTCACGCGGGGATCCAGGTTCCTTCCAGGGAACTGCTGTGCCCTTTCCTAGGGCTTGTCATCAAAGCGAGCTCACCACATCCAAGTTCCAGCAGCAATTAGGGGGAGAGAACACACACACGGTACATGTAAGCTCAGCCCCCAAAACATTAATGAAAACTGAAGGGGAAGGAGGGAGAAGGCCAAAGGCAGGAATATATAGAGGAAAACAAGAGAAAATGACAACCTTTTGTGGGTTTTTGTTTGTTTGTTTGTTTTTTGCAAAAGGAGAAGAGATTATGTGCTCAAAGTAAAAAATCTTATTAGCCTCAGGTTAAACAAAACATACATCAGAGGACAGACTGCTTTCTGCTTTTCCCCTCTTCTTCCTTTCTCTCTACTTTCTCTATTTCAAGTCTACATATGAGGAAGAAAAGCCTGGAAAGTGTAAATGAGCGAGTACCTCATCAATCAGTAGAAACACGACTGAAGAATAGGACAGGACGTACTTCTATCCTGAAATAGGTAACTGGGATGCCGGCACTGAGATATTGGGTTAACGAAACTTTCCATTGAACCAGTAGTTAATCAGAAATATCTTTTGCTTGTTTTGTATTTTAAATTCAATTAAACACTTTAAAGTAAGCAATGCAGTCACACATGGTTCAGAAATCAAAATGACACTGATGATGATAAAAGCCTCTGGCAGCAATAAAAATTGTCCTTAAAAAAGATAAATAAATAAAAATGATATAAAGAGATTTCCTCAGAGAAATTTCCCACCTCACCCCCATCCCTGTTGTGAAAACATACTGGACAATTAAAGAGATGATTTTATCCTGGCTGTTACAAAGGGGGTATGTTGATTCAGGAGGGGTGTCTCAGAGAACGGGCAGGGGACAGGTAAACAAGGGAGTCATCCATGCCAGTCTTACCGGGCCGTCTGGAGAAAGAATGCATATGGCTCTTATTTCAGACAGCAGGAGGGTCCTTTGTTATTTTCCGGAACACAAAGGGTTGGGGGGTTTCTTGCCCTCACTGTTTTCCTGGAGCCCGGGGCTCCGGTCAAGTTAAACATTATCACTATTTATCCCTCCACCGCCACCACTCCCCCATAGGTGAATACTTTCATTGGCGTCTTGTGTATTCTAACAGTATTTCCTTATACCAACTCAAGCAAATATGACTATTTTATTTTTCTTGAAGACTTAATTTTTTTTTTCAGTTTGGCAGGGTTTTTTTTTTATTGATTTGAGAGAGAGAGAGAGAGAAACATGGACCTGTTGTTCCATCCATTTATGCATTCAGTGGTTCTCAACCTTCTGGCCCTTTAAATACAGTTCCTCATGTTGTGACCCAACCATAAAATTATTTTCGTTGCTACTTCATAACTGTAATGTTGCTGCTGTTATGAATCGTAATGTAAATATCTGATATGCAGGATGGTCTTAGGCGACCCCTGTGAAAGGGTCGTTCCACCGCCAAAGGCTTCTTTATTGGATGATTCCTCGGAGTCTTCTCATGTTCATTGTGAATTTCTAGCAGGAAGGAATCCTAGCCTGAGTCAATGAAGCCCTTTTCTGAGAGCATCTGCGGGAGTTTTCCTGGGACACACTTCTCGAAACATTAATAGAGAAACTTTATATCTAGTCAAGGGCCAACCCTGAGAAGTAATTATAGGTGTGTGTGTGTGTGTGTGTGTTTTAGTAAAAATTCTTGTTTTTCTTAAAACATTTTTTCTAAACATTGAGAGGGGTGGAGAATGAGGATCCCAGTTAATTGAAGCTTATTAATAGTTGGATTAACTGAGGTACAGGATCAGAATTGGACCTGGTTAGCTTCCTTCAGGGCCAATCCAGGGAAATAAGGACATTCATTGGTAAACAGCACTTTACTAGTCCTTTTCCCCCTCAGGGCTTTGCTGGGTCCCCCATTGAGAAAAGGCCGGCAGGAGAAGACCTGAACACTCACTTGCTGTAAGATGTTAAGGGTTGGTTCATTTGTTCGATTACTTATTGAACAATTTCTCACTTTATTGCCTGTGCTGGGTCCCCGAGTTTGTCCCACAAGAAATGCAAGGCCCTGCTGACTCCCCAGCAGTCCCTAATCAGTTAGTAAAATATATGCCCTGCAGAGAGGTAACAATGTAAGAGATTAAGTGACAAGATGAGAGCTAGGATAATGTTACTTCTCCCAGGGAGCACCTCTCTTGGGAGTCTGCTTTTTAACACTGGTAAAGCTGTGCTGGGAGCTCTTGGGGAATTTCCCCAATTCCACAAGCCCCATAAGGAGGCATTTTCTTTCTTTCCTTTTTTCTTTTAAATATATTTTTATTGATTTCAGAGAGGAAGGGAGAAGAAGAGAGAGATAGAAACATCAGTGATGAGAGAGAATCATTGATCGGCTGCCTCCTGCATGCCCCACACTGGGGACCGAGCCCGCAACCTAGGCATGTGCCCCCGACCGGAATCGAACCTGGGACCCTTCAGTCCACAGGCTGATGCTCTTTCCATTGAGCCAAACTGGCCAGGGCTTTTTTTGTTGTTTGTTTGTTTTTTTAAGTGTGTGTTCCCATGCACTCTCCCTACTTAGTTGTCTAGCTTTGGGTGCCTCCTGCATCGGGGTAAGCTGGCTTCTGTGGGGAATCCAAGAGGCCTGGCCTGAATGCCCAGGGTATTCCTTTAGTAGCCTTTGGCTCCACCTAAGGTTTTTCTCTGTTAATTGCAGTAATATGGCCAATAATGTAGAAGCGGGAGGGGGAAAGTTGTCTACTTTATTATTGCTTTCCCTCAGTCTTCTTTTCACCTCCGATTTTGTGTTCATTTCATAGTAGCCACAAATTCCTTTTGCTGTGGGTAAAATAACCATGCTCTGAATGTGAGCACTGGTGAGTAGCTTTTTGGCATCTGGGTAGCTTTTGGGGCAGTCTAAAAAGAAACGTGGTTTTTCAAAAGAGCTAAAAGGAGGACATATTTTAGAAATGCCAACATGCTTTTATAAGGGTTTGGCTTCTGGCAAGAGATTTAATGTTTAGGATTTCAAGGAGATATTCCAAAAAATGTGAAAGTACCTGTTTAAATGTGGTTTCAAGAAGTTAGGAGCAATAAGTCAAGCAAACTGGATGAACGTTACAAACGACTCCGTTTGGAATGCTTTTTCACAAAAGCAGTTCTACGATCAAATACGACAACCAAATACAACGATGTTCACCTTAGTGGTGAAAACATATGGAAATAGTTTTAATGTCCAATAGATAAATGAAAATAAAAATTAAGTTTCTGAAGAACTCTTAATGGAATTGATAATGTTTACTGTTCTGGATATATACAGATGTGCATAGAAAAACACTCAAAGAAAATACTTTATATCAAAATGTTACTGGATAAAAGTGATTTTCTTGTCTCTTTTAGGTTTTTTTTTTTAGGACTTCTACAGTGAACATGTATCATTTTCATAATTAGAAAATTTGAAAATGAACATTAGTATTATAAAGAATTTATATCTAACATTCATTTTATGAGAATTGAAATGTGACTTAAATATAAAGAATTATTGTATTTTGGTGTAAACATTGTTCCTGTCCTTGAAAAGGCTAAATATACTTATAGTAAAGAATGCACTTAATTTTTATTTTCATTTTTTTTGCTTCTGTGACATACAGGTTTTTTGGCACTTCCGTGAGGCAATAGAAAACCTGTTCTCCATCACTGTTTATCACATTTTCACAAACCCCTGTTGGAAAAATTAGTTGAAATTATGGTAATGCTAAGAAAATTTAATCTCTTCAACTAACTCCCTGGGGCTTAAAAAAATAAAATTCAACACTAGGCTGTGTGATCTGAAAAAAACCTCCTGGGCAAAAGATTAAATTAGGAACTCTGGTTTGGCTGCCCAGCAAGACTGACATAGGATAGCCTTGATACTGTTACAGTGGAAACAAAAGTGGAAAAAGAATAGAAAAACCTAGGCAGTTTATAATTAGACAAAGTGACTGGATAAATTCAGCAACTTGTAAATAAGTCAAAAATACACAGGGCCCTGGCCAAATTATCTAGAAAATGCCACTGACTGTCTAAGGTTTTAAGTCAACGTCGCCAAGTTGTTGCCAGAGGCTACTACCTGGCAATCCTATTCCTTTAAAAAAAGCATCCACCTCTTGTTTACAGTTGAAGCAGCAAGGCTAGGGGAGCCTCTTTCATGAGTGGCAGTGAATTCCAGGGATTTGGTTCAGAATTCAGTCACTTACCTCAGGGTTCCAGACAGTCTGGAATCCCAAAGCAAGCTCTTCTCCAGGGTGGCAGCTTGCTGTAGAGAAAAAAGCTTGAAAATTCAAAAGCACCCTACCTTATCTTTCTTCCCCAACTGTGGAGCAGTCTAGAGAAATTAACCCTCTCATTTGTTAACCTCAATAACAGGCTTTAACAGATCTGCAGCCCTGGATGGCTCAGGCAATTGCCCTAATTCCTTTGGTATGGAGGGAGGCAGGGGCAGCAGGCACTTGGAGCTCACGTCATTAAGCTTAAATTAAGAGAGAAAAAAAATCAAGACGGTATGCCTTACAGATTTGACATATGAATTCCAGATGTTATGGAAGATATTTTACTGCTAAGGCTTTTGGGCCATTTTTTGTAATTAAGGAGAAGATTGGAGGGGAAGGCCTGAAGGCAGAACATGGTAAAGAGAGCAAGGTTCTATAGACTCTTAAAGCCTCAGGAGGTGTGTGTGTGTGTGTGTGTGTGTGTGTGTGTGTGTGTGTGTGTTTCCAAACTGAAAACTAGCAAAAACTAGCAACAGAGTCTTAAAATCCCCCTGCACGTGAGCCTCAGAGGAGTTATGTGTGAGTTGACTTGCTTATAGCTTTGCTGGCAGACACGTCACCTCCTTAGTTGGAAGTGCTTGTTTTGTTATTTCCTTGCAGTTTCTCTTAGGAATTCTAAATTTAAATGTTAATGCAAACTCACCAGTGTCCTTGGGAAGGTTGTTAGAACTTTTGTCCCATTTAGAAACAAAGACAGGTAATTATACCAGGAATAGAGCTGCACTTTTACTTCAATGATATGCACCAAATCCTGTTTCTTCTCCTTTTTCAGAAAATGGCAAAACACAGGGAAAGGAACAGGAGTTCCAGACACTGGGTACCAAAATATTATAGACACACAGGAAATGACTTTTCAAATCCAGCCTGTAAACCTGTCATTTCATGGGCTTGTCTGTGAGTCTTGAAAAGAGAGGCGAAGATCATAGAGCAGACATTCCTACATTATGGGAAGGCTGTACCGGGGCACCTCTGGAGGACTTCCCACGCCCTGGTGCTATGATTCTAAATTCAAGCCATAATTTGAAATGTTAGAGAAAAGCCAATGAAATTTGAAGCAAAATTTGTGGCTTAAAACTATCTCACTTTGCTTTAAAAAACAATTGACAAGCTAAAATATAGTTTTAAAGGGACAGGGATGTATTCCCAGCCCTATTGCTTTAAGGTGTTCAATTAAAAATACTCCAAATATGTGGTAATTAAGCTACAAAGTCATTGAAATATGCATTGATCCTCTTTAAAACATTTACATATTGACCTTCATTTTACATCAGCCTAATGAAAGATGTTTCCGGTGTATTCAACAAATTCTGCACTTTTGGTGAACTGGTTTTGGATTCACTAATTATCCAAATATTTGTATTCTGAGTGCCTTCTAGGCACTCAAATTGGTTTAAACTGTCAAGATTTATGGGCACATATAACTGAAAACACAAACCTCTTCTGGATCACTCCTAAGCATGGGGTGAGGAATTCAGCTTACCATCGATGTCTAGGGGTAAGACATTCTCTGAATGAAACAGACAGGAATTAATAAATCAATCAGCTGGCTCATTCAGGCGCTCCTTCCTCTCCTTCAATGTAGTGAGGAAGCCCAGTTTTCTCCCCTGAAAAGAAGGGCTCGTAATAGCACATACCTCATTGAATTAAATGAGTTAATACATGCACCAAGAGCAAGCCTGACAAGTACTCAGTAAATGCTGGCTATTCGTTTAGTACTGAGCATGGGGGAAAACAATGTACAGGTCCAGATTTATCGATAAACAGAACCAAGTATATAAAGAAGGGAATGTTTGAACTGCTTCTTGGAGGATAAGAAGTATGTAGATGAAGCCTAGGCCAATCAAACTGTACAAGAGAAGGCACAGAACTATGAAACTAATAGGATATCTAGGGAATTGTAAACAATTCATTAGAGCCAGATTAAGAGGTATGTGAGAATAGGAGAACCTTCAGGGTTTACTGCCCAAACCTATGTGATGGGAAGTGATGCAGAGGGCAAATTTCTAGATGGTGACACCATTAACTAGAAATGAAATATGGGAGGTGACATGGGTTTTGACACAGTCTTTGGTTTTGGACATGTGGTATGTGAGGGGTCTTTGAGAACCAAGGGGAAATATACAGTTGGATATGCAAATCTGGGGCCGAAACTTGGCTGGAATCAAGAACCAGTGTGGAGAATGAGAAAGGAACTATATAATCTACATTGGCATTCAAGGACTGTTGCCAAGAAAGAGCCAGAGAAAACAGAGACACGAACCAGGATAGCATGAGGCCCTGGGAGAAATCAAGAGAGTAAGAAGAGTTTCACATCAATTGGGATGTTTTTGATGGAAAATGACAGAAAACTTAACTCAAATTGGTTTAAACTGTCAAGATTTATTGGCACATATAACTGAAAACACAAACCTCTGCTGGATCACCCCTAAGCCTGGGCGAGGAATTCAGCTTACCATCAACAGTTAGCAGTTACACTGAGTGCCTACCATGTGCCAGGCATTGCTCATCAATAAATAAAACAGCCTGAAAGTTCTACCTCTGGGGGCAGTACATACAAATGCTTCTTGGTATTTTTTTTTTTTTCTCCTGCATTAAAATTTGCCATGCTTCAAATTGGGAAAACCAAGTGGAAGGAGAGAAAGCTTCAGAACTTAATGAAAAGTTCAACAAAACACTTGCTGGGAATTTCACACCTTTTTGTAGGACTGTCTGCCTGGCATTCCTGTACTAAGTGATCATGGAGGGTAAAACAGGGGAGCAGTTCTGTATGGATACAAAACTCTAAAATCCAAAATTCCACCAAGGATACATTTTAAGTCCAGTTGTGAATTTAAATTCATCAGTTTTGACCTATCAAGTTGAGTTGCCAAGTTCATTCAAATTATCTATAAAATAACCACATTTTTCAAATATCTCTGGGAGGGCTTTGTATCTCAATCATGTGGCAACATGTTTTATATATATGTAGGTCGTGTCCAAAGCTGCATCAGTTCATTCATATTTTAATTGTCCCTCCTCTCATTTGGAAATGATTTTTTTTAAAAAATATATTTTATTGATTTTTTACAGAGAGAAAGGGAGAGAGATAGTTAGAAACATCGATGAGAGAGAAACATCGATCAGCTGCCTCCTGCACATCTCCCACTGGGGATATGCCCGCAACCCAGGTACATGCCCTTGACCGGAATCGAACCTGGGACCCTTCAGTCCGCAGGCCGACGCTCTATCCACTGAGCCAAACCGGTTTCGGCTGGAAATGATTTTAATGGCTAAAAAGTAGTGTCGATTTTCTCAACAATGCTCTTTGATTCCAATTAGAATGTTTTCCACAAAGCTTTATAAGGCTATTTACACTTTAAATTTTAAAACATGACCCAAAAATGCTTAAGTTCTTTTCTCAATTTTATCCTTATACAAAAAAGTTCTTCATGCCTGATACAACTTCCTTATCCTAAAGATGAGCAAACAATCAGAAATATCAAGTGATTTGATTATCTAACAAGGAAGCAATTTGGTTAGAGGATTTTTCTTATCTATATGGGTTTTTCTAAGCTTTTTCACGAGCTAAACTAAGCAGCTCCTTACCTGAGAACCCACATGGACACCCTAAGCAAACATGTTCCCAAAACATCTCTGAAGGGGTAAAGAATCCATTCTCTAATGAGGTGACAGATATAGAAAGTGCCATGAAAAAGTCTACTTTCCAACCAGGGATATTTCTGTGGAAGGTGAAGAAACCCATCTCCCTTCCCATTAATTGGCCATATTTTGAAAAGAAACTCAAGATACAAATGGCTGAAACTGTTCCAAAATATTTAACCTTCCTTGTTATCTTCCCTTCCCCCTCCCAAATGAAAACTAGCCTGACCTATGTATCATAGATGCACATTCCCAGAAGTTGCTTAATATCGCAAGTGTGGCCACTACTTGTCCTAAAATATTGAAACACAACCCCTCCAAAAAGAATAGTATGTTTCCTCTCAATTCTGTTACATTTTAGAAAGGAGGCTTAAAGCACCAATGGGGACTGCTGTAGTGAGCTTTTCTGTCTTAATTGGTATAAGCTGTGAGTTAAACCATTGGGAGTGGAACAAAAGGTGTAAAAGATTTTCAGAGAGTGGCTTGATGGGCTTTTTTTTTTGGTGGGGTTATGGTTTGCTGTCATTTTTTTAATTTTGTAATATTTCAGCAACTTCTGAGCTATCTGTTCCACCAATACACGCATTCAGACTATACATTTTGCCTCATAATTATAATCCCATTTAATTTGGTGCCACATTGGGTTAAGCTTTACCAGTTGATGCCATCCCCCTCCAAATTATTTACATACAAAGACTTCAACCTTAAACAATTTCTTGCTTTGTCAATTACTTCAATTTTGGGATTCATACATTTGTAAACCTAGAGGATAGGCAGCTGCAGAATTTTTTTTTTTAAGTTTGAGACATACTAGAAACCATCATACTGTTACGTTCCTTGCTTATTCCAAAAACATCATGGCTGGTATATTTTTAATGACACAAATTTTAACCTACTTGATCATGTTCCCAACTAAACAAATTTTATAGTTTTTTAAAGATTGGCTTCCGGTATGGGGGGAAACAATTGGACTGGGGATTTTTCAAAACTAATGTCTTTTTTTGACACTCTAAATTCAGTGGGTCCTGTAATTAACACTGTCTCTTACAGGCCTAAGAATCATGGAAAGACTGATGCAGTGTTTTTCCTTTTATTGTTCAAAATGTTACAAATAACAGCACTACATTTGACCATATATGTCAAATAAAATATTATCTTCCTGACTACAATCTTGTTTTCTTGATTATTACTATATACAAGCATTAAAATAGGAGCTGGGTAGAGAAAACATGTACAAGTAGGGTTGGCAGATAAATTATAAGACACCCAGTTAAATTTGATTTTCAGGTAAACAAATTTTCAGTATAAATAGGTTTTAAATATTACACATACTAAAACATTATTTGTTGTTTATGTAACATTCAAACTTAACTGTGTGTCCTGTATTTTTATTTTTGACATCTGGCAACTCTTTGTATTCAGCAAACTTACTATGTAACAGGGAAATCAATGAATTTTCACAATATAAGACATATATGATACGTGCAATACAATCAGGTGAGGAGAGGATCTCCACTACCTACCACAGAAAGGTACCTGGAAAAGATGCCAATCACAGTTCCTAAATTTTGATTGGCGGATAGATGGTTTAGCATGATGATTTTAGAGCTCAAGTGTCATGAGTTAAATCCCAAATTCACTGCTCACTAGCTGTGTAACCTTGGATGTTACTCTTTATTATACAATAAGGCTACTAATACCTGTTTTACGAGGCTGTTTGAGGATCACAGATAATGTATGTACAAAGCACCTGGAACACAGGAGGAAATCCCTAAATGGTAATACCTACTATTAACATCACATGGCAAAGAGAGTATCTGTCATAAATATTCAAATGTTAATGTAATGCAGTAATAGTACTATTGAATAAGTAATTTTATTTCCATGATCTATTTACACTGTACAAACACTGTTGAAAAGCACCCTACAAGTTCACAGTACATTACATTATATTTACTTTAAAAATACATTCCTTTATAAAAGGTTCATAGAACATTGGCATGTCAACATCTGACAGAAATCTCAAAGCATGTCACCAGTTCTGTGAAAGCAAGAATGCTTCTAAGTGTTGTCAACTTCACAATCACAAGTCACCATTTGAGTTTTAAATACATACAAGTTTTAAATTAAAAAAAAGTGAATTTTACAGTGGAAAGTTCCTGCAGCAAAACTTATTAACAGGTACTTTCATGGAGATGATATTTCATATTTTACAATATCAACTTATCTGCCCAAAAAACCATTTCATCAAGAAGTTTCGCAGTTCAAAATCTGTCATTTGTTGTTTTCTACTTTTTCTTCTTTGTTGGTTCTCCTGGTTCTATTTTGCGCTTTTTAGAAGTATGCTCATCTTTTTCATCATCTTTAAACAGGAAAGAAAGAGTTTCAATCAGTAATTTTTAAAAAGCATTATAATTTCATTTACTTTGTAATAATACCATCAGCTAGCTTCAACTAATGTTCCTTTCAAAGTTTCCCAATAAAAAACCAAAAATTAACTTTTAAAATTCTGATTTTAAAGTGCAAGTAAAAAAAGGGTTTTTTTTTTCAATTGTTATACAAAATTCACCCTTTAGTGCTATATTTAAGGTAAAATACAAAAATCAGATTTGTTCTGAAAAAGCTATTCCCATGTATTCCACAGCATATGTTGTATGTATTCAAATATATAACCTACACTTTGTACAAATGGAACACACTATTTTTCATACACACACACACACACACACAAATCAATTTAACATAACGTTATTTAAATGGCTATCAGATACTTTTTCCCTTCCAATCTGCTTTAACTCCCCCCTCTCCCACCAAACAAATAACTTCCTTATCTCATCCCCAGGCTCCTTATATTTTGCAGTTAAAAAAAAAAATCACTCACAGGTAGATGTTTCACTGAAACTGTATTTTCAATTATGTCCTATGTAGTTAGTTCTACCCCCCTTACCCTCACTATCCCATTCCTAGCAGGGTGAGAATATTCCAATGGTAATAGAAAAACAGACATCTTTCCTCCTTCATATTGTGAAGAATTTGAGAGGGAGGATGGAGAAGAACCTTACATTAAAACTATGTTCTCTTTAACTTTTCTAATGTCTGTAGCTACAAAAAATTAATTTGACAATATGTCAAAAATGAGAAGTGGACCATTTTTTTCAACTTAAAATATCCAACTACAGAAACAGAAAAATAACAAAAAAATCCAACTACATGTTTCAATAAAACACAGGGTA
This sequence comes from Myotis myotis, assembly GCF_014108235.1. Taxonomy (NCBI): domain Eukaryota; kingdom Metazoa; phylum Chordata; class Mammalia; order Chiroptera; family Vespertilionidae; genus Myotis; species Myotis myotis. The sequence continues at coordinate 62,728,622 of NW_023416324.1, forward strand.
GCACAGACCAGCTGCTAATTTCCCATTTCTCTGAACAAATGTGTGGCTTTATATTAAGAACACTACATAGATGGAATAAATAACTTGTAGAAGATATGATTTACAAAATACAAATTTATTTTAAGCACATTACTGAATTCATTGAACTTTTGACTTTATTTTCTCCATCAACAACAGATACTCAAAGTTCAACTGTCACGTGGTGGTCTAAAAACTATTTTGATGTTGAAAGGGTCCTTTATATTAAAAAATTTTGGAAGCCAATGATATCAGATCATAAAACTATAGAGGAAATATAATTAAAACCTTAAGTCTTCAATTTCTTTCTGCTAACTGTACCATACTCAGAATATTTCCTTTGTTGATATGGGCAATAATTAGTATAAAGAGCAGGTGATTCATCTTCATCTTCAAACATAGCATGGAAATGTTATTCATACATTTCATAAAGCACTATGGATTTATGTAGATGGTAAGATATAAGACAATTCAGATTAACAAATCATCCCAGGAATTTACAAACCAAAGTTTTAATCAGTAGTTTATTAGTATACACGAAGATCCTTGCTCTACAAACCAAGTAAAATAATATACAGCTCAAATAAACCAAGCCTATGGTTTTTAATTGGAGTTTAATTATCATCATGCTTGACTTTAGAGATTATTTTTTTTTTTTTTTTTTTTTTTTTTAAATATATTTTATTGATTTTTTACAGAGAGGAAGGGAGAGAGATAGAGAGTTAGAAACATCGATGAGAGAGAAACATCAATCAGCTGCCTCCTGCACATCTCCTACTGGGGATGTGCCCGCAACCCAGGTACATGCCCTTGACCGGAATCGAACCTGGGACCTTTCAGTCTGCAGGCCGACGCTCTATCCACTGAGCCAAACCGGTTTCGGCTAGAGATTATTTTCAGTACTAATATAAAAATTAGTTACTTTGTAACTCTACTAGAAAAATCTGTTAACATATATTAAAAAGATTATCTTAAGACACTTCTGCTTTTAACCCACCACTTGTTATAAGCGCATTTACCAAATAACAACAAAAACACAAATTACTGAGGCTGGAAAAGTATCACTGATATGAGAAGAGCTAATGCCATCTAGTGACATAACAAGGCATTGCCTTAAAAACCAGAGCAGGAAAAAACAACTCCAAAACCCTGAAATATTCCTTCATCAGCTTTACTACTTTGTGCCATATACTACAGAGGCAAGAGTAAAAAAAACAATTTTTCTATTATGGAATTCATGTCACCAGAAGTAAATAAGTTTAAATTATTAATACAAGCTAACTTGCTAAATTAAAAAAGAAAGCATTAGCTACCTGAGCTAAGCTTTAGTGATTGTTAATAAAGCTACAATTCATTATCTAAGCGCCTTACATATCTATATTTAACAATCATTAAACAAGAGGTGCTAATAAATAGCAAGATTCAATGACCAGATTTGAACCTTTCCCAATTCCTCTTAAAATATCTGGAAGAGGTTAACTGGCAAAAAGGACAAAAGGGCAGAAAATGGGAAGAAAAAGTAAGCACAATAATGTGATAATCTAAAAACTTAATACAAGATATTTTACGAATTAAAGGAAGGTATTTATTATAAGAAGATAGACTTCAGGATTATCTTTCAATCTTGTGATCCAGCTTTAAACTGGCTGAGTGTGTTTGGGTCCTCCTGTTTTTTGATATTGCCAACATTCACTTTCTGATGGAGGACCATCACATGATCAAAAGCTCAGAAAATAACTAAGGCAATAGCAGTCTGTCACATATTTGGAATTCCTTCTATCTGAACTCAATAGGCAAGCTGGAAAAAAAGGAAATTCTTTCCACGTGCCCTGGATATATAATCCTCGCCTTTTCCACAGAGGAACAAAGGAGAGCACCTGTGCATGGCAGCCCAGTTACACCGTCAACTCTAGTGGCCTTGCTGCCATTCTTCCTATGGAATATTTCTTACGCACTCTCTAGCTCGAAAAATATACAAAGACTAAATTCCAATTTAATAATGCGTCAGTTCCATTTAAAGACCTGAATTTGTGAAGGTGCCTACCTCAGAGCATGCCATTTTCTAGTTTTGTGGCCTTGGACATGTCACACAAGCTCTCAGTTCCACATTTTCACAAGGTGTTGTAAAGATTAAAGAGTATTTATGCAAAAGTGTTATTATTAATGATATAAAATACTATACAATATGAGGTATTTTAAATGCCCCCTTCATTTGGTATCTTCAAAAAGATGCATTTACTGATGATGTGCCTTGGTGATTTCTAATACGCATTGGGAAATCAGTGAAAGAAATGAAAAAGCCAAGTAGAATAAAAACTGAAGAACTACCAGTTGGTTACCCTTGCTCTTAAAACAATCAAAAATCTCTGCATGGTTGCCTTTGATTTATGGGAAGATGATCAGAAATCTATTTAACAAAAATCTATTTAACACCCTTTCATTAAAATGATAGTCCAAAATATTTAGTCCAACAACTGTCCACTGAGTACTTAGGATGTATTCTCCTGCAAATTTTGATACAAACAAACATAAATAAGATCTGGACCCTGCTGTGTAAGGAACTCATTTTCATAAAGGAGACAGACTGTGAATAACTAGTCACATAAAAAGTGGTAAGTGCAATCAATAGCATTAGAATACACAGGCACAGAAAATTAGTTAGCGGGAGTTTAAGGGATAAATGAGTTTACCAGCCAAAGAGGAAGAGAACATTCCAGACTGCGGTGCAACATATATTGAAAGGCGTGGAACTATAAAATAGCACGGCGCACTCAGTTTTGAATTTTAAGATCTTAAAGTGCGAGAAAGGGGCCGGGTGAAATGAGAGCGGAGAGAAAGGCAGAGCCCGTCACAGAAGGCTTTGACTCTGTGCTGTTGCTGAAGGGTATTGGGCAGGTGAGTTACATAATCAGGGATGATTTTTGGAAAGTTAACATTATTAGCTGCAGTGTGAAGGATGAAAATGGGTAATTAAAAGTGTGGCAGCAGAGATTACTGTGGCTATTTACAGTCCAAGTAAGAAATGAAATTATCCCCTAATCGGTTTGGCTCAGTGGATAGAGCATTGGCCTTCGGACCGAAAGGTCCCAGGTTCGATTCCAGTCAAGGGCATGTACCTTGGTTGTGGGCACATCCCCAGTAGGGGGCGTGCAGGAGGCAGCTGATCGATGTCTCTCTCATCAATGTTTCTAACTCTCTATCCCTCTCCCTTCCTCTCTGTAAAAAATCAATAAAATATATTTTAAAAAAAAGAAAGAAAAAAAAGAGATGAAATTATGATATGATGAAGGCAAGACAACTAGGTCATTATATTACTATTTTTAATGACTATATAGTATTACCCGATTAAGCTCATTTTGTCACACTAATTTTCGCTTTAAACCACAACCCCTTTCATATAATATGAAGCCTTCACAACTGCAATCACAAGAAGGAATCCATGCCGTCATAAACCCCCATATACCGCTGCCTGAGATATCAGATTTCACTCTAGAGAGCAGTGGTTCTCAACCTTGGCTGCACATTAGAATCACCTGGGAATCTTTTTAAAATCCTGATTCCTGGGCCTCGTCCTCCGGAAATTCTGTTTCTTTGTTATGGGGTGGAGCCACAACATTAGTAACAAAGAAACAGAATTTCCGGAGGATGAGGCCCAGAAATCAGGATTTTAAAAAGATCCCCAGGTGATTCTAATGTGCAGCCAAGGTTGCGAACCACTGCTTAGAGCCTGAATAATGTGTGCTCTTTCTCTAAAACAGAGCAAATACTACTGGCGGAGACAGCAGCGCTTCGCAGCTGACTACATACTATCTTTCAAAACAAAACAAAAAACAAAAAAAAACCCACAGTAAAAAGTATTCAAAGACTCTCCTAGTCAATTTGCTAGCTCGCTGGATTTAAACTGCATCAAGCACCTCCATCTCCCTGAACCATCTCCGGGTCCAAAAGGTACTGACCACCCCCCGCCTGCCTCGCCCGCCTCCCCTTACCCGACTCCACCGTCTCCTCCCCGTCCGGCAGCAGCCGGGCCTTCCGGACGCTCTGCGGGGCGTCGTCGCCGTTGTCCTCGTAGATGTTGGACCACTTGATGGCCATGTCCAGCTCGGGCGGCGGCGGCTTCTTCTCCGCCGCGTAGGTCTCCGGGGGCGGCACGCAGTTGGACTTCCAGACTCTGAACTCCTTCGGCGGCTGTTGAGCAAACACACGGGGCGCCGTGAGCCACCGAGGCGCCCGGCGTCCGCGGGGCACATGCACCTCCCTGCCTGCCGTTCCATGACTGTGCAGGGCGACTTTTTTTTTTTTTTTTTTTTTAAAGTTTAAAGATACATTTTTCCTTTTCCATCCAAATCACAGTACCGTTAAGTGAAAAGCCAAAGGGTTCCCTAGAGACGAAGAAAGCTGATAACTTTTTTAATTACCAAAGCAGAGTCCCGGGTCAGACACTACGCCAAGGCGGCCCTTCCGGCGGCTGCAGCAGACACTGTCTTGGAGGCAGCACCGCAGGCACTTCGGCGTCAGGGGGGAGCGGTCTCGGGGACCAGCTGCAGCGGGGGCGGGGGAGTCACCACCGTTAGTCCTGGCCCCGCCCGAGGGGCACCGAGCGCGGAGGTCTGGGTCTCTTCACGAGCGGGCGGGGCTGCGGGTCCGACCGGACACCCACCGGGCGGGGGAGGGGGCCCGGGCTCCCGGGGCTGGAGGGGGGGCGGGGGGCGCGGCATCCCCCCGGGGGGGGGGGTGACTGCGGGTGGGGGGGGACGGACTTCCGGCCCCAGGAGGCGGCTCGGGGGGGCGGAGGCCGGGGCCAATCCCGAGAGCGGGGTCGGGGGCCTCACCTCCTCGGGCGCCTTGACGACGTGCCTCTCCCAGTCGATCTGCTTGTTGAGCGGATTGTAGAGGAAGGCCGGGCGCGTCACGCTCCGGAACAGCTCGTCGGGGCCCGGCAGCTTCTTGTTCCCACGGCCGCCCGCCGACTGGGCCGGGTCCGGAGCCCCGCGCCTCGTCTCCTCCGGCTCGCTGCTGTCCTCCTCGTCCGAGGAGCCTGAGCTGCTGCTCCCGTACGCTGCGAAGTAGCTCAGGGGGTCCTTCTCCTCGGCTGCCATGACGGCGACGCGCGGCGACCGAGGCTTCCGGAAGCCGGAAGCGGTCACAGGCCCCGCCCCCGGCGCCCCGCCCCCGGTCTCGCAGGTAATATCGGGGAGGGGTGCGCCCCCTGGCGGCCATGCCGCGCTATTGCGCCAGGACGGGCTGAAGAGGCCGCGCATGCCCCCCAGCAGGGGCTTACTTGGCTCATTCCTGTCTGAGGTTCACCGAGAAGAAACGGGCCCTCGGTCAGTGGTCCCAGCCAAACTTTCAGCACTCAGTAAGTATTTATTGAAGGCACAGAAGAGCTAAGAATTTTGTCATTTCACTGCCATCTCCCTTTAGGTCTTGCCTAGAGAAAACCAGTATTTTTTTCTGATCCTGCTGCATCTTCTCTTCAAAAGAGAACAAGAAGAGATTAAAACTATGAACAATAAAATGGCAGCAAATACTTATCTATCAACAACTGAATCTAAAAATCAAAATATACGAACAAGGAATCTAATGAACAAAATAAACTGGTGAACAAAACAGAATCAGAGGCATAGAAACATGGAACAGACTGAGGAATCTCAGAGGCAAGGGGGGGGGGGGGGGGAGGGATTAACCAAAGATCTTACCTATAGACACAGACAATGTGGCGAAGGCCTGGGGCAGGGTGGGAGCCGGGTGAAGGGGGGTCATGGGGGGTGGGTAAGAAGGGGGACATCTGTAATACTATCAACAATAAAGACTTTTTTTAAAAAAAGAGAAAAGAATCACTCAGTGTGCTTCCCTCCGTCACCATGGAAATCACACACCAAGTCTCTCCTGGTTGACCCCATTCCAGTGCACTCTGAACAGCCTCTCTGATGAAACTCCTTCTGGATTGCAACCCCCCATACCAGGGTCCCCCAAACTCTCTGGTTTCTCTGGTCATCCTGCTTCTTCCATTCCTGCATCACTCTGTATGGCCCTTAAAGGTTGGTGTTTCCTAACATACAGGTGTCCAAAAACAAGTATACACACATTCACAGCTGATAGCTCCATGTTGAAAATGAAATGTATTTTAATAAAAACTGTATAATTATTCAATGTGTGTGCATACATTTTTGGGGGGCACCCTATCTTATACCACCTTTCAGCAATATTAACATTTTTCTACTGCCCATCCCTTTTTATGGCATTAACTACCTTGTGTTTATGACTCCCAAATCTGGGCCTCTGACCCCAGACTTACCCTCCAAGCTCTGGACCAAACCTCTACCTGGCTCTTAAACTTGCCATATGGATTTCCTGCTGGCATCTCAAACACCCACTTAAGGGACAAGTAACTTGTCTTTCCATATAACTTTCTTTTGCATTTGTGTTTCCTCTCAGAAAATGACATAATCATGTGCCTAATCACCAGGAAAACTAAAAATCCTTGCCCTGGCCGGTGTGGTTCAGTTATTTGGGCATTGTCCTGGGCACCAAGAGGTTGCTGGTTTGATTCCCAGCCAGGGCACATGCTCTGATCCTCAATAATGGGCATGCATGACAGATGCTTCTTTTTCCCTTTCCTTTCCCCTGTCTCTAAAAATCAATATATATATATATATATTTATTTAAAAAATCCTGACTCCTCCTAGTGAACTAAGAGGGAATGCTACCCAAGTGAAAGTGATAAAGTTGGTGTCATGTAAACATTCACAGACCCCACTAAGGATGCCCGCTCACTTACACAGTACCCTCATCTTCGGGGGTGGAGAATATGTCTCTTAGCCACTCCCCTTTTACAGTCCTATAGCACAAGCCTGAGGTCCTTGAGGGGGGGGAGTTGATTATGCTTTGTTCACTTACATATTCCTAGTGCCAGCTCAGTGCCCGCCACTAAATATGCAGATGATCAATAAATACTGGGGATTATAACTTAGTGTATGTATAGATAAATGTTCCTTAGAGTTTTCCATCCAAGTACATATGGTAATAGGGAAAAAGGATGGTCCCAAAGTGCAAAGTTTGGGAGACCATCCTCACTCTGACACCAGTTGCAAGCTTGCAGACCCCCCAAACCAACCTCAGGTTTGATAATTTGGTAGAAGGCCTCACAGAACTCACCGAAAGCTGTTTTACTCATGCCTATATTTTATTATAGCAAAACGATACAGATTAAAATCAGTCAAGGGAAGAGGTACATGGGGCAGAGTCCCAGAGACTTCTACATGCAGAACTTCAATTTGGCTTCTTCCAGTGGAACTGTAGACATTGTTAACTTCTTGCAGCAAAGATATGTGACCAGGTGCATGGAGCATTGCTAATCAGGGAGGCTCACCTGAGCCTTGCTGTTCAGAGTTTTATTGGAGCTAGCTCATATACACATAGTTGATTCCAGAGGTCAAGCTGATACAATGTGGCCCCCAAAACCCCATAAACATAACATTTTTGGGGGGTACATAGTATAGTATCTTGAAAATGTATGCAAATGTTATACATTAGTTCCTAATGTAGCTCTTTTATTGTAATACTAGAGGCCCAGTGCACGAATTTGTGTACGGGTGGGAGCCGGCTGGCCCAGCCCCCAGTGGGATGGATCAGGGCTGGGCGTGTCAGGAAGAGGAGATGGCAGGAGGTTGGCCAGCCAGCCGGCCCCGATTGGGGCCCATCAGAGCCCGGCCAGCTGGGGGAAGGGGCCCTGGGTGATTGGCCAATGGGCCCCACCCCCAATTAGGGTTGGGGGGCTGATTGGGGCGTGGCTGCCCATGGGGAGGGGCTATGCACAGTGGGCTGGTTGGCCCTGCCCCTGAGTGGGGTGGGGGGTGCCAATCAGGGGCCAGCAGCCTGGGGGAGGGGCCCTGCCCCTGATCAGGGTGGCGGAGGGGAGGGGGGAGCCGATCTGGGGTGGGGCTGGGCAGGTGGAGGGGCAGCAGGAGGTTGGCTGGCTGGCCCCACCCCTAGGGGTGATCAGGGGTGGAGCCAGCTGGGGGGAGGGGCTTCAGGCCAATCAGGGTGGTGGGGACCCATAGGGGTTGGGGCAGGCCGGTGGATGGGGGGGAGGGGGAAGGTTGAGGAGGTTGGCCTGCCAGCCTCACCCCCTATTGGGGTGTGGGAGGGATCAGGGGCAGGGCTGGCTGAGGGCCTATTGTGGTGGGGAGGGCTGATCAGGGGCGGGGCTGGCAGGGGGAAGGCGGTGGGGCATTTGGCCGGCTGGCCCCGCCCTCGATCTGGGTGGGAGAGTTCAGTAGTGGGCAGTACTTATTAAAGGATACTTTTGAGAACAGTAACTGGGAAGAATGAGAAAAGAGCAGGTTTGAGCAGAGGAATAAGTAAAGCTGCAATGCTGGCCGGGGATTAGCCTCAGAGAACCACATAGAGAACTCCTGGGTCAATGGGGCAAAAAGGAGACCTATGTACCTAATCGGGCTGGTTTGCTGGCCACAGTGGGCATCATAGCAACCGGTCGTATGGTCGCTGGCTTTTTATATACATAGATGCAAAATATTTAAAAATACTTACCATTGAGTAAAACTGACACTCTAAGATAACCACATTTATTCTGTGGCTTTAAAACTGTCCCACTGCTGAGTGCCCCCTCGGTTGGGGTACCCAGTTTGAGTCACATAAGTCCCTGTTATCAAAGTTGCCAATAGCTTCCACATAACCAAATCCAAGAGCCACTTCTTACTTGACCTTTTAACAAGATAGGCCTTCTTCTTGAAACACTTTTCCCCCTGCCTTTCACTAGCTCATACGCTTCAGTTTTCTTCCTATTTCACAGGGCCCGGTAGGTTTCTTGTCACCTTCTTCTCTGTCTTACCTTTAAATGTGAGAGCACTTCAGGCTCAGCCCTAGACCTTCCTCTCTTTTCTATCAACCCTTATTTCAAGTTTGTTTTTTTTTAATGAGGTCCCATGATTTTAAAAACGTTTTTTTTTGCTAATAACTCCCACATTCATATAACCAGTCCAGAAGCCTTCCTTGACCACCAAACTCTTGTAATCCCATTTCCAACTTTACTAACAATTCCTTCAAACTTAACATATTTGTGGTAGATTATCTACCAAGATTATCAACACTGTGCATGTACGCTACTCCTTCCATCAAGAGGTGTAGAATCTTTCCTCTCTTTGAAGCTGGGCTGCCTTTGTCATTTGCTCTGATGAACAGAATGCTCCCACTTTTGCTCTCTTGGGAACACTGAGCCACCATGTAAAGAGGTCCAGCTGCCCAGCTAGAGAGAGAAGGGTCCCTGGCCAGTTCTCAGCCAGTACATTTATGCTAGGTAAGGCACCAGACATGCGAGTGAAGTTATCTGGAATCATCTAGCCCCAGTTGGGGTTTTAGTTTCCAGAATGACCCTAGGATAGATTAGAAAAATCATGAAGCTAAATCCAGCCCAATTTGCAGAATCATGAATAAATAATTGTTATTTTAAGCCACTAAATTTTGGAATGGTGTGTTATATAGCAATAGATAATTGAAAAATATGTCCTTAACAGAACTCTTTATTCCCTACCTTCAATACTCCTCACAGTCTTGCCTCTCCCTTTAATTTCCACTATTATTAATTAGGTGCTCAGGACAAAAATCAGAAAGTCATAATTTTAAGTTTAAAAATATCTTCCAAATCCAAACACTTTTTACCAGTTCTGCCTCTACCACCCTCTTCTTTTGCCCGAACAATTGCAGTAGTGTTTTTTTTTTCTTTATTGCTAACTTTTTTTTTTTTTTAGATTTAATAACCTTTAAATTGGTTCAGATTCATGCATTGCATTTGGTAGTCATGTCTCTTTGTCTCCTTCAACCTAGAATGATTTTTCAGTCTTTAACGTTCATAACCTTGATATTTGGAAGAGTGTAGGCCAATTATTTTGTAGAAGATTCCTCATTTTGAGTTTGTCCAATGATTAGATTCATCAGTAGGAAACAGTGGTGTATTCCTTTCATTGCATTCCATCAGGAGGCATGGAATTTCAATTTGCTCTGATACTGATAATTTTAACTTTTTTTTTTTTTTTTTTTTTTTTTTTTTTTTTTGAGGAGGTGTCTGCCAGGCTTCTCTACTAAAAAAGTTATTTTTTTCTTCCTTTATAATTTATTAGTATTTTGTTGGGAGGTGCTTTGAGACTATGCCAATAACCCATTCTTCAATTAGTTATGTTTACGTATTTATATTAACACCGACTCATTGTTTCCTGTTTTATCCAATGAATTGCAATCTATTATTATCACTAATTATTTTAATGTTGAAATTGTCCAAGATTTGGCCTGTGGGAGCCCCTTCAAGCTGGCTTCTGTGCCCTCTGGACATGCCCATTCTTTGAACACTTACCTACTTTCTGGTGTAAGATATTCTAGGCTTATTTTATACTTTGCCCTGGAATTAGACATTTTGCCAATGAACTCTGATTCTTTCTAATGGAGAATATTTAGGAGACATGATCTATGTGTTTGGCGTGTTCATTGCTAATGAGATGTTAATGTTCCAGGTTCTCTCAGTAGACAGAGTTAATGTACTTATTTCTATATCTATCACATTCACACTGATACCTCTAATTTTAATCCAGTACCACAGGATTGATTACTTTTTGCTTTCTCTTCCCATATTTGTAACTTTATTTTCTAACATTGAGAAATCTGGCTCCCATTAGCCTAGATGTTATTTGATCAACCCCCAAGTATGCAGCCAACCTTCCGTCACTGCTGCTGGCCCTTCCCTCATGTGAGCTTAACCCTACTGGGCTCTGACATACAGCATTAGCTTGCCCTTCTTCAGACGCCCTCCTCACCCTGTCCCTACCTCCTACTTCAGGCTCTGATGTTGGACATCCCTACAGATACCTTCTTCACCAGCTCAGGCCCTCACACCTTTTGAGGGGATGCCTTTCTCTGGGCCCTGACACTATACTGAGCCATGTCTACACCCTTCTTACTGTACTCAGGCTCTGAGAGCCCATGCCCATCTACATTGCCACTCTCATTCTTTTTGAACCCTAAAACTCTATACCAGCGATTTTCAGGCAATGTGCTGCAAGAACTTTTAAGACATGCAATACCTATTTACTCAGGGGCAGTGACCTCTTTTCCCTTAGACCAGTGGTTCTCAACCTGTGGGTCACGACCCCTTTGGGGGTCAAACGACCCTTTCACAGGGGTCACCTAAATACATCCTGCATATCAGATATTTACATTACGATTCATAACAGTAGCAAAATTACAGTTATGAAGTAGCAACGAAAATAATTTTATGGTTGGGGGTCACCACAACATGAGGAGCTGTATTAAAGGGTCGCGGCATTAGGAAAGTTGAGAACCACTGCCTTAGACTGTCATAAAAAAATGACAACAGCCAACACAGTAACAGCTGTCTGGTGTGAATGAATCGAAATTATACTTTTTTGGTCAGATCAGCAAAAAATATATTTTCTGGTGTGCCACAGAATTTTAGTAATGAATTTCTATGTGCTGTGAGATGAAAAAGGTTGACAATGGCTGCCCTATCCCCCACCCCATACTATGCAGATCCTGTCCGGCCTCCCACACTCCACTCTAGACCCCATCTCTCCCCTAAGCCCTAGAGTGCAGGTACTTACTGTTTGGCCCCCAATAATGGCTTGTGGATTGAGTTGTTCAAGTGCAGAGAAGAGAATGAAAGGTTAGCATGGTTCTCAACCTTCCTAATGCCGTGACCCTTTAATACAGTTCCTCATGTTGTGGCGACCCCCAATTTCATTGTTACAAATTAAACATAATTAAAGCATAGTCATTAATCACAAAAACAGTATGTAATTATATATGTTTTCTGATGGTCTTAGGCGACCCCTGTGAAAGGGTCGTTCAATCCCCAAAGGGGTCACGGCCCACAGGTTGAGAACCGCTGGGTTAGAGGAAGGGAAAGAACAAAAAGATAAAGTTGATCTCTTTCTTCCATCCTGTCCTCCAATCCATTGTCCATAAAGCAGCCACAATGAACTTTTAAAACGTGAATCAGATCATATCACTTGTTTAATCCCCTCCAACTGTTTCCCACCTTAGAAGAAAATCCAGACCTTTGGAGAATGGTCTGTAGGCCCTTGTGAAACCTCATCTCTATCCAGGCTCCTAAGTTCCCCACTGTCACCCCTCACACCTATGTGCCAGCCACGCAGGCCTATGAGGCTCTCAGTAACTCATTCCTGTCTCAGGCTTTTGCCCTGGATGTTCCTTCTGCTGGACTTTTCCCCCAGAACTTCATGTGACTGACTTCTTCCTTCTTATCATTTAAGTCTGAGCTCAAATGTTACCTGCTCTGAGTGCACATCCTTCATAATGCTATCAATACTCTCTCCAAGTGACTTTGTAGCTCATGCATGTACTATTTCATACCTATGGCAACTAGAATGATCTGGCTTTCCTTGTTTATTTTCTATCTCCCCTAAAATGTGAGTTCTACAAGAACATAGACTTTGTCTGTTTTATCATTATCTCCACTACCTAAAATAATGGGGACTCAATAAATAATTATTGAATTAATGAGTCAAAAATATAATCTCCACTTACCTTTCTGCCATTTAAGAAATGCTAATAAGAAAGCATGGAGTTGTGGAAAGAACATTGATCAATCTTAGAATTAAACAGTCCTGAATTTTAACCCTAAAGAGCTATGTGATTTTGAGTCCTGAGTTTGTCTCTCATGTATTAAAAAAAGCTGAAAATGAAACCTACCCTGCAGGGTTGTTATTAACAGTAAAAACAAGATCACACATGTGGAAACACTAAACACAGTTATTTGGCTTCCTATACGACTGTGGTTTCCAAATATTGTTGCACACTGGAATCACTTGGAAACCTTTAGACTTCTGATGCCTGGCTTCCACGCCCAAGCATCTGATTTAATTGGTATGGGGTATAGCCTGGACATTGGGATCTTTCAAAGACCTCCAGGTGATTCTAAAATGGGCAGTCAAGTTTAGGAACCACTGCAATCAAGAACTGACTGATCATTAAATGGTATGGCAAATTCAGAGCAAAAATTTTTGGAGCATTCAAGTTATCTATGTACTTTTTTGTACTTAAATTCAGCTGTCCTTTCAGAAAACCCTCTTAAGATTATATTTAACAACTATGGATCGATTTGCTTCGTGGTTTGTTTTTTTCCCAGAGTGTACAATGTACATATTTACCCAGTGACACAAGATAAGGCCATAGCTTAAACTTCGTGCTCCCTTTTACATTGCTTTCGAAAGAGACAGTAGCTATAAGACTTGACTTCTACCTTATACCATACACAAAAATTACTTTGTAATGAATCATAGAGCTAATTGTGAAGCTAAAACAACTAAGTTTCCAAAAGGCCCTAGTCGGCCCTTGGACTGAAGGGTCTCCGGTTCTATTTCAGTCAAGGATAGATACCTTGGTTGCAGGCTTGATCCCAGGCCCCCAGTCAGGGCATGTGCGGGAGGCAACCAAATGTTCCTGTTTCTCCCCTTCCTTCCACTCTCTCTAAAAATCAATGCGAAAAATATCCTCCGGTGAGGATTAACCAAAAGAAAAAAAGAAAACAGACTATCATCATGACATTAGGGCAAAAATTTCTTAAACAGGAGACGAAAATTACTAACCATAAAAGAACCATTGGACTTAATTTTAAAAATTATCAAAATAAACAAAAAACTCCACAAACAAAAAAAACTCCCAAACAAAACAAAAAAACCTCAAAACAAAAAAATTTGAACAAAAGCAAATTTCCCTTATGCTGGCTTGCCCCTAATTTGCCAGTATCTGACTTTGCGCTAAGAGCGACTTGCTGACAAAATGGAATTACCTCTTGAAAATGTGAGCTCACCATGAAAAGACATGGAGGTACTTTAAACGCATATTGCTAAGTAAAAGAAGCCAAACTGAAAAGACTATATTCTGTATGATTCCAACCATGAGATTCTGGAAACAATAAATTATAGGGACAATAAAAAGATCAGTGGTTGCCAGGAGAGGAAGGGGTTGGAAAGAGGTTGAGTAAGGGGTAAGGGGATCAGAGGATTTTTAGAGCAGTGAAACTACTCTGTATCATATTTTAGAATAGTGAATACATGACATTTTGCATTTGTCAAAACTTGCGGAACTGTACAACACAGAAAGAACCCTAATGTACACTACTAATTTTAGTTAATAATGTATCAAGGCTGGTTCATCACTTCTAACAAATGTATCACACTAATTAGAGATGCTAATATGGGAAACAGGAGAGGGAATATACCGTAACTTCGTACTTTCTGCTCAAGTTTTCTGTAAACCTTTAAAACTGCTTTAAAAAAGTTTATTAATTCTTCCAAAAAGCGATTAAAAAGTGAGCTCAAAAGTATTGTGTTGATAATATGGTATCTGTAAAAAGTAACCTTTTCACTGCTATATTAATCAACCCAGTAACCAGTTTTATTGTTATCATGTCAATCATTCATTTAAACATTTGTTGGCAAGGGGGCAATGGCTTGTTTTCAGTGTTTGGCTTGTTTTCAGTGTTTGGCTTGTTTTCAGTGTTTGGCTTGTTTTCAGTGTTTAATGGGGGGGGTGGGGGGGATGACTTTATAGGATTCAGAAAACCCAAAAACCTAAATGTGTTTTTTAAAAAACACAATTTTATTGTCTATATAGCTATTCAAAAGTCTGAAGAAACTCAGTGTTATAAACTACAAATATAGGTACTCTAGCATATCTAAATTATGGTCTTTGAGCCCTAACTGGTTTGGCTCAGTGGATAGAGTGTCGGCCTGTGGACTGAAGGGTCCCAGGTTTGATTCTGGTCAAGGACATGTATCTTGGTTGCCGGCACATCCCCAGTAGGGGACGTGCAGGAGGCAGCTGATAGATGTTTCTCTCTCATTAATGTTTCTGACTCTCTATCCCTCTCCCTTTCTCTCTGTAAAAAATCAATAAAGTAATAAAAAAAAAATTATGGTCTTTGATTATGAGTAAATCCTACTTAAATTTAAAAAAAACAACTGCATATCAAATTTTAATAATAAGAAAAGACTGCTTCTGCTTTTAAAATAGATTTATTTAAATGTAATGCCACTATTTTCTTATGCTACATTGGACATGAAACATGTTTCTCCATAATCCTTAGAAAATGTTTACACTAGAGGAGAAACTAAGATGGCGGCTTAAACACCGGGAAATTGCTGCTTCCCACAACAATCGATAAATGCACCAAAAACACACGGTGGACATCATCCAGAACTACAGGAGGGCTGGCTGAGTGTAAATTCTACAACTAGAAGGAAAGAAAAGCACACTGCGAGCAGGAGGAGCTGCGGAGGTGGAGTGCAGAGGTACGGGGGCTCGCGCGCGGAAAGGGTCTGGCACCTGAGGACGCGGCTGTCTTTTTGAATCCGGAGGGAGACACAAGCTCCCGATGGCTCTGAAATTCGGTTCCGGGAAGTCTCTGGGGACCCAGGACTCATACGGGGAGATACTGGACTGTCTGGCAGCGGGCGAGCTTGAGAGCGGCTTTCCCTCAGAGGTGCTTGCAGCCATTGCCGGGACACTGGGACTCGCGACTCCTTAGGGCAGGGCTGAGGCTCCGCCATAGCTGCTTTCTCCGCCCTTTGATTTCTTGAGACCCCGCCCCACCCAGGCTGAGGCAGAGGCTTTTGCATATGAATGCCCCGGCCATTTGCAACCTGTAATTACCTAACCACAGCCAGGCCAGATAGACCCAGAACTTCCAAGAGAAGGCCCAAGGCCCCACAGCGGCTTGCATTGCTACACAGCTGAGCATCATCAGGGCACTTCCAAACTCCAAAAAAAGGGAAGGGGAATCTGCAGTTCTCCTCGTAGTTCCTGCTGTGTAACCTCAGGCAGAGGCTAAATTAGCACCTCCTTAGATCCAAGAGCCACTGTACCCAGTGGTCAGAGGGGAACCATCCAGATCACAACTCCTCAGATCCATAAGGGACACACTCAGGGGGCAGTCTCAGTGAGCACCAAAGCCCCACTGAAGCAAGTCTTGCCCCAGAAGGGTGTCTCCAGCACAGAAGTTCTCCCACTGCAGACACAGCTGATTCTCACTGCCAATTGCCCTGGAGGTCAATTCCTCCCAGTGATCCTACAACAACCAAGGCATAGCTACAACAAGACTGTGCACAAAGCCCACGAGGGGGTGCACCAAGAGTGTCCACCTCAGGTAACTGGGGAGGCTGAGCCACTGGGCCCTACAGGACACCTAGCACACAAAACCACTCTATCAACACAGGGAAGCAGCCAAAATGCGGAGACAAAGAAACAGGTCACAAATGGCAGAAATGGAGGAAGCAAACGACTGGATATAGAGTTCAAGGCCACGTTTATAAGGTTTTTCAAGAATTTTATGGAAACCGCCAATAAATTTAATGAGTCCCTCAATAAGTATAGTGAGACCATGGAGAACATGAAAAAGGACCAACTAGAAATTAAGCATACACTGACTGAAATAAAGAATAATCTACGGAGATCCAACAGCAGACAAGAGGATCCCAAAAATCAAGTCAAAGATTTGAAATACAAAGAAACAAAAAATACCCAACCGAAAAAGAAAAAAGAAAAGAGATTCCAAAAATATGAAGATAGTGTAAGGAGCCTCTGGGACAACTTCAAGCGTACCAACATCAGAATTATAGGGGTACCAGAAGAAGAGAGAGGGCAAGATATTGAAAACCTATTTGAAGAAATAATGACAGAAAACTTCCCCTACCTGGTGAAAGAAATAGACTTACAAGTCCAGGAAGCGCAGAGAACCCCAAACAAAAGGAATCCAAAGAGGACCACACCAAGACACATCATCATTAAAATGCCAAGAGCAAAAGACAAAGAGAGAATCTTAAAAGCAGCAAGAGAAAGACAGTCAGTTACCTACAAGGGAGTACCCATACGACTGTCAGCTGATTTCTCAACAGAAACCATGCAGGCCAGAAGGGAGTGGCAAGAAATATTCAAAGTGATGAATAGCATGAACCTGCAACCAAGATTACTTTATCCAGCAAAGCTATCATTCAGAATAGAAGGTCAGAGAAAGAGCTTCACGGATAAGAAAAAGCTAAAGGAGTTCATCACCACCAAACCAGCATTATATGAAATGCTGAAAGGTATTCTTTAAGAAGAGGAAGAAGAAAAAGGAACTCTTACCATTTGCCACAGCATGGATGGAACTGGAGAGCGGATAAATACCACATGATCTCACTCATTTGTGGAATATAATGAACAACATAAACTGATGAACAAGGACTGATCCAGAGACGGAGAGGCATTGATTGGACTGTCGGGCTTTGGAGGGAGGGTAGGGGAGGGTGGGGGTAAGGGGGAAAGATCAACCAAAGGACTTACATGCAGGCATATAGGCCTAACCAATGGACATGGACAACGGGGGGGGGGGGGGGGGTGAGGGCATGAGCGGGGGGGGGCGGGTAGAGGGTAACGTGGGGACAAGGACACATATGTAATATCTTAATCAATAAAAATATATTAAAAAAAAAAAAGAAAATGTTTACACTAAAAAAATCACCCAGTCTTGACAATTTTTTAAAACCAATATGCCAATCTTCATGAGTGATAAACTCAGTCTATCCAGAAATACAACTCGATCCCATAACTTGCAATGTTTTCTATAAAAATTAGTACATATAAAGTAACTGTTTTATATATTTCTTCCTACTGAAAAGTTTGAAACTTCCGAAACACAGCACAATTTAAAAACTTTTATTGTTAATAGCATGTTTCCATCTCCGTTTTTTGCAACTAATGGAAATATATTAGCTGGAGATCAGAAAATAGAATTATAATTTAAATGAACACAATGAGAGCATAATTTATAAATGCACAAATTTAGTCAAACTTTGTTATATAACAAATAGAAAAATCTAACTACTTTGATTGTTACAAATAGTATTAAAAACAGACAAACACATACACACATGGGAAAAAAACATTTTGTTCCAGTTATTTTAACTCGCACAGTGGTCCTCATTAAAAGAAAAGTGCAGAAAAAGTATTTCTTAAAAACCTCATCAAATTACATGTAATAACAGGTTTTTGTAAAGATTTTTCTTTAGGAATGAAAATGTGAAAATCTTAAGAAAGTAGCGTGAATTAGTAAGGTTAGTAGATGTATGTTGGCAAATTGAGATTTTAGGTGGCTCAAACTCCTATGTTCCTGTGCATCAGAAGGGGATTTTGTTGTGTCTGCAAGCCAAACTAAGTAGGAAAGAGATTTTTTTTTGGTTCACTGACAGTTTTTCCCATTAGTGATTCGCTTTATTATCAACTAGAGGCCCAGTGCATGAAATTCGTGCACGGGTGTGGTCCCTAGGCCTGGCCAGTGATCGAAGCACAAGCGTCTGGTGAGGAAGGACAGGTCCCAGCTGACCTCTGGGCCCCGTGTGCCCCCCTCCACCTGAGTCATCGGGTCCCCATCCAGCTCCCTCAGCGCGTGGGAGCCAGGCGGCGGCCCCACCCCCCACTGCCGCTGCTGGTCGCTGTCTTTGGGGTGATCGGACCCTGCTCGCACCTGCCTTGGCCTGGTGCTGCCTGCTCACCTGCTCCACCATTCCGCTGCGGTCCTGCTCTCGTCAGGGCCCATCGGGGCCGGCAGTGCCTCCACTGCTACCCGCTGCCAGCGCCACGTCACCAATGCCTGCTATGTTCCACGCTGCCCCCTGGTGGTCAGTGCATGTCATAGCGAGCAGTTGAACTCCCAGTTGAAGGGACAATTTGCATATTAGGCTTTTATTATATAGGAGATTTAGAAACAGCTTCATCCTGAAAATTTACTGCTAGATGGTTGGAAAGGACTATTAGACTGTGAAAATTTCTAGCACAAATGCACTGAGAAACATCATTCCTAGTCTGAGACTCTATTATCAAATAGAGAAATGTTCCCTATTAAAATTGGTCTTAAAACATAAAAAATGTGAAAACAGCAAATACCAATAAAATGAAAAACAAAAAAAAAACAAAACCCACAAAATTCTGAAAAGTACATGATCAACATGATTTACTTTAGCTATCTAAAAGTATCCACAAAAGTCTATTTACAAAGTGTGCTTACATTGCATTTAAAAAGAGATGTATCAGGTGTTAATAAGTCATTATAGCAGTTTTATAAAGATTCATATTCTTCCAAATATTAGTCATTATTAAAAAAATAGAAGAGGCTGTAAACTGTCATTGCCTTGAAAGAGCACGTGATCTTAAGGGAAGAAACATCTCACTAGAGTTTCCACAAGTTTCTTCGTCTAGCTGCAAGTCTGGGGGCAAAGGAGGAGCCCCAGGGTCCCCAGGTCTGGGAAGTGTAGTTGAAGAGAATGTAGGGTTTTCACTTTTGCCTACTTCTAGGACAGGCAAATTCAGAGATGAATGAGTAGAAAAAAAAGGGGCTGTGCTGGATTCTCCTTCGGGATGGTACATAGTGGACGCTCTCCGTTTTTCAGAGAAATAACTCTCATCTGAATTAGATCTAGAGAGGTTGTTTGTGGCTCCATCTGGAAAAGGCTCACAGTTGCTACATTTTAGTCCTACAATAAAATTATTCAGATGTTAATAAAAAGTAACAAGAAAATTGAGTTCAATTTTAAATATTACAAACTAGTTACCACACAAAATTTAAATAACTTACAAATTCTGTCATAATCCATTTCACATTTCATTTGCTTTTCCCAACAACTATGAAGTGTATACAATTACATACGTTTTCTAGGTAAGGAAATAGTCTCAAGGAAGCTAAATAACATGCTATAAACTCACTTCGTATACTTATATCCTTAACCATTGAAAGACCTGGGAAAAATAAAGTAGTCCTTAAAATTTTTCATAAAGTAAGAAATGGCTTTCAGCCCTGGCTGGTTTGGCTTGGTGGATAGAGTGTCGGCCTGCGGACTAAAGGGTCCCAGGTTTGATTCTGGTCAAGAGCACATGCCCAGTTGCAGGCTCAATCCCGAGTAGGGGCATGCAGGAGGCAGCTGATCGATGATTCTCTCTCATCATTGATGTCTCTCTCTCTCTCTCTCCCTTCCTCTTTGAAATAAAAAATTATATATTAAAAAAAGAGAAAGAAATGGCTTTCACAACTAATATTCTTTAACATATTGGCACAAAAAACCATTATCTAATAAAAACAAAATTTAAACAGGGTATAGCTAAAATTCTATGAGTTAATGAATATTTTTTTTAAAATATATTTTATTGATTTTTTACAGAGAGGAAGGGAGTGGGACAGAGAGTCAGAAACATCGATGAGAGAGAAACATCGATCAGCTGCCTCCTGCACACCCCCGACTGGGGATGTGCCCGCAACCACGGTACATGCCCTTGACCAGAATCGAACCTGGGACCTTTCATGTCGCAGGCCGACGCTCTATCCACTGAGCCAAACCAGTTAGGGCGAATTAATGAATCTTAATTACTGAGTCTTGAATCACAGGGTGTTAGAAGTAGAAGGGATTTTAGAGGTCATCTGGGAGAGCCTCTATTTTTTTTTTTTTTGAATCTCTTACTATTAAAGATGGGCAAACAGGGGCCCAGAAACAGTGAAGTCATGCCTAGCATTCCAGGACTATTTCATTGAAAAAAGAGAACTAGATGCCAGGTTTCCTCTTCACATTAAATAATGTTCTGATTTTCAACCTAACAATTTACTTAAGTGATGGCAGTTGTTCTGATCAAAGAATTTTACCATATCAAAACGGTATAGCCAACAATTAGCCTCAATACAGAAAGAATAAACACAAACACATTTATTTTTGTTAGGCTTAGCAAAAATATTCAACCCACAACTATCTATTGACACAGAACCTTCTGAGTTGACAAATGTTATGTAAAACTTGAAGTCTATAAAGCACATTTATATATCATTTTTTCCCACTAGTTTTTCAATTTCACAATACAGTCAGCATGTCTGTTCCATGCTATAGAAACTATTTTTTTAAATATGGCTCAGAAGGGGAAACTTCCACTGTGTTCCAGCATGCACTTATAGAGAGTGATCTCCTTAAAGGCAGAACCCCAAATTACTCATTTCTGTACTCCCAGTGCCTACAGCAGCTGGAATAGAGTTACATCATATTCACATTTAACGTAACTGCTCTGGAAAGAGAGATGGAGAATGAGATGGGGTTTAGGGCGAGAGGGGAATTTAAATTGTACAAGCAATTCTACAGACCATTCCAATCAGTGAGTGTGTGCACTGGGGTTAGGGTGAAACAGGAGACATAAATTTGCTATTCCTTCATCCACCTCAGTTCTCATGCCTCTCTCACATTTTGCCAGACTGAGTATAATTCTAGTGTTTAAAGTTATGTATAATTTATACAACATGATTCTTATAAACACAGCCAACTACTTTATCTTGTGATCAACTGGTAGGAGAAAAACTGAGTTGGACATATTAAAATACTTTGTTTATACACTATTCTTTATGTGTAAGTGCATTTTCAGGAGTTACTTTTGACTAGCTTAATCTGCCATTCTGCTGACTTTAGAAACAAACCCCTGTGTACACTGGGACTTTATTATAGTTATATTTTCTATAAATTATACTGTTAACTGGATATAAATATAGAACATTAAGTGATATTCCACTTTTCCAGTATAATGACATCCTACTATATATAAGTTAAAAATGCAAATGAATGTAATTCTGAAGCTTAAACTTTTCAATGAAAGCAAAATGATCATTTCTGGGTTTTTTTGTTATTGTTTTGCATTTTACTTCTAAAAGCATTGTTACATTTAAATGAACTCTTGGATATCTAAGATATTTACCTTTCAGATATTCTAGTTTTATATTTCGAAGTTTTAGCACTTCATCTGTAATCTTCTGTATCAGGAAGTTCTGTGTTTTTTCTCGCCGAATAGATTCAACAAGGGTATCTAGTCCTTTGGGGTTTTCTTGTAAGTAGTCTAACAATTTTCCAGCCCTTTTTCTACTTGATGTTCGGCAAGAAATTTCTTCAGTGTCTTCTCTACTGAGTATTTTCTTTGCACGCAGATGATCAAAATGTCTCTCAGCTATGATTTTTTCACACAGATATACACGCAAATTTTCTAAAGCCTGAAAGACATAAAATGTGCTTCAATGTTATTTTTTTTTAACACCTAAGGAAATCACGTAGTAAACTTCAGGCTTACTAAAATGCACGCTATTAAGATGAAAGTCGAGTAGACAAAATAAGTCCTAGATGAGACATTCCGTACAGCTTCTGTCCTGCTCCGATCTCATGTTCACATCTATAAACCAAGACCAGGGCATTGTGAGGAGAAGTCATGGTAATCCAAAGGATTTGGGTCCGTGGGAATAGAGAAGTCTGCTGAAGGCCACCTTTGGGGCTAAAGATGAGGGCAGAGGCTTCCATACATTTCAGTTACCATTTATCAAGGAATCCAGAATTAGTCAGGACCAGAGAGGGTAACTTGAGGTCTCATAGCTTATAACTTCCTCATGTTTGTTAATTTTCCATCTTCCTTGAGTAAAACTATTATAAAAAAAAAAAAACCTCACTAAACTAAAAGGACCCATAATGTGTCTATCTTTGGACTCAGCTGGAAAGACTGTAACTCAGTGAGTCAGTTAGTAGAAGGGAGGCAGAAAGATGTGGAGAAGCCCTAACCAGTTTGGCTCAGTGGATAGAGCGTCGGCCTGCGTATTGAAGGGTCCCAGGTTTGATTCTGGTCAAGGGCATATACCTTGGTTGGGGGCACATCCCCAGTAGGGGGTGTTCAGGAGGCAGCTGATCAATGTTTCTCTCTCATTGATGTTTCTAACTCTCTATCCCTCTCCCTTCCTCTCTGTAAAAAATCAATAAAATAATATATATATATAAACAAAGAAAGATGTGGAGAAGGCGGGGGGAGGGGAGGGGGGAAGAGGAGAAACCTAACTTAAAGGAATAGTGAATGCTGAAAGAAATGAAAAGAAATCACAGAAAACAGGTCTAGACCTGATAGGTAGCTAAAGGGGCTTAATTAGCAGAAAAATGACATGGGTCCGAATAAACAGCATCAATAGTCCAAAGCCAGTGATGTATTCTAGCTCCTCCGTTTACTACATACAGGTAAGTAACTCCTCTGTGCCTCAGTTTCCTCATCTAAGTGTTATGAAGAATAAGTACATGTAAAGTTCTTAGAGAAGTTAATGATCAATAAACGTTACTGATGGTAACAATGATAACTAATTTGACTTACATTTATAATGATGATCAAAAGGCAATGGAAGATTTTAGAAATACCCTAGTATATGGTGGCAGAAAAGTAGGCTAGGTGAAGTGTTCCTATAGTTCTCAGTCCACTGAACCCCAAAATTCATTTGTTTATTCACACAACAAACATTCATATATCTAAATACCTAATATACCAGGTGCTAAGCATGCAAAGATCAACAAGACTTGAATCCCACAAGTAAAGGGCATATGGTCTAGTTGGAGAGTACGTATCACAAGTAAGCCAATAATTAAAAGACAATGTGGTATGACCCAGAAATTAAAAGACTGGGGAAGCACAGAGTAAGCAATTCACTCTACCTACAATATCTGGGAAATTTACAGAGGCTACACTTTTGCTAGAGCAAGGTGCACAGTGGGAAAATAGCAAAAAGTCTGGGGTAGTTGGCACACAGGCTGCATGTGACAGGGTGGTGAGGAAAGTAATTAGTAAGGAAAACGGGGGTGAAATCATGGAAAAATTTTTAAAAATATATGTTTTTATTGATTTTAGAGCGAGAGGAATGGAGAGATAGAAACATTGACGCGTCAACATCCATTGGCTGCCTCCGCCACACCCCCTGCTGGGGATTGGGCCCACAACTGGGGCATGTGTTCTGACAGGGAATTGAACCAGTGACCTCTTGGTGCGTGAGTCAACACTCAATCGACCAGGCAAAAGAATTTTTATAACATGTTGAGGAACACACATTTCCCTGTAGCCAAAAGAGTCATCTAAGGTTTACAAATAAGAAACAATAAGAACATTTTTGCAGAGAACTGGGAGAAGGAAAAACGAGGGTCAGAGGAGACCAATTAGAAGATTGCTGCAATATATTACGTAATATATATTGAGTGCATAAATTTAAGTTGTGAAGATAGAGACAGACTACATAAAAAAGATGAACCCCTTGAAAAACCTGTTATTATTTTTACCACCTATATGCTGATGATTCCCATATTTGTGTATGTGATCAAGACTTTTCTCCACCTACACATCCCAAAGGTACTTGAAATTCAACGTCATAAACCAGATTTATCTACCCCTATTCTTTTCCTTTGATGTTAAACTCATTCATCCACCCACCTAATCATGCTATAAAACCTACAACTGATCCTTGACTTTTTCTTTTCTCCCTCTTTCACTCACTTGCCACATCTGATCATCCACCCACCAAGACCTGCCACTCTACCCTTTATATTTATCTAATCTGTCCCTTCACTTCATCTCTATTATTAACATTACTCTAGTTCAGGTCCTTATATGTTGCATGGACTATTAACAATGGACACCTAGCTATACTTTCTACTTCTCTCCTCCCTCTCAAAAGTCTCCTTCACACACCTATCTGATCTTCCAATTTTTCAAAAGAAAATGGAAATCTGGGGTGTTATATAGAGTCTAATATTGAAATGTCACCAGCTAATTTTTTGAAAATTTAAAACACTGTGTTCTACCCTTGACTTAAAAGGATCAATTTCCTCAACATCGGCAGAAGAATAGGTCTCAGACCAACCTCAGTTCAAATCTTGAGAACTGGGACAAGTTACTTAACCTCTCTAAACTTCCTGTTCCCTACTGATAAAATAATAATACTTTGGAGGACTGCTAGGAAGACTAAATGAGACAGTGAATATAATAGTTATTTGATAATGTCAGACAGGGCACTTCACAGTATGGATCCTACCTACCTCTCCAGTTTAATCTATCACCACCTCTATCAGTTCTGGTACTTTATGTTGTACCTAAAACTGCTTGTTCGGAACTCTACATTTCTTTTTTTTTTAAATATATATTTTATTGATTTTTTACAGAGAGGAAGGGAGAGAGACAGAGAGTCAGAAACATCGATGAGAGAGAATCATCGATCAGCTGCCTCCTGCACATCTCCCACTGGGGATATGCCCGCAACCCAGGTACATGCCCTTGACCGGAATCGAACCTGGGACCTCTTAGTCCACAGGCCGACGCTCTATCCACTGAGCCAAACCGGTTTCGGCTACATTTCTTTACGTTGTTACCTTTATCTTGTTTTCTCTTCTCTATACCCCAAGTCGTTATTCATCCTTTAAGATCCAGGACAGTGGTCATCTCCTTCAGGAAGCTTTACCTAAACTCCTCAGAATAAGTTAGGCACCCATCTCCTCTGTCCTTGCAGTACCCTATGGATACATTTCATTTTTCTATATACCAAGACTCCACTTTTCATCTCCCAATTCATCCCGACATTCCCATTCTGTCCCACCACTCTTCTCAAAGTCACCAATGACCTCCTTAATGCTAAATCTGATACTTTTCAATCATCTTCTCAGCAACACGAACACAGTTGACCACTACTTCCTTGAAATACCTTTTTTTGCCTCATATGCATACCACACTCTCCTGGCTTTCTTCCCATCTCTGTGGCTATAACTTCTCACTTTTCAAAATTCTTCTATGATTTCTCTCTTCCCTTTTAGCTCTCAACTTTCTAGGTGAACACATTCAATCTCATACTTACCTTTCCAGGTCAGATCTCTCTTCTGATCTCCAGACTTGTTGGTTAAGTTGCTGGTTTGACATTTCTACTTACTAATCTGATTCCACTCTCTTCCTCAACTCCTACATTCAATCCATTACAAGGCCTATCATTTCTATTTCAAAAATGCACCTGGAATTCTCCTGCTCCATCCATTTCCACTGCCTTCAACCTGATCTAAATCACCATCATCTCTTAACTATATAAATTCTACAAGTCTCTTCATTGGCTTCCCTCTTTTCACTTTTGCTCTCCTTAGTCCACACAATAGGCAGAGGGATCTTTTAAAATATAACATTAGTTCTTCAATAAGTCCCTACAGCACTTGTGAAAAAAATCCAAACACTTTACTACCATCTGTAAGACCCTTAATAATATGGCTCTAGGCCACCTTCCTAACTTCACCTCAGGGAACCTTCTGCCTTTTTCCTTGTTCCCCAAGTCATAAGATCTTTGCAAATTCTGAGTTCTGTCATATCTTTCAGGAACCACTTTAAATGTAACCTTCCCTGACCATCCTACCTCGAGGAGATGCCCCGTTATTGTCTCAAAATCTGTCTGTCTCCTTAATGTCTCCTTAATAGTACTTAATGTAATTATACATTTATTTGTTTTCAACCCTAATGACCTACATGTTTGAAGGAGGCAAGAACCAGGTATGTTTTGTTAGACTCCGTGTACCCTGAACTTAGCAGAGTGCCAAGTGAATGGTGTTTTGGATAAATGTGTTTTATAACTTATAATTATCATTTTATGTCTATCTCCCTCCTCCTAAGAAATCTAGCTCTTTTCAAACTAGGATTGAATCTTAGCTTTAAAAATTTGAACTGTTAGATTCAACCTCAGTATCAGCTTCATAGCAGCATGTAATCCATATTAATAAAACTGAACTAAATTCAACCAAAAAGATGATGTAAACTAGATGGGGCAGAAGGGAAGGAGGAGTATAGGGAAGAAGCGGGAGTTTCCAGGAGGATGGATGGTGGTATACTATTCATCAAGGCTGAGAACACAGTAGGAACAACAAGCAGCTTTGGGGGGAGGGATGATAAAAAGTTCAATTTTAGACAAGGGGAGGAATCTGCAGGTTATAAAAGTGGATTTCCAGCAGACAGTTGGAAATAAGTGCCTCTAGTTGAGAGAAAAGGTCATAAACCATTTTGGGAAAATATCATGACAAAAATTTTTTAAAAATATGTGTATACACTTTTCTTTCATAGGCCTCCTGAAACTCATCCATGATTCCCCAAGGTTATGAATTTCTGATATGGCTGAAATCATGGAAATGGAGAGTATCAATGAACTCATAGAAAAAAAATAAGGCCTGGAAGCTACTCTTCACATCTGTGTTTGTGTACAGGTTTTATGTTCTTCCACTTGTAATATCTCATTGCCAGTTTTATCAAATTCTTCCGGATCCGGGAATGAAAATACTCTCCCTTAGAGACTGTTGTACAGATTCAATGGGAACACTGTCAATTGTGTGAGACAGCATCTGGAACAGAGCAAAGCCTAGCTCTCTGAGTTCATGGTTTTACTGGCACACATCTTGAATAAGACAGCATTCATTTATTATATATTAACTATCAATGTCCCAATCTCATCTCAACTAGGATGTAAAGCAGGGGCCTGTTATTTTTTGTATCTGTCCAGGCTCCAGGATAGTGCTTTCCACATAGCAAGTGTTCCATAAATATCTGCTAAATGAGGACACTACGGCAGAAAAGTCCAAGTTATGTCCCGTGTCCTCCTGCTAACGAATCCGACCGTAATCGTGAGCACAATGGAATACACTTCACAGGAGAGAGAAAAGGAGATTTTAAAGCAGATGAACATTTAAAAAGCTGTTGTCCTGCCCAGTGCACAAACATGATTTTGTAAGTTTTGTGTTGTTGAGCCAGAGCACACTTCACGTGGAGTCTCTGTTTTTAATCTGCATTGACATAAACTATTTCAGTGGCAGGCGCTCATGCAGGTCTCAACTGGCAGAACAACTACAGGCACAGGGAAAAGGGGAAACAAGTCATATCTCAGCAAAGCCAGTGCTGACGCATAGTAAATATTACGATTTTCTGCCGCATCCAAGCAGAACAAAACGTAACCACTACATATTTTCAACGTCTGCGTGTCAATTTAATTCTCGGGCTACAGGTTCTCACCCCCCTCCCCTCCATTTAAATATGTGGGCGTTGGCTTACGAGGGGAATTCCAGGTCGTGCTTTCAGCTGTGGAGCTTCCCCCAGGCCCCTTTGCAAGAGAGTTTCACATATGTATTTGCTCCACTGCTCGGGTCCTTTGATCTGGTCCAGCCTCTGCTCCAGGGGGAGCCAGCAGCCCGGAGAGCCGGACTCAGGATGAGCGAGCGCCGTCGGCCCCTAACAGCGCGGCTCCCCAGCGCAGGGGGGGCGGGATCACCGGGGGGCAGGCGGCGAAGAAACCCTCCACCGAAGCAAGTCCCGGACACCCCAGCTCTGCTTTCAGCGATTTAAACCGTAGATTCACAGGTGGCCGGGGGTCACTTCCATGAAGGCTCCCGGCGGCCCGGCCCGCCCCTCCCACCCGCAGGCTCCTCCTCTGACCCCCGACTCGGACTCTGGGTTTCCGCTTTCCGCGCCCGCCGGGCGGCAGGCAGCCGGCCCCCGCCCGCCCCCAGCCCGCGGGGCGCCAGGGCGAGATGGTGCTACTCACGTCCTTCTTCACTTCCGTCAGGTCCTCCTCGGTGAGGGACGGCGCGGGGGGCTCCATGGCGGAGGCGGGGATGGCGCTTCTTCCGGGTCCGGGAGCTCGGGCAGCGCGCCCCACCTAAACTGGGGGCTCCGGCCTCGGGAGGAGGGGCGAGAAGCGGAGGCGGAGCGGGTCGGGAGGAAGAGCGCTGCCCCTTCGAAAACAGAAGGGCTCGGGGGTCGAACCGCAGCGCTTCCTGCCTTGCCTCGCGGGTGACAGCGACGCAGACCTACGTGTCCGACGCGGGCCGTGGAACCCCGCTGCTTCCCTCTCCTGAAGGCTCGGGCGCAGGTGCCTTCCCTTGGGGAGGCGGGGCCTCGGGAAGAGCCCGCCCCCCTCTGCGGTAGCCAATGAGAGCCAGCCCGTGGGCCTATCCTGTCCCGCCCCCCGCCCGGCCGGAGCCTTTCGGGAGTGGCTCCGCCCCCAGCCTTAGGTCATTTGCATGTGGCCGCGGGTGGGCCTCCCGGAAAGGAATCGTTTCCGCGGGTGGGAGCTGTGGCTGCGACGCCCGCGGGCGCTCCCCGCCTCGCTGACGTCTGGCTGGCGGAGTCTCCTCTTGGCGGCTCCTCTGCGCCTCTGGGTTCCTCCCCTTTTCCCAGACCCCGCCCTCCGAGTTCCTGTGCTGTGTTTGCCCACTCAAGTCTTTAAATTACATGATCACACGCCTAACTCCAATACGAAAAGAAATGTTTGACAGGGCGGAAGCACCTACAGTCCCACCGCGTCAACAATTTAACGTTTCTGTACTTTTTGGTTACTGTTTATTATATATATATTTTCTTTTTCATCTGTAAAAAAGGGCTGCCTCCATAGGGCTGCCATGAAAATGAAATATAAATGTTAAGTGTCTTAGAGGTACTCGACATACAGTGTGCTCTCAATTTATATATATATATATATATACATATGTATATGTATATATATATAAAATTTTATTTTATTGCTTAAATTATTACAAAGAGTATTACATATGTCTCCCTTTTTTCCCCATTGACCTTCCCCTGGCCTCCCCTACCCCACAGTGTCTTGTGTCCATTGGTTATGCTTATTCAGGGGTGGGCAAACTTTTTGACTCGAGGGCCACAACCGGAGGGCCAGAACAAAAGCATGGATGGAGTGTTTGTGTGAACTAATATAAATTCAAAGTAAACATCATTACATAAAAGGGTACGGTCTTTTTTTTCAATAGTTTTATTCATTTCAAACGGCCGGATCCGGCCAGTGGGCCGTAGTTTGCCCACGGCTGGCTTATATGCATGCATACAAGTCCTTCTATTGATCTCTTACCCCCCTTCCCACCCCCTAACCCTCCCCGGCCTTCCCGCTGTAGTTTGACAGTCTATTCGATGCTGCTCTGCCTCTGTATCTATTTTTGTTCATCAGTTTATAATGTTCTTTATTATCCATAAATGAGTGAGATCATGTGGTGTTTTTCTTTCATTGACTGGCTTATTCAATTTATATTTTATTATCTTGTGTTACTCAAACATTTGTTATGCATCTTATTCTGTAAGAGTTCTTGCGGAAACCAGTTTGGCTCAGTAGATAGAGCATGGACCTATGGACTGAAAGGTCCCAGGTTCGATTCCGGTCAAGGGCATGCACCTGGGTTGCGGGCACATCCCCAGTAGGAGATGTGCGGGAGGCAGCTGATCGATGTTTCTCTCTCATCGATGTTTCTAACTCTCTATCTCTCTCCCTTCCTCTCTGTGAAAAATCAATAAAATATATAAGTAAAAAAAAAAAAAAGAGTTCTCCCATTTTATTGCGGGAGACTGGGGAACAGACAGCTAGGTATTCTAATAGAGGTGTATACAACACAACATGGATAATGCAGGTGAGAGCCCTGGGCCCAAACCATCGTTTGGACAATATGCTAAATAAACTAGAGGGAATCAGAAGCTCCAAGGGTAGGTAAAAATGACAAAACTAAAGACAAACTCAGGAACCCCAATATTTAAGGGAAGAGAAAGCAAAAGAACCAGAAAAGAAACATATTGCCAAAGCCACACCAATGTAGTTTTGATCACAACAGAGGGATTCTGCTTTTAACATTAGCATTATGTCGTATGTCTTTTTCCACATTGATACACCGTATTTTTTCTGATTGCTTAATCTCCCATTACCCTGGTATTACCCAATGTGCTTAACTATTTGTTCTTTCACTTCACAAATATCTATTGAATGTCAACTAAGTGCCAGACACTGTTCTAGGTACTAGAGGAAACTGCTTATGAACAAAATAGGTACATTTTTTTCCCCCTCTTGGAGTTTAAATTCTAGTAGGTGTATGTTTGGGGCAGGGCAGATAGACATTTGAAAAGTGTTATGTAAATTATTTATTATGTTAGAAGATGATAGACACTAAGAGAAACTGTAAACCAGGAAAGAAGGATGAGGCTTGATGGAGTGGTAAAACTTAAAATACGGTGGTTAATGAAGACCTCTCTGAAAAGGGGAAATTTGAGTTAGCACTTGAAAGAAGTGAGGGAATGAGCCGTGGGGACATATGGAGAAAGAGAACAGCCAATGAAAAGGATTGTGTGACTGGGAAGGATATGAGGTCCTTGTGTGCCATTGTACATTTACTGTGACATTGTTCTGAGTCATATGGGTTCGCTCTGAGTCAGATGGGAAGCCGCTGGAGGGTTCTGAGCCCAGGAGTGGCACGATCCAATTTAAGATTTGAAAAGGAGCACTTTCACCGTTGCTCTGAAGGGAGGGAAGACCAGTTAGGGAGCTCTTTCCATAACTCAGCCCCCAGGACGTGGTAGTTCAGAACAGGTTGGTAGTAGTAAGGGTGGTGAGAAGTGGGGAAGTGGGGAAATGATTCATTTCCTTTTACAAAGATTGCTGTGGCTGCTGAGTATAGAGTAGTAGACTGTAGGTGTGAGGGAGGAAACAGAGAGACCAGCGGGAGGCTACCACAGTGAGCCGGGCAAAGGGGATGGTGGTGTGACTAGGGTGAGAGCAGTGGTGAACAGTCCTCCATGGTTACCTTGTTATTTCCAATTTTCTATTGTTATAAGACATTTGTCCCTCATTTTTTCACCTACATATTCCCAATCCTTTTTTGAAATATATATATATATGTTTGTTGATTTCAGAGAGAGGACGGGAGAGCGAGAGATAGAAATATCAATGATGAGAGAGAATCACTGATTGGCTGCCTCCTCCACGCCCCCTACTGGGTGGGGATCAAACCCGCAACCCAGGCATGTGCCCTTAACTGGAATCGAACTTGGGACCCTTCAGCCCTTCAGTCTGCAGGCCAACGCTCTATTCATTGAGCCAAACCAGCTAGGCTCCCCATCCTTTTTTTCTTTGATTACCATTTCCTTATCATAAACTCCCAAGAGCAGGAGTATTGACCCTTAAAGAAATGATTCTTTTTTGTCTTTTCATATGTATTTCCATAGGTTCCCTTCAGAGAATTGGCCCATCCATGTGTGGAAATGAACTGTGTTTTGCTAGAACTATACCAGCTCTGCTGATGGAGGAAGGGATTCAGAACCCATCCAAGTAAGTGATTTGAATGATGCCAATTTGACACACCATTTTGGTCCGGCTATTGTGATGTTGTTATTCAGTTGTAGTTCTATTTTCAATGAGACATTTCAAACACACTAAACTATAAAGAATAATATTCCAAACACCCTACATTCATTACCAAGATTTAACAAACATGGATATTGCACCACATTTGCTTCTGTTACGGCTTTTGACTACCAAATGTTAGTGCCAGACAGTCCTGATTCTTGAGCCTTCTTTCACGATGCTTACTATACATCTGACTTTCCTGGTCGTTGACCACCATTTCATTTCTGACACCTCCAACCTTCTTCCATCTTCTATAGTCATTCTGTTATTCATTTATTCAACTAAAAAGTCGTGTCTGCTGTGTGTCAGAGATGGGAGTTATGGAATGAGGTGCAGCTGAGTAAGGAGCTTAGGAATTTTTAACAGCTGAAAGTTTAGTAGCTTATTTTTGAGCCCATGTCTCCTTGTTCCCAAGTCAAATTGTGTCAAAACAGCCATATCAGAATGTCATGTACCTATCACAGAGCTAGTTCATGGCTGGCATTATAGTTTCTGCTTTTTTTTCTAGTGAACCATCTTCCTTCCTAAGCAAACTTATTTCTGCTTCTTTGCTAAATCACAGAATCAGATTATAATGAAGGTTGGGCATATTTTCAAGAAAATAGCCTTGCCCATTCTCTATCTTACAATAATTCTACCTTCTCACATTCCTCTCCTTCCCCCACCCCCCAACTTCTAGATGTGTCATCTGCCTCCTACTGTGAAATACAAGGCATCTGGTTAAGATACTGTGAAGGACGTAGCTTAGGTCAGTGATGGCGAACCTATGACGCGTGTCAGAGGTGACACGTGAACTCATTTTTTTGGGTTGATTTTTCTTTGTGAAATGGCATATAAATTAATTATAAAATAAATATCAAAAATGTAAATCTTTGTCTTACTATGGTTGCAAATATCAAAAAATTTCTGTATGTGACACGGCACCAGAGTTAAGTTAGGGTTTTTCAAAATGCTGACACGCCGAGCTCAAAAGGTTTGCCATCACTGGCTTAGGTGCTGCAAACATAAGGCAGCATATCATAGTGATTCAGAATGAGGATGTTTGGCACTTGATAGACCCAGGCTGGTACAATAGTTTCCTAGGGCTGCCGTAACAAGTTACAACAAACTGGATTGGCACGAACCAACAGAAAGTTCTCTAACAGTTCTGCAGGCTGAAAGTCCACTTTGGTGGGGCCATGCTCCCTCCGAAGGCTCTAGGGAAGAATCTTCTTGTCTCTTCCTAGCTCCTGTGGGTTGCCAGCAGCCCTTGGCATTCCTCAACTGTGGCAGCCTAGTTCCAACCTCGGCCTCCATCTTTACATGGCCTTCTTTCCTGGTTTCCTCCTAGATCTCTGTCTCCAAGGACTCTAGTTATTGGATGTAGGGGCCATGCTAATACAGTATAACTTTATCTTAACCTGATTAAAGGTTGGTTCATAGATGGTTTTCCATCTGCACCCAAGATACTAGTACTGCTGTCAACATGCAGGGAAATGTGCTTTATTGCCCTGCTCTTAATTCTATTTGATTCAACATGTACGCTAATGACTTTATGGGATGAATATCTGGAGCTAGAATTAAAAAATTATTTTTCTAACTGTGCAATTTTTTCTTCCAATGAAATCCTCCATGGAAGCTTAAAAGATAAAACAGATAAAGATGGAACTGCTCTAGGAACCATTAAGAAGAGAGTGGGCCGAAACCGGTTTGGCTCAGTGGATAGAGTGTCGGCCTGAGGACTGAAAGGTCCCAGGTTCGATTCCGGTCAAGGGCATGTACCTGGGTTGCAGGCATATCCCCAATAGGAGATGTGCAGGAGGCAGCTGATCGATGTTTCTCTCTCATCGATGTTTCTAACTCTCTCTCTCCCTTCCTCTCTGTAAAAAATCAATAAAAAAAAAATATATATATATATTTTTAAAAAAGAAGAGAGTGGAAGGCCCTGCCTGCTGGGCCCTTAGACGCTTCCTCTCTCACCCACCGACCTATCCACCCACCCAGTCCTACCACTCTCAGCCCTTCCACACAAGACTCAGGGCTTGATAGAGCATTGTTTGAAAACCCATAATCTAGAAGGTACTTGTGTAATTAGTTTGTGGATAACCCAAAACTGAGAACATAAAATACTTTTCATGGCAGACTGAGGGTCAAGATGAACTCTAACAGAGATCAGTATAAGGTAAACCAAACCAAACCCAAACTGAACTTCTCCGGAGGGGGTTTTATTGAGAATGAAAACATTTCCTTTCCTGCAAGGTATTCAAGCATATCCCAGACAACTTTTTCTACAAAGAAGTCATAGAAGGGAATTAAAAAAACCACAAGATGAGGTAGTTGGCCCAAGTGATTTTGATAGTGGCCACAACCTTAAGCCTTTGGAAAACCATGTTCATACTGCCAGAACTCCTTGTATCTTGAGGATCTCTGCCAACCAGAGGAAGGGTCTGGCCTGCAGGATGGAAAGTTGTTGTTTCTCTCCTTCATCTTTCTCCTGATTTTCCTCATCCAGCTCCACTGGCGTTTTGCCTTGAAAAGAGCTGGCAATGATCATGGGGCATATCAGAGCTACCTTTTGTATTGTTTAATTTTTAATCTGTTATTATTCCATTAGGTTGTAACATTCATAAGACCAGCATTTTATCTGCTTTTTCAGTTGCGCTCCTAGAAGAGTGTCTTGCATATAGTGGGTGCTATGAAGGGAATGTTTTTGTCTCCTCAAAATTCATATGATAAAATCCTAACGCTCGATGCAGTGGGATTAGGAGGTGGGGGGCCTTTGGGAGGTGATTAGGTCAAGAGGATAAAACCCTCATGAATAGGATGGGTGCCCTTTGTCTACCATGTGAATTTATGCAGCACCCAGCAGTCTGCCACCCGGAGGAGGGCCCTCACCAGATCCAGACCAGGCTGGCACCCTGATTGTAGAGTTACACAGCTTCTAGAACTGTGAGCAATGAAATTCTGTTGTTTATAAGCCACCCATCTGTGGTAATTTGTTATAGCAGCCTGAGTGGACTAAGACATTTCATGTACAATAAGTACATGTTGAATGACTGACCGACTAAAGAAAAGCTACTTGACGGGAATAAAGTTTCAGTTATGCACGATGAGTGTGTTCCAGAGATCTGCTGAACAACATTGTGCCTGCAGTTAGCATGACTGTATTGTCTACCTAAAAATCTATTAAGAGGGTAGAGCTCATGTTAAGGATTTTTTTTCCACAATAAAATAAAATGAAATAGAATAAAATGTCAATGTCATTTTAGCCTCGTCCAGTCCTTCCTGGTTCCTCTCAGCAGCCATTCTTACTTCTCTGACACACCAGGATGCAGCTAAAGGGTAATTCAGTGTTTTGTAACTCTCCCTGGCCTCTAACCCACTTGCCCCAACCCATCCCTTGCCTATGCTCCATCTTTGTGGTCTCTGACTCACACCTCATTCTCCGGTTTTCACTTGGACTTGAGTTAGTCCTTGACACTTACTGTTCAAGTTCAGGCAAGTGTCCTAACTGCTCTGTGCCCCAGGTTTCTCAGCTTTAAATATGTGAAGAGGAGTAAAGGTAGACTGTTGGGAAATACTAACATATAAAGGATCAGAAATAGCAACATCTTATCTCATAGATTGATTGAATGCAAGCAGAGTGCTTAGCTTCCTGCATATGCCACACAGGCAGTGAATGTTAGTCATGATCACTTTTGTTATTCTTGAGACTTATTGTCTTTATTATCTCATCCGTGCTTGTCAGCACCTTCCTCGTCAGCACCTTCCTCTTGATCGTGACCTTGATTTTCCTTGGCCACAATGCACTTTCTCCCCTCAACTATGCTGCCTGGAGGGAACAGTCCCCAGGCCGCCTCCTGAGATTCTGGTTCCCTCTGGGCAGCACTCACACCCTGCTGACTTACCTTCAGAGCAGAGAGAAAACTCCATTGCTGAGGGATTAGTAGTTGATTCTGTGTTTCTGGTTGGGCATTGTGCACTGCGTTGAGCTAGCGTCACGTGCTTTAAACTGCTTGGTGCCAGCTCTAAAAACCCCAAACCAACCACTTTTGATGATCTGGATTGTGGTCAAAATTCGTTTAGCTCTACCAACCACCCACAGTTTCATAGAATCTTTGCTGTGTATTTCAACTACACGGAGTTACAACCTTAGCAAAAAGTGCATCCACCTTTTAAAAACTGGAATAGCAACTTTGCCCTTGTTTCAAGGGAAAAATGATTCCATTGTGCCTTTTCTAGGTATGATTCTATTGAGGAACGAACCTGTGTCTCTCTCGGGGGTATATGTTGCCAGGGGATCTTTTGTAGGCACATTACCAATTTCAGGAGCTCTATTTTAGGAAACAGGCAGGGAGAGGATTTGAGTTTTATTTTAGGGAAACATCTCTGGGGCTGTATTGTGTGTGTGTGTATGGGGGCGGGGGGAGTGGGAAACAGTAAGAGAAGAATAAGACAGGAGCTGAGGAGGGAGGGCAGCTTAAAGGGGGACACCCTGAACTCATGAAGTGGTGGCAGTAGTGAGAGACAGAGGGTGTGGGTTTGAGAGAATCAATGAAACTTGCCAGAACCACATGTGACGCAACACCCCGACTCTGTTTTCCATAAAAATCCCAATTACACTTGACATCTTGTGACGCTGAGGCAGGCACTGACTGGAGATGCTCTGTTCCCTCCAGTGCATCCTGGGGACAGGTTTCTTCTCACGATATTTTAGTGCTCACTCACACAAAATTGCTCTCTCATTTTTGCCCCACACCTTGATAGAGGTGTTTTAGGCGTTCTGTGTTGCTTTGACAACATTGTAAGTCACATGAACACTGCCCGAGTCAACTTGCATCTAAACCGGCCATTGTTTTTCTTTGTTGCTCTCAGAAGCACAGATGGAGGATTCTCTGAAGTCACCTTGGCTGAAACAGCAGATTGAGACTTGATTAGCACGCCATCCAGGTGTCCTTAATTTACCACCCATGCCTATAAAGTTACATTTTTTTTATTATTGATTAAGATATTACATATGTGTCCTTATCCCCACGTTACTCCCTACCCCTCCCTTACCCCCCGCTCATGCCCTCACCCCCCTTTGTCCGTGTCCATTGGTTAGGCCTATATGCTTGCATATAAGTCCTTTGGTTGATCTTTCCCCTTTACCTCCACCCTCCCCTACCTTCCCTCCAAGGCCCGACAGTCCAATCAATGCCTCTCCATCGCTGGATCAGTCCTTGTTCATCAGTTTATGTTGTTCATTATATCCCACAAATGAGTGAGATCATGTGGTATTTATCCTTCTCTGACTGGCTTATTTCACTCAGCATAATGCTCTCCAGTTCCATCCATGCTGTGGCAAATGGTAAGAGTTCCTTTTTCTTCTTCCTCTTCTTAAAGAATACCTTTCAGCATTTCATATAATGCTGGTTTGGTGGTGATGAACTCCTTTAGCTTTTCCTTATCTGTGAAGCTCTTTATCTGACCTTCAATTCTGAATGATAGCTTTGCTGGATAAAGTAATCTTGGTTGTAGGTTCTTGCTATTCATCACTTTGAATATTTCTTGCCACTCTCTTCTGGCCTGCATGGTTTCTGTTGAGAAATCAGCTGACAGTCGTATGGGTACTCCCTTGTAGGTAACTGACTTTTTTTCTCTTGCTGCTTTTAAGATTCTCTCTTTGTCTTTTGCTCTTGGCATTTTAATTATGATGTGTCTTGGTGTGGTCCTCTTTGGGTTCCTTTTGTTTGGGGTTCTCTGCGCTTCCTGGACTTGTAAGTCTATTTCTTTCACCAGGTAGGGGAAGTTTTCTGTCATTATTTATTCAAATAGGTTTTCAATATCTTGCCCTCTCTCATCTTCTGGCACCCCTATAATTCTGATGTTGGTACGCTTGAAGCTGTCCCAGAGGCTCCTTACACTATCTTCATATTTTTGGATTCTTTTTTCTTTTTGCTGCTTCGGTTGGGTATTTTTTGTTTCTTCGTATTTCAAATCTTTGACTTGATTCTTGGGATCCTCTTGTCTGCTGTTGGATCTCTGTATATTATTCTTTATTTCAGTCAGTGTGTGCTTAATTTCTAGTTGGTTTTTTTTCATATCCTCCAGGGTCTCACTAAATTTATCAGCGGTTTCCATAAAATTCTTGAAAAACCTTATAAACGTGGTTTTTGAACTCTATATCCAGTCGTTTGCTTTTCTCCATTTCTGTCATTTGTGACCTGTTTCTTTGTCTCCGCATTTTTTATGCTTCCCTGTGTTGGTAGAGTGGTTTTGTGTGCTAGGTGTCCTATAGGGCCCAGTGGCTCAGCCTCCCCAGTTACCTGAGGTGGACACTCTTGGTGCACCTTCTTGTGGGCTTTGTGCACAGTCTTGTTGTAGTTATGCCTTGATTGTTGTAGGTATCACTGGGAGGAATTGACCTCCAGGTCAATTGGCAGTGAGAATCAGCTGTGTCTGCAGTGGGAGAACTTCTGTGCTGAAGACACCCTTCTGGGGCAAGACTTGCTTCAGTGGGGCTTTGGTGCTCACTGAGTCTGCCCCCTGAGTGTGTCCCTTATGGATCTGAGGAGTTGTAATCTGTATGGTCCCACTCTGACCACTGGGTACACTGGCTCTTGGATCTAAGGAGGTGCTAATTTAGTCTCTTCCTGAGGTTACCCAGCAGGAGCTACGAAAAGATCTTCAGATTTCCCTTCCTTTTTTGGAGTTTGGAGGTGCCCCGATGAGGCCCAGCTGTGAAGCAATGCAAGCTGCTGTGGGGCCTTGGGCCTTCTCTTGGAAGTTCTGGGTCTGTCTAGCCCAGCTGTAATTTGTTAGGTAATTTTCAGGTTGCAAAGGGCCAGGGCATTCATATGCAAAAGCCTCTGCTGCAGCCTGGGTGGGGCGGGGTCTCAAGGAATCAACAGGGCGGAGCAAGCAGCTATGGCAGATCCTCAGCCCTGCCCTAAGGGGCCGCCCGAGTCTCAGTGTCCCAGTAATTTAATTGCTGCAAGCACCTCTGAGAGAAAGCCACCCTGGAGTTCCGAGTTCTGCCCGCTGCCAGACAGTCCAGTTTCTCCCCGTATGAGTCCTGGGTCCCCAGAGACTTCCCAGAACTGGAGTTCAGAGCAGTCGGGAGCTTGTGACTCCCTCCCGATTCAAAAAGACAGCCGCGTCCTCAGGTACCAGCCCCTTTCCGTGCTCGCTCGAGCCTCCGTACCTCTGCACTTTACTTCCGCAGCTCCTGACTCTCAGTGTGCTTTTCTCTTTCCTTCTAGTTGTAGAATTTCCACTCAGCCAGCCTTCCTGTGGTTCTGGATGATGTCTGTTTTGTCTTTTTGTTGTATTTTTGAAGTTGTTGTAGGAGGCAGCAATTTTGGTGTTTACCTATGCCGCCATCTTGGTTTCTCCCTACATTTTCTTTTAAATGTACAATTGTGGTCGCTTGTACACCCTGCTTCTGGTTTGGTGGCTGGAAACTGACCTCTGGCTCGTCTGAGGGCCCCCAGGCCCATCTTGTGTGAAAGCAAGTGCGTCCCTTGTGTTCTTCTGCCTCAGCCTCCTTGTCACTCAGCCACATGGCTGCTAGCGACCCTCATGAAATTGCCTCATCTGCTGGCACAGCTGTCTCCATGGCACTGTTACTGCTACCAGCATTTGGACCTCAGGGGAGGGGACACTGCTCTGTCCTTAGCTATTCAGGCTTGAGAATAGACAGACCCCTCCCCTAGGCTGTCACAGTCAAGAACACAGCTTGCTGTAACTTTTAGCATGTATTCCCTCCACGTAAAAATAACAGAAGGAACGCCCAAAGTGGAGAATAACTAACATGAGAGGTGACTACCCTTAAGAGCTTGCAGGCTTAGATCCATCATGGCCTAGGCTGTGTTCCCCAGAAGCCGGCTCAGCGGTGAGGGTCTGAGCAGGTAGTTCATTTGGCAGATAATCCCCGGAAGCCCCAGTAAGAGAGTAGAGAAGCAGTTCAGGAAGGAAGTCCAGATCGAAGGCATAGATAAGTTTACCGCTGCGGGCAATTGGGGCTCAATCCCGTGGGAAACCTTTGAGGGACAACATGGAACTTCCCTGGCCAATCTGGTAACTATCAGCTATGTGTGGCTGCTGCGCATCTGAAATGGGGCTACTCAGAAAGGAGATATGCCCTAAACGTAAGACACGTGTCGGATTTCTAACACTTAGTACAAAAAACAAGATAAAATATTTCATTGATAATTTTCATATTGATGACATATTGTCATGATAATATTTTAGGTATATGGAGCTAAACAAAATCTGTTGTTAAAAGTCATTTCCCATTCTTCATTTTACTTTTTAAAATATGATTACTAGAAAATGTAAAATTACACATGTGACTCACATCACAGGCCTATTGGACCGCACTGGTATAGAACATGCCTCCGAATCGTCTTCCCTGAGAATTGAAAAAACTGGGTGGATTTACTCACTTGCTCCAAACCATCACTGATCGAGAACCCTCTCCTGGGGGTGCTACTCCCTGGTATTTCTGGCTGCCTTGTGCAGAGGTGTGCTTCTGAGCTGGAGAGAGCCCCAGGAAGAGAGTCAGTAAGAAGCATTTTTTTTGGGGTGGGGGGGGCGGCCACAGACAGTGCCTGGTATATTCTCTCATTTCCGTCTCCCATAGCAAAAGCCCCTACCTCCCCAAACAGGAGGGCTCCACTCATGTTTATCCTCAGAATCGAGGCTCCACCAACCCCAGGGAGAATAGGAAGGTATTGGCTTATTTTCCCCTTCTCTCAGCTTGATTGACAAGGACATCCCTTCAAGGGAAAAACATACCTTCATTGCTGGAGGTGAGGTCTGGCACGATGATCTTCAAAAGACAAAAGAATAAAAGGCCTGATAGCAGTACATTTCCCAAGATCTAGGTTCCTCAGTAAACACTGAAGCCGGACATCACAGCTCAGCCCAAACCTTGCTGAACCACCCCAAGTCCAGCTCCTTTTCCAACTTTCTCCTCCACGCCAGTTCCATATGTCTGTCCTGCAGCCCTGCAAGAAACCATGTGAACAAGAACACACAACTCCACCGTAACAAGCCTCATATTATGGGCACCACGCCTAATCCATATGGAGTGGGATAATGTTTTAAAGAATTAATTCTGTGTTCTCGCCTACCCCCAAACCTTCACAACCCTTCCAACTCTGTGCTTTCTGATTTTCTTCACTTGCACCCCGGGGATCTTCCTCCCGGCCCAGAAAACTAGATATGAGTCATCCACTGCTTTAGGGGCAGGATGTCACTCTTGAACTGGAGAATAAAGGAGGCAAATTTATGTTTAACTTCAAACGTCTCTGGTGCAGGTGTAGGACAGAAAGAGCCGGATGCATAACTGCATAATTGCAAAGTGAGCTCTGTCCCCCAGACTAAAGATTCCACAGGCGGGGGGATGGGGAGAGAGGAAGGACCTCAAGGACAGAAAGAGAGATACTGGTAGCTGTGCTCCACCGGAACGGAGCCCATGAGCGCACACCCCTGGGCGCTCCCACCTGTCCCAAAGCCCTCGGTGAGAAATCTGTTCTCCAGGGGTGAAGAGTGCCTGTGGGCTGCGGTCGCAGCGATGATAAGCGAGGTCCAAAGACAGCCACCTGGGCCCCAGGATTTTGTGCAGCTCTCTGCCCCTCCCGTACCAGGTGGGAAGCCC
This sequence comes from Myotis myotis, assembly GCF_014108235.1. Taxonomy (NCBI): domain Eukaryota; kingdom Metazoa; phylum Chordata; class Mammalia; order Chiroptera; family Vespertilionidae; genus Myotis; species Myotis myotis. The sequence goes on from NW_023416324.1 coordinate 62,770,345, forward strand.
CCTTCCAACAGCCTGCGCCACTTAAAAACCCCAAGAGCAAAATGTTGGTCACCTGGAGGGTCTTCATAAAGTAGTACCTGGGCAAATAGTGCCCTGGGATCAAGCAGAACGGACCCTAAACCTCTCAGCGAGCCAGGACAGTGGTGGGCACACACCTGTGCTGCACTTCTTAGCATAGGAGCACTTCTCCAAAGGGAATGGCATCTTTGGAGACAGGCTTCTGTCCACAGTTAGGAGAAATCTTCCGTGAGTGTGCAGAGCAGCTTTTCTCCTTGAAGGCATCTTGTTATAACCCTCACTTTCCTGCCCCGCCCTAATCTATTAAATACACTTCTCACGGCAGAGGAGCAGTTTGCTCAAAGGTAAATCAACGAAACAATCCAAGTGTTCCAGAAACCTAAGGCTTGATCTCCCCTAGGGTCACCTTGTATCACACACACCAGAAAAGCATTCGAATGAGTCAGAGGCAGTCAGCGAGCGAGGCATGAGGCTGTGTGAGTGGCCTCATAATCACCCACGGAAAGGTGTGTTTGGGTGGATTCAGGATACGCTGTCCTGTTTTGTTGAGGTGATTGGACTCCATGGGTACATTCCAGGAACTGGTTTCTCACACCCCAAAATCGATGGAAGAGGAAGGTGGAAAGCTGCCCACAGGACTTCTGCAACATTTGACTTCCTGAGGCTAATTCGGGGCAGTGCACATTTCTGTCTCACTGAGTCATGCTTGCTGCTTTAGCTCCACTAACACTGGAAACAAGTGTTCAATGCCCTGGTGACCCAGCAAATATTTCCGAGGGCAGCCCTTTATGTTTTCTCCATCCAGTGTTAGGTTATTGTGGGCTAACGACAGAGAAGACAAATGGAAAATATCTGGATATTTGAGAGAAAATGACAATAAACTGCTACTTGGATACTTTTCACAGTTTGAAGCACACCATCTACTGATCAGGGTAAAAATGGCAAATGTTTCTGGGGGTGATCCCACCAATACCCCCTTCTCTGCACCAGCTGCCACACTCATGCAACGTGACTCCACCCCATAGCTGATTAGAAGGGGCGTGGACACTTGACCCAAGTGGACTGGTCAGATTTCCCCTGTGGAATCGGAAAGTGGGCCTCTGAGCCTCTTGAGCAGCCACACGTGGCTCCTCGACAGAGGTTTACTATGCAGCAGCGAAGGCAGGCGATGAGGAGGGGGCAGGATGAGCAGCAGCCTTGGTCCCTGGCTTTCCAGGCCTGGCTCCAGGCTCTCCCGATGCCACCTGTTCCTGGTGCCATGACCTGGTGTCTAAATAAACCCTCCCCTCTGCGCAAAGGGAGGAATTGGCAGTCATCCCTGACAATGTGTAATCCAAGAACAAAAGTCCTGCAGAACAAGGAAAAAACCTTAACATAACACAGGGTCAGAGTGAACTCTTGGGGAGTTATGTAACTGATTAAAGGCTTAAAACGAGAGTATGTATTTACTTCATGGTATGACTCATTTAAATGGAACAGACTTGAAAAAAACAAAACACAAATCCCACAATGATTGGGTTTTCCATTTATTGTTGTGGTTCTGGATGATACTTACTGACACTGAAGTCCATAATAATAGAAACCGCCAACAGAATGTGTCTTATGTAAGGGCACAAGAGGGACGGGTTGTAACATTTAAGGAGTTTAAGAAGCACTGCTAACCCAGGCTACTGTGTTCTGCGTGCCCTCAGACTACAGTGAGTAGGTGTCGGGTGTTAGGTAAACGGAAGAAGTGACTGTAGTGGCGGGAGGTGTGAATGCCAGAACGCAGCATGGGTTTGTGGTAACCACCAGAAAGAGCACGGAACAGAGGCTTTTAATTACATGTCAGAGTAGAATTGATTATAGGGTAACCAGATGTCCCTCTTAAAGGAAATTGTCGTTCTATAAACATCTGCCCCAAGAAGACTCTAAGGGAAAAGCCTTGGCTAGGTCTGATTTATGGCAGAGTTCCTTCCAGTTGGTCAGTTTGGTAAGAAGAACCAGGAGCTTGGCTCAGTGCCTCATGTTCCCCGCTTGGGAGAAGGCTGATCTGCTGTGAGCACACGCTCTGCTCAGCCCCTCAGGGGCCGGCTGTGTGCCTGCAGGCCGAGGCTGGCTGTGGTCTAGCACTGCCTCAGAAGGGTCCTGTCTAACACTGAGTTCCTATTTGCCAATAGGTACTACTTAGATCTTCCAACCTAACCTTTATCAGTAACCAAAGCAATATCTTGGCCTCTAAATACTTAGTCTATTTATTTATTTATTTATTTATTTATTTATTTATTTATTTTTTAATAGAGGCCTGGTGCATGAAATTCGTGCATGGGTAGGGTCCCTAGGTCTGGCTGGAGATAAGAGCCAGTCAGGGCCTTCTGGCTGCCAGCCGGAGCCTTCCTTCCAGCTGCTGGCTGGGACCTCTCGTCCCTGGCTGCCAGCTGGGGCCTTCCTTTGTTCCGTGCTGCACCCTGGTGGTCAGCACACATCATAGCGATCGATAGAACTCCCGCAGGGACGCTTTGCATATTAGCCTTTTATATATATATAGATTAATTTCAGAAGGGAGGGGAGAGGTAGAGAAAGATAGAAACATCAATCATGAGAGAGAATCATTGATTGGCTGCCTCCTGCACAACTCACACTGGGGATCGAGTCTGCAACCTGGGCATGTGCCCTTGACTGGAATTGAACCCTGGACCCTTCAGTCCTCAGGCTGATGCTCTATCCACTGAGCCAAACCAGCTAGGGCTATACTTAGTCTTTTGTCTTATTTCTCAAGAGTTTCAGAACTCAGGCTGGGAAGCAAAGCAATATTACTGAGACCCCAACAGAGTCCTGGGGGGCCCTGAGAGAGTCCTTGGGAGCTGCCAAGCTTGAGATTCAGTCAGAGGCCATGCACCTGCTACTCTGAAGAGACAAGCCTTTAAAAAATATTTTTTATTGATTTCAGAGAGGAAGGGAGAGGAAGAGAGATAGAAACATCCATGATGAGAGGGAATCATTGATTGGCTGCCTCCTGCATGCCCCCTCCTGGGGCTCAAGCCGGCAACCTGGGCATGGGCCCTGACCAGGAATTGAACCATGACCTCCTGGTTCATAGGTTGGTATTCAACCACTGAGCCACACTGGCCGGGCAGAGAGAGACAAGTCTTCTGTGTTAGAACAAAGGCAACATTCCGTGGTTTCTGATACTATTCCCCAGTCACAAGGACAGATACTCCAAGTGCCAGGTGTGAATTGGTAGTTGAACCACTTCTCATCTGAGCAAGCCCAAATATCGTGCTGCAGGGTAAGAGTCAGCTCTCAGGAGGCTCAGGAGATTCAGCTAAGCTGGGGGTGGGGGTGGGGCTGGGGGTGGGGCTGGGGGTGAGGGTGGGGCTGGGGATGAGGGGCATGGCAGCTAGGTTATTAAAATACTAGGAATTTCCTTATGGACTGGAATAGCACAGAAACCAGAACAACAATAACAAAAGCAAACAAACAAATTAAAAAAAAATTAAACTCCCCTTATAAACCCCAAACTCATCCAAAACAAAACAAACAAAACCCAAAATAAACCAAACCAGCACTTTAACCGATGGTAAGTGACACATCTAGGCTAGTTCCTGTCCTGAAAAATAAAACAATTAAAACGTAACTTCACAGAGCAGTTTAGACACATTCACTTTGACCTACTTACCCTTATAGTATTCCTATCATCTCCATTTACATGAAAGGGTGAGAAGAGGGAGAACAATGGAAACCAACAACGGGGGCTTGAGGGGGAGGCAGGAAGTGAGTTAGACCAGATCATGGAGGGCAGGCCTGGGACCAGCATGTGCAGATGTGGCTGGCCATGTGCTACGCTATCGTATCTCAGCCAGGTTAGAATGATCATAGAACTGTGATATTATTGTCTCTTATATCTCTAACCACATTCGATTCCAGAAATAACTTTCGCTGCCAAGGGAAGCAGCAATCCTGCCACTCAGCAAGTTGCCCTACCCAGGTCTCCTGCACAGGGCGCTGAAGGCGTGCTGTGGTAGCCCTGGGGCTTCGCTCCTTCTCTGGGCTTGTACCACAGACCTAGGCTTTCCCCCGCGAGTGTCCACAGGGAGCTTTCTGGGGCAGGCAGGGCTGACCAGGGTGGAGGAAAAGCTCCACGGAGTGAGCACCTCCAACATATCACAAGTGCACAGAATAGGAGCATGCCCTTGATCCTCTGAGATTCTCTCGATGACCTGTGGTAGGAATATGCTATTTTATAAAGGAGTGGGCAAAAGGAGGTGTACAGTTGGGAGTAGGCGAAAGAGTTCATTTTTGTATTATTTTAATAATCATAACCTGTGTTAAGGGCCGGTAGAATACACTTGGTTTAATTTACGTCAGCTGGACTCAGGGGGGCGGCAGAGCCACTCCCTGGGGGCGTGACCAGTCAAAAGATTGGACGCCACCCAGTATGACTCTCCAGCACGTCTGGTGTTAAGGGGATGGACCTCATGATGTCAAAGGCCCACCCAGATGTGATGTAGCTTCCTGTAATTCGAGTATATAAAAAAGCAGTTTTCGGAGCTGGCTCTCTCTCTGTGTGCTCTGTCCCTCTAGAGGGTAGGCTCTCTCTGCCTGTCCCTCTGGAGGGCAGGCACCACACCCAGCCCAAGCTTTTAATCTATTTTATGTCTGTCTTTCATTATTTCTCAATCCTGAAAGCGCCTCCTAGATTGCAGGAACCGGTTCAAGTCTCCTTCTCCGCGCGGGACGCGGGAAGAAGACAGCCCCAGGAAACCGCTCTGTATAACCTGCATGGCTTTTTCCATACAGCTATAAATCTACTTTTGCCCACCCCTGAAAATGAAGCCGTTGAGACTCACGGAGGCTAACGGACTTACCCAATCCAATTCTGGCCCCAGACGGCTTCTGAAGTGTCTAGGAGAAACTGGGCAAATATTAGGATGATTAAAAGAAGTTAGTAAAAGGCGAGCACTTGCTGAAGACAGAGATAGAATAGGCGGGTACATGAAATATGATGTTATACTTTGAATCACCAGGAACAAAACTACGTGAGTACTTTTTAATGACTCGTGGACTTTGTAGCGATTCAGGGAAAAGCCTGCCTAGGAAGAAAGCTAGCTGTTCAGGAGGGAAGTGTCCCTGAGAAGAAGCCAATGAGAGGTGAGTCCCATACAGATTGGGAGCCCAAAGCCAGCACCCGCCCCGATACAGAGGATGGGCTAAACTGTTGTTCTTGACATCATTATATGGGAAATGACCAGTTTTCATAGAATGCACCATGACATTCTGGTACTATGGGGATGGGGTATTTTGTGAGGCAGATGAACTGAGATAGACAGTTTAGAGAAGTATAATGGAAACCTATGTGCCCATCACTTGCTTAAATAATGACCAGCATTTGCTGTTCCAGTGTCATCTTCCATCTCACCATGCATTTTTTTCCTGGGATATTTTAAATGAATCCTTGTCATCATATTACTTTACCTGTAAATACTTCAGTATGTATTTCTATGAGAAAAAGGTATCCTATATGAGAAGAATATGCTAATTAGCCATTATGCCCTGAAGTGTAACCACCAAGCACGTCATGACCAGATCACGGATCAGCGGGTGGGCCAGTGAGGTACACGCAGGCTGCAGAGAGCTACAGGAGGGGGCAGGGCAGCAAGCTATGAGGGAGGGAGGAGGAGCTCCAGGAGGGTGGCAGTGACCTACTGGAGCACGGATCCGTGCACAGGACTACTAGTTTAAATATAATTATAATGCTATTATCACACCTAATAAAATTGACAACACTTTCTTAATATCATTCACTATCTAACCTATGTTAAAATTTGCTCTTATAAAAATGTTATTTTTGGTTTATTTGTTGAAATCAAGAGCAAAAAAAGCTCACACATTGCATTTGGTGGTCAGGTCCACTGTGGAATTTTTCACCTATATCCACCACATACTTACTGAGCATCACTAAAACCAATGACAACCAAGGCTGTCTAGGGTCAGGGTGCTATAACCAAGCCAACCACAATACTACACTAGGAAATCAAACATTTGAAGAGGTTAAGAGTTGTAATCAATTTAAAATAATAGGTTTTTAGAAAAAAGTCAAAGTATTGCATCCAAGCTACATATCAACTACAAATGGAAAGATGGTGTTACAGTGGAGAGACTCAGCAACACCCGCCAAGCGATGGATAAAAACATCTCCAATAATGAGGCAGATCAGCATTATGAACTCCTTGACATGAGAAGAACATAACATCAAAAATATACAACATGATTCCAGAAATATTGGACATACCCAAATGTTACAAAATAACTGACCAGTACTCTTCAAAAGCGTCCAGTTCATGGAAGACTGAGAAATTGTCACAGACTGCAGGAGATAAGAAGACATGATAACTAAATGCCATGTGGGATTCTGAATAGGATCCCGGAACATAAAAGGAACATTAATGGAAAAAATGGTGAAAGTCAAAAAGGTCTGTAGTTTAGTTAATACTATTGTACCAATGTTAGCTTCCCATTCTTTCTTTAAAAATTTTTTTTATTGATTTTTTTTAGAGCAAGGAAGGGAGAGGTAGAGAAACATCAATGCCAGAGCGAAGCATCAATCAGCTGCCTACTGGGGATCGAGCCTACAACCCAGGCATGTGCCCCTGACTGGGGATCAAACCAGCAACCTTTTTGTGCACGGGCCATCGCTCAACAACTGAGCCACATGGCCAGGGCTAATCTCCCATTATTGATATGTATGCTGTGATCATGTAAGATGTTAACCTTAGGGAAAGGGGAGGAGGAATAGAAGAGATTTTTTTTTTTGGTATTATTTGGGCCACTTTTCTGCAAGTCTAAAACTAGTTCAAAATAAAAAAATTAAAAGAAGAAGTCTGACCTATTCCTGAGTTGTGCATGTTGGGTTCTGCAACTCCGAAAACATCCCTGGATGGTCAGCAGTTCCTCCCGGCTGAGGTAAGTCAGAGTTTTGTTGAAACACTCCGCCCAGCCAGGGTTTTACGTTGTCTTTCCTCTTTGCTGGCTCTCCTGACATGTGGGCAGCATAGATCATGACCACTTTCTGCTAATATCATGCACTTCCCCACATCCTGCTCCTGGTCACCATCGTCACTGACACCCACACAGGGTTCTCTAACAGTTTCCCATGTGTTCTGCCTCCCACTCCTACCAATTCTACCACTCCTCCCTCAGCCCCCAGGCCTGGGCCGGTACCCTCCAATCTCTTCCCCTTTCCCGTGAACCAGGCTGCTCCCCACTTCCAATCTGGTCAAGGCCAAAGGAGGCTTTGGGAGACGACACCACACTTCCAATGGCTGTGGGCCATGTGAGTGCCATGTCTGGGTTCTGACAAGAAAAGCCTTGTGATCTGATTTCTGTACCTACTGCCCAGCGCACATGCAGGAGTTTCCAGTGGGCTGGACTCCGAATTGTATTACTTTGCAACAAGGGCAGCCCCACTGTCAGTCTTTCAGCAGGTGGGAGGGAGGGGAGGGAGGTCCAAAGGGCGGGGCTGGCCTTGTCAATGAGGACAGTTCTGACATTTCCTTTCTTCCCTGATTCTCTGCCTTCATCCTCATAGCTCTCCTAAGCAGGGTGGTGGCTCCCCGCAGCCTGCTCTCTCTTTGAGGTGGGTCTGGCAGTGGTAGGGGCTGTACTCATGAGATGTGGTTGGGACATACATAAACTCATCGAGGGCAGGGACAGTGTCAGAATCTGAAATCTCTATAAAACCAGAACCGTTGAGTACTGGCATCTGGTAGAGCCTCAATAAAATTGCACTGAGTGAAGGAATGAATGGGGAAGGAAGTCAATTCCATATAGTGTCATTTCCTCAGCAACTTTTTCAGTTTAGATCTTCAGCCTTCCAGTGGCAGACTCTGCAATCAGTTTTTCCAAAACAAAAGGCTTTTTGGAATCCTCCCATTCCCTGTTTCCTGAAGTTTGGGAAGTGGCCCGGGGGTGCCCGAAGAGCCTTTGCAGTCCCTGGACTTTTAGAACGCCATCCCGTGAAGAGACTGCCAAACAGAGCCAACTGTTGCCTTTCCTTTCAGGTGCCTAGTTCTTGCTCTTTGTTGCCAAAACTGTTACTGTTTTGGAGAGCTCAAAATTTACAAGCTTCGTTATGCATTCAATCAATATTCAAATCGATATTTATGGAGCTCCTCCCGGGTGCCAGGCCAAGCCCTGGGGACATGATGGTGGGAAAAGCCAGGCTCTGTTTTTCCCTAGGAATGAGCTGTTCTACAGGCCATCTCTGCTGTCTCTGAGGGGAGCAGCTCCCCTGCACGCCAGCCATTTCCACCCTGAGCCTCAGAAACCCATGCTCTTTCATTTGAAAACCCACGGACCTGTCCCTCAGAGAAGGACGAGAGCAGCCATCAAGATGTCTTTGTATTTGGTGGCCTGCTGGCTGGGATTCAGGCTGGAGCAATCCCATTCTTGGATCTGGATCTTGGGCTTGTTTTGGACAACAGACAAATGGGTACGTGCTATGATGCTTTAACCAGTTAATTAGAAGTTTATAGAACTCTCAGGGAAAAGTCCACAGATAAGTGGGTGGCCCAGGGTGAGGTCATCCAGGAAGGCAGGTTCCTTCTATCTTGTTGCTTCACCAATTCTAGGGGTTTGCCTTTGTCATCATGGCTGAAATTGCCTCACCAGCCCACAGGAAGTTGGCAAAGAATGAGGAAGGCATTTGACCTATAAGTTGTTCCATCGCTTCCAATCAGGTCCCACTGGCCAGAACTTACTCCCATGGCTATAATTAGCTTTAAGGGAGGCTGGGAATGTAGACTTTGATGAAGTGGTCATGTGCCAGGTAAAATTACCAGGGCCTATTACTATAAGGAAGAGGGGGAGCATGGATACGGCTGGACAATTACCAGTGTGTGTCACACACTCCTTTAGGCCTTTTCCCATTGCCCAGATTGTTCTTGAATCTTCATATTATCCACCCTCAAACCTCATTCCTATCTTCCCTAACCTGTGGCTCTCTCTGGACTCTTGGACCTGGCCTACTCCAGACTGGTTCTGGCTTTTTTTTTTTAAAATATATTTTTATTGATTTTAGAGAGAGACGAAAGGAGAGGGATAGAGAAATAGAAACAGTGACCAGAAAGAAACATTGATTGACTGCCTCCAGCACTCCCTCTACTGGGATTGAGCCTCAACCTGGGCATGTGCCCTGACTAGGAATCAATCTGGTGACCTCTTGGTTCATGGTTTGATGCTCAGACACTGAGCCACACTGGCCGGACCAGAATGGCTTTTTTTTGCTCTTCCTTTAAGTCTCTCTTAGGAACTTACTTGGGGAAGGGGACCTTCTCATGGAAGAGGGTGTCACCAAGAGAGAAACAAGATGTTGACAGCCAAGGTTGGGCCATCCAAGGTCAGATCCACCTCTTTTATAGATGTTATAGACCCCTTCTGTACGCCAGCTTAGAGGGCTTACAGGGATAAAACATGTATGGAGATATTGCTGGGACATTTCAGGGCTTACAGTTAGGAGAGAAAGCAGCTAAGAATAGATACTTGAGAGAGGGTGCACATATAAGCTAGATACTGCCATGATTGTATTTTCCTTTTCCTCCTCCACCTCCCCATCTTCAGCCTCTCCAGCATCACTAACATCATTATAACTATCACTTATTGCACACCACCTGTGCCAGGCCCTCTACATGCAACATATCTTTTAACCTCCACTCCAACCCCAAGAGGTAGGCATTATTGTCTATTTCATAGCTTGAAAAGCTGAGGCATGGAGAGAACCAATTTTATACTGTTGTCATAAGGATTAAATGACCTAATTTAGATAAGGACATCTAGCTCAGGGCCTGGAAAGCACACAGTGGTTAATATATACACTCTTATTGGTTTAACAGGGGAGGACACTGGCTTACAGGAAGCATGTGCTTTGCCAGGGTTGCTTCCAGGATTTATATATAGGAGGGGTCGAGGGTGGTGATGTGGCTTGGGGTGTTTGGGACTGCTAGGGGACTTGTCTTAAAGCTGTGTTTGCAAAAGAAAGTACACCATGTTAACTTAGCTTGTATATAACAAGAATACCAAACTTTTCTAACCTGATTACATTCATACTTGACATAAGATCAAGACTATTTCAATTGTTCATTACAGTGGTGACTACTATCATCATTTGGAGTAGCTTGAGGTCTGATGGAGATCATGGGTGGCCAAAGCCCCTCCAAGTTGCCTTTTGGTGCCACCGCTGTAATGGCCCAAGCTAGTAAGGGGTGGAGCCAGGCTTTGAGAGCAGCCCTGCCTCGAGAGCCCATGTCTTCACTACTACCCCATGCCACCTCTGAGAGTTGGCAGAGACATAACTAACTGGAGGTTTGGTTTTCCCCAAGCCTGGCTCCTGCCTGAGGAGTTAGGGGTTGATGAGCTCCCTGTGCATATAACTCTCTCTGGGGCCACATCACTGTTTCTTACAAAGTAAAGCAGAGACACAGAAACCCTAAAGGTGGATCTCTCTTGGGTGCATTTCGTGAATAACAGAGACTCCTAGCTCACACAATGAGCTTGGACTGGATCTCTTCACCATTCTCCAAATTCTTCTGGAAACCTGTTTCACAGCATTAGGTCAAACTTTCTGTCAGCCAGCAAACTGGCTGCGACAGTCTCCATTTAATCAGAATGTTCCGTCTCCAGTGGAAGGGCCCACGGTGCTGTCCGGCTCTTCTGGACTGCACTAATGACACAGCTTTTGCCCAGAGGGGTTCTATAGTGTTTGACAGATTCTGGATAACTGTGGTGACAGCGGGCAAGGCTGGGATTTTACAGGCAAAGGCTTCTCAGATCTGAAGAGAATATCAGAAACGCACATTTGTAAAAGCCTGTGTCAGATTCTGATCAGAGCAAAGAATGGATTTTAATGAGCTCTAAGTGAAAAGCAAAGCCAGCCCTGCTCTCGGGGAGATAGATGGCTGGCTCCAGTCTCTCACTCATTGATTCATCCCTTTACTCCTAGACTGCCAGTATTTATTGGGGACCTACTATGTGTCAATAAACACCACCTAAGCACTGGGAATGTGAGGACCTGCATAGATCCTAACTCAGAGACCACTGTCCTCTGTAGAGGACATGGGTGTGTAATGAGACAAGTGCTGCATATTATTTATATTGGGCTCACATCTGAGTTTGTCCATTTTTCTGCTTTTGCACTTTTTGAATGTCCTGAGCACTTGCTGTGTTAGATGGGAAAGAGGGTAACACATACACCCAGATCTTCATTAATATGGAAGAGCAGAGGTGGGAAAACTATACACCCACACATCATCATTTTGAAATTTTAATAGGGTACGCGCTTCTCATGCTGAAGAGCACTGGCCGTGCTGCCCAAACTAATGCGGGTTTGAGTCCCAGCGGCTCGCCCACTAGCAGTGTGGCTTTGTCCAGTGCTGCGATGCCAGGAAAGGGGTTTCTGCCCTCAGCCTCTAGGGTGAGAACAACCTGGGCATAACCAACAAAAAGCAGTGTGCTGGCAGGTGCTGTTGCCAAATGCAATGGTTAGTTTTATGTCACGTTGAGTGGGGCATAGAGCGCCCGGATATTTGGGTGAATATTGCCTCTGAGGAAGGAAGAATTCTCTCTCTCTCTGCTCGATGTCTTTGAGCCGAGACATCGTCTTTTCCTGCCTTCAGACTTGGATTCAGGCTGGAACTTACACTGTCGGCTGGCTCTCCTGGGTCTCCAGCTTGCCGACTGCATATCTTGGACTTATCAGCCTCCATAATTGTGTGAGCCAACTCCTTGTATTCTATCTATCTATCTATCTACTATCTATCTATCTATCTATCTACCTATCTATCTAATTAATTCTGTTTCTCTGGTGAACCAAGATTATACACCTAGCAATAACAGGAGGGAGCCCTTGAAATGTTTGGTGCGTTGAACAAAAGTGCCCTGCAGGTTCTTCATGCGTTAGAAGCCTGGGGCACTGAGGACGGCCTCTGCCGCCTCCCTTCCTCTCCCTCTTCTCTTCCTCGTTTCTCCACCTTTCTCTGTTCCTTGCCTTCCCCACCTACTTCCAGCTCTCATTATTCTTAGATTCTTGTCTTTCTCTTAAGACACAGGTTACAGGTTAGGACCAGATGGGCATATTTCACACAAAGAAGTGAATAATTAATAAGAATTAAAGTGCTGCCACCCCGACACCAGGGTTCGTGATTTCTTTTTTTCAGCAAGGGAACACATCCTTAGGGAAGGAGCTGATGCCCGTGGGAGAAGATGCGGACATGGGACAAGGAGTGGGTGGCAGGGGGTTAGTTCCCTGGCCACGAAGCCTTTAGATTGTCCAGATTCCAGCGTGTATGGGTCTTACATGCCCTTGCAGGGACTTTGACTCTATTTCTGGTTTCAAACAAGGACGGAGAGGCCAGGCCTCAGAATCTGCCCAGGCCAGGTCCACAGCCGGGTCCTCGGGAGGCTAGGTTTCCCTCGGGTTCACATGTAGCTTAAAGGCCACCAAGTCAGCAGCCACAGCGTTCTTATGCCCCCGCATCTCCGCGCCAAGAGGCCTCATGAGAAAACGTAGATGACCACCTGAGGGCGCTGTTACTCCACAATTTTTCTGTAACACTACAGTCAGCTAACAAGAGCGTTTAGATTTCCTTTGTTTTGGGGGCGCAACCAAAGGATGCCTCTGGCAAAGAGGGGTAACACATCCTCCCAGATCTTAATTAATACGGAAAAGCAGAGGTAGGAACACTATGCACTGACATAAAATCATTCTGAAATTTTGCTAGGGTACCCGCTTCGGTGGGCAGCATAGAATCATGTTGAAGAACACTGGCCGTGCTGCCCAAACTAAAGCGGGTTTGAGTCCCAGCGGCTCGCCCACTAGCAGTGTGGCTTTGTCCAGTGGCTGGGTCTCTCTGGGCTTCAGCTCTGTCATCTGCTTCATAGGGCACTTGTGAGGGTTACAGGGAGGAGGCTAGGTGCATAAAGCTAAAATAACTATTATTAAATTCTATTTACCAAATTAATAAAGAGACCAACAAGGGACCAGCTGTTTGCCAACCAAATGGACCCGGGGGGAAGGGCAGGGGCGGGGGAGGCTGGGGTTCAAAGCTGTACAATTGTATGAAAATGGAAGAGTATTCAGACAGAAGGATTGGACAGGTCAGGCCAAGCAAAGAACATGCCACCAAAAAGGCTACTTTTCCCTCCTGTTGTTCAATGCACCCGTGTACATCTCTGCATGGCTGCTGCACTCATAGGCTTGCCTGGCTGCGGACCAGCTTCTCTCAGTATTACTCCGAACCCTGTCCTTTTGAGCACATTTCGTTCTCATGCCTTTTTGCTTATTCAGGCCGCGGTTCACCCCAGCTAGAAGAGCAAAGCGAAGGCCAAAATATAATGCGGGATTTGGGAACTCGACGGGAAAGGAGCAATGACCAGTTAGCAAATTATTATACAGGCCATGTGGACTCCACGGCCGACATAACGAGTAACTTGGTATGTGTGGTAACTGTGTGCACATGAGTTGAGTTTTAGAAAACGTATAAAAGAAACATTATTTCCTTTTTAAAAAAAAGATGGCAAGAAGCATTTGTCAGCAATTATTATGCAGCACTATTTCAAGGGTTGGGCTCTGTCAATGTGTTTTAACCACTAAAGAAAAGGAAATCTAATTGGGCCTAAGGTAGCTGTAAGAGTGGCAGCTTATGAGTTTTGTACTGACAGGTGCTGGTGAAAAGCTGATTAATCCCATTCAAGAACATAATAGGCTGCGTTTGTATAGCACTGCATAGGGTACCACGTACTTTTCCATAAACTCTCTCATTTGATGTTCCCAACCACTCTCTCTCTGAGATATGAAGAGGACAAAGAGTATTATTACTGTCATTAAGAAAAACAGCTTGATTGAGATATCATTCATATACCAAACAACCCACCATTTAAAGTGTAAAAGTCAATGCTTTTAAGCAAATGCACAGATATATGCAACCATCACAACTGCTTTTAAAATATTTTTATCACATCAAAAAGAAACCCCTTATCCATTAGCTACCACTCCCTCTATTCTCCCTGTCCCCTTCTCCCCCTACTCTTGGCCCTAAACAGCCATGAATCCACTTTCTGTCTCTACAGATTTGCCTATTCTGAGCAATTAACATAATTAGATTAATATAACATATGGTCTTTCACTTAGCATAATGTTTTCGAGGTTCTATTATATTGTAGCATATGAAAGTATTCTATTCCTTTTTATGGCTGAATAATATTCCATCGTATGGAGATAGTATATTCATCAGTTGGCATACATTTGAGCTGCTTCCACCTTTTGTTTACTTTGAATAATGCTTCTATAAACATTCATGTACAAGTTTTTGTGTGTGCCTGACACATGCTTTCTTTTCTCCTGTGTAGCGACCTATGAGTGGAATTGCCAGGTCATGTGGCAACTCAGTGTTTAAGTGTTTGAGGAACTCCAGGCCTGTTTTCCAAAGTGGCTGCGTCTCCATTTCCTTCAGCAGTGTGGGAGGGTTATGACTTCTCCACATCCTTGTCGCTGCCTGTTATTATCTGACTTTTTCATTCTAGTCATTCTAATGGGTGTGAGATATCTCACTGTGATTTGGATTTTCACATCCCTGATCTGATGACTAATGAGATCAAACAGCTTTTCATGTGTTTACCTACCATTTGAACATCTTCTTTGCATATATGGAAAAGATCTTCAGATCCTTTGCCCATATAAAAATTGTATTTGTCTTTTTTATTATTAAGTTGTAAGCGTTCTTTTTTTTATTCTTTAAATTCTTTATTTCATGCACCCATTTCAGCAATATTGAAATAGGTTTCTCATACGTGCACTCATTCCTTTTATAGATTTAAAATATGAAATGGTGAACGAATGTTACAAATTATAATCAAAATTTATAACAAAGTGCTTTTAGAATAAGACTATAGATTTAAGAATTACGTTAAATTTCTAGCACTCATATAACACAGGAGTAAAGGGCGTTGGTGATGCTAAAATTCAGACTAGCTTTCCCCCATCTTAATTTCTCTGCTCCCTTCCACTTAAAATCTTAAAAAGTATTCATTATAAGTTGGAAGTACAGAATTCTTAGAAAATAATAGGGCGATGAGTTGTATGGTTCTCCGTACAGGTACAATCTAGTCTTCAGCAATCTGTAAGCCATTGACAAAGTAACTCCACATCCAACAAAAAAGCCAAAGCACGACTTGGCGGGGGAGGGTAACAAGTATGAAATTGTGTGGTGGATCCGTGCTCCGACAGAGTCTCAGTGCAGGACAGCCGCAGAGCGATCTGGGCCACTTAGGAAATACAGAATGCCAACACCAAGAGATGGCACAATAGTTTCAAGGTTATTCAGGTGGGCCCTTCCTGCGCGTTCCACTCTATCATCAACCCGCAGGTACTTCTGGGCCTTTTCTCCTTGGCTGAAGCTTGCATAGTCTCCCGGGTTGGCAAAAACCTTTCTTGTCATTCTATAGAACGCAGTTGCAGCTCTCCTAAACACCATTTTTGAAAGAACAATTGTTGTATAGGAGCCAAATGCCATGAATACTTCATTTTCCATTAGCTGGGCAAGGTCGACCATTTTTTTCAACTTTGACCGTGGATCCCGTGGATTGCAGCAGGAGCAAAGCTGCAAACCTGTCCCGGCAGGCGGGTGGCTGAATTGGGGGACTTTCTGAGTTGTAAGTGTTCTTTATATATTCAAGATATAATACCTTATCGGGTGTATCACTTGCTAGTACTTTCTCCTATTTGGTTGGTCGTCTATTAACTTTTTGGATAATTCCCTTTGAAGAATAAAAAAATTTCAATTCTTATGGCCAATTTCCAGAGACTTTGAATGTTTTTATTTCTAAAGTAATCTTCAGTAGTTTTGTTGGGAAGCCAGTTCACAGCTCTTCTCACGCTGTCATGCTGGACATGGAACCTTTACTACTATTATATAATAGATGAGAACAATGTTCATATATTTGGGATACTGGGGGTAGCATTGGAGAAAAGAAAGTCAGCCAGGATCAAAACAGTACAAATGCCTAAGCACAGAATTTCAGGAGGTCAAGGACGTTAGATGTTACCTATGCCGGATTTTACTGGATAAAGCAATCTTTCTACAATCATTCTTCGATGTGGCCCTTCAGTCTCTACTTGAACACCCCCAGAAATGAGGAACTACTACTATTAGTTTAGATTAAACATGACCCCCATGAGCAACAAAACTATGTAAAAACCCAAACAGCATGCGCCTAGCAAGGGCTGCTGAATATACAAACAAGAGGGGAAACAGAGAAAATAGGTTCTTTGGAATCCTAAATAATCTTATGTCACCAGCGGGTCATGGGCATGCTGCAAAAAGCCAACTAACTGTTTCTGAACACCAGGTGCCCAAGAGACCGCTCTAATTTTAGAATTAACATAGTGCTTACTAAAGAGGCCCAGGACTCATGGGTCTGGAATGTGATGTTCTTTCACCCTCGGGCTCATGTCTTATTGTTGAGTCTGCTCCAATCATTTCCTGACATTGAGAGAGGGAGAACCAGCCCACAGAACCGGCATGTGCCTGAGGAATTGGCCAAGAAATAGAAAGTAAATGCTGACCTTGAGAGACAGAGTTGATGGTGGCCACTCTCTGATGAGCTTGTTTTCGTGGCGGCATTGTGCTGATGAGCCTCTGCCCATTTTATTTTTATTTTTTTAAAAAATATTTTTATTGATTTCAGAGAGGAAGGGAGAGATAGAAATGCCAATGATGAGAAAGTATCATTGATCGGTTGCCTCCTGCACGTTCCACACTGAGGATCAAGCCCACAACTGGGAATCAAGTTGTGACTTCCTGGTTCATAGGACGATACGCAACTACTGAGCCACACCAGCTGCACGAGGCTCTGCTCATTTTAGATCCTGTCTCTGGCCTTAGACCCAGGAGGCTGAGGGAGCAGGGGGCCTCACCAAGGCCCGGTCACTAGCCAGTGTGCAGGTGTGGTCCGTCTGTGGGGAATACCAGCAGATCAGAGAGTAAGAGAGGCTGGGACACTGCTTCCTGGCTCCGGAGCCTAATCTTTGGCTGGAGCTGTGGCCCCTACCCTGTCCCAAATCGAGTAGCACCATCTCCTGTCCTTGTCCTCTTGGGCCTAGGAATGCTGCTGACAGCTGATTTCTGGGTGTCTCACCATCCTTTAGTTTGTACCCTTAATACCCATACCTTTGAAATCGACCTTCATGGAAATCTCTTTGATTCAAGTGGAGGCGAATTCTATTTCCTATCTGACAGATTCCTTGTCATGGTATCAATGTTCCTTCCATCTCCTCCAATGATCATCAGGCAAGCAAGCAAGCCCATCATGCTGTCCTAGTGCTAACTCTCTGGGACCTCATATGCTCATCTGAGTCCCAGATAAGCAAGAGATGACTTTGTTCATAGCCCACCCTAGAGTTTCAAGCCTGTGCTGGATGCACGAATCTGTTTGCTCCGCACGCTTCTTCCAGCTAACATTTCCACAGAGCTCAAGTGTGATGTGGAATCAGATTGTGTTTGGTTCCTGAACTTTCCTGGTATCAGTGTGAGATACGCAGTTTGTATCTTTATGGAATAGTGGGCAATTTCAACACATAGTGCATGGTATCCTACTTTAATTTTCAGCAGTTTTCCTCTGAGTTCTGTCCTCAAATCTGAGCTAATCAATGTTTCCTTGTCCCTGAGCAGGAGCTTAGAATACTATTTTTAAAAAGCTTAAGCATAGGAAAAAGCAAACTGCCTTCTAAGGTCTTTGTCAATTCACCCAAGCTTGCTCTTTGTATTCTTAGCCAAATGACTAAACCTTCTGTTTATAAGTAGAGGGGCCTTCCCAAGACCTAGGGACCCATCAGGTCACCAGCCAGCGAGGCTATATTTTTACCAAGTGGTTCGCTGGCATACTAGTTTGAATCTTTTATTTATTTATAGTGACAGCAACATATTTGGTGCTTGCACGTTCTCCTAAAAGCCTGATAACCCCAGGTATCTCGTGCTAAATGTGGCCGAGCTTCCCCTGATTTAGAAATGAGTGTTTGGAGGGGGCGGGTGGTGGGAAACATTCCAATTTGCCAACAGTGTACAGATGGAAGTGTGTCCTTGCAGTAGCCCTGTTGGCTACCCAGAAATCCCTCCAGCTTGGAGGCATCGATGATGAAAACCTTGAGTTATTTCTGGAGTAGGTGATTGATGTTTCACAGGGCAGATGACACTTTGATGGGATCCAGACTCGATGTGATAGGAGTTAATGAGGATAATGATGATGATAATGATTATTTACATTTTCCCTTTCTTCCACAGAACCTTTCTGTCCTTTTATCTCATTTGCATTGACAATGTCCTGTGGGAGGAGGGGAAGGTGTTATTAAACTGTTTTTTCAGGAGAGAGAATAGAGAGAGAGTTAATCACCCAGCTTTCAGGTTCCATTTGGGTGGTGAGATGTTTAAATGACACATTAGACTTGGAGAAATTAATCTTAAGAGAAGCACCAGTCTCACTTCCCATTCCTTCAGTGCCATGCTCCATGCCAAGCTCCAGGCAATATCCCTTCCTGACCCAAGTCCTCAGGGGATCCTCCCAGACTGCCAAATTCAGTTTATCTCAGCAGGCGCAGCCCTGAACATTCCCACCTATGTGACCTCGCTATGCTCTTCTATTTTCCCACGTTTCAGCCAAACAAATCCACTTGCTCACCCCTGCCATCTGCTCCGGGCACCCCTTCTCCTTTCATAAGGTTCATCACATTTGCAGTAATTTGTTTCATTTGTCTTCCTATTTGGATGAAAATTCCAGGACAGCAGAGATTGTCACCATTGTATCCCCCACGGCCTAACAGACTTAACTGGCACACAGTAGGTGCTTCTGAAGTGCACACCCACCTCCATGCCTTTGCTCATGCTGCTCCCTCAGCCTCCAATGCCTGCACTCCCATCTCTGCCTGCTGAACCCAGAGCTGTCCTTTCAAGCTCAGATCCAACCCGAATCCTCTCTGGGAACCACCATGCCACTGTTCCTTTCAGTTCTTACCTGACCTTCAGCCGTGTCGTAATCATTTGTGCACACGTGTCGTCTTCCTTCCCTGCCCCTCCCCGACTGTCAGCTCTTGAAAGGCAGGAGCTGTACCCGGAGCCTGGCACAGTGTGAGCACGTTAGACTTGCGTTAACTTGTCTGAAAGTACTGCCGGCCAGCATTCTCCATTCAGGAAAATTCCCATTTCCAGAGTCTGCAGCTCATCACGAAAGGGAATTTTTCTCCTGCTTATCTTCCTCTATTCTTCTGGGAGGCCGAGGGAAGATCAGTTAGGGAACCCTGCCAACTCTCCCTGTAAAAAGCGTCTCCCATCTCTTCGAGAAGCGCTCTGGCACTTAGGTGGAGGGCTGCATTTCCTACTGGGGCCCAGGGCAAGTTTACAGGGATGGCCATTGGCATTATTGAACTTCATCACCCATATCAATGACAGCCTAAGTACAGGAGAACTAATCAGTGCAACCTCAGCTGAGAAGGTGAGATGAAATCAGTGACCTCTCCGAGGAATTTAGTACTGGTCTGGGCTTCTGGTGAGCATTTGCACACACCATTCAGTTACAATAAGAAGACACCAGATTGGACTAACTCTGGGTAGGTGTGAAACTTTATAAGCAACACATTTTTTGGCAGCTTAAAGACCACCCCCCTGCTCCCCGCTACTAGCAACATGGGCACACCAAACATCTGTGATATAACACTCCATACAAATTAGAAAGAGCTTCACCAACTGTATCATGGAATATTCAGGGCTGTTAAAATTGATGGAGATCTGTGTTTATTGACATGGAAAAGTGCCCATAACATATTGGTAAGCAAAGGAAGACGCTATAAAACAGCATAATTATGTAAAATTATTTCATATTTATACCTACATTTATTCGTAGATGTGTGGATAGTCTCTAAAATGTTATAGTAGCTACCTCTAGGTGATGAAATGTTGAGTAATTTTTTCTTTACTTTTGTTTTTATAATTTCTTTTGTATTGTTTGAATTTTATTTTTACAGTGAGCAGTTATTTCTACAATCAGAAAAAGAAAACAAAGCTACTTTCAGCTAGAAAAACATTATCGAAAATGAAAGAGCCTCATTAAAAAATCTTCACATTTTCTTTTGATGTATCCCATTTGTTTATTTTTTCTTTTGTTTCTCTTGCTTGAGGGGTTATATAAGAAAAAATATTGCTGAGAGAAATGTCAGACATTTTACTGCCTATGTTTTCTTCTAGGAGTTTTATGATTTTGAGTCTAACATTTAAGTATTTAATCCATTTTTAGTTTATTCTTGGGTATGATGTAAGAAGGTGGTCGAGTTTTATTTTTTGCATGTATCTGTCCAACTTTCCCCACACCATTTATTGAATAGATGGTCTTTACCCCGTTGTATGTTTTTGCCTTCTTTGTCATACCATATGATTTCACTTATATGTGGAATCTCAAGGACAAAAAACTGAACAGACAAGATAGAAACAGACTCATAGATACAGAGAACAGACTGATGGTTGCCAGAGGGAAGTGGGTTAGGGGGACTGGGTGAAAAAGGTGAAGGGATAGAGAAGTACAAATTGATAGTTGCAAAATAGCCACCAGACTGTAGAGTACAGCATAGAAAATATAGTCAATCATATTGTAATGACTATGTATGCTGCCAGGTGGGTACTGGAAATATTGGGGGAAACACTTTGTAAAGTATATGATTGTTTAACTACTACGCTTTATACCTGAAACTAATGCAAAATAATGTTGAATGTCAACTGTAATTAAAAATAAAATTTAAAAATATTCACATTTCCTAAAAGATGCTTACTGTAAATCCATCAATCAAACAAAAAACAAATAAACTCTTGTATGAGAGAAGAAACAAATTGTTTACCTGCCTCCATATCTGAGCCATGTAATGTACTGCCCATGGAAAGCTTCTCTAAGGAGGAGCATGTGTGAAATCAAGCTCTCCTGACCTGGCCTGGGGAACATGCACACTTTTTAAGTGTCTGAAAATATAAAGTATCTCTTCAAATAGCATTGTAATTGGAGCTACTGATGGCAGTTGATTGACTGGCATAGTATTTCTAATTCTGCAGCTTATAAGAGAAAAAAAAGGACTTCCCATCCCTGATAGAAAAGAAATGATGACTTAATTCACCATAGCAGTTTTCTGTTAAAAAAAGAGAGACAGGCATACTTGCTGATCACAGTACAACTGACACTTTATTCCATTGTAACTGATATACTTGTAGGATCAGGACAGCAAGAGACTAAAATCAGTGCAGAACTTCGCTGGACGAAAGGGCCGTGAAGGCATTACTGGTTTTGGCACACAGAGTGGATAACCATACATTGGCTGGAACAAGGTGGTCAGTAAAATGAAATGCATAAACCCAACACCATGTGGAAATCGTGCCTGAGTTCTGTAGAATGTTAAAGAGTAAATAATCACCACGACTAACATGCAGCTCTACATACATCTCAGTATTCATCTACAGACTATTTTCTCCCCTTAGAGATGAAGACATGGCTGTAGCAATCTATCTGTTCACAGTAGCTTAAAAGAGCAATCAATATACACTAGTGAGATCTGCCTGTTGATTTCTATAACAATCCATCTTAGTTTAATAATGCTAAATAATGTACTTTCTCTATATTGTCCTTATAAACTGAATCTTACTGACTGACCAAATAACTCAACTTTTACTTACTTAAATACAATCACTAATGTCTTTATAATGTCAAAAATCAGTTCCTGTTAGTTTATCTATCCATATAAATCACAATAGACAAGAGGTTATCATTCTCCTTCAAAGTTAACATTATGCTGATGAGAACATTAAAAAAAAGTAACACTATTATGCTGCAGATATTTCAGATTTTCACATCCTATTATAGGTAGTCTAAAGAAGCCAGCCTTCTCTGTGACACAGCTGTGCAGAATAAGATTCTGAAGAGGCACACAGATTCTACCTCGTTTCTTGAGACAAAGTGAAGGAAAGAGGGAAAGTAGCAAAGGAAAGAAGTGAAAACAGTCTTAGTCGGACAAATTAATCAAAAGGGAAATCTATTCCCTTGCAAGTGACTAGACATAATAGAGAACAGTTCTTTAATTTGGGATGATGCACATAGACATTGAAGATTATGTGCCAGTTTGCTTTAATAGTAAGCCTATACCAGCTGATTGGGTTGTTTTTTCCGTGGTTGTTTTTGAGATGTTGACTTTTTCCCGAAGGAATTTCTGCTTCTGCCAGCATAAAGGGCAACCATAACTGCTGAGGATAATTTTTCTTGATTAACTAGGGCATGTGGGTAACATTCATTCTCTCTCTGATAAAAACATATTGTTCTCTCATGATAAGACAGTTGGAAATGTGACACTGACCAAGGTATGGTTTAATCATAGGATATATATAACTAGATATTTGCATGTGAAATGAATTTTAAAGTTAAGCAGCGAGCAGGAGAAGGAATTTCTTCCAATTCTGGCAAAAAGTCATTAAATAAATGAAATAGACTGAGAATGGTCAAGGATGTTTTGGTTTCCTCCCCATTTGCTAAGGGGGAGATGAAAGAAATGAAGGTAATTCTCATTTGATCATTAAACATATGGAATGTCTGATTACACACACATAGGTGAGCAGAGCAAGACTTGAAGTCGCATTTCTCAATCTGCCTGATTCTTACTCTTAAACAACAAGCCACAGGCAATATGGGAAAGGTGGAGATGACTAGAAAAATCAGTAACATGCCTGGATCAGCCACCCTTCCTTGGAAAGTACCATTTTCCTGGCCTGCCAACAGGCTGATTCTTTCAGGCTTAAGTCAACGACAATGATCTCTCCCTTCACTGTGGCACTGTTTTATGTAAGAGCTCCCTGTCAGTTCAAGGTTGTGTAATTTAAAGACTAGAGAGGAAAGCAGTTTTAATTGAATTCCACAGTAAATGTTCATGGGTATTTCAAAGAATTGCCCATTGTCAGCAGCTGGTCTCAAGTACCCAGCCTATCACTTCCTGAACATGCATCATCCAGCTCACACAAGACATCAAGAATCAGTGTTAGATGGGATGTCTGTTTGGAAAGAAATAACTTTGATAGGCCAGGATAATTGCCGGTGGTAGAAGGATAGTAATAGGATGAGTCACAATAGAGGGAAGTGGTGGGGTGGAATAAACTGAAGAGAAAATAAGACTGTTCCTCAGGGTCTATATATGGCCAGTAACGAAGCAAAAATTCATGGAATGTGACTTAAAGACTTTCTAAGATGTTATACCCATGGGGTATTTCCAAGCTTCTTGATCTATGATTTCCTAGCAACCATCTGGTGCTGAATTTACCTTCATAGGTGTGGTGCCCTACTTCTCTGGAATTTAGATCTCCAGGGGAAACCCCGTCAGGATGTGCCTCTGTGCTGTTAACTCACCTCCAAACAGCTGTGATCACAGTTCTGCTGAGGGATCCATTTGCCCTTCTGAGGGAGAGTGAAGATGTAGCCATGAGGCAGAGGAGACCAACGACAGACAGGGTGAACTTGCAGGAAGGTACCCAGAAGGCAAGACTCCTGATTTTACCCAAGGTTAAGGTGAATGTGATAGAAGTGAGAAAAGCAAAAGAAAGTAATGGAAAAAAGTCTTCAGAGTTTGCTAGAAGAAAAGGAGGGAAAGAAGGAAATCCATGGACCAGGGAACCAAAGATGATTAATGATAAATCCCAGCTTATCACACTAAGAAGACATTCTTCAGCATATATTGGCAACTAAATGATTTTCACACTGTTAATACAAATGCTGAGTGTTTCCTTACAGTCATTAATCACTTTGACAATTCATTTGCTCTATAATTTCTAGGTTGCTTAACTCTTTAGCAAATCCAGTGTAGGTACCACCATGAGGGGATGGAGGAGAAGGAACAGAATGAAACAACGAAACAATTAAAATTGAACTTCTGTGAACCAGAGTTAGTAGCACAGTGGCACAGTAGATTGTCAATGAAAACGACAGGAGTGGGGACAGTTGGCCTTGTGAGTGCAGGATAGCCAGCTGCAGGGCGGGACTGCCACTCAGGAGTCTACCTTCTTGTTAATTAAAACTGAGCAGCAGGTGAGCAGCCCATCCACCTTTTCCAGTTCAGATTGGCTCACGGGGATCAGCATGTAGTCCTTCAGCTTCTCATAAACCTATAGCACGAGTCAAGCACAGGGAGAGAAGAAGGATTATGTTTCTGCTTCTGTCTTGCCACCTGCTCCACACCTGGTGCAGAAAATTAATTTGGTTGTGAATTTAGGCTTTTCACCCAAGATGTGCATGCACTCCAGACCACATGGGTGCCCACAGCCATACCCATAGAGCTAGGAGCTTTGGTTAACCACTAGCCCTGTGCTTTAACCTCAAACCCAGAGATGTGTCAGAATGTGGTTGGTACTAGAGATATTGTCATTGCTAGATTCAGTGATATATGAAAGGCAGTGGCCGTGTTTTCAGTCTGAGTATTACTCTCTCTCCACACTTTAAAACCCTTATAACCTTACTTTAATGTTTCTTTCCTCACCAATACCACTGGGAAAAACCGGAGAAAATATCATTTATGTGAAGCATTTCAGATCAAACTGCTTTTAAATTACAGGGGTGAATTTTACAGAATCTTTTGATACTCATAGAAAGCATGTGTCAAAACTTCAAATTAACAGTCCATACATTTTTCTCTGATGATCAAACAAAGCACATGAAACACAACAACAACAACACAAAATCAATTGAAACACACTGCCTAAAAACAATCAATCATTCGTCTTCAGGAAGCACTTTGTTCCTTAAAATCCAGACAGTGGTTAAGAGGGTGGCAGCCTGATAGAGTTGGATTCCAAACCCAGTTCTGTCAATTTACTAGCTAAAGTGTGACTTCAGCCAGGTGACATCCCCTCTGAGCCTTGGATTACTTCTCTTCAGATTGGGGTAAGAATGGCGCCCTCTCAGGGCTCTAAGGTAGTGCATGTAGCATGCTTGGCACAGTGCCTGGCACAGGGGAAGCCCTCAGTCCACAAGGATGTTATCTTTCTCAGTGATGACAAAGGCTAAATCCAGAAGTAGTTAATGATCATCTGGGAGTCAGGCGATCAATGTGGCTGAAAGGCATAAAGGATCCAGAGCTGTGACACTCCAGCTGAATCTGGAATACGAGCGTTTGTTGATATCGAAGGTTCTAGGGTGGGGGTCGAGGAACCTGTCTTTTTAACAGCCCTGCTGCCAAAGTTCGAGTATGAGACCCACTATTCGTCCAGAGCTGGCTGAGCCCAGTCTGGGGTCAGAAGTCCTGTATTTTTCTCAGGTCCACAGTGTCAGCCATGGAAACAGAGAAAGATTGTCTATGGATCCCCTACACTTCTCTTTTGTTAAGAGGGAGATGGATTATGAGGATAAGCCAAGAAATTAAATAGTATTTCATATTTAAAAGGTGATATTAAATATTTTCTAAAAAAATTTAAAGCCTAATATGTAAAAAAAAAGAAAAAAGTAAGATCAATGGTTACTTCAAACTCTTCTGTAATGCTTAGGAAAAATAGCTGGGCATAGATGAAGATGCTGAATGCCTAAGAGGTAGGGGCACTTGAAAGATCTGTGGATGGGCACTGCTTTATCTGCTTGGTAGGATTAGATTGAAATCACTAAAGTGTACAGATGAGACTGGCGGAGTGCCCTAAAGACAAGGGAGATTTCATTAGACCAGGAAAAAATTCCTTATCTAGGTACAATTCCCATGTTGGAACACAAACACAGAGACTCTTAGAGGCACCAGTGGTTGATCCCAAGTGTTCTCTAGCTCTTCCTGCTCTATCCTTTCTGCTCTATCCGTATTTTAATGCTTATTATCCTAGGATGGGTAGCCCTTTCTCTCTGCAGCCCTGACAATGGGCACCCACCTCCTTGGGTCATTCCTACGCCTCTGCCTTGAGGGAAAAATGACCCTCTGATGAGGGTCAGATCTGACTTGTCAGAAAACAATGACACAGTTGTAGGTCCCTTTGCTTAATGAACACCTGAGAGTGGGAGGGGCATTTAATCAGGGCTGGAGCACAAGTACTTACTTGAAAAGCTCTGAATACCAGGCATGGCCGTATCAATCGCTGTGCAGGCGCCAGTGACCAATAACATGAATGAGAAGAGTGAGTTAAAGACACTTTCCCTGTGTCCTACCTTATATGATCTTTTCTGCTTTTCTAGTAATTTGATATGTACAGAGGAAAAGGAAGCCCCTGCGATGTGTCACTCCGTCGTGAAAAAATCCCCGACAGGCAGATTGTCAGGGAAGCTAGCCAGCTGCAAGGACGGATGATTTTTACCTTTGCACTTTCTGGATACTCTTCTGGGGTTCGGTGCAGCAAGACGTGCCCTTTGCCGGGGAGGTTCAGATAGATACAGTTCGCAGCCATGTCGTCAGGCACAGTGAGCTTGTCGTAGCGGTGGTCGCTCATCTGTTGCATGATCTGCCAAGAGGAAAACAGCAGGCTAAAGCAGAGTGCCTCCCCACACCTTCCCAAACAGAAGGCAGGCGCGTCGTGGACATAAGCTTGTAGCCGAGGCCCAAGAACAGCGCTGTGTTGAAGTTCCCGTCCGTGACCCCTAGTCACTTAGAGCCCGAGAGGGAAACCTGCCGGAGCTGTGACTCTGGAAGAATCGCAAGGGTTCTTCTTGTGGTTGTTCTTTTAAAAGTGGATGGAACTGGAGAGCATTATGCTAAGTGAAATAAGCCAGTCAGAGAAAGATAAATATCACATGATCTCACTCATTTATGGACTATAATGAACAACATAAACTGATGAACAAAAACAGATCCAGAGACAGAGAAGCATCGATCAGACCGTCAAACCTCAGAGGGAAGGTAGGGGAGGGTAGGAGTAAAGGGGAGAGATCAACCAAAGGACTTATATGCAAGCTAATAGGCCTAACCAATGGACTCAGACAACAGCGGGGTGAGGGCATGAGTGGGGGATGGGGGGTAATGTGGGGATAAGGACACATATGTAATAACTTAATAAAAAATTTTTTAAAAAGTGTGTGGTCTCTAATTTTTAAAAGGTTTTAAAACTTTCTATAATTTTTCTAGTTTTTGTTCATAATCAGTAAGACACAAAATGGCCACATATATAAAGGGCCCAGCTGTTTTTTTAAAAAAATCCTCATTTGAGGATATGTTTTTATTGATTTGAGAGAGAGAGAGAGAGAGAGAGAGAGAGAGAGAAACACCTATGTGAGAGAGAAACATCAATCAGTTGCCTCTGGTACATGCCCCCACTGGGGAATTGAACCTACAACCTAGGCATGTGCCCTGACCAGGAATCAAACCCACACCTTTTGGCATATGGGACGATGCTCTAACTAACCAAGCTGGCTGGCCAGGGCCCCAGGTGGGGTTGTGATGGTATCCTTGACTGAATGAGCAGGGCTGACCTGGTCTGTAGGAAAAAAAGACTAACAGTATTCAGAATGGCCAGTAACTCGGTTTACCAATAACCACACATACACAATATATATTCTCCTATGAACACTTAAATTGGCTACACTGTCTGTTAGCAGGTATGCCCTTAATACAATTATCATAAACATCACCTGGGGAGAATGTGAAACTCATATTCCTAGGCTTTAACCCCCAATACCTGATTCTGGTTTGACAGATGTGAGGTGAGGCATAGAAATTTGCATTCTGAAAGCCCTTAAGGTAATTCTGAGGCAGACCCCTGGACCATACCTGGGGGAAAAACTGCTTTAGCAAGTCTATTCATCAAACAATGGGTTTCTTAGTGCCTTCGTATAAAATAAACTTTAAAAATAACATAAGATGAAGTCTGCATAAAATTTAAAATATTGATACTTAATCTTACCTCCTCAACACAATCAAAACAAAACCACCCCAAACACCCCCCTTCCAAAACCACACACACAACAAAAA
This sequence comes from Myotis myotis, assembly GCF_014108235.1. NCBI lineage: Eukaryota > Metazoa > Chordata > Mammalia > Chiroptera > Vespertilionidae > Myotis > Myotis myotis. The sequence continues at coordinate 62,798,324 of NW_023416324.1, forward strand.
TGTCCAAACATCAAAAACAAAGCAAGTATTACTTTGGCTTAGTCATGTAGAATCTTTCCATTCTTGATCAATACCCATATGTTTTAAGGAATCTGCCTAAATGTCTTGTAATGAAGGTATTAATAAGATATTTTCCACAATCTGGTTCTAATATTTCTTTCCAGATAGGTGTCCCTTTACCTTTCAATATTTGTGTGAAAATGTGTTTCATATGACTAGACCCTCGAATTAGGCAGATTCGCCCACTTGGTCACGTGGCGTTGGGAGGTAGAATTTATGAATGGTATGGAAGTGTGGAAGAGACTGCATGCTCCCAAGAGAATGTGAAGAGTGGTATGTAGTAAGCCCTTCCTGACCCACCAATCAGGCAAACTGACCACTTCTCCTAGTGAAATATGTCAAGGGTCGAGAGAGGCCAGGAGTAATCTGATCATGGGATATCCATCACAGAGAAGGAAACATTAGAAAGAAGATGAACTAATGCACAATATGACAGGCTGAGAGACACAACGATGAGCAGGACATTGACCCAGTTTTTGAAGAGGTCACAGTTTAATGGAGGAGTCTGACAGATAATTACATTACACTAAGAACAATGATAAATATTTTACATTTATTATCTGATCTCAAAGTTCCTATGTTATAGATGAAGAAGCTGGATTTATAAAGGTCAAATCACTTGCTCAAGGCTTTGTAGGTGAATTCAAGCCCAGCTCTGTGCAACTCAAAACCTTCTTTATAAATCTCTGTGCTCTCTTTCCTGACCCCTAGAGCTGCAGCAGAACTCTCTCTCTATCCTACTAACTACCATTAACATCTACTTTTCTGTATTCATGTAGTACTTATTATTTATTCTCTTGTGGTACCATGACTTCTTTTTGTGTATGAATCCTATTATGACACAGTAGTCTGGTGTAGCTACAGGACTTGACTAAACATCTCTCTTGCACTTTTAAAATTTAAATTGTTCTCTGAAAGGTAGGTCCACAGAGTAGATCAGCTGTTGGGTGATTTCTTCAATAGAGCCCCAATTGAGAATCCTTAGATCTATTAGAATATGGGGACAATTAAGAAGTTAACACTCCTAATGATTAACTTTTCTAAGCAAATTAACAACATACTCAATTTAACCTTCTTTCTATAATGGATATGCTATGGAGCAAGGAACAGAGTGCGGAATCTCAGAGGGAAGGTGGTGGGGAGGGGGGATTGAGCGGGTGGGATGTAATCAATCAAAGACCTTGTAGCATATATGCACAACCCATGGATGCAGACAAAGGGATGGTGAGGGCCTGGGGTGAGGTAGGGTGGGATTGGAGGGGGTCAATGGGGGAAAATAACAAAGATTTTTAAAAGAATGGATATGCTAAAAAAGAATGTGAAGAGGCTGATATAAGAGAAAAAAATCCAGGTCTTTTCTATTATAAATTGCTATTTAATGCAGACTTCCTTTTTGGATGCTTTCAAAACACAGTGGTTTCCATTTATTATTCTGTGGGAGGGGCACATTAAGGCCATCAACTCTGGATTAGGACCTGGATTTGAGTCTCAGCTCTAACCTTTATGAACTATGTAAATATAAGCTTCTTTTTTGACTTCTTGGCTTCCTCACCTATAAAATTGGGGATAATAATAGTCTTTTATACTTACTGTGAAAGTTAAATGGAGATAATATTCATAATAAGGCAGGGTAACAAGCCCTTAATAAGCCACTAGTATTTTATGACAGCATGACCAGACAAACAGAAGTTCAAGTTTCCAGTCTGTGATCCTATCTACTATTCTGGCAAGCTTTGACTTCAATCTTAAAATAGCTTGTTTTGGAGATCTATCTTTATTCTTAAAACCATATAACACTATACCCATCACATTCCTATGGTGATTTCTTTAGTGTCCTTCTTTCTAAGGCCTGCATTATTTAATAGGCAATCCAATGGTCTTGCAGGTTTAGCATCTCTTCTGCCTGGATTCCCTAGAGAGAATTGTTAGAAAACCTCCAGGCTTTTCAAAATTAGGACAAATTTTGATATGCTAGTTTTTTACAAAGTTTCTCTTTCTTTTCAAATGGACTAATTCCTTGAGTGCAGGTCTAGGCATATTACAGTGAGCAGAAAGGTCCGGGTCTGAAACTTTGCTCTGCTTCACATTAACTCTGTGACCTTGAGCAAATCCCTCTCCTAGCCTCAAGTCCCTCAGTTTTAAAACAGGATGAAAATGCCACATCTATGCTCCATAGAGCAACACTGAAAATTATTTTTTAAATTTTTATTTATTTATTTATTTTTTAAATCTAAAAATATATTTTATTGATTTTTTACAGAGAGGAAGGGAGAGGGATAGAGAGTTAGAAACATCGATGATAGAGAAACATCGATCAGCTGCCTTCTGCACGCCCCCTACTGGGGATGTGCCTGCAACCAAGGTACATGCCCTTGGCTGGAATCAAACCTGGGACCCTTGAGTCCGTAGGCCCACGCTCTATCCACTGAGCCAAACCGGTTAGGGCTTATTTATTTTTTGTTAATCCTCACTTAAGGGTATTTTTCTGTGGGGAAGCATGGGACTTAGTTGAAAAGTCTATAAGAGGATTCTCTGAAAGGTCAGAGGCCTCTAGGGGGACCTTACCAAAGGCTGCAGACCCTGCCTTGACTTTTCCAAACAAGTCTGACCCCTGGGTGTTTTACTAGAATCTTTATGTGTAGACTTCAAAATGTCCTTGTTTGAAAGACACTACAGAGGCAGGTGCTTTCTCAAGGATACTTACTCTGCTGATTGTATCTAATAGTTAATTTTAGTTCAAGCTGTTGTTAACAATACAAGCCCAAGGAAGCAGACAATCGAGGCTATTTGCTTCTAAAGCAAAACAGCCCCTTAGCCTCTCTTTTACAGAAATGTGTGTCAGAGTAATCATTCATCCGTCGCTCAGAGTCTGCCGGTCAGCCGTGGCATTGTTCTATTGATTTTCAGAAAGAATGGAAAGGAGGGGGAGAGACAGAGAGAGAGAGAGAAACATCACTGTGAGAGAGACACATTGATTGGTTGCCTCCTGCACGCACCCTGACCAGGGCCGGGTATGGGGCCTGTAGTGAGGTACATGCCCTTGATCAGAATTGAACCCAGGATCTTTTAGTTCATGGGCCAATGCTACATCTACTGAGCCAAACTGGCTAGGGCTAAGTTTATTTTTTATAAAAATAACAAAACAAAACAGATCATGCACTCGAAGTGCTCAGCACAAGTTCCTAGCACATATTAAGTGTGTAATAAATGTGAGCACTCTTCCTTCTTTGTTTCCTGCAGGTCACCTGGCATATAGCAGGTGATTGAAATGTTTGTACCTAATTGATTCATTTCTTCATTCATTTCTAAGGATATAGGGAACCTTGGGAGCACACTGGGATGGACTAAGCCAGTGGTTCTCAACTTGTGGGTCACGACCCCTTTGGCGGTCGAACGACCCTTTCACAGGGGTCGCCTAAGACCATCCTGCATATCAGATATTTACATCATGATTCATAACAGTAGCAACATTACAGTTATGAAGTAGCAACGAAAATGATTTTATGGTTGGGGGTCATCACAACATGAGGAACTGTATTTAAAGGGCCAGAAGGTCGAGAACCACTGGACTAAGTGATCAATTCTTACGTGAACAATTGCATTCGCTCAGAAAAACAAGATATGGTCTATGTCCAGAGATATAAATACAATTCATTACATAAAGTAAACCAGGTTAAAATCAATGAGCCCATGTTTGTCTTTTTCTGCATGCTGTACAGAAGGGCTATAACCTGTGCTCCCAACCCAGATGTCTTGGGATGTAAGACAATAAGGAACTGCGGACCTGGGGTGAACTAGAGAGCACAGCAGCTAAAAGCATTAAAGCAAAGGAAGGAAAGAAAGAAAAAACTCTGTGTGTAGCAAACTGCACACATGTGCCTCTGTCAGCTTTAACCCCTGCCTGAGTAAAATGGTACAGGAACTCAAACGGCAGATTGGTTTCCTCATAATACAGATGGGCTGTTTCCAACTGTAGGAGAGAAGCTAGGATTTATGTGACTTCTCAGTAGTTACTCTCAGTCCGTCTGACCAGCATGCTTCGTTCCTGGTACAGGGGCGAGGACTGCATGATGACTGAATCCCTGCTCACTGTGTCCTGTGGAAGGTGGGCCACATTTGCTTATGTTTGCAGTCAGAACCAGCCTGTCATCATTCACAGGGATTGGACCTAATTCACCCCAGGAGTTCAGGATTTCATCCAGGCCAGTAAGGAGACAATTCCCTGGGCTAGAGGTCTACTAAGGTGAACCCCAGGGATCCAAGGGCCTCACAGAAATCCTTAAAACATGGTATGTATAGCTGTTACCTGGTCGAGCCTAGACACAAACAAAAACAAAACCCAGAAAATCTAATCTTTCCCTTGACTTAATGTTCTAAGCAGTTGGGAGAATTGTGGGTAGCATATTCTGGTCTATCACGTTCAGACTAGCTACCAGGTCAATTCATGGTCTACAGGCGATTCATTCCACTTCTTTTCTCATAGATAAAGAAATCATAATGTACAAGGTAAGCTGAAGGAGAAAGCAGTATGGCAAGACCATACCCCACAGGCCGACTATACCTTCCAGGGTCCCATAAGCAGCCTGGGCACATTTCCCGCCTCTCAGTCTGACTCATGCATGTCCGGTGGTGACTATGAAGCAGAAACATGGAATGTTGTACATTCCAGAGGAAGTGTTACCAAGGATTGTTATCGGTGCTGACTTCTTGTTTATCAGTGAGGGAACAAACGAAAATTCCGAGGTTGTGCCCACCTCTGAAAGTGCCCAGTTTTGTTAACATAATGGAGACTGTGTGTTTCCCTTCCCTGTGCCTTATTTACTTGGGCTCCAGCTCTCTCCACGCTCCCTCCCACTTCCCACCCTCTCCTCCTTGAGTGAACAATCCTACCCCCATGCCAGTTCCTATGTGTTTGCACTGTTCTTCAGTTAAAGGCATTTATTTGATATTTCAATCACTGCTTTTCCTCACTCTTTAGTGTTTCTCTCTTTTCTGGGTCTTACATTTATAATTTATACCTTCTAGTAGAAGCATTCCTGACATTACTGGCATAAGGGCTAGTAATCATTCGAAATATCGTGTTCAAGGACAGCTCTACCGATACCCTGGACCACCACAAAGATGAACAAGTGGGCTCTAGAGAAAATTAAGCCTGAACCATCTCTGGAGGCAAAGATGACAAAATTGAAGCTGTCCAACTTCAGGCACACCGTGAGAAGGCAGGGTTCCTTGGAAAAGGCAACGCTGGGGAAAACGGAAGGCATCAGGAAAAGAGAAAGAACAAATACGAGATGGATTGACTCCATAGGCAGGAGTCTGCAGGAGCCGAGCACAGGGTGTTGTGGACATCAGCCATCACCTTGGGGTTGCCAGGAGTCGGAATAGACTAAATGGCAGGACACACACACACACACACACACACACACACACACACACACACACCATGTTTCGTTCAACTTAGTATTATTTCAGGATAGTTTAATTTTTTTTCATTACTGTGAAGAATTATAATTTCCTTAGTGGGGAAATAATTTAATGCTGGGAATACATAAAGTAATTCACTGATAAATTCTACGGAGAGTTACTCTTAAACTAAATGTCTTAACAAACCACCAAAGCCACTTAAGGAGAAGTTTTTCAATTAATTTACCAAGGCCCCAGGGTTATCATTTTAAGACAGGTTAGAAAGTGTGCCAGAAGAAATGACTTTTAATAATAGAACAGGCCCCATTTGGAACAGTGAGTGGTTCTGCTTAACTGTGGAAAGAAAAAAAAATGCAAAAGCTATGTCAGGCATAGTCTTTCTAAATGGAAAGGATTTAGGAAGTGGTAACTACAGAGAATAAACAGGAAATGCTTTTTTTTTTCCATGAAAGAGTTAAAGGTATTTATTTTTAAAACGTTTTTATTGAATTTGTTGGGATGACACTGGTTAATAAAATTATATGGGTTTCAGGTGTACAATTCTATAACACATCATCTACATATTGTACTGTGTGTTCACCACCCCAAATCAAGCCTCCTTTCATCATCATTTAAAGGTGTTTATTTTAAACACAGAGAAATTCTGTCTGTTGGGACAAAGAACAGGTTTCTCTTTTCCTGTCAGAGTGATTATTTTCCTTTCTTTTGTATGTTGCTATTGTCTGAATAAGACAGCTTGCATTTATTTATAGCTGGGTTTAGGAGATACGTGTACATGTACACGCAGAGTGCTCACCATTCAGAGGGGAACAAACGCACAGAGAAAGATTCAGGAGATGTACGTCTCTCTAACACCTTTCCCTGTCGTGTTAAAATGGGCCCTGGGAGGATGCACTCGTGTGGCCTGCCTGGCAGGGCATCACCTCAAAGAGCGTGGGCTCCCAAAGAGGAGCCAGGGCGAGGTGGAGGGACACGCTTTGTTTTCACTTTGGGGACGCACGGAAGCCTTTGTTAAAAGATGAGCATCATTTCAAACACCCTGAGAATGGGCTGCTGGGCTGTTTAGTTCCATGTTCCAACATTTTTTCCTAATAAAAGGATGAAGGAGGTATGTTGCTCCAGGGTTCTATATAAAGTGTTCTTTTTTTAAAAACAACAACAACGCACACATATATTTTTACTGATTTCAGGGAGGAAAGGAGAGGGAGAGGAGGGGGAGAGGAGGGGGAGAGAGAGAGGGAGAGGGAAAGGGAGAGGGAGAGGGAGAGGGAGAGGGAGAGGGAGAGGGAGAGGGAGAGGGAGAGGGAGAGGGAGAGGGAGAGGGAGAGGGAGAGGGAGAGGGAGAGGGAGAAGAACGCATCAATGATGAGAGAGAATCATTGATTGGCTGCCTCCTGCAATCCCCCCATGAGGATCAAGCCTGCAACCCGGGCATGTGCCCTGACCGGGAATCTAACCATGACCTCCTGGTTCATAGGCTGATGCTCAACCACTGAGCCTCACCAGCTGGGCTGTAAAGTGTTCTTTTAACTACAGGGATGGTACATTGCGCTTCACACTCTGCCCTCAAGACAGAACTGAAAGGGGAAAGCCCTAACCCTTCCACAGCACCACACACTTCCCAGGAGTCCCCAACTTTGGATGATACATAGCAGTTCTGTAGGGCTTTGGGGAGGATCTGAGAAGATGCTGCTTTAAATGCCTGTCTGACTTCTGCCATTTCTCAAAGGAATTGCTCCACGTTGTGTAAAGCATAGTAAATACTATTGGGGTTGGATATAATTGGTTTTCAGTTCAATTCCACGTCCTTGATGGAGGCTCTCCTTTGGGGTAGACACCTTGGCGGTGGGAGGTGGGAAAGGGAAAACGATGCCAAGGTAATGTAGTCGCAGGCTCTGCCTTCAGGAGATGATAATCCATAGTTTAAGGTAGAACAAGCATGTGGAGGGTATGCTGGCAGGAAAGAGAAAACCAACCTCACTTCTATCAGAGGCACCTCCTCAACAAAGCAGGCACGCAATGGAGAGGAAGTGCTCTGAGGATCATCTTGGCCACGCCGTGGTCTGTTACGCAGCTGCTGGTCTGGAGGAACCAGCCTCGCTCCCCAGAGTGGAGCTGTCACAGAGCAGAGTGGGAAATGTCTGGCTTTCAGCCCAAGAGGATTTACATGGCTGGATGCATTAACAGCCAGGCATTTCCGGCAGTTCCCAACATTTCTGGGAATTTTCTCATCCAACGGACTGGAAGGCAGCTCTGTTCGCCCACTTGTTTGTTACTCATGGCTTTTTTGTATTACCTCAATTATTTAAAAACAAATTCTTAGGCTATGTTGTTTCACAGGACAATGAAGGACTTATTGGTCATATATTGAAGCAAAGCTATATAGAAGGTATTTAGAGATATTTAGGAAATTCAGAGCACATTTGTGGCATACTCGTGATGGATTTTTCTATGAAATATACGTATGTACCCATGTCAACATATCAAAACTGAGCCCATATTGAAAACAACTGATTATAGATCCTATTGAGATATACAATATATGATACTCAAGCACACTTTCATTGTTACTGGGTATCTAAAATCATTCATGCATTTATATCCATCCATCAAGCACTTATTGAGAGCCTGACAACAGAGTAGGCATGAAGCCCAGGCAGTCCTTTTAAAGCTGAGTCAACAGAGCTATGGATAGCATTTTAGAATCAATATCATGTTTTCATTTTTCTTAGTCCTTCTGAAAATCAGGTCAAAATGAGCAGAATGTGAGAGAGGTGGCTTTTAAACATCCTGTCTAAATTGATGGGCTGTATAGATTCTAAGAATGAGGTTACTTGGTTCTTTTTGGTTAAATCTGAGCATACTTTCAATGGCGGATATCCCCTTCAATTCTCTCTCATATTTGGAATGGCTGCTTATGCTCAGTACATGACCCACTAAATATGTGGAGGAAAGATTTCTGTTATTCAAACTGCAGCCAGAAATCACACGAACCATTTCTGGAAGGAACCCTCAAAAACAAAGGTTTCTGTAGAAGGCTGGGAGAACCCCCCACACTGTAAGGGGACACTCTGAGCTCTCTGGGCCCTGGGCACGGGGAGGAGGAACAAGAGAGGCTTGCTGGGTGGGTCACAGCACTAAGTTTCTAATTTCAGGGGTAGAAAGGAAAGAGAGTCAGACCAAAGCACCCCTTCCAGATGCAAAGTCTGGGATCCTGCCCTCCCTTCAAACCCCTGCCCATGAATTCTCTAAGCCTAGCTCTGTGGCAGAAGCAAGTCTCCCACAGTCTTCTTCTCATCTTCTGTACAGGGGTGGGCAAAAGTAGGTTTATGTATGTGAGTGACATTCTTATGAGTTAAAAAAGTGATTGTAATAATCATAACCTGCATGTCTTTCTCCATACAAACAACTGTAAGCCTGCTTTTGCCAGTCCCTGTATGTCAGCGCTGTAGACAGCTGCCTCCTTGGCTATTGAAGTCATGTCCTGGTTATGCTTCCCCAGATAACTGCACCCTCAACCTCATCATCCAAAAGTAAACTCTGGGTATTGGGGGCTTGGCAATCTCTCAGGTTCCCCTGGGACATTCTACCACAAGAAACAGCTGGAGCATTTTTTGAACTATTTTCCATTTATTTATGGTTCACCTATTCTACACTCATTTTGCAAAACAACCCACTTTTATAGATGAGAAAACCCAGGTTCAGAGAAATTCAGTAATTTTTTCAAGGCCACATGTTAAGGCAGTAAATCCAGAATTTGATGCCCGGATAAGTCAACCTACAAATGCTCACCTTTTCTTGTCATGCCAAACTACCACATTGCTAATATCCCTTGAAAGCCTAGACTCTGAGCCCACGAACTGGCAGCCTCTAAGCTAATTTTTCTTATACATACAACTTATTTAACATATATATAGTTTTAAAAGTTTGTGTTTAAATACATTTTAGACAGAGAAGATCTGGCCCTGAAGCCATTTGCGTTTGCTACTGGACTCTATGGGCTGGTTTCCGCAAAGCTAGCTATTATGTTCTTTAGTAGATAAAAGAGGAGCCAAGTCTTTGGGAATGGGAAAAGACAGTGGGTGGCAATGCATTATGTTCCTAGAGCAGCAGAGGGGCAGGCTCCAAGGTGAGAGATGAGAAATGGCCAAACGAAAGCCCCTGGAGGTTTTGCACCCCTGAGAGCAGTTACATGTGGCTTTGTTACTCAATTTCTGTGAGTATTTCACATCTCTGAAATTTTTGCCCATTGTATACTCAGTAGTTCCGATGCATGAAAATAACATGTTACACAAAAAACCAATGAATATTGGGGCTGCATGTAGCTATTCCATTCCCTGCTACTGAAAAACACTCTTGCTGGCATGGGCTACTTGATTGTCAGTCACTGCTGTCCCTAAATGTGTCAGGGGGAAGCACCTTGCTCTGATAAGCTCACAAATGGAAACTTCTGTGAAACAGGTTGACAGATCTCCTTCATATTTTAGGATGTCGTTTCTTACCCACAGCACTACTGGCATGTTGGGCTGGATAAGTCTTTGTGTTGGGGACTGTCCTGTGCATTGTCGGATATTTAGCAGCACCCCTGGTCTTTATCCAGTAGCATCCATTCCCCCATCCCCTCACATTGTGACAAAAATATTTCCAGCCCTAGCTGGTTTGGCTCAGTGGATAGAGCGTCGGCCTGCAGACTGAAGGGTCCTGGTTTGATTCTAGTCAAAGGCAAATGCCCAGGTTTCGGGCTCGATCCCCAGTGGGGGGCAGGCAGGAGGCAATGCTTCTCTTTCATCACTGATGTTTCTCTGTCTCTCTTCCTCTCCCTTCCACTCTGAAATCAATAAAAATATATTTTAAAAATATTTTTAAAATGTTTCCAGATGTTGCTGAATGCCCCCGGTGGGCCAAGTTGCCTCTGGTGAGAAGCACTGTCTTTAGGAGAAAGCCATAAAATGTATTCATAGGTTAGGAGAAGAGTAGATACTTATGGGAAATAAGAAGAAATATAGAAAAAGAAATAGAAAGAAATCAAACTTCCAAATAAGTAGACTGTTCACTCTTCTATTCTTCCTCTGATTTAATAAGATCCCTGAAAGGAAATGGATTAGAGTTTAAGGGAACAGCTGTTGTCCCCACATACCTTTTACGAGAAACCAAAATCGCCTGCAAATGACTACAACTAAACCATGGCTCATGAAGAAAGCAGCATGCCCACCTTGCCTACTCTTGTGTGGGGAGTTACTGGGCTCCCTGCATTTCAAGTTTTACATTCTGACATGGGAAGAGAAACCTTGGCTTCTGTCTGGATATGGCCTTTGATAGTGTCATACAGTGACCGTTAATAACATAATCTGAGCACCAGGAAAGTGGTGTCGTTTTTTAGAAAACTAAGAATTCTACATTTGAGAACTAGGCAGGAATTTGGGTATTATCAAGCCCACTTCTCTTTTACAGGAGCTCAGAGATGAAAAGTTAAATGATTTACCTAAATCACAAAAAGGTAGTGAACTGCAGTGAGGATGATCCCAGGTCTCATGAATCAGTCCAGGCCTTTCCCACTGGTCTTGGTTTGGTGGAGGGGATTGAAGTGGGGCCCAGAGGGACACTGTCAGCTTTTCCATAGCCCCCTCCTTCACTCCCAAGTTAAGGGGTCTCTCTTCTCCAAGGTCAGATAAGATTGTCTTGCACCTCTATTTCTTGATTGATGGAATGTCCTAGGGGCCAGTGGCTCTCAACCCTGGCTACAAATTAGAATAATCTGGGGATCATTAAAAAAAATGCAGATTTCTGAGCCCAACCATAAAGATTTTTTATTTATTGGGCCCAGAGTGAGGCAAAACATTGGTATTTCTTCTTTTATTTTTATTTTAAATATATTTTTATTGATTTCAGAGAGGAAGGGAGGAGAGAGAGATAGAACGAGAGAGAATCATTGATTGGCTGCCTCCCATATGCCCCACACTGGGGATCGAGCCCGAAACCTGGGAATATGTCCTGACTGGGAATCAAACCATGACCTCTTGGTTCATAGGTCGAAGCTCAACCACTGAGCCACTGGACCCCATGGGCTGGTTTTTCTTTTTAAACACTCCCCCAGGTGACTGGAATATGTGGACAGGATTGAGAACTACTCTTCTGTGACCTCTTAATAATTTCTACCAGTTTAGGGGGTAGAAGGCGGGAGGAAGAAAGGAGGCAGATTATACTCTCCTGTTTTCTCTGGCTCAGCTTCCACTGAATTAGATCTATATGGAGATATGTATTTTTCAGGTGCTATCCCTTGTAAACCAGGTCAGCATACACAGTCATTCCTGGATTGCCTCAAAAAAACCCTATCCATTTGGGTTACAGACTTTTCTCAGGTTTGGCAGGTTGGAGGATTGCAGTTACATAAACACAGAGAATACTAAGCACTGGTGTATTCATAGACTTGACTACTCTGCTTCCAATTCGGACCTCTCCCCACTCCCTTTCTTCTCTGCTTCGTTATCTCCACATTCCTATTGTTTCTAACGAAGGACAGTTTTGCTTTCTTTTTTGCTGTATTGTTTCCTGCTGATCCCAAGCCTACAAAGGTCCCTTTACCCCAAAGGATTATCATTTCCTAAACAAAGGCAATTCTCCCCTCAGAGAAATTGAGGATGTAGATCTAAGGGTCTAGTGGACATTGTGGCTACATCCTACACATCAATTCCCTGCTTTCTCAGTAACTACCCCAAGTTTCATTTGTATATATTCATACCTTCCTCTGCAGCCCACATAATTGGGGAGGAGCTAATTCCACCCCTGGCTCCAGGACTGACGCACAGGACCTGTAGAGTCTCAGTTATATGGTTATGGTGCTTCTAGGTAAAAACAACAGCAAAAATAAAAAACAACTCCCCCCAAAACCCCAAACCAAACAAATAAACAAAATATGCCCCCAGAAACCTCAAATCTAACACTTTTGCTTATTAAGCAGTTAGGTCGAAACAACTTAATAGCAGAATTGTGTGTGCTATGTGACAGGTATATCTGTCCTTTTTGAAAATTTAAACTATGCCACAGTGGCTCTGTGAGTTTGCTGCGATGCCCACGTGACAGTGCAGTCGGGGGACTGGAGCTCCCAGGTTAAGGTTAGAACTGGTTCAGGAATTGGGCAGAAGACCAATTTGGACTAATGAGAGTGGATAAGATCTGAAGGACGGATGCCCCCTCCCTGAATGTGGGGAGGAAGCATGTAGCCAGCAGCTGCTGGCAGCCACAGTGCTCCCCTGAGCAGGAGCCAGCTTCATAATGAAGCCCATCTGTGAAAGAGCAGAGAGATAAAAGGATCTGGTTTCCAATGACATCATGGAGCAGACAGATCAAACCTAACATCTGCATTACTTCAGACCTACATGGATCAATAAATCTCTGTCATTGTTTTGGTCAGCCTGAATTGGATTTTCTGTTTTTGACTAGTGAAGGCAGATAGCCTTTATCAATTAGGACTAAATTAGACTGTAACAGAAACTACCTGCCTCCCAAAGTGACTTAAAAATGTTTGTTTTTCTCTCATGTGAAGGGAGTTTTGAGTACTGTAGTGCAAGCATGTCAAACTCATGGCCCGAGGCTGCATGCCTCATTTATTTGGCCAATGTTAGCCTTTGAGTTTGACATACTTGGTGTAGTGACTTGACAGTCATCAGAAATCCAGGATCCTTCTAGCTTTTTGCTCTGCCATACCTGGGACCCAGTCCTGGTCCTCGTGATATAAAATAGCTGCTGGTGCTCCAACCATCACATCCTCTTTCTCAAGCAGCAAGATTCAGGAAGGGGAGATGGCACAATGCCCTTTCAAATCTCATTAAGCAATACTTAAGCTCATTGCCATCCCCAGTACTAAGGAAGCTGAGAAATGTGGACTTTATTCCAAGTGGCAATGTGCACATCTAAAACTCCAGGTCCAATTCATAAAGAAGGGAGGGTGGAATGGAAGTTGGAGAAGGTGACTAGCTGACTGTCATCAACTGATTCGGAGAGTGATATATATTTTGACATTGCCACTGTACATATTTTGACCTGTGCCCCTTTAGGCAATTGTCATACTCTTTGAATTGAGTCAAGGTATCCAAGTCTTCCCAGAAATACAGGTGATTAGATGATTACGGAAAAGCTTCCAGGGAGGCACAGTCACATTGCTGGCCCTCTGCAGTAGTACTTGGCATGTGGTAGGTGCTCAATACATAAAAACATTTTTAAATATCTTCACCTGAGGATATGGTTTTTTTTAAAAAAATTATTATTATTTTGAGAGAGAGAGAGAGAGAACATCAATGTAAGAAAGAAACATCAAACGGTTGCCTCCTGTACATGCCCCGACCGGCAATCTAGGCATGTGCCCTGACCTGGAATCGAACCCACAACCTTTTGGTGTACGGGAGGGCACTCCAACCAACCGAGCCACACCAGCCAGGGCTGTGTTCTTGCTGAGTGTTAAAATGAATGAATGATCTCTTAGCAGTACATTTCAACAACTTAAAATCTTATCTTCCTAAAATCTCCTGATGCAATTTCCTGTAAGACACACTCACTTAGAGCTCAACCTTCAGGGAAGAGCAGAGAAGAGCCGTGGGGCATCCTGGCCACTCTGTCTTCAACTTTAACCAGCTTTGGTTGTTTTCAAGAGGCCCTTCTCAAATTCTCCTCAATAAGCTCAGGGAAGGGACCAAACTTTTTATCCAAAGAGAGTTCTGGGTCTCTTTCCTCCTTCCACTATTCCCACTTGAAGAATTAGTTTCATGCTTGTTTTCAAGCCACAGGACTCCAGAGCTGGAAAGGAATACAGACTTTTCCATTCAAGTCCCGGGGCCCATGTGCCTAATGAGAATGAGGGCATAGCCCTCGCTGCAGAGACGCTGCATGTTCATATGCAAATGCTGTCAACAGAGAGAAAGGCACCAGATGGAGCACATGATAAGCAACTTATTCTGTAAGCATTTCCCTGACAAGACAGCATTTCAGAGAAAAGTTAGCTCTTCACAGGCCTTTGTATTTCAGTTACCTGGTAGAATCCTGTATGGCTTTCTTCCACATGAGAGCTATTCCTCTGGAGGGCCAGTTGTATTACTCAATATAATATTGCTCTGAATGATATTAGGTGGCATTTTCTGTTCAAGAATATAACAGTTTACGTTTGGAAAAGGACTGTATTCCCCGGCCCTCAAACTCTAGTGTAGGAACTGATGCCAGGCGCATCCCAGACAGAGCCAGTGCCCCTCTCAGTGTGGTCTGGGATCACCTGCTCCGGATCAGGCCGTGGTTCCTGGGCGCCTTCCCAGTCTCCTGAGTCAGAATTTCTCGTGGTGAACCCCAGGAATGTGATGTGCCTTTCAAATGTGTGCTCCCTGTCGTTCTTGGGTACACTGAAGTCTGAAAACCACTTGCTTAGACTTTTCAAGTTAAATTAACATGATATTCACGCCTAAAAGGAATTGTTACTGCTACTGATGCTACAGCTACTGTTAGCTAACCTATGTCGAGCTCTTATCAGTTGCCAAGGTATGGATGAAAAGAAATCAATGACTGGAAAAATGCACAAGATGGCATAGATTCAACACCTTTCATCTAACTTCTAAATGGTTCTTCAACACTCTGCACCATGAGTCACCTCTGCCTACGTGGTCACAACTTTGAACTTGGTCCCACCGCAGAAAGAGATAAAAGGGAATGGCTGCTGTAACCTGTCTCCAAAGCCGACTCTGACATTTGTAGACAGTGATTGAGTAACACGGGGCCCCAACCACAGTATCCAGTGACCACAAATACAAAATAGATTTGGAAATGTTCTGAAAGGCTGCTGGACCCATCTGACATTTTGAAAGATGAAAACAAGGAGAAACAGTAAGTGCTTATTAAGAGCATGGCAATGCGAGTGGAAGGGCTTTACAGGAAAGTGGTGGCGAATTTATTTCTGTTTCTCACACTTGCCGTTATTTCTAAGGATGGTCCAAATCCCAGCATTGTATCAGGCCATGTGGATGTTCTCCCTAGAGGCTGCAGAATAATTCACAGTTAAAATGTCACCTCTGATTTAGTGTCTATGTTTTACCACACACTTATTAACCTTCAGCCAAGCAATAGGATGCTGCTCATCAACACCTAAAGCATTTAATACATGTGACTTTCACGGAGAAACAGTAACCCAAAACTCAACCATCCTCCCTCCAGCTCAACTGACACATTTCCTAATCCCTTCAGCATCATGGGTACTGGTGTTGGCATGGGCCAGAGGGTCACACAGGTCATCCTGTGATGCACAATTTTAGCCCACGAGGCAGAAACCATCTGTGTTTTTTTTTTTTTTTTTTCGGTCTTTTGCCAACTCAATTCAGCCAAGAAACAAAAGGATGCTGTTGGAGATGAAGAGCATGAAATGCGAAAGCGATTTTTTCTGGTGTGCCCTGAGAGTGAGTAGATAAAGACAATAAAAAATAAATGGAGGATGGTAAAGGACAGAGACTCCACATTCGGATGAGCCACCACAGCTGCCAATGGAAACTGAAATGGGAGCCAACCTCATTAGTGGCAGACGGGCTTAGACATCGGATGTCTACCAGAGCTGCTGTCAGGTGGATGTGTCTGAGGGTAGCTCAGTTCCCAAAATGTGAATCTAGGTCAGTAAAATCCTGCCCACCCGTTTTCTATGGTTTGTTCCCGTGGAGATGAGGTGCCAGGGAGCATTTGCACTCTTTTCCAAAAATTTTACCAAAGGCACCCCATCTGGTAGTCATTTCTGAAGTCATGTTGTTCATCATTGACCCCCAGGGCCTAGTACAGTACCTGGTACACAACAAGAGCTCTACCTATACATACCTGCCAAAGGGTGGCTCCACTCCTTCCTCCTTTGCCCCTTCAAGCCCATGGGTCACAATGTTCTGCTACTCCTCTAAATGACCTCAGCTTCTGCATGGCTCTTCCATGTTCACGGCTGCTCTCCTGGTCCAGACCTCCTTGCCTTTATGGACTTCATGATTGTATCTGACTAGTATTATCCCTCCTAATCTGTCTGTTAGATCATTATAGCCAGAAGGACAAACAGATCTTTCTGAAGGATCTTCAGCTTTTACACCTCTGCTAAAAAAAACTCTGAGTGGCTCCCCACAGCCTGCAGATAAGAAAATCCTAATTCCTTGGCCTTTGAACCAGGACCATCTTATATCTTGGACCTTCACGTTCTTTCTTTCCCTGCATACACCCTTGTTCTAGCCTTTGTTTTTGATTATAGAAAGGGTATTGTCCTGTTGTTGTTTTTTAAAAAAATATATTTTATTGATTTTTTACAGAGAGGAAGGGAGAGGGATAGAGAGTTAGAAACATCGATGAGAGAGAAACATCGATCAGCTGCCTCCTGCACACCTCCTACTGGGGATGTGCCCGAAACCAAGGTACATGCCCTTGACTGTAATTGAACCTGGGACCCTTCAGTCCCCAGGCTGATGCTCTATCCACTGAGCCAAACCAGTTAGGGCGTATTGTCCTGTTTGTAACAGCCACTCCTCCGCCGTGCCAGTCTAGGGCTTGCTGCTCATGCAGGTCCACTTAGACTTTGCCTCCTGCCTCTTGTGGCCACTCCCTCCTCAGAATCCCAACACCCCTACCAGGCCCCTCTACCGTTTGTTAGTCATTTACACTGTGACAGGATTTATCTTTAAACGAAATTTTTCTTAAATCCTCACCTGAGGATGTGTTTTTATTGATTTTTAGAGAGAATGGAAGAGAGAGGCGGAGGGGAGAGAGAGAACCACTGATGTGAGAGAGAAACATTGATTGGTTGCCTCCCACACTTGTCCCGACCAGGGATTGAACCTGCAACCTAGGTGTGTGCTCTGACCAGGAACGGAACCCACAACATTTTCAGTGTACAGGACGATACTCCAATCAACTGAGCCACCCACCAGGGTGACAGTGTTGACCTGTCCCATCCTGTTTCCCTGGTGAAGCTGGAGGGGCACCGAGGACGGAGACTATTCCTCACCCATCGCAGTGTCCCCTGTGCGGAGGACAGTCCCCTTCACACAGCTGCTGTGACACAGTAAATACTGCCGCATCCTGCCGGAGAAACCCGTTCTGAGCTCAACTGGGATCAGTTTTCAATTGCCTAATAAAAACTCTTTTTGCTGAAGAGACAGTAATAAACTGTTTTGGAAACCTTACCTCTTTTTCCTATCAGATTTTTATGTATGAACTAGAGGCCTGGTACACGAATTTGTGCACATTGAAAGGAAATTAATAAGAAGAAATATTTTAATATTGCTACTTGCTCTTTCTCTATAACAGAAGTGTCAACCAAATTCACAATCAACAATGACAGATGGAAACACACATGTGAGATTGGCGCCAGTGAGAGCTTTATATATATAGATCAACTTGCTTAATGAGACCTGCTTTCTAATTTAGCTAAACTTTTTCCAGCCCAGTGAAACACCCCAACTTCTCTTTCAGGTAATTGTCAGCAACACAGTAGTAAATATCAACACGAAGCAGATTATTATTATAGATCACACAGGGAGAAAAAAGGGTAAAATATTTAACTGCAGCAGTGTTTGACTATATTCTGCACAGTGAGAAAACCTGAAGTCATTTGCAAGGTCCACCATTTTTTACTTCTTTTCAGTTGGGTCAAGTTTCTAAACTTTCTAAATCTCTGTTTTCTGGCTAATGAAAAGAAAATGGGATTCCACTGAGTCTCCTATCTACCTACTCCTGGACTTCTGTGAGGATCAAATGAGAAGAGGCATGGGAAAACGCTTCACAGACATTTGGTTACAGTGTAAAATGTTTGTACCTGGCCATAAAGCAAGTCATGTTCCTGGGCTGAAGAAACCCCAAAGAGGCTAGTCGCTAGGGAGAGGAAGCCAGGCGTAGCTACATGATGTCATTGCCTGGTGCCCACAGCAACCATTTTTCGGGCTGGGCTGGACTGTGGGCTGCATTTTGCGCCATGGGGTCTCAGCGGTATCGGCTGCGATTTGGTGGGCTATTGCTTTGGGATGGTGGCAGGGCCTGTGTCCCACTTGGGGGAAGCTGAGTGTTGCTTTGTGGGCGCCAGGTCTGTGGTGCCGTTTCTCTGTAAATGGCCAGTGCACGTCACAGCAGCTCCTGCATTGAGTGTCTGCCCCTGGTGGTCAGTGTGCGTCATAGTGACCGGATGGATAGTCGGACACTTAGCATATTAGCTTTTTATATATATAGATTAGAAAATGATGTTATCTGTTAGGTATCCAATTTAATAGTTAAATATGTCACTGCAGCCTCCTCAGAGAGAAGTGGAACTAGCTAGGATGGAGTCACTGTGGTTTTCTCTCCCCCAACGGGCATGAAGATGGTCAGCTAAGCACAGTCTCCCATCACCCACAGCCCCTGAAAGCACGATACTAGTGGTCAAGGGCCTGTGGTGAACCCACTTGGGAACTGTCCTCATCACCGTGCTTCATAATTAAACGACGGCTGCTGTTGCCAAGCGCTTTACACCCCGGGTTCACGACACGGTCTTTTTGTCTTGACCGCATGCCACGGGATTTCCAACGGGCAGGAATGAAGCTCTCATTCCCTAGTGAGGCTGATTCAACGTTGTTTTTTCAGGACAAGCCTGAGTACAGGAGACGGTCACACAGGGAGCGCTGGAGGCAGAGCCAGAGGACAGCTGTGACCTGGGATTCTAAGTTCTCTGCTTTGTCCTCTGGACCATTGTGCTTCTTTAGTGGAATCAACATAGGATTATTTAAAAAAAAAAAGTCCTTCTCTGGCATCAGGAATGGCATGCAGTCTAACCATTGTTTCCCTCTGGAACACATCTTTACACGTTAAGATCAGGTCATGTGTGTTTGTGGTGGGGGAGGGGATATAGAAACATGAGTGAAATTTCCTGTTCTCAGATAGGGATAACGTTAGCGACGTTTGGTAACTCAGACTATTTTAACAAGGAATTTTAGCAGACCAAATTCCTGAACGACAGCACCCAAGTGGTCACCCAGCTAGGTATTACATTTCAAGTGTATACAATGTTGAACTCTAGGCAGCAAAACAGGTAAGGAGTTCCTAGCTTCCTATGGCTTTAATTTGGATACTTTCTCTACTCTGACTGCTACTTGGAATATGTTATTTTTTACCAGTGGATGAGAAAAGGGGCCACTACTAAACTTGACAAGCTCAGAGGAGGCCCGCATGGCAGGCCCTACAAACTCAGAACCTAAAGCAACCACACAGGATGGTCTGAACATACACATTTCTAACTAAAAGCGGTTACGGCACGTAGTCATGTCCTAGGCCTGTAGCTTCCTTGACCAAGGTCAATCTTTACCTTAAGTGGACCTGTCATCTTTTAAAAGACAATATACCTTTGAAATGTAATCTTTTCCAGGTCCCTCAGGGCACACAGACCCATCCACACCAAAGCACTGGACTGTGGAACACCTCAGTGTTATCTTGTTCCCCCAAGAACCATCTCTGTGTGCTGTACATGATAAGTATTAACTATCCTGCACCCAGCAATACAGAAGAAGTATGTGTCTGTTTTACTTTTAATCCAACTCCAGAGATTTCCCTGCTTTGCTTTCTCCCGCCTCCCTAATCTACCACCAATGGATTTCATGTGACCCCCTTATATCTCCTACTTCAATTCTCATGTATAAAATGAGTTGCAAAACTGCCATTCTTCAGAGCATTTTCTCAATCCCTTGAGACGTTGTTTCCTGGGAATTGTCAGTTTGGCTCAAATAAACTCACAGAAATTCTCTACAGGTTTGGATGTTTCCTATGACATTCCTATAGCCCGCCGTGGTTGGTTTCTGTGGGGGTACATTCTGAGGCAGAAGCTTGTAGAAGTTGCAGGAATCCTCGAAGGCAGTGGCTCTCCACTTAGTCTGGGCACCAGAACCACCTGTGGAGCTTTTAAGAAATGAGGGTGCTTGGGCTCAGCCCCAGGCCCCGAACAGCTGCATTTTCTGAGCCAGGCCCAGGGGAGGGTGTTTTCAGAAGTCCCTCCGGTGATTGTAAACCCACCTCTCAGGAGGTCACTTCGCAACATCCTTTGTAAGCAAGAGTCTTGGATCAAAAGGCCCCTTAAAAGGCCATATACCCAACAGATGCTTGAATTCCCCCACAACCTCCCATTGAGTCTGTGGAATAATTTTTGATGTCCTATCACATAACAGACAAAATAAACAGCACTTTAAAAATAAATAATTTCAGTCTGGCTGGGTGGTTCAGTTGGTTGAACATCGTCCTGTGCAGTGAACAGGTTGCAGGTTCCATTCCCGGTCAGGGCACATACCTAGGTTGGGGATCGAAGGGGAGGTGACTGTTTTTCTCTCACATGGATGTTTCTCTCTCTCTCTCTCTCTCTCTCTCTCTCTCTCTCTCTCTCTAAATCAATAAAAAATATCCTCGGGCTCTAGCTGGTTGGCTTAGTGGATAGAGTGTTGGTCTGCAGACTAAAGGGTCCCAGATTAGATTCCAGTCAGGGGCACATGCCCAGGTTGTGGGCTTGGCCCCCAGTGTGTGGCGTGTAGGAGGCAGCTGGTCAGTGATTCTCTCTCATCATTGATGTTTCTCTCTCTCTCTCTCTCTCTCTCTCCCCCCCCTTCTTCTCTGAAACCAGTAAAAATATATTTTAAAAAAATCCTCGGGTGAAGATTAAAGATAAATAATTCCCCCCCCCTGACATTTTTCTTGTAAGCTCAAGGGGAAAAACATAACATTATTCCCTTTCTCCTACTTGGCCAATTTTGCCTTCTTCCTGTCCTGAGACTAGGGCTGCAATTTAGCATGGCTGTTTTGGTACCAGAGCTTCAGATTATTTATTGCCTTGTTATGCCAACGCATTTTGTTTTCCGTGCACACCGCCGCCCCCCCCCCCCCCCCCCCTTCTCCAAGTCTTGTTGGCAGACAGCTCTGGGAACAGTGTCAGATAAGCAACTGCTGCCAGGACGCGGAGCATAAACAGTTGTTACAAACTCAAAGCCTATTTAGTTTTATGTTAATTTTTAAATTCAGACATGGTAGTTTTTTTTTTTAAAATCATTGTTTTTTGGATCTGGCACATACAACTGGAACAGACAACCAGATAATATGGCTAAATTAAACGGGCAATGGGATTGTTAGTATGCCTTTCATAGCAGAGACCCAATGTGGGAAATCTTGTGGCTACACAGCATGCTTCCCTGTGACAACAACTAAACATTCAAAGTCTTTATTTTTCCATTTCATTCACCCCGTTGATACCAGTTAACTCTCATTCCATCTTTTGTTTTTTTTGCTGTTGCTGTTCCAGTTGTCATTAAAGGAAATTCCAGGCAATAAAAAAGCATACAAAACCAAAACACATTGAGGGTTTTTCCACCTTCACTTTTTACATGGCCATCTATAAAATAACATGGACATTTTTGGACACAGAACCAAGGCTGAAGCTGAGTCAAAACGAGAGGAAATACCGAGTGACCTCTATTATGTACTCATTCAAAAGAAAATCACGCTGTGGGCTATGCAATTTAAATTACTGTAGTTGCAAAGCACCCCAAGTCCTCGTTTAAGGAATCTTACAGATGCAGTTAGTTATTTCAGGAAGTAGATAAGAAACCTAAAGACAGCTTCATTGAGATGCAGTACGAGCATTTTAATTTAAAATGGCACGTCTGCTGGAATTCTACTTACTATATTTCAGCCCATTTACATGACAAAGAGACAACAATGGAGTGGCGATCCCATAATTCTTTTCTTACCACATCCTTTTAGTATTTCTACGAAAATTTTTTTTAAAATAATCATTCTTTGTGACACAAAAGAATAGCGTTATTAATAATAACAAAAAGGCCACTAAACAAAACTGCCTTTCCAAAGGAGAGAACTGGTCTCCCGCGTGGGGTGAGGAAGGGGAATGAATGCTCCTCTTGCTGCCTGGCCAGCAGGTGGCACAGCCCCCCCACTTGTCTGGACCACAGCCCCTGGAACTCCAACTTCGAGCTCTGGTAGGTCGGCAGCTTCCCCATCTGAGTAGCTTCAGGAAAGTTTTAGCTAAGGGTCACTCCCCTCCCCACTTACTTCCCTGACTCCCACTTTGTCCTATCCACCCGCCCCCCCCCCCCCCCCCCCGCCCTGCCAATTTACTGGAGGACTGAATGCTATCAAGGAAATTGAGTTAAACTTCTTTACTGTGAGTCCCTCTGGAAGGCAGGAATTATAATCCATCCTCCAGCCACAGAGAGCATGATATTAATCCAGGTTCCTTTGGAATGCATCTAGAAAAAGAATGGGTGAGATGCGGGGCAAATCTACTCTTTACCATGCCATTTTTTTCCTCCCTGGCTTTATTAAGGTATCATTAACAATTAAAAATTGTATGTATTTAAGGTGCACAAGGGCTGGGGAAGGGGAATGGGGAGATGTTGGTCAAGGGGTACAAAGTTTCAGTCTTTTTTTAAAAAAATCTTAGTTAAAAAAAATCACAGGCTAGTCTGGAAAAGACAAGCATCACATAAAAGGTAAAGTAGAGGTTTGAGAGTTAGATCTTACCTATTGGAAAGTTATTTCTCTAAGTTAAGCAGAGCCTACTTCCAACAATATAATACACATATGTTTTTCTAAACTTAAAAAGTTAAAGTAGAATACACAAAGTGGCCCTTTGGACCATGACTCCCTTCCTTCTTCTTAAAGTTACCCCTAGTCTGACTGCTAATAGCATAGAATAGTTTTGTCCCTTGTTTAACTTTAAATGAATGAAATAATAGAGTACGTGTTTTTTGGAGATTGACTTATTTTGCTCAAATTTTATTTGTGAGCAGGAGTTCCAGCTGTGCAGCAGCTAGATTCTCATGTCTCCGAGAAGGCAAGCATTTCTTCTGCAAGATACAAGTATGTCTATTGCCTGTGCATGAATTAATCTGACACTATCTTCTTTTTTAGCTGGAGAGGCAGGTGAAGGTGGTAATTGCCCAGGGGTATGAAGGAATGATGGAAAATCTGGGAGAAAAACAAAAACGATAGAAAGGGCAGATTGCTCTAAAGACTAATTTTGTTTAGATAATCATACTTCTAAGGTAAGACTTCATCTCAAATATCTTTTTTGTTGTTGTTAATCCTCACCTGAGGATACTTTTCTATTAATTTTTAGAGAGAATGGAAGGGAGGGAGAGAGACAGAGAGAGAGAGAGAGAAACATCAATGTGAGAGAGACACATCGATTGGTTTCCTCCCACACACTCCCTGACCTGGGCGGGGATGAGCCTGCCACCGAGGTATGTGCCCTTGACCAGAGTCGAACTCTCGACCCTTCAGTCTACAAGCCAAAGCTCTATCCACTGAGCCAAACCATCTAGGGCATGTCAAATATCTTTAGGAATTTGTTCAATCAACCTAACCTCCAGCTCCCATATCAACAGTAAAATGCAGTAATAATTGTCCTCCTTTCTCCCTTCCCTGTATTACATACACTTTGCGCTAAATGTGTATTAAATGTACCCTGTATTAAATGTGTTCTAGGCTTTTTAGCAGAGAGTAGCTAAAGTCTTCTTAAATAGATGATTTCATTGGAATAGCCAATGCACACACTATGAAATCTACAGACAGGTACGATGACTAGCTACCGAAGAAGCCACTTCATCAACCAAGAATAGACTGCAAGCCATCACAAAGTGTTCTGAATGCAAGAAAAAACCCGTGGGCTCTCAGCTTGGCATAAATATGAAAGAAGTGGTTTTTAGACTCTGGAGGAAGCAAGCACTCTGCAAACAGTGACAGATTTGGGAAATAATCAAGCTTTCAGTGTGCGGTGCGGGAAGACACAATTCACCTCTGTTTAAACGCCTTCAAAGACATGCCCAAGTGGCCAGCGGCTTCTCTACACAGGCAAGATTGAGACATCAACGTTTGCAAGGGGAAAACTCACATCTTTCCTAAGAGAGGGCAGATCCTAGTTACAAGCAAAAAAAGAAAAAGAAAAAGGGATGAGAAGCATAGTTGGGGGACAGGCGCGGGTAGAAATGGGAAGCTCAGCTAGAACAAATCCATGGGAAAATAATAGGAAAATAAAAATAAAGGTTTTGAATAGAAAAGGAATGGGTGTTGTGTGCAGCGGGCAATTGACGAGAGGAGAATCAGGGCCCAGGAAATTTTATTCTGAAACCGTAAGATCCCATTCAAAATGCTTCATTTCATTGGATTTCAGTATTTGCACATGTGAAATGGAAAAAGTAAAACTGCTATGCTTTCATTACTTGCAAATGATGTATTTGTCTCTACCCATTTGTCTTCTTGCCTGTCTACATCAGTTTTTAGATCTCAAAATTAGTAGTAGGACTTAACCCACTGTCAATTTAAGTGATTGTTCTGACACAGGAGACCAAACTGTTCTCAAATAAATAAGCAGTTCAGCTCACTAAATCTGCATTTCACCAGCCCACCTCGTTCTGACCTGAGCACATGCCTTCACACGGATCTCATTAGTCCTCAGCTCAGTTTGTCCTCCTGCTTTCGCTACAAGGTAAGAGGACCTTTTGTGATGCTAGGACATGGCAGGTGGCATTGGCCAACGCCACAGGCCCATGGTTTAGGAAGAACATTTGGCTGATAGAAAATATGATCTCCAAAGAAGATCATAGTCAGTGAGGCTTATTTATAGCTTCTGACACAGAAGGTTTCAAGTATAGAGCGAACATCACTGTTAACACGAACTTGAATGAACTCAACAGGAAAGAGAACTCGAAAGGCTTGGATTTTCCCCCCAGGTCATCAATGGTCCTCTTTTCTGACTGCAGGGTCTTCCCCTCTAATTTTTTTTCCCCCAAAAGAAATGATGGTCCAATGTCTCTGAAGCAATATAGACCCTAGTTTCCAGAGCCTTGTGGGTGCCCAGACATGGGCATCATGGACATAAACACATCCTCTTCCACACTTTTCAGTCCGTACCTCTTCAGACTTCACCTCCCTCAGCGGTATCTCCAGGAGCCCACAGAAGACTGTTTATTAGGTGGGCTAGTTTGCTTACTGCTCATGTATGTACTTTGCTCAGCCTTTGTTCCTACCATGTCCCCACCTGCAACATTCTCTCACTGAATCCCACCCTGCCAACCCACTAAGACCCACGGCTAGCCCCATTTTTCTCCAGGAAGCTCTCTGTGAATATCTAACCCTCAAAGCTACCTTCTCCTCTCTGAATAACAGTTTGGGCTCTTTTATAGAATGCTGGTTAACCATTTTGTATTATCTCTTCATTTGTTACCTGTTAGTTTCTCCAGAGTATTTGAGTTAGGGACCTATTGAGCTAGGAACATATTGAGTTAGTGAGAAACCTAGTGAGTTAGGAATAAACCTATTTGAGGTAGGGATCAAGTCTACCCAGAATGGCAGATGGGGCTACTTTTTCTAATTTGTCTACCAGAAGAGGTTCTTTCTGTTAATCCACACAAAGGCACAGTATACACCCTCTCCTTCCCTTCTAATCAATTTTAGACATGCTGGCATGGAAAGATACCATGGAAAGATGTCCATAAGGAGAGAAATAATCTCCCTAGAGTCCTCAGAGTGACACCATTCATCAAATTCTCGTTCAAGAGCCCACCATTTATTTATTTATTTATTTATTTATTTATTTATTTATTTATTTATTTTTAAAGTACTTATTTAATTGATTTCAGAGAGGAAAGGAGAGAGAGATAGAAATATCAATGGTGAGAGAGAATCATTGATCAGCTGCCTCCTGCATGCCCCACACTGGGGACTGAGCCCTCAACCCGGGCCTGTGTCCTCACTGGGAATTGAGCCGTGACCTCCTGGTTCATAGGTCAACACTCAACCACTGAGCCATGCCGGCCAGGGCCCACCTTTTTTTATGCTGAAAGTGACAAAGCCTTCCAGATAAAGCAGAAGGAAGCAAAGGAAAAGCCACCACATTCAAATTCTGAGCCAGATGGTTCAGCAACAATTGTTCAAAGTTTTAGAAATACAATCAAAGATACAGTCTGAGCAAAGGAAGACAGAAAGGCCAGGTGAGCTGGCTAAAGGAATTGCAGAAAACACAGAGGGGAAATTCAGCAGGTGGGAGGCAATGACTGCTTCCCACACAAACTGTACCAAGTGGAGCCCTGAGGTAAAAGAGTAAAGAACCGAAAGGGCAAAAGAAAGAAACGGTGCCCCTTGGGGCACACAGATTCCCTCTCTTTGCCTGGGAGGAGTTTCTGTCTTTGGTCCTTCAGTAGGTCATGCTTGCTGTGGAGCAGGACCACCGAGAGGAAGGGGTGGTAGTCCTAACCCGCCATTTAGTTGGGGTGAGTCACTTGATCTAGTTATCCTGTGCAAAATGGAGATAATACTACGTCTTTCATTCATTCGTTTGTTCACTCACTCTCCATTCACCAGATATTTATTAAGGTCCCACTGTGGGCTAAGCACGAAGGAGCACAGTGGTTTTCGCCCTTCTGCAGAGCCCCGATCAACTCACAGGTTTGTTAGAGAAGAAAAGTATCTTTGAACTGTACAGCAATCTACTATGGAAAGTCTCTTCATTATCCATGGCTTCCACTCATGATCAAGCTGCGTGACCTGGGCAAGTCGTAGTTTTTTCTAGGCTATCCTATTCTCATCCGTGAAATGAGAAAGTTCCCATCCTAAAACTTTGGTATTCCAAGCACATATGAGGAAGTCCAGATTTTTAGGTTCTTCCGGATCATGGCTTGCTAAAAGATTGTTATGAAACAGTGCAGATATATAAAAGGGTAAGACTAATATCACGACCCCTTGTGCACCAACTACCAAACTTAGGAGGAGAGAAACATTACAAGGAGCTCCACTGCCGGCTCCCTCCTTTTCCCCAGAGGAAATAACTCTGATGAGGTTGATGTTTATTCCTCTGAATAATGGCCTTTCTAGGAAACCTGGTGTGTGAGTAAGAATGGTTCGTCACCGGGGCGTTCCTGACGAATGAGAAGTCATGACAGTGTTATGTCAGAGAAAGCTCAAGCGCCGGCCTGTTCTCTCCCTGCCACCCACAAAAACCAGGTGGCAGGCACTCCCTAGAAGGTACCTCGTTTTGTATTTACCTTGAG
Organism: Myotis myotis; assembly: GCF_014108235.1. NCBI lineage: Eukaryota > Metazoa > Chordata > Mammalia > Chiroptera > Vespertilionidae > Myotis > Myotis myotis. Next base: position 62,825,863 of record NW_023416324.1, read on the forward strand.
GGCCTTCTGCGCAGACTCACTGGATCCAATTGCGATTAGGTTAGGCCCAGCCATGCTGCAGGAACTCTTCAAATGCAAAGTGTCGGCCACCGGGACTGTGGAGACCGCATAGTCCTATGCAAATAATAGAAACGAGCGGTTGGGCATTGCAGAGTCATTCTGAAACCCACTTAAGCCTGCCTGAATCACGCGTGCTCCTCCGGAGGCTGCCCGGGGCCTGAATATCTGGAAGGAAAGCTGGAGCCCCCAGGCTTTGGTATTGCCAGCTAAATGAAGACTGCTTCTAAGAAGAAAGGGCACAGCTTTCTCCCAGATGTGTGACTGTATCAACAGCTTCGTTTGTTGATCCACGGAGTAGGCTACTCTGAAAGGACATGCCTACTTATCCTATGCAAACTGGAGCCTCACGTCTTCAGGGGGAACAGAGCTTCGTGGGGGTTCTATCCTGTCCTAAGCAGTCGGGTGAGCCAACCTGCGAGTGGCCAACAGAGTGAAGGGAACTTGAGAAGATGTGTGCAACCCCTAGCACAGCTTTCAGCAGCCACGCACATTCCAATCTGAAAAATCCACATTGCAGGTGAGAGTCCATTGGGTCGCCAGATTTTTTTAAAAAAAGTCATCGATTGTGCCATGAACACTTAGTGGTTGTCTGATGCTATAGGGTGTCCCCCCAAAATGTATAAAAACACTGTGAAAACTTATAAAGGCAATATTTACTGAAATATATTTCATTTTCGAAATGGAGCTATCAGAAAGTGTGCATACATTTTTTGGGACACCTTGCATACTGGGAGAACACAGATGTCCGTGATAACCTTGTTGCTGCTGTGGTAGCTCAATAAAGGCTATTTATTGAGAAATCTGAATTTGGTAGCTTCTAAAACTTCTAACAAACATATAAATATTAGGAATTAGTTTGCAAAGCCAGTGACATATACATACCATTATTCATGACCTCTGGGCTCAGTGGGTCTGAATATTTATGAATTACTCTGTGCCAGGCATAAATAGTCTTTCACCTACCTTAAAAGTATCAGCCAAGATTTCAGCACCTCGTTGATTTGTCCTTTTGGAGAGACCCACAAAAAATTCTCTGCCTATAATAAATGACATGGAACACAGTGAATGGGTGGCCCCCGTGACAGCACCCTGATCCTTAATCTATAAATAATGAGCTTAGAGCATCACACCGTTCTTTCCCACCACAGAAGGCAGGTGTACTCATCCTCTGCTCTTTTTACACAAATCTGATTTCAAACTATTGACCTTAGAGAAATAAACCTTTTCAAAACCATAGAGATGGAGAGTAGAATAGTGGTTGCCAGGGCTTGGGAGAAAGGGGATCAGTGGATAAAACGTTTCAGTTTGGGGACAGAGGAAAAAGTGCTGGGATGGATGGTGGTGATGGTTGCACAACCATGTCAATGTAGTTAATGCCTCTGAGCTGTGCACTTAAAAATAGTTAAATGGTGCATTCATTTAAAAATATATTTTATTGACTTTTTACAGAGAGGAAGGGAGAGGGACAGAGCGTTAGACACATCGATGAGAGAGAAGCATCGATTAGCTGCCTCCTGCACACCCCCTACTGGGGATGTGCCTGCAACCAAGGTACATGCCCTTGACCATAATGGAACCTGGGACCCTGCAGTCCCCAGGCCGACGCTCTATCCAGTGAGCCAAACCGGCTAGGGCTAAATGGTACATTTTATGTTATGTATATTTTACCACAATAAGAGAGTTAAGTTTTTATTTAGGAAACAATAGAATAAACATAGGAATTTTTAGTGGCAGATTGACATGTTTTTGGGTAATGGTATGATTGTGTTATCCCTTAAGAAAATTCACTACATACAAATCAAAACTTAAGTTAGGGAAAAATCTTTTACTTGACAAAAGTATGACTCACTTTATTTAAAAAGTTGAAAAAAAAAACCCCATGAAATTTCCTTAATTAAGATAAAAATAGATTTATAAATTAGACATATAATTTTTAAGAAAAACGTTTACTGCATTAAGCAAATTCAAACAAATTTATAATAGGGCTTGCACACTATTTCCATTTTCAAAGTCTAAGACAAGGTAGGAAGGTACAAAGAAAAGCAAAATGCTTATTTCTTTAAAAGTAAGTTGGACTTCTGTTTCTTGCAATATGGCAGGCTAGATCCTCTAAATGGCCTTCCTAGTAAAAAAGAACTGGTAAAAAGTGCTGAAATTGAAACAAATTTGTTTTGATTGTATGTTTCTTATATCATTTTCTGCTATACCAATTCATTCTCTGTTTCTGCTATTACTCATTTGGCATTAAGCCAAGTCAATTTGCATTGATAATTATTTAAATTTGTCTTGCTAACTGGGAAGAAAATTATTTGCAAATGACACATCTTGAATTAAGAATCTTTTAAATACAAACCAGATATATTGTCACACAATGAAAAACCATGCAACCCATAAACTCACATTGTAGAACAACATAGACAAGACTTACAAAATGACAGGTACATATTGATAACAGTCTTATTAAAAATGTGCAAATGCATGCATACAAAAGTGCTAAAAGGACATACATCCAAATATTGAAATGTTTATTTTTGAATGAAAGTTCATTTTTGTTTTTTTCTTCTCTTTGCTGCTTTTCTGAATTTTCCAAATTTCTTGCATTTAGCATTTTTTACTTTGGTAATTAAAAAACTATAGTTAAATAAGTGACTATGAGCCCGATATTAGAAATATTTTTGGATAGGAAAAAGTAACTACAATTATACCTGTGAATAAGACGTCTCCACCATCTAAGGTTGCATTTTCATCTTTCATCTCTACTATATTGAGCTGAAGTTTTTCTAATGCTTCTTTCATCATGTCAACCTGTTGAAAATGATCCAGATTAATATCTTAACATTTTCTAAAAGAAAAACCAATCATCTAAAATGTCTGAACACTGAATCATGCTCCCTTGTGCAACCACACGTGTGTGTGCACGCATACACACACACACACACCTTTGTGAATATATGGCTATATGTAGTATAGTTTGGATCAGCCATGGTCATTTGCAAAATAAGAAATTATCTATTAAAAATCATCCTTTTCATCCCCTTCTAGCTCAAGCTTAAGTCAATATTATAGTCCCTTCTTCTGTTGGAAGGTTAACTAGTTCGGACACTTTGGGAAGAGTGACTACTTAGGATACTGTTGGAATAGCGACTAGTTTGGTCATACGAGTCAACAAAGGTGGGAGGCAGAACAGCCAGTCCTCCTACCTTTCCCAGAAAGTACAAGATTTCATTGTAAATGTTAAGTAAGGATGGCACACACATGGAGTGATATGTGGAAGGACTATCAATGACAATAACCAACACCTTGAAATCTCGGCACATAGACATTGTTTTCTATTCAAATATTTTCTAAAAATGTCAGAACGTCTAGGGCTTCTTTGTAAATCTGAACTGTTATTTAAATTTAAACTGGGTCCCTAGAGGTGATTAACAAATACAATGATTGCAATCAAACCAAAGCATACGTGAAAATGAGTTTCAGGGACTTTCTGTAAACCCAGGCTGCAGTCTCAAGCACAGAGATATTCTGGGCTAAACTAGGGAGGGCTTTTCTTGAGGTTCACTTTAATACAAGAAAACAATTTAAGGCATAACAGATGTCCTTTGAACTTCACAACACAATTCACGTCCTTCTAGCGGCGCAACAGAACAATTTAAATATTTCTGAAAGGTCTGCATAACCTTTAACACAGTAAAGACATAGATGGAGAAGACATGAGTAGCTAAGGGAAAAACAGGAGATCACATGACATTGGGAAAAGCAGGGAGTGCTGCCAAAATACATGCCAGTTCACTTAGTGAATTGTCAATGAAGAGTTAGGAGACATAAACATAGCAGAATAACCTCTAGAGCAAGCATGTCAAACTCAAAGGCTAACACGGGCCAAATAAATGAGGCATGTGGCCTGCGGGCTGCGAGTTTTACGTGCTTGCTCTAGAGGAGCGGTTCTCAACCTGTGGGTCGCAACCCCTTTGGCGGTCGAACGACCCTTTCACAGGGGTCGCCTAATGTGCATATCAGATATTTACATTATGATTCATAGCAGTAGCAACATTACAGTTATGAAGTAGCAACGAAAATAATTTTATGGTTGGGTCACAACATGAGGCACTGTATTTAAAGGGCCAGAAGGTTGAGAACCACTGCTCTAGAGTAATAAAAATATGGAAATACTTTGACAACAAGCCTGACATTCGTGCAGTTAAAAAAGGTGAAAAAAGGATACAAAATAAAATAAATACATCATCTCATCCTTGTCCTGGAACTCATGTAAAAATTCCATAAACCAGAGTGACTCAGAACAATAAAAAATTATTTCCGTGGATGCGATGGTCTCAACGTTGTAATAAAAGGGTCTAGTGACCTCTTTTAACAGCAGGATAGGGTTTTTTTTATGGAACCGGAAGTGGAAATCACTGCTATAGCATAAAAAAAGAAGCAAAACCAACATTTACCAGGACTTGTTGGGCAGCAGTGAACCCAGGAAAACACACAACGGTTTCCTTCTGGCATTGCCTCTGTGTCTACGGAAAATTCATTCTGCTTAGAGAGATCATGAGAACAGAGCTACTGTTACCCTTTGTTTCTATTCTGAATGCTACTGCTCCTGTTAGAACAACATTTCAAAGGTTACTCAGAATTCAGCAGTGACACATTTTGGTGTGAAAAGTGTACATGTAATATCTCAATTTAGGAACTTTATTCAACTCTTAAGTGTTTAAAGAGAACAGAAGTAGGGCGGCTAACATATACCAGTTTCAGAAATAATGTATTTCTTTAAAAATCCTATGACTTTCAAATTAAAAATTTAGAGCATAAAATGCTTGTGTTTTTTTAAAAGTTAAAATAGCTACTGACATTAAAAAACTGGCTTTTGGCCCTAGCTGGTTTGGCTCAGTGGATAGAGCAAGGGCCTGCGGACTGAAGGGTCCAGGGTTTGACCCAGCCAAGGGCACATGTCAGGTATTGAGCTCGATCCCTAGTAGCGGGTGTGCAGGGGGCAGCTGATTAATGATTCTCTCTCATCATTGATGTTTCTTTCTCTCCCTCTCCCTTCCTCTCTTTAATCAATAAAAAATATATTTAAAAAAACAACTGGCTTTTGTACAAGGGCATTACTTTCCACCCCTTTAAAAAAATATTCAGTGCTAGCTATATAAACAAAGTCATCAAGGTAGGTACAGACCACAAACACTGATGATACTATATTACTTTCAAAGCTAAGGGTATGGACAAAAAAAAATTTTGTTTTAAGCATCACGTCAACAGTTTTGAAAATGGCAGGACCACATGGCATCAAATCAGCAATGCCAACCCCCGGGGGATTTCTGGAGAAGAAACAAGAGAGGCTCAGCCACAGGCTGTCCATGGAGAGCTGCATACTCTTGGCACAGGGGTTCCATGAAGCAAGCTCAGCTGCAAACAAGGCCCAGCATTGCCCTGACACATGGACCATAGCACCCCAGCTACTCTGGCAGTTAAAACACTAAAGATGCCCTGGCTGGGTGGCTCAGTTGCTTGGAGCATCGTCCTGTGTACCAAAATGCTGCGGGTTCAATTCCTGGTCAGGAAAACATACCTAGGTTGCAGGTTTGATCCCGGTCAGGGCGAGTCCTGGAGGCAGCCAATAGGTGTTTCTCTCTCTCTTTCTCTCCCCTTCCTCTCTCTCTAAAATCAATAAACATATGCTTGGGTAAGGATGTGAAAACAAACACTAAATGTAACGGTAAAAGTGGTATTTTTTGCAGGAAAAGATCCAAACTCTGAGCCTTCAAGAAACAGCCCATTCTGTGGATACATAGCCATAGTTAATGTTGCCTTAATTAACTTTCAAAAAAGAAAAACGAAAAAAAAAGGGCCAAACAACACACCCACCTTTCACAGAGACACCTTACAGAGTAGAATTTAGCATTACTCAGGGTGGGGGGCACTTTCAGAAAAACAGTATTAATTCCAAAGGCTGAGTTGAATGGATCCGTTTGGCCCATGAAATTAGAAAGAAAAAAGGGTAAATGAGAAATGCCTTAATTAACACATTGCTTACCGCTCACGAGCTTTCTCGTGTTTCGCGCCCCATCTGTTAAGGACCGCTCACGAGTTATCTCGTGTTTCGCGCCCCATCTGTTAATTAAAATATTGTCCATATAATTTGCATCCTTTATTCTAAAGATTACATTTCTTCCTTCCCTTTTCACTCTACATGCTTTGTTTCATCTATTTACTTTATACTGTAAAAATATACTTTTTACCATATTTCTTTTTGCCCCAAGTTTTCTCCTCCCACTCTGTGCTACAGATCCCTCTCCTGGCAGCAGTGGGTTCAGATGACCTCTGCTACTTCCATTCACCCAACTCACACATCTTTCTTGCAAGAGCTGGTGCTAGTTTTTAGGTAATTATATTTTCCTTTTCTTTTTCCTCCCTCCCCCCTTTTTTTTCTGGAGTACTCATGTAAAAAATGTAGTGTTATTGGTTACACACTCAGCCCCTCCACTGGGAATGTCTCTGTAGTATAGTGTTATGATCAAGGGCCTGGAATTCAAATCTCTGCTCTGCTACTTATTAGCCAAGTGACCTTAGGTTGTTGAGCTTTCTGAACTTCAGTTTTCTCGTTGCTAAAATGGGTGCTTAGTCATACCTATACCAACTTCCTAAGCTCTTCCTGACCATTAAATACATGTAAAGCATTTAGTACATAGTAATTGCTCAATAAACATTAGGTATGTCTTCTATTATTTTGATGAATACCAGGTTGTGTGCACCCAGTGACAAACACTTGTACTATGAAACTGACCCACAAGAGAAAGCAGTTTCTTTTTCTTTGTACATTTGGACAAGTTTCTCATATTTTACCACCACATGACAGATCCCATCTGCTTTCCAGTGAATTAAAATCACAGTCTTTTCTGCAAAGCCAATGTAAAGTTAGAACACCAACACGGAGGATACATTTAAATTTAAATCATTCCAATTTTATTTCCTCCCAGGTCCTGGAAGCTGTCAGGCTATGTGGTAGATTTCTTGTATACCTCTGCTTCGCAATAGCCCCTGGAGGTACTACATAAGGTGGGAAGTGGGCATGTCTGGTAAGACATCCCACAGGCCTCAAAAGAGCGTTAGGCAGGATGATATAGAATGATAACAGTTACTAAAGGCATTATCACTCTAAAGGACTCGGTCTAAAGAATTCCCCCTTTTTCATTTTTTTTTTAAGATTAAAAATTTTTAATATTTAAAATTAAATCTTTATTGTTGAAAGCATTACATATGTCCTCTTTTTCCCCCATTAACCCCCTGTAGCCACCCCCCACCCTCACCCCAGGCGTTCACCACCCTATTGTCTGTGTCCATGGGCTATGCATATATGTATACAAGTTCTCAGGTTGATCTCTTCCCATCCACCCACTTTCCCTCTGAAATTCCCCAGGCTGTTCTATGCTTCTATGTCTCTGGATCTATTTTGTTCATTAGATTCCACATATGAGTGAGATCACGTGGTACTTGTCTTTCTCTGGCTTTTTCGCCCCCCTCTTTCTTAATGCCTAGTCTCCTTTTCTTACCATTTCTGTTCTACTCTCTTCTTACCTTCTTTATGGCTCTAATATTTTGTTCCTTGTTTGTCCTATCATGATTACATCATCATCCTGTCTTCTCATTTCACTCCTGTGGGGTTCCCATGGTGAATAGAAAGAACTGGGGATTTGAACTGATACCTGAAAGGCACTGATACAGCAAACAGACTGATACATGAAAGGCACCTAGTTCAGTACCTGGCACATTATGATCAAAACTAGTAGTTGCTAAAAACAAATATCAAACAAATCAGTAGTTGCTGATATCATTTTTATTATGCCCTAAATTAACTCAGTGCTAGGTTTGGGTTACCTTTCAAAAATAAATAAAAGATAAAAACATACCATTTGCAGCATTAAAAAAAAAAATCTATTGATCCCACCTATCCTGTTGTTCTTGTAAAATTTCCCCCAAAACAAATATAAAACCTTATACATTTATTATTGGGAAGCTATATACATAATAGCTTGTAACAGCGCCATAATTAGTTTAATACTTTATTTAGATGCCAATATGGTCTAGTTGGCCCTGTCTAAAGTTGACTTTGCTGGGCATACTTTTAAAATGTCCAGTTTGGATGTTTCACAGCTTCACTTTGGATATGAATGTTCTCATGAGGCCTATTGAGCTGTCTGTGCTGAGGTTCCATTAACGACCTGCACCAACCTCTGTTTGCCAAGCTGCTTTCCTTCAGCTGCTTTGCTGGACTAGCTGCCAGAGCTTATGACTACAAATGAGGCCCTCAGCTTTGGCCCGTCTGCAGCTGATGTGTCTCAGTTCTGCCCTGCACTGGGAGCTGTGCCGTCACCATCACCACTAGGTTTTCAACGCCATTTGAATGTTCTGAATCCCCTTTAACCCAATGCATTGTCAGAGCTTTAAAATCACAGTGTCATCCTATTTATATTCGTATCCAGCTCCAAAGAGACGAATAGCAGCAACACAGCTTTGTTGGTAGGGGAGGCGGTTTCATTTCCTCCACTTGTGGCTGATGCTGTTTTGCCGTTAGTGTTAAGTGTGACGTGCAGATAATGCTGAGGAGGCCACTCGAGCAGCTGAGGTGATGTCTCTAGAAAGTCAAAGGGCAGCTGGCTTGGAACCTGCAGGTGCATCCAAGTTACATTGTGTTGTCCTGGCTACATTCAAAGGCCACGCTTCATTTGTTTATTCATGTTCTTTGTTAACCAGCACATCTTAGTTTGTGAGGCCACATGGACTAGCACATTTGGCTGATTTTATAATAACTAATACTTAGCACCTATTTCATGCTTTCACATATATTTTCTCACTTGATCAACATTTCAGTTCAACACTTAGTGGATGCCAATGTTTTTTAAAACCAGCTACAAAGATAAAAAACAAACCTACAAAACCATAATTCCTGTCCCTGGGGAGTTAATAATCTAGTAGAGGAGATATACCTCTCACAATCTGGGACCCCTCGGGGGATGTCCGACTGCCGGTTTAGGCCGGATCCCTGTGGGAGTCAGACATCCCTCTTGCAATCCAGGACCGCTGGCTCCTAACTGCTCACAGGGCCTGCCTGCCTGATCGCCCCTAACCGCCTCTGCCTCGGCCCCCACCGCTGCGGCTTCGTCTGGAAGGACGACCAGAAGGTCGTTTGGCTGTCCAGTCTAATTAGCATATTATGCTCTTATTATTATAGGCAGTGACCATAAAATAAAATATTTGTTGGGTGTTCACAATAACTCCGAAAGGTGGAAGGGAGGACATTAGTATAAGAGTACCTGTTTTACATGGGTGAGCTGAGGCTAAGGGAGGTTGACTGACTTGCTGAGTCAAGGCTGCTGAGCCCACACCCATGTTCGTTTCCACTGCACTGTGTAGTTGTGATTCTCCCGAGGCCCATCACAGAGCACAGCCTCCTCAGGACTGCAGCTCATGCCTTCTGTTTCCCAACCCTGTGCGTTTAAGTCCACTGGGTATTATAAGATCCTATGCTGAAGTAATTTTGGGTTCTATGGTATCTTCAAATCGGAGATGGATGGCATTTCTGTATGTGAGGGCCTTAGGATGCTAAGGTGCGGTGTGATTAAAATGCTAAGTAATATGAACAGAATGTACTAACCACACTAGGAATGCTCACCGACTATGGCCTGTGGATTAATTGCCACCCTTTAACTGTGGGATGCTCTAGGTTCATGGTCAAGGAACATTCAATGATTCATTCCTTAACGTCTCTTCATGTGCTGGTTAAATTACTAAAACTAACCAAAACTACAAAAGAAAAAAAAAAAAGAGAATCAGAAAAGAGTCATTTAATATACTAAATGACTCAGTCGTAAAAATTCCTAAGTAAAAACATACTGGAATGCTCTTCTAAACACTAATTTTAGGACAAAGCTCTTAGGAGGAATTTAGTTAGCAATATATTAACAGACATTAAGATAGTCTTCCTATATGCCAGAAACTGGACTAAGAACTCCTACTTAACTTACCTAATCTTCATAATCTGATGAAACAAGTACAAACATTATTCCTGTTTCACACATTGGATCACTGAGGCAGCGTTGCTGACTTGTCCATGATCCTACAGCAGAGCTGAGATTTGAACTGAGACAGCTGTGCCCTGATGTTTGTGTTCTTCTTCTCTATACAATTTGAGATGTCCACTATGCAGTCAAATGAAAATAAATGTTGGAATGACCATGAGGATCTACAAGACCTTTCGATTTATTTGTTTGAACAAAATGTGGACCCAGACATTCTGGAGGTTACAATGAAAGGGCAGAGGCTACAAATTGCAGCAGTCTGAACTTAGGTTTGTTTCTAAAGATCCTCAATTTTGTCTTCCCAAGAATACAAACTGAGGTTAATGAATGTTGGGAGTCATGCCTTAATCTTTCCATTATCTAGGTCAGATTATGAGAAGGAGTTATTTGTGGAAAAGTCTTTAAACAGTCAGCAATGCATTTTAAGCACAGTGAGATTACAAAAGCATATGGGCATGTAGATATACTTCAAACCAAGATACTATACACACTGCAAACCAACCCAACTAATCTGGAATGATGAGAAGGGTTCCTACCACACTGGGAAGTATGGCAGCAGAATTGGAAGATGGTGCCCAAGACTGCCATCCGCTGATGTACACGTTGTGTGAAGATAAGTATCTCCCTTTGAGTGTGAGAAGAACCTGTATCTATGATATCACTGTTGGGATTAGGTTACATTTCATGGCATAGGTAAGAGATTTTGCAGATGTGATTAAGGTTTCTAGTCAGTTGACTTGAGTTAATCACAAGGGAGATGACCCTGGGTGGGCCTGATTAATCAGGGGAGTCCTTCAAAGAGGGTTTCAAAGTCAGCGGTGGAGGAAGTCAGAGAAATGTTCTACTGGTAGGACAGACAGTAAGCAACCATGTTGGGAACTGCCTGTGGAAGGGGCCTGCAGAGCAGCCTCGAGGGACCGGGTTGCTTCCCATTGACAGCCGGCAGAAAAAGCAAAGGAACAGTGGCCTTTGTCCGACAATCACAAGAAACTGAATTCTGCCAACAAATTGAATGGGCTAGGAAGAGCACACAGTCCGGGTAACAATCATTTACGCTGTGAGAGAATAAATTGGTGTTTTTTAAGTTTCTGTGCTTATGGTAAGTTGTTACAACATAAAACCAATACAGAAAGCCCAAATTTAAACAGATTTTTAAAAAAGTATTTGTAAAGGTCTTTTCTCAGAAGCAAAAAAAGTTGAATAAATAAATGTTCATTTTCAAGTTGTTTGTTCAAAATACAGCTCAATGATTCTTAAGCTGTTCCTAAGAATTTACCAAATATACAATGTTTTAAATGAGTTTGGGGTGCCAGACCCACCAACTTCCTTAATCTGTGCTTTATTAAAATGTTGTGCAATTATATTTTGAAATGATGAAAACAAGTTGTAATATTGTTTTCTGGCTACAAATCTAATACATGCTCATAAGAATTAAAATGACAAAGGTATATATGTCATTGTACCAGGTGGGCACATGGTACAATATAATAATACAAAGCAAACATGTGCCTCGAATTATCCCAATCTTATTATTTCCATTTACTGAGTAAATACTGAGCGTCTGTTGAGAGCTAGGCACCATACTAGACAGTGGTCAGTGACCATACACGGCCTCTGCTGTGCAGTGTCCTTAGGGGCACAGACATTAAAGATTCACACAAGTCAACACACAGTTGTACGTTATGAGAAGGGCTTTGAAGGAAAGCAATAGTGTGTTTTGGAAAATAAGAGGGGTACATGTTTCAGGGGGTCCAAGAAGGCCACTCAGAGGAAGTAACACGTAAGCTAAGAAATCAAAATGTTAATAGTAGTTATTTATTCCTGTGGGTGGGTCATCTGGAATTCTTCCTTAGAACCCAAAGGGATTTCTGGATGATACTCAGATCATAAATGGCTCACCGCAGCCTATTAGAGAATGTAGCCAGTCAGCAAAAGCTAAGAACTACATGATTTCACTCATAGGTGGGATATAAGATGACACTCGTGAATACACATAGCAGTGTGGTGATTGCCAGCGGGAAGGGGGTGGGGCGAGAAGGGACTCCTAACAGAAGGCGACAGGGGATTTGACTTTGGGTGGTGGGCACGTGGTACAATATATAGATAACCTAGAAACCCACACCTGAAACCTATATGCTCATGTTGACCAATGTCACCCCAATCAATTTAATTAATTTTTTTTTAAAAAAGAAAATTTATTAAAGGGCGTCTCTATTAGAAAAATGGTCAATAGTACTGGAAAATATGTAATACATTAAGATCTTCAAAAGTTGTTAGAGTCAAGTAAATGTCATTAATCCTGTAATCATTCTGGGAACTGGTGGTATTTATAGGATGGTTAACAAGTTTGAAAGTTTTATAACCGCCTAGCTCATTTTCCTCTTATTGAACTTTTGTAATAAAAACTGTTACATGAATGAGATCTCTTGAAACATTTCCCACAGACTATTAAATAAATATCCATCACATTTTTTTTCCCATTGGTTTCTTGGATTTCTAAACTAACTGGTCTATTTCTAGTGGCAAGTTCTAAAAATTAACCAGGATATTGAGCATCTTGGTTTTCATATTTTTAAGATGAGGGGGCAAAGCTTAAAAATGAGGTCATTTCCAGTTCTAGAGTTCTGAGAGTTGTAGTCCCAAAACAATTTCTGGCATTCATAAATATGACTCTAACTGTAATTCTATCTCCTTCCCATAGAGTTTACTGAAAACACCCCAGACGATTATTCATGAGTAAAGTATTCTCCTGTTTAACCAGATTCAACCAGAAGCACTGAAGCTGGGTATATGAATGAGGGGAAGTTAGGGCAAACCCAAAAGTGGCTAAAAAAAAATCTGAGAAGGGCCCGGCCAGTGTGGTTCAGTGGTTGAGTGTCAGTAGGTCACAGTTTGATTCCCAGACAAGGCACATGCCCAGTTTTGGGGCTTGATCCCCGGGAGGGGGTGTGCAGGCAGCAGCCTATCAATGATTCTCTCTCATCATTGATGTTTCTTTCTCTCCCTTTCTCTTAAATCAATAAAAACATATTTTTGAAAAAATCTGAGAAGGATGGAAATCCTCAGAGGTAAACCAAAAAATTCTGCTAGAGAAAAACTACATCTAGAACATAAGGTGTGTAACACTAACTTATGATACTTACGGGGTTTTCTTGTGTGCATTTATTTATTTATTTATTTATTTTTAGTAATCCAAGATGCTTCTAATTACCTGCCAATAGTGAGAATAATTATTCTATACAGAGCACCCATAATGCCTATCCTATGAGAAGACAGATGTCAGGCCCTGCTTTGTTGCTAACTCCTGCATACTTTCATATATAGTACAGTATGGTTCATAACCTTTGGGCTCATCCTTACCTAATTCCCAGGGTCAATTGTGACCTGAGAAGGAAGGACCTAACAAGCTCCAGGCGGATGCTCTGGGATTCAGCACTAAGTCATTCTTTATGCTTTGTCTCTTTCTAGCCATACACCTGGGCGCTATTATGGTTATTTTCACTGGAGGCCTGCTCTAATAATTTATCCCAGTCTCTTGCTATGAGTAGGGTGCTTCTCTGTGCTCTCCCTAAGGATTCAAGCATTGGTTATACAACCCAACACTGTAGATGAGTTTCCTAGGTGCCCACTATACGTAAATGATCCTTGTCATCTCTCCATCTCTTCTACACAGAATCAATATTGCCAAGATCTGAGAATCCACCTCTTGAAAACTCACAACTCTGACCCTCTTTTACAATTTTAATGCTACGGACTTAACTTATCATCATTAATAGTAAGTAAAATGTATTAAGTTCTGTCTAAGTGCCAAGCATTGTGCTAAGTGTTTTTGCATGGACTGTCCCTTCAGGCATCTCCTAGGCCAGTGATGGCGAACCTTTTGAGCTCGGCGTGCCAGCATTTTGAAAAACCCTAACTTAACTCTGGTGCTGTGACACATATAGAATTTTTTTGATATTTGCAACCATAGTAAAACAAAGACTTATATTTTTGATATTTATTTTATATATTTTAATGCCATTTAACAAAGAAAAATCAACTAAAAAATGTCATAGGTTCGCCATCACTGGACTTGGCTAAACTGGTCATGGCATCTCTATCCCTCTTGCTAGGGACTGGTGCAAATGACATCCTTTTAGCCACTGAGGGGAAGTCTGTTGAGAGGTTCCTGAAGGCATAGAAGTTCCTTTGGACATTGTCCTTTCTCAATATGGTACCTGGCACTGGGGCTTGGCCTGAGAACACAGCCATCATCAAGGATGGCAGGGCAGAGAGATGGAAAGGACCTGGGCCTTGATGACATTGTGAGCTGATGAATCAACCAGCCCTGGAGCCCTGGAGCTCTGAATACAGGGAGGGGCAAAAGTAGGTTTACAGTTGGAAATGCAGAAAACAGTTTATTCTTGTATTCTTATTTATTAACTAGGGGCCCAGTGCATGAAATTCGTGCACTGGGTGGGTGGGGGGGGGAGTGTCCCTCAGCCCAGCCTGCCCCCTCTCATATACTGGGAGCCCTCAGGCGTTGACCCCCATCACCCTCCAATCGCAGGATCGGCCCCTTGCCCAGGCCTGACGCCTCTGACAGAGGGGGACCCTCATTTCCCCCCATCATTGGTTCTGCCCCCAGCCCAGGCCTGATGCCTCTGGCCCAGGCATCAGGCCTGGGCAGGGGACCCCCAGACCCCTCCGATTGCTGGCTCTGCCCCTTGCCCAGGCCTGATGCCTCGGCCAGAGGCGTAGACCCCCATCACCCTCCGATCGCCTGATCGGCCCCTTGCCCAGGCCTGACGCCTCCGCCAGAGGTGTCAGGCTTGGACAGGGGACCCCCATCTCCCCCCGATCACTGGCTCTGGCCCCCGCCCAGGCCTGATGCCTCGGCCAGAGGAGTTGACCCTCATCACCCTCCGATCACCAATCACCGGATCGGCCCCTTGACCAGGCCTGAGGCCTCCGGCAGAGGTGTCAGGCCTGGGCAGGGGACCCCCAGCTCCCCGCGGTTTCAGGCTCCGCCCCTGCCCAGGCCTAACACCTCTGGCCTAGGCGTCCGGCCCGGGCAGTGGGGACCCGCAGCTGCAGCGGCCCCGCAATCGTGGGCTCCGCTTTAGGCCCAGGCAAGGGACCCCTAGCTCCCGGGACTGCCAGCTTCGACCGTGCCCAGCTCCCATCGCTGGCTCCACCCCTACTTCCTGCTATCACTGGCCAGGGCGGCAAAGGCACCTGATTCTCCGATCATGGCTGGGGGGCAGGGCAAAGGCGGCCCCAGGGCTGCCTTTGCCCTGCCCCCCAGCTCTTAGCTCCCCCCTGGGTTTCTGATCACTGTCAGTGGCAAGGGGCTTCTTCCTGCTTTCCCTTTTGCCTCCCTGCATTGTGCCTACATATGCAAATTAACCGCCATCTTGTTGGCAGTTAACTGCCAATCTTGTTGGCAGTTAACTGCCAATCTTAGTTGGCAGTTAACTGCCAATCTTAGTTGGCAGTTAACTGCCAATCTTAGTTGGCAGTTAATTTGCATATAGCCCTGATTAGCCAATGAAAAAGGTAGCGCTGTACGCCAATTACCATTCTTCTCTTTTATTAGTGTAGATTATTGTATTATTTCCCATATGAAAAATTTAAACCTATTTTTGCCCCAACCTGTATATGACATTTTTATGTCCTTAACTATTTTAAATTGAGTTTTCTGTTAACTGCAGCTAAAAGCAACTTACTTATATAACAAAATTGACAAGCAGTATCTAGAGTCCATAATGATAGACCATATTATTAAAACTCATTAAATTCTGATGTAGAAACAACTACAGGCCTTTTCTTTCTTTTTATAATTTGTGGGATGACTTGACATTCCACAAATGATACAATAAGTAAGGTGTGATTTTAACTAGTACCTGCTATTTTGGCTGATAAGAATGCCATCTGTAAGACTAACACAGGCCTGCTTACAGAAAAAAGCAGATTATAACTGATCATTTGTAAAGCCAAAAGTACCCCAGGAAGTATTATATTCCTTAATTCTGTAGAGAAAGCACAAAGAGTATCCCTCCACATATTAGAGTTGGATGTTAACGTTGCAACACTCCTCTCTGAACCAGTGCTCAGATCTGGAGGACATGTGATCAGGAAGGTTAGACAGAAATGCAGGAGGAAAACCCGTGGGCCCAGAGTACAAAGGCGAAAGAAAAACAGCTCCGAGGAAATCTGAGGGAGATCCCTCTCATTATCTGGAGTGGACACAACAAGAAAGTTCTAGATGTTCCAAGGCCCCTCCTCAGAGATGTGGCAGCAAGACGGGTTCCTGGAAGAAGGCTGGAAACAACATTTAGCTTTTTAAATAGAAAATAAGCCAGTCAATGAAAGAAAAATACCACATGATCTCACTCATTTATGGATAATAAAGACCATTATAAACTGATGAACAAAAATAGATACAGAGGCAGAGCAGCATCGAACAGACTGTCAAACTACAGCGGGAAGGCCGGGGAGGGTTGGGGGGCGGGTAAGAGATCAACCAAAGGACTTGTATGCATGCATATAAGCATAACCAATGGACACAAGACACTGGGGGGTAATGGAGGCCGGGGGAAGGTCAAGGGGGGGGATAAAAAGGAGACATATGTCATACTCTTTGTAATACTTTAAGCAATAAAACAAGATTTTTTAAAAAGCCATACACACACACACAGACACACACACACACACACATATCCTATCTAATAAAAGAGAAACATGGTAATTGGTGTACCACCGCTACCCTTCCCATTGGCTAATCAGGGCAATATGCAAATTAACTGCCAGCCAAGATGGCGGCCGGCAGCCAGGCAGCTTGAAACTAACATGAGGCTTGCTTGCTTCAGTGACCAGGACTCCAACATTCCCCGCCTGACTTGCCGGCCTCTGAGCTGGCAGTTTGAAACATTGTAACAAATATAGAAGCTAAACAAAACACCAGAAACCTGCTTTCAGCGAGCCGGGATCTCAGAGCTGGAGTTATACATTGTTTCGATTATAGAACCCAAACAAACCAGATACCTTCTTTCAGCAGCAGAGGCCTCAGAGCTGGAGCCAGAGCTAAAGCTGGCCCAGAATAAAAAAAGAAAAAGAAAAAAAGGAGCAGTTGGGAGCTTCAGTCGGCCTGAAAACAGCCCTCAGCCCCTCACCCAGACTGGCCAGGCACCCCAGTGGGGACCCCCACCCTGAAGGGTGTGTGACCAGCTGCAAATAGCCATCATCCCCTCACCCAGACTGGCCAGGCACCCCAGTGGGGACCCCCACCCTGAAGGGTGTGTGACCAGCTGCAAATAGCCATCATCCCCTCATCCAGGCTGGCCAGGCACCCCAGTGGGGACCCCCACCCTGAAGGGTGTGTGACCAGCTGCAAACAGCCATCATCCCCTCATCCAGGCTGGCCAGGCACCCCAGTGGGGACCCCCACCCTGATCCAGAACACTCTTCAGGGCAAACCAGCCAGCCCCACCCATGCACCAGGCCTCTATCCTATATAGTAAAAGGGTAATATGCCTCCCAGCACCGGGATCAGCGTGACAAGGGGCAGCGCCCAAACCCCCTGATCACCCTGCGGCTCTGTGTGTGACAGGGGGCGGGGCCACAACCTCCCTATCCGCCCTGCTCTGTTCGTGACAGGGGAAGGCGTCCCAACCCCCTGATCAGCCCTGCTCTGTGCCTGATGGGGGGAACTCCCCAACCCCCTGATCGGCCCTGCTCTGTGTGTGACAGGGTGCGGCGCCCCAACCCGCCCCCCCCCCCCAACGTGCCCTGCTCTGTGGGTGACGGGGTAGAGCCATAACCTCCCCATCGGCCCTGCCCTGACTGTGACAGTGGCGGCGCCCCAACCCCATGATCGGCCCTGCTCTGTGGGTGATAGAGGGTGGTGCCCCAGCCCCCCCCCCCCCCCGCCCATGGGCCCTGCTCTGTGTGTGATGGGGTGGTGGTAGGGCGGTGCCCCAATTCCCCTATCGGCCCTACTATGTGAGTGACAGGGGGGAGCTCCCCAACCTCCTGATCGGCCCTGCTCTGTGAGTGACAGGGGGAGCTCCCCAACCCCCTGATGGGCCCTGCTCTGTGCGTGACAGGGGGAAGCGCCCCAACCCCCTGATTGGCCCTGCTCTCTGCATGACAGAGGGTGGCGCCGCAACCTCCCCATCGACCCTGCCTTGAGTGTGACGGGGGGCGGTGCCCCAACCCCCCAATCAGCCCTACCCTGAGCGTGACTGAGGGTGGCATCACAACCTCCCGATCCGCCCTGCTCTGTGCATGACAGGGGAGGCGCCCCAACTCCCCAATCGGCCCTGCTCTGAGCCCGACCAGGGGCTGCACCTAGGGATTGGGCCTGCCCTCTGCCACCCAGGAGCAGGCCTAAGCCAGCAGGTCGTTATCTCCTGAGGGGTCCCAGACTGCGAGAGGGCACAGGCCGGGCTGAGGGACCACCCCTTCCCCCGGAGTGCACAAATTTTTGTGCACCAGGCCTCTAGTATATATATATAAATATATATATAAATAAAATAAAACAACAGGGAGCATGAAAAAAAAAGAAAATTAGGCAGGAGCTAGGCTGGTCTTTCTGCTCTTAACATATAATGTACTAATTCAAATGGTCTATTTCCTTGTTGAAGATAATGATACAACACATGTATTGAGTGACTAAGAGCAACTGACAGAGAACACATAAAAATATGATTTATCACCAAATGCCAAGTGAAAATAAGTGTCAGCTGCCAAAAAGCCTGCAAAATTTAGTATGTTGAGAACTAGGGAACTGACAAATTTTAAACTAATTTTCCCGAAAGTTGAAAACCATAAAAATTTGCTGTTCATGTCGTCCAAAATAAGCACCAGATAGCTTGAGGTGGCCATAATTTTCTATGAAATCAGAGAAGTTGCATGCTGCATTTTTTAAAGGCAAGCAGCCTTAAAGTAAGAGAAATATTTTGGATGTTCAGAACACAATTGATACCTTGTAGGCATTAGGCTGCCCTAGAAGCCTTCCAACATACCCTGTCCCCACCCAACTTTGGGCCTTGCATGGGTTAGCAATACCTTCTGTGTGTTCCTAGGTCCTCCAAAAGTATTCTACTAACTAAAATGCTGGCCCAAGTAGACTCTGTGTGTGTATTGAATGAACAGCTGAACAACTTTGCAAGTTAGACATAATTTCTAGAAATGTGATAGCAAACTTATGTATAAGGCAAACTCTCAAACTTTAGTGAAAGCATAGTAACAAGGTGGGGTGAACTCTTCTAGAGAAGTCTTACAGCATTTCAAGGATGAGGAGGCTCATCTTCATTTCTAAAGATCTCCAACTGAGAAAACGACCCTGGTCTATTCATTACAATAATCACTAACTGCCACTCTTCTCTTTACCTTCTCCAATAATGTCATTCATTTACCTAGTCAATTAACAAACATCTACCCAGTACGTTTAATATATTTGGCACTGTTCCAGGCCATGGGAATACATCAGTGAAGAGAGAAGATCCCTGTGTATATTCTGGTGGGGATATAGATTCAGAAAGAGGACAAATCACACAGAATTTAGTAAACTAGCATAAAGGGTGGGAATTTTAAATGTTGTCAAAGCCTCTGTAAGTTTGAAGGAGGTGAGTGACACAATCTAACTTACAAAGACAATTCTGAGTAGCCGCATTGTGAAAATGGACTTGGAGGCAAGAATGGAAGCAAGGCAATTAGTTAAGAGGCAGTTGCAGTAGTCCAAATGAAAGATAATGGTGGCTTGGACAAAAGTGGCGATAACAGAGACAAAGAATAGTGGCTCAGTCTGGGATGTGTTTTGAAGGAGAGTTGACAGCACGTGGTGATGGTGTAGATGTGGGGAAGAAGGAAAGAAAGGAATCAAGAATGACTCAGATGTTTGTCGTGAGCAATTGGGTGAATGGTGGACCAATTTCTTATATAGATAAGGCAGGGGAAAGAAGCAAGTCTGGGGAGAAAATTCAAGCGTTCTGTTTTGGCCATTTTGAGTTTAAAATGCCTTGTAGATATTCAAACGGAGAAGTCAACACATTTCAATACATTAATCTAGACTTCTGGAGAGTAGTCAGAATTGGAAATAAGATTTGGGAATCAGTCCTGGCTGGGTGGCTCAGTGATTGGAGTGTCATCCCATACACCAAAAGGTTGTGGGTTTGATCCCTGTTCAGGAGTGTACAGGAGGCAACTGATCCATGTATCTCTTTCACATCGATGTTTCTCTCTTCTCCTTCACTCTCTCCATCTCTCTACCTCTCTCTCTAAAAACCAATTTTTACAAAATCTGGGAAGAAATCAACCAATGAACTTGTATGCATATATGCATAACCCATGGACACAGACAATGGGGTGGTGAGGGCCTGGGGGGAGGATGGGAGTGGGCGAGAAGAGGTTAATGGGGGGAAAAAGGAGGACCTGTGTAATACTTTCAACAGTAAAGATTAAAGGGGAAAGAAATTCCTTGGGTGAGGATTAAAAAAAAAGATTTGGGAGTGAGTGACAAGAAAATCTATAATAATAAAAGCATAATATGCTAATTAGACCAGACATCCTTCCGGATGTCCTTCCTTCCAGACATAGCCACAGTGGGTGGGGGCCGGGGCCGAGGCTCTTGCACAAATTTTATGCATCGGGCCTCTAGTAGTATATAAAAAACTTGGGGACATTAGAACTATTTCAGACTGCAGGAAGTGATGTGAAAAATCTGGCCTTGACAATTCCTCTTAACAGTATTCCAAGAAAGAGACTCCAGGATACATTTTTGGTTCATTGCTATTACAAGGTATGGTGGCTGTTTGTAGCAATGGATGGAAATATCCCCCTTTGGCAGGAAAGAACTGCTTAATACACATTCATTATAATTGCACAGATAAAGGCCTGGAAACATATAAAGGAACTGTAATAAACTTTCCAGATTTAATAGGTATGTGATGGGTTCAAATGAGATTCCTTGCCAATTGCCTGCACATTGTCTTTTTAAATTCAGTTTTGTGGAAGCTATAACACAACAATAGTATAAGGTTTTATTCTTTCAGAAACCATACATTTTTGAAATTATGATCACTTGCCCAGGAGACAAGGTGAAGTTCATTAAGCAATTAAATATAGTAAGCAAGGCTATAGGAAGAACAACCATCAAACACATTTTAAAACAGCAAAAAATACATTTGGACTACAGCACCATAGGACTGAATGAATGCTTACTGTGCTCATTAAAACACATTCTCATTTCCTTATTCAAGTAAGTCCCCTAAAGCTCTTGGCTCAGACACCCTTCATTAGTATATCCTCAAAGACTGTTGTACGTGCTAAACATGAGTAAGGCTCTATTTCTTTAAAAAATATTATACTTACTAATTTTTTACCAATTGAAACATACTTTCTTCATAACTGGTGCAAATTGGTGCTTTTTGGATTGTACTGCATTGTCTAGTGTTTCAACACAATGCTCAGGATGGTTTTTAGAATGCTGGGATTGTTTTTTGGGAATGCTGGATTTTATTTTTTCCTTCCTACTCCTGGGTTTGTGTGTGTGTGTGTGTGTGGTGATTAAAGCCTTCCTGGGTGTGACAGGCTCCAGTCAGGGTTAGCATACGTAGTAATTCATTCTGAGAAGTTGCCTTCTGATGCCAGGCTACAGCATGGCACATGGTTTTGTAAATATTCACCCTTTGTCATATGTTCAAACATTTGCTTCTCTTGGAGCTTATTTTTAAAAAGTTAATGAAAAAAACCACCAGCTGAATATTTGTATGTCTATGGATATTAAGTAAAGGCTTATTTTTAACCATAGTTGCATAAAGTGGTTAGTTTCAAGAAAATCACCCTTGGTTTTGACAGTTGTCCGTATTCTAACACGGCGGTAACAAAAACAGTCAGTAATGTCTCTTGTCTGCTGCCACCTCTGAGCATGCGCAACTGTCCTGAGACTGGAACAGTTCAATCACATTTTCCTAATAGAAACATTCCAGTCAATGTTTTACCAAGGAAAACGAATTACCGTCTAACTAATGAGTTTGGCCTTTCCCAACTTACTTTAGAAAAATACGGTAACCTTCTTGCCCTTATGGTTTGCCCTCCTTTAAAAAAAGAAACATTTATCTCTGCCTCCAATGATTACAAAGTGTTAAATAATTTTAAACAGAACATTCATTTGAGCGATAGCTACGGGGGACACAACACAGAAGGGACTTCCTTTCTGGTTCTGAGTAATTCTCCAAGAAAATCACCTTAATGGCATCTAGACTCTCTTCTGATGAGGCAGCACGTGATGACATGAGATGCTCATAAATGTCACTGCCTCTATGGATTGTCTTTTCCCTTGAACCGGAGCTGAGCTGGCGAGGATCCATTGTCTCTCAACCAGATTTATTGTGGATCAGATGCATCCCACTGCACAACAGGAATGTGCTTATTATAAAATGTACAAAGCTTACAGTCCAACAAAGCACACGATCTATTGGCAAAAAACAAACAAACCCCACTTTGTTTGATAGTGAGTATAGCTTGAAAGTTTTTGGATGTATCTGAACTAAACTTAGTATCACAAAATTGACACTCAAATCTTGAAATAAATCCCTTCCGAAGACAGTCATGTTTATGCTGTCAAAACTAAAAGCATTTTAGTATTATGCAAATACACTCCCAAAGTATTTCTTATTGACATTATATAGTTAGCCAGATTTTCTTGTTACTTCAGTTTCTCCCGGATGGTAACTTGGAAACTTTTAAAAGTAGATTAACTCTTTCAGGTCTTCAGAGCACAATTTAACTTACTGCCTCCCTAGTGATGATTGTCATTTAGTATTTGTGCAATGAACTGAAGAGTATTGTTATACATACCAGAGAGAAACTAAGAGATATCTCTAAGAACAAGAAGAATGTGAATAAACTTAGCAGTAAAACTATATGAAAAACTAAATTACAACAACTTTTAAAAGTATGGCTGTTAAAAACTAAAAGGAAATGTGAAAAAACGAACAGAGCTGTGGTTTGTTGGTAGGTAATGGTGGTTGTTACTGGAGGAAGAAGTTGAGAAATAGCTGAACATATAAAATCTCACCTACTACCTACAACTACTGCCCATTCTGGCTCCCAAGGCAGATCCATGTACAGAGGACACAGCTTGTCAATGCATGCTTTTTATTATTCTAAACTAGAAGCCCGATGCATGAAATTCATGTAAGAGTAGACCTTCCTTCCCCCAGCTGCCAGCACCAGCTTCCCTCTGGCACCCGGGACCTGGGCTTCCCTTGCAGCCCTGGCTATGTCTGGAAGGACATCCAGTCTAATTGGCATATTATGCTTTTATTATTATAGACTACAGGCCCGGTGCACAAAATTCATGCACGGGGGTGGGGGTGGGGTCCCTCAGCCCAGTCTGCTCCCTCTCCAATCCAGGACCCCCCCGGGGGATGTCTGACTGCTGGTTTAGGCTCAATCCCTCTAACTGCTCTCCCCTGCCTGCCTGATCACCCTAACTGCTCTCCCCTGACAGCCTGATTCCCCTAACTGCTCTCCCCTGCTGGCTTGATCACCCCTAACTGCCTCTGCCTTAGCCCTGCCACCATGGCTTTGTCCGGAAGGACGTCTTGAAGGACATCTGGAAGATGTCTGGTCTAATTAGCATATTACCCTTTTATTAGTATAGATGTCCACGTAGTAGTGTGACCCTGGGTAAGGAAGAGTGGATCATTTGTTGCTGTATTGCAGAAGTCTTTTTTGCTTGGGCTATCCATCCCTAGCTCATCTTTGTTACTCCATCCAGGCTCTCACTCTTGGGGTCCCCTTGCTTCCCTAGGCTACCTCCATGTACTGCACATGAAACAGACCCAGCCCAGCTTTGCTCCTGCGTGGCCTATTTCCAGTCCATGCAAACATTTCCACAGACCCTGGCAGTGCAGCTATGCCCAATGCAGTAGTACTCTTTGGTTTCCTATCTAAATAGTCATGCAGTCTCTTACCTTCAAGGTCTCCTAGACCAGCAGTTCTCAACCTGTGGGTCGCGACCACTTTGGGGATCGAACGACCCTTTCACAGGGGTCGCCTAAGACCATCGGAAAACACATATATAATTACATATTGTTTTTGTGATTAATCAGTATGCTTTAATTATGTTCAACAAAACAATGAAATTGGGGGTCACCACAACATGAGGAACTGTATTAAAGAGTCGCGGCATTAGGAAGGTTGAGAACCACTGTCCTAGACTCTTGCCCACAGTGTTTCCAACTGCAGGAAATATATATCAACTCTCTGAGGGATCTCTTTGAAACCCACTCTCTCCTGACCTCCTATACCACAGATTGAATGTAGAAAAATTAGAAAGTACATATTAGTGAAAAAATAAAACCATTAGAAATCTTTGTAATCCCAACACCATGAATAGATACCACTATTAAAAATGTCACATAAACTTCCAGAATTTTCTATTAAGTATGTTTATGAAAACATTTTTTGCTCATGCTAATATAAAATTATAAAGTCCACACATTCCACTTAATAAAACGTGGGGTATTATTATAAGGCAGTGTAAAAATGAATTCCCACTTTAACTTGAGATTGCTTTAGAGTAAACTTCCCAAAAGTTGTCTTCCAAAATAGTATTTTGTTTTTAAGTACACCCAAACACAATAAGTAAAGCTCCTGGTATTGAATTTCAGAATCCTTCAAGGCTTAACCCTAAAGTAAGACTCGGCTTTTTATGGTGCTAAGAGAATTTGTGAACAACTTTCTAAAACATTTAAATATTTAAAGAAATATTTTAGGATCAACTGGGATATGTGTTAAAATTTAAGGGTACAGCCCTAACCGGTTTGGGTCAGTGGATAGAGCGTCGGCCTGCGGACTGAATGGTCCCAGGTTCGACTCCGGCCAAGGGCATGTACCTTGGTTGCAGGCACATCCCTGGTAGGGGGTGTGCAGGAGGCAGCTGATCGATGTTTCTAACTCTCTATCCCTCTCCCTTCCTCTCTGTAAAAAATCAATAAAATATATTTTTTAAAAAAATTTTGAGGGTACAAATCTATGTCATAATCCATTGAGCCTTTCTTCTCTGAATATACATGAGTCAGATAAGAGGAAAAAAATAGACATCTTTAGCTATCAAAAATAATTTTTTCTGAGACATCAATAAAGATTTCTTCTGTGATGAAGTTTAAGTCTTGAACCAAATGCTGAGAAAGTACCCTTGCAACTGCAAAATGATTAATTATTCAGTGTTGGAAAGAGAGAGGCCCTCTGTTCTTGTGGATATGCAGAGCAGACCCAGAATGCACCTGGTGAATCCAGGTCCTCGTTATTTTGAAAACACCTGATATCCCATTACACCCAGCAAGGCTGCCAACTCCTTATCCACACTGACTACATGCCATGTACCCCATTTTATGACTAAAAAGGATTTAAAATGCATGAAGCTTGTTGAAAGCGCAACTGTCACATTCGACTCATTCCAAAGTGTATGGGAAAAAGACAGAGCAGACATTCCAACTAGAGCTATTATTGTGCCTGAGTAACCATATTCCATTAAATTGCTAATAACCTCCTGGAAGATGTTGATCACATCAGCCATACAGTTGCATTCCTTTCCCTTATACCAACTTGCCCAGTTGCATTCTGGGCAGTATATTCTTGCTGTGCCTTTTATTCCAAGGTTGCCCAGAATTCAAAGCACTTATTCAGAAAGTTTGTAATTCAATTTTGTATGCTATTAACAGAATTCTTTAGAGAAGATCATGGAAAAAAAAAATCAAACTTATTTTTGGGTCACTGACCAATTTTAAAGGAAACACATACTAAACCAGTTTCAAGGAAAAGGTCAGAATCCATGAGATGTTAAGGGGAAAAAAGTAAAAACATTAATTTCCACAATTTTCCAACATTCCTTAAAAATAAAAACAAGCTTAAGTATGGAATTGCAAGGTCCTGGTTCCCGTATGAAT
This sequence comes from Myotis myotis, assembly GCF_014108235.1. Taxonomy (NCBI): domain Eukaryota; kingdom Metazoa; phylum Chordata; class Mammalia; order Chiroptera; family Vespertilionidae; genus Myotis; species Myotis myotis. The sequence goes on from NW_023416324.1 coordinate 62,851,946, forward strand.
GGTGGGGAACAAGCCTGCCATTCATAGGAAGTTAGGAAGCAAGGGTTTTTCCTCAACACCAGGGAAGTTTTGGCTTCCTTGCCCTTCATTTATTCTAGGGCTCAAAATGGAATGTTATAAATCTTGAGTTAGTTTCTCAGAACAAATCATAATATACAATGAATTAAATGCTTTAAAGCTTGCTTTTTACTAGCATAACTGTCTCTTCACTGTAAATTGTATATTAAGCCACTATTGTATTAGAGTATTAAATACTGAAAAAATATAAAAATGAATATATATCCTATAGGATTAGGCTTTTTTTTTTTTAGAGAAATTATATGCTACATACATTGTTTACCTGTTAACTAATTTAGTTAGTATAGCTGGCATTAAAAGATTAATTGAAAATGGATAATGGAAATTATGCATTAATGCTAAGAAAACAAATGTTTTAATTTTAAAATTCTTTCATCAAACAGAAAACAATTATTTTCCTATAATTTTTTTCTATTTGGTGCAACCATCAAAGAGCCTTAGAAGAAAGGATAGGTCTCCACAAGCTCAGAGTACCAAATATTTGTCTCTATCCAGACAGTTTTCCAACAGGGAGAGTTGGGGTAACATTTCTTTCCATAGAGCAACTGATTTGGAATAACCTGCCAATGAACTCAGAATGCTTCTTTTTTTCCACCAGCAAAGTCAAGCTGCATAAAAGTAAAATTCATTTTCTGGATTGTTTTATGATTATAAAAATATTTGTATCTATCTTTTCAGAGTGACCAAGATTAGGTATAGTGAAAGAATTTTTCCTCTCTGAAACACCTTAGTGAGAACACATAAAAACCAACTCTAAATCATGCACAAAGCCATAGCAAAGAGAAAGTAAATGTTAAAGCAACAATAATATGATTCAACAAAAATAAAAATGAGTAATAGCCCAATATAAAATGCTGGGAAATTACAGTAATTTCACAACCCATCAGAAACACCAAAACACACTATTACTTTAACAAATATTTATTGATCACCTAATAGATGTCAAAGGTAGATGAAGATATATGTGTGGTAAGTTTCTGGACTGGAGAATTAAATGAAAAGAAACTAACACAGGATATAACTCACAGAATCATGGAACATTAAAATCAGAAGAGACCTCAGTAGTCGTACAGAGCAGGAGACCAAGTCCCACCAGGTGTAAGTAACTCTCCCCATGCATGGGGGCAGAAGCAAGGCTAGAACTAAATCCACTTACTTACTAGTCAAGTATAACAAGATTCCTGGCTCAGTAGAAATGTTTTGAGACAAAAGTCAAGGTTAAAACTACTAATAAATAGTTGATCCCACTTAAAAAGTTGGAGAGTAAATTAACATATTATTAATTACCCTATATAATAAAAGGCTAATATGCAAATAGACCCAACAGTAGAACAACCAAACAACTGAACAACCGGTCTCTATGATATGCACTGACCACCAGGAGGCATGTGCGGAACAAAGTAGGCGTTGGCCGTGGTGGGATGGTGGAGCAGGTGAGCAGGGACACCAAACCAAGGCGGGGCGCTGGTCACTGTCATTGGGGCGAGCTTCTGGTGGTTACTGAAAATTCTTTGCTCCTGGGCGTCATGGTCCCACCCAGCGCTTGCACCTGCTGCCGGCCCCAGTCACCCCTCACGGCTTCTCCACCTCCCCCTGCTCCTGAGGGGAGATTGGGGTCAGCAGCCACCTCTCGCACCCACTGCTGGTGACAGCCCAGCTCGCACCTGCTACTGGTGCCAGAGCTGCCGCTCACACCGGCCCTGCTCGCACTGTCAGTGGGTGTGAGCGGAGGCTGCCAGCCCTGATCGCCCCTGAGGGCTTCTCCACCTCCCCCTGCTCCTGAGGGGCGATTAGGGCAGCAGCTGCCACTCGCACCCACTGATGGCGCTGGCCCCGCTCACACCCGTTGCTGGCACTGGCCCCAATTACTTCGCGCCTTCAGTGGGTGCAAGCGGGGCCAGCGCCGTCAAAGTGTGGGAGCGGTGGTGGTGGGAGCAGGGCTGCCGGCAGACAGGTGACCAGGGGCCGTGGTGCAAGGGTTGCACTATACTCTCAAAAGCTTATAAAAAATAGGAAATTAGTACCCTGTCTTTAGAACCTGGGATTCTTTTTAATAAGTGAAAATTCTGGCAGATGAAATACTCTATTCTTGCAAATGAAGTAAACATCCAGACAGATGTTTTGTGACATCAATAAGACAAGCATAACAGAACCCTGCATTTATCTGAAACCTGAAGAAAATTTATTGTGGCAGGTAAGCAGAAAGAGCCATTAGAATGAGGTACAGTTGAAATTATAAAACTTAAAAAACCTCCAGAGATGAATTTCAAAAATATTTTTTAACTTTACCATGGCTAAATTTTTTCACTGTGCTTTAAATGCAAAAAAAATATGTTTTAGGCTGGACACAAAGGTACTAAAATGTGTTGAATGTCATTGATTGTTCCATTATCTGTGATGGAATTATTTCCATTATGGCTTATCGGTATCAAGGTTTTCTTTTAGTTTCAACACAATCATACCATGGTGTAAGAGCTATAAAGGGCCTCCTAGAGAATTATCCAATCCCTTGTTTTCACAGATGAACAAACTGAGGTCCAGCTGAATATCTGGTTCAAAGTCACCAGCTATTATAGTTCAGTGCTCTTCCCATATGTCCTTAGCACTGCTCTCCCACCAATAACAACGGCCAAATCGCTGCATGCAAAGATGAGGCCCTTCTATGCACTTGCTCCATCTGGATGACTTTATATTCAAACTTCTTAAAGATCCATGAAGTCTATGCTATTTCTACACCCTTCTACAGAAAAGGAAACTGAGGCACTGAGAGCTTAAGTAACGTTTTCAAGCATCTGCCTCCAGAGCTATGTGACACCCTCACTCGGAACTACTACACTTCTGTTGACTTTCTTCTTTTTCTTCTTTGTACCCTGTATTCAATGTGCTCATCTTTCTGAACTCATCTTTCCCATAAACCTGCTGACATCCCTCATTTCCAACTTAGTCAATGCCATCACTGTTCTCTTAGTCACCAAGCTTGGAACCTAGAGTCACCTCTGACACCTCCTGAATTCCTCACCCTTCTCCACATTTCTGCCACTGGAAGGGCTCTTAAACCCACGTGCACTGCGACTTCCTAAATATGGCCTCATTCCACACTGCTGGAACAATTAGAAAGCCCCCTGGAAACTGGCTTCTCCTGAGGCCTTCCCCTCTCCAATTCATTATACACACTGTAGCCAGAGTAAGAATAATCTTTGAAAAATAAAAAAAATTTTGTAACAAAATTTAGTAATTTTAGTAATAATAAAGTTTAGTAATTTTCTAAAACAACAGAAATCTAATTGGTTTAAAAGCCAAAGCTTACATAACATTTGAAACTTTATTGTAAATGTATAAAGTATTTTCTCCCACAAATTACTTCTTAAATCTCATGGTTCTTTCTTTAGTCTTAGGCAGTTTCTCTTATGCATGCACAGATCAATTCTCGGCCAAAGACAGAGGAACAATTTCTCAGCCCCCTAGGATGCTCTCTCTCTGATGCTCCATCATCTCCAGCACTTCATCCTGAAAATGTTACCACATTAGACTCTCCAAATTGTGATCTTTGTCCTTTCAGCTCAGCAAGACCACCAGGCTCTAGTCTGCTCTCTTTCCCTCTTCTGTGGCTGGAAACTGCCTCCAGACAGTAAGCTGGGACAACTGTAAACCTCGCGTCATTTGTTTTTCTTCCGTCAGGGATCACAGTCCTATACTTCCAGTTGTATGCTGTCTGGAAACCACTATTTTGTATAATTCATTCAGTGTCCTAACTGTTTTCAGCAAAAAGGAAATTCCTATAGGCTTCCATGGGTAGAAGAGGAAGGCACCAATCTGTACGCTTTCACATGGTGCCTTTGCTTTCCTGACAACTTCTGTGCCAATATTATATAATTTCTCACAACTTGAATGGCATTTTTTCTCATTAAAATAATGAGGGCCAACATTTCCCCCCTTTAACAAATAAATATATAGTCTAGAAATACGTCTGTTAAGAACAAGTATCGTGACTCTTGGTGACACTGGTCATGTTAGCATGAGAGGGAGTGGACAGCGCACGTGCTCCACTGTGCGCGTTTACTTAAATGTTACTTACCATGCTGGGCTCTAAATATAACCGTCAGCATTAATAGAGCTCTGAAACTAATTAAGGAGGACATTTGTACCTATACAGTAGTCTGTCTCTGGAATATATTTGGGAGATGGACCTGTAGCAAAGTGATTAATAAGCAAATTTAACTATTGTGTGATAATTAATAGATACCCAGAAGCACAGTTAATAATTGCTGCTTATTCTTGTCCTCTTCTCCTCTGGAGTATCTGTTTAAGCTCCTGAATAAGACAGCCTTGGCATGCCAGAGCACCTTTGCTGAAGGAGTCAAAGACACTGGCATAGAACAAGGCAGCTGGAAGCATGGAACTAGAGCTACATCCAGGGAGCTTTTCTAACTTGAACAAATTCAGAATGGCTCGGGGTTGGGTTGGTAGTGGGGGGGGGGAACATTCCATTTAGGCCTGGTGAAGAGAACCAGAAACATCTTAGAAGAAAATAAAGGATCAGTAAAATAGGTACTAAATTTTATCTTAATGACTGTGCTCTTTAATAATTTACTTTTAGGAGAGCTATCTCATTTCAAAACACATTTTAAACGTATATTATCAAATTAGTATCAGTCTCTTCCTCAAATCATTTTGCTGCTGGGAAACCTGTATTGTGGATGACAAGGCCTTCCATAGAATCAGTTTAGTGTCCATTAGGCCAGCCTTGCATGGAGGCTGCCTCGGAGAGGAATTGAGTTTGTGGTCATTGGAATCGGCCAGACTGCATTTTCAGTATAACATCAAGTACATGTTAGTTGTGTGGCCTTGCAATATTAGTCTATCTACCTCTCCTGGTTCCCTAACCTGGAGCTATTATTTAATTTCTCCAACTTTTGAGTGCTTGTTTTTATTTATTTATTTATTTTATTTTTATTTTTATTTTTTTTAAAAAACAAGTAACTTTAATACCAGTGACACCCATGCACAGGGTGGGAGTCCTGTCTTCCTTGCCCACAGTGCCTCCTGGGAGAGCTTGGCACACTGCCCAAGAGGCTGAGCCCACTCAGGGCAAAGGGGGCCACAGGCACCTTCCTCTATGCAGAGCCATTCACCTCCCCAGCCCGTCACATGGCCACACGGTACTGGATGTGCCGGGGCTACCCCGAGTTCCCACCGCAGCCCTAGCTTCATGTGGAAGCCCCAGAGCGTGGGCTCAGCTCCCCCTCAACCCGGAGGGGCCCAAACTGGGCACAGCCACGCCCACTAATGGGCCCTCCCACCTCACAGGAACACCAGGCACCAGGAGCTTGCCCAGGAGACACCATTTGCTGGAGAAGGGGGGTGGGGTGGGGGGCCCATACTATCTCCCTCTCCACCCTTCCACTCGCCTTTGGAAACCCTGGCTGGGGGCAGTGGGCCAGAGCTCCAGATATCGGCCGACCCGTGTCCCCATTTTATAGATGGGCAGCCTGAGCCCCAGAGGGTATAAGACTTCCCCTCCCCATGGCTGTGTTTAAAACTATGGAGGATACGGAGCCTCCAGCAAATCCCATGGCCTTTCAGCGATCCCAGGTCAGCCTCCACTGGAGTGCTTGTTTTTAAAGTGGAGTTTATAATAGTGATTGTCTCATAGGTTTGCTGTGATGATTCAATGAAACAATGCATGTAAAAGCCTTAGTACAATGCCTGGCACATAGAAAGCTCTATTTTAGCTACTGTTACTACTATTATTAAGGGGGGGGGGGAGGATCTTAATTCCTGCTGAACACTAGCTTTGTAAATCCAAGTAATATAAACAGACAGTAAGTATTATAAACTCTGAGATTATAGAAATAACCTGAGTGGGTGAGTGAAAAGTAAGTATATACAAATATTAACCATGCTCATTGTTTCCTTTAGAAATCAAACTGGAAGCAACACACTTCATTTGCCTCAGTTCCTTGTCCCTATTTATAAATAGTGACCCCTTACCCCGTACCCCTTGTTCTATTTATAAATGTGTTGTCCAGAATCATTAGGTCCCTTAGGAAAGTACAGAATTATACTTTATGTTTAAAAATTCCTGACAATTTCATTATGAGAATCCTAGGCATCTCTTCTTTAACTTATCTGGATGTAACACCCAGAAAATTCCTAGCAGATACAACCATTCTAGGATAATCACTGGCTCTCTGGAAAATGACAAAAAGCAGAAAGTGCTACGTTCACTGGGCTTCTGACAAAGATATGTTTTATCTACTTTCAACAGAATAGTTGGTTTCCTTACTGATAGATGGCTTCGTTGTTAAGGTTGCCCTGGCCCATGATTCACTAAAAAGAATTCAAACGGACAACTCCCAAAGGCTGTACAACAAAGCGCTTGAATTTACAAGCTTTGGACTTGGTTCAAATCCTTGTTCTGATAGTTGCTCATTGATTGGGCAAGTTCCTTACACTCTGAGCCTCGGTCTCCTCATCTGTAAAATGGACATTAAAGGGTGTTTTTACTTGACAGGGTTGTTGAGACGAATAAAATGGTGTATGTATATAGAGCATTTAGCAAGGTGCCCTACCCACAGCAAATGTTCACTTAATATTATTTATTTACTATTAAGTGTTAGTCTGAGAAGCCAGACCATCCACATGAAAAACTGAGAACACTGACCATGTGCCGCTTCCATCACTACTGATTCATTGGTCCACTGAGCAGATGTGTGTGGACTGGCTGATGCTGGGTCAGGCCTGTGCTCAGGGCTCTAGTTACTTAATTGAAATCCTCTTGCCATGAGGTATTCACCATGGACTGTGAGCCCCGTGAAGACAGTCTCTGCTCCCATGTTGATAGTGGCATCTCCATGGGCCTGGCAGGCTGCCTACCAGATAAGAGATGCTAACCAGATGTTGGGGTGTTATGTTTTTTTTTAATGGATAAATGAGTAAGGGATGAATGAATTATATGATACAAAGATGATTAATTTGAACTCCCTGACCTCAGGGAACACATGTTCTAGCTGGAGTTGGAATTAGGCCCCCCAAAAGGGCATGGAAGCAGGGAAGGTAGGAGAGCATTTCAGGCAGTAGGATCAGCATGATAAAATACCAAAAATGTCTATTACAGTTATGCTAATACCGTTCAGAGACAATGGCAAAAGAAGAACTTTTACATTACTAACAATAAAAAACTCCCCCAGAAATATCTTTATAATTTTTCATAGAAAAAAGAAGTTCAAGTCAACTTTATACCTGATGTCAAAGGCTAGAAAGAAATGCTGTCACATAGTCTTCTACAGTAGGTCACACCTACTCCTGCCACAGCAGCCGTATTTGCTTTTGACAAGGGATGCCAATCACTACCCACTTCCTCTCCTCTACCCCATGGCTAATTAGGAAAAGACACAGGACAAATGGGGATCAGATACCAGCTGTGTTGAGGGTCCACTGGCAATGACCTTTAAGTAGGCCTCCTACTTTCCGTCAGAGCTGAACAGCCTCATCGACCAGCAGGGCGAATCTGATTTAAAAACCCAACTGAGCCATCCTCCACTCCACCCACCTGTCCCAAGACATTCCACAAGGAAACAAGAAACAGAGGCACAGGGCATGCTCTGCTGAGCGAAGAGAAAAAGGTGGAACCTGTTTCCTACTTTTGAGGCAAAATGACCTGCCAATCCACTAAAAAATGTGGCTGATCAAGGGGATTAGCCACTTCCTGGCACGGATGGTTCACTGGACCAGAATGGTTCACTGCAGTGGTTTCCTTTAAGGAAACAAGAGGAAAAGAAAAAAAGGCACTCCACATGCAACTTTCTATTTAGGAGAGAGAGGATCCTATATTATTTTTGGATGAAACAGATGCTTGTTCTGCTATAGTAGCAGAAAGCCAAGAACTCTGATTTGATTTATTTTACCCCCTAACTAGGAATGGCCTGATAAGACAAACTTACTAATAACAAAGCAATAACCAAAAACAAGAGACTACAGCTCAGATAGCCTAAAGTCAAAGTCATTTTATTATTTATTTGCCTTATAAGTAATAATCTGGGGGAAATGAAATATTTAGTTGCCTGGGCGTGCATTCTCAAATAGTTCATCTTGGAGTCAACACCAGGAAACAGTATTGTCTACATTCAATACATGTTTTATTGAGTTTTGTTGTTTTTGTGGGTTTTTTTTTTTTGGTCATGAGGAGTCCAGGTAAAGAACCTTACAATTTTTTGAGAGGGCATCTATGTCAGCCCTGTTAAAGAAACAAAACTGTGGGGTCATGAAAGCTCCCCACATGTTTTTGTTTATGTGCCTGAGTAGACCCAAAGATGTCCCTCCTCCCCCTTTGGAAAAATCTTGGCCTTGTTTTGCTGTATTCCAGCTACTTTTCCATAATGAAGTCTTGGGCTCACTGGCACTGTTTATAAAAAACAATCAGAGAGGATTGCCTGAAGGACCCACAGTCTACTCATCCAGAAATTCTGAAAGATACATTGAATTAAGACAAGTACCACCATATGATTTCACTTATATGTGGAACAATGAACAAAATAAGCTAACAAACAAAATAGAAGCAGGCTCACAGAGAACAGACTGACAGCTGTCAGAGGGGAGGGTGTTGGGGGGCTGGGTGAAAAAGGTGAAGGGATTAAGAAAAGCAAACAAACAACCTCACAAACACAGACCAGAGTATGGTGAGGGAAAGGGGTGGGGGAGGAGGTTGAAGAGGGTGAAGGGGGATAAATGGTGATGGAAGGAGACTTGACTTGGAGTGGTGAACACACAATACAGTATACAGATGATGTGTTATAGAATTGTACGCCTGAAACCCGTATAATTTTATTAACCAATGTCACTCCAATAAATTCAATAATAAAAAAGGGTTCACCTACTGCAATACTGAGTTCAGTGAGTTGCACCTGCTATAGGAATGTGATAGATGATGCTATTTATGTCTCCACAGACTGCCCACATCGGTCTCCCAAGGGGATATTCCTCTCTAGCTTAGTAACAAGACCACTTTCACTTCTCCTCAGTAACTGATTTTTCCGTATCTCTGGATCTTTGCAGGCTGAAACACCTACCAGGCTCACCTCCTAGTAAGAACAGTTAGAAAGCTGCGAGTGGGCCTTGTGACCCGTCTATAACAGTGAGGATATCATTCATATCATTAATTGCATTCCTGCCTCTACCTGATTTTTACTTTTTCTTTTGTCCATATTTTGATTGATTCTACCTTGTATTTTACATATCTGTGCAGCCTCATGATACCTACATGAAAAACGTAAAAGTGTAAGCAGGAATCTGATCCATGACCACAATGCAATTATATTCTTCAAAGCTGTGGTATCTGGGGTTTCTGAAGCTTTATTTATGCAATGCCAGAACATTGGGCTGAAAAGCAAACACTTGCGAGTACATTGGACTGACCCACTCTTTCATCGGGAACTTTCGGTGCTGTGTAGAAACTGCCTTTGAGTACTTAAAAGCAGCTATGATAAAATAGTGTGTTGTCACAGGCTAACAATAAAATGATGACAGAAATGTTTCCTTTTCCCAAGAGCCTAGAGCTTCAAAGAGAGAAGGGAGACTACTGTGAAAACTTGAAATTTATCAAAAGTGAAATCTTCCATTATTGACATCTTTTTACCTGGATTTATTCACTTTTTTGGGGGGAGCACAGGAGAATGGTTAAATAAACCAGAAATACTGAAGACAGTTCTAATAGCATATACAGAATGGCATGGTTGATATTTACCTTCAGGAAATAAAGGCTGAGGCTAAAATACACCTTTACTTTGAATTTTAAGATAAGCAGTTTTTGAGTTATTTTTAAATTTCTGTAATTGAACTGTACAATCAGATATTGCTCTATGGCAATTTAACGACAGAGCACTATTACTGCCTTATTTGATAGAAATCATTTTCATAAACTGTTCTGCACTTAGCTTCTTTTTAATGCCTTCAGTCTAGTCTTTTAAAGTTCACCTCATATTTCTCTCCTCCAGAGTCTAAATGTGAAATATTTTCCTTAATCAGTCTTCGCCTAACAGCAAATGAGACTACACCCCAAATTGTTTCCCAGGCAAAATATTTTTAAAAAGGCAGTATATATGAATTTCCCACACTATTTTAGACTCGGGTTAATTTGGTAATTTCTTCTGAAATCTGTAATTTCAATAACAAATATTAAGTGCTTTGTGGGTTTTTCTGGTAACTACAGGGGATCTAAAGTTTCCTTTCTAGAAAACACAATTAACTAATAAAAATCTCAGAATTCTTGTTTTTGCTCTAAAAATATTAGTTTAACCTCCACAGACACCTGCCCTCTTGGAGAGCTGTGTGAGTGCCCACGGGGGACCGTCTGCTCAGAGTGATAAGCAGGGATCTGTGTGTGTTGGCAGTGGGCTGGGACCCTCCCTGAGGGCCTCCCAGGGTTTGATCTGGAGACTGAAGATAGCAAGTTTGAGGGGATTTTTCCTGTGGACATGTACACTCCTGGGTTTATCAGAATTACAGAAAAGACGTAAAACAAAACAGAAAAAGTTACATCCAAGGAAAATCTGAGAAGAACCATTCAAAAACGTGCAAGACACACTCTACTTAAGATGTACTGGAAGGCTCACTGCTGTGAGGGCAGCCTAGCCATCCCCGAGCTCCACTATTCAGGAATCTTATTTCCAGGCACAGTGTCCTGGAGCATTTGCAATTTCTCAATTGGAACTCTCAGCACTTTTCTTTAAAAATAGCCTCAAGTCAGAAACTGAAATACGGATCTATTTTTCAACCCCCAAGTTGCTCCTTAGTCTGCGTAACATCGGACATTTCTGAACAAAGGGATTCTTAAGGCTGGCTGTGGTTCAGGCAAGTCCTAAACTTACTAAAGGGAAAATAAGTTATTCACAAAAGAAAAAAAAAAATTATGTCTCTCCTCAGTTGGAAAAAGATCTATTTCCCCCTCTCATGTTGAATTATGTATTAAGTCAGTTCAAGTTTTATTTTCGACCACTGATCTGTAGTTTAACATCATTTTCAAGAAATGGGAGTTTTGGTCTATTTTATGTCAGGTTGTTTACTAGAATAATAATTCAATGGGTAGAAGCATAAAATAGTGTTCCCCTTGTGTGACTGCTCACAAATGGACACGCTGTACTCTTGGCAAAGTTTACACGTTACAGTTTAACAATGTCATTGCTGACAATAAAACACTTCAGTTAATACAAAAACAATTTCTATATCTTAAATCATAGCTATATTCCTCCTGCTACTTTTAAGAAGATAAAGAAATCTTTCTATAACTGGTTTTAAAAGTAAATTTCTAAAATATTTTAAAGCCCACGTAAGAGAAAAAAAAAATTTATGGAATTTTCCTTTAAAACTTCATATCGTATTTCACAAATAAAGCTGATCAAAAAAAAAAATGCAGAGCAACATTACAGTTCACAAGTATTAAGAATTCAGTGACCTCCATTTCTAGGATCCCCTCCTTAGCGGATGCCACCAGGGCACAAAGCCGCATTATACACGAAAGGGCTGCAGGTGACTGACCCGCAGGACCACAGGCTAGGTACTAACTACTGAGCTGCATTTGTCCTTACCATCGCTCACTGCCATCCAGAATTGCTCTAGGCAAGCAGTTCCTCCGCAATCTTTTCAACAGATTCCCTGTTTTAACATCCACCTGTGTTACTGCAGAACAGTCTGACCCGGAGTGAGCTACGGAGCAAATAATAACACTAACTGCAACTCCAGACAGAAAAAAATAGAAGCTCATTTTCCAGACTCTTGTGGGAATACCGACCATGTCTGCTGAAACTGACTCCAAGAGTTCAATGATATTGTAGACTCAAGTATTTCTTTACACTCCACGTAATGGCTTTTCCGTTCTTGGTGTTTTATAACACACCACTGAGCCATGATTTAGAAAGTGAGGGAAGTTCTCTCTCTCCCTCCCCGACCCCCGCTCAAGTTGGATTACACAAAAATTATAATTGCAAAGAGAAATTCTAACAGAAAGCCACAAGGGTTGTTCCATTTAGTGCTCTTACTGAACGCCACCCCTGTGATTTCAGTCAGAGTATGTATGCCAATGTTCTTTATTTGGGAGGAACACCATTTCTTTAGGCGTAAAGGCCGTATTTCTTTCCTTTGGGTTTTGTTTTGCTTCATTTTTGCCAGGGAATGACTGAGTCTCCAATCTGCCATAAGGTGTCCTCACTGTCATTTTCAACTGTTTTATCTTCTTTTGACAAGGACAGGCATGTCCTTTGGGGAATACCAGTGTGAAGCTACATGAGCCCCTCTCTTTCCATATGCAGGGGCACCTTCACATTTTTCTGAGAGCAAAGATTCTGGCAATTCTCGTCAGTTTAATTCAGTAGATAGGCCAAATGGATTTGATTGCATTTGGTCTATGGCAGTGGTCGGCAAACTGCGGCTCACGAGCCACACGCGGCCCCTTGAGTGTGGCTCTTCCACAAAATACCACGTGCTGGCGCGCACATACAGTGCGAAGTTGACTTAAAACTTTAAGTAAAGTTTATTAAGTTAATTTTAGGGAACGTTGTGGAGTGAAAGAAGATGTAGTGTCGAGGATTGAGAAAGGTATGTTGAGATGGTTTGGACATACAGAGAGGATGAACGAAAGGAGATAGACGAAACAAGTACACAAGACGAGTGTGGATGGGAGAGTTGGAAGGGGTCGACCTCAGCAAACGTACCTCAATCAGATTGAGGACGTTTTTAGCAAAGGCCAGCTCAGGAGTACCCTAATTAAGTTAATAACAATGTACCTACCTATATAGTTTAAGTTTTAAAAATTTGGCTCTCAAAAGAAATTTCAATCATTGTACTGTTGATATTTGGCTCTGTTGACTAATGAGTTTGCCGACCACTGGCCTAGCATAATAAAGATTACCTAAAAGAAATAGGTTTTAAACCGTATCTAAGATTACAGAGGGAAAGAGTCAGACACCTGGGGACAAGATCTTGTTTTTCCATGACATTAAAAATCATGCTATAAAAATAATGTACTTGGTTCTATCATGGGAGTATATCATCAGATTGTTAGTACAGACACGGAGATATTGCCTCTAAACAAACACAGGTGTCAGGAAGCTTAAGCATATAAACAGGGGCCCTCCTTTTTGGTAAATTTGCTTTAAAGTCTTAAAAAGTAATGTTCTGTATCCACAGAACAGGGCTGGTACTACGGTGTGGTTCACTCCCTACTCCAGGTTGGGCTGGGGACATACTTGATCCTTGGCTGAAATTAAAGTGCCCTCAACGAAGTCCTGCTTTTTAATAGCGAATAGTAAAGTGGAGACGGCATGTTGGATTGGAGGTCTTAAAAGAAGCTGGGGTCCCCAGCGAGAAAGAGAAGAACCCTCGAGAGGGAGGAGGCAAGAAGCCAAGAATCACCAATGCTTTGTTTCTCTTCAAGAAAGGAGGCCAATGGGCAAGGCCCTTCCGTAGTGACCTCCCCCCTCCTCTCATCGAATACATCTCTGTTGAAATGGGAAGTAAAGCCAACACTAATGTTGCCAACTTAAAACACACAGGGTTTGGTTGTGAGCACTTAAGAGCATGTTGATATTAGCCTCCGACGGTTTTAGAGAAGCTGAGAACTGAAGTTCACCCAGGGCCCACTGTGTGCCAGGGCTGCCGCGTTTCCTCAGATGAACCCCAGAGCAACCTGGGGTGGTGCGCCTGATGTTACAGCTGTGGAGGGTGGGCTCCAAAGAAGGTGAGTAACTTGTTCAAGGTCACACCATCTAGAACATGGAACAGCCAGGCCTGTCGGACTTTAAAGCCCACATTCTCTCTCGAAAGCTTCATCCTCATGAGAGATTTATGGAATAGAATTTTATCCTGGGGAACTATGAAATAGACCCAAATCCAATAACTTTTTAAATAAAAAAAATACCTTGTTTTTAAGTTAAGATACATTATGTTCTCTTCCTCTTTTAAAAATAGTCTCAATTATCCCTTTCCTCTCATCAAAGATTAACCTCTGTGATAAACGATGGGATTCTCAGTAATGTGAAATGATCACAACATCCAAAAAAGAACAAAATAAAACAACTATTATATATATTAAAACTTGAAATATTCAGGAATGATATATATAGGACATAATATACTCTATATGTCCATAAAGTACAAACTGAAAAAAAATTACATTCCATTCTTTTATGGTATTTTTTTATTTTTACATTTAAAAAAGTACATCAAAGCTGTAAAATAACATGCTAAATTACAAAGCAAGTCTTTATGACTCAAAGAGAAATGATGAAAAATTGAAACATATAAGAAAAAACACACATTATATTTCTTGAAGAGTTTAACCCTTCCCAGTTGAGAAGTTTTGGGTATCTGTGTCCACTTTTTAAATGTTTCCATTTCCTCCTCACACATATTTTTGAAGAGTTATGAGCAGGCAGCTTTCTCCTGTATTTTCCCAAGTAGACAGTGTCCCAGCTGTGCACCGGCTTTCCCATTGCCCCAATATTCAAGATCTGGGCAAAGTTTTAATTACTAATTTGAGACAGAGGTGGTATTTTAAAATGTAATACATTTTGCCCTTTTCACAGACCATGCAGAATGAAGCCTCAGTATGTTTGAAAAAAATCTCGTAGCCACTGGGAGTGGAGCTGGCCAACAATGGATGATTCATTGATTTAGCTGGAGTGTGCAAGAATGTCTGCCAAAAGGTCTGAATAAACTCACATTGCTAGACACTATGGTAAAACGTACCCCGACCTCTTTGAAAACTCTATCAGAGGGGAAAGTCAGACTCAGCTTTCCAACAATTTACGGGCATCTGGAAATACACTTGAATGATATCTAGCTTTTACATTAATCGATAGACTTTCTTAAATTATTATTTTCACCTAATTAGGATAATATGTGCTACTAATTGAAGATTTCCAAGGGGACAACACCACTGTGTTTTTTGGCACTAAAAATAATGGTTACACATTCAATTTATATCTGAAAGGAGGCATTCTGAAATCTGAAATGGAAATTACTGACAGTTGTTTTTTTTTTTTTTTTTTACAATACTGACTTAAGAATAATGCAAGATTACCCTAAACAATAATTTGCACATTTAAATTGGTAAATCTCATGCAACAGTACCTGGTGTCTGTTAGTTTATGCTTATATGTAGAGATTATGTCGCAGCATCCTATCTTATGTTTACATAAAATTCAAAAGAGTTCAGTTCTTTTGCCTACACCTGTCATTTTTCTCCTCCAACATCCTTTTTAGGGGGATTATTTCTCCTGGTTTAGAGCTGGAAGACAATGCACATGGAATTTAAATTGTTTGCTTGAGCTCATAGTGATTCAAAGTTTACAATATAGATTTTCAAGTTAAAGACTGGGTATTAGATCCATTGCACTACTTCGCCAATCATAACTTCAGCAACAATATTAAAAATAATCAATGAAACCAAATCCTGTTTTTCCAGTATTGGACAAAAATGTATTCTTTTGCTCTTAAAAATTATGCTTATATGTAGAGATTATGTCCATTCTCCTCCCTTTTTTCCTCGTTCTCCTCCTCACTCTCCTCTCCTTCTTTCTCTCTGTCTTTTTCTTGCATTGTTTTTTGGTAAAATACTCAAATAATAAAGATTAATTGAAAAATCCTCCTTCCATTTCTGGTCTTTCCCTCAGAGGTAACCACTGTTATCAATTTGGAGTATTCTCTTTCATACCGTTTTCTGGGCACTTACATAATTATATGTATACATTTAAAATATATAATTTTGACTTGTTTTTTTCTCTCTAATCTATTTTCACACATTGTTCTACAAATTAGTTTAAATAAAACACTTCTTGGAAATATTTCCATATTTGTACATATAAATCTACTTCACTTAAAAATCTTTACAAGTATTTCATAATATGTATCTTATTTTCTGAAATGGTACAAATTACACACATTCACTAAAAAAGTAGCTGTTCTTCCAGCATAAGCTAGGTGGATAAGCAGAATGAAACAGAAATGTATGAAAAAGTATAGATGAGTGGGAATATTTAGTTTTTAACCTCCTTTACTGATGACAAATCTATGCATCTGACAGCAGTAGAATCAATAAATAGACTTGTGCCCTCACTGGTTGCTCAGTAGTTAGAGCAGTGGCCTGCACACCGAAAGACTTGA
Organism: Myotis myotis; assembly: GCF_014108235.1. Taxonomy (NCBI): domain Eukaryota; kingdom Metazoa; phylum Chordata; class Mammalia; order Chiroptera; family Vespertilionidae; genus Myotis; species Myotis myotis. The sequence continues at coordinate 62,868,179 of NW_023416324.1, forward strand.
TTCCTATTCAAGAGCGCGTACCTGGGTTGCAGGCCCAATCCCGGGCCGGGGTGCATGAAGAAGGCAGCCAAAATGGTCTACATCTCCCTCTTTATCTATCCCTCCCTCTCTCTCTTCTATTCTCTCTAAAAATCAATGGAAAAAATATCCTTGGGTGAGGATTAATAGCAACAACAAAAAAATTAAAAATAAAAATAAGTAGGCATGCTACATTGGATATTTTGAACCAGTACAAACTGAGTAATAAAGTAAAAAGGATGGGGCCATGTCAACTGGGGGATCACAACAGGAGTAGAGAGTTTTAAGGAGCAAAGCTGAAAAAAACATGATGATCCCTATCACCATGGAGCTAACAGCCGAACTCTAAATACCCTCCAGCTTCATCTCCTCCTTTTTATTCCCACAATCACTGTCAGTCCAGATCCTCAGTGTTTCAGCATAAATTACTTCAGGGTCCCCTAAGTGGTCTTCCTGAATCCAGGGTTTTGACCTTCTAATCCACAGCAGAAATATTCCCAAATAGCAAGTTGTGATCATGTCCTGGGACTAACAAAACACCTTCATTATTTCCCCTTGCACTAAAATACAGGACAAAGCTTAACCATCTCAGTGTGGCATTTTTAGTCTAACCTCCCAATGATTCTCTCGTTACTTTAAGTTCCAGTCACATCAAACTTCCTGCTGTTCTGTGGAGATTCTCTGCCACACCTCTATGCTTTTTCGCATACTACCAACATCCTTCACCTGCCTCCATCTGGAAATCCTACCTATTATCCCAGACCCAGCTCAAGCACTGCCTCCTTTGTGAAGGGCTACCGGATTCCCACAGCAGGTATTTACTTCTGCGCTTCCAAAGCAGTCTGCATTCACCTTGATGGCATCTCATTCGGTCTGGCATCATTTGTAATGCTTCTATGAGCTTTCAGAGCTGTATGCAAGACAAGCTGCTTATTAGTTAAAACCAGTTTAGAGGGTCCTATGCTAAAGTTTCATCAAAACTTAAAACTATTGAACATGACTCATTATTTCACTAGTCTTCATCCCTACTTGAGATGTTGTGTTAAACGTTAACTGGGCAGATCCAATGCCTATTATAATCATAAAAATTCTCTTATGTATGTACCAACAGAGAGTATAAAAAGATACATATAAAGAAATTCCTTAACATTTGTCTCCTTTTGAGGAAAGGGAAAATGAGATTAATATTGAATATTTTTAGTTTTAGCTACCGAATGTGATTTAGTTTAGAATGTATAATTGGAATACATTTTAAAGGATAATTTTGCAGTGGTAGGCATGACCTAGTCCCAGGAAAATTTTGATTCTCAGTTTTACTTAACTTTGTTCCATAAGTAATTAATTCTTTGCTTCTCTGATGGAACACCAAATCAAGTAAAACAATGAGGAAAAAAACCACACCATTTACTTCTGATGTAACAAACTTGGGGAATATGGATGGACCAACAAGGCCCTGGGGAGGGAGGGAGACACCACATAAGCCTAATTATTATCAAAGAGGGGCTGGGCTATAGTAGACGGGTATTGTTCATCCACAGGAGTGAGATGATGTCTTAAGACCCAATTCTATCCAGCTATATTCTTCAGAGGTCCTGTGACTGAGTACCTGGCAGGGACCCAGACCTGCCAGTTTTGGTCTAGCCCACAAATAATCACAGCATCCCAAAAACCACTGTGGGACATGTGAAAATAGTCACCGTCATCCACAAAACAGATCAATAACAGTATGACAGAGAGGCAAGGGTCTAAGAAATAGCAATAAACTGTTATGAACTGGCCCAATTAAATGTTCACAGAGCTTTTTAGGACAAAATAATTGAAATAATATAAATTAAGTAGGCGTGGGGAAGGGGTTTTCTTTTGCTTTGTTTTTGCATGGTTTTAAAAGTAATTCCCTTCACAAAGTTGTTGTTAGAGGAGCTAGAACAAAGAATTATAAATTAAACATCTGAACAATTGCAATAAATAGCTTTGAATAAGATTTTAAAACACACTACACGTGTTAAGGTCAAGTAAGACAAAGAGAAGACCTCATAGAGCTGGAAAAACAATGAGAAGGCTAAAGGGCCTGCCTGTAGCAGGATGCTCCTTGGCCCTACAAAGTCAATGCTGACCCCTGACTGGGGCGACTGAAGCTGGGTTGATTATCACAGTGTTGTCATGGTGTCTGCCTTTCGTTTCTGGGTCCCAGCCCTTAGCAAAATGACTGCTCAGGGTACATTTGTCTAGATCCAGATGCCAGGACAGCAGACAATTAGTTCTCATGGTCCCTACCTACGAAGACTGAAAAAGACATCTGCAGTTTCCGATAGCTGTCATGATGACAACTGCTGAGCCATTTGAGGGCAAACCGCTGTGTTTCAATTCCACTCGGAGGCCCTGCCTGCAGACTGCTGCTGAGGCATCCTTAGAAGTATTCTGCTCATGCTGGCTTTTGCCGGGAGAAGGAGGAATCTTAAAGAAACCAGAGACAGATCAGCTGACACCTCGGCTTCAGCACGGTAGGGGCCAATCTATAGCTGGAAAAGGAATTAGAAAGGGATGAAAACAGAATCCTCACCCCACCCAGGCCTGGAGAAATGTTCTGCACTGATACAATCAGAGCTTCCTTGTAATTTACCCTGTCAACATAGCTGTACTTGTAGATTTTAGGAAAGACAGAGGCATTGGACTGATTTCTTAATGCCTTAATGTACCACATTCCAGGCATAGTATTAGTGGTAGGAAACGGAACTTTTAAAAAATTAATTTAAAAACATTTTGTTTTAAGCCTGGAATGGTCTCTCATTTGCTATAAACTGCCTTTATAATTGAGCTCTGACAACAAGAATTTATTGAGTGTGACGTCTACTATACCATGCTAGGTGTCCTAACGCTGTTAGCTAAATGATACCAATAAACACAAAAGTAGTCTGCTGTTAGGACACACTGATTTTCACCTTTTAGGATGATCTATACGGATTGTTCTCCTTCTTAGCAAACCACAGTGTCACCTTCACGTAGGGGAAGACCGCCTTCCTATGACTATAGTCTCTCAGCCATTATTGCCTCTGTGCATTGCTTAGTCGTCCCCCTATCTAAAAAGTCCTCTCCTCTTCTTCACTGCCAATTGCTAAGATGCAGCTCAAACTCCCCCTTTGCTGCTCTCCTAATCCCATCTCTTCCCACCATCATCAGGTTGAGGGCATCTGTTGATGATGCCTCTGCCATCAGGTGGAGGGAGATGAGATGGATGGAGAGGACACTCTCCATTCTCGAGAAAGCACTAAGCTGGTTCCCTAGGGAATAATGACACCTCTCAAGAAAAACACAAATAGTAAATATGCATAAAATAATGTGAGGGAAGGTTACTTTGTTAATGTATTCTGAAATACATTGGAGTAAAATGTAAAACAAATCCATCACTGTGTACACATGGGTAGAATTAATACAATTAAAGAATTTCTTTTAACAATCTATAATATTACTTAGAACCTACATATCACCTTGCCACATGACTATTACTGTTATCAATCTACAATTCATTTTGATGGGATTAAGACAGCTCAGTGCCCTTTACATAACTGAACCAAGTCTCTGATAATCAGGAAGTTTGCTTGTAGTTTTACCATATAAGGACACTAGATCGCAGTCCTGTGAACCTAAGCCTTTGCACATATTTTTTGCAGCTGCTTGATCCACTTCAGAACCAAAGCTGAGCTTTGAACGTTTGGATTCCTGTGTGTTGTGATAATCAGCTGGGGTTTGGAAATGCCTTCAAAAATCGAATGCTCTGGCACTTTAACAAGGCTTCTGAAAAAACAATTTAACATCTGGAGTCAAGTATTCTGTGGAAGTCCAAGGCCAACAGAGCAAAGAACATTGCTTTCAGTAATAGTTAAACTACGGCACTTCCCTTTCCTTCATCAAATAAATGGGTTTATTTTATAAAGATTCTGAGGTGGTTTATAATAAGTAAAATATAGAATAGAAGCATAGTGCAGAAAACTGGATGCTCCAGATATTTATCACTGCAAGTCTTTCCTAGATGTGTTTCTTTATTCTTTCATATAATTTTCTCTTCCAAAACTCAATTCTGGAAAAGAAACAAACTACCAAAGTCAACCAGTCCTCTTCATTTAGCCAAAGGGACTGCAGATTGAGGATGAGTAAAGAAACTACAGAGTTCAACTTCACCTTTCCCTACATGCTTTGGAAGAGGCAAAGACAATGACGGTGCATGTGTGTTTCTTAAGTCTCTCATCAGGTCAAATGCAAAAATAAGTGTTTATTTTTACTGAATGTTCACGAATTCTCTGCAGAGTTTTCAGATGTTTTTTAAAACAACATTTTAAAATGTGTTCTCTACTAAAATAATAATGAATGCTATCTACTGAGTGCTTACCATGTGTCAGGCACTGTGCATTTAACTTCCAAAATAATTATTATCCTTTTCTTTTTATGATGAGTAATTAATAGAGTAGAACAGTGAGACTGGCTTAGAGAGAAGCAAATAAAACAATGAAATAGAAGGGAGATCCCAGAAACAGAGCCACACATTCATATAGAGACACAACTCACGTCAAAGAAAGCATTGTAGATTAGCAGGTAAAGAAGAGACCGTCCAATAATGATGCCAGAAAAGTCCGTTCTCCATGTAGCGGGAGAAGAAATTGAATTCCTTCCTCTATCAATCTACAATTCATTTTGATGGAATACATTTCAAATGAAAGTAAGAACTTAAAATTGAAAGGCAAAATTCTAAAACTTTTAAAAGACAATATAAGGAAAAGGATCTGACTACGTTAAAATCAAGAGTTTTTGTTCATAAAAAAATACCATAGAGTGAAAAGACAAGCCACAAACTTGGAGAGAATATTTGCAAAACATATGACCAACAAAGGCTGTTTTCAGAATATATAAAGAACTCCTCTGGAAAAAGGAAAACAACCCAATAGAAAAACGGGCAATCAATAGGTACAGATTAAAGAAGTAGAACAGACCCAAACAGTGTCTGGCACAAGGGAGGTACTCAAACAGTATTTGTTGAATGAATGAAAACACAAATGGCCCATAAACACATGAAAAGATATCCAACCTCCCTGGCAATCAGGGAAATAAAAATGAAAATCACAATGGGATGCCACTTCATATTCACTACCCTGGAAAAAATTAAAATCCATCAAATGTTGGAGGGGATGGGATACAGTGGACACTTTTACCCATTGCATGTGGAAACAGAAACAGGAACAATCACTTTGGAAAACATTCTGGCATTACTTAGTATAGCTGAAAACATATATACCTTACTAGAGGCCCAGTGCACGAAATTCGTGCACTGAGGGGGGGGGGCGGGCTCAGCCTGGCCTGAGTCCTCTTGCAGTGTGGGAGCCCTCAGGGGATGTCTGACTGACTGGCTTAGCGCTGCCTTCGAAGCAGGAGAGGCTCCCACCACCGCTGCTGTGCTCGCCAGCCATGAGCCCAGCTTCTGGCTGTGGGAGTGCACTGACCACCAGGGGGCATTGACCACCAGGGGGCAGCTCCTGCACTGAGTGTCTGCCTCCTGGTGGTCAGTGCATGTAATAGCAACCAGTTGTTCTGCTGTTCAGTTGATTTGCATATTAACCTTTTATTATACAGGATAACCCAGATATACTCCTAGGTACCAACCTGAGAGAAATTCTTGCATATGTGGCCTAGAAGACATATTTAAGACTATTAATTGCAGGATTGCTCATAATAGCAAGAAGTGGAAACAGCTCAAATGTAAATCAGCAGAAGAATGGGTGAATACATTATATATATTGATACACTGGAATACAATACACTAATGTTAAACAAAAGAAGTCAAACAAAAAATATAAACTATGATTCTATTTATGTAAAGGTTACAAACACAAAATTAAACACTATCATATTTGGGAGGAAAGCACATAGGAGATAAAATTATAAAGAAAAACAAGAGACTGGGTTAACATAAAATTCAGATGAGTAGCTACCTCTGTGGGGAGGATTGTGATGAAAGGGCATACCGGGGTCTTCTAAGTTTTGGTTTCTTAATCTGTATAATACCAGTAAATGCACATGTTCATTTTATTATTTTTCTTTAAGCTGTTCAGTTATGTTTTGTCATACTTTTCAGAATGTATAATGTATTTTTTCTTTTTTCAACAATAACTAATTTTTAATTAAATTAAATTTTTTTCAATTACAGTTTACATTTAATATCATTTTGTATTAGTATCAGGTGTACAGCTTAGTGGCTAGACTAGACTATCACATACTTTACCAAATGTTCCCCCTGATATATCCAGTATCCAAGTGGCATCATACCTAGTTATTACACTATCATTGGCTGTATTTCCTTTGCTGTACTTTACATCGCTGTGACTATTTTGTAACTCCCAATCTGTGCTTCTCAATCCCTGTACCTTTTTCACCCAGTTCTCCAACCCCCCTCTCCTCTGCTAAGCATCAGTCTGTTCCCTGTATCTATGAGTCTGTTTCTGTTTTGTTTGTTCATTTATATTGTCCTTTAGATTCCACATATGAGTGAAATCATATGGAATTTATCTTTCTCTGACTGACTTATTTCACTTAGCATATTTCAATAATTAAGGAATGATATGTGAGCTGCATTTTTAGGTAAATCAAGTTCTACATGAATCCTACCATAGGAATTACCTACTTCCATAAATTACATCATGAAAGCCTTAGTAAAGCAAATAAAGTAATTTTCTGATTTATCTATGTTGATACTCATACCTTGGAGCTTGTTTATGTTAGGACATATTTACATAAAATTTACATCAAGGTATGAAAAAACAATAGATCTTTTTTGAATTTTTTTGCTTTAAGAAAGTCACTCGTTATCATAATAACGAGTCTTTGTATGACTGTGAGTTTGGTTTCCTTCTACAAATAATATCTCAGTTTGATTATCTGCAGGGAAATACAAAGTCTATAACACATTCACAAATTATATTATTTTAAAAACAATTATCTCTAATTTCTAAAAAAAAAAACAAGGAGTTTAGAATGGTGTGGTTAGATCTGGAGTAGGTCAGATAATTGAACTGGTGTTTTTAACCAAGTTTCATTCTCTCAGTAGCTTTTACTGGGTAATAGTCTGACATGTAACATCATGCAAAATAACACTGGGTTATATTTTATTTTTCTAGAAGACAATTTTTTGTGGGTGAAACCCACCAACTGAGAAATAATCAAATTACCAGACGAAAAAAAATCGGATTTTAGTGAAGAGACTATTAGTATTTGGAGATGAAATCTGAGGCCTCTGCAGCCAAGCTGGCTGGGCTGGACATCTGTGTGGAGCACAGCGTGCAGCCAGGAGCTGGCTGTAGCCAAGGACAGCTGTCTCCTGGCATGGCTGGGTCAGTCCTCTACTGGGTGAGTGGGAGGGGAGGAGAGGGAAGCCAGGCCTGTGGTCAAGAGCCCCATTCACAGCGAGGCAAGTGGGTTCAATATGTTTGCGTTCTAGGAATTTTGGTCTCCACCCCTCCCACCACACCAGTCTCATTCCCAACATCACGGCTCCCAGATCCTCCAAATGTTGACAGGCCCCCTCCTCAGGGTTGGGCTCTTGCCCGCTCTTACAACTTACTCAACTGAAAAGTCCAATCAGATTTTCTAAGAATTTAAGCAAACAGGAGGGTCCTTTGAAGAAAACCAAGGTTAGACTGAATTCCATTGCCTTCAAATCTCAAAGCCTAAAAAATATTCCTCTTTATACACCTTCATATACATAACTCTCCCTATAACTTGTAGCATCTTCCTGCAGAATTATACAACACACACAAAATAAAACCATGTCTACTGTCATCTATACCCCCAAATGGCATCTATTTAACCTATTTGCACTGTGAAAGCCATATTGCTCCTGAATTGAAGAGCAAAGTTAGGAAGTCAACTGCCATGTGTGCAAAATAATTGCGAAAATCTCCTATTTGAAAACTAAAAATAAAAAACGTCAAGCTGAGATTCTCTAAAAGATGGTCTTAAACAATGTCTTAGACATGTAACTATCAAGCATATTTACACACCACATACCGTTCTGCTAATGATTACAAATAACGGGCGCTTTGCGGAAAGACTGTAGGAAATGGTGGCACAAGATAAGCTTTCAAAGAGTTTGATTAGGATGGGCCGAGCGAGCAGATCTGCAGAGCCCTTTGAAAACATTAGGGTAAGAGACTGAAACAGCAGCTTCATCTCTTTGAACCTCACTTGTTATTAAGTTGCTGCTGCCGCAGGCAGATAAGATCCAAGACCAAATACAAAAACATACATTTGATTCAGCATGAGGCTTATCTCAGTAACTGGACCTACTCTGTGAAAAAAAAAAAAAAATTGGCCTGAGAAAAGCATTTTTCCTTTTAGTCCTAACAACTCAGGATCTCCCTTCAGTGTGAAAAAAAAAAAAAAAAGTAAAAACATGAAAGGTTCCATTTTTCTTCTGTCCCATTAAAATAGAACCAATAATTCTCAGTAAAACAAAACATAACAAAATGTATGAAGTTCCTTTTTAAAAAAATCTCTTTTTATATGGTTTTCATTACATAATTTGACACATCTGGGGGTTTTAATTTATAGGAACAAAAAGTGACAGAGCATTAGTTTGGTCTGGAATGGAGGAACTTTTATGATCTCAAATCCACTGGAACACAATTTATGGACCAAATACCAGGAGAAGGTCTCATATTTCATGGGGATTTAAGTATTTCATTTACATATTTCAGTTAAATGCCCAAATTTTCAGAGTAGTCAACAAAGGTTTTTATCTTTTCAGGTTCTCACGCAAGCAGGCTGGAAACTGTAGCATGTCTTCAGATGCTGGCAAAGACCTCCTCAGTGTTCAGAAATGTCGCCACTGACACTTTCAACATAATTCCCGTATGCCCTGGGCTTTCTTGGCCTATTTGAATTGGTTCCTGGTTCAGATGTTTGCAGCACCAGGATTGCCATCTGTGCTGTGCTGTGGTTCCCACCCCATCACTGAGCTCAGGGGTGGGTAAAGGTCTGGAGAACAGACTGAAGGCCAGGGCAGGAGAAGCCCGTCAGATTTCCCTATCGGGGTTCCATCTGCAGTCTCTGCACATCTGTAGTGGGGTTAATGATGCCTGCTCAACCAGAGGAGGAGTGTCCTTCTTACATCTTTTGCAAAAAATTGGTCACTGATCCAGCCCAGCCTTCCTCTCCTAAGGACACCAGTGAAGTAGGATCTAATCAATCAATGAAAAGTCACACAGGGAAAACATAAATTGATGCCTGAAAACGTCATCATTGCTCTTAGGAAAAAGCCACTAAGGTTGGAGAAGCACTGCTGCCTTGCGAAACTCCGGGAGAGACCATCCACATGAATTTTATGAGAATGGTGTTTCCTGGAGATGTGCGAGGCAGTGACCCTTAGGACAGCAGCTACAGGTACACTGTGTTTCCTCCCCTTTTCTGTATTTGTTTATAAAAATAATGCTGTTTGTAGGTCGGCTTTAGATTTACAGAAACATTGTGAAGCTAATACACACCTCCCTTCTATCCCTGCATCTCCCATTAGCACGGCACGTTTGTTACCAAACACCAGCACATGGTTAATGAAAGGACACAGTGTAACTGGCTAAAGTGCATACTTTATTCAGATTGCCTCAGTGTTCACCTGATGTCCTTTTCCTGTTTCAGGATCCCATCCAGGATGCTACATTGCATTTAGTCATCATGTCTTCTAGGCTCCCGTTGGCTGTGACAATTTTTCAGACTTTCCTTGTTTTTGATGAATCAGACAGTTTTGAGGACTGCTGGTTAGGCATTTTGTAGAATGTCCCTCAATTTGGATGTGCCTGATGTTTTTCTCATGATTAGATTGGGTTTATAGTTTTGGGGGACAAAGACCACAGAACTGAAGGGACATTTTCATCACATGATAAACAGGAGCAGATACTGTCAACAAGACATTATTGATGTGGACCTTGATCACCTGGTTACGACAGTGTTTGTTGGGTTTCTCCCCTGGAAGGTTACTTTTTTCTTCCCTTTTCTATTCTGTAGCTTTGGGAGGAAGTCACTATGTACAGATTGAAATAAAGGTGTGGGGAGTTTTTGCTCTGTCTCCTTGAGGGCAGAGGACCTACATACATTATTTAGTGTTCTTCTGCATGGGAGTATTTGGCTTTACTCCTACATGTATTTGTTTATTCAGCACACTTTTTATAGCAGTATGGACTGAAGTATATTTCTTTGGTGAAAAGTCTGTTCTGACCTTTTGCCCACTTTATAATTAGTTTTTTTCTTTATTGTTGAGTTTTAAGAGTTCTTTGTATTTTTTATCACATATGTGTTTTGCAAATATTTTCTCCCATCTGTGCTTGTCTTTTCATTCTCTTAACAGTTTCTTTCAGAGCAGAACTTTATAATTTTAATAAAGTGCATTTATCACATTTTTTATGGATCATCATTTGGTGTATCTGAAAACTTATTCCTAGGTCACCTATATTTTCTCCTAAGTTCTCTTCAACAAGTTTTATGTTTTGCATTTCACATTTAGGTCTATGATCCATGCTGTATAGATTACTATAACTTTATAGTAAGTTTCCAAATTAGGAGTTGTGAATCTTTCAGCTTTGTTTTTCTTATTCAGTACTTATTGGCTATTCTAGGTTTCTTGTCTTCCCATATATTCCATATAATTAATTTTTTTATATCTATAAAATAGCTTTTTGGGATTTTGATTGGGAATGCATCAAATATACAGATCAAGTAGAGAATAATTAACATTTCAATAATGAGCCTTCCAATCCATGAACATCAAATCTTTTACTTAGATCTTTTAAAATTTCTTTCACCAGAATTTTGTAGTTTTCCACATATATATCCTGTACATATTTTGTTAGATTTAAATCAAGGTCTGTCTTCCTGTCTTCCTTCCTTCTTTCTTTCCTTTCATTTTTCTTTATTTTTTGATGTTATTTTAAATGGTGTTGTTTATTTGAAATTCAAATTTTTCATTGCTGGTATATAGGCAAGCAACTGACTTTTGTGTATTAACACTGTGCCCTGAGACGTTGCTATATACTTCCATATTAGTTCCAGTCTTTTGTTTTTTTTTGTCTTTGGTCAATTCTTTGGGATTTTCCTGGGTAGACAATCATGTCATCTGTGAACAGTTTTATTTTTCCCTGTATAGCTTTTATTTCCTTTTCTTGTCTTATTGCACTAGCTAGAACTTTCAGTACAATGTTGAATTGCAATGGTGAGAGAGAACTATCTTTGCCTTGTTCCAAGAATGTAGGGGAGAATATCTAGTTTGTCACCAATAAGTATGTGTTAGCTGTAGGTATTTTGTAGATATTCTTTATTAAGTTGAGGAAGTTCCTCTGTATTCCTAGTTTGCTTAGATTTAAAAAAATCATAAATTAGTATTGGATTTTGTCAAATGTTTGCTTTTGTACCTACTGATATGATCATGTGATTTTCCCTCCTTTAGCTTGTTCATGTGATGGATTGCACTAAGTAACTTTCAAATGCTGAGTCAGCTTTGCCTACCTGAAATCAATACCATTTGGTCATGGTGTATAATTCTTTTTATACATTTAATTCCATTTTTTATTATTTTGTCGAGAATTTTTGAATCTACATCCATGAGAGATACTGGCCTTTAGTTTTTTTTCTTGTAGTATCTTTATCTGGTTTTAGTTTTAGAGTAATTTTGGCCTCATTGAATTAACTAGGAAGCTAAGAATGAGTTTCTGGAAGATATTATGGAGAACTGGTGTCATTTCTTCCTTAAATGTTAGAGAGAATTCATCAATAAAACCAACTGAGCCTGGTGCTTTTCTTTTCTTTTTTTTTTTTTTTTGAAGGTTATTAAATTACATTGGATCAAGATGATAAAGAACTATAAGACCAGTGAGACCAGGTTATAGGATAGATTATGCAACTTGTCATACCCATGTTTTCTGCATAACTATGAACTAAGATGATATCTGTCAACACATAAGTGCACATATAAGTACAGAAAAGATCTTAGTGAGCATAATTTTTTAAAAATCCATTTCTTTTTTTCCTTTCCTTAGCATCTCCATACTCTCAAATGTAAAAATGGGTACCATTATCTTCCTCTTCTTTAGCCCACATGGATATATAATTAAAAAATGCCAGTCAATTGTTTTTGAATTTTTAAAGGACTTAATATATATATATATCACCTCTCTAAAGAAAATGTCTAAACTCTGAGATTTCATTTTTTACACTTTTCTATATTCTCTGAGTATGCGTTTATTAGTTTTATAATTAGAAATAAATGCAAAATAAAGGGGGCTCTATCTTTGGTTTTCCTTTCTAGTTTATCATTATAAAACAAGAAGTAAGCATGAACATACAGGAAAGAGGTAAAAATTGCATTAGTTATACAAACAGCAATGAAAATTATCACAGTCCTAGAGTCCATTACCACAGGCTGCTCTTCAGAGAGAGTATACTTTTTTTAAATTGAAACATTTACTTATGCATTGCTAAGAAGCCTCCAATGTTTCAACTATTCAGCTCATGCAATATAGTTTGTAAATGAAGCATTTCTTTACAGTTCATTTCCAGGTGAGCTGTCATATCATGTTAAATGCTGGCTGAAGTTAAATGCTACAATTCACAATATTCTTTTATGTTGAAACCAAAATCTCACTTTGAGATTGTATGTTTTAGATTTGTACTTTTAAAGGGCAATCCATCACTTCCTTTCTTGTTTTATTTTTCTTTCTAGCTTTTCACTGGTTCGTCTTTACAAACTAGCAACTTTCAGATGACTCAAGTTTTCTTTATGTTGAAAGTATTACATATGTCCCCCTTTTTCACCCATTGTTAGTTTTTCTTAAGTATTTTATTTTGACTAACCTGAATTTGCATTCCTCCCCCTCCACTCCCATCGCAAGCTTCTATGGCTAGTCACACCACCATACACTGATATTTTTACTAGGGGTTCAGTGCACAAATTCATGCACCTTGAAATGAACTGTGCGCCGTGAGGCTGCGGGGCACAGAGTCAGGTCTCGGCCCATCCTCTGTGCCCCCGCCCGGCCCTTCCCACTGCAGCCCCTGGCCCTCTGTCTGCCGGCAGCCCCGCTCCCACTGCCACCACTCCCACATGCTGATGGCGCCAGCCCTGCTCACACAGGCTGATGGCATGGAGCAATTGGGGCTGGCGTCAGCAGTGGGTGCAAGCAGGGCCAGCACCATCAGCAGGTGTAAGCAGCAGCTGCCGGCCATGATCACCCCTCAGGAGCAGGGGGAGGAGGAGAAGCCATCAGGGGCTATCGAGGCTGGCAGCCACCGCTCGCACCTGCTGACTGCGCCAAGTGATTGAGGCCAGCGCTGGGTGCCAGCAGCAGGTGCAAGCAGCAGCTCTGGAGCCAGCAGTAGGTGCGAGTGCCTGGCGGGACCGTGGCATGTGTGTGGGAGTAAAGAATTTTCAGTAACCACCAGAAGCTTGCCCTGATGACAGCAACTGGCGCCCCGCTGGTCTGGCACCCCCACTCACCTGCTCCACCATCCCATTGTGGCAAATGCCCACCATGTTCCGTGCTCTGTGCTCTGTTGCCTGCTGCCGACACCCGCCATGTTCCACACGCGCCCCCTGGTGGTCAGCGCACATTATAGCGACTGATTGTTCAGTTGTTTGGTCCATTTGCATATTAGGGTTTTATAGAGAGAGATAATGGATAGATTAGAGCTAGACTTTCCTAGTTTGTAATGAGCACCTTGGCAAACACAAACATAAAACATCACATAATTAGAGCATACATTTTTAAGCAGAAGTACCAGAGTACTCAGTTAAACAACTGTTTCCCAAACCTGATCACTATCAATACATAAGGATTACATACCAAGTCTGAAATTTTACATCAACTGAATGCTACTTTGCCAGAACCTAAATCCAAAATAAGATAAGTTCTTATGATTTTCCAAGGTATTTAAAAACTTCCTTTAAAACCACACACTTAGTTTGGTTGGTGGCTTATTTTAATACAAGGATAGTTTAGCTGAGTGATCTTGGGCAAGGATGGTAAGTTATTGTATTTTTCTGTGTATAAGATGCTATTTTTTTCTCTAAAATTGTTAGACTAAAAATTGAGGGGTGTCTTATACACAGAAGTCAGCCAAGAAGGGAGCCACGTGGGTGTGTAGCAGCCCATACCTTGTCAAACAGGCTTCCTCCAATCACGAGCCTTATTGTTACTGATGTCAGCTGATGCTGTAATTGGAGGTGGAGGTGGACAGTGCACAGATGCAACAGGGACCAGAGCATTCTGAGCTCATAAAGATGTCAAAAAAATAAAAAGATAAATACCGGTAAGCGATGGTCTTACTCTGCAAAATTCAAACTGAACGAAATCAGCTATGCAAAAGAGCATGGAAACAGAGCTTCAGAGAGACAATTTGGACCTCCTCCCACTGAGTGTATGATCAGACAGTGGAGAAAACAGGAAGAACAACTCCTTAAGATGCCAAAAAAGAAGGCCTTAAGAGGAAAACCAGAAAATGGGCAAACTTGGAGCAGAGGCTTAAGACTTGGATTTGGAGCAGTGCCTGAGTGGCTTCTGTGTGTCAACCAAGCTTATTCAATGTCAGGCAAGAATGTTTGCAAGTGAAATGAACATTGTAGATTTGACAGGAAAGGCAAAATGGTGCTTCAATTTCATGAGGAGAGAAGGGTTGGCCATGAGAACACGAGCAAAGTTAGCTCAGAAAATGCCACCAGTTTATGAGGATGATCTCACATACATAGAAAGTGACTCAGAAGATAGCAGTGATACAATCGAAGTTGAAGAAATTGATATGACTGGAACTAATAGTGGTGAAGAAGAGAGCAGTAATGCAACAGAGGCTGAGTAAAGTGATATGCTGCATAATATCATAGTACTGGTATGTAAATATTACCTGTGGTAATCTATAATAATAAAAGCGTAATATGCTAACTAGACAGGACAGCCAAACAACCTTCCGGACATCCTTCCGGATGACCTTCGGATGAAGCCAGGGCTGGGAGGGCCGAGTCCCTTGCACGAATTTCGTGCATCGGGCCTCTAGTTACTAAATAACAATGTGTTGTGTTTTATGTTTAAAATATTGATTTCTTAATTTTGAGTTGGAAAAGTGGGGGGGTGTCTTATACATGAGAGCATCTTATACATGGAAAAATACGGTAATTATCTTGTGCCTTACTTTCTCTATCTGAAAAATAAAGTTTAATTCACTCAAAAAATATCTATGGAGTGTCCATTTCATGTTAGGCACTATTCTAATTGCTGGGGATACAGCAGTGAACAAGACAGATAAAAAAAATTCTCTCCTAGTGGAGCTTATATTACATTCATCACTAGTAAGGATAATTTCCGTTCCTCCCTCTCAGGACTGTTGTGAGAATTACATTAGTTAATACATGTGAACCACTTAGGACAGTGTCTGACACACAGTGAGAGCTCATGAAAATTAACCATCATCATCATCTTCATCATCAGAGGATATTTAATTTTCATAAAAAAATTTCCCTTTCATTTTTCCCCCCATTCATGGTCTCCTTGGAACCCAGAAATAATGGATTGAAATTAGTGTTCCAAGTACATCACTGAATCTCAATTTCCTCATCTGTGAAATGGTGACATCTGCCTTCTCCACTCCACAGTGTTAGCATGAAAATCAAATGATATATGGGGGTGGGCAGGAGTAGGTTTAGAGTTGCATTGTGGCATTCTTTTGAGTTAATAAAGTTATTGTAATAACCAAAACCTGCTATAAGCCTCCTGTAATTTATATGAACAACTATAAGCTTCCTGTAATACATATGAAAGTGCTTTATAACCATTTTTTAATTTTTTTCAAAAAGGAGATAAAACAATGGAAAACAAACTAGAGAAGGGAGTAATCAATGGTGGCATATCAGAAAAGCTGCCCATTTTCTAAAACTTTTTAATGTGAAACTCTAGATTTCTAGCTGTCAAGGTGTCTACTCAGAAGAAACATACTAGTCATGGGACCTTAGGGTTTTTTATTCAATGGGTTCATATGGCAACTTGGATTTCAGCAAGACTTTTACAGCTGTAACATCTCTATATAGAAACGGCATGTGCAAAATGTGCCTCTCTTGCCAGTCCATGCAGGGCCAGCTCAAACGGACAGACCAGAATAGTCATCTATCTTCTTACATGATCGTTAAACTGGGTGTGTTTACATGACTGACTGTTGTCAACTGCTCTTGGAAAACAAACAAACATGGCATAAATATTACGACACAAGTAAGAGAGAGAAAGTAAGTGGAGGAGATAGAAAAGGTCACAGAAGGGGCCCCTGATATTTGGGCATATTTTTTTCTTTTTACATCCTTCCCATTTCATATGATGTGTTTCCTAATGCACTGTGCCCCCAAATATCCCAGGTGAGGGAGGGTGTAGGAAAGGTTCTTCAGGTATCAAATTCTCCTCCAACTTTGAGATCTGAACATAAATAAGAGAAAAATAACCTGAGGTGCTGAGGCCCAACTCTTCTATTCATGGCGCCAACACATATCCCAGTCTTAACTGGCTGTGGAAGGTTATAGATGGCTGTGGCAGCCAGGTGTTAACCAGCTGAGTCCCTGCTAAGGGCCACGAAGTTGTCTATCCATATTAAGAACCCAAGTAGTTGGTGTCACTCAAGATCCTTCAAGTTATCCACCTGCCTTTCCAGATTTCTTAGAGTCAAGGCTCAGAAAAGAAATTTCATTGCATGTGCACAGGTTTGCTTGGTGACAAATGCCACTCAAGAAGGGTCAGGCTATTGCCAGGTCAGTGAACAGAAAGATATCTGAGAAGGCAGTAGGAATGGTCTGTCCCCCTCTAACTTCCAGCAGCAGCCTCAAGACTAACTTCAGACAACACAAACCAGCCAGCAGCTTGCCTGGACAGCAAAGAAAACAGTGCTTTATTCAGGATGACCAGACATTTTAACCCCAGAGGGCCAGGGCCCTGCTGGGCTACAATTTTCTAGTGAAAGCTTCTCTTATTGAGTATGTGTGATAAGGGATGAGAATTTGTGGCCATGTGGCTGGAGAGAGCAACATGGAGAAGTGAAACAGGGAAAAAGGGCAACTGCTGAAGTCCTGAGCTACGGACAAGAAGGCGGGGAAACTGAGGAGGGCTGTGGGGATAGAGAGCTTCTGAACCCCGCTGAGGGTAGCTAGGATAGGTCTGCAGAGCAGGATCCTGGGCAAATGCCTCACCTTCCTTCTGTGGTAGTGAGAAGACAAATGTTCCAGGGGCTGAATCGGACTAGGCTACTCCTTGAGCTAAAATCCTCCTCCCGTGTCTACTAACCAGGAAAACTGTCCTTCTGCCCTCCCTTCTTTAGTTAAACAATATGATAGTGTTTAAAAATCACTCCTGTAGGTCTTCCCCTGTACAGTAACACCTAGTACACTATTAGGCATGTCTTAATCTGCTACTGGGTGAGCAGCACCTCCATCCCAACAAAGCTGGTGCTTGGAGGTGTTAGCAATCTTCCTTACATAATTCATTTACAGCCTCATAAAAGGAGCAGAAAAGTCAAACTAGGTAAGGTGAATGGTCTCAAAGTGCCCCTCCATTTCTCACCCACGAGATGATTTTTGGAATCAATACAAGAGGCAGGGCACTCAGAGGATGATATACTTTCCCACAACTTTAGGCACTTGATTTGTGCTAATATCCCTGGCAGGTACTATCTATGTTAACTCAAATGTTATAAGCTTTATAGTTCAACTAGAGGCCCAGTGCACGGATTCATGCGGAGGTTGGGGGGGGGGGTGGCAGGGGGGCAGGGTCCTTAGTCTGTCCTGTGCCCTCTCGCAGTCCGGGACCCCTCGGGGGATGTAGCAGTGCACCAAGTGGCAGGCGGCCAGGAAGGAGCCCAAGCTGGGGCTGGGCGCTGCACCGCTCCCGCTCACCCCAGCCTGCTGCACCTGCCGCCGCCCAGTAGCGCTGCCGCAGAGTCAGGAGAGGCTCCGCCACGCAGCTGCACTCGCCAGCCATGAGCCCAGCTTCTAGTTGAGCGGCGCTCCCGCTGCGGGAGTGCACTGACCACCAGGGGGCAGCTCCTGAGTTGAGTGTCTGCCCCCTGGTGGTCAGTGTGCGTCATAGCGACTGGTCGACTGGTCCTGGTCGTTCGGTCCTAACGGTTGCATAGATAGATAGATAGATAGATAGATAGATAGATAGATAGATAGATAGATAGGTATTTTGTTCATCCCTATGTACAAAGGTTCTGTAAGAGCCTCAAAGAAATGCGAGGTGACCTTGCAGAGTTAGGACTGTGTTTAGTTGTATGTCCTTTGCAACTTCTCCTAGACTGTGAGCTCCTTGAGGGCAGAGGTCTAACCCTGTTTGGTAAATCTGGAATGTGAATGAATAAACAAAAGTTGACGATAGCTAGATTGAAAACCACCAAGCAGGGGACTCCTTGAGGGCATAGCTTCTTCATTTTCCATTTTCCTTTCCTGATGGACTAAAACAATACATGGTATAAAGTAGACACTTTAGCTAACCTATGCTAAATCAGTGAGAAGGCTCCCGTATCCTTCTCTAGGGTATGATTCTAAGATGTCTAAGCAACACTACAACACAGAGATAATGCAAATTCTGCTGTTACAGATGCTTCTAAAAGAGTCAAATCTATTTTATTTTTGTGTGGATTAATCATGGCCAATTTTTATTCCCAGTGGATTCCACCCTGCCCGGAATGATGAAAGAACACCATATCCCTTGATGTCACAATTGAATTGTACTCAGGAAATGGGGTTATTTTAATATTATTGTAAACCAAACATAATTAAGAATGTGACTCTTCCCAGGAAAATATCACACGACATACTCCAGAAACAAATATAAAAAAATTGCAGTTTACTTGGTGATTTAGTTTATTGACTCCCACCTCCCATTAGTTAATTGAAATGACTAGCATTTAAGGCATCTACAAAATCAACAGAATTTTTCACTTTGAATTCTGGTATTTTAGTATCTTGAAGGCATGGTGTGGTGAAAGCAAATTAGGGGCATGAGCTGATCAAGACTTGGAGTGACTCTCACAAACCCAAGCCAACAAAGCATAAAAATACTCCAGACCTTACAATTCTCCATTTAGTTTTGGCTAAAACGTATTGGTTCAGAGATGACTCTAAACCGTGGAATCCATTCTATGGCACTGATACGAATCCATGTAAAAAACTGGTTTGGGGCAGGGTTGTGCACACACACAGTATTCTTTTATTTGTTTTTAAGGTCTTGTATGTGACACCTGGTGACTTTTCATGGAAAGGCTGAGTTGCCAAGAAGAGTTGTAATTAGGAGGTAAAACATCAAGGGCCTGGCAAGGGACCCGAGCTGGCAGGCCCAGAGGAAGGGAGCAGCAGGAAAGTAGTGTGGGTTTGAACCCGGCTCCGGGGCGGTGAGGAGAACTTGCTTTTTCACCTCTGCATATAAATCTACCTCCCCTCAACGATTTCTGGAAAAATGTATCAAGTATTTTGTTTACATCTATAGAGATTCCTGTCCTTAATTTTAAACAACAATGACAAGTGCAACAATATACATCTAGCACATAGTCTGAGAACATCATTGGGATTTTCTGGAGGAGGCTAATTAACACATAAAATTATAAGGAATTTCACAGGTATTATTGCTAACCCAACAACTAGGTAAAAGAGCAATGTACATAAAATTTGTATTGAATTATTTAGTTGGAAAAAATTGAGCAAATTATTAAAAATCTCATGCTTCCATGTTTAATACCATTCTCTCACAAGAATATCATTAAAATCATCCATGTTCTTTCATGAAAACAACAATGTCAATAAGCTAACAACCATTCAGTACAACCTAGGTGTATTATTTGTAGCCAAAGCTATGTTAATTATGGAGGGAAATACTTGGGAAACTTTAAACTGAGAATAAAAATAAAATTTTTATTGTTTCTAATTTACTTAATTTGAAACCCATGCAAAATATGTTAGATATTTTTGATATTTGCTTTTGTAGAAAAAACACACACATAAAACTCAGGTAATTATTTCATTTTTTTTTTTTTGAGCAAATGTAGGACTAAAATATAGCAATTCAACATTTTTGAATACCATATTTTTATTAATTAAAAATCAATTTAAGGGATGTTATTAGGGTGTAAAATATAGTCAAGATGATTGATTTTTCCCACCGTGATACCATTCCCTGCTTTACGTTTATCCCATTCCCTCCACTCCCTATCCTGATAGCACATAAAATAACTTGTTTCTCTTTTCCTTAATGGATTATTTTTTAGGTTTGACATTTAACATTTTAAACCATCTAGAATTTATTTTGATGTACCACATGATACCCAATTTTAAAAAATGATTAATCAGTTGCCTAGCATACTGATTTGTGATGCCTCTTATCAATCACATTTATTAAATTCTTTTTTTTTTTTTTTTTTACTTTGATAAATGGCTCGTTTCTGGGGAACGAGTATTTGTGAATACAAAACCTGGTCTTCTCCTTTTCTCCCACTTCTTTTTTTTTCTTTTCTTTTTTCTTTATTGATTAAGGTATTACATATGTGTCCTTATCCCCCCTCTGCCCCCCCCCTCATGCATTAAATTCTTATGTACAGTTGAGTCTGGGCCTAGATACCTAGTATGTTTTATGTCTATTCTTGCACCAGTACTACCTGAAGAATTACCGTGTAATATTATACTTTAATATCTTATAATAAAGGGAATTCTCTAACCAATTACAATTCCCTCCTCTTTAAAAGTGTTCTTGGCTAGCCCAGCCTGTGTGGCTCAATAGTTGAGAGCATCAACCCATGAACCAGGAGATCACCATTCGATACCCAGTCAGGACACATGCCCAGGTTGTGGGCTTGATCCCCAGTGGGGGCTGTGCAGGAGGCAGCTAATCAATGATTCTCTCTCATCATTGATGTTTCTCTCTCTCCCTCTCCCTTCCTCTCTCTGAAATAAAAAAAAATTTTTTAACAGTGTTCTTGGCTGTTTTTACTCACTTATTCTTGAAGTCAGACTTTTAAACTTTAACTCTTGTGAGGGCAAAAAAAATCCATTGGGATTTGATTGGAATATTGTTCTATATGATTAAATAACATAAATATTAATGATTATTAAATATGTATTAATTTAGAAAAATAGAAATTCTCACAGTATGTAGTGGTATGTAGTGACCATCCAGAAACATTATCCTTTTATCTTGTTCTTGTTTTATGTCTCTAAGTAAAGTTTTATAATTTTCTTTATGTGGGTTCTTTAAAATTTTTAATAAAAGTTTTCCCCAGGCATTTTATATTTTCAGAAGATTTAAAAAATATTTACTAATGATACTATATGAACAACAATGATCTTTCCACCTGATTTGCCTCTGCTTTACTTTTTAAAATATATGTTTATTGATTTCAGATAGAGGAAAGCAGATGGAGACAGGGAGTATGCCATACATACATGTAAGAGAAGTGTTCAAGGCAAGTATTCAATCAAGAATAAGTAGGGGAAAACCCTGAGGAGAGAATGTTTCTCTGCAGTGGTCAGATAGGAGTGAGTACAGGATACAAAGTAAATGAACTAATGACACTACTGATTGTGTAAGCATCTTATTTTCATTTTATATTTTATTGGCTTAGCTAGAAATGTAAGGACAATTTTAAACAGAGGTGAAAATAGGTCTCCTTAACTTGCAATAATTTTTAATAGAATACCCTTGTGTTTTATGTTGATCATTGATTTAAAGTTATTTATAATATTTTAAACATTATGTCAATTCACCATATTAACAGAATAAAGAAAACTGGATAATTAGCTCAATGGTTGTAGAAAAGCCATATGAAAACATTTAATACCTGTTCATGAAATCATAAAAACTCTCAAAAAACTAGGAATAGAAGGAATTTTTCTAAATCTGACAAAGAGCATCTGTGAAAATCTTGCAGCTAACATTATATTTAATGGTGAAAAACTGAATGCTTTCCCCCTAAGAGTGGAAATAGGCTAGGATGCCCACTCTCACAACTTCTTTCAATGATATATTAAAGGTTCTCCTTAAAGCAATAAGTCAGACAGAGAGGTGGAAGGAGGGAGGGAGAAAGAGAGAGAGAGAGAGAGAAAGAGGAAAAAGAAACGACAGAAAGGAGAAAAGGCACACTGTTCAGAGAGGAAGAAGTAAATAGATGTGTGTGTTTTGTTCATATGACATGATCATGTACCTAGAAAATCTTACAAAGTCCACACAAAAAAATACTAGAACTAATAAGTGAGTTTATCAAGGTTGCAGATACAAGGTCACTACACACAATTTAATCAATTGTATTTTTACCTATTAGCAAAAAACAACTGGAAGAGAAAATAAATTTTAACGAACAATAAAATTGCTAACAGCACCAAAAATATCAATTAGATAAGGGAACTATAAAAGTACAAAACATTGCAGGGAGGACATTAAATACACCTAAGTAAATATTTGAGTCTTCTTTGTATGATTAAATATTAATATGTCATTTCTCTCAAAACTGACCTACAGATTCAATATACTAGGTAAACACATGGGTAAAAGGTAAATGAAAAAAACCATGGAAGTTTTTTATAAGGTACTGAGGAATACCATGCATATAATGGATTATTATTCAGAAATTTAAAAAAATGAACTACTTATTGATACTGGCAATAACATGAAGGAATTTCAAAAGGTTATGCTGAGAAAAAGAAGCCACATACAAAAACCCCTCACCTGGCAGAATGAATCAGTGCCCTCATCTTTCATTTTCCAGAATAGTGTCAGAGGAATCCAGCTAAAATAGAAGGTTTAAATAAGATCCAGTCTCTCATAATATAATAGCTAAAATGCTCAGGTTTCAACTAAAAATCTTGCATCATCTCAAGAGTAAGGAAAACCACAATTTGAATTAAAAAAAGACACCATACACAACAAACATTAACACTGAGATGACAGAAATGCTACAATTATATGACAAAGATTTTTAAGCAGCCATCATAAAAAATACTTCAATAAGCAATTATAGACATACTTGGAACACATAAATAAAAAAATGGGAAGTTGCAGCGAAGAAAAGACAGACAGAAGAGTCAGATGAACTTATGGAACTGTAACAAAAGTTCTAAAATTCATGTCACCAGAATCCCGGAGGGAGAAGGGAAAGAAGGTAAGGTTGAAAAAGAACTCAAATGTATAATGGCTGAAAGCTTCCCCAAATTGGCAAAAGGCACAAACCTACAGATTAAAAAAGCTGAACAAATTCTAACCAGGACAAACAAAAAAATAAAAAATAAATCCAAGATACATCATAGTCAAACTTCTGAAAACTAAAGACAAAAAACATCTTGGAAGAAGCAAGATAAAAACGACAACTTGTCTACAGAGAAAAAACAATTCAAATAAAAGTGGATTTTTCATTAGAAACTATGGAGGCCAGAAGGAAATGACACAACACTTTTCAAGTACTAAAAAAGGTTGTCATACCAGTATCCTATATACATGAAAATGTCCTTCAGCAATGAAGGAAAAATCAAGACATTCTCAGTTAAATGAAAATTAAGAGAATTTATCACCAGCAGTCCTAACCTTAAAAAAATCGCTAAAGGATTTTCTTTAAATAAAAAGGGAATAATAAAAGAAGGAATCTTGGAATATTAGGACAGAAGAAACAGCATTAGAAAATAAAAATATGAGTAAATTCAATATAATTTTCTTCTTGAGTTTCCTAAATAATACTTGACATTTGAAGCAAAAATTATAATGGCACTGATGTAATTCCAAATGTGTGTAGAAGAAATAGCTATGAAAATTATATTATAAATGAGGGAAAGTAAAGGGAAGTAAATGAGAGAAAGGTTTTGATATGCCAAACTGACAAAATGTCAAACCAGCAGACTGTGTTATGTAATAACCTAGATTGATCACTAAAAACGCTGTTCAAATAAATACACTAAAAAAAACTATATAGATAAATTAAAAAATGGAATTCTAAAAATTATTTAAGTAATCCACAGAAAGGCAGGAAAAATGCAGAACTATAAACAAACAAACGAAAAAACACCAGAACTAACAGAAAACAAAAAATAAAATGGCTGACTTAACTCTAAAATATCAATCATTACATTAACTGCAAATGGTCTAAATATATCAATTAAAGTGGATTTAAAAACCTGACACAAACAGGGGGGTGAAGGCATGAGTAGGGGGAGGTAGGGGGGCAATGGAGCGATAAGGACACATATGTAATACTTTAATCAATCAAAAAAAAACTGACACAACTATATGCTGTCCACAAAAAACTCACTTCTAACATGATATAGGAAGATTGAAAATAAAAGAATGAGAAAAAGATATATCATGGAAACCTTAGTTAAGAGATAACAGGAGTAGCTTTATTAATGTCAGATAAAGTAGATTTCAGAGCAGAGAAAAACTACCAGAGATAAAGACATTACAAAATGCTAAAAGGGGTTAATCCATCAAGAAGAAACAGCAATTTTAAGTGGCTATGCACCAAACCACAGCGATACAAATTATGTGAAGCAAAACTGATAGAACAAAAAAGGGAAATTGGCAAATCAACAATTATAGTTGGAGACTTCAACACCCCTCTCAGCAATTAGCAGAACAACTAGACAGAAGGATACAGAAGAAGCCAACAACAGCAACCAACAGAACCTAACTGATATTTATAGAACACCCAACAGCAGAATACACATTCTTTTCAAGATGTTTAACTTAATATATCCTGGGACATAAAACAAACCTCATCAAATTTAAATACAATATACAGATGGTGTGTTATAGAACTGTATACCTGAAATCTATATAATTTTATTAAGCAATGCCAGTCCAATAGATTCACTAAAATTAAATTTAAAAATGAAACAGAGGATATTACTATAGATTCTGAAGACATAAAGAAAAATAAGAGAATACTTCAAAAAACTCTATACTCATAAATTCAACAACTTAGATGAAATGGAGCAATCTTGGAAAAACATGGACTACCACAATTTATTCAAGATGAAATTGATCATTTGAATAGTCCTA
Organism: Myotis myotis; assembly: GCF_014108235.1. Taxonomy (NCBI): domain Eukaryota; kingdom Metazoa; phylum Chordata; class Mammalia; order Chiroptera; family Vespertilionidae; genus Myotis; species Myotis myotis. Next base: position 62,893,273 of record NW_023416324.1, read on the forward strand.
TATACTACCAGGAAAATTTCATTGGTAATTTTAAAATTTCAAAGGAGATCTCTTCCAGCCCAGCTGGTTCCACTGAAGAGCTCTGCCAAATGTTTAAAAATTTTATACAATCTCTTCCAGGAAACAGAAGATGGAACATTTCCAAATTCATCTTATAAAGCTAGTATTATCTTAAAACCAGACAAAGATAGCACACACACACATGCACACAAAACTACAGAAATATCCCTCATAAACATAGACACAAAATTCCATAATGAAATATTAGCAAATAGGATTCAGAAATGTATAAAATGAATTATATACCATAACGAATTGGCTGATTCCATATTTCAAGAATAAATCAACATAATTTACCATATTAAAGAAGAAAAATCATATGACCATATTGACAGATGTGGAAAAGCATTTAAAGAATTCAGCACCCACTCATGATAAAAACACTCACAACGTAAGAAACACTAGTGGTCCAGTGCACGGATTCGTTAACAGTGAAAGGAAATTAATTAGAAGAAAGATTCGTGTGGTAATTACGTTACTGCAAAAAATTACATGTCAAAATAGTATATATAATAGAGTATTATAAAATTAAAACGTGTGCGATCGGCACCAGTGAGAGCTTTATATATATCGCGCATGTGCGAGTCAACGTTTATTTTTAAATTGTCAGTGTGCGTCATATGTACCAGCTGGTCAGCCGGTAGGTTGGTCGGACAGTCGGACGTACATACAGTTGGTCACTTAGCCTTTTATGTATATAGAATATCGATGAGAATACAGGAGGACTTCCTCAAGTTGATGAAGATTATATATAGAAACTGGTTATAGCTGTCTGATTATTCTTCTTCCTACCCTCAACCCCAGTAGACTATGATTTAGTGACTAGCATATTGAACTCATGTGGGTCTTTTATCATAACAGCTAGCTGGATGACATCAAAGCTAAAGTCTAAAGGGAACTGCCATCAGAACTTTTGTGGGGGCAAAATAATCTCATTGCCACTGCTGTTAGAATTAGCTGACAAGGATTTGAATCCAGATCTCAGCTGCTGCTTTGTAGGTACCAATCTGGGAGTGTCTGCTCCCTCCTTTTTTTCCTCAGCAACCTTTGGGTGATGTGGAAGAAGCACCCTTCACCCACCAGGTTCTTAATTTTTAGAGGCACGTCTTGTTGAGTGTTATTCCTTTTACTAGAGTTGCTCTTTCAGTTTCTCAGAGTTTATCATCACACTCAACTCTGTATAAGTCCCCCACAGGCTGACTCATGAAACTGTCCAATTAATACAGAGCAGTGAGAAGCAGCCTGGGTCCTTCCTCCTTCTTCCACAGTCTCAATGCAGGGCTAGCTATCAATTCCCATGAGCTCAATTCAATTATAAAAACATTCATTATGTGGCAACACAATGTCACTGAGCCCCCCGAGGTTTATTTGGCCTTCATGCAAATGGAAACTCTGCAAGCTCTCAGACTGCTGTTCGGATCCTTTTCTTACCATACAGGCCACCTCACGGTGCATGAGAAAAAGAATTTACCTCATAGTAATACCACTGCAAAGAAAGAGCATCATCTAGCAACTGGGAGTTTTTTGCATTATGACAAGGTATTGGGGGGGAGGTAAAAGGATGAAGAATTAGTAATTACTCTACCAATGGTTATAATAGAGTATTAGGCTGAAAGCAAGGGGGTGGGGGAGTCAAAAGATCCAGTTTAGAATCAAGTTTTCTAGTGGGAAATCTTGGGCAAATTACGGTATCTCTCAAGGCCTTGGTTTTGCTGCTTGTAAATTTGGATATTAGCACCTACCTCAGAAGATTAAATGAGATAAAACATTTCAAGTCCCTGACACACAATATTCACTTCCTAAGTGGTCACTACTGATGGTCAGAGTCTATTGTGTTTGAACTCAGCATTATTACAGGATTCCTGGTATAGGTGATTGCATTTTCCTGGAGACAAAGATTGGAGACAGCTGTTTATGGAAGTAAAATTAAGTAGCATAAGACCCCACCGCTCAAATATGATAAAGTGATTAAGAATTAGGAGGTCAGGGCCATGTCTACACTCCCCATACCAAGTGCCATATTTTAAAATCAGAATATGTCCTTGGCCGGTGCCTTCATAGACTACTATGCAATTTGTAAGATGATTAAGAGGAAAGTGCAGAGTCCTTGGCCCTCACATCATAAATCCTGCAGATTACTTCAGCTTTCAGAACACAATGAAACTATGTCTGGGAAATAAGGCAGAGAACATTCTAGTAATATAGATGAAACTATAATAATTTGCTTTAGTAGTACATGAAACAATATTCCCTATTATTTCTCAAAGCTCTAAAATGGTTTAGTACTTAAATTTTATTTTCTAAAAATGTATTTTCACAAACTTGAGGACAATATGCAGCAAGATTTATGAAAATACCAAGCTGCTGTATTTTATGTTCCAGCACAGTGAAACCATCAGGAGAGCCAAAGAAAAACCCCGCTTTGTCCCTGCAACTACTCTATTCTTCTTAGAAAGGCTAAACCATCTCTTTTCTCTGCCATCAAACAGTTGTTTGCCAGAGAGAGCTAGTATCTTCTATTAATGATAATTATGTTGATTTAATAATTCAGGGAACATGAGAGTGTCATGTACTAAAGTGGACAGTGAAGGTTTGGGTAGAAACATTCTTGGAAGGCTGTGGCAAATGAAGAGGAAGCAATAATGTCTAGCTGGTGAAGACGTGTGCTACGCAGATGGCACACTGTGAGCCCGGTCAGAGGTGGCTCAGGTACCAGGCAGTGCTGCTGCTGCGGGAGCTCTGCTGATTGCTCTGGTGATGGTGCCCAGCACTTCTCTGCACTTGACTCTCCTGGGTGAAGTAATCATCTGGGTAAGTATTATGGTGAAATGAGGAGGGGTGTGGGCTGACTGAGCTGGAAAGTCCTGAGGTTGGGAAAGCAGAGAAGCTCTATGGCCACACAGGCCATTGCTGATGGGAAGAGAGATCCTGAAAGGAGGTGAGGGAGGCGTTGTGGAGTGATGGGCGTTTTTGACAACATGCACTTCTTCCACATTTCTGCCAAGGGCAGGCCCTATCTCCCAAAGTTGAGTCAGAAGGAGCTACTCAAGCAAGGTTCATGGTACCACAGTGGTTTTATAACAAGTTCACAAGTTCTTGGACATTCTCCCAGTAAAATGTAAAGACTAATTAATTCTCTTTCACTTGAACATGGGTTGGCCTTCGTAGCATGCTTCTAATGAAAACAAAACAAAACAAAAGAAAAAAACAAACCTGTGATGGTGAATGATTTCCGAGACTAGGTTAGAAAAGGCAATACACAGCATCCACCTGTCTCTCTTTCTTTTTCCCACGACTCTATCTCTCTGATATCTTGAGCCCACATGTAGGAAGCCAGCAACTCTGATGCCACCATGCTGGACAGAACACGTGGCAAATCCACACGGAGATGGAGAGAGAGGCGTATGGTACCTCAGCTGTGCCAGCCTCCAGCTGTTTGAGTCTTTCCAGTATCAACTGCCAGAAGCATAAATAATTATTCTATTCCTCTTTAAGCCACCCCATCTGAGACCAAGCAAAGCAGAAATAAGCTATCCCCACTAAGTCCTGCTCAAATTGCAGATTCATGAGCAAATTAAGTTCTGTCATTGCCTTAAGCCATTCGTTTTAGGATAATTTGTTATGCAACATTAAATAACCAGAACAAGCATCAAGATGATGATGGGGGAAGATCTATTTTCATATCTAAGCTTTTGAGACATGATATATGGATACCTGGAGAACTCGGGTGAACAAATGAGGGTAGGCCAAAATAGACGTCTTATGAGGAACTAGTGGAGAAGGTGAGTAAAAAGTTCTATAACAGGATGATAATTAAGAGGATGGGGCCCAACCAGCGTGGCTCAGTGGTTGAGCATCGACCTATGATGTTGGTTCGATTCCTGATCAGGGTGCATGCCTAGGTTGCGGGTTGCGGGCTTGGCCTCAATAGGAGTCTTGTAGGAGGCAGCCAGTCGATGAGTCTCTGTCATCACTGATGTTTCTATCTCTCTCCCTCTCCCATCCTCTCTGAAATCAATAAAAATATATTTTAAGAAGAGAGGATGGGTTTGGGGCCTAAGACAGACTAATATAAATCTAAATAACTTCAGTTCTCACTAAGTTTGTGATCTCAGTCAAGTTACTTAACTTCTCTGAGCTTCAATGTGTCTATATGGAAAACTGTGATCATAACATTGAGTTCATACAGTTGTTGGAAAGATTAAGTGAGTTGATAGTAAGTGCTTAATTAATGATGACATTGTTATTTATGCAGTCTTCCCATCGTTGCATTCTACCACAATTAGCAGTGGTGGAATACTAAAGTTCCAGCTCATACCAGTTAACAAAGCATTCTTTTAAATAGACAATTCATTCATGAATCAAAAATTTCCCACTGAATTCTCTACAATGTGCTAAAACTGTGGAAACTACAAAAAAATGTAGACCATCACCCTGAGAAGCCAGTAATTTAAACATCCCAAACTGAGGTGACATGTTGAGCAAGTGAATTCAGCTTCCCAAGTGTTTGATGCAATTCTTATCTCCAAGTCTTCTTGCCAAAGAGCTACAACACTGTGGAAAAGGCTTTCACCACAATCCCTGCCTGCTACAGAGAGTTCTGCAGATTATACAGATCATCAGTATTTAGCAATCAATACATTATACATTACACTTTATTTTCTAACATCTAATATCAAATATTTCTGAAACCATGTGGTTTTTAAGACAAATTTTAATTGTCTAGTTATTACACACTAAAAATTGCTTTCTGTCTCCCTCTTTCTTGAATATGCCAGTGCCTTTCCCCACCCCCTCCTTTCCCCAAGACATGCATCAGAGCTCCCTCTCCTCTCCTCTCCTCTCCTCCCCTCCCATCACCCCTCTCCATGGAATATGCCCACACCTTTCCCCCTCTTCTTCCCTCAAGTCACATACCTTTTGTCCTCTCTCTCTCTCTCTCTCTCTCTCTCTCTCTCTCTCTCTCTCTCTCTCCCCTAATCTCCAAGGGCCCTTCTTAAAATAAAATTAAAAAATACGTAGAAGGTGCTTTCCATATAAGATCAGAACACTTGAGTACCTATTAGTGAAATTTAAGTCTAGTAGAGTAACCTAGTTTCTGATAAAGATAACAAGATGATTCCTCTGTAATGAATGAAGTTGGATGATTACTTTTCCTATTTTAAGACATATTAATGAAATATATTTTTAAAAGCATAATAGAAAAGTAAAGTTCAATTCCTAACACTAAGACCACAGAATTTTAAATGCATGTGTTCACAAACAGTTCAGATAGCCTTTGATATGACGTCTCATAGCTGTGCACAGAGGAGTTTATACTCTTCTGAAAGAAACACAGAGCTTTAATTGAACCTGGATAATTATCCACGTCAAAACAAAACAAAAGCTACCATGGGTTTTCAAAACTTTAGATCCACATAAATTTTGCCTAACTTATTAAGATTTTTGCTTTTTCAGTACTTTCCAGAATAATGACTATTGAGTCTCTGCTGTTTATGAGCATTAATCTACGAAGAAACACAAAATATCGTGGTATAACTGAGGTATTTTAAATTATTTATTATGCTTTTTCTTAATCAAGAACATGCTTTTTTCTTTAAGGCAAAGTATGATTTTTTTTTTTTTTGATCCCTGAGTCAAATCTTCAATCTTCTCTGCAGTTCCAAACAACTCCAACTCCATTTCCTTTGGCTATTAGCTTCTCACCTCTCCTACTTTCCAATTTCCCTCTGAAACTGATGTGTAATGCCAAATTGCACTGTGAGTTTATAGGGGTCTAATAGTCCTGAGCAGCCAGGAAGGATCACTATATAGTTCTATGAACTGTCCCCTGAAACCTGGAAGTTTATTCCTCATCTCTGGCTCTACACACAATACTCTCAATAGTTCTTGTCTTTGAAGGTGCTGAAGAAAGTTATGTAAAACTTTTCAAACTCCAACTTTTCACAGGTTAGAAATACCCAGGGGCTCTGGTTTTTAATGTAACTTCCTTAGATAACAACCAGTTTCCGTTTTCCAATCCGGGAAGTGGATGTCTGTAATACAACATAAATTACATAGTTTCTGATTTTACTGTCTAGACACCATCAACCCCCTTAACACTACCTTCTCTGTCAAAAGTCTGGGCACGGCCCAAAAACAACTGATGTCCAGCTAAACTCGGAAATATATTCCTTCCAACTAAAGCTGGCAGGACTCTAGTGAGCACATTTGAAGCCAACAAAAAGCAGGATTGGAAAATTAAGAATGGTTGGGGAAAAAACACTAAAGAAAGGGCAAGTACAAAACCCTTTCACAAATTAACAAGGCTCCATGGCATCATGTACTTGAGTACTTGAAAGGTTTCCATCTCCACCTTAACCTCCAAATAAAGTAGCTTATCAGCCCTGTAAATAACTGCAGACCTGTTTATAGCCTCACCATTCTCAGTAGAGGCTCCACTGTCTGACAGACACAAATAATAAGAAAATTAAGTGCATTCTCAGGAAAACGGCATCGCTCACCTGGATTTTTACACTCCTCTTCTCTGCGCTCAAAGTCACTCTCACAGCACACAAGTGGAGACTGGAGTATGGAGAAAGGAGACAAGAAACCAGCTGCTTGCTCAGTGTTAGAGGGCTCCAGAATCATATAAAGATTGAAGATCTGCTGCTCTTTTCAGATCACCCAACCGCTTTCCTTGGAGCAGGCGGGGAAATGCTACGTTGTCCCAGTAACAGTAGCAATCACAGCCACGGCGGCCATCATTCACTGAGTGCCTACTATCTGCCAGGCACTATACCAATGTTTTGTATTTATTGTTCTCACAACAGCACAGCTTTCAACTCTATGACATGTTTGCTATGAAGCAGGATTCAGAAAAAAATAGAAAGAAAAAGGTTTTTCTTGGATCACACATCTAAGGAGGATTATTTTCTGAAATTCCAAAAGGATGGTTTTGATGATGTCTCGCTCATATATAGCACTTTAACATTACAAAGACTTTTTTCACTTTTTTTTTTTCCATTTTATCTTCACAGAAAGTCTTGAGCAGCAGGAATCACTGTCCCTATTTTACATATGAGAAAACTGAAGCTCAGGCAGACTGTGACCAAAGACACACACATTCGTGAGGAACAAGGCCAAAGGCTGGAACACAGGTGACCTCAGCTCCTGTGTTTTTCCCACGACTCAACCCAAAGTTGCCACGTATGAGAATGGGCCCTGAGAATATTGTGAATGCTAAACCATATTGAACATATATAGTGCATTCAATTCAACTAACATTCATTGATTCCTGACTGTGTACCATTAATAGAAGTGAAAAAGTCACAGGTGATGGAGAAAAGAAGTTCACAGATTACTGAGGGAGACCATTGTGCAAATAAGTAACTATAATACAGAGTGGTATGTGCTCACTAAAGTACAGGGGACACAATAACTCTAGAAGCTGGGTGAAAGCTTAAAGGAGGAAGGACATCTGAAGCAGGTTTACTAGGATGAACTCAGGAGTTCAGCAAGCAGACTCTGTTTTAATGTCAGGAAAGAAGAGTAAAGGATTAGTGCGTTGTGCAATGTAAGCACTGTGCCCAAGACCAACTATTTAGGAACTTGACATATGTGGCTTTGCATACCAGACCATGGTCATCATCTTAGAAGTGATGGCTAATGGTAGAAGCAAAGAAAGATACACAAAAGGATAAAACAATCTTTCTCTCCTTCCTAAAGGAGAGATTAACTTATCCCAACAGTTAAATGTCATCTGCAACTCTGACCGTTTGTTAAAATGGCAAACCAAAATATTACGCCCAGTAGAGATAGATGTCTGGACTCTCCAAACGCTTTGTTTTCTGGCGTCTCTCTAATTGGGGTTGGTCAGAAGTAGAGACACTAGTGCTGGGCTGTACTACCCCAGAGGTTGTTCACAAACTTGTGCACTGGAGTGCTTTCAGGAAGAGGGAAAGCTGAAGGCTAGACTAGCTCATCTGTTCATCTCCATTTCAACTCCACCTTTTGTCTTATCCTTTGGCAATGTTATTTCAAAGGCATAAGTTGGAATTCCTACCTTCGGAAGCTGCCCACTATTCCATCTCTCCCTTGTGCTCTCCCCCCCACCCCCACCCCATCGTGTTTTAGTCCCATTTCCCTCCCTCTTCTGCTCCCACAAACTTCCTATCACCACCCCCAATCATCTAATTCATGGCTTAGCATCATGGAGATGTATCAAGTTTCTGTGTAGAAATTGAAGATTTCATATCCAGCCAGTTCGTCCCCATTCTCCTTCTCTTTTCCCATTTTCCCTTCTTCTTCTCTATCTCTACTCCCCTTGCAGCCTTGTATAGTATATCTTAATTTTCACCTGGGGGCAGGAGGGACGTGTTCTCACTAAAGGGATATAGGACAGGCAGGCCACCTTTCAACGGGAGAGAAAAAAAAGGTCACCATCATTGAATTTCAAAACTCAAAGGGTAAAAAGACAAGACTGTGGTACCCACAGCATTTTTTCTTTCACAAGGGTTCGGTGTTCAGATTCACTTACTGGCAGGAGGAAGCTCGCTATCTGTAAGACACACCCACGGCCTGTCTGTTTTACATGCTGGGGTCTACCCTGTCTAGACTCCACTGCTCTAAGCAAACTTACTCTGGCCCTTGATTGTGAAGCATAGCTGACTGAATATTGGGCTCCTGACACAGATCCAGTTTATTCTTAGGCCGGCCAACTACCTATGACTTGGTTGCCTGGCTCAAAAATTTAGTATGGGCCCATGAGACTCCCAATTTGGGAATCTGAAATTAAGAAACTGGAAGTCTGAGTCAGATTGACATGGCAGCTAAGTTAAAGGGTTATGAGGTAATTTCTGGACCACAAAAAAGCTGAAGTTATGAAGAAACAGAACAGAATGAAACAGATCCACGGAGAGAAGCGAGAACACGAGGAAAAAGAGACACGCCATGTTCCTGACGATTTTGTGGTTTTGGTTGGAGTATATCCTTGCATTTTTTCCTCCTCTTTCTTGCAGTAGATGTGGATAGGTCTCTGTTCACTGCTGCAACCCTAAAAAAACCCACACATCTGACTAGAATACAAAATCACTGACCCAATAATATGATTGCTAGTCTTAGCATGGAGGTAGACCTGACAACTCCCTATCAGGTTAGTTCCAAAGCTTGCCAAAAATTCAAATCGAGTTACCAGGAATTGTAGGTTTAGTCGGTCTAAATTATGCAAAATGTTAACCAAAAGTTGCACGGGCCCTTGCTCTCTGAATTTTCCCATCAACAGGCTAATTCTCAATGGAAACACTGGAAAGATTTCTCCTCTGCAATACTGCCTTCTTCCTTCACAGTCAATCCTTAAAACAAACTGGCTGTGCCCCTGGGTTCATCACTTGTAATCAACCTGAGGAAGACATGGAGACCTTGTACAGTGCAATATGTTCAGCAGTAAATATCAGCCAGTCATGGGGAGGAGCCAGAACCTTCAGTATCCTTTCTTGTGAGGACATTAAGGTCTATTAGTTTGAAGCTGTTATTCTGAAACATCTATCAAAATTCATGTTTTCATTATTGCTAATTCTGCCCTTCCATTCTCCCAACCGCCTCTGTTTATGTCCTAAAAAATAAAGAATGGCAGGAATTGAATGAGAGTTTTTGAGAATCTGGTTTATTTTAGAATTCTATGAAGGATTCATTTCCTCCTCAAACCACTGGCTTTTGTTTATAAGTGAATGTCTCTCTATTGCTCTCCTTCAGTGCAAATATTCACAAGAAAAACATCTACACAAACGAGGGGTGTCATAATCTGAAGAAATGTGCTGTGCCTCAATAGCAGCTCCAAGGCCCCACAATGGCTTGGGACACTCTGATGACTCAAGTGACCTTTCTGCTAAAGGATTTGCATCACTTCCTTTGTTCTAGGTTTGAACTATATGGAATTACAATAATGTGAATAATTTTTCTTCTACAAAAAACAACACAAAACCCAGGAAATCTATAAAAAACAGTTTTGCCCTGGCTAATGTTGTTTAGTGGTTTAGAGCATCAGCCTGCAGACCTAAGGGTTGTGGGTTCAATTCCTGGTCAAGGGCATATACCTGGGTTGCAGGTTCCATCCCCAGGCCCTTGTGCAGAGGCAACCAGTTGATGTAACCCTCTCACATTTCTCTCTCTCTCTCTCTCTCTCTCTCTCTCTCTCTCTCTCTCTCTCTCTCTCCTTCTTTCCCTCTCCCTCCCTCTCTCTAAAAATCAATATCCTTGGGTGAGGATTAACAAAACAAACAACAAAAAACACACAACAGCTTTGATAATTGAGACTATCACTTTTTAATTTGTTTAATTAAACTCAGTAAGATTATTTTTCTACCAGCAAATGCCAATTTACTAAACTGTACTAAAGTCAGTTTAGTGAGAATTCTAAGAACAAATTGATTAATTAAACTGAGCCAGAGAGCATTTAATTGATAGCTAATTATTATAGGAGGTGGGAAAAGAGAAGGAAAATTAAATGTATGTAGTCAAGTCATCTTAACTCAAAATTCCAATAGGTTGTACCTAATAAATACTTTAAAACATATAAGCATGTTGGGTCTGAGTTCCATCAGCAGAATGGTCCACCAGGGCAAGGCCCATGACCAGGGATGCTTCCAAGTGTGGCAGAAGGAAGAAGGTTCAGGATGACAGTGGCATAAAAGGCCCAGCAAAAGGGACCAAACTGATGGGTTCACCCCAGCATAAGGCAGGGTAGTGGTTTGCCTGACACATTTACCAGGCAGATATATGAGAGGGCTGGCACAACATGGCTTGGCAGTCTATTTCAGGGATCTTCTCACACAAGGATTAGAAGCCACCCTCGAGGTGTTTTGTGGGGGAACCTAGGCAAGATATCAGCAAAGGGGGTCAAGATATAAACCAGTTAATGGACCAGGGCACAACTTCAGCATTTGAAATGAGTAAGGGTCATATCAGAGCAAGTCCAACAGCAGACATGAGCAGGCTAAACCACTGACCTAATGACCAAGGGGGTCCTTTAATTTCCTCTGCTAATAACCAGGCTGCTCCAAGAGCTTGGAACAGGACCAAGTCGACTGGTAAAGATGATGGATTTAAAGTGCTGATGCACAATAAATATATGATAAATATTATTATTGCTGTTATTTATTCTGGGTAAAAGGATTAACTGAGAGAAGGTGGTTCACACACTGTGTGGGGTCCGAAGGGAGCCTGAAAACGAGACCTAGGCACACAGAGAAACATATTTGGTGGGTGGAAGTCCAAGCAGGTGGGGCAGGCTCCAGAAGTCCAAGCTATCTAGTGGCAGGTCCCCATGGCACTTAAGAGTACAGGGGCAGGACTCTAGTCCTCTATAGAGGGGAGGGGAAATATTCATAAAAACAAAATCAGGAGCCACTAGTGGCATGGGTAATGCATTGATTTCTCTTAAACATGGGTAACATTGGCCCCCTGAGAGCAAGACAGAAGAGAGAGGAAGGGTAAGAAGCTAAATGGCTTCAAAGTTACTCTAAGTGTCTTAACTGTGGGGTTAAGGGATGGTGGGACCCAAAACCAGGCATACTATCCTACCTTCCCTGCTCTAAGATACAGGGAGAACAACATCCAGTCATACTCTATGCACATCCCTGCTCCCTCAACCAAAACACAGGTGCACAGGAATTAGACAAGTTGCAGCTTGCTTTTGTGTTGTTTCTAATATTGTGGCTTGTGCTATTGTCTTGTTCACTTTGGGGTCTATGTTACTGAGACACACACCGAGTTAGGGAGACATCCATTTCCAGAATAGTAATGATCTGTGTCCGTACCCTTTATGTATTTTTTCATATAATTTTCCCTTTGATTTTACTCTGGGGAGACTAAGCAAGACTTAGTGTAGTTGTACAGATGGAATTAACTGTTGTTTTCTACCCCCACAGAGCCAGGGAGCAGTGGAAACTTGAGCTGGGACCGTTCCCAGGATTTCTGTTCAGACTTACTCAGCATGCCCTCTGGTGTATACAAGGTCAAGGTTCTCCATGGGTTGCTTAATTATTTGGCAAGGAACCCTGCCAACAAGTATCAAGCCCAGACTAAAGGCATGGCTGGAGACACTGGTCAATCCCTCTGTGGTTCTGCTGGGTGGGGAAGGTTTCTGGGCTAGCCTCATGGATGAGGGGTAGAGGGATGAGTAGTTGCTGAGCTGAAACCTATCTCCTTGGTGCCCTCACCAAGATGGGACAGCTGTTCCTCGATGGCATCAAGCCTGTGGCTGTGGTATTTGTATCAATGTGGTCTCACTACCCCAAATTCTCTAATGACTGGCATGCCTTCTCTGTGGTATAATGGTCAAGTGCCTGGGCTTCGAAATCAGAAAGACCTGGCTCCCCATCTTGGCTTCACTATTTAGTAACAATTTGACCTTAGGTAAGTCCTGTAACCTCTCCTCAGTTTCCCCATCTGTAAAATGGAGGGAACTGTCTGGGTGAGATGAAGTGGGATAAACAAAGGAGCATGCATAGCACACAGTAAGTGATGGTCATGTGTGTTCTTGGAGCCTACTTAGCTCCCACACTCTACTTACCGAGTGCATATTCTGAAATGATGAGTCTCCTATGGCTCTGGAGTTCCATAAACTAGCCAGTCCCTTAACATATATCACTTCTATAGATCCTGCTATCAAAGCTCTGAAAGCCATCTGAGGCAGGCTGGGGGGTCCAAAGGGCTGGTTCTAAGACTGTGAGTCCAGGGACCCATCTTTAGGGTCTGTGTCAGGTGGTCTGTGGCCCAGTTCCTATTGGTGCTGAGTTTATCGGTCAGAAGGAGCCACTACATAACACCCACAACTATGATGCTCACAGAGTGCTTTCACATTCATTTCTTCATCCAAGCATCAGCACAACAGATGGTGAGTAAGAGCAGCAGGATCCCCAGTTTCCATATGGGAAAAGTCCACAGCAATCACCTATGAGCCCTCAGCGACACAGCTCTTTAGAGCTTTTAAGAGGAGAACTTCAAAAACAGAACTTCCACTGTTTTTAAGTACAAGTCAAGACTTTTAGTATATTCGTGATTATTTATTTTATTTTCTGTCCCCTATTACACCACAATCTCCATCAGGACAGGTGTTATGTTCGCTTACTTTATCAGTTTTATATGTAGGAGGCACTCAACAATGACTGCTTGTTGAATGACTAAGTCATGTTATCCTTTGTTTCAGATGACAAAACTGTACCCAAAGGTTATTTGCCCAAGTTCACCTTACTAATAAGCGGTAGATTTAAGCCTTTAGAGTTAGCTGAAGCTTTCTAGGAGTAGCCTCTTTCTATTCAGGGTCCCTCTCATAGGGTTTTCAGAGCTTAGTGATCACAGTGCAAGGGACACTGGTCAAATGTAGTCAGTCAGAAACATCAAGAATACACTGGTCATCTCTAGTCCCTAAATGACAATGTTACTACTGTCATTATGTACAATCTATCACTTATCATAACATTACTGGTGTAATCACATTTGTTTGGGGCATCACAGTATTCAGTACATTCTGATCTTCAACATCCTTGGGAAGCAGGCAGAAAGATATTTCACTGGAAACTGAAACTTGTGAGTTGCCCATGATGATGTAACTGAGAAGTGGAACTAACACTCAACTCCAGGTGGAATTTTACCTCTCAATGTAAGAAGTTTTAAAGTTCTTAAAAATGGAAAACCTATTCAATGGGTAAAGAAGTTGGAATCTAATGCCCATGTACAACCAGTTCAAGATCAAGTGCTAAGTTTAAAGGCAGAGATCCTATTCACTCAGAAGGTTGAAAGCGTGAAGAGAAATTATAGAAAGGGTAGTATCTTTGGATTCAGGTGAGTGTGATGACTTACTCCTAAAATGGTGAGGTGGAGAGAAGGCCAGTGCCCCACATCAGATCTGCCTTTCGGGTAGCACAGGTGCTGGGGGACTGGCCCAGCTGTGCGCTGAGGCTCCAGCAGATGTTTTTAATGGTTTTCCCAACCTCCTGGCATGTTTCAGTAGAGGCAGCACAGGAGTCCAAAATAGAAGAGCCATGAATCCTAACAGCTAGGCAGAGTCTCAATGTCTGGGTAGGCCACAGGCAGCAAGACCATAGCCAAAGGAACAGAGGTCTCCAGGGAGAGAAAGAAGCAAGAAAAAAGCACAGCTTCAATCCTGAGGTATTAGAATGCCTGCTCTCTAGAAAGACAGAAAGCAAGTAACAGAAAAAAGAGAGCTATTCTTGCATGGTACTGCTTTAATGCATAATTAATGCATCTAATCATCACAACAAAGTCACAGGGTAGCCAAAACCACACCAGTTTTTACAGATGATGAAACTGAAGCCCAGCTTGCTCCAGACCACACAGCTAATAAGCAGTGGAACCACAATTTGAATTCACAGCTGTCCTCTTCCACCCCTCAGGGTACATTGGAAAGGAGGAGAAACCACAGCTCAAGGCATGCCTGTAAGGGAGTCAGTCTGCCTCCTGAGTCAGTCTACAAGCATGTGTCTCTAGATAGTAGGCTCTGTGAGAGAGATACACATGCTGGGGATGATGATTGAAGTACCTGAGATAACGTGGCACTTTCAGTGACTATGGATTTGGGGAACGGAGCAAGCTGAATCAGATGCAGGTGGGCAGACTATGGGGAGCAGGGGAAAGCAGATTCAGTAGAAATGAGGCTGGGGTCAAAAAACATGAAACTGTCCTGGGCTCTAATGTGACCCTTTTTTTAAAAAAAAAATGTTTTTATTAATTTCAAAGAGAGAAAGGGAGAGGGAGAGAAGGATAGAAACATCAATGATGAGAGAGCATCACTGTATGGCTGCCTCCTGTATGCCCCCTACTTGGGATTGTGCCTGCAACCCAGGCATGTGACCTGATCCGGAATAGAACCATGACCTCCTGGTTCATGGGTCGATTCTCAACCGCTGAGTCACACTGGCCAGGCTAATGTGGCCTTTTTAATAAGAGGTGCACTTTCTGAACACCTGCAATCCTGGCCTGTAATAATACAGCATCATGATTTTGTTTACAAATGATCATATCACTTCTAAGTGTATGTAAATTCTCTATAGCATTTATGTGAGGGAGTCCTTGATATTTGAAAAGGTCTATTCACTGAAAAGAGCCCAAGACTTTCCACTTATTTTTCCTCTACCTTTCCACTGTTTGTTTTTTCTCTTCCTCTCCATTTCCTGCATTTTGCTGCATTTAGATGATTGGCTTTAACTTCCTACTAGGTAACAGCGACCAAACTGCCCATTTGCTCAATGAAAGTCAAATGCCTCTGACACACACCAAAATTCAATTGGTCTGAAAACAGCAAAGACTGTCAGCAAAAGCTAAAATGATAGCATTTGTTTAAGTTGGTGTTGGTCTCCTAGATAAGTAGACTTTAATGACTGTGACCCACAGTAAGGAATACACTTTGCATTGGAACCCACAGCACACAAAGGGAACATGTATATACATGTGTATAAACAAGACAAAGATTACATGAAAAAACACAACAGGCTGTTGTGTGGGTAATGCACACACCATGATATTTTCAATTTGATTCTAGTTCATCTACAAACAACAAAACAAAACAAACAAAAAGTGGAGTGACCCACTAGGCTGACTCTATGATCCACTTATCATTTGAAAGTTGTAATTTGACGATCACAACCCAGGCCCGGAAGATGAGGACAAACTCCTGGTGTTACAAGAACACCCAGCCAGAGGGGAGTAAAGAGGCCCCAGGAACTGCATCCACTCTTTCTCCTCTGTTGACAGCTCCAGAAAAGGGTGAAATGAAGAGGTAAGCAGGGTGACATGGAGGCGATCACAGACCGAAAGAGCCCAGTGGAAAAGGAAAATTCACTTAGAAACATATTTCTCCTGGCTAATGGTCCACCAAAATAATGTAACTCAAGAATCCCTCTAATCATTTTTGATGAGCCACATTATTACCAAGCATTATTCGCAAGGAAGGTAATGTGAGAAAACAGATTTTATCCAAACTTGATTTAGTATAGTATAAATTCTTGATTTAGAATAAGTATAAATTCGTTCTCTCTGGGTGTATGGGTGTGTGTGTGTGTGTGTGTGTGTGTGTGTTTAAAACAGGCCACGGGACGGTAGCTGTTACATTTGTGGAATTTCCTGTCATTAGGCTGACCTCAGGGCAGGCGAGTGTTTCAGGGAGCGTGTCCCGAATCATAATGGAGCTCTCAGCCGCGCTGAGGCCAGTGAGCTATATCTTGTGTGTTTTTGTGCATTAACTTTCAAGAAAATGTTCTCACTGAAATCCCTATTACTCCTCTCCCTCACCAAGAAGCTCCTCTCTGGGGTCCAGTCAGCAGCAATATTAATCCTTACTTTTCTTGCCAACCACTCAGAGGCTTCGGTTATCCAGCTCAGTGCTCGCAAAGAAAAATGCAGACACGGACATGACAATCGCACTACCCATTTCTTCTCATGCAATTATAGCTCCAAGATGCACAATCCCAAGCCCTTTTCCTACCAACACACAATTTCTCCAGTCCCAGGCACCCGGTGTTTGCTTCTATCAGTAACGTCTCTTATAAAAATCTTCAAAGCCCTCCTTTTGCGGGGGACAAAAGAACATGTGTGAGGGAGTACACTTCGCTCTTAGTACTAGACTGCTCAGCTGTGAAGAGGGGGTTACCCCTGAAAATCAGATGCTCTGTTTCCCTGTAGACTTAAAGCCACTCATTACTAACCAGTCAAATACACTGTTAGAATGAACCCCCAACTTGTCCGTCAGTCCAAATGTTTCAAACTTAAATGAGCACCATCAGCATCAAATATAATTGAGATAGGGTCCTTGGGGAAGAAAATTAAATTTCCATTGGGCACTATTCCATAAAGGCTTAGAAGTGGATTTCCACCTATTTAGTATTGCAGAAGTGTGAAGAAAAAATGATAAACGCAGTGTTTTTCAGGGTCTCTTCCTAGGCCTCCAGGCAGTGGTCTGAGCACGACATAAACATTTTAATTGTTTTAGCACATTCTGTGCTTTGACACATTCTGGGACTCTTTGAACAACAACAACAAAAACATGTTCTGGGTTTCCATCGCAATCCCAGAGTTCCCACAGCCAAATTCTGACCTCGGACCCTGAGGCTGCCGGTAGGAAGAGCACAACCCTTTCTGATGCGAGAGCTTTCGGGTGTGTACTGCCACTGAATATACTCTCATCAAAAGCGAAAGTGATGCAAGTTCAGATGGAAACTATGCTTTCCGGTCTGAATCCATGCAACCTTTCCTTAACTGGTTTAGAATGTCACCAATGGAGAGGGAGAATCAGCTTCTAGCAAATGGCGAAGTCCACAATCTTCCTCATTTATTTTTTTCCTGGATGGACAGGGTCCAAACAGCCAGGACGTCATCACTGTAAGGAGTGGAAATCAAGCATGACTTGATATGCATAGAGAAACGTTTGCAATTTTGGTTGATTCCCAGAATGCACTGGGAAACAGGCATGGCCCTGAGTCTAGCTGTCTATGAAGAGGCTCAGTGGCGCAATATGTTTGAAAGGAGATACTGTGGGTTTTCAGTCTTTCTCTTAACGACCCAGAGTGGGAAACATATTTTATATACCTACTAAGTACACATACAAACACAGATACATACAAATGAAAAAAGTTTCATGAAACAATACTGACCCAACTATGTTGCTGTGTACTCAGACATTTTCTATTGTTTCTATTACAATAAAAATAAATGAGCTGGTCATGATCCACTAAATTGATTTCATGACCCCACTAGAGTGAGTGGAAAGAAGCGATTTGAAAACAGAGACACACAACCGTACAAAAAGCCTTGTCTTGAAGCTGTGCTCTATTCAGAGATA
Organism: Myotis myotis; assembly: GCF_014108235.1. Classification (NCBI taxonomy): domain Eukaryota; kingdom Metazoa; phylum Chordata; class Mammalia; order Chiroptera; family Vespertilionidae; genus Myotis; species Myotis myotis. The sequence goes on from NW_023416324.1 coordinate 62,911,166, forward strand.
AACTGCTTATATACTGGGATGGTTTGGGAAGCTTGGAGATCAGGGGACGCCTAAAGCTTTAGAAAGATTTAATTTGAGAGTAACATGGCAAAAAATGAAGAAATCCATGCTTTTTTGGATTAGGGCCCCGCTCTCTTCCTCCAGTTTCAGAGAAAGGGGAGCAGGAAAGGGAGGGCCCCTGAGGAGGACTAAGAAGGCATACCAAAAACAAGAGCAAAAACAGTTTGAGTACCTCAAAATAAAGTACTTGGTTTAAATTTATCCACATAAAACTCTTGAATTAAAAAGTTTGTTTATATCCCAAATGACCTAAAATATGTCCCAAAGCCAAACTGTAGTTATATTATTCTTTCTTCATAAAATGATGGTTCGCTTACGACTAAAATACATAATAATTAAGAGAATAAAATGGATGTATTTTTTTCTATTATCTTGTAACTGCACCAAGATTATTTAATTAACTAATTTCATGTTTTCTTAATCATTTCAGGCTAAAAATGACTATGCTTTACCACAAGCACATCTGCAAGTTTTAAAAAATAATTACATCAAGATCTTATTGTGTTTACAATCTTAATTTGTATGCAGCTTACTACAGAAAGTCTGCATTGAAACAGGTGTCTTTTCCTTTTTTGTGTTTACTCAGAAACATAACTTTATGCCGTTTTGGGAGACCGAAGTCAAAGTTGTTAACTTTTAAAAACGAAACTCAATTTTAGCACCAGAAATGGAAATCAGCACATACGTATGGAGGGTTTATAAGAAAGAACTTCCCTGGAGAGGTCAAGACTTTCAGTTCTAACAGAAAACACACCTTATAACACATACCTCAGACCCACTGCTCTTTATTTCTTCAAGTCATTGATTCACATTTACCACAGAAACATCAAATAGTAGATACTGATGAAAGTGACCTGTGATGGTAACAATTATGTGGGTCTAGGAATCATGCTCTTTCAAATGGCTTTTATTTAAAGTTGTCTATAGGAAAAATTATTTATCAAATGTGTTATAATGCACAACTTTTGAAATAGCAAATTCAATTTCATTTCATAATGGATTGTTATTAATAAAGCATGGATTTATATGAGTGGTTAATTAAGTAGAACAAGCATAATGTCTTAGGTTGGACAAACTTTAGTATTTTTTATTCATCAAACCATAATCCCACATCATGAATGTAAGTTATCATAATTTTCCCTTCCATTCTCCCCCATCTCTTTCTTTCTTTCCCACCCTCCACATCCACCCCAACACACACTGAGATCCAAAAGGAAGTATAGCATCTCCAAGCTGGAAAGAATATTACATCATATCACTACAAAAATCAAAACCAGTGTTCCCTGACCCCTAGAACAGTGTTGTGTCCCTAACATGCTGCCTTTTGTAGCATACACAAAATGCAACCCCTAATCATAGGTTCACTCTGCACTTGATTTATATTAGTGTGAGATTCAATGGTGTCTCCTGCCAAGATGGAGATTTGTGAATAAAAACACACTTCAGCATCAAATAGAAAATAGTTTTCCCTTACCTGCCTTTGAAAGGGATAATGTTATATACAGCTGACCCTTGAACAACACAGGTTTCAACTGCGCGGTTCCACTTATACATAGATGTTTTTCAATACTAATATATAGTTGGCCCTCTGTATCCCTAGGTTTCAAATCCGTAGATTCAACCAATCACAGACCAGTATTTTCCACCCCACAGTTGGGGATCTGTGGATGTGGAGGGCCAACTATATGCATTGTTCTAGACCATCTTATAAAAGGGGTTGAAGCATCTGTGAGTTTTGGCAGCCCCAGGTGTCCTAGAACCAATCCCCTGCAGATACTGAGGGATGACTGAGTTTGCGGGAAGTCAAAAGTTAAACATGGATTTTCGACCACTCAGAGGTGGATCTCCCCCCCGCCCCTTACCCTCACATTGTTTAAAGGTCAACTGTATACCTATATATTACAGATGCCTGATTTGCCTGACACATCCTAATGTGGTAAATATTACCACAGGGAAAATATTACTGCCCAGTCAAATGACATTCTATAACCTCAGGAAATGAGTCTCAAACTTGGAGTCCACTCTAGCAGTTGGTTACACTGCTCCCAAACTAGTGAAGAATCCTGGAAGGGGTGCCAAACCCTCTGGAGCACCTAATAGGAGAAAAGATGGGAGTACAGTTAGAAATGGGGTGTACTAGGCCCCCAATCCCTCTGTCCTCAAAACAGGAAATACGGTTAAGGATGTGGTTTTCATTGGTGAACTTCGAACTGGGGATCCAAAAACCTCAGAAACCTGAGAGGGCACAGAGGGCTTTTTTCAATCCTGCATCCTTCCAAATATTAATGAAGTTAATTCTTAATGTACTATATCACTGCATCCTATCTTACAATGCTATCTCTGAAGGCTGCCCCTCTCTGCCTCCCCTGGTTACTTCTAGCTCAAAAATTGCTTCTTCTGAGAAGTCCTGGTGTCAGACACACCTCCCAGAGTTTCCATAGCACCAGACAGAGTTCTGTCATAAAACCAGATCTCGGGCTCTGTGAGTGTCTGCCACCGGTCTGCCTCCCTGACTGTGAGGTCCTTGTGGGAAACAGTGGAATCTAATTCATCTACATCTCCCCAGCACCAAACATTGGGTCTGGTAAGTAGTAGATAGTTGCTGAATGCAAATGCACAAACGTGTATGAGTGATGCAAGTATTCCTTCATCTTCAACATGCACAGTCATTTAAAAAATTGTTTTTATTGGTTTGAGAGAGAGGGAGGAAGGGAGGGAGAAAGAGAGAGCGAGCAAGACATCCATTTGAGGGAGAAACACCGATCAGCTGCCTCTTGCGTGCACCCCAACCGGGACCAAACCTACAACCTTTTAATGTATAAGGACAACCACCTGGCCAGGACAAGAAAGCACAGTCATTTTTAATCTTTACCTGGAGATATTTTTTCCACTGATTTTTAGAGAGAGAGGGAGGGAGGGAGGGAGGGAGGGAAAAAAAGAGACACATTAATTGTTTGCTTCCTGCATGTGCCAGGGAAAGAACCTTCAATCCAGGTATGTGCCCTTAACTGGGAATCAAACTCAGGACCCTTAGATGCGCAGACTGATGCTCTACCACTGAGCAATACCAGCCAGGGCGAAAGCACAATCATTTTTAATGCAATCATGGCATTCATAAGCAAATTGGAAAACTGTAATATTTCTTAAACAAAATAAAAACATAAATCAAGGCAATTTTTTTATGAAAGCAAAGGTTATTTACTTATGCATATTCAAATCAAGCAAAATACTGAACTATTCATCTTCATGGAATGACAACTTACCCCTGAATGCCCATCCAGCTGCAAAGTGGGGAGTGCTTAAAAGTTGTATGTCCCTTAATTTGCTAACCTAAACTAAGTCACGTTTGCCCACATGAATTTGCTGGGCAAAATTAAACCAACCCTGTAATGATTTGTACTACCTTCAAACTCTGCTGTGCTGATTTCTCTGATCATATCTGCTTGGATGATCTAGACATTTAAAAACAGGAGTCTAAAGTCTGGTGATGTATTCCTTCCCATGTGATGCTACTATTCCTTTTGCACTCGGCTTCAGGAAGACAATGCGCATTTTCACATATTAAATTACTTGACAAAGACAAAGTGAACGAGGATGGCATTACATGCACGCGTCTTTTAATGGAATTTGTTGTCTGATATTACTCCTGCTTGTTCGTCTGCATGAAAGGTACCTGTTTATGAAATGAGCCTAAGGACTCTGACAGATTTGATACCTAATACCAGTTTAGGAACAGCAGTGAAAGCCAACTTCAAAGGTCAGAGGAGAATTTTGATGGAACATCAGGGATTTAGTTACAGTAAATAAATATTTATTGACTACTTGGGATGAACAATGAATGCACTGTGTTCTGTATAAGATATAAATGAAACCTTTTCTCTCTCTCATTAGATTTCCATTATTTTATCTTTAATTATGATACCTCTTGATTAGGGGGAAGAACTCTACCACACGTCCAGATCTCCAGTCAGAAAACTTAGGTTTTCCAAGTGGTTACAGATTTTAATATCAAATGCCATAAAATAAGTAATAACCAGCACTCACTTTTCAAGCATCTCCATATTTATATTGAGGCTCATAAGAGGCCATGAATAATTTATTTATGATGCAAAGGCAGTGGAAAGTAAATCTGTTTGCTCAAAAATCTTAAGTAGATTTTTCTGTGTTGCGGTTTATATTAATGGATGGATACCTATCATTACTATAATAAAATTAATTGTGAAGAAATCTGAGCTCATTAAGAATTCAAAAACATGAAAAATCAATTTCCCAGCATATCTGAACTATAAGGGATCCATCCCTGCCTTCTCAGTCTTATAATGATTCTCTAATGACTCTAGGAATCTCTGCAGAAAGCTCATTTTCGCTAATAGTATCTAATAGAACTCACTCCCTACTCATCATGTTCTTTATTTCAAGGCTTTCAAGATCAACTGTACGGGAATAGATTACATTATTGGATGCATCCCATTTTCCAGGATGCATCAATTTCCAGGAGCTTTTTTGCCAAGGCCATGTCGAAGAGCTGAAAAGAAACTGAAAGGGAGCAGTTGTTCTAACCAGTTGGAGGTGACACTTTATCAAGAACCGTTAATCTGCTGCCACGTGAGGAGCTTCCAGCACGTTCGCTTTCCATCCTGGTGAGAAAGTAATTTCTAATTATGGTTTATGGTAGTTTTCTCACCTGAAGTGAAACAGGAGTTTTAGGAAATGTGTGTGTTTCAAAAGTTATCATCCAGTCAGCTGGTAAGTAAGACACAACTATGCACAACTGTGCCGAGGCAATTTGGGGGTTTCGTGTAAATGACTGAATTATTATTTTTAACTAAAATGAAAAAAAAAACCTACTATAATTTATGAGAGAAGAGACTCTAAAATAATTCACTTAGTTAATATCCAAGTTAGATTGCATATTATTGGTGTGTGAAATGGGATTTTGTTAGTTATTTTATATTGATTTAACCTTTTGTTATGATTAACCACAACTGGGAACAAGGATTTCAAGCAAAAATGACCTTTGCATTCTTATGAAAACCTCATTTCTGCCACTTATTAGCTATGTGCGACTTTGGACAAGTTACTTAACCATAGTTACCCGAGTCTCAGTTTTCTTGTCTTTTAAATAGAGCTAGTCGTTATTAGCACCTTTTGGGATTCACACACAGAACTTGGCACATCTGAGATCAGCATAATTATGCTTTTTCCTAAGCAAAGAACAAACCCAGGGCTAAATAGTAGGTCTGAAGAGTTAAGTGCCCCAACAGAAGGGTAATTTCTATCCAAATATGTATTTGCTCATCTCTTCTACTTATGTCCCTATGCACCACTAAATTCAACTTTGGGAATTTATTACCTTGTACTAAAGCACTGCCGTCTTTGTATAGACGTCCCTAACAATGCAAATGCTCCAGGAAAGGATAATTAAAGGCATTACCACTTTGTGTGTGTGGTTTTTCTCCTAGACAGAATATCTGACGTACTAATATTGGTACCTGGGAAAGGACAAAAGAACTGTGAAAGAAGGACGAAAGGTCATAGGATATATTTCACAATTTTGCTTGAGTAAGCTTTGCCAATTAATCATGTATTAGGCACTAAAAACCTTCTAGAAGGAAACTGAAGAAAGTGGTGTTAGTAGTTGCCTCTGTGGAAAGAAACTGGGTAGTCAGGTACAAGAGTGGAGTAAGGAGAGCTAGACAAACTTGCAATGCATATCTTCTCGTGCCTTTTGAATTTGCTACTTCAGGCATGTATAATCTAATCCAAATTTTTAGTTAAAAAAAAAAACACACCCCAATCCTCACACCCTGTCACTTATCTTACTTCATCATTTGGATATTTGTTCACAGGACTTTGACATTTAGAAGTTGACCTTTTTTCCTCTACAAAGTAAGTTGGATTCATTTAAAATATAATTGGCTTATCAAGGCTAATGTGTTTGTTTCCAAAGTACTAAACATATTAAAATATTCATATTCCTGAAGATACAGAGTTATTAGACAATTAACATTTGACGACTTTCTGTATATAAAATTTCTTCACTAAAACCTGAATTTCCTGCAGACACAGCCTGTGCTTTATTGACCTTTGGAAGCCCCACTGTGGCAAACAGAGAGCTTTTATAGGATTACTTTCTTGAGTTCCATACTTGCTCCTTTCTTCCAAGGAAGAAAAGTCATTATACATAACATGATGTTTTGATTAAGAAGGGACTTCTCGCCGAAACCGGTTTGGCTCAGTGGATAGAGCGTCGGCCTGCGGACTGAAAGGTCCCAGGTTCAATTCCGGTCAAGGGCATGTACCAGGGTTGCGGGCACATTCCCAGTGGGAGATGTGCAGGAGGCAGCTGATCGATGTTTCTCACTCATCGATGTTTCTGACTTTCTGTCTCTCTCCCTTCCTCTCTGTGAAAAATCAATAAAATATATTAAAAATAAATAAATAAATAAATAAATAAATAAAAAAGAAGGGACTTCTCAGGAAATTTTTAAAAAATCTTTTTTTTTTTTTTATTGCTTAAAGTATTACAAAGGGTATTACATATGTGTCCATTTTATCCCCCCGCCCTAGACAGTCCCCTAGCCTCCCCTATCCCCCAATGTCTTATGTCCACTGGTTATGCTTATATGCATGCATACAAGTCCTTTAGTTGATCTCTTACCCCCCTACCTTCTGCCCCGCAACCCTCCCCGGCCTTCCTGCTGCAGTTTGACAATCTGTTTGAGGCAGCTCTGCCTCTGTATCTATTATTGTTCAAAAGTTTATAATGGTCTCTATTATCCATGAATGAGTGAGATCATGTGGTATTTTTCCTTCATTGACTGGCTTATTTCACTTAGCATAATGCTCTCCAGTTCCATCCATGACGTTGCAAATGGTAAGAGTTCCTTCCTTTTTAGAGCAGCATAGTATTCCATCGTGTAGATGTACCACAGTTTTCTAATCCATTCATCTACTGATGGGCACTTAGGCTGTTTCCAGATCTTAGCTATGGTGAATTGTGCTGCTATGAACATAGGGGTGCATATATCCTTTCTGATTGGTGTTTCTGGTTTCTTGGGATATATTCCTAGAAGTGGGGTCACAGGGTCAAATGGGAGTTCCATTTTCAGTTTTTTAAGGAAACTCCATACTGTCTTCCATAGTGGCTGCACCAGTCTGCATTCCCACCAGCAGTGCACAAGTGTTCCTTTTTCTCCACATCCTCTCCAGCACTTGTCGTTTGTTGATTTGTTGATGATAGCCAGTCTGACAGGTGTGAGATGGTACCTCATTGTTGTTTTGATTTGCATCTCTCGGATGATTAGTGACTTTGAGCATGTTTTCATATGTCTCTTGGCTTTCTGAATGTCCTCTTTTGAAAGGTGTCTATTTAGGTCCTTTGCCCATTTTTTGATTGGATTGTTTATCTTCCTTTTGTTAAGTTGTATGAGTTCCCTATAAATTTTGGAGATTAGGCCCTTATCAGATATGACATTGGCAAATATGTTTTCCCACACAGTGGGTTTTCTCGTTGTTTTGTTGATGGTTTCTTTTGCTGTGCAGAAGCTTTTTATTTTGATGTAGTCCCATTTGTTCATTTTCTCTTTAGTTTCAAGTGCCCTAGGAGCTGTATCAGTGAAGAAATTGCTTCGGCATATGTCTGAGATTTTGTTGCCTTTGTATTCTTCTAGAATTTTTATGGTTTCCTGTCGTACATTTAAGTCCTTTATCCATTTTGAGTTTATTTTTGTGTATGGTGTAAGTTGGTGGTCTAGTTTCATTTTCTTGCATATATCTGTCCAATTTTCCCAGCACCATTTATTGAAGAGACTATCTTGGCTCCATTGTATGTTCTTGCCTCCTTTGTCAAATATTAATTGAGTATATTTGTTCGGGCCGATTTCTGGGCTCTCTATTCTATTCCATTGATCTATATGCCTATTCTTGTGCCAGTACCAGGCAGTTTTGAGAACAGTGGCTTTGTAATACATCTTGATATCTGGTATTGAGATCCCACCTACTTTGGTCTTTTTCAGGATTGCTGCAGCTATTCGGGGTCTTTTTTTATTCCAGATGAATTTTTGGAGAGTTCGTTCTAGATCTGTGAAGTATGCCGTTGGTATTTTAATGGGAAGTGCGTTGAATTTATAGATTGCTTTGGGTAGTATGGACATTTTAATGATGTTGATTCTACCAATCCATGAACACGGTATGTTCTTCCATCTGTTTATGTCTTCCTCTATATCTTTTTTCAACGTCCTGTAGTTTTCTGAGTAGAGGTCTTTTACCTCTTTAGTTAAGTTTATTCCTAGGTAGCTTAATTTTTTTGGTGCGATGGTAAACGGGATTGTTTTTATAATCTCTCTTTCTGAAAGTTCACTATTGGTGTATAGAAATGCCTCGGATTTCTTGGGGTTAATTTTGTATCCTGCTACATTGCCAAATTCATGTATTAAGTCCAGTAGCTTTTTGGTGGAGTCTCTAGGGTTTTGTATGTATAATATCATGTCGTCTGCAAATAAGGACAGTTTTACTTCCTCTTTTCCAATTTGGATGCCTTTTATTTCTTCTTCTTGCCGAATTGCAATGGCTAACACTTCCAGTACTATGTTGAACAGGAGTGGTGAGAGGGGGCATCCCTGTCTTGTTCCTGTTCTTAGGGGAAATGGTGTTAGTTTTTGTCCATTGAGTATGATGTTGGCTGTGGGCCTGTCATATATGGCTTTTATTATGTTGAGGTATGATCCTTCTACTCCCACCTTGCTGAGAGCTGTTATCAAAAATGGGTGTTGAATTTTGTCAAATGCTTTTCTGCATCAATTGATATGACCATGTGGTTTTTTTCTTTCAATTTGTTTATGTGATGTATCACGTTTATTGATTTGCGGATATTGTACCATCCTTGCATCCCTGGGATAAATCCTACTTGGTCATGGTGTATGATCTTTCTGATGTACTGCTGGATCCGATTTGCTAAGATTTTGTTGAGGATTTTGGCATCTATGTTCATGAGGGATATTGGCCTGTAATTCTCTTTCATTGTGTTGTCTTTACCTGGTTTTGGTATTAGGGTGATGCTGGCTTCATAGAATGAGCTTGGAAGTGTTCCTTCCTCTTGAATTTTTTGTAGTAGTCTGAGGAGGATAGGTTTTAGTTCTTCCTTGAATGTTTGGTAAAACTCCCCTGTGAAGCCGTCTGGTCCTGGGCTTTTGTTTGATGGAAGCTTTTTGATGACTGCTTCAATTTCTTCCATAGTTATTGGCCTGTTGAGATTTTTAGATTCTTCCTGATTGAGTTTTGGAATGTTGTATTTTTCTAGGAATTTGTCCATTTCCTCCAGGTTGTCAGGTTTGTTGGAGTAGAGCTGTCCATAGTATTTTTTAACAATCATTTGTATTTCTGTGGGGTCTGTTGTTATTTCGCCTCTATCGTTTCTGATTTTGTTTATTTGGGTCCTCTCTCTTTGCTTCTTGGTAAGTCTGGCTAGAGGTTTGTCAATCTTGTTTATCCTTTCAAAGAACCAGCTCTTGGTTTCATTGATTTTCTGTATTGTTTTTTTGGTCTCTATGTCATTTATTTCTGCTCTAATCTTTATTATCTCCTTCCTTCTGCTCACTCTGGGGTTTTCTTGTTGCTCTCTTTCTAATTCTTTGAGTTGTAGAGTTAGATGATTTACTACCATTTTTTCTTGTTTAAAAAATCTTTATTGTTCAGATTACTACAGATGTCCCTCTTTTTTCCCCCCATAGCTCCCCTCCACCCAGTTCCCACCCCACCCCAGGCCCTTGCCATCCCACTGTCCGCGTCCATAGGTACTGCATACATGCATATAAGATCTTTGTCTAATCTCTTCCTGCACCCCCCCACACACACCCCTTTCCCCCCAAGAATTGTCAGTCCACTCCATTTCCATGCCCCTGATTCTATTACATTCACCAGTTTATTCTTTTCATCAGATTTTTTATTCATTTGATTTTTAGATTCACTTGTTGGTAGATATGTATTTGTTGTTACTTTGTTGTTCATAATTTTTTATCTTTACCTTTTTCTTCTTCTTCCTCTTCTTAAATAATACCCTTCAGCATTTTATATAATGCTGGTTTAGTTGTGATTAATTCCTTTAGTTTTTTCTTGTCTGTAACTTTGCTGGGTAGAATAATCTTGGTTGTTGGTTCTTGCTATTCATCACTTTGAATATTTCTTGCCACTCCCTTCTGGCCTGCATAGTTTCTGTTGAGAAATCAGCTGACAGTCGTATGGGTACTCCCTTGTAGGTAACCGACTGTTTTTCTCTTGCTGCTTTTAAGAGTCTCTCTTTGTCTTTTTCCCTTGGCATTTTAATTATGATGTGTCTTGGTGTGGTCCTCTTTGGATTCCTCTTGTTTGGGGTTCTCTGTGCTTCCTGGACTTGTAAGTCTATTATTCTTTATTTCAGTCAGTGTATGCTTAATTTCTGATTGGTCCTTTTCCATTTTTTTTTTTTTTTTTTTTGCATTCTCACTAAGATCTTTGAAGGTCTCACTAAGTTCCTTGGAGGTTTCTAGAAGATTCTTGAGTACCTTATAACTATGGTTTTGAATTGTATATCCAGTAGTTTGCTTTCTTCCATTTCTTTCATTTGTGACATGTTTCTTTGTCTCCACATTTTGGCTGCTTCCCTGTGTTTGTTTCTATGTATTAGGTAGCTGCTAAGTCTCCTTGAGTTGATAGAGTGGCCCTGTGTAGTAGGTGTCTTATAGGGCCCAGTGGCTCAGCCTCCCCAACCACCTGAGGTGGACACTCTTGTGGGCTGTGTGCACAGTCTTGTTGTAGTTGAGACTTCATTGCTGTTGGTATCACTGGGAGGAATTGACCTCCAGGCCAATTGGCTGTGAGGACCAGCTGTGTCTACAATGGAAGAGCTGCTGTGCAGGAGACACCCTTATGGGGCAGGACTTGCTTCAGTGGGGCTTTGGTGCTCACTGAGTCTACCCCCTGAGAGTGTCTCTAATGGATGTGAAGAATTGTAATCTGGATGGTCTCACTCTGACCACTGGGTACATTGGCTCTTGGATCTCCAAGGAGGTGCAAAGTCAGCCACTGCCTGGGGCCACCCAGCAGGAGCTACAGAGAGATCTGCAGATTCCTCCTCTTTGTATGGGGTTTGGAAATGCCCAGATGAGGCCCAGCTGTGAAGCAAGGCAGGCTGGTGTGGCCTTGGGCCTACTTTTGAAAGCTTTGAAGCTCCCTGACCCAGCTGCAAGCTTTCTTGACAGGTTTTAGGCTAAGTAAAAACAGGCCATTCATATGCAAAAGCTGCTGCTCACAGCCTGGGTGGGGTTGTAAATTGGGTAGGACAGGGTTGCAGGGAATCTCCAGGGCTGTGCAAACAGCAATGGCTGCCAGTCAGCCCTGCACCAGGGAGGTCTCTGCACAGGAACAATGACCATTGGGAGCACCTCCATCAGGAAGAAAGCCGCCCCCGCATTCCTGCCCCGATGCCAGACAGTCCAGTTTCTCCCCTTATCTGTCTGGGCCCCCCAGAGTCTCGCCCGGCAATGAACTAGTGCAGGTGGGAGCTTGTCTCTCCCTCCCGATTAAAAAAACGGCACACCTGGGTGCCAGCCCGTTCCACGCCTCCACACCTCCTACCAGCCTCAATGCACTTTCTTCACCTCTCTAGTTGTAGTACTTCCACTCAGCCAGCTTTCCCACGGTTTTGGATGATAGTTGTTATGTATTTTAGTTGTAATTTTGATATGATTGTAGGAAGCAGCAAGTACAGGTGTTCACCTATGCCACCATCTTGGTTCTCCACTTCTCAGGAATTTTATAAAAACAAACAACAACAAAAACAAGAGGCAGAGATAGGGCAATTGAGAAAAACCTATCCTTATAATGAAACCTTTGTGACTCTACTGATGGGGGTGCTTGCAAAGCACCAAGTATGTCATAATGAGGAAAAAACTAAGGCTGATCTAAAATCATGGACACATATGTTCAAAAATATGTTTGTTGCATGATTATTGGGTGCAAGGCCTTGGGATTAAAATGTTGAACAATACAGACATGCTTCCTGCCCTCACAATTTTGATAACAGTGGGGGATATAGAAAGGTAAACAGGCAATTACTATGTGGTATGATAAGTACCATAAAAGGGAGTACAGAAGGTTATAGGTGCTCATAAAAGGGAAAGTGATGTCTAACATTACAGAGATTGGGACTAGAGCTTTAGAGTCCTGAAAACCTGAGTTCAGATCCTGGTTTCACTGGTTTTAATCCATAACCTTGGCCAATTTATTTAATCTCTCTAAGCCTCAACTTTATCAACTTTAAAATAGGAATAATGCTATGTTGAGCTTAAAGGATTGATGTGAGCATTCATTGAAATGCATATCATAAATCTGGCAGAATGTCTGGTAAATGGCAAGCACCCAATAAAGATTTGCTAATAATATTAATGGTAACAATAAGCTGAGAACTGAAGCATGAGTACAACCAGGTAAAGTGGAGGAGAGGAAGGAGGGAGATTGTCCTAGGCCCATGTGCCCGCACGTGGTATTTTGTGGAAGAGCCACACTCAAGGGGCCAAAGAGCCGCATGTGGCTCGAAAGCCACAGTTTGCCGACCACTGTGACCTAGGCAAAGGAGAAATGCATACCCCGAAAAGCAATAGGAGGCACCTGGGGTGGGGTTAGAGGTGCAGCTGGATCTGGAAAGGCAAACAGAGCTAAGCTCAATGGGTTTATCTACAGTGGTTCTCAACCTTGGCTGTACATTAGAATCACCTGGGAATCTTTTTAAAATCCTGATTTCTGGGCCTCATCCTTCAAGGCCCAGCTACCCTCATCCGAGGATGAGGCCCAAAAATCAGGATTTTAAAAAGATTCCCAGGTGATTCTAATGTGCAGCCAAGGTTGAGAACCACTGGTTTATCAAGTTCATTAAAGGCCCCTCAAGACTTTTAATCACAGGAGGGACAAGGTCAGATTTGAGTTTTAGAAAGACCAGATTGGCCACAGTTCGGAGAATGGAATGCAGAGTGAGAAGACAGGAGGCAAGGGGTTCTGTGATAATAATTTTAAGGTAAGGCCTTGGCTGTGGAATTTCACAGTTAGGGAGGCAGGTGTCACATTAAAATATATATAACAATCCAACAAGGGCCTTCATGTTGGTATTAGCTAATTAGCATTTCATTCATTCACTTAGCATTTCATTCATTCAACAAGCATTTATTCACACCAACCAGGACAGCAAATTTGTGCTCTGAGAGATTTTAAAGGGAGCTAGTTACTCTGCATGGCCTGCTTTCCAGAAGCACCCCATCCAAAATGGCTTGGCTGGAAGGTCTGTTACTTTGGCGATCCACATCATGTGCAATGGCAGAGACCACACACCAGCAGGAAACTCAAGCTGGGAGGCAGTGCTATGTAGCAGATTAGGATGGAACCTAAGGTGTGAAGATGACTCCCCTTCACCCGGGGAAGGGGAAATGTCACTGTAACTCATCTGTGCACATTAGACTTCTTACTACTCTGGAAGGAGTAAATCTCCCATGGAACAATAACCAACATTCATGAAATGTCTTGTCCTATGCATTTCAGGTGGGTTAATGAATTCATTACAACTCTATGAAATAGGTATGATTATGTCCATTGTACAGGTGAGAACACTGAGGCAGGAGACACTCCCCCCTCCCCACCCCCAACCCCAAAGGTCACAGAATTAGATACAGTCTGATGTTTTTATCCACTACATTATGTGGCCTCTGGCAGCAGACCACCAGGCTGACATAAGAATAAAGTCAATTTAAAATGTATGCCTCAGAAATCTGACAGAGAAGAAAAATCACCTCCCACTTTAGGATTAGGAAGCTCAAAATTTGGAAGGTTTTATTATAAGAATAAAATGAAATGGATGATTAAATATGTGACAGTCTCAACAGGGATTGTACTACTATGCTCATCAAATAAGTATGATTTTTAAAGGATTTCAAAAATATATTTTACTCTTAAGTACAAACCTCAGCTCTGCCATATGGCCTAGGATATTTTAGAAAGTATTCAAAAGGAGTTCCATGCTTACCACTTTAAAACAGAGGGGGTCACCTCACAGATTCAAAGATGGAGAGGTGTGGCAATGGAGATAAAAGAGCTAAGAGAATGAGACCTGTTATTCTTTTGGTTTTCTGCTAAGGTAGGGTGACCAAAGCTAATGATCTCACTGCCAAATAAATACAATATGCTTATTCTCTCAGAACATGTAAGGTTCTATTAACCAACTAGCGAAGCGTGCTGTAGAATAAGCTCTATGAGGCATTGCAATATAAATCGAATAAAGGCAAAAAGGGGGAAAAAAAATCCCTATCCCTCCAGATACAAAAGAAGCCACTAGCTTTTTGCAATGCCACTTGATGCCAATAGCAACATAGCGTCCTCAGCCAGGGCTCTCAGAGGGCAACGAGAAGAATCTCAGGCCGGTTGGTATTTTAAAATCCAATCTCACTCTATTTGTCTCTTCCCACCAGCCTACCTTGTGTTTAAAGCAATCACAGCCATTTTCACAAGCTGCAATATTTTAAAGTAGTCCCCATCCCTTGAGAACACCTAAAGCTCTGTTATGAGTTCAAAAATATTGAAAATAAAACTATGGAATTTGTGAAACAACTATTTCTAATTAAACACACACACACACACACACACACACACACACACACACACACACAGCCCGAAAGTGGAAAGTATGGCTTTTCAAGCTATTTCAGTCTCATATTTGACTCCAGTTCACCCACAAACCACTCTCCTTTCATTCATTCACTTGGCAGTCCTTTTCCGAGGACTCACTCTCCACCACTCAAAAGTAACTTGGGATGCCCTAGGTCTCTAGGCACCCGCACCCCGTTAATTCATTGGGCCCGCCCCGCCCTACTCCCAGCTCCAGGCAGAACTTGGAGGGTCCAGTGTCACCACCTGGCACTGCCCCCTGGAGTCCTCGCCCAGCCTCCACCAGCCCGCCCGCCCGGAGCGGCACCCTTCCCTGCCTCCGTCCCCTGGGAGACACTGTGAGTAGTATTGTCTTCCCTGCTTTGTAATCTTCACAAATAAAAATGCCTGTGAGATGGATTCCCCACCCCACCCACCTGCTCGAGGCGCGCAACCACACTCCTTCGGGTCCTCTCCAAGGCTCCCGAGCTGCGCCGACCCGGCCGCGGGAGGCGTGAACAATGAACTTCTCTCTCTCCGACTTGCTGGTACACACCCTCGCCCCCGAAAGGGAAGTTCTGAACTAGCCCGGGGGCCAATGCCGCGATCTCCCCGGGCCACTCCGGCCCGGGCGGTAAGGGGAGGGCCCCGCGCGTCCCCGGCCGCGCCCTCGCGTCGCCGGGCAGGCAGTTACCTCCTTCCTCCGGCTCGGCGCCCCGGGGCGGGTGATGAGAGCCGTCTCCTCGCACACCACGGCCACGTCCTCCACGAACACGCAGTCCGGGAGGCTCTCGTCGGCCGGCAGCGTCACCACCTGCAGCCCCAGCTTGCTGCCCAGCACGTCCACGTAGAGCTGGTGCTGCCGCTCCGCGCGGGCGAAATCCACCTCGTCGCCCTTGGCGCGCCTCAGCGCGTGCTGGCACAGGGACTCGGGCAGCGCCCGCACCACGGCGTGGGTGGCCCGGCCGAAGACGGCGGGGTGGCCGAGCGCGGCCATGGCTCCGAGCGGAGGCGAGGCTCCGGCGGCGGCGGCGGCGGCGGGGCGGGGAGGCGGGGGCGGCGCGCGCCGAGCCTGCGAGCGCCCGGCGACTCCCGTCGGCAGCCGGGGACTGTGGTGCGGAAGGCGCCCGCTCGCGCCCCGAGCCCTGCCCGCGCCACTGAGCATGCCCAGAGCTCGGGGCGCCGGCCCGCGCGCAGCCCGCGCCCACCCCGCGCTCCCCGGTGCGCGGCAGCCCAGGCGGGAGTGGGAGTGGCGAGCCCCGCGCGAAGAGCGGGGTTGGGGGAGGCGGTCAGCACGGGAGGTGGGCGCAGGTCGGGGGCACCTCGGCCAACAGTCACGAAATCCGGACCTGGCTTTACCTGCTTTCTGCCTCAGGTGCACGCACCTCCTCCTGGGAGAACTTGGGGAGTCGCAATGGTCTTGCCAGAGCGACTGGAGGGCTTCTTGCTGGTCAGGCGGCAAACGATGGAACTATTTTGTTGGTTAAGTACCTTGACCGCTCTCCCTACTCTCCTGTTCTTGGGTTGCTCAGCATGTGTTCCCGTTTACCCCCCACCCCCGGTTCTTAGGGCGAGAATCTGCCTTCTCACCCAAGTCCACAATACCTTGACTTTCTTTGCGAATGACCCCTTACCGCACGGGAGACTCGATATGATTAAAACATTGTATTTCTTCCAGTCTTTGAGAAAAAGGAAGAGTTCAAGAAACCCATACAAAGAGACAAAAAGAGACATAGAAACTCAACAGTGTTTCAAGGACAGTCACCTCTCCCGAACAATGTGATTCTTGCATGTTTGTTTGGAGGGCCAACAGCGGTAGGGAGGGAGGCAGAGACCAAAGGTGCTTTATCCAAAAAAGACATGAGCTCACCTTGTGCGGTGTTGTGCAGCATCATAATTCTTGTCATTGAGTGAGAGGGTTTCCAGCCTTCTCGGCCTGTGCGCCGCTGTGGGATTCCCGTGGTCCCTGTGGAAGGTTTCTTTTACCATGCCCTCAGGGAGCGCCTTTTCCTTCCTTCCATTTTCCCCCTCTCATATATCAAAGATTAAACAACCCATGGGTTCTGCTTTTTTTCTTTTCTTTTTTTTGAGGGAACTATCCACTTCAAAAACCAGGTTATAACTACAAAATAAACTCAGGTAATCTTTCTTATATTCTGTAGAACGTTTCTAACTTAAAGATTGATTAGACCATAGACCCCTAGATTTGAATGGGACCATGGAAACCCTCGCATCTAACTTCCCATACACATGTTCTTGAATTACAGCTAAAATATCTATGACAGTTATTGGACCTGACCTTGGACATTTTAAACCTCACTTACAAAGTACTAGTATATTCTGCTTTTGAAGAGCAATATGGTTAAAAATGTCTTCATTTTGGGCTTATATCCCACTCACTCGAGTTCTGCCTCCTGGCGTGACCTAACATGCTAGTATTCTTCACAGCATTCTCCTGTCTGAAGACAGTTAGGATATCCTGCCTCATGCTCCCTTCCCACACACCATCCTGACACCTTCCAGGCCTTGAGACTGAACCACCAAAAACTAACTAGTGATTTGGTTTCTAAGTCCCTTCAACATTCTGGTCATCTTCCTTTTGATGAAGGATTACACCAGTAATCCTTTAAAATCATGGTATCAGGAAAAGAAACAATTCTTCCTGTGTGGTCTGATGCCACCCAGACTACAGCAGATCCTTTGTGCCAGATGCTAGGCTTCTATTAACACTGACTAATATTGTATTTGCTTTTTTGATGGTTTGGTGCCAAGGACCAGGTCATCATAGCCTTCTTGCCAGAACTCTGATCCCAGTTCTTAGGAAATAAGGTTTTCTAGGAGCAGATCTAGGATGGTGAGGATGGTCAAACAGTGGTTCCCAACTGAGCCCAGAGAACTTGCTACCTGCCTTCCTTCCCCTCTCCCAAGGGTAAAATTTAAATTTATCCAGGTGATGTGGCATTTCTTACCATCATCAATTAAGGGTCTTAAATGAAGGACAGCTCTAACCCTGGCACTGGGGAATGGACCAAAAGGAAAATAACAAACCTTTCTACTAGGCTCTACTTCTGAAGTACAACTTAAGGGGACCCAGGCTGCCCAATTGGCACCAGTCTAGTGTCAGAAATCACTGAATGGTATCATCATCGGACAGTGCGTTCCGACTAATGCTGCAGGTAAAAGTTGACTCAGGTGCTGAGCTTGCCCAGGTAAAAATATGGATACTTGTTCACCCATTTACCCAAAATTAAAACTCTATCCATCTCCTGTTTGCCTCTACATAGCAACCTTAATTCATGCTGTGCCTTGTTAGTGCTTGAATGCTTTGCCTGACACCCAGTGCCCGGAGCCTCACTATGAACAGAGTCCTGTGTGCAACTTTGGGCTCATTTCAGCCTTGCAGCCAATTAAAACCTGAACGTTTTTTTCCTAAAAAATGATGTTAACCATATATAAATTGGGCTGCTGGGTTTTGAAGTCTAAATTCGTACTTATCCCTATTAAATGTTATCTGCTTCATTCCAGCTTGTCTAGTTTTGATTCTGCCATCTCGTGCATTATTTATTACCTCTCGTTTTGTGTCATCTGAAATTTGATAAGTATGCCTTCTGTCTCCTCTAAGCAGTTGTCAAAAGTGTTAGAATGTGTATATTGGTGAAGAGAATAACAAAAACACCCACTGCAGTAAATTATAGTTTACATGCTTTCCTGCCTGAGCAATGAAGGACTGTTTTTAGGAAAATGGATTTTATTGAGCCTAATATATTTACAAATTCATTTTCCCAACAAATACTAGTATTTATTGAAAATTCCCAAAACATTAACACCATGTTATGCACTTCAGAGTCATACAAGAAGCATAAAAACATGATCCTTGACCTCGATGAGCTCACAATCTCACTGGAAAAACAAGACATCCAAAATTGGAGCTATGATATGATAAGAGGCAGAGACAACCAAATGCTACAGGAAGTCGAGGGAAAGAGATATCACTGTGGCTGATGGGAATGGAATAGAACTGCTTGAAGGCAATTGGACCTTATTTAGGCATTGAATAATTTTTAGGATGTAAATAATTGAGAATTCTAATGAAAAGTATGTACTAAAGCCAGGAACAAGAGATAGATCAGCTCAATTCACATATGTATCAGTTAAGGTAACTCCAGCTGCTATAAAAAAAAATGACTCTAACACATATAATGGCACAAAGTTGATAGAAAAGTATCTCTTTTTCACTTAAAGTCTAACAAACATGGTTCTGATTGTTGTCTGACTCTTCTCCAAGCAACATTCAGGGTTCTAGCCTTCTTCCATTTTGTGGCTCCAGCTCTTCAAAATTTGGCACCACGCTCACCATGCCCACTTTCCTCAAGCAGAAAGAACGGGAAAGAACATATAGCACCATGTGAGAGACTTAATGGGCCAGGCCAGGAAGTGATACACATCACCTTGCTCGCATCCCTCTGCTGGAACTTGTTGACATAGCTACAATAACCACAGGGAAGGTCTGGAAAATATAGCCTCTGTGGGCCCAGAAAGAAGATGAAACAGGTTGGGGAAATAGCTGTTTTTCCCCCACAATACAATGGGGAAATAAAGGTAGATAGGTGGGCTAAGCTTTCATCACCTGAGCAATGGAGAGACAC
This sequence comes from Myotis myotis, assembly GCF_014108235.1. Lineage (NCBI taxonomy): Eukaryota > Metazoa > Chordata > Mammalia > Chiroptera > Vespertilionidae > Myotis > Myotis myotis. The sequence continues at coordinate 62,930,536 of NW_023416324.1, forward strand.
TTGGTTTGGAGAATGAGTGTAGATTCTGGAGCCAGACTATGGGTAGAAGCTTGGTTCTCCTATTTTATTATTGTACTAGAGGCCTGGTGCACGAAAATCTGTGCGCTCAGCCTGGCCTGCACCCTCTCACAATCTGGGACCCTTCAGGTAGGGTCCCTAGGCCTGGCCTGAAATCAGGGCCTATCAGGGCTTTCCTTCCCAGCTACAGGCAGCTGGCCCCACCCCCGCCTCTGCCTCTGCTTGCCATCTGTGCAGTGCTGCTCCCCCCCTCCCCTGCCACTGGTGGCCTCCCTCTGTAGGTGACAGGCATGGGGTGCAATGGCTTGGCTGACCTGGGCCTCCCTCTGCAGGGCGATCGCTGGCCAGTCGCACACCTGCCACAGAGTCGCTGTAAGTGGCCTGGGCCTCCCTATTTTCTGGGGGGTGGGACCAGCCCTGCGAGGGGCCGTCTGCCTACCTGATCACCCCTAACTACTTGCCTGCCTACTTGATCACCCCTAACCACTCTGCCTGCCTGTCTGATCACCCTTAACTGCTTCCTTGGGGGTGGAGCCAGCCCAGGGAGGGGCCCTGGTGGTTCTGGTCTCTGGTCATTCCAGTCATTATGCTTATGGTGGCTGGCCTTTTATGATATAGGACTAGACGCCCAGTGCACGAAATTCGTGCACTGGTTGGGGGGTATCTCTCAGCCCGGCCTGCACCCGCTTGCAATCTGGGAGCCCTCGGGAGATGTCTGACTGTCCAACTGCTGGTTTAGGCCCGATCCCACACCAGCAGTCAGACATCCCTCTCGCAATCTGGGACCTAACTGCTGACTCCTAACTGCTCGCCCGCCTGCCTACCTGATTGCCCCTAATCACTCTGCCTGCCTGCCTGATTGCCCCTAACTGCTCACCTGCCTGCCTAATCTCCCCTAACCACTCTGCCTGCCTGCCTGCCTGATCGCCCCTAACCACTCTGCCTGCCTGCCTCATTGCCCCTAACCACTCTGCCTGCCTGCCTGAGTGCCCCTAACTGCTCGCCAGCCTGCCTGATCGCCCTTAACCATCTCTGCCTCAGCCCCACCACTGCAGCTCCATCCAGAAAGATGTCCGGAATGACGTCTGGAAGATCATTCGGCTGTCCAGTCTAATTAGCATATTATGCTTTTATTATTATAGATTATCTTAGATAGGTCACATAACATCTCTTTGACTCAGTCTCATCTCATCTCTAAAATGCTGAGAAAAGTGCTTATAATAGTCCCTAGCACCTAGTAGGTATTATTATTCCTTGACAGGTTTGAACAGAAGGCTTTGAACATGACTTCCTACCAAAAGCCAAACTACATATCCACATCTACTGAATTATCAGAGTCATACTGGTATCCTAATGCTTTCCAACAGAACCTGTGGTCTTCCTAAATTTTGTAATAGATTTAATCCGAGGTACTGTGCTAGGCACTGGGGATGTAATTGTGAATGACAATGTGGGGCTTAGGGTCAACGTGCTCCTTCTGCTCTTCCACACATTTCAAGACCTTTGTGACTATTCCCTGTTTAATTCCCTCTATTTGAAATACTTACAGCTGTTTCTATTTTCCTGGCTGAACACTGATTGATAGAAAGGCAGTTTTTCTTTATCCCATGGTAATATTGCTGGTACCTACATTGGAAGTCAATTTTAGATAACAATTATTTCAGGTTTTAAGAAACATTCTTGCCTTATTCCTTTCTTATTCAATGTCTAGCAAATACAAGATTTACTTTTATTGGTGATGGGTGTTTGGGTGGAATCCTGAAGGAGAATGAGGACTCAAGGGTGTCCTCGTCCATCCCAAAGGCTAGAAGTACTGGATCAATAAGCATCATAAGTCTGCAATCTGACACTAAGTTCTAAGTGTTCCCTCATGAGAATAATTAAATTTGACACAAAAACCTTTACTGTGACAGAAAGAAGCCCATTACATCCAAGGAGTGAGTGATGTTTGATCAAATGAGCAAGCATTGGGTTATAGACAGAAGATGGTTGGTTTCAGGAGAGCCAGGGCTCTGGTTCCTAAAGTTAAGATATATAAACTCCTAACCTCAGTTTCTTCAATTTTCATCTGGAAATTTATTCATCAAACAAATAATTACCAAGTACCTGCCATGTGTATGGTAGAGGAATACATAAAAGCAGTGACTAAGGCATCATGTATCTGACTTTGACTCCTGGCCTTCCTGCATTCTAGTTGTGTAAAGTTGGTGTGCCCCAGGCTCATGCTCCACCATTTTCTGTCTTGCTCTATAAGCCCTGGAGGACTGACCTTCATGGACTGTTTCACCTGAGATCCCATTATTATTGGCTTTGGCCAATGGGAGATGCTTGCAAGAGATTGGAGGGTTAGAGGAGAGAGAGGTCAACATATTAATTCCTCTCACTCCCTTCCCGCTTTTTCATGGTTCTAGCAACAGCTGCATCCTTCTATAACTACAGCCTCCTGCACACCCCTACTGGGGATTGAGCCCACAACCTGGGCATGTTCCCTGACCAGAAATCTAACCAGCAACCTCTTGGTGCATGGGCGATGTTCAATCCACTGAGTCACACCGGCCAGACTCAGCTAAGAATTTTGAAGAGAATGTTTAATAAAGTATATACTTTTAGAGGTATAGACAGGATAAAGCAAACCAACGAGGGATGTTGGGGCACCAAGGGACTAGCAAAAATGGGAAGCCATTACCATTCCTAGATGTAGATAATTCAAAGAACATCATCAAACAGTTCAAGGTCAGGTGTAGAAAACTGACCACTTCTTTCCAGAGAATAACAGTCAGGAATTCTAGCTTTACTGCTTTCAACAACGTCTTTACATCAAACAAGTACTGATGGCTGTTATGTCAGATCCATCTATCACTTCTGCAGTTACTCATCAACATTCGGAATGCCAGTATTTGCAATGTCAGGAAACACTTTGAGAAGCTGGTAAGAGTGGATGGCCCCATGCACACACAGTCTCCTTGTACACTAAATATTGCCAAATGCTCTTTCTGAAAATGTTGAGTTGCCTTTTTTTTGCATCTTTTAAAAATATTCATAATGTCATGTGCTTAAAAGTGGGCTTTGAAATATGTGCTACTTATTTCCATGTAGGTAGTTACAGAATCAAGCTAGGAGCTGGAATCACCAAACAGGGGTTACCAAACAGGCATGTACCCTTGAACAGAATTGAACCCGGGACCCTTCAGTCCTCAGGCTGATGCTCTATCCACTGAGCCAAACTAGCTAGGGCAAGAAAAAACCCACATAAAAGAAAATAATTCTTTGCTGAGTATGCCATTTATTTTTATCAGGGGTCTCACTTGGATCAATTGAATTTATGTGTAAAGTAGGAGTTCCATTACCTTGCTCTCTGAGTTGTGTTGAGGCTGAAATGTGACAGCATGCACAAAAGGTCTTTCCATTGCCCCTGGCACCAGGAAGCATTTGATTAATGATTATCACTAATATTAATAGCTATTGTAAGTTTAGTGCCAAACCCTATGATGAATACCAAAGTTTCCACCTGCCTGTGTGTAAAATGCCCATTTCATTGACTCAAAATATACTCAAGTTCTTCAAATGAGATAAAGTACCTGCCTCAGTAATGGGCACACTATAAGCACTCAATAAGTGCTCTTAGCTCTTCAGAGCTCAGCCTTCTCTTCCCACACTCTCCCAAACAAGCAACATTTCTCTTTTTAGAATTTCTGTAACACTTTCTGTATTCTCTCTTATGCCGCTTATTACTTTCTCTAAGCAGTGTAATAACCCATTGATTCCAGAGTCATCAATTTCATTACAACCACATTAGGGGCTAACGAGATCATCAAAGTATATTGGAAATGTGTTGAGTTTAAATGACAAGTTTGTGATGAATTATGATGCTATGTAGAGGTTAGTGTAGCCCTAAACTGTTAAAATCTTCACCTGAACATGTTTTTATTGATTTTAGAGAAAGGGAGAGAGAGAGAAACATCAATCTGAGAGAGAAACATTGATCAATGGCTTCCCTTACACATTCCAATTGGGTTTTAAACCTTCAATCTTTGGTGTACAGGATGATGTTCCAACCAACTGAGCCACCTGGCCAGGGTGCCCTGAATTTTTATACTTCTATCTTTCTTTCTTTTTCAATTTCTCAGAACTTTTTGCAACATTATCTTTCCACAAGTATTTTTAACAAATTTTTCTTACCCAAATGTATGTTTGTAGGGGAAGAAATAGATGAAGAGAAGAGCCCTTTCAGTTTTTAAATAGTCTAAATGAATAAAAGAAAAACATTCTTTATAGTTGAAACATATATATGCGTGAGCACACACACACATATGCACACACAAAGCATGCATTCCAGAGCTCTGATTAGCCCCCCTCGTTTTTCTTACGAAATTAAGTCACTTCATTTCCTTATGAAAAACAATGAAATGTCAGTTTTGCAATACCAGGGGATTTTTATGTTTGCTTTTGTGGTATCAACCCACAATTGTTTTAACATTGCATTAGAAACACATGTTCCAGGCATCCTCCCTCATGCCTTCCTCTTTTGCATCAATGGCATTGCTCTCTCCTGCTCCCTGTTTTATTGCTTATAAATGTTGGTGTTTCTCAGAGTCCCCTAGCCTCACTATCCCTTCCTCCAGCATTACACGCTCCCTCCTGTGGATGAGCTAATCTGGGCTCATGACTTCAAATACCATGTCAATCCTAACAATGCCCAAATCTTCATTTCTGGTCCTGTGCTCTTTGCTGAGTTTCAGAACAGCCTAGAAGACATCCCTGTTTGTCCCACAGGAACTTCAAAGTCAACGTGTGCAAAGCTACATTAATTGTGTTGTGCCCAGAATTGCTCCTTCTCTCCTTCCATTCTCTCTTCTATTTACACAGAGAATTGCTCAAGCCAGTAATCTAAGTATTATCCTTAATTTCACGTTCTCCTTTGCCTCCACATTTAATCACTCATCATGTTCTGACAGGTTAATCTTCTTAAAATGACTCAAATCCCTCCATGTCTCTTCACCCATTCTGCCACCACCTAGTCTGGAATATAATTAGTGGTCTCCTGGATTATTGCAACAGCCCTCCTATCCAGAGTGGTTTTCCAAAACTGCAAATATGACCATGTCACTTTCTTGTTAAATCCTCCAGTGGCTTCTCAGTACCCTCGGAATGAAGTCCAAATGTCTTACCATGGCTCACAAGAATCCCCTTCCCATCCTCATTCTGGTCACTTCCCCATTCTTTGCCCATGCTGTTCTATAAACTTGAATGTGGTTGACCCATCCCTAATTTTCCTTTAAGTAACTCCTAATCCTCCTTTAAGACTCAGTGAAGGCATCACTCCTTCCAAGAAGGCTTCTCCAGCCCCCAGCATGGATGTGACACATCTGTACCCCTGTTTACCCTCATCACACAGTGCTGCATTATTTACTAGTCTGAGGAGCAGACACATTTTATTGCTAAATCCTCAATCCCGGTATTCAGAGAATAGCCTAAAGCAATGGATGGCATTCACCGCTCCCTACTTTCATCATCCCACCCTCATAAGAATGGGTTTCAGTTCTTACAAAATAAGAGGATTATACCAAGCCCTCTTCCAGCTCCAAGAGTCTATGATTCTTTTGCTCCAAATGCCTATTAATTGCCTTGGGGTAGTGGAGAGTTCATAGTCTGGGTTTGAGTCCTGGCACTGTCACAGCTGTGTGACCACGCACAATTTGCTTAACCTTTCTGAGCTTCAGACCTTCGTATGTAAAATGGGAATAGTGATCCCAATCTTAGATGAATATGAAGAGGATAAAATAAAATTAAACAAGTGAAACATGATTTCCCTATCCTTCCCAATAGTTATGATAGTCAGTATTTAGATAGGCTTTTCTGTCCTAACCGGTTTGGCTCAGTGGATAGAGCGTCGGCCTGCAGACTGAAAGGTCCCAGGTTCGATTCCGATCAAGGGCATGTACCTTGGTTGCGGGCACATCCCCAGTAGGAGGTGTGCAGGAGGCAGCTGATCAATGTTTCTCTCTCATCGATTCTAACTCTCTATCCCTCTCCCTTCCTCTCTGTAAAAAATCAATAAAATATATATATAAAAAAATAGGCTTTTGTTCAAATCCTGGCTCCACCACTTACTCCTGCACAATCCTGGTTGGTCAGTTTTATACACAGAGCTTCGAGTTTCTTCATTTGTGAAATAAATCTTATATATTATATGTCTACATATATAATAGCCTAAGCGACCGCTTGACCATTTGACCAGTAGCTATGAAACTGCACCAGGCCTCTAGTGCACCATGCCTCTAGTACGCATATAAGATCTTTGGTTAATCTCTTCCTGCCCTCCCCCCACCGCCCTTCCCTCTGAGATTCGTCAGTCTGTTCCATGTTTCCATGCCTGTGCATTGAGCATCTGCCCTAGTGTGTTATAAAGATGAATGAGATGATCCACGTAAAGCTTTATAACATATGGATCAAATAAGCACTCAATAAATATTTCTGGCTTCTGTGATGATGGTAACATTATTTTCCTCATTATGACTTTACTTTTCTCACTCTTTGTTCCAGTTATGTATTGTTGCTTAATAAACTGCCCGGAAACTTGGTGGCTTAAAACAATCATTTTATTTTGCCGATGATTTGTAGATCAGGAATTTGGGAAGGGCTTGCCGAGAGGGTTATCTCTGATCCATGAGAAATTGGTTGAAGCAGCTGGATGGAGGATTCACTCCCAAGATGACTTCCTCACTCACATCTCTTGTGCCTCAATGTTCCTTAGCCTCTCTTTCTCCACATGAGTCTCTTCCTCCAGGGCCTCCACATGTGGCTTGAACTTCTCATAAATGGTGGTCTCAGAGTAGTCTGGTGGTTGGCTTCCCAGAGATGAGGTGTGGAAGCTGCCAGGCCATGTAAGGGCTGCACACAGAACCAGCTCAGCATCTCCGCGGCCATCCTGGGTTGGTAAAGGCAGTCACAGGCCTGTCCAGACTCAAAGAGAGAGGAAACAGACACTCCACGATGAAAGGAGTGCCCATCACTAATCAGCCACATGCTCACTCTCCATGTTCTGCTATTATTCCAGGATGGTAGTTCTATAACTCTTCCAGAAAATTTACCTTCCATTTCTGAGGTTTTGCTAACCTTTTCTGAGTTAAAATCAGGGCTGATTCATGTAGACCTATTTACACAACTAGCACTATTTACTGACTAGCGTGAGGCTCTAGGGCTGTCTAGGGAAAAAGAGATATAAAACAAATAATCATATAATTAAATACTTATTGCCGGAGGCTGGTCCATCCTTGTTGCTTGACACAGTCGCTACACTGAAGAAACATCTGCACAGCATATATTTCAAAGGACCTGGCATACTATTCTTAATATGTTTGCTCCCCTTCTTAGTGCTATGAGGGCCAACCTTCCCTGAGAAAGGTTGTTTCCCCAGGTGGGGGTTTTTCCCTGGAGTTAGGGATTAACAGGACTAAGGAAGGGAATAAATCAGTAAAACCCCTTAACTAAGTGCCAGGCGGGTAGTTAATCACCTTAACTACGAACAATCACACTTAAGCTACATAATCTTTACTTAGGATAATCTCCTTCAGTTACTTCCTTGTAGCTTAACAGAACAGTAGAGTAGTGACCTTAGAATGGAGTTAACAGCATTGGAATAGAATGGATAGGATTAAAATGAACAGAACTAGATGGAGATGGGATTTTGGGCAAAGGTCAGATAAGAAACTATGGACATGAAACAAGGAACTGTAGAAGGTCAAGGGAGGACCCAAAACATACCATGATGTGATTATAGAGTCATGCTTATAGGATCAAATGGTATAAATACAGATGTAACAGGAGAATGAGAAGAGAAAACCTGGCTACACTAATCATCTGAATGCTGCTGTCTCCGTGTCCATCATTCTTTGCCGACTCCGTCCACACCTTTGGGAACCCCTGGATCCACTGGGACTGGACCCCAACAACTTATAACTCAGTGCTATAAAGGAAAAGAACTAGATACTCTGTGCATATATAATAACAGAAATTCACCTGAGGAGGTGACTTTTGAGCTGAGACTTATAGGATTTTATTAACTAAAATTGGAGAAGAAATTCCAAACCAAGGAAATATGTGAGCAGAGGCAAAAGGTGAGAGGGAGCTTAATGTGTATGAGGAAATTTTAAAAAAATAATGTGCTGCAGCTGGAAAGTGGGTGATATTGTGAACCTTGTTTTAAAAGTGAGGAAACTGAGTCAGAAGCCTGCTGAGAGCCTTCTACAAGGTCAGGGCTCCACCAAGCATGCCTCCCTAGTGATGGGCAGTTTGCTAATGATAAGCAACCTGCCCTCAGGCCTCTTCCACAGCTTTTTACAACTAGAAGAGCTACTGCTACAAACCCAAAGCTGCCTTATGTGAGAGACATCTAGACTCAGATAAATCACCCTAAGAAAACATTATCTGCAGAAAATATAACAGATTCTCGTGGTATTACAGATAAAAGCGTAGTTTAAATGTAAATCAAGACTCACTCATGCCAAGATTATCTAACTCTTTAAAAATGATATGTGATTCACACTTCTATCTCCATTATATATATTTTAACTTTTATGTGACAGCTAGAGGAAAACGATAATTTGTGTTCATATAGATCACATAAGTAGCTACTTACTAAATTTTCCAGAAGTCATTTAAACACCTCAGCAAGTCAGTATATGCATTAATGTAAAACACTGCACAGATGATCTATAATTTACTGGTCTAGGAAATTTTATGCTTTTATGCCCTAGTAGTATATGGACTACAGTTTTCTTTTCAGTTCTTAAGTTATTTTAATGTATTTATTATCATTGAAAAATTAATTAACTATGCCATCTGCCAACTCAAACGTGGAAAAAAAATTTAAAGGTTTTTAAAGAAAGACTTTTTTTTTAATATAGAAAGAAAAAAGAAAGAAGATTGCTTTGGAAAACAATTATTTTTCCTGTGGGAATGCTGTGATAGATACATTATTTTAGGGAGAAAGAGCACACAAGTAGTATAAAGTAGGTCCTCCCACCAACCCATGATTTCACTTTCCACAGTTTTAGTTACCAGGAGTCAACAACAGTCCAAAAAATTAAATGGAAATTACAGAAATAAAAAAAAAAAAACCAATCTCATAAGTTTTAAATTATGAGCCATTCTGTATGGTGAAATTTTATACCAGCTATGTCCTTCCCCAGAAGTGAATTGTCCCTTTGCCCAGTGTAACCACACTATATAGAGGATACTCACCCATTAGTCACTTAGTAACTGTCTTGATTATCAAATCAGTTATCAGAGAGACCACATTCACATAACTTTCATTAGAGTATATTGTTATAATTGTTTCATTGTATTATTGTTGCTGCTAATCTCTTCCTGTGCCTAATTTGTAAATTAAACTTTTTCATAGGCATATTATGTTTAGGGGGAAAAAACAAAACAGTATTATCCACAATTTCATGCATCCACTGGGGGTCTTAGAATTTATCCACCACATATAAAGTGGGGCTACGATATAGAAAAATCAGAATTTCACTTTTATGGAAAACCCATGAGTTCCCACAAAAGACCATACAATGCATCTTTAAGAAGAAATGAAAGAAGTTTCAACTTTAGTTTGCTTTTGCCAAGAACTCTTTCTGACATTGTAATTAAAATTAGGGATTATCTTTTCAGTTGTATCTTTACTTTTGTGATTTAGTTAATATTTCGTGAGCTTTACAATATTGTCTGTTTCATTGCAACTTCATTCTGATCCTCATCAGAAATTGTCATTGCCTGATAAGGTGGAGTTCTGGGGAAGAAGCTGGGCATTTTCAGGAAAGACTGATGGATGTCAACTGGTGAAGAATGGGCTGGTAACATTTTAGGGAATAATTCTCAGGACCTTATACCACTCTATAATATTGTATTCTATGTAATTTTATATTACTTTATAATATTTAGTCCAAGGAATGCGGTAAAAGTAATACACCTTGTAAAAGGAATTATATTTCTACTAGTGGCCTGGTGCACAGAATTTGTGCACGTGTGTGTATGGGGGGGTTGGGGGGGAGTTCCCTCAGCCCAGCCTCCACCCTCTCCAATCAGGGACCCCTTGGGGTATGTCCGACTAAACCAGAAGTCGGACATCCCTCTTGCAATCTGGGATCGCTGGCTCCTAACTGCTCACCTGCCTGCCTGCCTGATTGCCCCTAACTGCCTCTGCCTGCCTGTCTGATTGCTCCTTAACTGCTTCTGCCTGCCCCTAACTGCCCTCCCCTGCTTGCCTGATCTCCCCTAACTGCTTCTGCCTCGGCCCCACTACAATGGCTTTATCTGGAAGGAAGTTGGACGTCCGGAAGATGGCCAGTCAACCTGGTCTAATTAGCATATTACCCTTTTATTAGTATAGATTGCCTGTTGAAAGCTTAAACATAATTTTTGTTTTACTTTAATTTGCATTTTTCTTTTAAAAGATTCATGGCTCAGTGGTTGAGCATCAACCTCTAAATAAGGAGGTCACAGTTTGATTTCCTGTCAGGGCACATACCTGGGTTGTGGGCTTGATCCCCAGTAGGGGGTGTGCAAGAGGCAGCCAATCAATGATTCTCTGGCAGCCAATCAATGATTCTCTCTTATCGTTGATGTTTCTCTCTTTCCCTCTTTCTTCTTCTCTCTTAAATCAATGAAAATATATTCAAAGAATAATAATAATAAAAGATCATGGTTTGCTATACCCTAAGAGACAGTAACCAAAAAACTTAAAGTAGTAAAAAACCTGATATTATTTCCCTCCCTCCCTCATGTTTCTCTTATAAAATAACATCAGAAGGAAATTAAAAACTTAATTAAATTAAATGAGCTGAATACTAATATTACCATGAAAAGTGTTTACACCACTAATTGTTTTTTTTTTTTTAGTATTATGAAAATGTTCACACAGTGTGAAAGTAGGGAAGGTTTGACCACAAATCAAAACAGGCAGTAATAGTACCAGCAAAATGCCAGACAATTAAATATTGCTTGTTTAGTTTGCTGAGTCTTGTCTTAATCCCTGAGGGTGAAAATGGTGCTTTATCTACTTGGGGAGAGTCCTGTTGGATTGGCCTAATCTTATTTCCTGGAAGAGTTCATGTAGATCTGATTTGGGAATTTCCAGAAATGGAAATCTTGACACATACTGGAATCTAAGAAAGTAATATTTCTTTGTCACCTAGTTCTAAAGAAGTCACTCAATTAAATTCAAAGAGCACATGTCTGCTCTCGTAGAAACAACTGCAAACAACTAAAAGAGAAAACAGAACATGTGATAAAACAGCTACTTCTTCAGAGGAGTGGGAGCATGAAACCATTGTGGATAGTTCAACATTTCTATCAGGAAGTCAAACTGTGATACGGTCAAAATTCATCTCAGAAGTTCTTCAATGCTCCCCCTCCTGACCCTCAACTGTTAGCGACTCCCATCCCTGCATTCCCCCTATCAGCTTGGGCTTAACCTGCCCCCTCCGATAACCAAGCTGTACTGCTCTGGAGTTCATTCTCTCAGATTCCTCCTAAGTGACTAATTAAACATAGTAAACTGATTTGTACTAGGACCCTAGTTAATGACAATTACTTTAATCAGCTCAACACTTTTTAATTGAGTGACTAAGTATGCTTGGCACTGTGGCTAATAATCTGCTTAAGAAACAGTTTCTTTATTTAATAAATTGGGAACAACTTGGAAGCCTTACAATAAGGGAGTAGTTAAATAAATCATAGTACATCCATACCGGCAGGATACTCTGAAGCCACTAAAAAGAAAGCTTTTGAAAATCATGCTTCCATCCATTATGGATATTAACTAAACTTATTGTGGTAATCATTTCACAATATGTATGTATATCAAGTCCTTATGCTGTGTACCTTAAATGAATACAGGGTACAATGTCAATAATATCAATAAAACTGGGGGAAAATGACAATAATGCTTTAGTGATACCAGTTGCATTTTAAAATTGTGCATAGGAAAAAATAATAAAATACAATAGCAACTTTGTTTATCTTTAAGACGTGGAATTGTATGTGATTTTTATTTTCTTCTAACTTTTGTATACTTTCCAAATTGTTTTTTCCTAATTTTTTTTCAAGGAGCATATACTTGGGCTATAACTAGAAAATAAATAAACATCATTTCTAAAGACAATTTTTCTCTGGAAGAGTTGTCAATCTAGTCCAGATGACACTAATTTGAAAACAAACTATTAGTACGTGTTATAGTTTGTACAAGGTGTTATGAGAACCACTAACTACCCCATATAGGTGATGGAAGATTTAATATGCTACTATTCCTAATAATTTTGTAAAGATCTTTAGTATTATAAGGAAAAGTACAGTTCACAGTTGCCTATCTGAAACCTTTGGTGCCATATATGTTTTAAAACCTAAGACTTTGGGGATTTTAGAAAGGTAATAAGGTGAGTATTTGTGTTTACACACCACCACCTCCCTCCCCAGTGGGCCTGGGGCAGCACCTCATATCCAATATATTTATTCCCATTTAGTGAGAATCAGGATTAAATCAGGTTAGGCCACCAAATTTGTTACTGAAAGTCTTGCTTTCCAGAGTCCTTTGGATTTCTGAATTACAGATAAAGAATTGTCCACCTGGATAAGAAATGTGGGGACTTAGTACCAGAGCCTGTGCAAGGTGCCGTTTCTTACATATTTCTCAGCTCTTGGTCATCAGGCCTAACAGTTGCTCTGGTTGTAGGAGTCATAAAACTGCTGTTGGTTCATGTTAGAGTGTGTGATCATGTTTGATCATAGATGCGCACTCCAGTAGTAAAAATGCTCTAATTCTGTCTTGAAAACATGAGTACTTAAGGGGTCTGGAGTTGTTTTAAAAGAGAAATAAATGTTACCATAAACACACCTTACAAGCATATTTTCAAAAATATGTGGGTCTTATAAGTAGAAAAAATATTAATAGAATTGGCAAAATGTATATCTCACAACTTTTTAAAACTTTTTTATTGAACTTATTGGGGTGACATCTATGATAATAAAAGTATAATATGCTAATTAGACTGGACATCCTTCCAGATAACCTTCCAGACGAGGCTGGGGCTGCGAGGGAAGCCCGAATCCTGGGTGCCTGCTAGCAACCAGAGGGAAGGCTGCATCCCGGGTGCCAGAGGGAAGCTGATGCTGGCAGCTGGGGGAAGGAAGGCCTACTTTTGCATGAATTTTGTGTATCGGGCCTCTAGTTGGGTAATAAAATTATATAGATGTTGCGGTTTGGGTCAATGGGTAGAGCATTGGCCTGCGGACTGAAGGATCCTAGGTTCGATTCCGGTCAAGGGCACGTGCCTGGGTTGTGGGCTAGATACCCTGTGTGGGACACGCAAGAGGCAGCCAATCAGTGATTCTCTCTCATCATTGATGTTTCCATCTCTCTCCCCCTCTCCCTTTCTCCCTGAAATTAATAAAAATATTTTTTAAAAAATCACATAGGTTTTAGGTATACAATTCTATAATACATTATCTGTATACTGTATTGTGTATTTATCATCCCAAGTCAAGACTCCTTCCATCACCATTTATTTATTGATTTTTTACAGAGAGGAAGGGAGAGGGATAGAGAGTTAGAAGCATCGATGAGAGAGAAACATCGATCAGCTGCCTCCTGCACGCCTCCTACTGGGGATGTGCCCGCAACCCAGGTGCATGCCCTTGACCGGAATCGAACCCGGGACCCTTCAGTCCGCAGGCCGACGCTCTATCCACTGAGCCAAACCGGGGAGGGCCACCATTTATTTATCTCAATACTTTTTAAGATCTGTCTCTAAGTCAAACATTTTCAAACCTCTCGTGGAAGAGCACTGGCAGCTAAGTCAGCAAAGGCTGCGGTTTCAGATCCCAACTGTAATACTGCTCAGTTTATCGGCACGTAGCCGGCTTAGGAGACACTTTGTTTATTTATACTGTATATCACATACATGTGTTCTTTTCAACTTCTGTTGCATGCAATGAATTGTGTGCAATGCCTGAGCTAATATTGTACCACGGAGGACCAGTAGCAATTTCCATGAAGTGACAGATAAATGTTTTTTTTGGAGGGGGGAGGGGCGAGTAATTTGCCCAGGATAATTCATTTGAAATCAACCTTGAGAGTTTTCCTGTTGACAAGGCTGAAAGAAGGGAGGACTAGAACAAAAGTTAAATTCTTCAGTTCTAGTAAACTGCTTTGTCTTCAAGGCTGCCTTCTCCAAGTTCTGCTAGTCCATCAAGATGAACTATTTGATTTTCTCCATTAAATACAGTCAGGCATACCATACTGAGCTTTTTACAAAAAAAAAAAAAAAAAAGGAATTTCGTGATGGTTTTACAAACCATGCATTCAATGAATGTTGATTTGGTAATGCAAATTGACCATCAAGATTTATATTCCACAATAATCCCTCAAAATAATGATTTGGCAATCATTGCCAGCTTCTCTTTGAATAACCTTACTACCAGAATTATCAATATTTAGAACACTGGTTGATTTGACCTCCTATATGCCTTTCAGCCTCTGGCCAAGCAGAAACATGGTCCTAGGGCAAAAGCAGGTGAGCAACTTAAGGGACACATAGTGCACTTACGAGTCATTGGGAATTGGCTATTTTGAACATCTTTACTGCTGCTTTCACATAACACTAAACTCTTTCTTAGCAGCTGTTACAGGCGACTGTGTGCTATGAACAGCACAAGCAAAACTTCAATAAATTTTTCCATGTTAAATTCACATCTGATCAGCCTACTTAGATTCCTGCCTTTAGCATCATCACACTAAAAATAATTATTCCCTGTTTAATATTATATAATGCTGTGTAGGCTCCATAGAAAAGAAATTAAAGATACTTGGGTCTTGTCTTTGGGACCTTACAATTTTGAACAGAGAATGACACCAAACAGAGAGACATAAGCTATAAACAACTGCATGAATTAAATAAGGAAATCATTACATTGAGAAACAAGACGGCTTCGGTAGACCTTTAGTTGATGAATGAATAGGCAATTATAGAAGCAACCCACAGGGAACTGCTGGTTTTTGAAAGGGCTTAATTAATTATTTAATTAAGACACTACTGTAGGAGGGCAAATCTGGAAATTGTGCAGATTTGGCAACTGCAAAATGATTGAAGTTCAGGGGTGGGAGAAATATTTCAGAACTCTTATTATTTTCATCTCTAAACCTTGCAAGAAATGGCATCAGAACTAAGGTCCAGCAAATTCTGTTGGCTTTAAGTTTTGCCTTCATCCACATGTAACCAAGAGCAAATGTGCAATTTACATTAAAAAAAAATGTCAGGGTTGTGCTCAAATGTATATTGAACTCAAGCTTGTGACAATGCTCACCAAAATGAATACAAACAATACATTTTTATGAAAAAGTAATCACAACCTCCAAAAACAGTACCTAGTGGTGGTGTTTTATATTTTTTGCAAAGTGGAGGACAGCTGGATTCTCATATCGCCTTCCACATTCAATCTATTGCAAATCTTGGTGTGTTGTTGTTCTTAATGACAATTGCATCTATTTAAGGAGTAAAACATAATGTTTTGATATCCATATACATGGTAAAATGATTACCACAATCAAGCTAAGGAGCATATCCATCTCCTAACATATTTACCATTTATTTTTTTGTGGCGAGAACACCTAAAATCTTTTCTCTTAGCAAATTTCTAGTATATAATAAAGTATTTTTAACTACCGTTATCATGCTGTGCATTAGATCTCAAGATACTGTAGAAAATGAGTACTACATTAAATATATTAGATATATTATCTAAAGATATTAGATATATTAATGGACACATTTCAACAGCATCAGTTGGACAATTAAAGTCAATGCACTCTGAAAACAAATTATTATGAGGCCATACTTATATAAGCATGTCTGAATAGCTGGAGATCAAGCATTTATTTTATCTACTTTGTTCAGGATAAACAGAATTAATGAAAGATAATGGGCCTAATGCAAAAATCTGTTTCACTAGTGCCTTATTGACACAGCTCAAACCCTCCAAAATCAGCCCTTTTCATTTGGAAAGTGAATTCTTTCAGCTTGAAAATCGTAGTGATTTTCCCCCCCTGCAAATTGCATACCATTTTAAAAGAACATGTTTGAGAAAGACATATGAGAAAGAAATCTAACTACAAACTGGTAGAGATGACCCTGCTGTCACTCTTGCTCTCTGGCAAGCAAATGTGGATCTGAGGTTCTAGCCAAAGGCTCACTTCCCCAGGGTGATTTCTATAGATATATACCTTTACCACAAAGCATACAAAATGTGGTTTTCTGGAAATAAGGATGAAAATCTACTGAATTGAGTGCGGTCCTCTATGCTTGAACATGTAAGAAATAAAATGCTCTTAAACAGAGGAGATCCGCAAAGAGATGCCTTAAGATGAGAATCTCCAGTAGAGTTTTCAAACCGCCCCCCCCACACACACACATACACACACCCCTACAAAATAGAAAGTTTTCCAAAGAATCAAAAGGCTCCTGACAGAATTCAGCTCTTCAAGTCAATGAGGGGCTGAATAACACAGTTACAACTCAGAGACTAAGAATCCCTCCTGTGAAGCATTTTCTGTAACCATTGGTTAGGATTTTCTTATGGGGCACTATGATATTTTTGTCATTAACATATCAGCCAGACTGTATATTTATTCATTCATTCAACCATCAAGTGCCTACCGGATGCCAGCATTGGGGATGCAAAATGAATATGCTATGGCCCCCGAACTTCTTGAATCTGATGGGTGATGTCAGGAAAAACACTCACTTCCATTTAGGGGAGCTTCATCAGAAGGAACAAATAGAAAGGTGATCCAGGCAAAGGAAATGGCATGTGAGAAGGCATGGGGCAGAACAAAAGGTACTTTGGGGTCATGGCAAAACTGCCCACAGGAAGTAGATGGGAGTGGCCATTATTTTTCAATCAAATGCATATTCTGACAGCAGTAACCAATGCAGATCCAAGGAAAGGCCAACAGACAATAAGAACTGTCTACATTGTATTGGGGATGATTAAAGAACTGACTGAGAAAGCAATTTAATACACTACTCATATTCCTTCATCTTCTTCAATTGTGCCTGCATCAAATGACAGCTTGAGCTGTAATTATTCCATTAATCTGAAGTCTTCTTTCAATATCATCATTTATTTCAATATAATCTTGTTTATTTAATAAAATATTTTTGTTATTATTATTCCTTGAAGTGGTAGCACATTCACATAGTTCAAGCACAAAAGTATAAGAAGCCCTAGCCAGGTTGGCTCAGTGGATAGAGTGTCAGACCAAGGACTGAAGGGTCCCAGATTTAATTCCAGTCAAGGGCACGTACCTCAGTTGCAGGCTCGATCCCTGGACCTGGTCAGGGATGTGTGGGAGGCAACCAATTGATGTGTCTCTCTCTGTCCCTCCCACTCCCTTCCACTCTCTCTAAAGATCAATGGGAAAATATCCTCGGGTGAGGAATAACAACAACAAAAAAGTATAAGAAGATACATCTATACCATGGAATACTTTGCAGCAGTAAAAAAGAAGAATCTCTTACCCTTTGAGACAGCATAGAGGGACCTGGAGAGTATCATGCTAAGTGAAATAAGTCAGTCAGAGAAAGACAAGTATCACATGATCATACTCATATATGGAATCTATTAACAAAATAAACCGATGAACAGAGTGAATCTAGAGACATGGAAACATGGAACAGAGTGTGGAATATCAGAGGAAAGGTAGGGGAGGGTGGGTGTATGGGAGGTAATCAAACAGAGACCTTGTATTCATATGTGCATGGCACATGAACACAGACAATGGGGTGATGAGGACCTGGGGAGGGGGGCAGAGGTGGGATGGAGGGGGTCAATGGGGGAAAAACAGGGACATATGTAATACTTTCAATAATAAAGAATTATTTAATTAAAAAAAATTGTAAGAAGATATACAGCAATACCTCTTTTCCATTTCTTTTTGTTTGTTTGTTAATCCTCACCCAAAGAGATTTTTCCAATTGATATATTTAGAGAGAGTGGGAGAGAAAGGGAGGGAAGGCTTAAGAAAGCGGGGAGGGAGAGAGAGAGAGAGAGAGAGAGAGAGAGAGAGAGAGAGAGAGAGAGAGAGGGAGAGAGAAACATAGATGTGAGAGAGATACATCGATTGTTTGCCTCCTAACACTCAGGTTCGTACCCTTGACTGGGAATCCTTCGGTGAGCAGTCCAAGGCTCTATCCACTGATTGACACTGGCCAGGGTTCAACTCTGTCTTCAATCTGCCAAATTCCTATGCCCCCAAAATAGGTAACCAACATTGTTAGTTTCTCATTTACTTCCCAGGATTTTAAATATATACAAGCTAGTACAAGTATAGATTATTTTTTCTCTTTTTATTTCATCCTAAGAGAACACTATTTTGACACTTTTTTCTCCCTGCCTAAATCTGAGAGATTGTATCAGTCAGCTCTGGCTGTCATAACAAAATCCCATAGATTGGGTGCTTAAACAACAGAAGTTTATTTTTTCATAGTTCAGGTGACTGGACATCCAAGATCAGGGTGCCAGCATTGGGGTTCCAATGAGAGCAATCTTCCTGGCTCATCATCTCCCCACTGTGTCCTTAGCAAGCTGGAAAAGAGTAGAGATGCCTCTAATTTTGAGACAAAAAGAAGAAGAAAAAAAGTCAGTGAAAAGACAAACTTAAAATTTTTTTTTCAAAAATTTTCAATCATAGTTTACATTCCATATTATTTTGTATTAGTTTCAGGTGTACAGCATAGTGGCTAAACAATCATATACTTTACAAAATAGTCATAGAGATGTACTAAAGTACAACATAGGGAATATAGTCAATAATATTGCAATAATTATCTATGGTGTAGGTGGGTACTGGAAATATGGGGGGAAACACTTTGTAAAGATATGAACATTTTGAGGTAAAAAATAGTTTAGAAATATTTATGACCTGAAAGTAATCAAGGTAGTCTTGAGTTGAGGGCCCGACTGGCAGAAAAAATGTGAAACGAGTAAGGAAATGATGATGTTGGCAAAAAAGTAAAAACACTGACTCTGTCACAAATTCTCCAGCTCTCTAATACCACAGTTCTCCCTCCGATATAATGGTGAGTGAACATTGATGTACTGGAGTCAAGAGAAAACAGTTCAATGTCTTAAATAGCCCCAGCAAAGACTGTAAGAGAAGTTCATTTACTATATAATTCAATTTCTATGGCTGTTAGGAGCTCCCATCCCCGGCCCACTCCACAGGAAGGAAAAGCATTAAGCAAGCTGTTAAAATAATGCATTCCCACAGGACAAAACATCCTACAGTTTTTCAAACAGAGATGGCAGTCTGTGGTCCAGCCTCCAATCACCCTCTGCCAAGAGTTCTGCTTTTTCTGGAATAATACCCAAGTGTTTATAACTTTTCCTGTTAAAAGGTATGCATATTAAGAAATACATTTAAGTTTGTACTCTAGGAGCTAAGATGCTGGGAGACAAAAGTGCGATAGGCTTCCCTTCTTGGCTGAAAAGTCCACATGACATGTCCATTTGGGCCTGGTGATGCCTTAACCGACATTTAAGATTCTAGTCTTTTGTCACTTTAAACCAACTCTACTATGAAAATATTAATTTCTTTATTACATCTCATAGAAAATAAAGGTTATTATCTTTGTTTACTCAATTCACCTCCCTCCATAAAAAAACCCACACAAAACAACAAAACATTCCAATGACAAGGGTGGATATGTGGTCTTGTTTGAACCTATCATATTACCCCATCTTCTTGACTTGGTGATTGGTTTGGGGAGAAGTATGTGATCTAAATTGATCCAATGCAAGTAACTCTGGCTGGAGCCAAAGAGAAAGAGCCAAATAGTCAATTCATTGCTGATAGGATGAGATGGAAAAGCAAGATCACTAGGAGCCACATTCCCCATGGCATGGAGAAAGCCATCTGCAACAAGAACCAGAAACACTAGTCAGAGTTAGAGAGTGTGAGCCCTAGAAGTGTTCCTGGGACACAATCCAGACATCCTCAGGACCACTTATATCAGGTGCTTGGAGCCTGAGATAAGTCAGTCCTGATATGTGTTAAATACAATTTTGTTGCATGAGTGAAATAAAGAAATGATTTAAAATGAACATTTATCGGGGGTAGTGATTCTTAGAGCTTCTAATTTGAAGTAACTTTTATTTGAAAATATCTTTCAAAAGCAACTAACTAATAAAACCATCACAAAGTACTAATATTCACATAATTTGTAGCCAACTATTGAAATATGCTACTGTAAACAAAATTAAAACGAAAGAGTAGTCAGAAGTCTGTCAAAGCAGAAAAGTATTTAAAAATATCAGAGATAGCTGTCATTTTGAACAAATACAGCATACCTCTTAACTAATGAAATTTAAATATTTCCCTTTTAAAACTCTGACGTTCATAAGGTAGACATGTAAAAAAAAATGTGGGTTTATACTTGGAGCCAAACAGTTATTTAGCTATTTAGTTAAACATGTGCCCAGAATGCTAGACCTGCTGCCTTTCACAACACTGCTTTAGGAAGTCAGCCTTTCTCCACTGTCTTTCCCCAAGATGTCTTTTTAAAATGGGAAATTGATTGATGAAATCTTAGGCATGAATAAATGCTAATGCATATAATACATTAAAATGCTATCATTTTATAAGAAAGGCTTGTTGGCTAACAGTGTTATTACTTCTAGTAATTCCAAGTCTAGTGTTTAACTTACATAATGAAAAGAGGAAATCAATTATTCTGTCCACAGTATGGTAAAACTCATTTTAAAAATTATGTTTTCAGAGGCAACCAGACTGACTTATCCACTGACTTAAAATGTAGGGTGTCACAGTTGAGCAGTTTTTACCCCACTTTCAAATGTATTGAACAGTGTCCAAACTATGAGGAAGCACTTTTTGCATTGTCTGGACAGGGATGTGTGCAAGTTCATATCTAGCTAATAATTCAGGTTCACCCTCCCAAAAAGCATATTCTACAAGTGAAGTAGTTCTAGTATTTATGGGGTGGACAGTTACCAGAACAGCTCTTAAAGGCTACATAATAAAAGTGCATTAAAGCTGCCTAAATTAATTACCCATAGATACTGAAATGGATTCAGCTAATGGATTCTGCCTCCCAGAGTGCCCTCTTTCAATAATAAAAAAAAGGCAAAAAACACACGTTTTCCTCCTCTTTTATATAACATCCAGCTACCTGACCAGGGACTGCCCACAGCACCCCTGAGCCAGCAGCAGGCAGGGGTCACCTTGCGATCAGACACTCATGCTTCTCTCCAAGGGCAAATGGGCTGCCTCAGCAGCTGTCACATCCTGCTGCCCTTGGTAACTGGAAACTGGTCTAGAATTTCAAACTTATCTCCTGCTTTGCATTACCAAACTGGCAGTCTTGCCAGATCCTTGTAGATGCCTGTTATATATTGTGCCGGGCCAGCACAGCCAAGGGTTCTGTGAGCCTGAAGGGGGAGGGGGGAGAGGGCAGGCAGTGAAGGATTAAAGAAAAGACAAAGAGAATAAGCTGGGTCTAGGTCAGGGGTAGGCAACCCCTGGCACGCGTGCCAAACATGGCACGCCAGTAACTTTTGCTGGCATGCGAAACCCTCTCTTATAATCTTCCATTTATAATTTTTTTCTTAATATTGACTTTTTTTATTTTTCAGATAAATTCAGTGTGGGTGCATCTTAGATAAATAATTTTACATAACAAGTTATCTTAAAGACCATAGACATGGAGAGAGGGGAAGAACAATTTCTATGCCTCTGCCTTAACTCTCCCTGCCTTCCTAGATCCGACCAGTGTTTTGGTTTCATCCACATACGCTTGTGAATCTTTGTTCTCAGTGATGAATTTTGTTAAGTCTCGTAATAGGAGTAGGCTGACGGATGAAAGTAGTAGCTCGTGCATACCTCTGAAGGTCACAAAATAGAAACCTGATGTAAAATCTCTGTCATCAGTGATGCAGCAGCAAAAGTCCCACTGATAATATCAAACGGAGTCATAAAGTTTTCTGTCGGACTATCAGTGTACATGTATACATTAAAAAAAATGTATTTTTCATCATATACTGTGTTTTTGTCGCTCGAATGAATTTTATTATTTCTTCAAGGTTCTTCACATACGTACACCTTAAGAGATATCAAGTAGGCATAACATGTTCTCAAAAAATTAGGGTTGGCATGCAGAAAAATTTTGAGTCAGAGATTTTGCTGGTTTGGTACGCACTCACAAAAAGGTTGCCCACCCCTGGTCTAGGTGGATCTCCTGAGCCTGGCTGAAGCCACAGAGAGAGACCCAGATGGCAAACTGAGCCTTTATTTTATAGCCAGAGGTAAACAAGGTAGTGGTCATCATAGTTACAATGTTCTTGTGAGTTTCACTTGTTTTGGCAGCACTTGCTGCACCTCCCACAGCCCATTAGCTACCCAGATAAGATCTAGGGAGCCTTATAAGGTCAAGCCTAATTATGCAAAGAGGGCTGTGCCCTCTATGCTGGGACTTGCTTGTGGCTTTGCCAACAGGTCAGTCCCAGGCTTAACCCTATGGCCACGCCCTACAATATATGAGGGTGGTGAAGGCTTGAGAGGCTGGTGAACAGGGAGAGGGCATTTGTGTGTGGGAAGGGGCACTACCTGGCTGGCTCAGCCAGCTGCCACCAATTGGATGGTTCTGGAGATGACACAAGCCCAGAGGAAGAGGAGGGCGCACCAGGTCACTTGATCTCTCATGTCAGTAGGCAGACTCACAGCCCCATGCAAGGTTGAAACAACAAAGGGTCTTGTGAAGAGGCTGCTGGTTATCCAAGAGACATAACGAGGACCTTCTAACATCCATAGCAGGGACTCGGAAACCACAGTTACTCAACTAGCGGCTCAGTAAGACAAGCCCCTTGTTTTCCTACTTTCCCCCTACGATGTTCTGTTTCGACCATCTTTTTGCTCATTAGCAGTTCCAGCAGAGGGCAGGCAGGGGAAAGGAGAGCAGTGATATTTTACAGCAGATAATCTAGAGTCTTCTGAACATGTTAAGGCAAATTGTCTCAATTACTAAGAGCAACAAAGGTCTCTCTGTCCAAATGCTTTTTTTCTATTTGTCTGTAAAAGGTGATACCAGTTTTCAGGGTCTCTTCTCTCAAGGAATTAAGAGACTGGTTTGGGAAAGCAAAAGGAAAACACACAAAATAGTGAGAAAGCGTGCTTTAAAGCCAAGCTACCCCAGGAAAGTCATGGTTTTCAAGAGAAGGAAGAGAGCTCTTTGGGTGCTGACGTTGGTGATAGCACTTATAGATTAAAAGTATACATTAAGCCTAGCCAGTTTGGCTCAGTGAATAGAGCATCGGCCTGTGGACTGAAGGGTCCCAGGTTCAATTCCGCTCAAAGGCATGTACCTCCAATGCAGGCTCCGTGTGGGAGGCAACCAATCAATGTGTCTCTCTCACATTGATGTTCCTCTCTGTCTTTCCCCCTCCCTTCCACTCTCTCTAAAATAAGAAATAAAGGGGGGAAAGTATACATTGAAGTAAATAATTAGTGCAGAGAAATGAGAGTCAATGTTGGAACAAATATAATTGCTGAAAATTCTCTGAACAGGCTTCGGCTTCGGTGACAGCAACACAGACAGCACTCACAGGCTTCCTGTTGGGATCTGGTTTATGTAGAACAGGTTTCATGGGATCTAAGTACCAGGTTTTTGTGATGATCAGCCACAGTGAAGGGGTGGTTGGTAAGTCAGGATTGGCTGGCATTCCAGGAGGAAAAATACACAGTACCTTTCCATATCATCCAGTAAAGTCTGTGTGACAGTGTCGTGAGCAACTCACCCTAGGGAGGTCTTCATCAGATAAGCAGGGCTGCAAAATTCATGGCCAAGGAATGCGGGCTGGAGAGGCACTCCCAGGCACAGCTGCCACCTGAACACCCAGGCTGGCCGGGAACCAAGGAGACATGCTGAAACCAGGAGCCTCGGCGGCGAACGGCAATGTTACAGCCGCTTGATCCTGAAATGAAAAGTAATTGCTTCTGGCTTAAAGAATAAAGGGAAAAGAAGAGCAGCCTTGGCTGAATTACATTTATTTTTCCTTCAAAAACAACCATGCTGTAGACCAGGTTCTAAAACCCACTTAATATTTGAAAATGTGAGGAAATCGATGTTTCTGTCAATATAATTTAAATCCACCCAGGAGTACTGATATATTAAAAACACTTGAAGGCAAGTACATTTTGATCAACATGGTTAAATTAAATGCTTACTTTTCGCTATCAGGGATGACATTTAACTTACCTGAATATAATTTTAGAAAGTCGGTCCTCAAAATAGCTGTTGCTTGTTTTTAAAGCATTTCCTACTGAAAGTCTGGCAGAAGCTACCAGAGTTCTTTTTCTGTGCAGATGAAATTGCAACTGGAGAAATATGGAAAAGGAGGAGGGGGGAGGCATTTCAATACTTCTAATATATTCCTATGATGGAATTATCTTCTTTCTAGACAAAAGAACTCATAAAAATTCACAAAGGAACAGCTGCAAGTTTAAATTATTGTTAGAAGGATCTAAAGATGATTTTAACACACAAGTAAGTAATATTTTGCTTGTATTTGTTTACATCGAAGAGGCAACAGGGTGGCAAATGTCAGATGTCCTGATTATGGAGTCGCAATTTCCATGAAAGTAAAGGAGCAATAATAAAGAGGAAAAGCAGAGCAAGAATGAGAACAAACAGATCTTGCCTTTCAAATTCCAATTCTTGAATTACATGTATTAACTTAAAATATTTGTGGCAGGCTCACAGTGATGTAGAGAGAACTAATTAAAGTATATCTTGTCTCCTAGAGCCATATAAAATTGCCAACTCAAATAGCAATTTCAAATGGTTTATCATAATCCCTCACATGATTGTCATCAACCGATAATAACCAATAAGGAACAAAATCCAGTTTGTCTTCCTGCCATCATCCTATACAAACATTAATATTGTAAAACTAATATGACACATGGTATCTTCTTACGGCTGCTAACATTGAGGACAGTCCTCATGGAAGAAAATCCAAAGCCATTTATAAACATTACTCATAGCTTGTGTTTCTGCTTCATTAATTCAAAACAGACAAAAATAATTTTTATACCAGAAGTTTTCTTTGGATAACATCAGTTTTTTTCGATTTAACCTAACAGAATAGCACGGTGACACTGATGACTGTGGCCGCTTTCCTATGACCTCATGCCGGTGGACAGCTGGAAGGCCAACCACAGACCCAGTAACTTAAGTGCACAGTAATCACAAACACAAAGGGCTTTTTTAAATGAAAGGTGTCATACAGTCCATGAGGTAGAGAAATAGCTATGACAACACTAAGCACGCAAAAAATATCCACAGCTGATGAACTGTGCTCTCTGCTGGTGTATGACACAAAGCCTGTGACCCTGAAAGCCACAGAATTTCCAACGATGAAGGACTATGGCACATAGTAACATTTTGAGTATTTTTTTTAAAAAGCAATCCTTTCCACACCAATACTCTATCATTCTATGCTAAGAAAGGGTACTGAGTATTGAAATGGCCGCAACTTTCTTTTCTTCACTGAGCATGGCTCAAATGTTAGCAACATTTGCATTCCCATTATTGAGAAGCCTTAGCAAACCTTCCTATTCTTACAAAATGTGAGACTGTCCCCCCCAAATACAGATTTAAAGTATAATGCAAACATATTTTAATGAAGATACACAGTAATTGCAAACATTTAGATAATTAGGAAGTGTATGGTATATCGTTGAAAGCAATTTTAACCCAAATATGTCACTTGCGGATTCAAGACAAGCTCAGTTTTTTATGTAAAAACTAGAGGCCCGGTGCATGAAATTCGTGCATGGGTAGGGTCCCTGGGCCTGGCCCATGATCAGGGCTGATCTGTGGGGTGATGGCGGGGCGATTGGGGAGCCCCCGCTGGCACCTGCCTTGGCCAGCCTGGTGCCACCTGCTCGCCGGCCTCGCCCCCTGCCGCCGCAGCTGGTTGTCTCCCTCTGTGGGGTGACTGGCGGGGCGATGGCAGGGGGAGCCGCTGGCACCCGCTTTGGCTGGCCTGAGGCCTGCAGGCTGGGGGCAGGTCCTGCGTTGAGTGTCTGCCCCCTGGTGGTCAGTGAGTGTCATAGCAACTGGTCGTTCTGCTGTTCGGTTGATTTGCATATTAGGTTTTTATTATATAGGACAAGCAAATTAAAAAAAAAACCTTAATATTACCAAAACAAAATCTCTTAGTAAATATGATTTTAAAAAGATCATCAATGACACATTTTCTTCAAACAGCTATATTCTCATCCTAGATGACCTTTAGAGAAAGCAAATGCCTTTCTTTGCCCAGAGATTTCAAGTAAAGACTCTTTCTTTAGTACTTATATTTTGCTTTTTAGAGCTAAAACTAGAATTACTGACAATTCAAATATAATTTTTAGCATCTCCGTAGGTGAACTAACCCCTAAGTGCCTTATGACTTGCTTTCTAAAAATAAATATATCTTTTCAAATTATACTTCATCAAAAGTGAAGCTTAATGAGATTTTAAAACACAGACTTTAAGTAATTTCATTTTCCCCATCCCCTTGCCATTATTTGCCCTCCTTTCTAAGCATCCTGTTCTCCTCTTTTTCTAGTGTGAATTGTTAAGAGATTCTGAGGAATAGCCATTGGCACAGCAGTTGTGACTTCACTGATTGCTTTACCCAACCCAACAGTTAGAGGCTGTAAAGCACCTCACATGCCACATTTAAAAAACACAGCAAGCACATCATAGTCCAATTTCTGAAAACCAAGGATCAATGAGAATCATCTTAATAGCAACCACAGAAAAAATGACTCATTCTGCTCAAGACATAGGGGAATAATAATACTGACTTCTCAACAAGCCAGAAGACAATGGAATAACATCTTTAAAGTGCTGAAAGAAATAAAACCTATTAACCAAGAATTAAAAGCATAGCAAAAATGTCCTTCAAAAATGAAGGAAAGTGAAAGAAAGGAGAGAAAGAAATATCGTTTTTATTAGCTTAAAAAACGATACCTTTTTGTTTTACTTCCTAATGGCTGATCTAAGAATTGCAACATGCATCCTTATAGCAGTCTACTGTGTTTTCATACTACATCACTACATGTATAGTATTTAAAAAGTATACTTCCTGTTCCCCAACTTGCTCTTTGCACTATTGTTTCATACATCATATTTCTACAAATGTTAAAGGCCCCAAAGGAAGTTACTATTTTTTAAAAAATATATTTTATTGATTTTTTACAGAGAGGAAGGGAGAGGAATAGAGAGTTAGAAACATCGATGAGAGAGAAGCATTGATCAGCTGCCTCCTGCACACCCCCTGCTGGGGATGTGCCTGCAACCTAGGTACATGCCCTTGATTGGAATTGAACCTGCGACCCTTCAGTCCCCAGGCTGATGCTCTATCCACTGAGCCAAACCAACTAGGGCGTAAGTTACTATTTTTGCTTTAAATAGTCAATTGTCTTTTAAAGAAAATCTTAAAAGTCAGTATTTGAGCCATGATGGGAAACTTCCTAAGTTTACTCTCTGTGCTTGCTTAAAAAAAAATACCATCCCTTAAACACATTTATAAGAACTACTAGAGGCCCAGTGCACAAAATTCATGCATGGAGGGGGGTCCCCTCAGCCCAGCCTGCACCCTCTCTAATCTGGGACCCCTCAGGGGATGTCCGACTGCCGGTATAAGCCAGCAGTTGGACAATCCCTCTCACAATCCAGGACCGCTGGCTCCTAACTGCTCACCTGCCTGCTTGCCTGATTGCCACTACTGGCCCCCTGCCAGCCTGATCACCCTTAACCACCTCTGCCTGCTGGCCTGGTTGCCCCTAACTGCCTCCCCTGCCAACCTGATCGCCCCCAACTGCCCGTCTCACTGGCCTGGTCACCCCTAACTGTCCCCCGCCCCACCTACATGGTCACCCCTTACTGCTCCCCCTGCCAGCCTGGTCTCCCCCAACAGCCCCCTCTGCTGGCCTGGTCGCCCCCAACTGCCCCCCTGCCAACCTGGTTGCCCCCAACTGCCCCCCCCCCGACTGGCCTGATCACCCCTAACTGTCCCTCCCGCCTGCATGGTTGCCCCTTACTGCCCCCCTGCTAGCCTAGTCACCCCCAACAGCCTCCCTCTGCTAGCCTGGTCACCCCTAACTGACCCCCTGCCAGCCTGGTCACCCCTGCCACCCCTGCAGGCCTGGTCATCCCAAACTGGCCCCCCTGCCGGCCTGGTCACCCCCAACTGCCCCCTGCCAGCCTGACCACCCCTCACTGGCCCCCTCTGCTGGCCTGGTTGCCCCTCACTGCCCCCCCTCTGGCCTGGTCGCCCCACACAGCCTACTATTCAGTCATTTGGTCGTCCCTCACTAACCCCCCTGCTGGCCTTGTTGCCCCACTCAGCCTGTTCGGTTGTCTGTTCAGTCATCCGTTTGGTTGTGATGGCCCCTGAGTCTTTATATATATATAGATTATAAAGTCCTTGCTTGCTAACCTAACATCTCTGTCATCTCTAAGTATGTAAGTATGTTTAATTCTTAAAAATGA
The DNA here is from genome assembly GCF_014108235.1 of Myotis myotis. Lineage (NCBI taxonomy): Eukaryota > Metazoa > Chordata > Mammalia > Chiroptera > Vespertilionidae > Myotis > Myotis myotis. Next base: position 62,959,164 of record NW_023416324.1, read on the forward strand.
CACTGAAAGATAAACAAAGCCCAAATGACAACAAAACCAATAACTTGGGCTGAGATTACACATGCTCAACTGCTGAAATTCCAGGTCCCCAATCCCTTCATATCACCTGGGAGAGTGTGCTGCGACCTTCATGGCGGAGTTCAGGATCTGAAGGAGGGGCCGACACACAAATGAAAATGCTATACAAGAAATATGAATTTAGGAGACATTGGGGGCCAGGTGGGGTCTTTCTTGAAGAGACACAACAACTTCTGGCCTGGTCCGCCTTTTATTTACTTGAATACACATTTGCCCTTTAGCAATGCATACAGGCATATCAAAGGTAAAGTTTGGTAAATAGTAAAAGGATTATCAGGTTAGGGAATTGCCTTCAGCCACTGCATCATCCCTGCTAATGCCCAAGGTCCATCGGCTTTCTGCATTCCTTGGTACACTCTCCTGACAGTATTAGCAAGTGGTGGCTTCCCGTAAGAGTATGTGGTGTCAAATACCTCTTCTTGCCACTTGCTTGCTACTGCTATCACCGTCTCCTTCTTAAGTCCCTATAGCTTGAGCATGGTGGGAGGCTGCTTCACATGTCAGTACCTCCTAGAGATGTTGTTCTTGTGGCATCACCATTACTACCACCACCGCCATCTTTCTGCAGTGCTGTAGCCACTGGCTCAGGGCTGCTCCAGGCCAGTATTAAAGAGTCTTGCTGCTTCTCTTCTGGGTGCTCCAGATGAGGGCCCACCTCTCCTGCTTCCTACTGTTTCTCTCTGCAGAGCTGTATGGAAGCCCCAGAGGAGCTGTGCTGCCAGAATAGTCAGTGCTTCTCATCTGCTCTTGTTCCCCTGGAGTCGGGTCTACTTCTTCTTCAGTCAGGATTTTCTCACTGTCTACAGCCAATGGTCAGAGGATTGATTTCCCCCTGGTGGTAGATCTTGTTGACCAAGGACTCATCAAATAACTAAGTATTTGCTAAGGGCATTTTTCTGTGTATAGAATCCTAATAATTGTCAAGAAATAAGGAAAAAGAAGTAAACAAATACATAAAGTAATAAGTTAAAACTAAATGTTATGTTTGATAAGAGTCCTCTACTTTGAAAAAGTTGACATCTACTAGACTCTATAGGTGTTCTTTAGTCTATCTGTAAAGCTCATTCATCAATTTGACAAATACATACTGAGCAAATGAAAAGTACCAGATTCTGTCCTGTATGCTAGGAATACACAGTAGACAAGATGCCTGCTCTCATGGAGCTCCCAATAAACAAATAAGTTAATATCAGTTACTGATAAGTGAAATATCAGAAATGGTAAGTGATTTGAAGATAATAAAGAAGAATTGAAGCTAATGGGAGGAAAACATTGGATGGGAAAATAAATAAAAACCTCTGAGAAGGTGACATCTGGGTTGAACAACATGAAGACCTGGGAAAAGAAAGTCCAGGCAGGGGGAACAGTGAAGTTATCCTATATAATATAAGCCTAGTATGCAAATTGACTGAACAGTGGAACGCCCAGTTGGCGGGGGGCAGAGCCAGCGTGTGGGCAGCACCAGGCCAGCCAAGGTGGGTGACAGTAGGCAGAGGGAGGGGATGGCGATTAGGGCAGGAGGGGGGGGGCGGTGGTAACCAGCGGTGGCAGGGGGGTGATCGAGGGACGGGGCTGGCTGCTCGCCAGCCAGCACCATCGCCCCCCATCAGCCTGCCGCCGTTCGCCTCCCCCAAAGGGAGACCAGACTGTGGCTTAGGCCTGCTCCCCATGCCTAAGCTGTCAGTCGGACATCACCTGGGGGCTCCCAGACTGCCTGTGAAAGGGCGCAGGCCAGACTGAGGGACCTCCCGAGTGCATGAATTTTTGTGCACCAGACCTTTAGTAAGATTATAATAATTCAGGAAATGAATGACATAAGATGATGTCAGAGAGACCAGCTTAGACATTACAAAGCTCCTTACAAAGCTATGTCAAAGAGCTTGGATTATTTCTAAATACAGTGGAAAGCACTGGGAGATTTCAAATAGGAATGACATTCCGTGATTACATTATTAAAAGGTGTATGTGTGTGTGTGTGTGTTTCAAAGGTAGAATGCATGACTATTCACACCTAAATACCCATCTCATAAAAATAAGAATTTTCTTCTAGATCACCACAATGTCTTATCACATCTAAGAAAACTAATATTAGTTTCTTAATATTAAATAATATCATAGCATTTAATATACAAACTCATATTTAAATTATTTATCCCCCAAAGATTTTTTAAGATATTTTTATCAAGCCAAGGCCCAATCAAGGTTCATATATTGCATTTGGTTGTTCTATCTCTGCAGTCCCTTTTAAACTAAAACAGTTCCCCTACTCTTTTTCTGTTGCTGATAATGACCTTTGGAAACACCCAAAAGAATACTTCACATCTGGGATTCCTCTGTAGGTTTTCTTATAAGTTGATTTTTATTTGAGTCCCTGTAATTCATGTATTTTTGAAGTTAGTTCTAAAGACTTAATTAGTTCCAGGTTAAGTTTTTTGTTGTTTGTTGTTTTTTGTTTATTTGTTTGTTTTTTGTTTTTGGTTGTTTGGGTTTTGTTTTTTTTTTTTGGTTTTTCTTTTTTAGCAAGAATAGTTCCTAAACAACACTGTAAATTTTATCTGCATCACATCAGAAGGAACACAATGCAAGAACCTCATATTTTCACTGCTAAGATCAATCACTTGGCCAGAGTGGTAACTGCCAGATTGCTCCTTTGTGACCTTTGCAATTAGTAATAACCTGCATGGTGATGCTTTGTCACTGTGTGAATGTCCAGTTGTGCAATACTCTTGCACCATTGATAATCCTTGCCTTAATCAATCATTTCATTGGGGGTTATGAAATAGTGACTGTTAAATCCTACCACTCCTTCTTTGGCATTCTTTTCCAAAGATGAATTTTCCTTCATCAACTAGGATGATATACAGTTCCTCATAGAAAGGTTAGGTAAATGTTTAGTTATTTCTTTTTACTACCAATTTGAGAGTAAGGATTTATTGAATAGTCACCTCCAATGAAGCAAATGAATTTTTTATCCTTCTCTTCACTTTTTGGGATATCACTATGGACTCACTCACAGATCTTTATATAGTCAATGTTTACAACAATTATAGTCATCTTCAAATTGTCCAAATTTGTCTAATGGGAGTCTTTTCAAAGTAGTTCCTGGTTACTTCTAACATGTCCCCATAAATCACCAAACACTTCCTTGATTTCTGGCACAACAAGATATCCCAAACTCATCTCGTAGTTTTCCTTCCCAACAACTAGAGTCAGCTATTTCTCCAAAGATCATTGCTATTTTTAGTAAGTAATGATAAGTGAAATCCAAAATTGGCTTCAAGGTGTGCTTATTGCTACTATGTTCTTTCAGTAGACAGAGCTAGGAAGGATAGATAGATAGATAGATAGATAGATAGATAGATAGATAGATAGGTGATAGATACACACCTGTATCTACTTTTATTCATGAGTCCATGTAAATATTTCCAATTCAAATTTAATATTATAGTTTTTAATATTCCATGTCCTTTAATATTAGATGTTTTAAAGGAAGAATGAACAGAAGTGAGTAATGAGTTGGATGTTGGCAAGGAAAAGAAAATATCAAGAATGACTTCCTAAGTTCCTAGCTTGAGAACCTATGCCTGAGTGGCTACTGCTGTTTCTACCATTTTATAAAGATGGGTAGTAAGACATAGGAGAAAAATCCTTGGGTTGGGCGTCAGGGGTGAGAAATCAACTACATATAGTTCATTTATTTTATTAGTTATAAAATTAAATTATTACATAGGTATAGAAATGTAAGCTATATTCAAGTGCCAGTTAAGATTCATCTAACAGTGGGTACCCTACAAACACTAATAAGAAAATCACTTTACCCCAGTAAGTGAATGAAGCTTGATACCTGAGTATAACTTATTAGGGCAAGAATATCTAGCTCAAACAAAGGGGGAAAGAAAAAAATGAAGATGAAGATCTTTGGGGAAGTAAAGAAGAACCTTAAAACAACCCTGGAGCCCTAGCCAGTTTGGCTCAGTGGATAGAGTGTCGGCCTGCGGACTGAGGGGTCCCAGGGTTGATTCCAGCCAAGGGCGCATGCTCAGTTTGCAGGCTCCATCCCCCACCCCCCCACCTCTAGTAGGGGACATGCAGGAGGCAGCCAATCAATGATCCTCTCTCATCATTGATGTTTCTATCTCTCTTTCTCTCTCCCTTTCTCTCTGAAATCAATCAATCAATCAATCAATAAAACAACCCTGGATTTAAAACATGGCAGAGTAATTTGCTAGGGCTGCTAGAACAAACTACCACAGATTGGGTACCTTAAGCGCAGAAATTTATTTTCTCATAGTTCTGGAGGCTAGTAGTCCAAGATCAAGGTGTTAAAAGGTTGGTTTTCTTCTGAGGCCTCTCTCCTTGGCTTGCTAATGGCCACCTTTTTCTTGTGTCTTCACATGGTGTCCCTCCATCTGTGTTTCTGTGCCCTAATCTTCTCTTTTTTTCCAATTGATCAATTGATCTTAGAGAGGGGAAAGGAGAGAGAGAGAGAGAGAGAGAGAGAGAGAGAGAGAGAGAGAGAGAGAGAGAGAAAGAAACATCAATTGTTTGCCTCTTGTGTATGCCTTGACTGGGGACTGAACCTGAAATCTGGGCATGTGCCCTGATCTGGAATCGAACCCACCACCTTTTGGTGTATGGGACAGTGCTCCAACAACTGGGCCACATTGGCCAGTGCTAATCTTCTTTTCTAATAAGGACACTAGTCAGACTAAATTAGGGCCCACCAATATGACCTCATTTTACCTTAATTGTCTTTTTAAAGGCCCTATCTCCAAATACAGTCATATCCTGCAGTACTAGGGGTTAGGAGTTTTTAATATACAAATTTTGGGAGAACACAATTCAGCCCATAGCACATGGGAGTCTTTAAGAAGCTGTGTGATAGAATGAAGATACATGCTTGAGAAAGTTAACAAGTCTTCTCAATAGCTGGGTCTCATTTATGACTGGGCGAAGACAGTTCAGTAGCATTATTACTCCACAGTGGGTTGAGCAAGTTTGAGACGATGATTAAATGATGAGCCACACATTTATCCACTTTTCCATGGTCAATGATGAATATACACAGAGAAAATCAGAGGCAGAAGGATATATCCACTCCATTTCCGCCAAGATTTTCTAGGCTTTGAACTTGAGTCAGTATGCTTAGCTTGCTTTCTGCCAGGGGGTTGGCATTTTAATCGTTGCTCTTTCCTTTTTCTTTCAGGACAAGTAGCCCGGTGCCAACTGACTCATCTGATACCAGCCTTAACTGTCACAAATGATATGGGAGTGGCAGATTTCATCTATTTTAGTATAGGAAAAATTAAAGAAGAGGAAATCAAGTTTTTTTTAAGGATGCTAGAAGATTGGCGCTTTTACAGATGGGAAAATCAAAGGCCCAGGGGGGGGGTGGGGCCGGGGGGCTGGTGAGCCCACTTGCCCGGGGACTTGGGGACTTGCTCAGCTAGCTAGGGACACAGCAAGGGCTCCCTCTTTTGACTCGTATCCAGTGTTCTTTCTACTTCACCACAACTTACTAGCTCAGGGTTTAATTTTTTTCTGTTTAAAAATACTCTTGGAAGTATTGCTTACCAATGATTTAAAATGCCAAAGAACATTCTGGTATAGTGGTTAAGAGTACAGACTGGTCAAACAAGCCTGTATTTGAATCTCCGTTTATCATTTACTACCACATAGCCTTGAGAGGGTTGTCTAATTTCTTAAAGCCTTGATCTCCTCATCAGTGTAATAGGGATAAAAATAGCACCTAACTCACAGAATGGTCCTGAGAACTTTAAGTTAGACCATTTATTTAAAACGAATTAAAAAAAAAAAAAAAACAGTGTCAGGAACATCATAAATATTCAACAAGTAGAACGTGTTATTATTCATTATACTACCCTAAAATTGATCAGAATTCAAATTTTCCATTCTGATTTCCTAGGTAAAATGAAGCAAAAATAAATAAATAAGCAAGTAAACAAATAAACATCATTAGTTAGACATCTCTCCATTTCTCGCTAAGAGAATGTTTATTACAACATCCCAGGACGTAGCAGTGGAGCACAAGAGTGAGGAAAACCAAGTATAACAATTGAAAGAAAAGGTCTCACAGCTCTAAAGATGGAAAAAAACAGTCTCAGGAGCAACCCAAAATCTCCAAAGCAGTAGAGTAAGAGGAGACAAAAGAACGAGCCTGGGAAAAAAGAAAGTATACTATCAGATCTACAAGCTCAGCAAAAGCATTGGAGCATGCCAGGAGTGAACGAGACCACTTTTCTAGATAAAAGATAGAGTTAAGATGCCCAAAGAAAGTGAAAGTTATTTCCAGCAAGAAAGACTCCTTGTCTTTCAGAGCCTGGAATCCCTTAATGTGAAGAGGTTTGTTCCGATGTAGAGTCACAGGGGGAATTGGTCATTAAATCCTGATGGGCCTGCTTCGGTGACTCCCATAAATGCCAGGTAGTCCCAGAGCCCATGCAATTGAGCCTATGCTAATTTTTTTTTTTTTTAAACCATGGATTTCTGCCAAGAGTTGGGTTCCAGGGCCCTGCTGGAAAGCCTATCATTCAAAATTAATGAAATGCTATTAGTATTTTAAAGTATCTAATTGTGCACCTGGGAAACTTTAGCTTCAGTTGAAGGAACAGAGCATTTTAGAATGCATGTGTAGTACAAGGGATACTAAAAAGGCTATTTATTTTTGTCAGTCTTTATTGCCTCAACGGATAAGAAGCAAGGCCCAGAAGTAAAAGCACAAACTGAACTTATCCACAAAGCCATCGAGAAGACAGAACCAGAGGGACGCCTCTGGAACAGTTTCTCCCGTTGAAATGAGAGAGAAAGGCACTTTCAGTTATGTGGTCACTTCAGTTCTTTGCTCTGATGAAATGGTCACCAGTGAGCCAGATCCCTCCACACATTTTGTTCATTCTTTTCCTGCTGATTTTAATTCTTGTCTAAAAGCCTCATTGGGAACATTTTACAAGACAATTTAGCAGTATTTATAAAAATGTTTAATGTGATTATCCTTCAACCAAATAACTACACTTCTAGGAAATTTCCCAACAGAAATTCTATCCTTTCTTTTTTTTTTTTTTTTTTTAACCTACCACACCTCTCTAAGCCTCAAGTTCCTCATCTCCAAAATGGGGCTTTTCCCCACATGTGGTTCTTGTAAATAATAGATGAGATAAGCTCTTGGCACACAGTAATCACTCTGCAATGTTAGATATCATCATTGCTGTGTAGGCATTAAAAATGTGGATGGAACCACATTACTGACAGAGAGAGATGTTCAGAAGATATATTTGAGAAAAGTAAGCTATAGAAGAATGTGTATAGTATAACCATTTTTTAAAGAAGGAAAAGGGGAAAATAGGTATTTGTATTTGCCTAGGGAAAACATGTTTGGATAAATATCAAAAGACTAAGATGGAGACTTAGAATTTTTTTTAAAATAATGTGTATTTTTTAATTTAAAGTGGTAATCACATTAGGAAGATAACTAATGTTTATTGTCCAAATCAGTGTGGAAACAAAAAGGAGATAAAGAAGTCATTATTCATAAAATGACCAGAAAGAAAAAAAAGCATTGAAAATGTTGGTAAATAAAAAATTCTAAGATGCTATAAATAATCCCAAATGTGTCAATAATTACAATAAATATAGATTGGGAAAATAACAAACTCTAGATGTGTGAAGATACCTTTCAGGTAAATTTTAAAACACAAATACTAATAAATATATTGATTAGGGACAGATACACATAGTAAAAGTACAGGAAAAGTGACAATTTCAGGCATTTGGTTGCTTTTAGGAAGAAAAGAAGAAAAACAGTGTGAAAGATGGGCATAAAAAGGATATTAACTATATCTGTAATATTTTATTTCTTTCCAACAAAAATAAAGTATCTAAAATATAAGTAACAGGATATTTGTCTTTTAAAATCCTGGTTTGTTACATTCTCTACTTTTCTGGGCATATAAAATATTTTTAAAAAATTAAAAACAATTTTTTAAAAGAACTGTACTGAGAATTTATATTTAACATCATAAGGATGATGTCCTGATTGCACATGTATTTTGGATTCCAGAAAAACAATTCTAAAATTTTAAAGGTAAACATGAAATTAGAACAGACAGACAAAAAATGTATTTCCACTTTCTACTCATCAGTTAAGGTCACCCACCTATGAAACACTGAATCTAGGTTAAGGAAGATTCTGTTTGAAATTGCCCAAAAAAATATACATGAAAATGTTTCAGAAGACCAACAGAAACATGTATGCAAATTTAGTAAGTTCTTTAAACTTGGTCAAGAAACACAGGAGCAATTGGAATAGTGAATCAGTTTCTCAGAGAAGTTTAGTTTTGAGCCACATTCTGAAGGAGAAGAAGTTCATGGATTTCTAAGAGGGAACAATTCAGAGAGGAAAAGGGACTTTGCTGGGGCACAAACAAGAGGCCTCATCAGCAGCATGCAGGGGACAATAGTAGGTTAAAGTGGTTGGAGCAAATTTCCTTCTCGAAGTTCTAAAAAGCTATGAAAACAGATTTTGGTGTTTACATGGACGTAAGTATAGAAAAATGTGGATATACTATCAAATAGAAAATGTAGGCTACCAGGAAAATAGATCTGGCATCAGACTTACACTGACTATGACAATCCCCTTCTTCCCTATATAGCTGCTTGCTCCAAAGCCACAGTAAAAATGTAAAGCATGAAGCCGGAATTTAAGAGCTGTTTGAAAGAAAAAAAAGGGAAATGCTGAGGAAGAACCATGAGTGAGCCTCAGTTCATTTTCTGTTGGAAGTGTTAGAATGACCTCTCTAGGGTTAGATATAATTTAATAGATTAACACAGATAAATATCCACCCCCCCCCCCCAAAGGACAATCTACTTTGAAAATATTCCATTTAATGCCATCAAAATATCCTAAGGTTGGGCTGAATTCACCCATCTGCCTTCAAATTAATGTCAGCAAAAGGCTCAACCTAATCTCTGTTTGAGGGGAATGTCAGTGGCTATGACCACTAATTGGAAATTTGTGTCAGTCCAGATTTGTGGCTTATAGCACGGAGGGTGTCATGTGTGTCGCCTGGTCAGTCACCAGGTCCTGCTGCCTGTGCCCGTTCATCACTGCTCACATGCTGAGTCCCACCTCTGTTCCAGATCTGGTCCTTGCTATTTTGCCCAATCACTGAGGCAACTTCCCCATGGTGTCCCCACCATACAGACCATCAAAGTGATCTCTCTCTCTCTCTCTCTTTCCCTCTCCCTCTCCCCCACCTTCTTCTCCCCACCTTCCTCCCTCCTCCCTCCTCCCTCTTCCCCTCTTTCTCACCCACCCCTTCAAATGCAACGGATCCCTGCTGTGCTTAAAGCCTGCTTACCACAGTGGGCCTCACAGCGGGGATGCCTCAAGCTGATGTGTCTCTGTGAGTTGCTAGGTGGGTCATAAGCCATGTGTTACTGATAATAAGGCCCCCAAATTCCAATGACGTGCTTTCCTCAGCCTGCGCCTAGAATGCCTTCCCCATGGCTCAGTCCCTGGCTCTGCTGCCTGGCAATCGTCTCAGCTCAGACGCTGTCTCCGCTGTGAATCCATACTCCTGACTGCCTCCAAAAGCACACGTTATTCTCCCAGGCCTCGCTGCACTTTGAATGGACTTCCGAATAAGACTTGTCTTGTTTGGATGCAATTGTTTATACTACCGTCTCCCACTCTATTGTAAGAAAGCTCAAGGACAGAGCCCATGTCTTGGTTCTTTTTACAGTGCCAGTAAATAGCAGCTTCTGGTACATTCTAGGCATGCACTGAACACTAACGGATGTTCAATGAATACATTCATGCTACCACTGATATATGGTAAAGAGATTGCCCAGCTAAGTAGATCAACATTTCCCCGCATTCCTGCTATCTGTGGCAGCAGGGAAAAACCTTTCTCCCTAATTATGTCACATAATGCAGTCCCATGAAGTCTCTGCATTTTGAGAGTAAACGCTAAAGGAAATTATCCTATATACTAAAAGCCTAATATGCTAAGTGTCCAGTTGTCCAGTCATCCGTTCAACCAATCAAAGTGTAATATGCTAATGATATGCTAAAGAAGCTCAACCACTTGCTATGATGAGCACTGACCACCAGGGGGCAGACGCTCCTACTGGTAGGTTAACTTGCTGCTGGGGTCCAGCTGATCGGGACTGAGCGAGATGGCCAGACATGCCCTGGAGCCCTCCCACATCCCCAGCTGACCAACCTCCCACACCCCTCCCCAGCCCCGATCGCGCACCGGTGGGGTCCCTCAGCCTGGCCTGTGCCCTCTTGCAATCCAGGACCCCTCAGGGGATGTTAAAGAGCCAGTTTCAGCCCTATCCTGCAGGCCAGGCCGAGGGACCCCGCTGGTGCACGAATTCGTGCTCCGGGCCTCTAGTTTTCCTTTATAAAAGTAAAGACCTTGATTATTGGCATGGAGAGGATACTAGATTCATGAGAGGAGAGAGTGGTCTAGCAATCTTTTCTATGATCCTGTAACTAATTACAGATGAGTAATTAAAGAAAATTAGCATCCATAAAAATCGACCGCAAACCAATAAGGATGGTGAGTTGAATCATAAAAATTCCATGCTATTTATATTTCCCCACACACAGTTGCAGTTATTTTAAATGGAAAAGTACAAATATTGGGATAAAAACATTTAAGCTACAGAAACAAGAAACCCTAAAAGCTAATCCTGCCTAAAGGGCAGAATTTAATTCTATGCTAAGCTACTGTATGTGGGATTAAGAGGCCTGGTTAACCAAACATTTGAGAACAAGTAATTGCACCGAATCTCTCTATCACAGATTTGTCTCACACATAATTTACACAACAAGGCCACAGAAGGGGAAAAATAAAACGCTGTTTAAAATATTTTTCTTCCAGCCACAAATTCTTCAGGCTTACTCTGTTTTTTTTTCCTTATTGAAAACTATTTACTCCTACGGTCTTGGGTTGAATAGCAGTGGGATATTTTTTTCTCTGATATGTAGGGACAAAGAGAAAACATCTTTAACCTGTTGTTCTTGGCTGTGTCCTCCGAGCCCATCTTTGGCATCTAAACGTGGAGGAGCATGGTCCCTGTAGTCGGTTTATGTAATACTTTAGTGTAGAATGGGCAGGCAAGGGAATACTTTGTACATTCAGTTGTTCATTCAGCCGATACTTATGAAAAAACTTCCATGTGTCCAGAATTGTGCTGGGCTCTCAGGATACCAGTGAACAAGACAGTGTACCCACCCTTGATGAGCTCACAGTTTAGTAGCAGAGACAATTAAACCAACAATGACAAGGATAGAAGGATACACATGGAGTTAGCTGCAGGGATCTGACACCCGTCTGGGATAGTCAGGGAAGGCTTCCAGGAGAAGTACTATCTCAGCTGCATTTTCAATGACCTGAAGGAGGATAGGAAAGTGGAAAATACAAAGCTGAGGAAAGAGCTGGGAGAGATCAGAGCATGTGGGGGCAAATGCGAGTAGACGGGGCAGGGCAATGCTTCTTGATGGAGTAGATGAATAGTCACAAACATATGGCTAAGCAAAATGCTTCTGTGCTCGGAAGCCAAGCAACACCTTCTCCGCCCCTCCTCCCCTCCCCACCAGGGACACCCACCATAAAGAGAAAAGCTGAGAGCCCAAGTGTGTTTAAGAGACACATTAAACTGTGCAGCAGCATCTTAGTTGGGCTGATTCTGGCATTTGCTCTCCTTTCAGCATTTTGCATGAGGGCAGGGATAGATGTGCCATCAAACCATAACTCATCTGCACCTCCAGCCTAGCTCTGGCTGCCTGTCACTCGGTAACTGGCAAGAGCCTTACCTGGGGCGAGGGATGTAACCGCATTGCGCCACAGTGCCTCATCATCTCTGCAGAGAGAAGTAAGCGTATATGAAGTGCTCAGAACAGAGCCTGGCACAAAGCAAATGCTCAGTAAATGTTAACCATTGTTATTTTACTGCACATATAGAATGTTCCGGTGAAGCTAGCTACTTAAGTACCCAGCACACCATTGCTAGGAACTGGGCTCAGGAGTAAAGTTTTGTTGTTTAATGTCTTTGGCACTAACAGGAGATTAAGAAAGTTAATGCTGTGAATGCAAAGGCTGACCTTTGATGGACTTTCAAGAGTTACAATGGAATTTTTTGTTTATATCCATTCATCCAATATTCATTATTCCCACCTTTATTGAATGTCTACTGAATGTTGGGCCTGAGGGTACAAAGATATCTGAGTAGGACTGAAATGTATTACTCATTCAATACAGGCTTAGCAAGTACCCAGGAAGTGCAAGTCACTGGTGAGGATAAAATGATGTGCTAGAGTAGACTCTCCAGCAGAAGGTGACATGTGCTACACGGAGGCTGGGGCCAGAATAACGAACACTTGCTGAAAGTTTTCTTTATACCACGTTCTGTACTCAGTGCCTTACCTGGATGACCTCCAAGTGCTGGGGAGTTGAGAGGATGGAGATATGGCTCTGAGTTGGGGTGAGCGAGAAAGCTTCATAGAGGTGGGGACCTTAAGACAGTATCTTAGCCCTGGCTGCTGTGGCTCCGTTGGTTGGGCATTGCTCCGTGCACCAAAAGGTTGCCAGTGTGATTCCCAGTCAGGGCACATACCCTTGTTTGGTTTCTGGTTGGGGTGCATGTGGGAGGCAGCCATTCTCTCTCCCTCTCCCTTTCCCCCTTTCTCTCTCTCTCTCTCTCTCTCTCTCTCTCTCCCTCTCCCTCTCCCTCTCCCTCTCCCTCTCCCTCTCATCAATATAAACATTTTAAAAGTATTTAAAAATAAATAGAAAACATTTTAAACACACACACACACACACACACACACACACACAAGCTTAGAAGATACTTGACTTCTGGAGCATTATGCTCAAACCTAGTTTTCCAACCTAATGGGACCAATGGCTTTTTCTTGGTACAAAGGTTATTTTAACAAAATATCCAATATAATGGGATTCTTTCTACTAAAAAAAATTCACCTGACAACAAAATAGAACCACTACCAACCTGAGTAAGAGTCCAGCTGTTGCTTAAAAGTTAACCACTTCCCATTACTCTATCAAGACTGCTAGTAATCTTGCCTGCCCCGCGGTTTCCCATTCCATTTCTCCGGAGTGCTCCTGCTTTTCCACACGCCACCAGGAACACGATTACAGCACACTCTGCATCCTGTTCCCAATTATTGGTTGTGTAATTTATTGATAAAGCAAAGCCAAATATGAGTAAGCAGGAAAGCCTAATTAGAAGTGAAGCACTCAGTGTCCCAATAAGGAAAATGTCAGGGCTTCAAAAATAGAAAACCAGTGATGCATAGTTTCAAGGCCTTGTCACTGAAGAAATAATCCCAGTACTTAATAAACCAGAAAATGGGTTGAGCAGATGGGGCAAAGCTATCAGTGGCAGAGAATGGGCACCTCAGAGAAATCAAATGATGTAGAATCAAAATGACTCTGGCATACATGAAAGGATATCGATTTGTGTCCTGAAATGAATGTTGTAGAAAATCTGTATGAAAAGGAATATAAAATCAACCACAGAGAGAGAGCATAACAGGTTATGGGGCTGATACAGAATGCTAGAATCCTTTTTCTAATTAATTAGCCAATTTAGTTAAAAAGTTGATTGGTATGACTTTTTTTCTTTATTGAACTGAGCACTTAAGTGAATCAATCCAAACAATAACTTTTAGTAGAGTGTAAATATGGCTTTATCCTGATAAACTTGCCCTTAAATATATGGAAAACCTTTTTTTTTTCATAACAGAGAAACCACCTCAACAGCACAGGTGTCTATATATTCCTCTTTGCCTACACCGATCTGGACATAATTAGCTGACCATCTACACTTAGGTCACCTCATAGGCCCTGTATTTTTGCCTTATGGGAGAAACAGTAAAGGCTCAGTATGTTTAAAAGTGGAAATTATAGGATCAAAAACTCAGTTTTGAGTGTCAGTGAGTTGCTAGATGACCCTTACTGGATCACTTAGCTTCTATGTGTCCTAATTATTGTATTGCAGGATGAAAAGTATGATACACACACACACACACACACACACACACACACACACACACACACACACACTGAGAACAATAGACTGATCAGGAGGCCATTATATCTGCAAGAAACGGAGAACTGGAGACAAGAGGAAAACACAGCCTCTGAGCGATGGCATAACAAGTTGCTATTTATAGCCCCTCTTCCATCTGCTGATGTGAACTAAGGGTCTTTCCCTGCCAGAGAATAACTTTAGGGAATGAGCATCCTGGTGAGCTCACAGCTTAACACTGCCTGTATCACCATCTTGAGTCAGCAGTGGATAACGCTGTGCAGAATAAACTAATTTTAGTCATCTGTGGGATCCTTGTAAACACTCCATAGTGACTCTTTTAACAGTCAGGGTGAACTGGCTATCTCTGCTTCACTTCCTGCTCCCGATAACACACCACGGGTATTTTTAGGGAATGACATCTTACAGGACTTGACGAGGTGAGTTTCTCTGTTTCAGAGCTGGCACCTGAAAATTCTGCCACACATGCCAATGCCAGAAGGCCTTCTGGTTAAATGAACTAGAAAAGTGACTAACAAATATGGCAACAAGGGACATGGACAGGGAAGTGTCCTATATATGATGTAGGAAAAAGCGCTGCCCACCGTACTCTCACTTTAGCAACATTTTCCGTGAGCCCCTGCCCGAAGCTGCATGGAGGGAGAGATGAGGCGAGAACAATGCTTGTCCCTGAAGCAAAGAGTGTTCCCTCCAGCTACATACTATACATTTGGAATGGGAAATGATCCCTCAGCTTCTTAATCACCTCCTCGTTCTGAGGCATCCCCGAGCTCTGAGTCACATTTCATTGGCAATCACGTGCTGAATATAGAGCACTTCTAACTTGTTCAGTATCTCATGGGTCACCAGGAAGAAATAGGGCCTGAGGACAATCTCCACCAGTCTCATCTCCCAGATCCAGGTGGGTTATCACAGCCCATGGCACTTGGTCAAGAACTTGTTCCATGTAGTGAGAACTGAGTGTAAGACCTTGCACTTGGGTTTGGCTGTATTTATCATCGAGTATGGAAACCAAGAGGAGGGGCTGAGTAAGGAAGAGGGGTCAGGAGAATTCTAGGCAAATCATACCCCGGAGGCTGTCAGTGAATCACCTATCAGCCGGCAAGAATGCGAAGGCACCCAGTCAGGCGGGAAAGAAGGTTTTGGGCTTTTGTCTTCTCCTTCTTGAAAACCTGCAACCTGGGAATGTGTGATATCAATTGGTCTTGCTCTAAGAAGAGAACAGACGACGTTAAAGAAGTGTACGAGAAGCTAAGGGAGGAGAGAAGGAAGAAAGAAGCAGAATCGGAAATATTAATAGGGAAAAAGAAGGAAATGGTGTGTCCTATAATTATTTTTGTAAGAAAGACAGCAAATAAGAGCTCCAGTGTAGAATTTCTAGTTCTTGAATTCGTTAAAAGTTAATTTGAGACTCCTGGACTTGGGGGGCGGGGACAAGACTTTGCTATAGGAAACTTCACTTAAATGCCTCTTTCCAAAGAAAACACACATCACACCAAGATATACAATCTCTGTGTAGCTTTGCTGTGCTGCTGGAAACTCAGCCCCACTGATTGATTCTTCTTTACCAAAAATCCCAGTGTCCTCATTTACCCTCCACTAGTGAGTTTGATGGACGCTGGCGGAGCGAAGCCAGTCTCTCAGAGCAGAGGCAGCGGCCGCTGTCTGGCCCGACTGCTAATGAAAGGCGTGTGCAGTGGTCTCTGAGCCACGCCGGCCCCGCTTCTGCAGGAGCCTAAGAAACCAGCCTTTTGAGGAACACTGTGTTGAGGAATGTCTGGAATGTGTTTAGTCCTGAGAGTTCCCAGGAAGCCTATACCACGATGAAGAATGGGCAAAGCAGCATTACAAAGTCCAGCAAGACCAATTCAGGTCAGAGAGAGCTCAGGGCACCAAAATCATTCAGATGAGGGGTAAGATGACTTCTTCTCAATCATTAAATGCAGGTCAGGGTTTCTTCGGGATTCCGACCGCATCACACAGACCATCTACTATGGTCCCAGGCTAATGAGAGGGCGGGTGCTAAATAGGCTTCCAACTAAAAAAGTAGCAACCACCTGCAATTTTTTTCATGCTTAGTATATGAATGAGTGAAAGTATCAGCATAACTGCACCTTTGATATTACATTATTAACAACGGTCATTCATAGAATCAGGAAATTCTATTTCTAATTATATTTTAAAGGCTTTAAATATATTTAAAGGTTTTTTTAACATTCCATTTATAGGTAGGTGTCTGTATGCCCGTGTACATACACAAAATGAATACATTTTGCCTGAATGCCTCTTTTGTTTATTATAACTGTAAATTTGTTAAGGCTGAAACATTGCTTTAATAAGAATATTTAGTATTTAAAATCATATTTAGTGTGTAGAGTGACATGGTCAATTTACTTTTTTACCCTTTATTTTGAATATTCTCCATCTTACGATTTTGCAAACTTTTTGTATTTCACAGTAAGAAATACATTAAAAAATTTTAAATTTTGATTCAGTACACTCACATGCATATGTTTATATGTTATTTACATACATATATAAGTATGTGTGAATATATATGTGTGTGTGTATATATATATGTATATATAATATGCAAAACAAAATTTTATAAAACAAAACCTACCCTTACAAAGTATGATCGATACACTCTGGGCTTTTCTATTCTATTTCTTCATTTGTATAAAATATCAATCATAATAATTTTTCTACTCACTAATGGGTCTTGACCTGGAGTTTGAGAAATACTATTCTACCTGGCCCTTTAAAGAATTTCATAATCCCATTTAAAAATAAAATGTTATAATATGGCTACCCATTTGAAATTATTCAAGGAAATAAATGAGTGCTAATAAAGGACCCTGTATCTTTTCCAAAGCTAAATTATGATAATTATTGTTATTTTATCACATTCTGGAGAATATTAACTTTTTAAAAATGAGAATAGTCATGTAACAACCCCTTTCATCTTTTTAAATAACATTTTCCACAACCTTTCAAATTTAAAAATTAAGCTACCTCCTTTTTTTAGGTTTTTCACCCTCTACCTCAATTTTTTTAAAGATAATAATACTGATTGGAATAAAAAATTAAGAATAAATGTCTGGGTCTTATCATAATAGGCTTTTTCTAGCTCACTGTAGAATTATAAAAAGGGCCGTATGTGGCATGAGGATAAAGGCAGAATCATGCTCTGGGCACTTGATTCCTTAGAATTGATCTATAAAGTTAACTTTTGAAGATAAGATCAGACATTAATTACCCAAAGAAAGGTAATTATTAAAGAAACACTCGATCAGTGAAATGGAGCATCATCCTATGGTATGAATGACTCCCTAACACAGAGGTCTTCTACTAGTAAATTTGATGGGTTGGTCAGAGCCCAGTAAGCTAAACATGTGGAGGAGACTTAATTTTGAAGTAGACAGTATATTCGACCTCAACATATCTGGTTTGTAAATTCAGATTTTTGCATGTTGAGTGAATTAAAATGAGCCCTCCTTGCACTTTTTCTTGATGCTGCCTACAGAGCTGGTGTTGAGAGGTGTTTTAAAATGCCAAATACCACAATGTGAATTCTCTGGACAGCAACATTAGACTCTTCTGATAAGTGTGACCCTTTGAGAGTTGTCTTACTGGACTGTACCCTTCCCTTGGCAGGTGGGGTGGAAACACTGTCCACACTTCTTTCCCACCCAGAGAGGACACTTGACAACACAACCCTCAGTATGTCCTTCTGTGCCCCATCTTCACCTGGCTTTCTTCACACAGCCTACCTTGACTCACCCACCATGATGCTCACCACCCCCAAACTAAGGGTCTACTAACTTCTGCCTTCCTCCCTAGACCCTAAATGGCAGGGGGCAGGCAGGCAGGCAGGCGGGCTGGTGTCTATCTTGTCCACTGTTGCATCCTCAAACTAGCACAGTGAAGGGGGGCACTCCATGATTATGTGCTAAAGGAAAGTATAGGTGAGTGAATGAATTTTAAATTAATTAACCACTTTAACTTATAGCACCCTTGGAGAGTCAGCCTTCATACCTGGCTGAGTATGCAGCAAGTGCTAAGCACTGCTCTGGGAAGTCCCCTGCACCCCTCCCCCAAAAACAGCCAGCAGGGAACTCACTTCCAGGGGGCCTCCAGCCACCATGTGGCCCCAGCTCCAGCTCTGTGGGAGCAGCCTGGGAGTCTCTGAGTGGGTGGGAACCGCTGACCTGGCTGGTGGAAAATCCAGAAGCAGTAGCGGTGGTGGCACCCAGGGTCTGAAAGAACAATTCAGATGCCTTTTTTTTTTTTTGCCTTATCTTCCTGCAAACTTTTGCAGCAAGTATTTCATTGCTAAAATGAGAGGAAGGAAGGTGATGTTTTATAGGTAAATTACTCTGGGTAGCCATGCCCAAGGTATGTAATAAGCTTCCATAAATATTTGTTCAATGAGATACAACGTGGGAGAATCCAGTAGCTACACATGAATTGCTCTCCTGCAGGTGTTGTCAGGAAGAAGCACCTCACCCATGTGGACAGGAATGGCCTTTGCAGTCACTGTCCTATTGGGCTGAACCATAGGAAACGGTCACTTTAGTAGGTCCAGCCAGTCCAATATCAGCAATGCCACATAGTTCCATCTATTCATGGTTTCGGTGTGCAACCTCATTGCTAGAAACGAGTCAAGGCTCAATCCTGCTGATAATAAGAAAGCCCGACTGGTATTAGCAGGCCACAAGCAGCCTTTTGGGAGAGCTAAGGACTGAAGTGGAAGAAGGATGCACAAGTGCCCTCAGTCAGTGCTTCCAAAGTATATTCTAAGCCATTCCAGTTCTGCAAGACATTTTATGAGGAAAGGAAGAAAATGACTGATTTAGGGAATGTGCAAACAATATTCCTTTCCTAAAATTTCAAAATTGGTATGCGAGTATCATATTAGCATTTCAAAGAATCTGAATGGTTCTACAATAAAGAAAGTCACTTAACCATGGAAAGTCACTAAACCCTCTTTAACCATGTTTAATCCAGGTCATTCCAAATTTATTTGACTACTGAAGCCTTGTTTGAAGGCTTCTAGATGCGTACTGTCAGTTAACAGCTTGGGACTAACAGGACTAATTCTATGCCATGATCCAGGCCTCTTCCAATCCCTGACTCCTTAGGCCTCAATCCACTACATATTCTACCCTATACAAGACCCAGAGCAAGGGTCTCCCCAAGAGAGGTCCGTTCAATTCCCCTCACTGTTTCTGGACAATGGGAAAAAGGCAGAAGCTCAGGATCCTCCACATTTCGATACATAAGTTGCTTTCTACTGATTTTATATTGTTTATGCATGTCTCATAATGCCATCAACCCAGCATTTAGGTATTTTAGTGACTAATATCAACAGAGACTTAGCAATAATAATACCACCTGCCATTTAATGTATATCTGCCATGTACTTTTTGCACTATACTATGCTTTATATTTTCAATATCTCCAGTGTACATTACATTGCTCGTGATACATTGAGAATTAGGTATTTTTGCCCCCATTTGATAGACATCCTAGTGCCTCAGACATGTTAAGTTTTGTGGCCCAAAGTCCACAGCTGGGATCCTATGCTCCCTTTACCACATTAATAAGAGTTACTTATATTGTAGAGGCCTGGTGCACAAAATTCGTGCACTGGGGGGGGGTGTCCCTCAGCACAGCCTTCACCCTCTCCAATCTGGGACCCTTCAGGGGATGTTCGACTGCCGGCAGTCAGATATCCCTCTCACAATCCAGGACTGCTGGCTCCCAACCGCTCACCTGCCTGCCTGCCTGATTGCCCCTAACTGCTTCTGACTGCCAGCCTGATCACCCCCTAACCACTCCCCTGCCAGCCTGATCGATGCCTAACTGCTCCCCTGCCGGCCCAATCGCCCCTAACTGCTGTCCCCTGCCGGCCCGATCACCCCCAACTGCCCTCCCTGGCAGGCCTGGTCACCCCCAACTGCCCTCCCCTGCTGGCCATCTTGTGGTGGCCAGCTTGTGGCCACATGGGGGCGGCCACCTTTGACCACATGGGCGTGGCCATCTTGTGCGAGGGCATGATGGTCAATTCGCATATTACCACTCTATTATATAGGATTATAAGTCAGGCACCAAGTTTTAAGTTATTTAACTCATAATAAATCAATTAAGTTACTATTACCATCCCCGTTTTACAACTGGGGAAACCAGCTGAAGGAGTTAACCAATCTACCTACAGTCACACAGCTAGAAAGAGGCAGGGCTGGAATTCAGACTAAGGCTGATGATTGATTTTTTTCTACAATAAAGAGAGTCATTTAACCACATTTATCCCAGGACTTTCCAAACTTGTTGACTAAGGTATCATCATTTGTGGGTCATGACCATTATTACAGTTAATAATTTGGAAGAACACAGTTTGCAAACCATGGGACCAACTCCCTCCCCTTGATCCACACACCTCTAACCTCTACCAATCCAGAGTCCATGCTCTCTACCACGAGAGTCCATGCTCTCTACCATTTTCCCCCATTCCATTTGTACTCTTGATTCTCTCCAAAAGCCATATAATGTGGCCAAATCAATATAGCACATTTATGAAGATTAATGTAAAAGAAATTATTTTAGAATATAGAGTGGCCCTAGCCGGTTTGGCTCACTGGATAGAGTGTCGGCCTGGGGACTAAAGAGTCCCGGGTTCGATTCCGGTCAAGGGCATGTACCTTGGTTGCAGGCACATCCTTAGTAGGGGGTGTGCAGGAGGCAGCTGATCAATGCTTCTCTCTCATCGATATTTCTAACTTTCTATCCCTCTCCCTTCCTCTCTGTAAAAAATCAATAAAATATATTTAAAAAAATATATAGGGTGAGTTTTACCTCCAATGTTCATATAGAGATAAATAATCTTTTATGCTTTGAGGAAGTAAAAATACTAAAACCCCTCGAGGTCTCTAAGGGCCCCGAAGCCACAAATTACATTGTGAATTATCAAATAATTCTAGGAAGGTCATATAAAAGAACTAAGTTCAACATGTCACCTTAAGTTTCACCACCGTCGGGACACATAAAACCTACCATTTATTGGGTGTTTATTATAGGCCAGGCACTCTGCTATGTGCTTTCCATGGATGATATT
The DNA here is from genome assembly GCF_014108235.1 of Myotis myotis. NCBI lineage: Eukaryota > Metazoa > Chordata > Mammalia > Chiroptera > Vespertilionidae > Myotis > Myotis myotis. The sequence continues at coordinate 62,980,459 of NW_023416324.1, forward strand.
ATATCACAACAACTTTCTGAGATAGGTATTCCCATTCGATAGAAGCAAAACACAAGGAAGTTTAAATAACTTTCCCAAATCATGCAGCTATCTAGCAAGTAGAGGAGCCAAAATATGAAGGGGAGAACCTGGGTTTTCAATGTCTCCAGCCATTTCCAATGCTAACTCTGGGGTGCACAAAGCAAAGTCAAGTACGAGCCCCCAGGTTCCAACAAAGTGATCATTTGCTTTTTGCAAGCCCTACATTAGAAGGTACATGCCATCTACCAAATAGTTACCCTTGGGGGACCGTCAAAATCTGTCAACTGGAAATAAGAGTCCAGATGGGGAAACCCTGAAACCTTTAATTGCTCCAAGATGATATGTTGGTTTGGCAGATCTGGCTCATCTTAAAAGGAAGTTTTTTTGGAAGACATAACTGAATAATATGGCATTAAAGAAACATGATTCAAGTCCTCATGCTTATAAAATCATAGTTGTCATTTCTAAGTTTCCCAAAGACTGTTTTGCAACCTTTTGCTAAGCTGGGGAAAACCAATACTGTACAGACTTAGGTACATTCTGAACTTTTCTTCCCTTCACCAAAGAACCTCATATGGTTTTTCATATTTTTAGTTACTCAAACCAGTCCAAAAACAGAGGACTGTTTGTCTCCATAGGGACATTAGAGAAAAAAGTCACTTGATATTCTAAAATAATGTATTTTACATTAATCTTTATAATTGTGCCACATTGATTTGGTTACTTGATAAAGCTTTAAGAGAGAATTAAGACTGCATTTAAAAAGTATTAAGAAATCTAAAATAACTGGAAACTCAAGCAGTTTCCTGTTTTCTTAAAAACCACAGATGGATTTTTCAAGGAGGTAAGAGATGAAAACAGGAGATAAAAATGATGATTTAATGAGGCATAGAGATAACCTTGAGAAGCTGTGTCTAAAGAAAGTCTCTAAGTAAAACACACACACACACACACACACACACACACACACACACACTAGAATAATCAATCCTGGGAGGCAGTACAGCATGGGGTTAAGAAAAAGGCTCAGCATCCCACAGCCTGGGTTTACTCATTAGGTATGTGACCTATGTGAGATACCTGTACTCATTTCCTTTCTATTTAAACAAGATGGTTAATAAGACCTACCTCACAAGGTTGCTTGCTGTGAAAGTTAAGTAAGATAATTTGTAAAAAGCCCTTAGGACAATTTCTGGTAAGTGCTCAATAAATCTTAGCTATTAAAGGCAGAAGATGTCATTATCATTACAGCACTGGTGAATGGGTATGGAGAAGGTAAATTAAACAAAGGTAAGTTGAAACAAAACAGGATAATTATAGATTACTGCTGACACCTCAGTGATAGAATTGACGCGCTGTAGGTATTTAGGAAATATTGAATGAATGAGTCTATGAATCAGTGAATTAATTGATGAATGGAGTCACAGAAAGAAAAGCTTACTTTCTAAAAAGCTAAATTCTTTGCCTTCTGCAGGCTCCTTTATCCCCTCTCATCTAGCCAGAAAACAACTCAGAGTTGTCTTTCTGTTCCTCACACAGCATCTCAGTTCGGTTGAGTAATTTAAACTTTTCCCAAAACTAAACTAAAATATGTATGAGGACATAAACTTATAAACACAAACCTGTGACCTTAAGTGACCTCAGCATCATGACAAGAGAAAAAGATACTAAAAAATGAAGTAATATTTAACACATATTTCTGTTTAAATAGTGTGATTTAAAATGTATAAATGTCCTGTAGGGGGAGGGAAAATATATAATATTATATTTTATATATATTTCATATATATATATATGAAAAAGATTCTATAAAAGAAAAAGAATTGTGTTGAGTGAAAGAGTGGGAAGAGAAAGCCCGGGATATTGGTTATTTTCTGCCACTTATTCTATTATTCCTCCAGTTCAGTTATGTACCTTCAGAAATTACTTTCAGCTTCTTTCCAATCTGAACCATGAACGAGATCACAAACACATTCGACAACAATATGTTCTTGCGTAAACGTCTCTTCTAGGCCACATACATAATTAAAATCCTGTTGACTCAGGAATAATGTCTTAGAACTGAATGTCCAAACTCTGTAACTTGCTTCCTTTTCTAACCAGACAGCGCAGCTGCCAGGAGCTTCTGGGCCCTCTGCCTCTTCTTGGTGTATAATTATTATACATTCTGTAGCATACACTTGATTTGCCAAAGCCTGCTGGAAACGGTTCCTGTGACTACTTACTTGAACTTTGTTGTGTACACATGTGACCAAAACCACGGAGTACCAAAGCAAAAGGAAAAAGGAGGTGGGGTGGGATGCACTCAGCAATCCCCATTTTCCATGGAAATGAGATGAAAGTCTTAAGGCAAAACAATATACACATATTGTTTTGTAAAGCAAAACTCACTTAAGCTGAAAGAACATTTTAAAAATTAATGATGCTATATTATAACATGAATCCTTCGTTTCCAATATTTAAAAAGAGGAAATAGACTTTAAAAGGTCTTCAAAATACACATGAGGCATAAAGTTAAAGCACTTTGGCTTTTCTTCACCTTTGGGCAACACCAGATCTAAACCAGACATGAAAATCTACCCTATTTTTAAAGACCTCCAGAGAAAGAGGTTGCACAATGTTTCTTCGGAAGTTGTTCCAATATTCCTTCCAGTCATAAAACTCTTAGTGCTAACCTAAATCCCTCATGCTCTCGTTTCAGCCCATTTCCTTTTGCTCTAAGTACGGTTGAAGAACAGTTGCTCACTTACCAAATCAACATTAGGAGGACATTCCCAGGGCTGTGTATTTTTTTCAGCAGTGGAAATTAAACACACAGCCTGCAGCTGCCTGCATCTCCCCTATTCCTTCCAAAGAAATTGTTAGATGTAATACTGAAAGTTCTCCATTCTTCCACAAGTTCTCAGAAAGTCTAGTCCATCTTTTAAAGGCTTTATTCAACCTATAGGCTACAAGTAATTGCAAATTACAGTATATCTAGTTAATTTAAAATGTTTTAAAGTTCCCTACTTACACTCAGTTTTTGCAACTTATTCTACAACTTATTTCTGAAAAACAGTGGTCCTCATACTTTGGTGTGCATTAGAAAGTTAGGGAAGCTTTTTAAAAATAGGATGCCCAAATCTTGACCCAGACTCAATAAATTATAATCATTTGGGCCCTGGCATCTTTCTTTTCTTTTAAACATTTCTGTTGTTGTTGTTGTTAACCCTCACCTGACGATATTTTTTTCATTGATTTTTTTATAAGAGAGAGTGGAAGGCCGAAACCGGTTTGGCTCAGTGGATAGAGCGTCGGCCTGCGGACTGAAAGGTCCCAGGTTTGATTCCGGTCAAGGGCATGTACCTGGGTTGCGGGCACATCCCCGGTGGGGGATGTGCAGGAGGCGGCTGGTCGATGTTTCTCTCTCATCGATGTTTCTGACTCTCTATCTCTCTCTCTTCCTCTCTATAAAAAATCAATAAAATATATTTAAAAAAAAAAAAAAGAGAGAGTGGAAGGAAGGGAGGGAGGGAGAGAAACAGAGGGAGACAGAGATAGATGTGACAGAGACACATGGATTGGTGCCTCCTGCTCACTCCAGACTGGAGCCTGGATGGAACCTGCCACCTAGGTACTTGACCTTGACTGAGGATCGAACCTGAGATCCTTCAGTGTGTGAGCCGGCGCTCTCACCACGGAGGGACCACACCAGCCAGGGCAAGGCTCTGACGTCTTTCAACTGCTTTCATTCAAAAGTCTTAATTTGGTTTAGTTACCAAGGCAATTTTTTAAAAAGTTATCAAGCCCATTATTAAAAATAGAAACAAACAAAAGAACATTAAAAAATTAAGTGTAAAAATAAGTGTGCTTTCTTTCTTTTTGGTAAAGCCAATTCTGCTTTGCACTTAAAACTGACACAGTAACCGAGCCAGGTATTCGGTGCTATGCTGAATGTAGACATCACACTCTCCATTTGCAGGAAAATCAAAACCCAACCTAATCCATGCCTACAAGTTTCCCACACTAGAACTAAACGCACTGCCAACCGGCTCTTGACGTATAATACATTATTGCATGAAAATGTGATTATGACAAATACGAGACTACCACTGTCTGCAAGTATGTAATGCATTCAACATAAGTCACACAATAACTTTTTCAAAATTCAGTGGCTCTGAACTCATTTAGAGGACCCTGAATTGCAAGGTAGAGAAAGAACCAATTACTGTATAAAACAACATGGAAATAGAAACATCAACACATTGGGAAGAGCTGAGGAGTTGGAAGAGCTGAGAGGCAAGAGCAACTTTTCCAGGAAATTTTAAGGTGAATCAGGGAAAGTCTGTGCTGAGATCCTAAACCATATGATATTTTTATTAGTGTTGGATGGCCATGAAAGGGGAACACCGGGGCCCCCTCAATGACTTGCCCAGGTGGGCTTGGTTTCACTTCTTTCTCAGACATTTCTAAGCATGTGTTGGATTACTTTAAGGAGCTGCCTCAGACAGTCTGCCCTGCATTTTCCCATAAGCAAACAGGCAGGAGAGTAAACAAAACAAAGCAAAACAAAACACTTAAAGTTACTAAAGCAACCACAGAAATGCAGGTCAAATGACAGGGTTCAGAAATTGCTGGAAAAGGAAAAAGTGAGAGCAGCAAAAAGATGGCAGCTGAAGGCCAAGAGATATTCAAGGACAACTCACATGTGCAAAGAAAGAGGTATTGCCTGTGATATCTTTTAAAAATCTTTTAACATCTATTTTAAGCAACTTTTAAGTATATAATACAGTCGTATTAACTATATCTCCATGCTGTACATCATATATGCAAATATTGAATCATTATGGTGTACACCTGAAACAATTATATGTCAAATTTTTTTATCTAAAATAAAAATAAAAGAGGTAGGTATTCATACCAATTTGTCCATTTGTGCCTGTGGGATCAATTATACTAGCTTTTCTTTCTCTTTGGATTCAGAATGATGGTCCTTTTCTAGTTCTTCTCTAAACTTTCATATTCTTCTTTCTCTGGTTTCTTTTCAATAAATTGTGTACATGTTGTTTTTCTCTAGAGTTTGCATTATTAACTCTCTTCTCTTTTCCCTCTACATTACCTTTGTTTAGAAATCTTATCTGGTTTCAACTATCACCTAAGTGAAAAGGAGTCTAAAATTATATCTTTAGCACCATCTCTTTCCTAAAATGAAATTACAGATTTTGAAATGCCTCCCTGCCATCTCCATCTGGAATTGGATTCATTATGTCCCAAGTCAAACATAGCAATGTTACTTCCACAGCTGCTGCTTCTCCTGTAATAAGTTCCTGATCACAAATTCCATCATAGGTGTGGGAGGTTCCCCACCCCATCAAGCAATTCTCAGGACACCAGCTGGTGTCCTACAATTCAACTCAGTTACGTCATAATCTACCAGAGTTATCACCAGATTCTGCAGGCTAAGGGTTCAGTCCTACAAGACTGGCCCCATCTCCACCCCCTTCAGATGCCAGTCACAAGCCAACTTATTACCTGTGCTTCTACCAGCCGGCTATGCTTCCTACAGCCTCCTCCTTGGGTTCGATTAATTTGCTAGAGCAGCTCACAGAACTCAGAGAAACATTTTGCTGACTAGATTGCCAGTTCATTATAAAAGGATATAATTCAGGAACAGCCAGATGGAAGAGATGCAGAGTGTGAGGTGTGGAGAAGGTGCAGGACTCCTATGCCCTCTTCTGGTGCACCACTCGCCACATGCCTCCATGTACTCGCCAACCTGGAAGCTCTCTGAACCCATTCTCTTGGGTTTTTATGGCGGCCTCATTTCCTAGGCAGGGTTGATTAAACCATTGGCCCCTGGTGATTCAGTCTCTAGGCTAGTGGTTCTCAACCTTGGCTGCACATTAGAATCACCTGGGAATCTTTCTAAAATCCTCTGGAGGATGAGGCCCAGAAATCAGGATTTTAAAAAGATTCCCAGGTGATTCTAATGTGCAGCCAAGGTTGAGAACCATTGCTCTAGGCTCTTTCCCCTCCCAGGAGGTCAGAAATGGATCGAAATTTCCAACCCTCTAATCACATGATTGGTTCTCCTGGTAATTAGCCCCCATTCTTAGGTGAGGCTCCTCATTAACATAACAGGGGACGTCTACAACATTCTCAATGCTTGGGAAATTCCACAGGTTTGGGAACCTGTGACCTGAATGAACAAATATATATTTTTCTTATAAATCACAATATCCCATCTGATATCTATTTCTGTTAATACTCTCAGTCATATCTAAGTCTCCCTTTGCTGAGCCCCATCAGTTAGCAAGTCCTGTTGATAGCATTTCCAAGGACAGGTCATATTCATTTTTACTGGTTCTCCCCCAGAGTAGCCCTTCATTATAGTGTAACACAGGGTGGGGCAAAAGTAGGTTTACAGTTGTGAATACTCAAAACAGAGTTTATTCATGGATTATTATTTATTAACTAGAGACCCAAATGCACAAAATTCATGCACGTGGGAGGTTGGGGGGAGGCGCGTGTTCCCTCAGCCCAGCCTGCACCCTCTCCAATCCGGAACCCCTCCGGAGATGTCCAACTGCTGGCAGTCGGACATCCCTCTCACAATCCTGGACTGCTGGCTCCTAATTACTAACCTGCCTGCCTGGTTGCCTCTAACTGCCCCCCACCAGCCTGATCACCCCTAACTGCTCCCCACTGCCGGCCAGGTCGCCCCCCTCTAACTGTCCCCACCCCCCTGCTGGCCTGGACATCCCTTACTGCCCTCCCTGCCATCCTGGTTGCCCCTAACTGCCCCCGCTGCTGGCCAGGCTGCCCCCAACTGCCCCCTCCCTGACGGCCTGATCACTCCCAACTGCACCCCTCTGCCAGCCTAGTTGCCCCCAACTGCCCTCCCTGCCAGCCTAATCACCCCCAACTGTCCCCCCTGCCAGCCTGGTTGCCCCCAACTGCATGCCCCCCGCCAGCCTGGTTGCCCCTAACTGTCCCCCCGCTGGCCTGGTCGCCTCTTACTGCCCCCTCTGCTGGCCTGGTCACTCCCAACTGCCCCCCTCTGCCAGCCTGACGCCCCTAACTGCCCCCACCACCAGCATAGTCGCACCCAACTGCCCCCACTGCCAGCCTGGTTACCCCTCATGGCACCCCCACCGGTCCGGTCGCCCCACGCAGCCTGCTGTTCAGTCGCTTGGTTGTCCCTCACTAACCCCCCTGCTGGCCTAGTCATAGTCTGCCATCCTGTGAGGGTGTGAGGGTTAGTTTGCATATTACCTCTTTATTATATAGGACTAGAGGCCTGGTGCACAAAAATTTGTGCACTCGGGGGGAAGGGCAGGTCCCTCAGCCCGGCCTGCGCCCTCTCGCAGTTTGGGACCCCTCGGGAGATAACGACCTGCTGGCTTAGGCCTGCTCCCGGGTGGCAGAGGGCAGACCCAATCCCTAGGTGCAGCCTCTGGTCGGGCTCAGAGCAGGGCTGATTGGGGAGTTGGGGTGCCGCCCCCTGTCATGCACAGAGCAGGGCGGATTGGGAGGTTGCAATGCCACCCTCAGTCACGCTCAGGGTAGGGCCAATTGGGGGGTTGGGGCACCGCCCCCTGTCACACTCAAGGCAGGGTCGATGGGCAGGTTGCGGCGCCACCCCCAGGGCCCATCAGGGGGGTTGGGGCTTCGTACCCTGTCACGCACAGAGCAGGGCCCATCAGGGGGTTGGGGAGCTCCCCCCTGTCACTCACAGAGTAGGGCCAATAGGGGAGTTGGGGCACCGCCCCCTGTCACACACAGAGCAGGGCGGATCAGGGGGTTGGGGTGCCGCACCCTGTCACACTCAGGGCAGGGCCGATGGGGAGGTTATGGCTCTAACCCGTCACACACAGAGCAGGGCCCGTGGGGGGGGGGGGGTGCCGCACCCTGTCACACACAGAGCAGGGCCGATCCGGGGGTTGGGGAGCTCCCCCCGTCACACACAGAGCAGGGCCTGTGGGGGGCGGTTGGGGCGTCGCCCTCTATCACCCACAGAGCAGGGCCGATCAGGAGGTTGGGGCGCCACCACTCTCACAGTCAGGGCAGGGCCGATGGGGAGGTTATGGCTCTACCCCGTCACACACAGAGCAGGGCCCGTGGGGGGTGGGGGGGGTGGGGCGCCGCACCCTGTCACACACAGAGCAGGGCCGATCAGGGGGTTGGGGCACCAGACCCTGTCACACACAGAGCCACAGGGTGATCAGGGGGCTGGGGAGCTCCCCCCTATCAGGCACAGAGCAGGGCTGATCAGGGGGTTGGGGCGCCTTCCCCTGTCATGAACAGAGCAGGGTGGATAGGGAGGTTGTGACCCCGCCCCCTGTCACACACAGAGCCGCAGGGCGATCAGGGGGTTTGGGCGCTGCCCCCTGTCACGCTGATCCCGGTGCCGGGAGGCTTGCAGCTCCGCTGATCCCGGTGCTGGGAGGCATATTACCCTTTTACTATATAGGATAGAGGCCTGGTGAATGGGTAGGGGCCGGCTGGTTTGCCCTGAAGGGTGTCCTGGATCAGGGTGGGGGTCCCCACTGGGGTGCCTGGCCAGTCTGGGTGAGGGGCTGAGGGCTGTTTTCAGGCTGGCGGGTGACTGAAGCTCCCAACCGCTCCTTTTTTTCTTTTTTCTTTTTTATTCTGGGCCAGCTTTAGCCCTGAATCTTGTCTCCAGCTCTTAGGCCTCCGCTGCTGAAAGCAGGTTTCTGGCCTTTGTTTACCTTATGTGTTTGAAACAATGTTGTGATCCTGCTGGCTGAAGCCCGGCGGACTAAAGCAGGTTTCTGGGGTTTTGTTTAGCTTCTATATTTGTAACATAGTTGCTTAGAGTTGCAGCTCAGAGGCCGGCAAGGCAGATGGGGAACGTTGGAGTCCTCCGTCACTGAAGCAAGCAGGCCTCATGTTCGCTTTAAGCTGCCTGGCTGCCGGCCACCATCTTGGCTGGCAGTTAATTTGCATATTGCCCTGATTAGCCAATGGGAAGGGTAGCAACCGTACGCTAATTACCATGTTTCTCTTTTATTAGATAGGATTGTTGTATTATTTTCCATAAAACAACTGTAAGCCTACTGTTGCTCCATCCTTCAGTGTCCCAGATGGGTTCTGTCCCTAAAATGATTCTTGAAATTATTGGCAGGCAATTTTGATGTCACAATTTAATTCATTATGTCCTCTTTTTAAAATCCTCCTGGACTTCTCCATTGACTATCAAACTTAGTTCAACTCTATAAAAATAGTAAGCTTTTTGAGCATACTATGTGACCAGTGCTTGACATCTGTCATTTTACTTCTTTCTCCAAAAAGCTTATAAAGTGGGTGTTTGTGTATGAAATAGATAATTACAATTATGAGCTATTAGGCTATTTCCACCAATTGTGGATATACCATTAATTCAATAATCTCTTTTTAGGCAATACAGGAATATTACACTAAATATACACACTGACTGTAAGATTTTCATTGACTTCAAAAACATCAAAATGAGGGGGGAAAGTGACTCTTTTCAAGAAAATAAAACATCAACCCATTTTATACTGAGTAAATGCTTTTTCCAGTATACTACGTTCCCTTTTCCTTTGGCCTGGGGTTCAACTTTTAATCTTATTTCCTCTTCTCGTCAAAAAAGAAAAGTATTTCACAGTCCTTTGTTCCTTTTGCCCTCTCCTGTACCTCGGCCTTGATTTTTCCTATACCAGAAATATGCACTACTTCTTATTACACATGTCCAAAGACAGCTATGCTTCAATGCCTGGCTCTAACACCCCCTTGTCATTAACTTTCCTGATTGCCAAATGAAAAGGGCCTCTTATTCCTCTGAATTATCATACACTGTGCACTCTCAGATGAAACTACTGCTTGTTATATTGTAAGAGGGTTATGTATACTTGATCTCTCCACTAGTGTGTACGCTTCTTTGTGATCCAGATTGTAACTCATACATATTTGTACAACTATTCCCATGCCTTCCTCCTGTCACTGTAAAGCCTAGCAACTTCTTGCATATAATAGACTCTTAAAAGATATGTATCAATTGGATGACTACTGAGAACACATTTAGTGATTTTCCTCTCATTCATGAAAACCAAATGAAGACTGGTGGCCCCAAGCATTTTGCTACTATTCAGCCAAGAATGGAGGTGTAGTACTTCAAGAAAAGTTAATTCTCCTGCCACAATCAAGTCACAACTTGATGGACCTACACAGCTGCACTTTGTCTAAGTGGTAATTTTTTTTTATTTCTTTTAGATTACACCTTTTTTTAAAGGAGGCTCTTCAGAACTTAGACTCAACGAAACCTTCCATTTATAAAAACCTCCTAAGCAACAAATAGAAGAAATGCCCTGTATGCTCCAGTGGAAATTTTTTGTCATTTTGTTCTTGCCATTGCCTGGAGGGGAAGTTGTTGCAGGAAACCTAACTATGCCTTGGCCATGGCCCTTGCTCAAATATTTCATAGGAAAGTGTTCCATTAAAAAAGAAAAGTATCTCACAGTCCTTTGTTTGTATTCCTCATTATTATAGTCTCAAACATTAGTAAATGATGTATAGGTTTTTGTTTGTTCATTTATTTATGTTTTATAAAATACAGCAAAATCCGGTGACTTACTACTGAAACTCTTCATTTTGGTGGTAGAGCTTGCAAAAATTTAAAAACATGTTTTTTTCTCATTTAGTTCTTAAAACAATTCTTTGATGTAAGTATTAATATACACAATTTATGAATGGATCAACAGAGGTTCAGAATTGTTAAAGAATCCTTTTGCCTAAACCAGTGGTCAGCAAACTGTGGTTTGTGAGCCACATGCGGCTCTTTGGCCCCTTGAGTGTGGCTCTTCCACAAAATACCGACTTCTGCGCATGGGCCACGAAGTTTCAATCGCACGGTACGTGCGTGCCCGCACATGGTATTTTGTGGAAGAGCCACACTCAAGGGGCCAAAGAGTTGCATGTGGCTCGCGAGCCGCAGTTTGCTGACCACTGGCCTAAACCACAGCAGAGGTGGGGTTTGAATCCAGATTTCCTTACTCCATGACCTAAACACTGTCCATAATTCTATGGGAGGTCATTTGAGAAACTGGTGTTTTTAAATATGACACCATTCACAAAAGCATCTAACAAACTGCTGTTATGTCCGACCTTTGAAAAGACACCAAGAATGAATAATCCTAAAGGCTTATAGCTTGGACCTGAAAGAATCTATGAGATTTTAAAATGTGTTTCCTCAGCCCATTGCTGCATAGATTCTGAGGAAATCAGAATTCTCTACCCTCTCAAACCCCTTTCCACATTCCCCTATTTCCACCTATCTGGCTTGGAATTCCTGTCACAAGAAAACAGTTTATGTCACCTCACGTTTCAATTTCTGAAAATATCTTCCAACATCATAAATCCAGATGTGGGGACTTAATAACTAGATTAATAGTTATCCAGTCTTTTTAAGGAAACGACCCTCTGTCTATCCATACCCTCAGCCAACATATTGATTTGTGAAAAGCATCACAGATAGTGAGAAAGTGATGGCACCAGTACTCAGGCCCATCTTGTCTAACCGCAAGTACACTTGCATACATATGCCTGCCGCCACCCTCCAGTCCCTTTCCACCATGGTTAGCATTATTATTTGGCCTATAATTGTTAAAGAGGAAATAGGAAATCACAGGTTTTCAGACCACACCAGGAAATCATTGAAACAAATCTATGTTGGTTGACTAACACTGGGTGACTTCACAAAAATTTATGAAATATATGTTTAATCTTTATAATCACCTTGAGAGATGGGCATAATTATCCCCCCTTTTTTAAATGAGGATACTGAGACTCAGCAAGATTAAATAGTTCATACAGCTAGAAAGTAGTAGAGTTGAGATCCAAACTATCTTCCTTCAAAGTCTTTGCTCTACTGCTTTGATTCTACTATACTGCTTCTCAGATTTATTTTTATATGCTATTAAGATGTACATGAAGGCCAATATACCACCAGGTTGTCCTCACAAGGAGCCAGTAAAATGTGGTTAAAAAAAAAAGACAAAAGAATGATTCAGACCTCCCATTGTTTTCCATTTCCTCTCTCCTCTACGGAATTACTCTTGATTAAATTTTTTGTCACAACTATCTATATACATATCTAACACATTGAGTCTTGAAAACAACAACAGCAACAGTTCAAGCATTCTATTGTTTTGAAGAAAACAGCAACTATAATATGTGAAGGGTACTCTGAGATCTGGGAGACAGGCTTCTCCCAGACGGTATGAGGCAGATTGTTCATAATGCGCACAGGAAACCCGTAACCGCATTTGCACCTGTCTTCCCCTAATTCCTGGGGTTCGGGACTTTTGACCAATGCCAAGAAGTTGATCACTGCAAGAAAGCATGCTCAGCCCAGCCACCGTGGCTCAGTGGCTGCGCGTCGACCTATGAACCAGGAGGTTATGGTTTGATTCCCGGTCAGGGCACAGGCACAGGTTGTGGGCTCGATCCCCAGTGTGGGGCGTGCAGGAAGCAGCCGATCAATGTTTCTCTCTCATCATTGATGTTTTTCTCTCTCTCTCTCCCTCTCCCTTCCTCTCTGAAATCCATAAAAATATATTTAAAAAAAAGAAAATAAAAGAAACATTCCCATAACAGCATGCAATCTTGATATCTGGAAACTCCTGTAATGGTTTAGGCAAGTTGAGAGAACTCTAAAGAAAGGAGCAACATAGCACTTAAATTGGTCCTGGTGAAACTGGACAATTGGCCGATACAGTTGTTCTTTTTGGGCGGCTTGGTGCTATCTTTGTTCAGGAATACTTGTTTAATTATTTGCATGTTTTGTTGGGTTTTATCTATATGCATCTATGAAAATGGGGCTTAAAATGGAAAAATAAATTTACCGATACGATTGACAAGAAGGGTAAGTCTCATAAACAATTCAATTAAGATGAAGATGGAAAACTGTGGTCCAGCCAAAATCAGAGAAACCTTTGCATCAATTGGATGATGGTTGGACTGCAGCCAGTATACCGTGTGTTTAGTGGTGAAGGGAAAGAATTTAAAAAAGCACACACACACACAAATGCTAGGATCATGTAATTAAAGACTACTTCTAAACAACAAGATGTATTTAGGGATTTTACAGCATTTTCGTTCTTTGGTACTAAGAACAGGCAAATCTAATATTTCAATCTTGCAGATTTGTTCATATTTTCAGTAATGCATTAGGTACAGATGTACATAGAGAACTGCTTGTACATAGCTGTTTGTATCCACGCCTATTCATTTAAGCTAAGCAAACAAACTGGATGTCAGAGGGATGAAGACTGCAAAATACGCATAAGAAAAGTAAAACAACTTTAGATCCAGGAGCCGGGGCGACCATCCAGATTTCTACATGGGGAAGAGCCGAGGTTAATGCAGCTGCAAACCAACACCCAACAGAGGCTCAGGCACATGCAGGCGGCACGGCTTGATGGACAGAAAGCCTTCAGGTTGCTGCTTTCTTTCAGATGTCCTGGGGAAAAGAAACTGGATACATGAATTGCATTCAAGTTCTCATTCTAAAGAACAGCTAAGTAAACAACTTCGGAGCACAATGTCTTATGCCTAGGCCCAGGAATTTCTTGAACTGAGATGAACATCTGCCAGTGAGTGCCCAAGTCTGTCTCCAGTTTGCAGTTATAGTTTTCTTCTTCACTCCGACACCTGTGGTCTTATCTACTGGCCCTATCTGTCCTCATCAGAGTGCCTTCCCTCCCACTAAATAAAGTGGAGAGAAAATTCCTACCACCCACCCACTCATTAGGGATGACAAGACTCCACTCACTCCCTGCAAACCTCAGGATGGATGGAACATGAATCCTTTAACTACCTGGACACAGTAGCTGACTCTCAGGAAACTGCCTGTGGCTTCCACACGTTGCCACACTATTTACACAGCTGATGGGAGTTTGCCCCGTGGAGGAATTTGGCTCTAGAGGATTCCCTTAGGATTCCCAAAGGGCCCATTCACCCTGTCACACCGCACAGACGCCTGCGGAGATGGGAACAGTGGAGTTCGTTTTCTAGCTTCCTCTGCACACACTATAATTCTACACATTTATTTAAAAGTTTGGGGGGTGGTCGGAGAAGAGCCTGGGGAACGGCAAAACCTACATTATATGAGATATTTGCAAAAAGTATTTTAAGTATAGTCAACAACCCCCTTCCCCTGCCACTCAAACATTCCTCTGCCCCATTCAGCAGCTAAGCTCTTGCCCTTCGTGTTCCTAAGCCTGAAGCAAAGCTAGGACGGCACTCCCAACAGAAAGTGAATCTTTCCAAGGCTGAGAGAGGGAATCTCAAAGAGTCAACAACTCTCAAAGCAGAGTGGAGAGAAGCAGCCTTCACATTCCTTCTCCTTTAATAATTTAAAGCCTTGCTATTAGCAGGGGCAAAGAAAATACCAGACACATGATTTTATCCTGACAGTAAGACACGGCAGAGGTCATAAGATAGAGGGAGAAATTTTCTAAAGCTTTGTAAGAGATAAGGATCCATTTCTATTCTGTCAATTATTAAAATACGTTAGAAATGACAGTGAGCTCTTAATCTCGCCAAGTCTCACTACTAGGTGTGGCGGCGGTCGAGTCCTGCCAGCGGTGGGGCGTGCTTTTCCCAGCTGTGAATACCCTCTTTCACTAAGAAAACTGGTCAGGAAACAACTCTCCATTCGGGAAAGAGGTGTATATGAGATGTAAATATATACCCAGAATGTTCCCTTTCTTAATTTCCTTCTCTTGTTGCTAATTTTCTCCTAGCCTAAATAATTAGCCTTCCTACACTACTCAAATAAACTCCATCCAAATCAACTCAACCTGAAAAAGATGATGGTGATGAGGTGGAGAAAGAGGAGGTGAGGAGGCCAGGAGGCGGAAGAGGAGGGGGAGCAGTTTGGGAAGGGGGAGGGGGAGGCTGATCCTCCCACATATGTACCACTTTTTTCCTTTGGAGGAGGCAAAAGTATAGGCTTAGGTTTTGCTGCCAAACTCTCTAAGTTTGACCCTTGACTCTGCTATATGATTTTTTTTTTAAAGCAACTTTGGACAGACTGGTTTCGTCTCAATTTCCTTGTTTGTAATATGGGAACACTAGTAATTTCTAACTTTTGTGGTGCTGATGAAGATTAAACATAACACATCTAGAAGGGTACCTGAAACGAGTGAGCACTCAGTAAACCTTCAGGATTGCAATGATTGGCTCTTACACTTCTAAACGTCAGACTCCAGCAGACCACACAAGGACAGAAGGCAAACAGCACTGATCAGTGCGAGAGAGAGAGAGAGAGAGAGAGAGAGAGAGCGAGCGAAAGACAGAGAGAGTCACACATAGAGAAGAGTTCTGAACTTAGTGGAGCAGAAGCAAATGCAAGTCAATGTAGTCGTCCTTTCATGAAAAGTCTAAACATGATGTTACACTAGTGATGACTTACGGGCTAACGAATTGGAAAAGGTGGGGAGAAAATGGTCTTTCTGTTTATATGATAATAGGGTGAGTTTTATTTGGAAAATTGAGGAGAACTTAGGAAAAAGGCAACTTAAAAATGACCCAAGAATTAAAAAAAGAGAAGAAATGCTTAAAAAAGAAAAGGTTAATGAATAAGCAGCAAACTAACGTCCTGTTCAGCGGATCTTCATAATAATGCTGGTGTTTGGGGACAGAAATAACCTCATATTATAGGCTTTCTGGGACTCAGGGAGGGAGTCGCACTATAAATTATCATGTACTCTGGGGACTGAGTTAGACCCACAGTGCAACTCGATCTCTGCCCTCACCCATCTCAGAAGGTCCGGCTTAAGCCTTTATCATACCCTCAAAAGAGAAACGTGGCCTTGTGATGAAGAGAAATGAGGCCAGCCCTGGACGGTGTGGCTCAGTTGGTTGAGCATCTTCCGTGTGCTGAGAGGTTGCTGGCTGGATTCCTGGTCAGGGCACATGCCCAGGTTGTGGGCTTGATCAGTAGGGGGCATGCAGGAGGCAGGCGATAGAAGTTTATCTCTCTCATAGATGTTTTCTCTCCCTCTCTCTAAAAAATAAACAAAAACATATTTTTAAAAAAGAGAGAGAAAAGAGGCCAGCGTGGGGGGAAATCCGGGTGGGAGGACTAGAACAACTTACGAGCTATGTGGTTACATAACCTTGTTGAGTTTCAGTGTTCTCAACTGAAAAATGGAGCTGTATCAGAGGGCTGTATGAGCAGTCAACGTGAAAATGCATGTTGGGGATAAAGGTCTCCCACCATAAGGGGTGACAGACAGAGCCTGGTCATATTGTTCACTTTACAGATCAGAAAACTAAGATCTAGAGAAGTTAAAATCTAGTCCAAGGTACAGTGTGTTTCAAAGCCTGGATTAGAATTTAAGTCCTGATTCCTAACACGCTTCTTCCTACATGGAGTTTTATTTTGTCCTTTTCTGAACATCAGCTGCATTTCCAACCAGTACCATCAGTATAGCAGTTGGATGCTCTCAAATGATAAATTTGTTCCGTCAACTACGGCATAAGTCCCTTGAAATGACAGAGGAGGTTTCAAATGTCTTTTATCTGTACAAAGCTGTTTACTCAAATGCTGGGCATATCACAGTGTTGATAGAGTCGTTTCTTTAGGAAGAGGTTTTACTCTAAATAAAATGTTACTGTGAGGGCCTGGCTGGCGTAGCTCAGTGGTTGAGCGTCGACCTATGAACCAGGAGGTCATGGTTCGATTCCTGGTCACATTCCCAGGTTACGGTCCTCTGTAGGAGGCAGCTGATCAATGATTCCCTCTCATCATTGGTCTCTCTCTCTCTCTCTCCCTCCCTCTCTCTTCCTCTATAAAATCAATAAAAATATATTTTGAAAAATAGATTGTTGCCCTGGCCGGTTTGGCTCAGTGGATAGAGTGTTGGCCTGTGAACTGGGGGGAGTCCCGGGTTCGATTCCGGTCAAGGGCACATGCCTGTGTTGAGGGCTCGATCCCCTGTGGGGGGCGTGCAGGAGGCAGCCGATCGATGATTCTCTTTCATCATTGATGTTTCTCTCTCTCTCTCCCTCTTCTTTCCTCTCCGAAATCAATGAAAAATATATATATTAAAAAAATAGATTGTCTATTTTTAAAAACATTTACATGAGAAGCGAGCCTTCATGTAGCCTTTTTTTGTTCCTGTTTTTAAATTCCTTTGCAGTTAATTTTTTATGTATCTCTTTGTGCATGCTGGAGACCATTTCCTCTGATCAAATCTTCTGCAGACCTGAACAGTTAGTTGGTCAGTAACTTCCTCACAGTAACATTTTAAAAAAACATATTTTTATTGATTTCAGAGAGGAAGAGAGAGAGGGAGAAAGAAACATCAATGATGAGACTCATTGACTGGCTGCCTCCTGGGGATCGAGCCTGTAACCTGGGCATGTGCTCTGACTGGGAATCCAACTGTGACCTTCTGGTTCATAGGTCTATGCTCAACCACTGAGCCACACCATCTGGGCAATAAAAATAGACAGTCTATTTTTAGACAAAAAAATGGGTTAACCCTAACCTATAGTCGGTAAACCCCAAATGTTGAGGTTACTGCAAAGGATCTGCAAATTGATTTGCACATCAAACACTAAATAAATATGTCTTCTACCTGCATATGATATGCATGTGCAATTTAATTTGATCTAATAAAATACAAATTCTTTGAAAGCACTGTGGATTTGTTTGTAACTTTTGTCCACTATGTAATTTTTTAATTGCTCAATAAAATAGTGACAAACATTTATTAAGCATTTACAGTGTGGCAAGCACAGTGCTATGTTATAGAAATTATTTTGTTTACCTCTTTTTAGCACCCAGAAGGCAGATACAATTGTTATCCCCATTTTACACAGAGGAAACTGGGATTTGTAGAGTTTAAATAAGTCACCTTTTGGTTTTAAACAATGAAGCTGGGATCTGACTCCAAAGACTGCGGTATTAGGCCACTTTTCAAACAGACAAGTGTAAAACATTTTACCTCATTTCATCCACATATATGTGTGTAGGAGGTAGGTGTATAACCATATAAAATTTGATGTTTAAAAAAGATTCTCGTAACCCTAACCGGTTTGGCTCAGTAGATGGAGCGTTGGCCTGTGGTCTGAGGGGTCTCGGGTTTGATTCTGGTCAAGAGCACATGCCCAGGTTGTGGGCTCGATCCCCAATACAGGGTGTGCAGGAGGCAGCCGATCAATGATTCCCTCTCATCATTGATGTTTCTATCTCTCCCTCTCCCTTCCTCTCTGAAATCAATAAAAATATTTAAAATAATAATAATAAAGATTCTCATATCTGCAAGGGTAGTAACAGCATAAACAGGAGATGCAAAATGGCTCCAGAATAATTAGATCTGTAACTTTAAGCAAGCTAGGTGCTCAGAACTAATGGACTTAACTGGCTGATATCTAGGAAATGCTCCAAGCCAGAAATTCTAGCATGCTATACTTCAGATCAGCATTTCCCAAAGTGGATTCTGCAGAATTTTGGTCCCAAGGGATACTCCACAGAAAAAGGTTTCCATGGTCAAACAAGTTTAAGGGACACCATACACTAAAAGAACCACCTTACACACAAGAGAGAGCATCCTCTTTTGGAAATTCATAATTATACTTTCACATATTGCAAGCTCTGAGAAGTTCTGCAGAGCACTGGTTTACACAAAGTTAAACATGCTCTCTTTTTGTAGCAATTCTCAACAACAACAAAAAAAACCTTTTTCATTTTGTGTAACCCAGAGTACTCTAAAACATTTGGGCACCAAAACCCTTTTGTAGATAGCTATTTCATGGATCTAGTTCCACAGAACATTTGTAGGTTATAACCTAACTTTGGCAGCTAAAACACTCCGTATTAATGTAATAGGCTCTGAAAAATGACCTTTTGAGAGTCTCCCCAAAACCGTCATTCTATAGTGGTATTGGCTTTCAAAAAGCTCTTTAGTCTAAAGCTTTATTTATGTAAGGATTATAGAGACTGTTAACTTTTTTGTTTCTCTTTAAGCATGGAATAAGTTTTTTATAACAATGACATTCTGAAGGTTATGATTTTCTATTTTTCAAACTCTATTCTAGACTAACAGTTTTCAAACTTGACCGTCATTAGAATCACCTGGGGGGCTTGCTAAAACAAGAATTGCTGAGGCCACCCTAGAGTTTCTCCTGAAGTAGATCTAGATACAGTGGTTCTCAACCTTGGCTGCACATTAGAATCACCTGGGAATCTTTTAAAAATCCTGATTTCTGGGCCTCATCCTCCGGAAATTCTGTTTCTTTGTTATGGGGTGGGGCCACAATATTAGTAACAAAGAAACAGGTGATTCTAATGTGCAGCCAAGGTTGAGAACCACTGGTCTAAGAGCTAAATCTCTTATTTTCCATTTAGTCGCATGGATGACATTTCAGTCACATGAACTTATTTTTGCCTCTTTGGAGTAATATTTTATAATTCTAGACAAGTTTTACATCACTGACACTTGGGCTGAGAGTTCACTCACTGGAACCCGTAGACCTTTACTTTCGACAATAGAAATGTCTATGATACCAGAGAAGCTATAGAATCAAGGGGCCCTTAAAAACAACGGTGATTATAAATGCAGCTGCAGAATCACAAAATTGGCACTGCGTGGTATAATAGACGTGTTCCTGGGAAACTGCAAGTCAAATGACCATCATTTGGATCCTAGTCCATATTCTAATTTTAGATATACCCAACTGACACTGTTTCCTACCTCTTTAGTCTGAAGTTTCCGCTTCTTATGTCTCCCCTCCCCAGCCCTACTGACCTGTCAAGGAAGGAAATAAACTAATCTTTACTGAGTGCCTTCTAATGGCTACATCATTTCATCTACATCAAATCTGTGATGAGGGACTGATCCCAAGAGAAGCTGAGGTCCAGAGAGGTTCCGGTCACCCGAGTAAGTGGCAGCATTAGGACATCAGCCAGCTGTGACCGTCCAAAGTCCACTCTCCCTTCCCCCACCTCACCAGCTCCTTTGCTTCAAGTCCTTAGTGAACCTTGGATGGGAGAGGGGAGCTCCCTCTTTAAAGGACAATTGTAGGGGAGAATTATTTGGTATTGGGATGAATTGCTCATAATCTATAAGCCCTAAACTGACCCTTTTCACATATGTGTCACCACAGAGGTGAAAATATCTGAAACTGAAATTCAGTGCGAGAGTCAGGGTGGGTGCTAAGTAATGGGTAAAATTAAATAACATTTCACTCAGAAAGATGCAAAATGTTACACCTTTACAGACTCTTGTTTAATAAGCCCAGCAAACACCCCAAGGGTGTGGGGGATAGGGGAGTCCAATTTACTGGTTCTCCATGAGCAAGCACAATTACATTAATCTGCAGCTTCAGCAAGCACAGGCAGCATTTGTCGATCTGTTCTAACCATAGCAAGAACACCACTACCAACACCAGCACTGCCTTTGGTTATATAAAGTAGATCTTGGTCAAAGGGAAAACATCCCATGTACCCAGGCCCTGAAACACTGTGCAAACAAAGTCCTCCCAAGTAAGCTGAGCTCTGCCCACAGAGCATTCTTTAGGGCTTAGTGTATGTGTAAGCTGAGTTCCCCACGATTTTATGAAAGTGCGACCTTAAGTTTTAAAGAGAGACCACAGAAGTTGACAATGACCTACACTACTCGTTAATGTCAGCCTTTCAGCAGAAGAGAATGTTACTGATGAATCCAGGCAACTACACAGGGCCGCTCTGCAGCTCTGGAACCAGGCAAGAAACTGCCAGTTACAATAGTTACTGGGTAGGACAGACATGACCACTGGGCTGTTCGTGAAACCTCTGGGAAACTGTTAAAAATAAGCTGGGCTTGTACTAGATAGAGCTCTACTACTCTGGGATCTGGTTGATTTTCCAGATTACTTTGGTAACTTTATGTCAACAGAAACACAGCTTCTGTTGAGCAGACTTAAACACCACTATTTTGCGTAGATTGGCATCAATTCCTTGTTCATTCAGTGTCTGGATTTCTACATCAGAAATACAGATCAACACTTATGTTAACGAGAGTCAAATGAAGTTCCTATTTTCTTTCCTTCATGTAACATTTATTGACCATCAACTCCTATGAGACACTAGTGATACAAAGATGATAAAACATGGTCTGTTCCTACAGGGGGCTCAATCTAACCCACTAAATCCATGGTCGGCAAACTGCGGCTAGCGAGCCACATGCGGCTCTTTGGCCCCTTGAGTGTGGCTCTTCCTAAGCCTTAGGAGTACCCTAATTAAGTTAATAACAATGTACCTACCTATATAGTTTAAGTTTAAAAAATTTGGCTCTCAAAAGAAATTTCAATCATTGTACTGTTGATATTTGGCTCTGTTGACTAATGAGTTTGCCGACCACTGCACTAAATAAACATGAAATACACATGTCACAATAATGGGACAGATGTTACAACAGAAGACAGAACATCATGGGAGACCAGAAGATAGCAGCCTACTGCATCATGCTCCATAGAGGTGACATGCTCCAGCCGGGTAATAACTGATGACTTTGAACTTGTTTGGTGGAGAAGAGGCTGATAGAAAGAACTCTTCAGGCAAAGAGATCATATGCAAAGATGTGGCAATTGGATAGGACCTGGCAAACCAGGAAATGGTGAGAAGTCCTGCATGGTTGCAGCAAAGAGCTTGAGGGAATGATGGAAGAAACAGTAGGAAGTCTAGACTTTGTTAGCTAGGGCAAGGGTTTGGGGTGGACTTGGAAAATTAAAGTTGGGTTTCCAATACTGCTGAAGCATAGATTCACGGGGATGGGGATGGGAGATGGAATCCTACGGGGATAACTAGTTCCACCAAGTATCCAATCCAAATATATCTGGACAAGTTTTTGCTGAAGGAAGGTCCAAGCCCAGTGATGAACCCTACCAGTCTAAGCCATCATCTCTGGAGAAAGAGCCACCGGTCCTGTTTCACCTAGAGACCAGGAGAGAAAGAAAGCCTCTTTCTCAAAAGGATGCCAAATTACCCCCCTACATACACTGGCCACCCCGCTCTGCGCCCCCTCCCCACCCCCGCCAACCAAATCTCACCTCTCCAATGCATCTTCCACTCTGCTGCCAGAGTCGTCTTCCTGAAAGTTTTAAAACCTGGCTTCCCAGCGGCCACGGAGTGTGAAGCTGAAATTCTTTAGCAGCCTTACCTTTTCCTCATGCAACATACCTTTCTACACTTCTGTGCTTTTGCTCATGTAGAAATGACATGCCTTTCTCCCCTATTCTCAAACTGGTCAAAATTCTGCTTGTCCATCCAAATCCAGGATAATGGCCATCTCCTCAATAAGACTCCCTGTAATTCTTCTCATCATGATTATTCCTTCCTCTTTGACCCATGCCATCTTGCTGGTTTCAACTAAGTACTTATTTACTCTGCCTTGTGTTTTAGGTGGTCTTTGGGAAGTTGTTTGTTTGTTTGGTTTTTGTTTTTTTGTTTTTTTATTTTTTATTTTTTATTTTTTTTTTATTGCTTAAAGTATTACAAAGGGTATTACATATGTGTCCATTTTATCCCCCCGCCCTAGACAGTCCCCTAGCCTCCCCTATCCCCCAATGTCTTATGTCCACTGGTTATGCTTCTATGCATGCATACAAGTCCTTTAGTTGATCTCTTACCCCCCTACCTCCTGCCCCGCAACCCTCCCCGGCCTTCCTGCTGCAGATTGACAATCTGTTTGAGGCAGCTCTGCTTCTGTATCTATTATTGTTCAAAAGTTTATAATGGTCTCTATTATCCATGAATGAGTGAGATCATGTGGTATTTTTCCTTCATTGACTGGCTTATTTCACTTAGCATAATGCTCTCCAGTTCCATCCATGACGTTGCAAATGGTAAGAGTTCCTTCCTTTTTAGAGCAGCATAGTATTCCATCGTGTAGATGTACCACAGTTTTCTAATCCATTCATCTACTGATGGGCACTTAGGCTGTTTCCAGATCTTAGCTATGGTGAATTGTGCTGCTATGAACATAGGGGTGCATATATCCTTTCTGAATGGTGTTTCTGGTTTCTTGGGATATATTCCTAGAAGTGGGGTCACAGGGTCAAATGGGAGTTCCATTTTCAGTTTTTTAAGGAAACTCCATACTGTCTTCCATAGTGGCTGCACCAGTCTGCATTCCCACCAGCAGTGCACGAGTGTTCCTTTTTCTCCACATCCTCTCCAGCACTTGTCGTTTGTTGATTTGTTGATGATAGCCAGTCTGACAGGTGTGAGATGGTACCTCATTGTTGTTTTGATTTGCATCTCTCGGATGATTAGTGACTTTGAGCATGTTTTCATATGCCTCTTGGCTTTCTGAATGTCCTCTTTTGAAAGGTGTCTATTTAGGTCCTTTGCCCATTTTTTGATTGGATTGTTTATCTTCCTTTTGTTAAGTTGTATGAGTTCCCTATAAATTTTGGAGATTAGGCCCTTATCAGATATGACATTGGCAAATATGTTTTCCCACACAGTGGGTTTTCTCGTTGTTTTGTTGATGGTTTCTTTTGCTGTGCAGAAGCTTTTTATTTTGATGTAGTCCCATTTGTTCATTTTCTCTTTCGTTTCAAGTGCCCTAGGAGCTGTATCAGTGAAGAAATTGCTTCGGCATATGTCTGAGATTTTGTTGCCTTTGGATTCTTCTAGAATTTTTATGGTTTCCTGTCGTACATTTAAGTCCTTTATCCATTTTGAGTTTATTTTTGTGTATGGTGTAAGTTGGTGGTCTAGTTTCATTTTCTTGCATATATCTGTCCAATTTTCCCAGCACCATTTATTGAAGAGACTATCTTGGCTCCATTGTATGTTCTTGCCTCCTTTGTCAAATATTAATTGAGCATATTGGTTCGGGCCGATTTCTGGGCTCTCTATTCTATTCCATTGATCTATATGCCTATTCTTGTGCCAGTACCAGGCAGTTTTGAGAACAGTGGCTTTGTAATACATCTTGATATCTGGTATTGAGATCCCCCCTACTTTGGTCTTTTTCAGGATTGCTGCAGCTATTCGAGGTCTTTTTTTATTCCAGATGAATTTTTGGAGAGTTCGTTCTAGATCTCTGAAGTATGCCGTTGGTATTTTAATGGGAAGTGCGTTGAATTTATAGATTGCTTTGGGTAGTTGTTTGTTTGTTTTTGAGAGGGATTTTGACTAGGGAGATGGGAAAGAAGGGAGAGAAGAAGGTTGGCTTCTGAATAGGCACAGGAACTGACTCCTGGACAGGAATCAGGTATGCAGAGGCAGATGAGTAGCATATTAGTGAGACATGATTAGAAGCCCCAGTGGAAGATAATATTCTCCAAAGATGGCTGCAACAGTATTCCCCAAGCTCTTCTACAATGTGGCCTCCCATTGAGAAATGGAGCCTATTTCCCTCCCCTTGGATCTGGGATGGCCTTATGACTCACTTGTAACCAAGAGAATGCTGCAGAGATGCTGCTGTATGACTTCTGAGGCTGGGTCTGCAAAAGCTATGTGGCTTCCTCATGGTTTTCTTGGGATGCCTGCTCGGCCTCCAGGTAAGATGTCTAGCCACCCTGAGCCGGCAGTGCTGCAGACACCACAGTGTGGGGGTGCTCCAGTAGACAGTCCCAGCTGAGCTACACTTCCAGCCACCCCCACAAAGGTGCCAGGCATGTGAGTAAGATCATCTCAGGCTCTCTCGACCAGCACATCTGCCAGCTGAGTACCACTGAGTGACCTCAGAACAGAAGAGTCTCCCAGCTGAGCTCTGCCCAAATTCCATGAGATTTAATATAATGGGTACTGTTTTAAGTTACTAAGTTTTGGAGTAGTTTGGTACATAGCAGTATATACCAGAAAAATCAGGAAATGAATTCCTGGCCCTGCCTTTTATTCCTAAAACTGATCAGTCTTCTGTAAGAGTTGTTATTACTGACCAACTCACAATGAAAACGCCTGGAATTTCCTGAAAACATGCAGGGAGGTTGGTGAGAACCAGGGAGTGACTTGGGTCCTAACTGTGAACTTGAGGCCAGAAGTCACTGAGGACCCAGAGGCTACCAGCAAAGGGCACTATTGCCGACCTGACCAGTAGAAGGTCTCCCATCAGAGCCTGCAGAAGCTCACTGCACTTCGTAGAGGTTGATGAGAACCAGGGAGTGACTTGGGTCCTAACTGTGAACTTGAGGCCAGAAGTCACTGAGGACCCAGAGGCTACCAGCAAAGGGCACTATTGCCAACCTGACCAGTAGAAGGTCTCCCATCAGAGCCTGCAGAAGCTCGCTGCACTTCGTAGAAGCATAAATCGGAGGTGAGAGGCATAAAGGGATTCTTTGTACCTGGCAGACGTACAATAAATATCTGTTGTATGAATAGACTAAATCTGGGGACCAGCAGCAATACTGGTAGTGCTGTTTACTGAGAGGCCATGGGCAACTGAGGCATCATGGGTTGCCATATTGAGCCTGTAATTGGGTCTGTGATGCAGATCTGGACTCCCCTTTTTCTGAGACATTTTAGTCCAAGTGCTTGTAGGCTGGAAAGTTGGACCCAGCCTGCTGGACTCCCTGTGGAGGGATTTTCTGAAAATTATGGCTTGGAGTCTTGACCTCTTACTACTAAGGTAGCCCAGCCTCTGTGACTACCATGAGCATCTTCACTGAAGGTTATACTTGTTGCTCGCACAGTATTTGACATTTCTCTTCCCTTCATTCTGTGGTGCTCATTAGCTAAGTGTTAGCACCCACAGATTCCCCCTATTAATTGTCAACCATTATTCTGAGAATTAAATGAAATATTCCTCTTTTTTGAATTCACAATAGCTTCTTTTTTTCTCAGGACCACATTTAAGATCTCTCATGCTGATTTAATCCTACTAATGCCTAAAGGAGAGGCTAATCAAGACCAATATACAGGCCCTCCTACTTATCCTGAAAAGGGAACTGTGATCTCTTAAGCAGCTTTCTTCTACTAGGAAAAGAGATCCGAATCATGTCCTATATTTTCAGGAGACTTTTAATATTTTTATTCAAGGAATATTTTTTGAAGACATAATTTTGACAAAATGTGCTGTTAGCTAGAATTTACATGGGTAAGATTTTGTGATTTTCAAATGGCTGGACATTTTATTAGCCAAATATCATATTCTCATTAAATTGGCCACAAATTACATAATTTTCAGGATTCTGGCTGTATTATTTGCCTCACATAAATATTAGGATTCCCAATCTCCTGCAGTAATTTCAACTTCATCTCTGTTTTGAGAATAAAGTCAGAGGTCTGTTAACTGTCCTGCAACTAAAATGCTAAACAAAGAGGCTCTCACTCATGGATTCCAGCTAAGAAAGACTTGAATCAAAACAAACGGAGGAATTGGCTTTAGGGCAATTGTTTTCAGGTCAGTTTTGGTTTGGGGATCCTAATGAAGACTGATCACTCAACAAGGGCTGGGATTAGGGCACTGTCAATCATCATTAGTCACTGTGGCACCTCAAATGGCCTGTCTTGAGTTAAGACACCTTTCCTTTCACATGCATTTCTTAATATTCTTGATAATGGCATACATGTTAATTAGTCTATTAACAGACTAATGCATGTTAATTAACATATACGTTATTATTTAAATATTTAAGAGGAGCTACTAAATCACTTTTTAAAGTTTTTTATTTTCCAATTATCATTGACATACAATCTAAATCACTTTTTGAAAGTGATATTATGCTCACTTATGCAGTCATGTAAAACTAAATTTAAAAAAAAAAACAAGCTGTGCATTTTTTTTAGTGGTTTATCTGCCTCCTGGTACATTAAATTCCTTGAAGACAGGTGTGATTCATCCCTGAAAGCTTTATGGTGCCTTGGCACAGTGCCTTGCACACTGTGGTGCAGTCAGTAGTTTGGGAATGAATGAAAAGAAGACTCTGAATAGGAAAAGGTGGAGTCATCTTGAACTCATGGACCGGTTCTCTGACAACCATGTGATTTGAAAGGAACGTGTGCATAGCATTGTATAGTTTGCAAGCATTTCTATACATTTATTGTCTCAAAGCAAAGTGTCAATAGCTTATTTTACTGTTGAACAAATTGACCTTTAGAGAGATTGTGGGATTCATCCCAGATTTTCTAACCCTCTAGCTTGTGAAATTAGAAAACAAAACCACACACACACACACACACACACACTCATACACAATACAATAATCTGTTAAGACTCATTCAAGAGGCCCATGTTTTCAATATCACTTAATCTACCCACCTTATTACTGTCAAAGCTTTATTTACAGGAGGAGAGCATTGGACAGCACATATACCCATACTCCATCCCACAGAACACCCAAGTGGCTGATGGAATCTGATGTGAGTGAACCTGTCAACCCAATTTCTAGTGTGTGCACTAAACTAAAACTCAGGCTTGGCTTTGCACACACTTAATCATCAGGTACAATGTAGGGAGACAATGAAAATTCAACTTTAGCTTTTAAACCTAAAGATCTAGTCCAGAAGAAAGCTGAAATTATGTATTCTTGATCAGAAATGTTTAGACTTCTTATTGCAATATTAGGAATGTGGCAGTTAGTTAAAATTCTCCATAATGTTGTTTATTTTGACATGATTTGAAGCATCATATAAATACATTTTTCATCAAAATTATTTAAAGGCAGTCAGCACCCAGGGCAGAAAACTGTGCTCACCAACCTCCCACCCCCTGCCTCTCTATAAGTAGGGTGTGACTGGGAGGTCAAGCAGAAGGCACGAGCAGGCTAGGGAATGTTGCCTTCTCCTCCAGAAAAGGTCCCTTGCCACTGCTGGTCCTTTGATCTCTTGCTCCCTATTTTTAGAACTCTCCTGTCCAACATCCTCTGCCCCATTGCCATGACCTTTCATGACACACTTCTCCTACAGTTATTTTGGGATCATATTCCTTCCCCAAAGTATTACTACAGCTAGAATTAATGTATGAGGTAGATCAGCACAAGTCCTTGCTTGAAAAAGTACCCAAAGCACGTGTTCCCAAATGAGGGTGAGAGAGCTGATGTACAAAGGACAGACACATCATCCATATTTTTAGTCATCAAAGCATTCTAGAAGGACTGCTTAATGTAGTAGATACCACCACCTCACCAGACAGCATTATTTAGCAGCAGAATCAGGGCCTGTGGATTTAGAAAATGTGTCCAGCACAGTTAATAGTGTGTGTGTGTGTGTGTGTGTGTGTGTGTGTGTGTGTGTGTGTGAAGGAGTAAATAAGAGATAATCAAAGAATATATAGGATTTGTCACTTCAGGTTTCCTTTTCAAACTTTACCTTTCCCTCAATCTATAAATCATATGCAAGAATCAGTGCCCACAATGAGGGAAGGACAGAGAGATCAAGCATGCTTTGACTGTTCCGTATTCCCTAGGAAAGTATTTCTACTGAAAACTTTTAAGAGAAGAACAGAAGTTTCCTCAAAATAAGTAAAAACTGCACATAAATTTAGGGGGGAATCCATTCTCATTGAGAGGCAGATACTATCTTTTGTGTTCACCTCTATATCTTCTCTGTCCAGTACAGTGTTAAATAAATAGCTACATTAATGAGATGATTTGATATAACAATAACAGCTAAACTTTACTGAGCACGTAGTGTATGGCTCTGTGACAAGCAATGCTCACAAGATCTGCATCAGTTAAGTCACTGAATGCTTGCAATGAACCTATGAGATACATGCTTATATTGTCCCCATTTGAGAGCTGAGGACACTGAAGTGTAGAGAGGCAAGATATCTTGTCCTGGGTCAAACATCTTTTAAATGAGAGAGCCAGAATTCAACATCAGGCACTTTGAATCTAGAACTTATGCTTGTAAAAAAAAAAAAAAGTTTTCTGTCTCTGCTACATCCATGAGGAGTATGAGATGAGGTAAACTTACTCAGTATTACGAATTGAATTGTGTCCCTTCAATATTCATATGTTGGAGTCCTCACCCCCAATACCTCACAATGTGATTGTATTTAGAGATAAGATCTTTAAAGAGGTAATTAAGTCATTAGAGTGGGCCCTAATCTAACATGTCTGGTGTTCTTCTAAGAAGAAGAAATTTGGACATAGAGACATACAGAGGGAAGGCCATATGAAGATACAGGAAGAAGGCCATCTGCAAGCCAAGGAGAGGCCTCAGAAGAAGCAAACCCTGCCAACACATTGATCTTGGACGTCTAGCCTCCCGGATTATGAGAGAATAAATTTCTGCTGTGGAAGCCACCTGGTGTGTGATCTTTTGTTACGGCACTCCTAGCAAGCTAATACATTCAGTGTTAATGCATAAAACGGGAGCCAATGAAGTGGAGAGGGTCAATGGGGCGGGGGCGGGGGGGGGGGAACATCTGTGATATTTTCAACAATAAAGATAAATTTAAAACAATAAAATGGGAGCCAAGGAAAATGCACAGTCCAACAAATAAAACCAATCCAAGTCAGATAGTTGTGTCCCTTCTATGGACCTAGGTTGACCAATTATGCAATTTTTACAAATTTCCAATTAGGTGGAAGGTGCTACCAGGACATTCCTTTTGATGGCCCACACAGCTCCACAGATCCTCTGCTCAGAGGATCCCTGATGAATACGGAGCCTGAAGAATTAACTCCAGTTATAGTTTGTCTGGAGTATATGGTTTCTGTATCTGTAGATTTTCTTGCCCTCTTGTGTTTCCATGTTTTGAGTAAAGCCCTTTCTTTTCTATAAACTCATTTATCAGATACCTCAAATTTTAAGGTAGTTTTTAGAATAAAAGTTATACTAAAGAGAAAATGAAACTATAAAAATCACTCATAATCTCATTAACAGATAAATGTTTATTAACAAAGGAAAACCATGTATTTATGATCTACATTATAAAAGGCCAGGGGCTGTCACGACCTAAACGACCAGATGGACAACCGGTCACCAGGAAGTGCACGGAGCACCTCTCAGTCCCTTCCCCACGACCCAAAGGCTCCTATCACAGCAAGGCTGGTGGCTAGCAGGCGGGTGGGGCGGTGGGGGGGGGGGGGGGCGGGGCGAGGCAGACAAGGCGAGGTCATTAGCCTTCGGCCTGGGGCTGGGCTGGAGGCCTAACGACCTTGCTGCTGCCATGGCAGCTGCGGATCAGGCCTGGAGAGAGGCCCGGAGATAGGCCGGAGACACGGACTGGCATAGAAACCGACCAATCAGAACCAAATCTGGGTAAACCATGAGGAGCCAATGGCTGCCTAGGAGATGCAGCTTTTGATGCTGACTTGCATAGAAACCAACCAATCAGAACCTAATCTGGGTGAATTTCGAAGGCAGAAACTAAGGTGGGGGCTGAGGAGGGGTTTTAAGGGCATCATCTCTTTGGTGTAAGGTGTAAGAAATTGGTTCAATTTTTTAATGACCGGTTTGGCAGTGTAGTGCATATGGCTGGCTATCAGTTCAGATGCAGGGATTATGTATTTTTGTCTGCCAAGAGCATCTCCTCCTGCTGAAAAAGGTTTTTCCCCCCTCCATTTAAGCAATCCTATCCTATATAATGTATACTAATAAAAGGGTACTATACTAATTAGACTGGGTCAACTGGCCATCTTCCTCCGGATGTCCGATTTCCTTCTGGACAAAGCCATGGTGGTGGAGGCTGAGAGAGAGGCAGTTAGGGGCGATCAAACCAGCAGGGGAGAGCAGTTGGGGGCAATCAGGCCAGCAGGGGAGCAGTTAGGGGTGATTAGGCAGGCAGGCAGAGGGGTTAGGGGCAATCAGGCAGGCAGGCAGAGTAGTTATGGGTGATCAGGCAGGCAGGCAGGTGAGCAGTTAGGAGCCAGCAGTTCCGGATTGCAAGGGGTATGTCTGACTGCCAGTTTAGACATCTAAGGGGTCCCTGACTGGAGAGGGTATAGGCTGGGCTGAGGGAACCCACTCCCCCTCCCCCACATGAATTTCATGCACTGGGCCTCTAGTATTTATATAAAAGTAGGAACTTAATGCATATGGATTTTTTGTGCTATGCAAAGAATATTTTAGTTTACCTCTCAGTAATATTAGTTTATAAACCTTAACTTAGTTTTTCTATTGATCCTGTATCTTTTTTTACTCAGAAAATAAATTTTATTCTAAAAATAGATCTCCGGAACAAAGAAAGACCCAAAGCTGGTCATTATAATAAAAAGAAAAAAAGTACAAGAAATTTGCTTAAAATTCTTTTTCTGAAAAGTACAAAATTTCCGGGAGAACCAAGATGGCGGCATAGGTTAATGCCGGAGTTTGCTGCTTTGAACAACTACTTCAAAAGTGAAACCAAAAAACGGAAGGGACATCACCCAGAACCACAGGAACGCTGGCTGAGTGGAAGTCCTACAACTAGGAGGAAAGAGAAACGCATACGGACACTCAGAGGAGGCGCAGTGCTGAAGTCAAATTCTGAGGTGCGGAGTGCGCGGAGCGGGCTGGCGGCGGAGGGCGCGGTTGGCGTTTTCAATCGGGAGGGAGTCGCAGACTCTGAGCTCCAGATACGGACGAGTCTCTAGGGACCCTGACTCAAACGGGAGAAGCGGGACTGTCTGGCTTTGGTCAGAGCGAGTGCAGCTTTCTCTCTGAGCTTTGCAGCGGGTGCTGGGACTCAGAGAGGCAGAGCCCCTGGGGACAGGACTGAGAGCCGCCATAACTGCTCTCTCCGGCCCACCCTGTTGATCCTGTGCGACCCCCCCCCCCCCCCCCCCCCGCCCAAGCCCTGCACACAGGCATTTGCCGGATAGCCTCAGGCAAAGGCTAGATTAGCACCTCCCTAGAGGACAGAAGTTCTCTCACTGCTGACACAGCTGATTCTCATAGCCACTTGGCCTGGAGGTCAAACCCTCCCTGGTATTAGCTACAACAAGGTTTAACTATAAGACTACGAACAAAGACCACGGGGGGGGGGGGGGGGGGCGGTGCACCAAGGAAGCATAACAAAATGCGGAGACAAAGAAACAGGACAAAATTGTCAATGGAAGATATAGAGTTCAGAACCACACTTTTAAGGTCTCTCAAGAACTGTTTAGAAGCCGCCGATAAACTTAATGAGATCTACAAGAAAACTAATGAGACCCTCGATCTTATATTGGGGAACCAACTAGAAATTAAGCATACACGGACTGAAATAACGAATATTATACAGACTCCCGACAGCAGACCAGAGGAGCGCAAGAATCAAGTCAATGATTTGAAATTCGAGGAAGCAAAAAACACCCAACCGGAAAAGCAAAATGAAAAAAGAATCCAAAAATGCGAGGATAGTGTAAGGAGCCTCTGGGACAGCTTCAAGCGTACCAACATCAGAATTATAGGGGTGCCAGAAGATGAGAGAGAGCAAGATATTGAAAACCTATTTGAAGAAATAATGACAGAAAACTTCCCCCACCTGGTGAAAGAAATGGACTTACAGGTCCAAGAAGCGAGGAGAACCCCAAACAAAAGGAATCCAAAGAGGACCACACCAAGACACATCATAATTAAAATGCCAAGAGCAAAAGATAAAGAGAGAATCTTAAAAACAGCAAGAGAAAGAAACTCAGTTACCTACAAGGGAATACCCATACGACTGTCAGCTGATTTCTCAACAGAAACTTTGCAGGCCAGAAGGGAGTGGCAAGAAATATTCAAAGTGATGAATGCCAAGAACCTACAACCAAGATTACTTTATCCAGCAAAGCTATCATTCAGAATTGAAGGTCAGATAAAGAGCTTCACAGATAAGGAAAAGCTAAAGGAGTTCATCACCACCAAACCAGGATTATATGAAATGCTGAAAGGTATCCTTTAAGAAGAGGAAGAGGAAGAAAAAGGTAAAGATACAAATTATGAACAACAAATATGCATCTATCAACAAGTGAATCTAAGAATCAAGTGAATAAATAATCTGATGAACAGAATGAACTGTTGATTATAATAGAATCAGGGACATAGAAAGGGAATGGACTGACTATTCCTGGGGGGGGAAAGGGGTGTGGGAGATGCGGGAAGAGACTGGACAAAAATCGTGCACCTATGGATGAGGACAGTGGGTGGGGAGTGAGGGCGGAGGGTGGGGCGGGAACTGGGATGAGGGGAGTTATGGGGGGGAAAAAAAAGAGGAACAAATGTAATAATCTGAACAATAAAGATTTAAATAAAAATAATAATAATAATAAAAAATAATAATAAAATAAAAAAAAGAAGAAAAAAAAAAAAGTACAAAATTTCCACTGTAATATCCTGCCAACCCTCACTTATCTGCATTTGAATTATATCTTTCAATGAAGAATAACCAAACTAATGAGTATCTTAAACATAAAGTCAACTGAGATTTTAAAGAATAGATGCTCTTTGTGCAATAAAATCTATATCATGCTATTGAATATTATTAAATATCAGTTTAATTTTCCTCACATAACTTTAACAAAAAGGTAATGTGACTCTATTTCAGGAAATGTATCATAGTTGCTTATGCATAGATGCTAGTACCTAACTGCTGGGGTTCAAATCTCATCTTTACCATTTACTAGAGCAGATTACTTAACATCTCTGTGTTTTAGTTTCCTATAATACAGATCAGGGGTCCTCAAACTTTTTAAACAGGGAGCCAGTTCACTGTTCCTCAGACCGTTGGAGGGCCGGACTATAGTTTAAAAAAAAACTATCAACAAATTCCTATGCACACTGCACATATCTTATTTTGAAGTAAAAAAACAAAACTTCAAAAAAAAAAAAAAGGCTCTCCTAACTTCAAAAAAAAGGCCCTACTAACTGCAAAATAAAAAAAAAAAAATAGACCTCCTAACTTCAAAAAAAAATAAATCCTAACTTGTTCTTACCTCGGTCCTCAGGCAGCAGCAGGCTCTGCACAGGCAAGCTCGTGACTCATCCGATCACACCAGAGACTGAGAGGAGGAGTCAAGAGACAGAGAGAAGGAGGGGAGTCGGAGAGTGGGGCGCACATTCCACACATGGCACTGCGCCCGGGACGAGTTGGCTGCTAAGCAATAGGCAGCGGTGGCAAAAACATCCGGTGGGTCGGATAAATGTTTTTGGCGGGCCGCATGTGGCCCGCGGCCGTAGTTTGAGGACCCCTGATGTAGATAATAGTGCCTACCATAGAGAATTGTTAAAAGGATCAAAGGACTTAATATATTAAAAGCACTTAGAAAAATACCCAGAAGATAGTAAGTACTATGCATTATTATTCATTAAAACTAGTAAAATATAGAGAACTGAGATCCAAAGAGATAATAAATACAGATGTTGTAAAGGAAACTACTGGAGAACCAGGAGAACAAGTTGCATTTCTTCCCTATCACTAACTAGCTATGTGGCCGTAGATATGATGCTAAAGCCAGAAAGGCACTTCTCCAGCCCTTCATTCATTCATTTGGTCCTTCCTTCCTCATTTCCTACAGTCATCTCTGCACAGATATTTTCTGAGTACCTATATATTTCACTATGCTAAGTAAGCATTGGGGCATTTGTTCTCTCAAGGTCCTCATGGGGGAGAAAGTCACATAAACCGACCAATAAGATAGTACAACATATTGAGTATGATGATGGAGATCTCAGGATTCACTTTCATTGCAGAAAGCCTGTGGATCTGCGGGCATGATTACACACTTATTATCACCCTAACCCAGTGGTCAGCAAACTGCAGCTCGAGAGCCACATGCGGCTCTTTGGCCCCTTGAGTGTGGCTCTTTCACAAAATACCGACTTCTGCGCATGGGCCATGAAGTTTCAATCACACTGTACATGCGCGCCCACATGTGGTATTTTGTGGAAGAGCCACACTCAAGGGGCCAAAGAGCCGCATGTGGCTCGCGAGCCGCAGTTTGCCGACCACTGCCCTAACCAAAGTCAGTTTAGAATGTAGGCTTGTATGACCTCTGTTATAATTCTGACCATGCTTCAGTCATTGATGGTGTTAGCTCATGCAAATTGAATGAGTAGGTGAGTGATCCCTTTCTGGCTTTCTTTGACTAGTAAAAAGAAGTTGTAAATGAAATCAAGGATCAGCCTATTTGTCTGAGTTCCTTCTAATCCCTTCAAATAATGAAGATTTAATTGACTACACATTTTAACCCTCAGGCAAGAAGCCACTTTTAAGATAGCAGTATAGCAGCTGATTACTATAATTTCCATTTTTAACCGCTTGTAATTCCTAGTTATACCTTTTGTCCATGGTAAAACAGAAAGCCAAAAAATATACAACGGCTTTATTTAAAGAAAAAAACAACAACAACACCCAGCAAATATGAGAAGTTTTAAAGCAATTATTTCATTGTATTAGCAAATCATATTTAAGAAAAGGTAAACATGCAGATGAGTTAGAAATTATTATAACTGTCACAAACACTTGATATTTAAAGATAAACTAATAAGGCAGAGTATTTTTAAAAATATATTTTTTATTGATTTCAGAGAGAAAGGGAGGAGAGAGAGAAACATCAATGATGAGAGAGAATCATTGATCAGCTGCGTCCTGCATGCCCCCAATGGGGATCAAGCCTGCAACCTGAGCATGTGTCCTGACTGGAAATTGAACTGTGACCTCCTGATTCATAGGTTGACATGCCAACCGCTGAGCCATGCCAGTTGGGCAAGGCAGAGTATTTTAACAGTTCACCATGAAGATCACCTTTGTTCTACTTAGAGTACTTTTTAATCAAGATGAATAGTAGTTTCTGTTATGGGTTGAACTGTGCTCACCCAGACCCCCCCAAAAAGATATGTTGAAATACCAACCCTTCCTATCTATGAATTTGAACCTATTTGGTAGATTGCTAGGGACTGAATATTTATATTTGTATGTAGAAGCCTAAATTGCCAATGTGATGATGTTTGAAAGTGGAACCTTTGGGAGGTAATTAAGTCCCATCTCATAAATGGGATTAGTGCCCATATAAGAAGAGACATGAGCCCAGCCAGTATGGCTCAATTGGTTGAGCAATGTCAATGTAACAGGAAGTCACCAGTTCCATTCCTGGTCAGGGCACATGCCCAGGTTTCAGGCTCAATCCCCAGTGGGGGCATGCAGGAGACAGCTGATCCATGTTTCTCTCTCACTGATGTTTCTATCTCTCTCTCCCTCTCCCTTCCTCTCTCTGAAATCAATAAAAACATATCTTTAAAAAAAGAAAAGAAGAGACATGAGAGAGATGATCACTTTTCTTCTCTCTTCACTGTGTCCTTGGGTCATCTGTAAACCAGGAAGTGTGCTCTCAACAGACATTGAGTCTGCTGGCACCTTGATCTTAGACTTCCCAGTTTCCAGAACTAAGCAAAATAAATGTTGGTATTTTTTTTTGAAATCCTCAACTGAGGACATGTTTAGAGAGAAAAACATCTATTAGTTGCCTTCCACATGTGCCCCAACCAAGGGTCAAATCTGCAACCCAGGTATGTGCCAGTTATGTGCCCTGACTGGGAATTGAACTGGCAACCTTTTGGTGCACAGGATGATGCTTAACCACCTGAGCCACTCTGGCTGGCTAAATGTTTGTTTTTTAAGCCATCCAGTTTATGGTATTCTGTTGCAGCAGCTTGAAATAAGATGCATGGAATCA
This sequence comes from Myotis myotis, assembly GCF_014108235.1. NCBI lineage: Eukaryota > Metazoa > Chordata > Mammalia > Chiroptera > Vespertilionidae > Myotis > Myotis myotis. Next base: position 63,017,011 of record NW_023416324.1, read on the forward strand.
AGTTAAAAAAAAAAAAAAGATGAGATAATACAGTATTGGGGTGGAGCATAATCCAATGACTGGTGCCTTTATAAGAACAGGAAATTTGGACAGAGACACAGGGGAGAATGGCATATGAAGACAGAAGTAGACATTGAAATGATGCATCTACAAGCCAAGAAACACTGAGGGTTACAGCCAACCACCTAGAAAAGGTAAGAAAAATTTCTTCCCTAGAATCTTTGGAGGTGACATGGCCCTGCTAACAACTTTATGTTGGACTTCTGCCTCTAGAACTGTGAGAGAATAAATTTCTGTTGTTTTGAGCCACCCAGTTTGTGGTTCTTTGTTACAGCAGCACTAAGGAACCAATAAAGTTTCTTCAGAAATTCCAATTGCAGGACTTTCATTTTCAACCCAAATGGAGAAACAGTAACCGTATTTTCCTTCCTATTTGAAACAACTAATCAAACTTGACCAAATATATGAAACAACATAAGACAGTGATTGCTTAGAGTGGGGAAATAAAAGAGAGGAGACCTACAATTATTCCAACTTACTTATTGAAAAAAACATCCAGACTACAGCACAGGTGAGAGGGACCCAGTCAGAGTCCAGAAGTCTCCCTAAATTGGCCAGACAGAGCTAGGTGTTTGAGGAAGCCAAAGTGTCTAGAGACTAAAAGTAAAATGAACAATCCAGTGAGCTGGTTAAAACTTCAAGTAACCTCATGCACATGTAATGAAGTCTCCAAAGTACAGAAAAGGGGTGTGGTAAGACCAAAACATGTTTGAAGAGGTAATGGCTGAATTTTTTTCCCCAGATTTGATGCAAATTCTAAACCCACACATCCAATAATCCCAAGAACAAGAAAAATGAAGAAAAACACACCAAGGCACATCAGAATGAAATTGCTTAAAACTGGTGATAAAGACAAAATTCTTAAAAATAGCCACAGAAAAGATCCGTTACATAAGGAAGAACAATGAATGTCAGCAGACTTCTCATTAGAAACAACACAAGCCAAAGCAGTGTAACAACATCTTTAAAGTAATGAAAGAAAAAACTGCCAACATAGTCGTCCAATACCCAGTAATAATAACTTTTGAATATGAAGGTGAAATACCCATATTAGTACATAAAACAACTGATAAAAACTGAATAAGGTTTGTAGTCTAGTTAACAGTATTGTACTCATGTCTGTTTCCCAGTTTTGATATAGTTCTATAGTTATAAGATGCTGGATTAAAGGTTCATGGGACCTAGGTACTAATATTTTTGCAACTTTCTATGAGTCTATATTATTTCAAAATAAAAAGCTTAAAAATGAAACAGCCTGGCCAGTGTGGCTCAGTAATTTAGCATCAACCCATGAACCAGAAGGTCATGGTGATTCCCAGTCAGGGCACATGCTCAGGTTGTGAGCTCGATCTCCAGTAGGGGGCGTGGAGGCAGCCGATCAATGATTCTCTCTCATCATTGATGTTTCTATCTCTCTCTCCCTCTCCTGTCCTCTCTGAAATCAATAAAAATATATTTTTTAAAAAAGGAAGGAAAAGGGAAAAGAGGAATGAAGAAAAGATAAGATAAATAGAAAACAGAGAGATGATAGATTAATCCTAACTATATCAATAATCACACAAAATGCAATTGGTCTAAACACCTCAATTAAAAGGCAGATAATATCACACTGGATAAAAAAGCAAAACAAAAAAAACCTAACTTTAAAGACACACATAAATTAAAAGTAAAATAATTTAAAAATATAGCATCTAACACTAAATCAAAAGAAAGTTGAAGTTGGAAGTAGATTTCAGAGCAAAGAATATTACTAGAGATAAAGAGGGTATATTAAAGTTCTCCTGAGAAACAGAATCAATGAGATATATAAACATATAAAGAGTTTTATTATAAGGAACTGGCTCATGTAAGAATGGAGGCTAACAAGTCCCAAGGTGTGCAGTTGGCAAGCAGGAGTCTCAGGAGAGCTGATGGTGTAGTTCCAGTGCACAGACTGGCAGGGTCAAGACCCAGGAAGAGCAGATGTTTCAGTTCAAGTCCAAAGGCAGGAAAAATCTGATGTCCTTGCTGGAAGGCACTCAGCAAGAGGAATTCCCTTTTACTTAGCCTTTTTGTTTTATTTTGTCTTCAACTAACTGGACGAGGCCCAGCCATGTTGGGGAGGCAATCTACTTTGTTCAGCCTACTGATCCAAATGTTAATTTCATCCAAAAACACCCGCACATACACACCCAAAATAATGTTCGACCAAATATCTGGACAGGTCACCTCTCAGTCAAGTTGACATATAAAATTAACAATCACAGACGGGTTAATTTTTTAAGAGGATGTAGCAATCCTAAATGTTTATGCACCTAATAACAGAAGTTTAAATACATCAAGCAAAAACTGACAGAGCTAAAAGGAGAAATAGACCAATCCATAATTGTAGGAGATTTCAATACTTCTCTCCCAATTTACAAAAAAAAAGAGGTGGACAAGAGAATTTTAAAAATAAAAATGTGGGCCTATAGAACACCTGAAGAACACTATTATACAAGTTAACGTAACTGACATTTATAGAACACTCCAGCCACAATAGCATAGACATTATTTTCAAGATGGTCCATGTTCTGGGCCATAAGACAAGTTTCAATAAAATTTTAAAAAAGTCAAGTCATACATAGTTTATTTTCTGACCACAATGAAATTAAACTAGAAATAAATAACTGAACGATGACTGGAAAATATCCAAATATTTGGATATTAAATAACACACTTCTAAATAAACCAAGAGTCAAAAAGAAATTAGACAATCTTTGAACTGAATAAAAATAAATGCACAACATATCAACATTTGTGGGATACTGCTGAAGCAGGATTAGAGGGAAATCTGTCGCACTAAATGTTTATAATAGAAGGAACAAAGATTTTAAATCAGTGACCTCAGCTTCCATGTTAAGAAACTAGACAAATAAGAGAAAACTAAGCTCACAGTAAACAGAAGAAAGGAAATAAAGCCAGATGGCACACTACAGGAAAGGATGGAATCCAACACCACCAAGTACAATGGGATCCTGGAGTATAGTCTCCCCACCCAATATGCTCTCCCTTCTTGTCCACTTCCATTGTAGCTCACTGTCTAGAAAAAAGGTTTCTAATAACTGGGCTTACCTTTAAAACTATCTATATATATATCAAAGCCTAATATGCTAAGCTTGACCAGTTGCTATGATGCATACTGACCACCAGGGGGCAGACGCTCTGATCAGTAGGTTAGTTTGCTCTGGGGTTGTGCCAATCGGGACTGGGTGAGATGGGCTGGACACACCCTGGAGCCCTCCTGCAGTCCCTCCTCGGCCAGCCAGCCCCAATCATCCTGATTGCTGGTCAGGCCGAGGGACTCCACTAGTGCACAAATTCGTGCACTGGGCCTCTAGTATAACAGAAATGTTGAGTTTCACTGTACCATTTCTGGTAAGGCTGAGAATATAGTTCCTATATCCACTAGCTATCATTAGCACACCTGACGATAGACACTTATCCAAAAAGCTATAAACATCAGAAAGTCTGGACTGCTTACCAAAGGGAAGTAGGAAGGCAATCAAAACCAATACATCCAACCCCTTATTAATGAGAGGTTATTAGAGACCCTCAAAACCTATGCTGATACTATGTCCTAATCATAGTCAATTAAATCCAAGCAGAGGAAAACAGTTTATTCTTCCAAGCTTTTCAGAGGATGCACTGAAAATTCCAAGAGAAACACTGTCCAGTGCAATAAGACCTCACCCCTAGTATGGGGCCCTGTTCAGTTAGGGATCCTAAAGCAGTTTGTTCACACTGTACCTTTATAAAGGGTCTTATTTTACAGTATTTGCACACACATTATTTATACATGCTCTCACACCTCTAAAATGTGCTATCCTCAAAGTCAGGGACCATATTTTAGTCATCTTTGTATTCTCAAACCCTAACATGGCACCATCATTTAATAAATGTGCTTTGCCAAAACCGGTTTGGCTCAGTGGATAGAGCGTCGGCCTGCGGACTGAAGGGTCCCAGGTTCGATTCCGGTCAGGGGCGTGTACCTGGGTTGCGGGCACATCCCCAGTGGGAGATGTGCAGGAGGCAGCTGATCGATGTTTCTCGCTCATCGATGTTTCTAACTCTCTGTCTCTCTCCCTTCCTCTCTGTAAAAAATCAATAAAATATATTTAAAAAAAAAAAATAAAAAAATAAATGTGCTTTAAAGGCATGTATGAACCCCCTTGAAACCTAAAAGGTTATAGACAACACCCAATTTGATAGCCTGGTGACTTAAAGCAAGGCTTCAGATCCAAGTTGAAAACAGAAAATAGAGGCTTATTATATATTTTCTCAGTTCAATTATATTTAAAAAAACATTTCAAAAATGGATTTGTTCCTAGCCTTCAGTGAGGGTGGGACCGAGTTTTATCTAAACCAGTCTGCCCATCCTTTTCCCACGGTGTTCTGGAAGAAAGCAGAATGAAATGACTCAGAACTTGGCGCACTTCTTAGTTCCTATGCACTGACACTTAATTGTGTTCCAAAAGAGAGGCCTTTACAAAGGATCAAAACCTGGATAGTTCATGACTATTAAGAGGAAAGGTGACTTCAACTGGAAATTGTCTCAATTCTCACTTTATGTCACTTCACAAGTCTTCTCTGAGTTTGCTCCCACCCCATCCTCATCCCCTACCTCCTCCTCTGGCCCCAGCTTTTAGGGTTGTAAGCCCTTCAAATAGTGTTTGCAGGTTGTTCCTGCTATGAAAGTAGGCCCTTTCTAGTTACATTTGTGGACTGAGACTCGAGAACTTCTATGTGCAAAATAGCAAGGGCCTAGAAAGTGCAGAAAGCCCAGAAAACCTGTCATTTGTCCCTAGAAAACAGAACTCACATATACCTAAATCATTCAAAGAAGCAAATAAATGTAAGTGCAGGCTGATTATCCCCATGCCTGTTCTCTGATTATAATGATGATGAGGATGTAGTCAACATGATGCTAATGATCCCATTCACTTTAATTTGCATCTCCTTTTAGAAGCTAGACTCACCAGTGGCTCGAAGACTTGAACATCAATCGATCTGAAAGAGCTAAGGAAAAGCTAAAGGGCTGGCTCTACAAAGGCAAGGTGGTAACAACAAAAGAAAGTAGAAAAAGAACAAACACTCATAAAGGGAGTGGAAACTAAGGGAGTCAGGGCAGTAGTAGATATATACGAAGGGCAGAGGTTTGGAGTCAGTCCTGGGTTAGAATCCTTGTTTGGACACATTCTGTCTAATCTTGGGCAAGTTGCTTAACTTCTCTGTACCCTTATTTCCTAAGTTTATAAAGATATCAAGCCCCGGCTGGTTTGGCTCTGTGGATAGTTCGTTGGCCTGTGGACTGAAGAGTCCTGGGTTTGATTCCGGTCAAGGGCATATGCCGGGTTCTGGGCTCGATCCCTAGTAAGGGGCATGCAGGAAGCAGCTGATCAATGATTCCCTCTCATCATTGATGTTTCTCTCTCTCCCTTCCTCTCTAAAATCAATAAAAAAAGTTATAAGAAAGTACAAATTGGTAGTAACAATGTGAGGGTGACCACAGGTCAGGGAAGTGGCAGCTCCATCTGCCTTAGGAAACAAAATCAATGGTGATGACTAAGTTACAATAGAAGCATCTCTCAATCTCTGAGTCCCTCCTCTGTTCTGACACATCTCTTTTTCTTCAGAGGAAATAGGAACAAGCTCAGGCAGGAGTCCCTGAGGAAGAAACCAGCTTTTATTGTTTAACTCATTCATGACCAGACTCTCGTGAAGAAACTGGGGTTCGTAATTACTAAAAACACAAACAAGCTCAAGACACATTTGGAAAGATAGCTAAGTGACATCCATAGTCCGTTGGTAAGGGAAAGTGAAGTTGAGAGCAAGTTTTTAAACTGAAAGGCAGATTTCATGGGGGGCAAATACCATGTTCTCCGTCCAAAGACTGGCCTTTGGAACACTCTACCCTAAACTGTTCTGTGCCCTTGCACCTGCTACTGATTTCAGCTAAGCCCCAGTTTTCTCATTACTTAAATTAGAACAAAATACTCACCCTACAAGGTTGTTTATAAACATTAGATGAGATCACTAACTTGTCTATATATATATATATACACTAACTGCCCAGTCTTTGGTAGGCAATACCCAGGACCCATAGAAAAAAACTATCTAAAACTATCCCCATAGCTCCCCAGTGCTGAGGCCACATGCCAGCTAGTATTAATCCCCAGGCATGGCATTTTGTACCCTGGGGCATGTGAGTGCATGACCCTGAACTGGGACAACCTGATTATCTTTTAGATGCGGAAACAAAGATAAAACCTCCCATGGCTCACCACTGCCTATAGGCAAAGTTGCGATTCTATGACAAGCAAGGCCATCTGAGTACTTTCTTAAAGGGTCACTAGGGCCCCAGGCAAGCCAGAAAGCTGATCTGGATGAATCTTTTAATTTTTTTTTAATTATAATTTTAGAGAGAAAGACAGAGAGAGGTATTGATCAGTTGACTCCCACACGCGCCCCATCCAGGGATCAAACCCATAAACCGGGTATAAACCCTGACTGGGAATCAAACCAACCACTCTTTAGTGTAAGGGACGAAGCTCCAAGCAACTGAGCCACACCAGCCAGGCTGGATGGATCTTTTAAATCACATAATCTATATGCCATTTGTCAAATGATTTTATAACTAGAGCTCATCTAGTTTAAAGAATATAGAATATTATCTAGAGAATAAGGCTAGCTCATTCTATGATAACTGCAGTAAAAGTGAAGGTAATAGCAGTGCTTAGCAGTAAGATAAATGTAATTTATTAAGCACTTACTATGTGTCAAACATCCTGCTAAGCATTAAACATGTCTTATGACTTGTTTCACATAATCAGCCCAACTGCCAGAATCTTCCTTATACTTAATCCTCAACCTGAAAATGTTGGCACGAATAATTGGCTTCAATCTCTCTGCAGGATCTGAGTGCTCATGTACTGTGCCCAAATCAAATCCTCTCTAAATGCTGAATATGGTTTGTGTGGTTTTAAGTGGGCAACGAAGAGGCAGGTATCTTTGGAAATAAAACACAGGAGGTGGAGGTTAATTCTTAATCCCTTGAGTCTTGTGCCAACCTATTTGATAGTGACTTATAATTAATATGTTTCATATTGCTCAATCATGTCTAGAAGATGGATTGCAGGGTGGAGTGGGAGAGGTGCCTTCCGGTCCATTCCAATGAAATGTTTATGCGTTATCACAAAACAAGAAGTTCTGGAAGGTAAAGGGGTTAGCAATGCCTGGCTTCCTGTGGACAGGTGCCAGGTGGAGGAAATAAACAGATATAGTTCCTATTGGATACGAATGCCCTAAAAAAAAAAAGTGTTTCCTATCATGCTGCCAAGACAATGCCAGCTGCTTACAACATAAATTCAGGAAGAAAAGAAAAAGGGAGACTGCATGGTGTCTGCGGAGTAAAGTAAAGATGCTTATTCCAATTTTGTTGATAAATTATAAACTCCTACAACTGAGTCAAGTGGCAGCCCTGGTTCTAGGACAAATGGAAGTCTAGCCAATTAAATGAAACCTGACAATTACATGCTATTCCCCTGATATTTCATGACTGGCTAAGAGCAGGACAGTTCTTGGAGATGTTCAGCGTGGAGATCACAGCTAGAAGGCCCCCAAAATTGCCTTCTTTAGTTTTCTTATCATTAACTTAGATGGCGTTTTAACAGTTTTAATCAATTGCCAACAGTTTAAAAATTAAAAGACTTCACATAAAAACCCAGATCTCTGGTATCTCTTAAAAGTGAGAAAATAGGCAAACATTTTCACCTACCAACCACTCAGCTCCCCATAGTTGGTCCCCACTATCTCCATGGCTCCCCAAAGCTGTAGCCAAGTATTAGCTGGCACTAATCCTTGAAATGGCATTTTGTTACATGGCTGATCCCTGTGAGGCCTTCTGTGCATGTCCCCTGAGCTGGGGCAACCCCATTATCTTATAGATAAAGACATCAAAGCAAAACCTCACCCTGCTCACCACTGCCTGTAGGCAGAGTCCCAATGCTATGATAGGCAAAGCCATTTGCAGAAGGTCCCAGCTAACCGCCCCTGCCAGTTCCCACAAGTGATCCTATGGTCCAGCCACCCTCATCACTCAGGGTAGAGGTTCTGTTCTTCTGTCTCACCTGTCCTTCCCTGTATCAGATTCTCCCTCATTCTCTCAAACAGATGAGTTCCATCCTCACTCCCAGGCAGAGAAGTGAACACGCAGCACATTGTATCTACTTTAGCAGCAGACTGTAGAGTCCACCAGGGGAAGGTCAATGTTAAAGTCCTTGAGAAACCAAGATGGCGGTATAGGTAAACACCTGAAATTGCTGCCTCGCAGAACCACTTCAAAAATACAACTAAAAGACAAAACGGACAGAGGTACGTATGGAGGCGCATGCGGAAAGGGCTGGCAACTGAGGACGAGGTTGTCTTTTTCGATCGGGAGAGAGTCTCAAGCTCCCAACTGCTCTGAACTCCAGTTCTGGGCAAGTCTCTGGGGACCCAGGCTCATACGGGGAGAAACTGTACTGTCTGGCATCGGTCGGAACTCGAGGGCGGCCTTCTCTCAAAGGTGCTTGCAGCGATTACCATGGGACACGGAGACCCTGGGCATCTTAGAGCAGGGCTGAGGATCAGCCATAGCTGTTTGCTCCGCCCTACTGATTCCCTGAGACCCCGCCCCACCCAAGCTGTGCGCAGAGGCTTTCGCATATGAATGGCCTGACCCTTTGCAATCTAAAATTACCTAACAAACTGCAGCTGGGTCAGAGAGACCCAGAACATCCAAAAGAAGGCCCAAGGCCCCACAGCAGCTTGTATTGCTTCACAGCTGGGCATCATCTGGGCACCTCCAAACCCCAAACAAAGAAGAGGAATCTGCAGATCTCTCCGTAGCTCCTGCTGAGTAGCCTCAGACAGAGGCTAAATTAGCACCTCCTTAGAGATCCAAGAGCCAGTGTACCCAGTGGTCAGAGTGGGACCATCCAGATTACAACTCCTCAGATCCATAAGGGACACTCTCAGGGGGCAGACTCAGTGAGCACCAAAGCCCCACTGAAGCAAGTCTTGCCCCAGAAGGGTGTCTCCAGCACAGAAGTTCTCCCACCATAGACACAGCTGATTTTCACAGCCAATTGGCCTGGAGGTCAATTCCTCCCAGTGATACGTACAACAATCAAGGCTTAACTACAACAAGACTGTGCACAAAGCTCACAAAGGGGTGCACCAAGAATGTCCACGTCAGGTAATTGGGGAGGCTGAGCCACTGGGCCCTATAGGACACCTAGCACAGAAAGCCACTCTATCAACACAGGGAAGCAGCCAAAATGCGGAGACAAAGAAACAGGTCACAAATGACAGAAATGGAGGAAAGCAAACTATTGGATATAGAGTTCAAAACCACGGCTATAAGGTTTTTCAAGAATTTTCTAGAAACCACCGATAAATTTAGTGAGACCCTCCATAAATCTAGTGAGACCCTCAAGGATATGAAAAAGGACCAACTAGAAATTAAGCATACATTGACTGAAATAAAGAATATTATACAGAGATCCAACGGCAGACTAGAGGATCCCAAGAATAAAGTCAAAGATTTGAAATATGAAGAAGCAAAAAACACCCAACCGGAAAAACAAAAAGAAAAAAGAATCCAAAAATATGAAGATAGTTTAAGGAGCCTCTAGGACAACTTCAAGCATACCAACATCCGAATTATGGGGGTGCCAGAAGAAGAGAGAGAGCAAGATATTGAAAACCTATTTGAAGACATAATGACAGAAAACTTCCCTTACCTGGTGAAAGAAATAGACTTACAAGCCCAGGAAGCACAGAGAACCCCAAACAAAAGGACCACAAGAGGACCACAACAAGACACATCATAATTAAAATGTCAAGAGCAAAAGACAAAGAGAGAATCTTAAAAGCAGCAAGAGCCCTAACCAGTTTGGCTCAGTGGATAGAGCGTTGGCCTGCAGACTGAAGGATCCCAGGTTCAATTCTGGTCAAGGGCATGTACCTTGGTTGTGGGCGCATCCCCAGTAACAGGTGTGCAGGAGGCAGCTGATCGATGTTTCTCTCTCATTGATGTTTCTAACTCTATTCCTCTCCCTTCCTCTCTGTGAAGAATCAATAAAATATATATTTTTAAAAAGCAACAAGAGAAAAACAGTTAGTTACCTACCAGGGAGTACCCATACCACTGTCAGCTGATTATTCAATAGAAACTATGCAGGCCAGAAGGGAGTGGCAAGAAATATTCAAAGTGATGAATAGCAAGAACCTACAACCAAGATTACTTTACCCAGCAAAGCTATCATTCAGAATTGAAGGTCAGATAAAGAGCTTCACTGATAAGAAAAAGCTAAAGGAGTTCATCACCACCAAACCAGTATTATATGAAATGCTCAAAGATATCCTTTAAGAAGAGGAAGAAGAAGAAGAAGGTAAAGATAAAAATTATGAACAACAAATACATATCTATCAACAAGTGAATCTAAAAATCAAGTGAATAAATAATCTGATGAATAGAATAAACTGGTGAATATAATAGAATCAGGGACATAGAAAGGGAGTGGACTGACAATTCTTGGGGGGAAAAGGGTTGTGGGGGTGCAGGAAGAGACTGGACAAAAATCGTACATCTATGGATGAGGACAGTGGTGGTGGTGGGGGGGTAAGGGCAGAGGGTGGGGTGGGAACCGGATGGAGGGGAGCTATGGGGGGAAAAAAGAGGAACAACTGTAATAATCTGAACAATAAAGATTTAATTAAAATTTTAAAAAATGTTAAAGTCCTCTTTTTTTATGTCACCAGTGCTTACACAGTGCAATGACACACAGTGAACTCGATATATCTGGGCTTCAGAGAAGAAAAATAATGTGTCCTCAGATAGCTATGTAATTGTATTCATAGATGGAAAAAACAGGTTCAAAGCATGTCCAACCAACAAGGCACACTCAGACTGATGACCATCAAGTGACACAGAAAACCTTATCTCAGTGACAAATGCAGTTCTCAACAGGCCTAGTAGGGACTGCCAGGTCAGTGTAGCTTGTGAAATGTCAGAAGGACCTCAAAGATCTGATATCTTCCCTATCAGACTGCCAAGGTGCCAAAAAGTCCACTATGTAAACTTATTTGCGTTCAGACCTTTTCTGTTAACATAGAACCTACCTCCCTCTCCCCTCCTCCAAAACCCAGTATATTAGGCAATTCTCAGAGGTTAGCCCAGCTTCAGTTAACGTATCAACTGTTTTTCTATCTGATGCATTTATCCTGGAGTATCTGGGTATGCTGTGATAGAGTTAAATAAAGGTAAAAGTTCCAGTAGAAGGGACAAGCCTGGATGTGTGAAGTAAGAGATGGGTAGGCAGTATTCACAGTGGTTAAGTGCAAGGCCCACTGGAACCAAGATACCTTGGTTCAGGTCTGCTACCTGCTAGGTGAGTGCCTTTCAGCTAGTTCCTTACCTGCATGTCTTCATTTACAATAGGAAAAGATACTGATTGACAGGAGGCTCTGCCTCAATGGGGCATCGGAGAATTAAATATATAGTAGGCATTCCAAACGGTGTCTGACATAGTGAGCCATATGCGTGCTTGCTTCTGTCATGAGGAGAGGATGACATGAGATTTAGCCCTAAAGGGGCTGCTCCAGTTTTACTACCTGCTGTCGGTCTGGAGAGGATGAGCAGCTTGCAGAAGGCTACAAAGACCAGAGTCTGGCAGAGCTGGGGCTTCGTACCTAGAGTCTCCCGCCCCCACGCCTTCCAAAGGAACTTACTCATGAGGCAGAGAGGAGGAAGGTGCGGGAGACCAAGAGAAACCAAGAGCCAGCTCCAGCAACTCTCCCTTCTAGGGATAGTGGGACGAGGGCCTTAGCAACTTCTCCCCAGAGGCAATTCCACGAGCCAGTTGGGGGGGGGGGGCGGTGGAGAGGGGATGGGGTGATGGGAGATGGGAAGGGGGTCCTCCAGGTCGGAGCCAACGCTGTCCTCTGACACACACACCCCTGCCCCTGAGCCTGGGCGTACCCTGTCCTCTGGCACCGCGCGGCCACTTGCTGCCCCGTTGGGAGGACGAGTCAACAGCGGGTGGACGGGAAAAGTGACACAATCGGGCCGAGGCTCTCTCCGCGCCAGCCTCCCACGCAGCGCGGGGCGGCCCAGGCGCTCGCAGAGGTGCGGGCGGGGGCTGAGCAGCGGGGGGGTGTGGGCGCGGGGCGGGGGGCGGCTCTCCACACCCCCGGGCGCGGCGGCCCGAGGCCTGGGCGCGGGCGCTGTTCAGGAACGCGGCCGCCCGCGCTTGGCGGGCCGCTCCTGGGACCGCCGCCGCCCCCCGGAGTGGGGTGACGGAGGCCAGAAAGACTTTCACCAAATATGGGCCGGGGCTGGGCCCGCCGCGCGCCGGAAACCTCCAGCCCAGGCCGCCGGCAGGGGGCGGCGCGCAGCTAGCGGCCGGGTGCGCTGGGCGCTCGGGTCCTGGGCGCCCTCCCGGCGCGTCTGCCAGGCCGTTCCGCCGCCATCGCGGCTCCCTCCACCTCTCCCCGCGATCCCTCCACTGAGGGGGGTTGGGGGGGGGTGCGGGGTTGGAGGGGTGTGGAGAGAAACAGGGAGGCGCGGGGCGGCGCCTTCAAGTGGCCTTTGGCAGTCACCCTAAGGCAGCGGTTCTCAACCTGTGGGTCGTGACCCCTTCGGGGGTCGAACAGCCCTTTCACAGGGGTCGCCTAAGACCATCGGAAAACATAATTACATATTGTTTTGTGATTAATCACTATGCTTTAATTATGTTCAATTTGTAACAATGAAAATACATCCTGCATATCAGATATTTACATTACGACTCATAACAGTAGCAAAATTATGGTTATGAAGTAACAACGAAAATAATTTTATGGTGGGGGGTCACCACAGCATGAGGAACTGTATTAAAGGGTCCCGGCATTAGGAAGGTTGAGAACCACGGCCCTAAGGTGTCTTGCTCTTTGAGGCGTGTGAGGCTGGGTGTGCAGGTGAGTCCCAGGTGGCCCCAGGCAGTGGTTCCCAGTGTGTGGCTCCCCGCACCAGCCGCCGCATCAGGGCCTAGGGACTCGTTAGAGAGGGAACTCATAAGAAATTCGGGGATGGGGCCCAGCAATCACTCTTTTAACCCCCTCTCCAGGGGATTCTCAGATGCATACCTTTGAAAACCACTGGTGCAGGGCTAGGAAACCGGAGGCTCCAGGTTTAAGGAGATTATTATTCTCAATCGTCGCCAGACAGTGAACCCTTCTCTGGGTGACCTAAAATTCCCTGGCAGCCGGGGTGCCAGGGGCTTCGGAAGACAAGCAGCTCCTTCTCCGAGCTTTGTAGCCCAAGAGAACAAGGCGGCCCCTTATTCCCGCCGGGGGGGGGGGGGCACCCCTATGGGGAGGGGGGGAGGAATAGAGCCCAAGAGCCGTGCAGCATTAGCACCGGAGCAACACCTACGCATAGGCATTTGCACACGTCCCCTCCCTTCGGTCAACGCGAACCGATCTGCAGAGGCGGCGAGAAGGCGACCGGGCGTCTGGGGTGTCTGGATAGTCTTGAGCAGGACCCGCGGAGCTGCTGTTCCTCTCGCCTGGCGCCGTGGTTTACTAGCCGACGCACCGGGACATAGTCCATGGGAAGGCTGGGCACGTAGGTTACTCGGGTCGCTCAGCTCCTCCACCTCCCGGCCCTGTTTGCTACCGCTCCCCAAACCCCCTCCCACAACACATGTCCTGCTGTACATAGGCAGCGGACTGTAAGGTGAGCTGAGTGTCTCCTCTGATGGAACATCCTCCTCCAAGATCCCCTAGTTAAAGAGGAAACAAACACACACACACACACACACACACACACCCGTGTTAGAAAACTTGAATCTGATTTTTAAAGGAATCCCTGGAATGGTGCGTGTTTGAATGCAAAGCCCCTGCAAAGCAGCACACTGAATCTCTTTGCCCGGCCCCCACCTCCTCTTCGATAAAGGAACAAGGTATAGGCACAGGCCAGTTGGATCACCCACTGAAATTTTATTTTAAATCATGACAGACAGATTGCGTGGAAAACAAGGAATTCCAAAGAATTTCCTGCTCTGGGAACAGAAGTTAAGTCTATATTTAACAACATCTGAAGCTGTCAAGAATGCTTTGTGGTTGGATAACAGGCAGAAAAATGTTAAAAACGCAGGCTACTGCTATACCCAAATATGGAAATATTGTTACGTCTGGTGTCTGATTCACCATCTGGAAATACTTACAACCATGAAGTCAAATAGAAAAGACACCACAACAGAAGCCAGGGACACTCCTCTGCATCCATTCTCTTTCCACCACCTCCTCCACCCTGTACCGCCCCTACTCACTCTGGTCCCAGTCACTTCATTAAGAAGGAAACAGCAATAAAACTCTAACACGGGAAAAACCATTTTTCTAAACAATAATTGATGGATTGACCTGGGTACAATGCCGGGCCCAGACTTTCCTCACTTTAGTTGCATAACACCTGACAATCTATTGTCCTGAAGAGACACGCCCCTCCAAAAAGCCTTAGAGATCAGCTTCTCATAGCAAAAGCCTCTTAGACTTATGAGAAGGCACTTCTGAATGAATGAAACTTAACTCCTCCCTGGTAGTTCTCCTCATTGGAGGTTGTTTTCATTGCAATAGCTTCACATGTGCGTTTCAGTCACAGAAAAGTCAGCACTGAAAAAAGGCCTTCTTCAGCCAGACTGTTGAATTCCATTCAACATTAAAAAGGACAAAAGAGCAAGAGACAGGCAGCTCTACTAAAGCGCATATAAAGGGGAGACTGACATAATTTTTTGTGCATGTTTTTATTAAAATTGCACAAGGAGATACTTTAGAAACTTTGAGGGAAAGTTTATCCATCACACCAACGATGTGGATGCTGCTAAAGTAATTGCTTGGCAGGCGGGTCTTCTGCTGAGTGCGTTGCAGGTAAATAGGGTCTTTAAATCTGCTAACCTTTTTATAACAGAGTATCACACCCTAAACTCTTATTTCTCTGCGCTTAGAGAGAAAAGCATTGCAACTCCCTTGCAATGGGAGGTTTCTAAGTGGTTCCAAGGAAAGGAATTAAAAATCCCGCAAGACTTTCGGCTTTTAAGGAGTCTGCTTTTTCCAGAGATCCATTGGGCTCAATGGTGGTGGAATCTGGTTTGGCCTTCCAGCATTTACAGGTGATGATCTCCGTATAAATCACTCCACGGTGGTCCCCTCCGCTTGGGCTTGGCTGGCTGTTCAGTGCGCATCGACACCCGCCCGCCGAGGGAGGCTGGAAGCGCCTGCCCAGGCTCCCGCATCCGTGAGGAAGTGTCAGCCAGCCGCCCGGAGAACTCCCAGCCTTCATTTCCTCTCGGACTGCAACCCCAGGCAGTGGGCTGGAACTAAAGTGGGAACCTCCAAAAACAAACAAGTACGACATACCGAAAAAGGGAGGGCAAGGGGGGCGGAAGAGGGAAGACCTCTGCTTGGAACCTTGCCAGACGTGGGAGAAGTTGATTCCCACCCCACCCCCACCTTCTCATTCATAAATGACACTGCGGGTATTAATTTGCAGCACACTTAACTTTGCTAATAAACACCATGCCAAAGCTCAGGGACTTTACCCGAGCATGTCGCCTCTACTAAGTCCACAAGTAGATGCCGGGCTCAGAGATACACTCCCCCTCCCCCCCTCCGCCTCTCTCAATAGATAACTTGACTCTCACCTTCGCTGTAAACAAGCAAACAGCTCACCGCCTTCCCGGGTGAGGGTTTCCAGGGCTGCCCGTTCAACTCGGCATCACCGAACAACATGACTTTTGTTCCTCCCTCTCAGGTCCTCCTACCCTCCCAGTCCAGACAAAGTTCTGAACTCTCCCCCCCACCCACTCCCACCCCCCACCCCGACTCCCCATCCTTCCACCATCATCACGCCCAAAAGAGCCCTCCCCTATACAAGTCGTTATTTAAAGTGGAAAAACGGAAGATTGTTTTCTTGGGTCCTGGACAAAAAAAAAAAAAAAAAAAAAAAAAAAGGTGCAACGGAGCCAGGGGAGGCGCTTGGCAGCAGCCCGCGCCAGCGAGCATTCCTGAGATGTTTGAGAATTCTGGAAGGCACAGACAGAGCCGACGTCACTGCAACACGCGGCGCCGCCGCCGGCCCATATAAAAGGCGGGCTCTGCGCGCTGGGACAGACCGCGAGCGAGAGCGACCTCGAGCATCACCCGCGCCCCCCGCTCCGCCTCGGGAAGGACCTCGACAGAAGGACGCCCGCAGCCTCTCGCCGCCCGGCCCTCGCCTCCGCGCCGCCCGACCCCGCCGCGGTCCGCCCGCTGCGCACCGGTGTGCTGGCGTCTTTGCTTCCGCGCTCGCCGGGACTCCTGCGCGCCACCATGAGCTCCCGCACGGCCAGGACGCTCTTCACCGCCGTCACCCTCCTCCAGTTTGCCCGGCTGGTGAGTTCTGCCGCCTCGGCTTCCCTGTCCGCTCTCACAGCCCCTCGTCCTCTCCCCAGGCTGCCCACGGCACAGAAAAACTAAACGAAAAAAGTTCGGGGACGTTTCGGGTACCTCTTTCTTTAAGTTTCCCCTTAAAGAGGTGTCTGGGGCCTCCTGGCCGACGCAGCCCTGCCCGGGGTGACCCGGCCGGCTGACCGGATCGGAGACCCCCGTCCCTTCCCTGGGCGCCCCTCCTGCTCACCGCGCCGGGTCTCACGCGAGTCTTCTCCCCCCTCCAGGCGCTCTCCTGCCCCGCCGCCTGCGACTGCCCCCTGGAGGCGCCCAAGTGCGCCCCGGGAGTCGGGCTGGTCCGGGACGGCTGTGGCTGCTGCAAGGTCTGCGCCAAGCAGCTCAACGAGGACTGCAGCAAAATGCAGCCCTGCGACCACACCAAGGGGCTGGAATGCAACTTCGGCGCCAGCTCCACCGCTCTGAAGGGGATCTGCAGAGGTAAGATGCTTGTGGTTTGGCCCCTTTAAAAAAATAATAGTCCCCGTAGTCCAGAAGTTTAGTAATTTTGAGACCATGTATGGTGATGCTTTGTTGTTGGTAGCTTGGCAGAAAGGCACATGATTTCAGCAGTCTGGAATGCAATTCAGTGTGTCTGGGCCCAACGAAAAGCGCATACGGAAAAGTGATTCCTGACTAACTTATTGTTCTGGTCTGCAGTCTCTGGGGAATTGTAGGGAACTTTACCATAAATTGAATTTAACAGCAGAAATATGTATGAGTTTCAGGCCGTGGTTCGGACTCTTAACTTGATCCTCTTCTCCCTTTCTCTTTTGGTGCTCTTTGCAGCTCAGTCAGAGGGCAGACCCTGCGAATATAACTCCAGAATCTACCAGAATGGGGAAAGTTTCCAGCCCAACTGTAAACATCAGTGCACATGTATCGACGGCGCCGTGGGCTGCATTCCTCTGTGTCCCCAAGAACTTTCTCTCCCCAACTTGGGCTGTCCCAACCCCCGACTGGTCAAAGTTAACGGGCAGTGCTGTGAGGAGTGGATCTGTGACGAGGATGGTGCCAAGGACCCCCTGGAGGACAGGGACGACCTCCTGGGCAAGGGGCCCACATTCGATGCCTCGGAGGTGGAGTTAACGAGAAACAACGAGTTAATTGCATTTGGAAAAGGTGGCTTCCTGAAGCGGCTCCCTGGTAAGTTAAAGCTGAGCCCCTCAGGCCTGGGACTGAAATACGCTCCTAGTTTGCAGCTTTATAGAAACGAGGACTTGAATCTGTTTGTTGTCAGTAAG
Organism: Myotis myotis; assembly: GCF_014108235.1. Taxonomy (NCBI): domain Eukaryota; kingdom Metazoa; phylum Chordata; class Mammalia; order Chiroptera; family Vespertilionidae; genus Myotis; species Myotis myotis. Next base: position 63,034,839 of record NW_023416324.1, read on the forward strand.
CCTCTGAGAAGTGCTCCCTCTTGTTTGTCTCTCTAGCTTTTGGACAGGGCCCTCGCATCCTATACAACCCTTCTCTCCACGGCCAGAAATGTATCGTCCAAACAACTTCATGGTCTCAGTGCTCTAAGACCTGTGGAACTGGTATCTCCACACGAGTTACCAATGACAACCCTGAATGCCGCCTGGTGAAAGAAACCCGGATCTGTGAGGTGCGGCCTTGTGGACAGCCGATGTACAGCAGCCTGAAAGTAAGTTTCTGCGTGGCAGGTACCTGTTCCTGGGCAGCTGGGTGAGATGGGAGCCTCTCTTCCAAGAAAGAACCCTTGCCCCTAACTTTCCTTCTCTCGGCTTTCTTACAGAAGGGCAAGAAATGCAGCAAGACCAAGAAATCCCCGGAACCGGTCAAGTTTACTTATGCCGGATGTTCAAGTGTGAAGAAATACCGGCCCAAGTACTGCGGTTCCTGCGTGGATGGCCGGTGCTGCACGCCCCAGCAGACCAGGACGGTGAAGATGCGCTTCCGTTGTGAAGACGGGGAGATGTTCTCCAAGAACGTCATGATGATCCAGTCCTGCAAGTGCAACTACAACTGCCCGCATGCCAGTGAGGCCGCGTTTCCCTTCTACAGGCTGTTCAATGACATTCACAAATTTAGGGACTAAATGCCACCTGGGTTTCCAGCACAAGGGTGGACAGAAGGGGGAGAAGAGTGCCGGAATCATGGAGGCATGGGTGGGGGCGGTGGGGGTGAAGGGACTCATTGTAGAAGGGATGCATTTGCTCATTCTTGAGTAGTATTAAGGTATTTTGAAACTGCCAGGTGTGCTGGTGCAGATGGACTCTAATGCAGCCGCAATTGGAGAATACTTTGCTTCATAATATTGGAGCACATGTTACTGCTTCATTTTGGAGCTTGAGGTGTCGATGACGTTCTGTTTTCTGTTTGTAAATTATTTGGTAAGCGTATTTTTCTCTAGGCTTCTTTCCTTTCGGTTCTGCGATTGTAAGATAGTAAGATTAGTTGGACAGTTAAAGCCTTCATCCTTTGACAGAAGTACACGGGAGGGGGTTCCATTCCTTCCTGAAGGTGACACTCTGTGAGTGTCCGTGAGAGGCAGCTATCTGCACTCTAAACTGCAAACAGAAATCAGGTGTTTTTAAAACTGAATGTTTTTATTTATCAAAATGTAGCTTTCGGGGAGGGCGGGGAAATGTAATACTGGAATAATTTGTAAATGATTTTAATTTTATATTCAGTGAAAAGAATTTATTTATGGAATTAATCATTTAATAAAGAAATATTTACCTAATATCTGAGTGTATGGCATTCCATATTTTTAGAGATTGTCCAAAGTCATTGGAAGCAATCTAGCTTATCCACTCAGTCATTCAAACCGGATTTAGTGAGTGTCTGCTTTGTGCCAGGATATGTTCTAGTGCTTGGGATAGAACAGGGAAATGACCTACAAAAATAAAACAATGATTGCTTTTATATCTTCAGTAGAGAAAGATCGTTGCATTTAAAATAATCTGCATAAAAAAACATGTATTGAATACCAGGCATTGTAAGAAGTACAAGAAGGAATCCAAAGCCAACTTTGTGACTTAAATAATAATGCATTGTTTTTATAAGAAATCAAAGCCCAGGGGTCTCCCTCACCCAGTCACTGTGAGGTGGGTACAGTAATTTATCATTTTAATCACCAGGTTATTGTGCATGTCACTTCAGGAGAGAGAAACTTTAATGAAAGCAGTCCATAGCTTGTACATATCTACACTTGGGTAAGATTAAGTCTGGTTGGATAATGTGTTATAAAAGATGGCTTGTTTATAACTTCATATTTCACCAATATTGTTTCAAAAACTACTTAAAAATTCGCCTTCGGTTGGGATCAGAGGGAAAAAAAAAAACTTTGAGTCTATAGGAGTCCGTTTGTTTTCATTGAATAAGCTCGAAGCAATGACTTGTGCTAATCCTAATAAGCTGGTGATTAGGTAAACATGCTGCTAAATGCAAAGGAATGCAAGGAATTTCAAGTACTTTTCCACTAGCATGAGGACCAAGCTACCCCACCCCCCTTTCCTTCTTATAATATACATTATATCGATGGAGGCAGAAGCAGTTGATAGAGTTGGCTATCCAGAAGGTCAAAGGCTAGCTGCAGAGGTTTCCTGAAAGAAAAGGACCTGAATCATAAGTCTAGGAGAGGTTGAGAAGGCTGCATCAATGTTTTTGAAAATGTTGGTAGCCTGTTTTAGAAGAACCTACATCTTTAGAAAGCGCTGACAATAAACCTTTTATAGAGAGAAGTTTTCCTTTCATCGACCCTCTTGGCTCCTGTTCAAATGCACAGTAAAATATTTCAGTCTGCACTTGGTTAAGAGAGTACTTGAATTTTTAGGCAATAAGAGAAAGTGCTTTCAAAGGGGAGGAGAGGGACAGTTCCCAGGGTCCTATAATGGTGATTTTTCAAAATAGTTTAATTTTGATGCTTTAATGAAGACCTACAGAAAAGCAATGCCTTAGCACTGGTTTTAAAGCCTTACTGAAATGTGTAAAGGTTAACATAAATGTGTTGGTAAAATTTATGGGCAAAGGCCTTTACTCTTCTGATTTTGACAATGTCTCGCCTGAAATATTATAATCTGTGCCTATATGTAGTCAGTGTTTCTTGCCTGAGGCTTTCAAATGTAAGGTATTTGGGAATTTAAACACCACCTGGTTCAGTCTTGGATGCAGTTAAACTTGTCAGTGCAATATAATATGTGAAACATAATAAAGGTGTGAGGTTTTTGAGGTGCAGTCGTGTTGAACAGACATCTAAATTCATTGGTAAGATTTACAGATTCCCAGGCCAATCCTGAGTTATTTTCCTCCAACACTAGTGCCTAGCAAAGTACTTCATACACAGAGATCAAGGAATGATAAATTACAGATCTTTTAAGTGTGTAGGGAGGTGATATCTGTCCAAATAAGCTCAAATGTGAAACAAAATCTGGCATAGGAAAACTGGATCCTTGGGTCATTAATCTTATTGTAGTAAATACATTAAGAGTACTGCATAACCACTGTTTCTATTTAAATAAGATTGCTCAATTAATAAAAAAAAATTATTGGATGCAAATTATGTCTATTTTATTTGGCTATAGAAAAAAGTGAAGAAAGTCAAAGAAGTTGAGAATGAAATTATGTGATTTAGAACATACAACTTTTATCTAGGTCCAGCATGGAGCTCTGCCTCCTGCAAATATTGAGAAAACAAAATAAAAACCCATACATCTGCATATGAAATGGCAGTTACACATATACATATTCATCGTAATGTATACGTACCCCTCCGCACACAGTGAAGATGGTGTGCTGTTCCCACTTTCCAATCCAAAAGACCCTGGTGGGTTTCTGTTTGTGTGTGTTTTTTGTTTGTTTGTTTTTTGTTTTGTTCTTTTGGATAGAGATGTAAGAACTCATCTCTATAAGAGTTAAAAATGACCTCAGAGTCTTAGGAATTTAGTGAATTTTAAGAAATATTCAATTGGACATTTAGAAGTATGGTAAGTAGTCAAACCATGAAGATTTTCACATAAATGTGTGTGCTGTCTACTCCGCAAAGAGGTGTGACTGGGTCAAAATTAGCAAAGCATATTTCAGTTATTTTTCTGAGAGAGACCAGACTTGATTTGTTCACAAACCTCCTCTCCTGCCATCTGGCAGTATTTGAAAGTCAGCTGAGCAATAGCAAGGATCCAGCAGGACCATGGTACAGAACAAGGCCGTGTTCTGCTCAGAGGGGCAGGTGATGCAGTGGACAAAATCCCGGGTTGGAATCCAGAGATATGTCTTTTCACACCAGCTCTGCCATTAATTTACTGGGTGACTCTGGGCAAGTTTCTGGATCGTTCTCTCCTGTTTTAAAATGGAACAATAGCCCCCAGCATTTTTGCCACTCAAAGCATTGTTTTCCATATACTCTCTTTGATGCATTGACTCCCGCACATTGAAAACTTCATCTCCGTAAGCAGTTGAATGTATGAAGTGAAACTGCTCAGGCCTTTCTGTGGGCAAAGGAACTCATCTCTATGAAGCCTTTGAAAATGTAACATCGATAGCCCTCTTTACTCTCTAAAACACCTCTGGTTATAGGATGTGGCAATCCCTGGATCTCACAGTCAGTAGGTCTATACCAGTGATGGCGAACCTATGACACGCTTGTCAGAGGTGACACACGAACTCATTTTTTTGGTTGATTTTTCTTTGTTAAATGGCATTTAAATATATAAAATAAATATCAAAAATATAAATTTTTGTTTTACTATGGTTGCAAAGATCAAAAAATTTCTATATGTGACACGGCACCAGAGTTAAGTTAGGGTTTTTCAAAATGCTGACACGCCGAGCTCAAAAGGTTCGCCATCACCGGTCTATACATTCATCTCCCTGTATAGCCCTGATAGCTGGGCCTCACTAAGTCCCTGCCCTAAATAACTCATTCTTCAAACAAAGCACATTGTAAAGCATGACAATGATGTATGTGTCCTATGAATAGAACAGATTTACTTGTGACTTATTTTATTGGTGGTGGGCAACACTCACCCATGTAATTTTATAAAATTACACAAACACTCAGATGCATTTGTTAGTGCTTTATAGTTTCCACATATTCTGCTTATATATTCTGAATCAGCACCTTTCTTATGACCAAATCTAAGCCACCATCATCTCTTGCCTGCATTACTGAAATGGCCTCCTCACCTGTGGCATATTGTATTTTCCAAAGGTGGTGGCAATAATCTCTTCCATCTCACATGCCTTTCTGCAATGTGACCCTGTTGCATCAATAGGTGGGGTTTAGTTCTCCACCCTCTTGGATGTGGGTGGGCTCTCTGACTGCTTGAATCAATGAGCATCTGAGAAGTGCTGCCGTGTGGTGCCAGTTACCAGTGTAGCATGGGCTAGGAGCTCCCCTCTCTCTCTCTCTCTCTCTCTCTGAAAAGAGCTTCCATGTAAGAAGTACAGCTCCCCTGCTACCAGCCCTCTCTAAGAAACCCACACCACTCAGACAGGCCCTTGAGGATGAGGTGCCATGTGAAGAAAGAGAAAGACCAGGGGCTCGCTGGTGTGGCTCAGTGGTTGAGTGTCGACCTATGAACCAGGAGGTCACGGTTCAATTCCCAGTCAGGGCACATGCCTGGGTTGCAGGCTCGATCCCAGTAGGGGCGTGCAGGAGGCGGCTGATCCACGATTTTCTCTCATCATTGATGTTTCTCTCTCTCTCCCTCTCCCTTCCTCTCTGAAATCAGTAAAAATATATTTAAAAAGAAAGGAAAAAGAGAAAGGCCAGGGGGCACCTGGGCATCACACAGGTGGGAAGAGACCATGTTGGCAGTGGACCCTCCAGTCCCAGCTGCCTCACAAGCCGATGTCTGTGAACAGGAGATGAATTGCCAGTCAAGTACTTCCCAGAATTCATGAGGCATAAGATAGCAGACTAATGGTTATTTTAAGACCCTAAGTTTTGCTTGTTGATTGCTACACAGCCATAGATAACTGAAACATCACTAGGTTCCGTTCTTGCCCTGAAATGCTCCATTGTCCTTCCAGTGATGCTTTAAAAATGTAAATCAGAACATGCCCATCTTAGCTTAAAGGCTCCGTGGCTTCCATTGCTTTTGGAACAACATTCAACTCCTTGCTTGGTACACAAGTCCTGAACTCTCCCTCCTTCGTACCACTCACTCTCACTCTCTATAATCTCACTTGCCTCTTCCTCTTTGAAATAAGCCAAGTGAATCGCTGCTCAGGGCCTTTGCACTAGCTGTGGCTCTGCCCTCAGTGCTCTCCTCTTTGATCTAAACTTCTTATCAGGCAGGTCTCAGCATAAATGCTACCCTCTCAGCGACCCTCCTTCACCACCCAGTCTAGAGTAGCTCATTACATTAAGCAGTTTTATTTACATCGTGGCATTTAGCACTACCTGGTAGTTTATTGTTCATTTGCTATGCCTGTCCATCTATAATCACCTTTATAACAGCAGGAAGTTTTGTCTGCTTTTTTCACCACTATAAAAGCATCACTCGACACTGTGCCTGGCATGAAGTAAATGCTCATTAATACAGAATTTATGTAGCCTTAAGCTGAAACTAAAGTAGAAGACACCCGCCTCACTGGCACAATGTCTTCTTTCTATCCCCCTTGGGGCTTTCCTCTAGTTTTTTAGCTTTTCATTCATTCTCTCATTCATACATCTACTCGCTAAACACTGTGGGCACCATCATATTTCAGGTACGGTGCTATGCAGTAGTTGGTAAAGCATAGCTCCTTTACTTTGTGTTGGTGGGGGAGACATACATGTAAGCAAAGTTAGCTAAGGTTAGGTTCAGCTGGAAGTAATGGATAACTCAAATAGCAATGCTTAAGTTACACAGAATTTTGTTTCTCTCTCATGTGAAAATTCAGGTAGGCAGTGCTGGGCTGTTGTGATGCCCCAAGGATTCATGGACCAAACCTGCTATCTTAGTGTTAATCATGCATGGTCCCCTTTCCCTGGTTCACCTCATGGCACATGGCCTCACCTTGCTGCAAAGGAGGCTAGGAAATGTAGTTTTTATCCTGGGTTGTCATGTACTGAGCACAAAAACAGATCCTGCCCTAGCCTGTTTCCCTCAGTGGTTAGAGCATTGTCGGCCCATGTACTGAAGGGTCTCGGGTTCGATTCCTGTCAAGGGCACATACCTCAGTTGCAGGCTCAATCCCCTGCCCTGGTCATGGCATGTGCAGGAGGCAATCAATTGATATCTCTCTCACACATTGATGTTTCTCTCTGTTTCTCACACTTCCTTCTACTCTCTTTACAAAAAAAAACCAAAAAAACACAAAAACCCCAGAGCTCCTGTTACTGTATAAGGGAGAAATAGTGGTTGGTACCACATAGCCCAAATATGCTGTAATAAGTATAATAAGGCACAGAAGAGGCTTATCTAACTGCCTGAGGCTGGGATCTAAAAGGTCTTCCTGTGGGAGTTATCTCAGTTGTTTGGAAAGATAAACAGGTTGGAAACTATTCAAAAGCCGTGGTGCTGAAGTTGAAATTTTCTACAATCAATGATGCCTTCCTCATCTCAGCCATAAAGAGAAACCAAAGATACCTGCACCACCTGGGTTTAGAGACTTAGAGGCCATTCGTATTTTAAAGAGTTGGTATTTTTGCTTTGGGTTCAGAAGTATCATGGAAAGGGCACCTGTATTAGGGTTCTCTAGGGAAATAGAACCAGCAGGAGATTATAGAGAAGAGAAAGAGAGATTTATTTTGAGGAATTAGCTCATGTGATTGTGAGGATGGGCAAGTCCAAACCCCTTAGGGCAAGCCAACAGGCTGGAAATTCAGGGAAGAGTTAAATTTGCAGGTTAGGCTTTGTGGCTGGAAACTTAGGCAGGGTTCTATGGTGTAGTCTTGAGGCCAGATTCCTTCTACTTTAGGAAATCTCATTTTTCCCCCTTAAGGTCTTCAACTGATTGGATGAGGCCCACCCATAAGATGGATGGTAACCTGCTTTACTCAAAGTCTACTGGCTTAAATGTCAATCACATCTTTAAAATATCATCACAGCAAATCTAGACTATTTTTTTGACCAAACAAATGGTGCCATAGCTTAGCCAAGTTGACACATAAAATTAACCATCAGAGTATCTGTGTGGTAGACCTTTTGTGGGCAAGAAACCTATGTCCACTCTAAAATAGAATGAATTTGAGCAGAGTCAGAGAAAAACAAAAGCCTTGCTAGTTAAAACTAAGATTCCCCCAGATCTGTTATTGTGCTTGTGTGTGTATGGGGAAGGACTCCAGTATTTATTTTGCATGGAGCAGATTTATGGGGCACTTCAAGAAGGCTCTTGAACACTGACCCCAAGCTCCATACAAAACCAGTGGGATCCAGTAGGGATGGCTGCATGGCTGGGTAGTAGAGGGACATCCTTATAAAAGCTCTAGAGAAAGACCTTTGTTAAATCCACAGGGATATGGCAGGGCACAGTCCGTTGCTTGCACACACTCCAAGACAGGTCAATAGTGTCCCTTCCTCTGGCCCTTCATGCAAATCCTCACTGTGGCAATGACACCACTACACTAGGACTAGCTGTTTAACTGTTTCCACCAGATTTTAAACTCCTTGAAGGGTATTGTCAATGAGTGAGTACCAACTAAGAAAAGCTCAAAAGGAGTCTGACAGCTATCTTCCACCAGCTTCAGATCTTCATGAAGAAGAGAAAGTAAGTCTGTTCTGCATCGTCCCAGGGCAGAGGTCCCAAGCTGGTGGCTCAGGTGGATCTGATCAATACACAGACATGTTTTGTTCAGCCTGCACAGGGTTTATAAAAACTGGAACTTGTGACCAATATTTAAAAACTGAAAGATTTAAAAAGTCCAATTTTGTGGATTCTTTTGAAAATTTCATAGCTCTGGCAGCAGTGAGACATGGTTTCTCCATGGCAGCTGCTCTGTGGTGGGGCAGAGCTGCAGCTTCTTCCCTTAGGGTGGGTGCCCTGCAGCTCCCCAGCATAGACCAGTGGAGGAGAGATGTGTGTTTGTGCGCGCGCGTGTGCGTGTGTGTGTGTGTGTGTGTGTGTGTGCATGTGTGCGTGCATGTGGTTGGAAGAATGGAAAGGCAGGAAGAGGTGATCTTTAAAAACCCAGGCTCTCCCTTAAAAGTTGCTGGGGTTGACCAGCAGCCCCTGAGCGATGGATGAAAAGATTACTCCGACACTGTTTACTGTGGAAGAGAGGCTAAGGGATGGCCTGGCTGAAGGAGCCAGGCAGCCTCGATTGCCTGCCTCGTTAGGCTTTTATTAGAATTTTTATCTTTAGATACAATTAGTAGGGTGAGTAATCTTGTGTTTACATTGTCCTCTAGGCAAGGGAATCCGGGGATTAAGCATAAGGATTCCAATAAACACCCCAAGGTCTGCACATGCACAGACTTGTTTGGAAAGGTCAAGGAATAATTAGGGGCGCTGCCTTCGACGCTCCCCTAAGTCTCCCCTAAGTCAGAATTCCGATAAACAGGGCAGGCGGCCTTCCACACACTTCCCTTTTCTCAGACTGTCCTCCTTACAACTTTCCAACCAAGTCTCCTGTTCTCCCCAACAAAAAGGCACTGCCTAGAGCACCATTTTTACTACAACCGGGCTTAGAAAAATAATTTTAAGCATGGAAACGCACGTTATAAAACCAGGAAAGAATAGAGACCACTTCATTAGTTTCCAATTGTCCTGGAACTGTAAGCACACCCAGGTTCCTTCTACGAGTCTAGTCTGTGTATTTTGGTGAGGTATACCTATTCCATTTATAATACCACGTCACATTTTCCAACAGACCCTAGACAAGTTGATCAAAGATATATACTGCATCCTGAACCTGTGCTGAATTTAACCATCTATTTTTATAGCAACCAAAGAACTTTTCCAGGGGGAATTGCTACAGATAGCCAAGGGTTTACTCTAGAATTTTTTCTTAAATGACTCAAAGTCCTTCCTTCAAGTGCTGTCATAAATCATACTCATTTTTCAGGGGCGTTCAGTGAACTCCAGAGAGATGGAGGACTTGCCTAAGTAATTATAGGGGCAGCGCAGAAGGTGGGCCTCAGCAGGAGTTATTCTCTGAGCTTATCCCTGACAGAGGCTGTGGGCCAAAGGAAAGCACTGGCGTTTCAGGGAGGTCTGACTGGTTCTTGGTGTCAATGTGGCTCCTGGGAAGATTTCCAACAATGGATTTCCTACAGGAGAATCAGCATCCCAGAGCCAGGATGATGTCCTTCTCCAGCAAACAGACAATGGTCAAAATTAGGATCTTCTTGCCCTGGCAGGTGTGGCTCAGATGGTCGGGCATCATCCAGTGCACCAGGAGGGGCGTGCAGGAGGCAGCCGATCCATGTTGCCCACTCACATCAATATCTCTCTCTCTCTCTCTCTCTCTCTCTCTCTCTCTCTCTCTCTCTCTCTCTCTTTCTCTCTCTTCCTTTTTCTCTAAAAAAATCAATAAACTTTCCTTAAAAAATAGGGATTTAAATTCTGGGCTCATAAGCAAAACTTCCAGGGAGGTCCTTCCTATATTCCAAACTAGTGTGTTCTTAGAAAAGAGTCCAGGTCTTTAACTGACATCTTGCATTTAAAATGGTACTGAGCCATTTAAAGTGTTCCCTTTAATTTTTGTTTTTTGTCTTAACAAAAGGAAAGCATACTTACACAAATTCAATAATACGAGAAATACGGAATGTAAAAAATGAGGGTCCCTAGTAAACCCTCCTCTTCACGCACATGTGAGCACATACACACAGTCACTCTTTTTTTTTTTTTTTTTTTAAAATATATATATTTTATTGATTTTTTTACAGAGAGGAAGAGAGGGATAGAGAGTTAGAAACATCCATCAGCTGCCTCCTGCACACTCCCTACTGGGGATGTGCCCGCAACCAAGGTACATGCCCTTGGCCGGAATCGAACCCGGGACCTTTCAGTCCGCAGGCCGACGCTCTATCCACTGAGCCAAACCGGTTAGGGCCACACAGTCACTCTTAAGTGCATAGTGCATATTATTCTTATAGGTTTTGGGGTGTGCTTAACCTGGCATTTATTATTGTTATTATTATTATAAACAAAAACGATTAGACCATACATAGAGTTTTACATTTACTTACAAATTTTTGAGTAAAAAAAAAATACTTTTGAAAGTCAATAAATGTTGATACATGTAGCTCCCCCTCAGTCATTCTAATGTTTTTATAGACTTTCATTCTGTTATTGATATGCCATAATTTATTTAAATACTTGGCGTGGCAGACACTATTAGATGCCCATCCAAGAGCCATCCCCTCATTTCCTTGACTCCTTGCTAGCAGAGCCCAGTTTTGTCAGCTGTTGACCCTCCCATGTGTTCAGGAAAGAAAATCCCCATCTCCACCCTAACTCCAGGGACTGCACCAGGACTGGCTTCAGCCACCACAACGGGGCTCATTTCCTTATCAGGATTAAGGTTGTGACTTAATCCCGATCAAGAACAGTGAAGGATAAATCATCTGGGGGAAGCGGGAGTTTCTCGGAAAGGGTTTCCTTGACAATAAGAGACTAAGGAAGGAACTGCCTCCTGAGCCCAGGAGCCAGGCATCACTAGCACATGGAAGATGGCAGGCCAGGAAGGTGGGAAGGCCCTGAAGAGACCACTGAGCTGCGAATCACCCCACACTGGCCTACCTGACACCCAGACCTCCTGCTTGGTGTGAAAATGCACCGCCTATCCTTTAAACTATTTTTGTTAAGTCAGCTGTTACTTAGAGCTAAAATCATCCTAACTGGTGGTTTTACACTTGACCCTCTTTGAGGCCCTGGGCATTTATAAATAACATTGCAATAACCACTTCCAAAGGATAAGTACTTTTAGATGTGAATGAGTGGAACAACAAACAAATATTTGGCAGGAATAGAATATTTTTAATTATTTACCTTACATTTACTGAGTATATAGCCCTTGACAGTCCACAGGCTAGCCAGACATGGGCGACAAACAAAGAAATAATGAGACATGGTCCCTGGCCTCAAGGATGCCACATCCGGCAGAGTCAGTAATACCGGTATGTACGAGAACTTCAGTCAGAGAACCAAGAAACATGAGAGCATGGAAGGCAGTCAGCTTCACAGAGGACAACACACCTGAACGGGGTCTTGAAGGATGAGTAGGAGTTTGCTATTTGGAACCACCTCTAAAATTGGAAAACATTGAAGTATTTGAGGCATGGGAATACTATCAAAGTCAGCATACTTACAGACTCAGACAAGACCTGAGTAGTAACAGTCTTTTTGCATCTTGGTTTCTATGGTCGATAAGAGGAAAAGCAGCCCTCAGCAGGGACCTATAGGAGACATGCCCTGGTGATGAGGAAGGTTTGTCCCTTCCATGGGAGTTACCATTGGAAATCCCCCATCGTCACAGCAATAAGAGCCGCTAGCCTGCCGAGTGAATCAGCCTGGGCACCAGCAGACATGAGCTGGGAACGGTGGAGTGCAGCCACTGCACCATCCCACCAGGAGACAACACGGTCTGCTTCTCCCACACGATGGCCTCAATATGACAGGTTGACCTCAGGCTGACAGGACCCAGCCCAGGTGACTCACTGGGGTCCCCTGAGACAGCCCCAAGAACTACTTGGACTCAGCAGTAAAGGCAAAGAGCCAGAGAGAAGTGGCCTGGGTGTCCTGGTCACTGCCACCCAGCACTCCTGTGTTTGTGCCTCAAGTCAGATTCTCCAAGGAGGCCAGCCCCTTCGTGGTTTCCAGTGCCTTCTAGAATAAGGCTCACACTCACCACCAGCTGCATACAGCTCTCTTGACCAGGATGGTAAAGCCTGCGGCAATGTGACATGTAAACAACAGGCCACAGGGGCAGCTCCATGCTGGTGCCTTAAACCACATCCATTCCTCCAGACACAAAAGAACGATCATAATTGCACTCACAATCAGAGTGAATGTCAAGAAAAGGTGTAACTAAACAGCTAACTGTTTACATTCTGTATGGCCACAAATTAGAAAGTAATACCGTCTTTATATGCTATGTCAATAAATAACTGAGCTGGAAGATTTGGATCATGATATTATGTCAATGCACCTGTTCTTAACCATTCCAAGTCCACATAGGCTCCTGAGAACTTAACCGCCACGGTCACTGTCACTGTCATCTGCCTGGAAGCTGTACATTCTCGTTGTGCTTTCACACGTTAGAGACCAGGTCTCTCGGCCTGCTGTGGGAACATGGCAACAGTTCAGCGCCAGCCACAGGAACCACTGCTTTTGGGGGTGAGGGATGGTAAAGCCAAAAAAGAAAGATAAGAAATCCCCTATAACATTAGACAGATTATAAGAAATTGTTCTGAATTTTGGCCAAGAAGTCAAGATTAGCAATTACATGGATGGCCTCAATAACAGAAACTCATTCATTTGACACACATCTGTACATATATGTTTTTCTGCTACTACTACTACTATCACACACACACACACACACACACACACACACACACACACATTTATATTCCTGTTTTTTTCATGTCAGCACAGGCCTGGCTCCTGGAAGGTACAGATGACCAAGGACTTTCCACCAGGGAGTCAGAGAACCAACGCCACTTCCTCACTCTGGAAGGGCTGCCACGCAGACCTGTTGCTGCGACCTTGCTTCTCTGGTTTTCTCAGGATCTGCATGGACGGGAATCGGGGCTGGGCCTACCATTTCCCACTCCCGGAATGGAGGAAGGGTGAGGATTCCAGCCCGGCATCCCTAGGGAACTGCGGAAAAGGGACATTATTTCAAACCTATCACCCATATTCTCTGCAAAGAGAAACCCATGGGGAGTATTCCCACAGGGGCCCAATTTTATCCTTCAGTCATCGAATTGCACTTCGAGTCCTGAAGCATTGCATCATTACTTAGCACTTTGATATACTGTGTTTCATCTAAGACACTGCCAATTGTAAGATACACCATCATTGTACTTACCACTAAGAAAAACCCAGCCAATCACACCAGGTCATACCATCTGCGGTAAGAGGCATTCTGATTTCAGAGCTGTTAAAGGGTAAAACAATGTACCTTCTCTAATCAGTGACATCGAGGGGCTTGTCTCTCTAACCAGACTGTGAGTTCCTGGAGGACAGGAGCACACCTGACAGCCTTCTCCACTTTGCTGTGCTTCGTGCGGTTCGTGCACAGAGGAAGTACCGAGTAAGCACACTTGAGTGAATGAATGCATGCGTGAGTTGTTGCTACAAATCCTACGGTCCCCTTAGCAGCGGTTCTCAACCTGTGGGTCGAGACCCCTTTGGGGTCGAATGACTTTCACAGGGGTCACCTAAATACATCTTGCATATCAGATATTTACATTACGATTCATAACAGTAGCAAAATTACAGTTATGAAGTAGCAACAAAAATAATTTTGTGGGTGGGGGTCACCACAACGTGAGGAGCTGTATTAAAGGGCCGCGGCGTTAGGAAGGCTGAGAGCCACTGCCTCAGAGGACAGCGCGCTGAGAAATCAATGACCCGCTCAGGCAGAGCAGATGGGGCCTGGGTTTTCCTGCCCCGGCTAACATCGGAAACGCCAGATGCCGCGACCAGGCATGGAGGGAGCCCCTAACCAACCCCCAGGGCCTCCAGCACAGCAGCTCGAGGCCCGCTCACCTTAAGGGCTGCTCAGCGAGCTGCGGGCCAGACACACTGAGACGCCAGGCTCCTCGGGGACCTATTTATGTTTCTCCTGAAAACCGGTGTGTAATATCAAACTCCTGAAAATAAAATCGCAGTTTAAGTGGACTGTGGGAGCTGGCTATTTAGAGGAACCTGCTGGCGAGCTCTCTTGTAAAGTCAATAACCACCCCAGATTTATCTATTTTATGACTTTGGATTTTTTGTGTATCGCGTTCCCGTAGAGCAAGGCACACCCTTAGATCGAGTTTCCCCACAGTGCAGTCTTTGTGCTGGGTCAGTGGCCTGAAGGGTTTGTGCCACGACTGGCCTCCCTCCCTTGAGGGTTTCTGGTCTGCTCAGGCCCCAGTTAGACTAAACCCCCCGCCCCCAGGTGCCAGGGCTTCCCTGCTCTGGAAGGAGAAAATGGAAACCACACTTTCCTTTGTTTGGTTTACTTTAGAATGAAGTTATTTCTGACAAGGGTTGCATTCCATTTAGAGAGATGGGCCACAGCGATAGTGCAGGTATGTACCCTGCACGAAGCGGAGCATAGGTGAGCACGCCACACGTGTGTGAAGGGAGAGGGAGGGCACTCATATGTTTGACTATGTGCCCTTGAGCAGAAGGGACCTCCCAGGTTCTGGACCACCTCTTTTGGGAGATAAAGAGGTAAACAAGACTCAGCCTCCAGCCTCATAGTCTAGCCACAGTAAGCTGTGCTGAATGAGGCAATGCAGGTCTGAGGATGCCTCTGCCTGAGAGATTGGGGAAGGTTTTACATGGGGTAGAATCTGGAAGTTGGATCTCTGTCCCAACTTCTGGGTAGAAGTTGGGACAGAGAAACAGCATGTGCAAAGGCACAGGGGTGCAAAAGCATAGGAGCCTCAGGAATTGTGGGTAAGGGGCAATCTGCAGTTTCTCTCTTTATTCCCACCCAGAGCCCCAACAGTAAGGTGAAGGACACCCTTTGACTGGGCCCACAATTGCATTGTCTCCAGGGAATCCTAAACTTGACCTCCCAGATCTCCTGTTTCCTACAGACCTATGAACCTGGTGCTATTGGTGCTGCAGACCCACTAACAAAAAGTGGGGCCCACACTCCTGAAAAAACCTTCTCCCCTATAGTTTTGCCAGCTAAAGGGTGAGAGAAGCAGGTTCCGTGATGATGATTCTGGAATAGGGCTGTAATACCCAATCAGAAATGCCAGGTGACATCCTTATCCTTGCTTTGTCCCCTTCCCTCAACCTTCCTAAACTGTCACACGCTTGTGAAATCTGCAGGCTCCTATTAGCCTGGCCTGCTCCTCCGACTCTGCTCCCAGAGCATGCTAACTAATCCCTGGGAAGCACATGTTCTCATGACCCCTGCAAGGTGGTGAGAGGCGTCAGAGGCAACAGCTATGTGTCTCTGAAGCTTGGATTCTCATCTCCCTAATCTCTGGGCTCAGTCTCCTGTCATCAATGCCTTTACTCACTATTGTCAGGCGAGTATCATCCGTTTTACTTCGTAATATTATCCTGGCAGGATGAGAATGACAGAACTCTGGGGATGAATCGTGGGAGAGGCTTAGGGGTTCCTGGCTCCACCTACTGCCAGGACCCCTTCCCCATCTCCTTGGCAAGGGGCAATTCAGGCCTTTCTCATGGACAGGGATGCTCCCCACTCTGTCTCTTTCTGAAGTTCATGCTCCAGAAGTGTTAGCCATTCTTCTGAATATTAACTTGAAAGCCATCTCCCTAAAACTTTCAGTAACTTGAAGATTCTCTTTCTGGTACTCAGAATGAATTCAGTCCTCTCATATTTAAGTTCTCAAATTTTTGTGTTCCATCCCCATCTGCACTCGCTCCCTTCTCCCCCTCTTCCACCCGGACCCCACCCCCGCCCCCAGGGTATATAGTGGGTACAATTATTCCTCACAGGATCAACAGAGTTTTCTAGACGTTCCCTGAGTGCCAAATCCAGCAAGTCGATCAGCATTCTTAAGGAACCTAAGTGGGCTTTTGTCACCTATCCACCTTTCCCACTGAACTGTCAGACCTCAACATATGTATGAACTTACATTTCAGAATCTAAGGGGCTACAGAGTCCAGGAGAATTGGGTCTTAAATTTCTTGGTAGCCCCAGCCCCAGGCACCCCCAGCACAAAGCCTGTAACCAGCAGGCAATTAGTAACTGTATGGCCAATCAACCAATTCATCTGTTTAATAAAAGCAGGCTAAGCTTGCATTTAGTTCCTTAGCAGTATGTTGATACTTATAATTAACTGAAATCTGATGGTCTATTTCATATGAACTTCTATAAGGATAATCTGTCACTTCTACTTGTACTGTTTGCTTTCCTTAATGTAAATTTAGGATGTGGCATTTGTGCAACAAACACACGCTTCCAGAATTTGGTGGCTTAAAGCAACAAGGATTTCTTATTTGTCTCAGTTTTGTTGGTAGACTCAGCTAGGAGCTTGGCTGGGGCTGGAATGTCCAAGATGGCTTCATCCTGGTGGCTTCTTGGGGCTCCCGGACGTTCAGTGGTCTGACCTGAGCTTTTCTTTTACGGACGAAAAGCTGGCTTTTAGGAGAGAGTGCGCCAAGAGGACAATCCCCAACGCCGAGCACCTAGTAAATCTGAGTGCTTCACTCCAATATCTCCTGGGTCAAAGCAAGTTACGTGATCAAACCCCGAGTCAATGTGGGAGGTGTAGTTCATTGGGAGCCACCAATGTTACAAGGCCTACCATGTTTATCCTTATTAAATTCCATGGTTATACTTTTGAGAGCGAGGACTTTTTCCCTCAAGTCTGTATAAAATTCTAATTTTTCTAGACATGAGCAAGCCTGATGATGCTGAAGAGGATGCATCATTTATTGTCTGTGGTGTGCCAGGTTGTTCCTTACATATTTATGACTATCAAAAAAAAGAAAAAATCCCAAGGACAGAACTATTGTGCCCATTTTAAAGATGCGGAAAGTGAGATTCAGAGAACCCAATTAGTTGAACACAAGATTTCAACCTAGGTCTCTAACCCCAAAGCATTTTTTTTAAAAAGTCGCTGCACCACATGTCTCTCAGAGTCTGAACTTTTGACTCAAAGAAATATACAATTTCCTGCAAAAAAAAAAAAAGTTTTTCAGACTCTAATAAAGAACCCAAGAAGTCAGAAAAAGCAAAAGAACTTTTCTTTCTCTAGAGTTCCTTAAGTGATTAAATCTCATTTTGTCCTAGGGTATTTTGGTTTTCTTTGTTTAATACAGCTAAGTCCCCTGAGTCGTGAAGGAGCCCTAAAGTGCTGATCATACAGTAGGGCTGGGATGTTTAAATATCTGAATGGAGGTTCTGATAAGGCTTTATACACACAGCTATAAGGCAGGGTTCGTACACAAAACAGCTTGGTTTGAACTTGAAGTCCATCTTAACTCCATCCATACTGTCTGAATTGCCAGCCTAATTGGCCTCCAAGTAGAGAACTATGCTTTTTTCTTTATCTACGCTGGTAAATTATTAAAGGGCTCTTCTGCCTAGGGGGAGATCATTAACTACCCGGGAGGCTGCAGACGGCACCTGCCAGATGCAGCAAGGTGAGCCAGGGCAGCTCTGCGTAGGATGGCAGAGCTGGGCTTCCTCAGGCAGCTTCCCCTGGTCAGCCGGAACGAGGGAAAGGCCACCACTGAGCAGGGCGGGTGGGGCCAGGGCCAGCGGGCAAGAATGGAGGCAAGGTTGAGATGGGGAAGAGGGCCTCTCCTGTTTCACCTGCAAACAGATTTTAAACTCATTAGGTACTAAAAATCCCATTTGCCTATTGAATATGTGCCACATGGACCTGCATTAACCCACCCTCCCAGCTTTCTCTCTTGGAGGGTGGAACTACTGGGTGACAACCCTGTCACATGTAAAAGTAGAGGCTTAGCCTACTGCCAGATTGGTCACTGGAGACACATTTGTGTAGGTGAGCAGAAGTGGGTGGGAGTATTGAACCTCACCTCACCTTTTCACCAGTCCAACTTCTTCAGGTCACAGATGAGGAGACATGAAAGGTTACTTGACATGTCCAAGGCCACCAACTTCATTACTGCCAGCGATGGGACAAGAACCCATACCTTCCGACTCTAGGGCAGGGCTTTGCTCAGTATTGGTGCTGGTGCCAATCTCAGTAGCTTTACTTAGTGTGTTGGGCGGACAGTTGAAGGCACTTTCCCCACGGAGTCAGGGGACTGGAGTATCTAAATCCTGGGCTTTAGAACAATAACTCACAGCTTAGTTATTCTGTGTCCTCATTCCATTCTTCACTTACTGTTCCTTTTGGAAAGTATGCAGCTCTTAGAGAATTCTCTTGCCTGTGATTCTACTCTCTCAGTGTTTCCATCCACAGAATGGGCCCAAGTACAACAACCTTTCACTCCTTCCCTGTGCAAGAGTCTGGGAAGGATTCCTGAAGCAACACCATGAGTTCTCCATGACTCACCTGTGGTGCCGGAACTCAGGCTCAGGCAGCCTCAGGTTCCTCTGGCCTTGCAACACATACACGATAAATCACACACGAGAAGTCAAAACTTAGTGGGTGGGTACTGGCCCTTTGTGAGTGGTTGTACACCATACCCAACTATAGCGTTACACTTGGTGATGAAAGGGCTGGATAGAGGTAAAAGCCAGGGAGAAAGATTTGCCCATGATTCTTTAAACTTATTTAATAAACATGTTAATTAATCTCGCTGAGAACGGTGTTCAGGGCTGAAAGTCCCTGTACTTCGAAGGTCACCATCTGTGGGAGAGGCAGACAGAAACAAATCATTTCCATTCACAAGGAATGTGAGGTGTGGGAGGTTGCATGGCGCGAGAACCCACATCTCCCACCTCCCAGGACAGGACTGTCTCCTCGGAGCTGCTAGCAGCCTCAGAAGGTGTACCTAGTGGTGTACTGGGCAGAACACGTGGAAAGCACTTTTCTCTCGGGGCCAGGAGTTTGGGAGTGAGAGCAGCATGTGCAAGTCCTGCGGAGCCAGACCTGAAGCAGTCAGAGGAGACGGTGTGTCCGCTGAGCCTTGGAGGACAAGCTGACAAAGGCTTCAGGAAAGGCATTGCCTGCAGAAGGAACAGCCTGAGCAAAGCGAGGAGGCACTGTGGGCAACCGTGAGCCATTCTGGCAAGAGGTCTCCTTCACCCCCACACAGCACACACAGAAACCGGTGAGGAGCGCCTGCCCTCACCTTCTTCCTTGTGGGGGGCCTCCCAAGGACGCCAGAGCGCTCTGCCTCATTGTCTGAGGTCACCGAGCCTCCTGAAGGTATTTCAGGAATGTGGAGGCCTGACTCACTCTCTTCCTTGAGTTCACAGTCTGAAGTTCATAAAGCCGCTTTCCTCTTTAGTCATTCTTATTCAAACATCGGCCCACATGCTTCACAGATGGAGCTGGCAGGAGGAATCCAGGGACACATTTTTTTTGCTCAGGATGTGAAAGTAGATGAGGAGTTAAGGAGAACAAGGAGAGATTATTCACCGAGAGCCGCTGGCGCCTTCGGCAGGGGTCTGAACGCACAGAGCATGGCTGGCTTGCTCAGACAGCAGAGACCCCTGTGCCTTAGTTCTCTCATCTGTATGCAGGGACAACAGCCACACCTACATCAGAGAGTCGTGATGTGGATGAAGGGAGTGAATCCCCGTAAAGTACCTAGAATACAGACTGACAGTAATAAGCATCCAATAAATACTCGTTTATTATCAATATTGTAGCCCACAGTTGGCAGAGAGTGAATTTTCTAAACACAAAGTGATAGGGGAGAGGAAGTCTTCTGGGAATAGCGCCGTGTGGGTTGAACCTGAAAGAAAGTGTCCCCTGCAGTGTACGGAGCTGTCTGGACAGGAGGGCCTTGGGCAGGGCACACACACCGTACACACCGTGAGAAGGGCAGTGCCGAGCCTTGGAAGAGAAGACACCCAAGTGTCTTAGGACCAGATGCCAAAGATAAAGTTGCCACTAAAGTACTTCTTCCAGGTTGGAAAAAGGCATCAAAATATCCAGAGAATTGCCCTGACCTGTTTGGCTCAGTGGATAGAGCGTCGGCCTGCGAACTGAAGGGTCCCAGGTTCGATTCTGGTCAAGGGCATGTACCTTGGTTGCGGGCACATCCCCAGTGGGGGGTGTGCAGGAGGCAGCTGATTGATGTTTCTGACTATCTCTCTCCCTTCCTCTCTGTAAAAAAATCAATAAAATATATTAAAAAAATATTCAGAGAATAAACACAGGGAGACATCTGGAGCGTGGGCTGGGCATACAAATGGCCCGCTGCAAGGTTCCACATTCGTGTTATTCACCTCGTTTCTCCAGCTGCCGAGTGAGCAATGAAATGAACAGATCAGAGGCCCTGTCTTCCTCCTTTCTGACCCCAGATGCTTTAGAGGATTGAAACTGCCAGGAAACTTCCAGTTCAAAACGCCCATCCACATGGCCTCGGAGCTGGCTTTCAGATCTGTCCTAGAACACACCACAGCTGTCTTGATGCCAAGGTTTGGGTCTAAGCGGTCTTACCACCGCTGGGATTCTACGTGGACAGGGCGAACCTCTCTCTGCCTTTCAGAACATTCTGCAGGGAATTCTCACTCCCCTGCCCACCTTAGACAAGGCACTCGGCACACTAGTGGAGACAGGGGGGAAGCACACAGCCCCATGGAGCTTCTGGGATTCATTTTACCAGCAAGTTACTTTCTTTCCTCCTTCTCCCTCAGCCCCCCAGGCCCCATCCCGTCCCTCTCTCCTCCCTACCCTAATTGGAAGGGGCCAGCACCTGCCACTGGGTGCATCTGTCATTACAGTGACCACAGAGTAAGAATCCTGCATGAATTTGAAAGGCCTTTTTAAAAAAAAGTAAAAATAGTCCTAGTGGAAGAGATGATTTAAGGGTTTCACCGAAGGGAATTGAAAACAAGTATTACTGGCTCGAAGAGAAAGATGATTGAATAGATAGGAGGGGAAGGCAATGTCTGTCCTATTTTCAGACCAACGAGCAGATATAAATTTCACTACTTTCTTGCTTCATGAAGAGGAACTGGAGAGTTGAGACGAGGTGATTCTTAAAAGAAAGAACAGTTATTAGATTCCTTACTATTAATCATTAAAATTCCTGAATTTTTTATTAACTAGCTTCCCCCTCGCCCAATAACAAAATACATGCTTATGGCAAATAATCTAAACTGTGGAGAAGGGAATGAGGTGAAAAGTAAAATTCCTTTTCTCCACTCCACACCCTCTTCCCCATACCTCCCTGAGTCCCACTCCCCAGCAGAACCTACGCTTAAGTTTCTTCCCCATCTTTCTAGATTTTTCCGTGTACATTCCAACCTCTTCTTGCACTACTCTCCTCCTTACTCACCCACGAGAGGCCTTCACACTTAGGCTCTCTCAGCCTTCTACTTCCTGTGTCAGGAAACCCCCTTTTGTCTTTGTGTGGCTGGAGCCTTCAGGGTCCCGCTACTGTCTGCTCAGAATTGCCATCTCCTCTGTGACCTCTCTGTTTAAAGAGGGATCCCACCGTTACCACCATTCTCTACCCCGCACTCCATGCTCACCACTGTCCACCCAGCCCTTAACACAATGTCCAGCACAGAGAGCTATTTGATAAACATAGGATGGATACATGGGTGAGTGCATGAGATACACACACACACACACACACACACACACACACACACAGATTATTTCCACAAAATATAAATGGGGTGATATCACACATGGAGTTTTACAATTTGCTTTTCTAAATCACAACATGTAAAAATGACAAAAATGAACATTTCTTAAGCACTTACATTTCAAGGACTATTCGCAGCCTTTTACATGTATCCTTTCATTCAATTAGTACTGTCCCACTTTACAGATGAGGAAGCAAAGAAACGGAGACACAGGGAAGTTAAGGAACCACCTAAGGACACACAGCTTGCAAATGACGGAGCCTGCACAGGTAAACTTACCTCATCTAAAAATGACTGTTTAGCTTGAATTAATATATTTAACATTTTTTACTTGTGGCAAAATATAGATAATATAAAATTCATAAAGTTTACTATTTTAACCATTCATAAAGTTTACTATTTTAACCATTTTTAAGTAAACCAAGTTTAGTGGCATTAAGTACATTCACATTGTCATGCAACCACCACCACCGACCATCTCCAGAACTTTGTCTTCCCAAATTGAAACTCTGCACCCATTAGGCAAAAAAACCCCATCCCTTCCCCCTTTGAGCCGCTGGCAACTACCATTCTGCTTTCTGTCTCTATGAACTGACTACTCTAGGTACCTAACGTAAGTGGAATCATACACTACTTGTCCTTCGGTGGCTTATTTCACTGAGCATATTGTCTTCTTTAATTAACATTTTAATGAATAATTTTATTGAATAAAATATTCAATCGCATGATACATCATTCAAAAGGCACAAAAAGACATAAAGAGCAAGTTCTCCTACCTCGGTCTCCAGGCACCCCAGAGGCAAACCCTCTTCCCAGTATTCTTCCAAAGATGTTCTCTGCGTATACACTCATATGCCTATGCATTATTTTAATACAAATAACAGCATACTCTATGTACTGTCTCATTTCTGCATCTCCCACTTAACTATTGTATACTCCTTGGATAATGCTCCATGTCACTGTGCATTGAACTGCCTCTCAGTAAGTTATTTTTTATTGAAATATAATACAATAAAGACAAGTGCATATAACGTAAGTGCACACTTTCACAGACTGAACACACACCCGTTTAACCAAGACCCTGATCAAGAAACGGAACATTACCAGTTCCCCAAAAGTCTCCCCTGTGCTCCTTTCCACCCCACTCCCTCACCAAAGGTAAACACACTCCTGACTTCTTAACACACTAGATTAGCTTGGCCTGTTTGTGTAGTTTTATAAAAAAATCATACTGTTCATACTCGAACGTCTGGCTAATTTCATTTACCATTACGCTGGTGAGATTCATCCATGGCACCGAATTTCAGCTGATGCTTAACAGTACCTTTGAAAAAGTCAAGTCCCTTGTTGCTGCTGCTGAGACTTCCCCACCCTCACGGTTCTTGGGCTTCTCTAAAAAGCTTTGTAAATGCCTTAAATAGTCGGCAGAGAGCCAAAATTCACCTGTAGCTAATGATGAAAAGCCTTTGTGGATATTTGTGTAGAAAGTTCTATTGGAGTGAGGAGAGGGCAGCCTTCCTTTCTGGTCAGCATCTTTGTAGCCACAGCTCAGTAAGATACGCTCCTTTAAAAACAACAATACCACCACACACATATTTTTATTGATTTCAGAGAGGAAGAAAGAGGGAGAGAGAGATAGAAACATCAATGATGAGAGAAAATCATTGATCGGCTGCCTCCTGCACTCCCCACACTGGGGATCGAGCCCGCAACCCGGCCATGTACCCTGACCAGGAATTGAACTGTGATCTCCAGTTCATAGGTTGATGCTCAACCACTGTGCCATGCCAGTGGGGCAAGACACGCTTCTTGAGGTGTCATTCCCTCAGCCAAGAACTCAACTCTAATTCCCTGAACACAAGGAATCATGACAAAGCACTGGTTTGCAAATGGTACTTTTAAAGCAGAGTCAAAACTATTTCTAAATAAAGAGCAAAGCAGCTTTAACTAATATCAGCAAAGGGTCTAAGAAAAGAGATGTAGCTAATGTATTCCACCTGTTTGCTCTCTTGTGCCCTAAGACTCAGGACAAAGTGCCAGTTTGGGAAAGGAATCATAACACACAGGGCAGGAACAAGGTACAAACAAGGCAAAGTTGGACACACTGTCCAACTTGTGTTTCCCAAACTGTCAAACCAGCCCCCAACCTCACTCGCATCCCTAGTCTGACCATGACAGGAGCATCTATTTCCAGATACGAGCTGTTAAGCAGCAGAACCAATCTGCACAGTCGTGTGGAACCAATCACCACTGCCCTGATTGGTTCGGGAGGCAGCACACAGGACTGCATTCTTGTGGTTCAAGCACCACATGCGGCCTGCACTGGGCCCAGCAGAAGAGGGGGAGGCAAAGGATGTACTCTGCCCTTTGGCAGACTGTTTTGCCAGAACAATACTGCACTTCTTGCTTTGGCACATTGCATTCCCTCTCCCCACATGAGCCTTGCCCTGGAAGGTTTCGTTGCATGAACCCCAGAAGACATCTTCTCTATTTATGGAGAAGAGAATGGAGACGAGGAATGGATTGGGAAGGTTTTCATAGGGGCCTCCAAGCTCAACTGGCTGGAATCTGAAGAAGGCAAAAAAAAAAAAAAAGGAATGTTAATCCTCAATGATTGAACAGAAGCTAAGCAAACATCGGGTGACAGAGCAAACACACAGGAAATATGACCTGTGTGCCCTTGGAAGGGTTATCATTCTTGAATTAGTCTTGAAATGGAAGGAGGTTCTTACTGACTCTGGGGTATTTGAATCCCAGTCTGAGCAAAAGCTTCAGTCTTGATTCCTGGGAGAACAGCATCAAGTGCAAGGGTCAAGGAATTTCAGAGCTGGGGTGTCTGAGAATTAGTCTCATGTGAAAAGAAGTTCCAGGAGTCAACAGTAGCTGGCAGCAGACAACCTCTCCAGGCTTGAGGATTGCAGAGTCCTTGACCATTAGTCAGAAGGTAATCTTAGGGATGGGATGGCCCAAGGCTGAGTTGTTCACTCTCCAGATGAGGACACCGAGGTCCAGAAAGGGTAGGAGGATTTTCTAAGGTCACACAGCTGGTTCACGGCACAGCTGGGAGCAGAGCCATGGTGAGCTGACTTTCATTCCCACGCCTCAGTCTACGTGTAACCTAAGATCAAAATAGTTGGGTGGCAGAAAGAAGGGGGAAAATGATGGGCTTTGAAAGTCAGTAGTAATCCTATCATTAGACGCACAGACATCATTAGCCAGCTAAATATGCTAATGTCCTTAATGTGAGAAGCAATACCTATTACACTAACAAGGTGACTGTACCATTAACCATTATGGCAGACATTTTTTTCAAGTTTAGGGTCCTAGAAAAGAAACACATATAAAAAGAGATTTATACACACACATCCTGTCTAAACACACACCTTGGCCATTCTGTTATGTAAATTGAATGAAATTCAATTTTTATCCCTTAATTTTGCCAGATTACAAAGACTGCAATTGAATTATACACAGAATGGTGACAAAGTTATATGGTTTGTAGTTTAAAACAAAATTGGTTAGGTTCCCCTCCCCCTTTTCACAATTTTATTAGTTTTTAAAAAGTGACTTGAGTCATAATGAAGGTGTTGAACAAGCAGATGCGAAGACAAAAGTCCATTTAGTCAGCCCTGGCAGGGTGAAGTACCATTTGGCCAATGTGGAGTCCCGGTTTGGGGCAAGGAGGAAAGGCATGCCCATGAAAACCATAAGCGAACGGGTATATTTTAGATTTCTGAGGGCCCTTCAAGGGGCTAAGAAAAACTAGAATGCCAGTTTGAGAGAGGATACAGACTTCTCATTGTTTCTTAATGTAGGTTAGAACATCAACAGTCTAGAGTGCTGAAAGAGACCTCTTGTATTCTATTCAAAATAGATGAATGACATACATAGGTCTAGAAGGATCTCAGAAATCACCTAATCCAGCATCTTCATTTTCCAGATCAGAAAACAGAGGCCCAGAAATATCCAGGAATCTGATTAAAGGTAGCACAAATTCTCAGTGTGGTTTGCCAACCTCTACTGTGTGTCTTGGAGAGGGGCGCAGGGGAGAGAGGCTGGGGCAGACGGCATTCCAACCGGTCTGTGAATCTTTCAAAGTGCAAGCCATACAAAAAGTGTATGTGGAGTTCTACTTCCCTGGAAGAGTTCAATCTATGGGAATTTACTCGAAGATTTATATGAAGATTTAAAAATGTTACAATTGTAATAAGTATCCAGCCCTTCAAGTGTTCGTTCAGAGTGGATAGTAGGTGTGAAGACACTGGAGATGGGTCCTCTGTCTTCTCAGAGGGGCTGGAGCTGTTCCTGGGGATTAGAGCCAGAGGCTGAGAGGCCACAGTGCTCCCCTGGCGAGTGTCACCAACTTGCTGCACCTCGTCCTCTTCAATTCCTTTGACATCTGAAGTCTATGTTTCAACAGTCATCCAGTTTGATGATAACTCTCCACAAAACCAACACCTGAAAGTACCTGGGGCTTAAGGCCCCAAAGATAGTTTGATGAATGAGACTACACTCTTGGAGCGTAACTGGGACTGCTGTCACCACTCCATAAGAATGGCTACCCTTTTATTGAGCACTTACTAGGAACGGGACTCATGACGTATGATATTATTTCCTCTCAGCAATATCAGTGCACAACAGGGGGAATAGCTCCCTGTTTCAGAAATTGGAAAGCAAAGGTCAGTCATCGCCCAGTAACTCATCAAGGTCACCTGGGCAGCAAGTGGCAGACTGGTTAAACCCTTGATTCTCGGGCTCCATTTCCCTGCCTCCTGGCGTAGGGCCCATGCAGGTGAAGTGGCACCCATGACTCCTGTTGGTCCAGATTTTAAGGTAGTGTCAAGAGCCTTCTTAATTACAATATTTGTTTGGAGGCCTGTTTTCTGAAGCTTCATGTTTGTTTGTCATTCATACATATGACTTCCTTCGATTTCTCTGCAAATTTCCACCAAATAAAACCATATGCACTTCCATAGCAACATTGCAATACAAACATGGTGTAATCTTTGTCTATTGCAGCACACAGCTTGAAAGTTTTTTTAATTAAAAAAAACAAAACAACTACATCTGTATACAGTTGAACCTAGTCCCATGGCAACAAACACAAACATCAACTTGGGTTCTTTTTAAATCTTGTGTTCTCTTTTCTTTGCAGGGTAATCCTTTTAGAACTGAAACCGGGTTGCAACACTTGTGACTAAGCCGGACCCAACTCGGTGAGGGATGAGCTGCCAGCGCCGCGAAGGGCCTTCGGCGGGACCATGGCCACTGCTGGGCGCGCGCGCCAGTCGGGCCGGGAGCTCTCACCGCCGGCGCTTGACACACGCAGAGACGGGGCTGTGTCCCTGGCCTTGCGGAAGCCAGAGAGTGGCCAGCGAGGTCAATCAGGTCCCTGCGGGAGGCCGACAGGGGGGAGGCGGGGGAAGGCGGCCGCCCTAACTGCCCGGGAGGCTGCGATGCCCGGTCCCCGCCAGCACCTAGCTGTTTCCGCACGCCACCGCGGCGTGTGCCGCGTCCCAATTGACCCTCCCCGTGACCCTCCCGGCGGTATCGCTCATAGTCACATTTTACAAATGACAACCTCCCGCTTCATGGAGGAGAGCTATTTGCCCAAGCTGACAGACTGGGGAGGGATTTAAAATCAGGACTCTACTTTCTTACTCTGCTTCTTTGGCTCCTGACTCGCAGCGCGCTGGGGACCACTGCGCTATTGGACCTGTGATGTGACTCCCTCCCACAGCTGCCCGGGGCGGGGGTGGGGACGCCTCCGGGGAACAGGGCCTCCATAGACCGGCTGTGGGAAGCGAGGCAAGTAAAGGTGGGTTTGGCTGCAGTCCCTGCTTCTCCCCTCTGACTCTCCTTTCTCCTGGAGCCCCGGCTTTTGAAGGCTTTCTACATCCTACAAAAGGAGCCGCCACAGAAATGAAGACATTCTCAAGCACCCAGGCAACTGGGGCTGAGCGTTTGATTCTCCGGTTCTATAGTGGAAGGTCCCCCACTCACTAGCTGGAAGGGGGAGGATTCACGCGGTAAATGTCATTCTCCGTGTTTCACGTTCATGAACTAGAGAAACTGTCAGGACCAGGTGATGGCACCTGGCTCTTCCGCACTGGATTTATGCTGAGGTGAGAAGAAAACCTACCATTTCTGGAAACTTACCAGGTGCCAGGTGCTCTGAGAAGCTCTTTATAACATTTCATCCTCACAAAACCAGGAGGGAGACAGTACTATTATTCTTTTTAAAAATAGATATATTTTTTATTGATTTCAGAGAGGAAGGCAGAGAGAGGGAGAGATAAAAACATTAATAAGAATTATTCATCAGCTGCCTCCTGCAAGCCCCCTCCTGGGGATTGAGCCTGCACCTGGGGTGGGAATCAAACCATGACCTCCTGGTTCATAGATCAGCACAAGCACTGAGCCACACCGGCCGGGCAATACTACTATTCTTGTTCAGTGCTCGAGAGATCCAGAGCTTTAAGAGGCAGTCTGTCCTGTCCAAGATCTTGCAATGGCAGAGCTGGTTCCGCCCAGGGCTTCAGACTCAGAGCCTGCTCACCACTGATTTCCCCATAGAAGGTGGTAGGGGCCACTCCAGAAGGACAATCTAATAAGGTTGTGCCAGGAGAGCACATGTTATTCCTGACTCGTGGGCGAACTTGACCCAGCTTTAGGATGTGAAAGGGAAGAGGAGTGGGAACAGCCCACACTTCTTGTCCAAACTCAAAGGGGATCCAAGGTTCAGTCAGGAAGGCCCTTTTTTTAACCAATTGTTTTTTATTTTCAGAACTGGAGTGGAAATGACCCGGTGAGGAAGGAACATGAGCATAGCTTGCCCTGATCACACAATTAAGACATATGCGCTGGCCAAAGGGACATCACACCTCCCCCATCTCCCTTCAGAGAGAGAAGGCGCTTTCTGAGCTGGGAGCCTATTAAAGCATTCCACTGGGGAATTCTCTGACCCTGCTGAAGGGACACTGTGAGAAACCTTGTTCCTTAGAATGCAGCTACACAAAGGGTTTTGTGCAAATACCGAGCCATTATTCTACAAATGCAAAGACGCGTCGGGGGTGGTATGTGAACAAAGGCTGGATGGAGGATGCACGCCCAGATGCTGTCTTGGCCAGGTTGCAATTTGAATGATCTAATGTTTTCTGGCTCCTTCTTGCTTTGCTTTTCCAATTTGGTTTGAATATTTGCGTTACTATATTATTTTCCCTGTACAATTGCCGTTGTCTGTGCACAATTAGGTCATTTTCATAGTTGGGTGAGGAGATGCTTCAGATGTGAGATGAGCTACAGGTGGTAGCTGGCTTCCCCATGGGGATCTCACTACGCCATCCTGCTGGTTCCAAAGGCCCTACCTACCTCCAGGAAATGAAAGTTTTAATATAGGTCATCCAACCAAGTGGAAAGAGCCAGGACATCCCTTTGTGATGGTGGGTAAGCACATCTTTTTTCTATAAGTTTTGGGGTGACTTGCTGATCTAATCATACTGGTCCTTGGGCCAAATCTAACCCTGTATTGTTATGCTCCACACAAAAGAAAGGGCTGTTTCCTGGCAGCCTGTGCCTTGGTCTGTGGAAGGTCTGCTGAAATAGACCCTGGGCGAGGGAGAAGGAAAAGGAAGTGACAGGCCCTAACCGGTTTGGCTCAGTGGATAGAGCATCGGCCTTCAGAATGAAGGGTCCCAGGTTTGATTCCAGTCAAGGGCATGTACCTTGGCTGCGGGCACATCCCCAGTAGGAGATGTGCAGGAGGCAGCTGATTGATGTTTCTCACTCATCGATGTTTCTAACTCTCTATCCCTCTCCTTTCCTCTCTGTAAAAATCAAAAATCAATATATATATATATATATATATATATATATATATATATATATTTTATTTTTTTTTTTTTTTTTTAAAAAAAGGAAGTGACAGGGTGAGGAAGAAGGGCACACTGCCCCCAGAGGTGAACCCAGAATTCATGTAGATGTTCAAGCCAGTACAGAGGCTGGACACTGACCGAGGACTTTGAAGAAAAAAAGGAAATCCAAAGAAATGGAGACTTCTTTTGCATATGAAAGCTGCTTAGGGCCCGGCTCACAAAGTGCTTTATACCTCAGTGGTGTTAAAATCTCACGGACACACACCCTACCTATCCAGCGTTCTCAGAGACCTGGAATTTGTGGCTCTTTGGGAAGGCCAAGACTAAAGTTTATGTTGGTGCTACCTCTGAAGTAAGTTGGGGTAAACAAATGGAAAGGACAGGCTATGATTCAAGTTCCCTGTGGAAACCCCCTGACTCTTAAAGTGCTTTCTAATCAGACATGACTGCCCCCAGCTCACTGAGGGCCCCGTATGGCAGGCCCATCTCTCTGGCTCAGTGTTCTCATTGGCTCCTGTGTGCTTCCTGTTGGTACCTTAGACCTGCATCTATGACATTGGCCTTGTTTCTCCTCTCTTCTCTCCTCTTTTTATCCAATTCATTAGCTATTTGGTCACTAGATATTTGATTACCTCCTATGTGTCAGACATGTGCTAGGTGCTGGAGGTACAGGTGAGTAAGGAGTCTCTGCTCTCATGGAGCTCACAGTCTAATGAAGAACCCTGATGATAAAGTGTGATAGATGACATGGAAGGGAAACCCAGGTCCAAGTGTTGAGCAATGGCTGGACGATGAGGCTGTTAAGGCTCAAAGAGATGGATTACCTTATCCAAACTCTCACAGATGGCTGATGACAGAGTTGGAACTAACGAGATCATTCAGGAATAGAAGCCTGGCCTCCTGCCACCACCTCCTTCCTGAGGCTGCCCAGAGCCCCACAGTCAGAAGGAATCTTTTCTGGTTCTTTCTCATCCAGTTGCACATAGTTCAAACTCACCCTTCTCCCTAGACTAAGTTATTCCCACCTCAGTAAAATCCACATTCTGGCCATTCATTAAAGCCAGGTGTCAGCCCTTTAAGAGAGGTCCTCTCTCTTGCAAGAATGGATGTGCTGATAAGCTGAGCTGATAGATGTAAAGGTGCTTTGAGAGCCAAAATACAATACAAAACTAAGCTACTAAGTAACATGTTAATTCAATCAATGAATCAGTCAAGGGATTAATCACTACTCAATACTAGGTTCTGTGGGGGTGAGGCTGTCTTCACGTATAGTACGTCCCCATCCTGAAAAGAATGTATGGACAAGTTGATGATACAAGTTTAAAGGGGGAAGAAATAAGCATTTATGAAGTGTTATGTGTGTTGTGCTATTTATCTGCTGGTCTTTATAGTATCTCAGATAATCCTCAAACTAGTTCGTATTCAACGTGTGGATGGAATGCCCTCTCGAAATCACTGTCTGTTCAAGCACAATATAGCATAATAACTAAAAGGTTTGGATCAGGACTCAGACTGCTTGAATTTGTATCTAGGTACTGCCAATAACTTTCTGTATGACTGGGAAAATTGCTCAAATGTTCTGTGTCTCAGTTATAAAATTGAAATTCTAAGAATAGTACCAATCTTATGCTTTGTTTTTAGGATAAGGTGACCATGCATGTGAAGTGCTTGCCACAGTGCCTGGTCCAGAGTAGCATGAGATAAAAGTTAGGTGTTATTCCCCCATTAGAATTGGTCTCTTTTACCTCTGCATCCTCACATCACCATGGGCATGCCTCTCAGCACATTTTTATGTGCACCTGGTTATTAGGTCTTACACAGAAAAACCAATAAATGTTGAAGGTTGGATGAGTGGATGTTTCTGTCTCCCAGAGCTAATCACATGCTCATGTAAGGAAGTAAGTATTGTGTTTCTATCTCTAAGAAAGACAGAACAGCCCTACCTGGTTTGGCTCAGTGGCTAGAGGTCAGCCTGCAGGCTGAAGGGTCCCAGGTTCGATTCCCATCAAGGGCACATGCTTGATCTCCAGTAAGGGGCATGCAGGAGGCAGCCAATCAGTGATTCCCTCTCATCACTGATGTTTCTGTCTCTCTCTCCCTTCCTATCTGAAATCAATAAAAATATATTTTTTTTAAAAAAGAAAGAACATCTGGATATTCTAGATAAAGTATAACAAGTATACTTTTGAATGCAGAGTTAAATTCTCATGTAAATCAGGGCAATCCTCATGGACACACACACACACACACACACACACACTGGAATTCAAAGTGGTAAACTGCCACTGAAGTTCCGCTGCTTTGGGAAGTCTATCTTCATGACTTTGAGGCTTGGTTTTAGGGAGAACAGAGACAATTATTAGTGTCCTCAAAAGATGGAGTTGAAACTGAGAATTCTACATAAGGGCGAGACTCACAAAGGAATACTAAGTGAAAGGGTAGACTAGAAAAAAACCCTGCTTATCGTAATAAAGAAATGTGAGAAAACTTGTCTGTCTTTTCCTCAGCTCCCAAGATGTTAAAATCACAGACTTTCCCTGACACAGGTTCAGGATCTGAATTTATACTATCTACATGGTCTGGGAAACTTCAGCTGAAAAATTAGTTAAAATTGGTCCCAGGCAGGTAGCATCCCAGATCACCTGGCAGAAGCAGATCTTCTCTGGAGGGATAGATACTCATGCCTCCCAGGAGTCTAATGGACTCGGCCCCACTAAACATGAGATCACAGTCTAAAATGACAGGCCACACTAGGAAACAGGTTACCATGAGTGAAAGTCAGTACAAACCCAATGGCCAGAATTAGACACTGTGGGGGAGCACAGGAGACTTGGTTGGCAAGTCTGTAAGAAGGAATCTCCAAAAGGTCGGGGACCCTAGGGGGACCTTGCCGACGGCAGCAGACCCTGTCTCGACTTTTCCAAACAAGTCCAAGCCCCCGGGTGTTTACCGGAATCTTTATGCTTAATCTTTAGGTGTCCTTGCTTAAAGGACACTATAGACACAGGTGTCCTCCCAAGAATACTTACCCTACTGGTTGTATCTAAAAGATAAACTTTTATCTCAAACTGCTGTTACAGTAAAAGCCTGAAGAGGCAGGCGAAGGAGGCTGTCCCTTAGCTCTCTCTTTCACAGTGAACCTGTGTCAGACTAACATTCATTCGATGTTCAGGGTCTGCTGGTCAGTCCCGGCAAGACACTAAATAACAGTTATTATATGCCAAATATCACTTGTTTAGATGTTTAAAAAAATAAAAAAGGGAAATAAAAACATGAAGAAAAAAAACCCCACAAATAAACAAACCTAAAAAGGCTAGGAAGAACTGAGAAAGAACCAGATACGACTTATGGAAATACTAGTAAAAAATATATAACTATTGCCGAAACCGGTTTGGCTCAGTGGATAGAGCGTCGGCCTGTGGACCTAAGGGTCCCAGGTTCGATTCCGGTCAAGGGCATGTACCTGGGTTGCGGGCACATCCCCAGTGGTAGATGTGCAGGAGGCAGCTGATTGATGTTTCTCTCTCATCGATGTTTCTAACTCTCTATCTCTCTCCCTTCCTCTCTGTAAAAAATCAATAAAATATATTTAAAAAAATATATAACTATTAAAATTAGAAACACAGTGAATGAGTGAAAGTAGAGTAGATAGAGATAAGAGAGAATTAGGATACTGGAAGGTGAATCTGAATAAATTACTCAGGACACAGCAAAAAAAGAACAGGTAAAGAAATGAGAAACATTAGATGTTAAAGGGGTCAGGAAGAAAAAAACCAGAATGTGAAAAAAGCAATATTTAGAGAAAATGTTTAGAATGTCTCCAGAATTAAGGGCAAGAGGTAGGACTTGTTTAATCTTTGAATCTAAAGCACCTGGCAAGTGCCTAGTCCATAGTAGATGCCCAATAAATGTTTCTGAGTTGGACTGACCCATGTGCTCTAGCATTTGCTTTTTCATTATTTCATATACCTATTTATTTTAAAAAATATTCACCAGAGATATAGTTGTAAACAAAACAACTTTGTCTTCATCAAGCTGTTACTCTGAATGAAGAAGACAAATAATAAACAAGTGCACAAATTAATACTCAAGATACTTCTAGATTGTGAGAAGTGTTATGAAGGAACTAAAAGGGTTATTTAATAGGCATATTGAAAATAGGAATTCACGGAAGAACTGAGACCTCAGTGATAAGAAGTCAAGTGAAAACATTCCAAGCAAAGGAAATAGCAAGTACACAGGCCCTGAGTGAGAAATAACTTGGCATTTTTGAGGAAAAGAAAGAAGCCATTGCGTCTGAATCTCAGTGAGTGACACAGACAGTGGTATGCGATGTGGTCTGACAGGCAGGCAGGAGCAATGCGATTTTTTCCCCCCTAGGAGCAGCAGGAAGTCATTAGAGGGTTTTAAGCACAGGAGCATGTGCTCTGTCACCCTGGCTACTGTGTGGAAATGGATTGTGGTGGGGGCAAGAATGGAAGCAGGGAGCTTAGCTAGTGATATCAGTCATCCAGGCAAAAGGTGACAGCACTTGGACTAGGATGATGGCCATCAATATGGAGAAAGTGGATAGATTTAGATATATTCTGGAAGTAGAAACAGGGTATTTGAAGTAGATATAAAAGAGGAAGGAGCCGAAACTGGTTTGGCTCAGTGGATAGAGCGTCGGCCTGCGGACTGAGAGGTCCCAGGTTCGATTCCAGTCAAGGGCATGTACCTCGGTTCGGGCACATCCCCAGTGGGAGATGTGCAGGAGGCGGCTGATCGATGTTTCTAACTCTCTATCTCTCTCTCCCTTCCTCTCTGTAAAAAATCAATAAAATATATTTAAAAAAAATAAAAGAGGAAGGAAAGGGAAAGAAGGGATCACGCCTGATTCCTAAGTTTTTGGATGGAACA
Organism: Myotis myotis; assembly: GCF_014108235.1. Classification (NCBI taxonomy): domain Eukaryota; kingdom Metazoa; phylum Chordata; class Mammalia; order Chiroptera; family Vespertilionidae; genus Myotis; species Myotis myotis. The sequence continues at coordinate 63,069,508 of NW_023416324.1, forward strand.
ACGGGGTGAATAGAAGTTGTGTAATCTGGCTCCCACCCACTCCTGCCCACCAGCACTATATTCAAAAGCTCCAAGGGAGTAGAGAGTCAAGAATATGACGCATCCGGCGGAACAGAGAAAAAGGAGATCCCAGCATGAGGTAATGACCAAAAAATGCCAGAGCCTATTACATAAGCGAAAGTGAAACCTCTGAGGAACAAATAAACAAAGGGTATCATATTGATATAAAAATATAAGAAGCTCATTCTGTGGTTACTGACATACATCATTGTGGAAACAAAATCATGTCCAAAGTGACTCTGGTTAAACTTGGAACCAGATGACAGGAGCTTTAGGAAGTTTCAAAATAATCAAGAATAACTCGAACAACGCAGTGTTCTTCCCCAGGCTTATGGCTTAGAGAAAAGGGACAAGCATCCACCTGAGAGGAGGGGCAATTCAAGGGGACCAAATGACTCGAGGTAGTTCATATAAAAGAACTGCTGCCCAGAAAAAGGACTGTGAATTGACTGAAATTAGTCAAGATTCAGCAAGTCCATGAGACTATACAGTAGAATATTTTTTCTCTCAGCTCTACACATGCACACACATATGTGTGTATGTATGTTAGTAGCATGCAGCTTGTGTGACAACCTCACTGATGGTGTAATTTCGTTTTTATATTCTTATTTTTCTCTTATCCCCATTTTCTGATTTTTGAAAAACCGTATATTTTACACACAATGTGTTTTGGAATGTAGTAGAAAACAATCAATAAACTTTCTGCCCAAACAAGGCAGCATGAAAAGCAGGCACCTGGTAGTGTTATGACACCTCAATGAACCAAAGAGGTTCTAATGACTGTCTGTTAGACACTCATGTCAGAATCATTAAGTTCATTAGATAGATGGGAATCTTGCTTTGGCCATAACAGGATGCCAAATTAAAGGTTCATGAACAAAAGGAGGAGGTATTCAGGTAAGAGGGGCAGAGCCAATAAAAATAATTGAGTGAACAATTCCAGCTCCTGTAGGGGTTGATTTTCACCTGGCGGGGAAAGACTTCTAGGAGGAGCCGGTTTGGCCGCTTAGGTGCACCTCTTACAGAGCATGGCTGTGCCCTGGGCATGGCGGTCTCTCAGATTCCACCTACTGGGATCGACCAGACTCTTCTCCAGACAAATGGGTCAAAACCACCTCTGACCTCCTGAAAGGTTACTTTGCCTGCTTTCTGAGTATTTGTATACATTTTAGTGGGTTTTATTCCTGCTTTCTGTGTGTTTTTTAAATTACAAAAGTAACTTTTTTTAAAATTATAAAATACAAAGGCAATAAAAATTAAAATAATACCAAAGTACATAAAATATAAAATCAATCTTTCACTTCTTTTTTATTCTTCTCCCATTCTATTGCTTTTACGCATTCATCAAGAGTAATCACCAGTAACTGTTCAGTATGAATACTTGTGGATCTCTGCTATGCACATTCAGACATATATATATATATATATATATATATATATATATATATGCCTACATTTGTAAAGTAGGTATATAGCTTTATTTAAATAAATGAAATTTATATTCTCACTATTGTGTAACTTGCTTTTTGCACTCAGTAAGACAAAAGAGTACCTTGGTTCACATTCTCATCACCAGCAATGGATATTGCCAGTTTTCAAACTTTGGCAGAACTGATTAGCAAGAGCATGGCACTTATTTTAATTTGTCTTTACCTGATCAGTAGTAAAACTGACCATTATGTTTAGTCTTTCCTTTTACTATGGCTGCCATGTAAGACAAAGCTGATTCCTAAGAAGACCCACATTTGAATGTTACATGCTTCCATGTTAGGAAAGGCAGTCATAATTGATTTCATAGCAGGCATAGTATGGCTGGGATCACCTCCACACAGCAAACGCTTTAAGTTTCTTGGCCTCTGTGCTCGAGTCTAATTCTAGGGAGAAAGATCTTTATTGGCTTAATGGGGCCTCAAGGGAAGGCAAGCTCTTGATTATATTCCCAACAGACTTACTGGAACAGGAAGGAGATTCTTCCTCAAAAGGAAGTTAGGGTATTGTTAGGAAGAGAAATGGATGATCATCAGCTCAAAACAAAACAAAACAAAACAAACAAAACTATTTTCTACATCAGCTATTTTCAACCAGTGTGCCAGAAGAATTTTTAAAACATGCAATACCTGACTATTTAGTCAGGGGCACTGACCTCTTTTCACTTAGATTGCCAAATAAAAAATAAATGACAACAGCCAACACAACAATAGTTGTCCAGTGTGAATGAATCAAACTGTTTCCTATACCCATTTTTTTGTCAAATCAGCAAAAAATACATTTGTTGGTGTGCTGCAGAATTTTTGTAATTAGTTTATGTGTGCCAGGAGATTGAAAAGGTTGAAAATTGCTGCTCTACATTAAACTTTCCAATTGCCATTTCTTCTCTTCATCTTGCAAACCTGTCTAGTTCCCACAGACAACTTGATAGATAGCATGCTGCTCACATCCAGAATGGTAGCCCAGGGGTCAGAAAAATGGAAACCATCACATTGTCTGTATTTTGTCCTAAGTATTTTTCAGTATTCCAGCCCTGGGATAAAAATATTTAAGTCTTAGCCCAGCCTGTGTGGCTCGGTAGTTGAGTATCGACCTATGGCTTGATTCCCAGTCAGGGCACATGTTCAGGTTGGGGGCTCAATCCCCAGTGGGGAGCATGCAGGAAGCAGCCGATCAATGATTCTCTCTATCATTGATGTTTCTATCTCTCTCTCCCTCTCCTTTCCTCTCTGAAATCAATAAAAATATATTTTTATAAAAGATTAAAACATATTTAAGTCTTAGATTAAGAGCAATTACTCTGAGATGTTTTCATATTGGCCTTCACTCTTCTCCTTTCTCCTCATTCTCAAATGCATAGAGACTCTGTGCGTTCATTTATTCATTCACTCACCCATGCTACCATTTTATAGAGAGTGGCCTTGTGGTAGACATTGTTCTAGGTGCTGAGGGAATAGCAGTGAAATGGAAAGACAAGGTCTCTGTCCTAGTGACAAATACAGCTGGAATGAGTAAACAAGGTTGGAATTTGAACTTTGGATTTTATCTGAAAAGCAATAGAAAGCTACTCAAAGGTTTTGGGCTGGCAAGAAAAAGACTGGATTTTATTTCGGACACATTAATAATCAGCGGTTCTCAACCTGTGGGTTGCGACCCCTTTAGCGGTCAAACGACCCTTTCAGAGGGGTCCCCTAAGACCATCCTGCATATCAGATATTTACATTACGATTCATAACAGTAGCAACATTACAGTTATGAAGTAGTAACGAAAATAATTTTATGGTTGGGTCACAACATGAGGAACTTTATTTAAAGGACCAGAAGGTTGAGAGCCACTGCGTCTAATTGGTGTGTAGACTATGGACTGCAAGGGGATAAGAATAGAGGCCAGGAGACCAGTCAGAGGACCAGTGAAGTAGCTAGATGAGAAAAGATGGTAGCCTGGACTAGTTTGGTGGCCAAAGAAATAAAGAGATGTGAACAGAAGAAAGAGAGATTTAGGAAGTAGAATAGACAAGATCAAGTGGTGAGAGTGTTACAGGAAAGGAAAGAAACAAAGATAACTGATACTTCTGGCAGGAGCCAATGGATGAACGGTGATGACAACGGGTAACCCAGGAACTGCTTTTAGGGACCGGGGGAGAAAAGAATGAATTAGCTGTGGGTCACACTGAGTACATTTGTGATTCTCATGTCAAGTAAGCAATCAGGTGCCAGGTCTGAAGCTCAGCAGGAGATTCAGAATGTGAAGTTATCAGTGGTCGCTAAGCCAAGGAGTTAAAAGACGCTCCCCAAGGAGAGGCTAAAGATTGAACAGAGAGGGTCACCAACATTGAACTAATATTTTAAATGAGGAAACCCTGGAATATTTGGCCTCAAGAACTGTAACTTCTGTCTTCTGTAGAGCCCCACATGAATTCTTCTCTGCTGTAGTGTTCTAGTCTTCAACAATAGCCAGCCCCTTCACTTAAGAGGTTAATAACTTAGGTGGATAAATCATTTGGGCCAACTCATAGAGATTCCCAACTAGTTCTGTTCAGGTCCATCTACTTTGGAGGGAGAGGTATTCTTCATCATGCCCACATCTTCACACAAATTGTCCAATTGAATCCCCCACCTATGGTTCAAGGGCTTATAGGTTTCCAGGGCCATTGGACCCATGGCTACACAGGCTATATGTTGATGGTGATGAGATGGTGGGGTCTACCCTTGAAGATAGCCTGGCCCTGACTGAGTACCTTCTACACTGTTCCTTGGTCCTCATGGCAGATTTGAGGATCCCATTCCTTCCCCATAGTCCTTTCTGGTCTCACTAGCCCCTCTCCTGCCTCCCTTCCTCACTCCAGGGCTAGGTTATCCAGTCATTGGCTATGAAAAGACTGTATTGAGTGAATCTTTTGGATCTGTATCTGTTTCCATTTGAAGTGCCCTAGGTACCAGGGAGAAGGAAGAGAAAGGTAATGCACAGGAAGCACATTCATAGGCTGAGCTAGCATTCTGCCACACTTTCAGATGACAGGTCACCTGCAGACAAATGACTCAAAGATCAACCAAGCCAGGGGTCCTTCAGAAGGCTGGGAATGTGGGCAAAAAGATCAAACACTCAAGCTGCTGAAAACTACGGAGTTTTTTGGTAAATATATGCACAATTTCAAAAACGTATTTGTAAAAATCTAGGTGTCTCTGGTCCAGCCCTTCCTATTAATCAAAGAAATTGCTTGAGCTTCGTGGCCCAGTCTGTGATCCTAGCCCTGACCGCTGCTGCCCATGAGGCCTCAGTGAATTCCTCTCGAAGCCTCCAGACTTCCTTGGCTGGAGACTTGTTCCTCTTGGGACAGCTTTGCCTGAGCTGAGCAGCCTGGCCCCCAGCTGTGCTGGGCCCTCTCTCCGGTAAGGGGAACTGCTTTCAGCTTAGTCCATTAACACAAACATTCAAAAGCAAACATTCAAAAGCCACAGATCATGTTCGAATAAATAACATAGGACTGAGAAAAGCTTCACCCCATGAAACCAAAGGGGTGTTTAAAAACTGCCCTGGCCTTCCAAGGAGGCAGGCAGCAAAGCCACAGCAATTCCAAAGGCTTGTGTGCTCGGTAGAGCTGGGTGGCTGCGGCCACAGGCCTTTGAAGAGGAAATGCCATCCCTGGGACAGGCAGGCAGCCAGCTCCTGCCTGAGTCCTGAAAGTACCAGAGAGAAGCAGAGAGCAGTGACAGGGAAGGGGGAACACAGTTAGGAAGCAAAAAAGGGGAGGAAGGTGCAGGGTGAGTAGGCAGAGAGCGTCTTCCTAAATAGGGTTGCCGCACCCAAACTGAAGAACCACTAGACAGAGCAATTCACTGTGCCCCTGAGACGGAGCTGGGCATGGAGAGTCCTGGGCGGCGGGCACAGCCCATAGTGACTAAGGCTTTGAGGAGGGGTGTGAGTCGTCGCTGAGGGGTGGAGAGGGGTGGTGGTGTCTGGGCTGAGAGATGCCTTTGCTTTGAAAGCTTCGGAGGAAATTAACTTTACAAGGTGCCTCCCTGTCTCCCAGAGTTATTAAAAGAAAGGAGGGAGCAAAGAAGAAATGGAAAACTGGTAATACCTCAGGAAGGGCTGTGTGATCCCAACTGAAGGAAATGGGAGGCAGATTAAGTGACTGACGAATGTGCAACCTCCCCTCAGGGAGGAAGAGCTCTGAATGTGACCTTGTACAGATGGAAATAAAAAGAAAAACCACAACAACCAAGGTGGCCAAGGACAACACACACACACACACACACACACACACACACACACACACACCCTTTGAATATCTAGACATGAATGACTAATTAAATACCCCCAAAAACCTCTGAGTAAGAAAGTCTGTTAGCACGCCTGTCTCTGTAAGGCAGCACTGAACACTATTAGAATGGCAGTGAGGGGGGAGTTGGTGTAAATCATGGGTTATCAGAGGTATAACCGTAGGAGCCTTTGCGAGTCCTACCAGTGGGGCCCATGGATGGACATCTAGGCATCGGTTGCTCTTTAGATGATGAAGAGAAAGAAAAAAAGAAAGAAAAGAAAGAAAAAAGCACTAGATTTAAAACTCTTCAAGAAAAGGGAAGCCAATTGAAGCTATCTATTTCATCGAGTAGGAAGCCAGGTGTTTTCTGCACATTAAAAAACTGGGATTTAAAAGTTAAAGCCCCCCTGCCTGACAATAATCCTCAGCTCAGGTGAGGCCACCCTCGCCCAACTCTGGCAAGCCCAGTCAGTGCTTGAAAGCACAATCCTTAGAAGCTCATGCCTGCCCAGACACATGCACCCAGCAACTCCTAACATTCAACTGTGCTCGGGTGGGATGGCAAATCACAGGCAGGGGAAAAATACGTTGGGAGAGAAACAACCCATCTGCTGCTCCTTTTCTGTCTTAGGAGTCTAAGCCTTCTGGTCTCTTACAGCCCCTTTGGATGGAAAGTCTAGAAGGGTTCTGATGCCCCTGGAGGTGACACTCAGAGTGAGCAGCCGCCTAATGCACGGATGCTTTCCAGACGGTGCTGTTGAGAGATTGGTGAAGGAAACACCTCCAGCTGGTTTCTGCTGGCTCCTCCATCAAAGCTGGGCTCTGAACCTCGCAGAGCTCTGCTCTTTCCAAACTGGGAAGCACTCGGAGGGTTGGGGATTTTCTTCAGCAAATTAACAGTATCCTGATTGAAGTACTTCAGGACAGAAACGGACAAAACCAAACTATACAAGGTCACAGCGCCAGTCTTCATGGGCTAATTTTTATTTTCCTCTTTGCTAATTATTTTGTGTGCGTATCAACAGAATTAGAAACAATCATAGACACAGTCTATTATTAAGTGTTTACCACGTGCCTGATGCTAAATGTCGTTGACAGGTTCTGGACTTTAAGTAAAAAGCCATATAATGGAACCAATTTTACCATAGGCTAAGTGATACAACTAAGACTTAAGTTCCTACAGCATCTCATCAACATAACGAAATGACATTGAATGAAACGTTATTCAAGGACCTGCTGTATGTAATCCTTATAAGCCTGGCACAGGTACCATATCGTTTCATTGATTAATTGAGGCTTAGAGAGGCTATACAGCTTGCAAAAGGATATACAGCTGGTAAAGCATAGAATCAGAATTTGAACTCAGTTCTATTTAACCCATAAACCAGTTCCTTCAGTCACTACATTGATTCGCTCCAGGTTTATTTCTGCAGCAGGGAGAAATTGGTAAGAAATTTTATGCTGCGTTAGAGCTTTAACTAGTATAACTATGTTCTATCTCTGATGTTGCCCAGCAGGGACATCAGATAGGCAAGGTTAGGACATTGTGTTAAAAAAGTTGAACAATCTCCTAAATATCTCTTACTCTCACATTGACCTATGTTAAGCCCCAATTAACACTTTCAGTCTACATCAATCTACTGGATTCTGGGTTCCATAAATTTATTATTTTCTTCATTCACTACATTTTTATGTATCTTGAAATTACTTTTGTTAAGTTTCAAGGGCAGCCTCCTGGATTTAATAAGTTGGCTGACAGAATCAAGATTAAAAAAAAGAAGTCCCAACAGATGAAATGATGGATGGAAAAGGAGTAAGAATAAATTACAAATCGTGAACTGAGGTTCAATTAGTCAGCCAGCTGACTACAGAATGATGGTTAAAAAAAAAAAGGGTGGATGCTGTCACTCAATGGTCAAGTACCGGCTATGGTGATTGCAAGGCTGCCTTAATAAAAACATAAGGTCCAGGATAAAGGGTGGGAGAGCTCCATTAGTAAAGGTCTTGAAACAATTGAAGGGGGGAGTGGCTTCAGAGGGGAGAACTGGAACCAAATGTAAAGAAATTCCAAGGGCTGATTTGGTTTAGTATGGGGGAGATTTTTCTAACTATCAGAACTGCCATAATGGATTGTGTTGCCTCAAATGGTGATAGGCTTCCCATCCTTGGAGGTGTTCAAGCAGAGGCTGGATAACCACCTGTGAGAGGTGCTTTGGAGGGAATTCTGACATGAGAAGTGACTTCATGATCTCTAGGATCCTTTCCAGTTATAAGATTCCACATTTAGTATCTCTCAACCTTCATTTACCACCTGAGCAATCCCTAAAAGAGTCATTAATCTGTCAAAATGTCAATTTCCCTTTAAGTAAAACATTACATAAAACCTGTGAAATCGCAAGTTTGATGTGAAAATGCTAGTTGTATTTTACTAGGATTCATTATAATTTATTAAAATTAAAAAATATTCATGAGTGACCTAAAAATCACCTTGCTTACCCTAAGGCACCTTGGAAGGCCCCAGACTAGTTGATCTTTATGGTCCTTTGGTTCTAAGATCCTAAAATTCTGTGGCTCTGCAGGTTTCAATCATACACAGGGGAGACCTGTTTGGAAAAGAGGACAAGCCCACTAAAAGGAGGGACTCATTTAAATGTCCCACACTCTCTGTGTCACTTGGGAAACTCTGATTGCTGTTGTGGCAAATGAGGGGGAAGCACTCCAGAATCACTGGAAAATGAAGGCAACACGTTACTAGGACCCAAGTTTCAGCTCTGCTTCTAGGCTGATTTTCAGGCTGCCCCCCCCTTGTGGCACCCAACATGGTTACAGCAGTGCCGAAGCTCACATCCCCACAAAGGTTAGCCCTTTGTGGGAGACAGAGATTGAGCTCTAGCCTTCCCTCTGGTATGGATTTACATGCCCATCCCTTAACCAATTACTGAGGCTGAGAGGGTGGAATGGGGAGGGGGCATCAATCCTAACCAAACCATACAGTTGAGAATGAGGGCAAGTGGCTCTCAAAGGACGTGTGGAGAACGAGATAGGAGGACTAAGCAATGTGACAATCCAGATTTTGGCTGCCCAACACCAACCCACAGCTTCCACATATACCCGCCCCCCGCCCCTCGCCCCCCCCCCCCCCAGGGAGGTAATATGAAATCTCATCCAGCTACTAAAGCCAGATCCAAATCCAATATTTCATGCCAATGTGCAAATCATGTCAAGTGACTCTTCATGGTTCAGTGATCTGTGGGTAAATAAGTTTAGCCACATCCTACCTCTAATGGGAGAGACAAAACAAGAATTGCAAAAAGAATTCCAAATTGTAAAGGGGAGAAAGTAAAATATCCAATGGCCATCAGTCCTCACACATAATATAAGCCTTTGGAGAGAAATGGCAAACTTTCTAATTTGCAGTGGAGTGACGGTCTGGGGCTGCCTCAGTTTCACTCTCCAAGAGGATCTCCCTTGTCCATTATTTCTGAGAGCCTCTCAGAGGACTGAACAGCCCTAAATGTGGAATCTAGCAGCCACTGCTTACTGGGCCCTGAGAACTGATTTAGGGGTTGGGCAATCATCTGTCAGAGTTGGGGGGTTTACCTGTGATGTAAATCTCTCATGACTCTAGTTGGCTCCCATCTACGTGTTTCTGGTTGTGATGGTTAATTTTATGCATCAACTTAACTGGGCCACAGGATACTCAGATATTTGGTCAAACATTATTCTAGATGTTTCTGTAAGGGTGTTTTTGGATGAGATTAACACTTAAATCCTAAAACTGAGGAAAGCAGATTGCCTTTCCTAATGTGGGTGGGCCTCAGCCAATCAGATGAAGGCCTGAATATAACCAAAAGGCTGACTCGCCTGCCTTTGAACTGGGACATTCCTTCAGGCTTGAAATGAAGCATCAGCTCTCCTGTGTCTCTAGCCTGCCTTCTCATCTTGCAGATCTTGGGACTTGCCAGACTCCATAGTCAAATGAGACAATTCCTGTAATAAATCTATTTCTCTCTCTATATATATGTATATATACATTCTACTGGTTCTGTTTTTCTGGAGAACTATGATTAATACACTGGTCAATTCCATGGGTTAGTAACTAGAGATCTAGCTGACTCTGTTTTCATTTAGGACACAGGTTTGGGATGGCTGTAAATTAATGACTTCTGATTCCATACTGGCATCTGTATGGGTCAATGCAAAGCAATGACCAGGAGAGGGAAGAAACAACTACTATTCTTTTTCTGGAAGGCTGCACACTATCTGTCTCTTTTCAGGGACATGACTATCCCTTTTGGTAGGTTGGAAGGTTATAAAGAAGGATGCTAGAAGAGGCCTATAAGATCACACTTATTCCAGGCCCTCATCTTTCTTTATTATACTTTTCTCTTCTTCCTTCTTTTGCTCAAACAGCTTTAGGAAGGAATTTGGCTTTTGCATTCAGTCAAGGATCCAGGTTACTGTGCTCAGTTGACTTAGACTGCAGGTCACAGGCAGAAAGTGTTTTAGTTTTTAGAGGTGTTAGTGTTTCATTCCTTCTTGGTTTTTAGAAGCATTAGTTTCAAAACAAATTTCTCTTTTTTGTAGCATTTACAAAGCCTTCAGCCAATACATCCTATAGCCTGAATGTTCTGTACACGTCTCTTAAAGCTGCAGCTCAGGGAGATCTATGGTCTGATGGTGCCAATACACATGAGACCACAAAGCAAGAACTGTCAATGGCCAACTGTGGCAAAGGCTGTTACTTGTGCTCCAATGCCCATTTAATCCTCCTTCTTAGTAATAAGATCTATAATTTTTAGTTAGGCACATTGCTCCCAGAATAAAGACTTTTTCCTGGCTGGAGTGGTTCAGTGGTTGAGCGCCGACCTATGAACCAGAAGGTCACAAGTTTGATTTCTGGTCAGGGCACATGCCAGGGCTGCGGGCTCGATCCCCACTGTGGGGCGTGCAGGAGGCAGCCAAGAAATGATTCTCTCTTATGAATCATTTATGATGTTTCATTCTTATGATGTTTCTCTCTCTCTTTCCCTTTCTCTCTGAAAGCAATATATATATACATATATATATATGTGTGTGTGTGTATATATATGTGTGTGCATATATATGTGTATGACTTTCTTCCATTTTCTTGCAAAGTAGATGTGTCCATGTGGCCAAATTCTACAAATGGGTCAACAGAAGTGCTGTATGCAACTTCCACAAAATGTCCTTAGGTTGCTTGCCCCTTTACAGAGCAATGTAATCGTTACTAACATTCTAGCCTAAGATACAGAGGGTCTCCTCACCATCTTGATGCAGCCAATTCTATAATCCAGGGCCTATAACCTGCCACACTTCATTTCCCGGCATTAATTTTAAAACAGTTAACAGAAAATCCAACTTAAAGAAACTCAAATAAGAAAATAAAAAAAAGAGTGTACTGGCTAAAGCAACTGAACATTCCACAGGGATAGATGGCTTAGTTTAATCTAGACCTAATCGGCCTCCTCTGAGTTGTCACCAGTCTCAGGCTGGCTATCCTTACAATAGCAAAACTGGCTAACCCGAGTCTGCGCCCTGGCTGTCCTGTGGCTCCCTTAGATTGCACCAGCTTAGGCCACCTGCAGAGTCTGAACCATGCATGCAATCGCTCACAGGAGTGGGACACTCTGATTTGTTTAGATTGATGAAACCCCACTCAGAAGCTGCGATGAGCTTAATCCCATCCAAACCAGATAGATGAGAACAGGGGGAGCTGGGAGCTGCCCAAGGGGGCCCAACATATGGTTACCAAAAAACAGGTGGATGCATGCTGGGTCTCAAACAACAGATTTTTACCATACCCTTTAATATAACTTACACTTGCACCTTTACTTGGCCTAAGCTTTACAGATACATTATTCTTCTTTGGAGAAATACTAAGTAGGACTATAGGAGATTATAGATCATAAAGTACTGTTGGGTGAGCTAAGTTATAGAATTTCAAATAAGGTAGTTTCGATTCGCTAAAATAACTGAGAAATAACTTGGTTTCCTTCTCACTCCTAAGGGGCACACAAGTTTGGTTAGGACAGAAGAATGTGATCGCTTAGAGAAAAAAATCAAATCCAACCTCACCCCACTCTCCTTGCCACTACGGAAAGGGAGAAAAGAACATCTGGATCATGTTCTCCCTTCGACTGTCCACACACAGGTCAGCCACAAACAGTAGCTTCCTTCTTACAGAGTCCCATTAATTCCTCACCTGGAAGACTGGCTGCCCGCTCTCGCTTGGCTTTCCTCGCCACCACAAGTTTTCCATTTCCAATACTTAGAAGTTTTGTTTGTGAGGGTCCAAATGTGGCAGAAACTATTTACAGGCTTCTTAGCTGCACTAGCTGCAGAGGCCAAGAATGTTGGCCGAACAACTGACAAACCTTTCCAGGGAGAGATCTGAAGCAGAGACTGAAAAAACACCTTCCAATCTGTCAGGAACATGGAAAAAGTTGCTGTCTCTTCTACGTTGGCTGGGGCCCTAAAGCACAGCATCACAGCATCTGGTTCACCAACCACCAAAACTTCAAAACACAGAGATCAGACTCTACTGTTTTTCTTTAAGAACACAGAGCAGCAGTCAAGAAGAGGAGGACCACAGGGCTCTAGGAAAAATAAGAAGTTATTGGGCTTTAGGGACTGTCTTTGCACCAGATTCATACCATATGGACTTGAACTAGAACCCACTGTTCAAGGAGCCAAAAGAAATCATGATACCAAGAGGTGGTGTGTGACAATCTCTTCCCACAGTAAAAATAATTTCAAGTGCTTAGCAGAAACCTGGGAGAAGGGAAGTTTTTCTGAAATACAGAAGTGAAACCTACCTGAGATAGGGCATTTCCCTTTTAAAAATCACGTGGCTTAGTTTACTTCTAGGTTATACAGTTCAGAGCATGAACACCTGCTTTAATTCCATGAAATTAAAGATTAAGATTGACATTCCACTGTTTACAAGGCCTTTCATTTATTTATATGTTCGAGCCTTTACATGGACTTCCTCCAACCACCCCATTTCCACTTCTGAAGCCGTTCCCCAGAATTCCAACAGGTCCTGAAACCATACTTCTCGTTTGGTTGTCCTAACTGCCCCCGGCCTGACCCCCCAGCCTGTGCTGTCCATAGGCAAGGCCCAGCAGCTTTCAGACGGAGTTCCCAGCGAGGCACGCACATGTTCCTCCTACGGCTCAACATAAAGCCAGTGTGACAATCATTAACAGTTGCCTTTGCGTCCTTTTGTCCTTTACACGTGAGCCCCTTCATCATTCATCGATGTAGTCCTGGATAGCTACTCCCCGAGGTCTGCTGCAACTGCTGTGCGCCAAGCTCAACTCGGCGGCGCCTAATTCATAATGGACACTGAAACAGACTTGATACTAATATCCTCAAATCCACTGAAAGAAAATGGCTTCAGCACTAATACCTGGTTTTAAACGAACTGAAGTGATTAGTTCTTATGCCCAAACCAGCGAAGTATGTGACATGAATAAAAGACAGAAACTAAACATGCTCAGAGAAACACAGCCTGCAGCCCAACGTTGAAGAGAAAAGCCTCCAAGAAAAGCAGTTTCACATAGTGTGAAAAAACGGGCCTACCTTTTTGAAAAATAAGCTGATAAAGTAGCTTATTAAAATACTTTTTTTCCATTTTTAAGTGGCAGTAAACTATAGTATTCACTCCAAGTCATCATGAAATAGAGTATGACTTCACGATGGCCGAGTCCACTTCAGGGCTGTCCTCTGAAGCCCACCTTGCCTTGATTTGAGTCCTGGCCCATCTATTTACTTTCCATGTGACCAATCTGTTTGGGACTCAGTTTCCTTGCCCATATAAAGTGGGGACGATAGTACTGTACTTAATTGTAGCATCTGTGAAATCTTTAGTCTCAAACAGCTTTGGCCAGGCCTCAGTCTCGATGGAGTTGTCCTTGTTTGTGCACAAGGAGACTTGGTCGTTGCTTTAGGAGGCATGAATGGACAACTGCAAGCCTTCAAGGTTTCAGTCCATGAATCATTGTCCCAATTGTGAATAGAAACCCTTCTTAACAACAACATCGAAAGTTGCAGAACTTTAATGAAAATCACGGCAACAGTTGTGGAGCACTTCACTGAGAATCGCTGCATCACGAGGTCTCAGTCACAAATGTCAGATTGAAGCGTTAGGAATGCCTTACCTAGTTAATTTCACTTATGTGTTTCCTTTTATATAAGCACAAAATGAAATAAAAATTTGTCTCGATACTACATTACATCAATTCTATATTATTTTTTTAATATTTTAACATCTCAAGTCAGGATGGATATATCACACAATTAAGCCGTGTTCTTGGTGGTATACAAAATGCTATATCTTACAATGGGGGAGTCTTAGATTGTTGAAATAAAATGACAAAAAAGAGCTGTTTACATTTGTATAAACACCCAAAAGTAAATTTTTAAAAAGCATTATATCATAATGCCAGAGAAGTAGCCTGCCTATATTCCTAATACCGTGTTTGTTTGCATTTAAGCTTAGAGTAAGCCCCAAGCAAAACAATAGAAATGTACATAGAACAATTAGTTCTTACTTACATGATTTAATTATATCAACACACACAAATTTAACTCGCTACAATGTAGGCAAACTTAATTTTTGACCATTTTACAGAGCATGTGCTGCATATTCTTTTGTTGACTCAAATGAAATATTAACATATGGTCACGATGGGAGAAACAGCTGAGATGAATGTCTTTAGTAAACAGCAATAAATGTGTCAAACTTTAAAAAAAAAAAGCATTATTATAATTTAATTGGCAGCATTTTTTTTCAATTAGCAATAATCGCGCCTCGGATAAACCTCACTGGCTATGATACTGCCACTGCGCAAAGCTTGGCAGCATTTTTTTTTCTTTCTTAGTGTTACATTAAATGGCACATTTTTAATTAATGACATTTTGGATTCCATGAAACACAGCAGTGCCCACCTCACAGGATCGTGAGGATTCAATGATTCACAGCTATAATGTGCCTAGAGTGGTGCCTAGCTTATGCTAAGTTCTGAGTTTTCAGCTACTAATATTATCCTGAGTCAGGGGCTTTCCTATAGACTGGGAGATAACAATGTACTAGAAAGCCTTAAAAAGTTTTTTTGTTTTCAACCTGGAGAACTTCCCTACTCCTCCCACCTCATCTCAACACCTCGTCTTTATTGAGGGCTTAACTTTATGCCAGAAACTGTGCTTGATGCTGTGATGATGTAAGTATCAACCACAGGTTTGGCCTTCAAGACCAGTAAATACAGAATAATTTTATCAATACTTATATAGACAGGAAGAAAGATAATGCCAGGTACAGACAGGAATTAAGAGAAGAAAAACATCCAAGCTCCATTATTTATCATTTAACAGCTGGACCTAAGAATAAGTTTTAACATCTATGTTCCTTGGTTTTCTCATTTGTAAAATAATTTATAGTAACCCCTATCAATAATGCTGCCCGAAATAAGATGAATCATTTCCGTTGTTCACCTAGCCCTTGTTCACAAATGCATGTGTGCTCAAATTCTTAACTCTTGGTGAAGGTGAAGCCAGGTGAGGAAATGGCAGGCTGTCTCAGGAGAGCCTAGTGCTTGGTATTCTGATCATTTCCCTTTCTTTTGGGGGAACTCCTCTCCTGATCAGCTCAGGGATGAAAGGCGATCCAACCTGGACAAAATCAAAGTTCTTCCCCCACATTCTACACAACTTACTACCATGCTTTGGTTAAGATGAAGTAAGCTTAAATTGTCATCCAACATCCTCACCTTGCTGTCTCCCACCCCAAAAAGAGCATCCCTAAAGAGTCTGCTTAGATGAGAAAACCAATCCAGGAAGAAAAAAACCAGAGGCAAGTGTGGGAGATGATGGAAAGATGGCTTCTTTGGGTGTTTGGATCTAGATAAACTTTCCTGTTTATGAACTAATAAACTGACTGCCCTTCAGGCTGACACTACTTTGAGTTGAGTTCCTAAGGGACAATTGATTAATAATCAAAAGTACACAATATCTACCTGAGAATAAACTCAACACAGTTTAATGCAGTGGTGTATGATTAAATAAAAGCAAACTAGGTATCTTGTATATGTCACTTGTATATGTCAACCAAATTAAACAAAATGTATAAAGGAAATTTTTGGCATTACAGTTATGTGTTTAATGATTTACTCTACATCATGAAGCCTGAGTCCCACCACTTGCTACAGGGAAACAAATTGGCTCAACTACACTTTGTATTCTTAAATATCTTTATATTTAAATTACATAGTTAAATTTAAATTATATTTAAGTTATAGAGTTAAATGATAGTAATTCTCTTTAATTTATATTTATAATGTGAACAGGTGCAAGATTTGTTTACAGTAATTTATGGCTAATAATCCCACATATAATAATTAGCAATTATGAAAGGCCTACCTTCTCTTTGAAATCATTGTTTAAAAAATAACGAAGGCCAGGTGGAGCTTTACTCCTTTTAAAATGTGAGTCATGAACAAAATGCAGGATGTTGCACTTAACATGGGTCAGGGAATTTGTTTATGCATCAGAATTTGTCAAGAATTCAAAATGGAAAGGGACTCTAAAAAAAGACATTGGGTGTTAATACTACAAATTTCTAGAGCCCTCAATTATTCCAATTTCACCCCCTCCAAGCAGTTGACATGGTTATTCACTAAAACACATGTTTATTGTAAATCCTATGGGAATAAAAGTGCATATTACTCACATGAGCTGATAGTTCATTTAAGGGAACTGTGCTAGTTAAATTCTTTCCTAAGGAATAGTCTATAATTGAAAAGTTTAGTACAATTCTATAGAGATGGCAAAGATGCATTATTACATCATGTAGATTTTTTTCCCCTTCTGGGCAGGGGGAAAACACAGTATAAATTCTTTGGTTTTTGTCCAGTTTTCAGTTTAAATTCTAAAAGAGATGAAACTCAACACTTTTCTTGGAAATGAGACTACATCATAACAGATTTCACTGTCAGGAAATTCCTCTCCACCCTGATTTCAGATCACATGTTCATTTATGTACCTCGCCCCACTTTTCCCAATAACAATTCTATTCATCTATTCACACTTTTGATTCAATTCATTCTATTTCTTGCCTGTTTCAAGAAGACAAATTTCCCTTTTAGATTAAATATGAATCCTCTGAAATGCCATTTAGTTGTCTCCCCAACAGTACTGTGAATGACATAATTCTAAAGAAATTTTTTACTGACTGAGGGAGAAGATTCCTGAAGTTACTTTAGGAAGTATATGTATTTTAGATTGCAATAACTTATTTCCTATAAATCCCATTTCCACAATTTTATACCAGCTGGTCTTTGTGGCATTACTGTCTTTGGATTCTCTTCCACAATTTCTACCACAAGTTTTATATATTTGTGTTCTACAAGTTTCTTCTAGGCTCATCTTCTCATTATGTATTTTTTCATATTTCTAATCTTTCCAAATCTCTTTAAATTAATGCCTTTGGTTTCCTTTTGGTCTAAAACTTATTCCAATCATAAACTAAAAATGGATATCACCAATGTCCAATTTTATCTTTGTTTTTCTTAACCATTAAGTACACAGATGCAACACAGATGTAATAATCTTTTACTCTTTTATAGTCATGCTGCAATTTCATAACTGTATGAATTCGAATAAAACTAGGAACATTTAATTTCAATATGTGAGATCATAATGTATACAGAGCTGCCATAAGGTATAAATTAAGCCAGGTATATCATACATACACATATACAATCCAACAACACTAAAGAGTTCCAAGTGTTTTTCCTTCAGTTATAGCTGGATGTTTCAAAACACAGCCTAACACTGGTCATCACAACACCCCTGTGTGGCAATGACAAGAGTGGAGTGAAAATGGATAAAAGGCACAGAATTCATAAGACACAGCTCACTGTGAGAACAAGTGCGGCCACATTTGTGAGCATTGATAGTTCAAACAATGATGTGGAGTTGCTAACTTTCTGACTGAATATAAGAAATAGTAGCTAAATGTATTTATTTAGCCTTTATATAGGACATACTACTGGGTGTTACCAAGTAGAAAAGACCCATTCATTTATCTCAAGAGGGTCAGTTACATATAAATATCAAAGGCAAGAATGGGCAACTGGTGGTTAGCTGGTGTGTCACATGGCCTTTTGACACCTTTGTGGCTGACAAAGGTGATCCTTGGGTTTGGCCTTGTATCAAATCAGAAAATGTTTCAGACTATATAACTGAACATACTAAAAGCCAGGATCTAATTAAAATAAGCATGACAACCAGGTGCAAAAGAGGGGTTAATAGGAATAAGGTCTCGTAAGTCAATTCAAGAGGCTAGAAAACACATCTTTTTTTAAAAAAAAAAAATTTTTTAGATTGTTTACTTTTCAGAAAAACAAAAAATCGCACAAACCCACTGACAATACACCCAATCACCCAACAGTAGTTAATCAATGCATCGTCCTCTGCAACCTCGATATTTCCTTCCTCCAGAAGTGCTCAATTTTCATTGCCAATGTTCTTGGTAGATTCACTTTTCACTGAAAAAAAATAAATAAACATACAGTCACATGTTTATACTGTTTCTATTTAGCCTGTTCTGTTTTTTCCTTTTCTCTTCTCCTTCTGATGCATACCAATAGCACTGTTCACAGGGGTAGACAAACCATGTCATGTCCCAGGCAGCCGGGATATACAATTCTGGCCACAGTAAATAGAGAAATGATGTCTGAAAGTGGCAATTATATTTTGTGAGGTAACATCCTTCCTGACTGTGTGGAAGACTTGAGAATGGTCATTCACAGTGTGGTTAGGATCCCACACTCATACCACCGAATAGATTGCGATTATCACATAGGCTAGCCAAGTGTGGTTGGAATAAACTTTTCCATGATATTTTTTAAACTTAAAATTGAGGGGCAGTATACGTTGAGTGAATGTGGGCTGACAGAAGACTAGCTAATCGCCATGTCCTTCCTTTCACAAGACGACTCAGAGCAGAAATGGAGTTCCTTTAAAGGAGCTGCCTCGACTAGAGCATGCAAGTCTATGATCACTCACTAAACTTGAGGACAGAGACTGCACCTTTCCTCCCTATATCTATCTCCTGGGGTAGCATGTTTGTGGTATCAATATAAATGCAAGTCACTTTTTCAGTTTTGTTTATGAAGACTCAGAATTTTATTTTATTTATTTTTTACTGAACTTATCAGGGTGGCATTGGTTTACAAAACCATACAGGTTTCAAGTGTACAACTCAATAAAACATCCTCTGCACACTGCATCGTGCGCCCATCACCCCAAGCAAGGTCTCATTCCATACACATTACCCAGCCCTTTGCCCACCTCTACCTACCCTCCCACCCCCATCTCCCTCTGGCCATCACCACACTGTTATCTGCGTCTATGTGTCATGTATATGTTTTTTGGTTAATCCCTTCACCTTCTTTCATCCAGTTCCCCAACCCCCGCTTCCTTCTGACAGCTGTCAGTCTGTTCCATGCCTCTGTTTCTAATTTGTTTGTCAGTTTATTTTGTTCATTAGATGATATATATAATCTGGTATTTGTCTTTTCCTGACTGGCTTATTTCACTAAGCATATGGTATTTGTCTTTTTTTTAAAAAAATATTTTATTGATTTTTTACAGAGAGGAAGGGAGAGAGATAGAGAGTTAGAAACATCGATGAGAGAGAAACATCGATCAGCTGCCTCCCGCACATCTCCCACTGGGGATATGCCCGCAACCCAGGTACATGCCCCTGACCGGAATCGAACCTGGGACCTCTCAGTCCGCAGGCCGACGCTCTATCCACTGAGCCAAATCGGTTTCGGCGGTATTTGTCTTTTTCTGACTGGCTTATTTCACTAAGCATTAATATAGGTCATCCATACTGTTGCAAAAGGTAAGAGTTCCTTTCTTTCCTTTTTTCTTTTTTTTTTTTTAACAGGTGAGTACTATTCTATTGTGTAAGTGTACCACAATATTTTTATCCACTCATCTACTGATGGACACTTGGGCAGCTTCCAAATCTTGGCTTTTGTAAATAATGCTACAATGAACATAGGGATGCATATATTCTTTCAAATTTCTTAGGATATATTCACAGAAGTGGGATCACTGGGTCAAAGGTAATTTCCATTTTTAATTTTTTGAGGAAACTCCATACTGTTTTCTACAGTGGCTGCACCAGTCTGCATTCCCACCAGCAGTGCACGAGGGTTCCCTTTTCTCCAGATCCTTGCCAATACTTGTTGTTTGTTGATTTACTGATGATAGCCATTCTGGCAGATGTAAAGTGATTTTAATTTGCATATTTCTGATGATTAGGTTTTTGTTTTTTCTTTCTTCTTTTTTTTTTTTAATCTGCAAAATGAGATCCAGAATGACTACTCTATTAATTTCATTGTATGGTGAAATTAAAAGGAAATAATATATAAAAACACTATAACAATTAAGGTTAAAATAGAGATTATTTTGCTTGAGGTTTATACCTGTTTATCTCCACTGTGTAAATAAGAAAAACAGAGCTCAGAGAGGCAGAGTAAATGCTCAAGGGCCCAAACCTAATAAGAGTTGGTGCTACAATCTTAAACCTGGATCTAACCTCATATTCCAATTGTCAAGTTCTTTGAGGTTTGCCGATAGTACCTAGATTTAAGATTGTACCAGCAACCAAACTGGTGTTTATGAATAAGGCCTTGAAATAGCTTCCATCCAAGATATGCCCTCATCCTTGTGGAATTTTATAAACTCCAGCAGCGTCCTTCAAGTGTCTCCATATTACAAATTGTTGTCTCTTCTGGCTTTCTTTGCACTTAATGCAACCTCTATTTAGCACCTATTGAACTGTAAAGTTTACATTTGTGTTCCTGAGATCTACCCATTAGCTCACGAGGAGAGAGAAGAAGAAGGGATGAAAGGATTCATTGGCCCAACAACAGACTGATGTATGAGCAGCTGCTATGCCAGGTATTTTCACTAATTCAATTAATCAATTTTGGGTTGGATTCCTTCTCAAAGGCAGAGGCATTTTCTAATTTTTAGTTATCTTAGAACAACAGAGAAATATATTGTGCTGGTATTTTTAAATTAATGGGGCTTTGTACTACTTGGCATTGCAATTTTCGAACTTTTTCCCTTTCCTTGCTTACTGAAGTTGCCCAGTTGTTTTCTTTTAATAGAGCGCCATTCTTTTTCCTTAGACTGAAATGAAGCACGCTTTCATCAAGTCATTTGATCTACTAGTTAATTTTGGCAAACAAAGACCTGTGAAGCAAGTAACACTATTCTGATCACTTCATACTGGATTGAAACAAGATGGGTGATTAGCACTCTACTCTCCAATCTAGTGAGTTACCTTAACTGCTAAATCTTTTCAGTCAACTTTTTTCATTCCTTAAAAAGCAAAAAGCAAGCAAACAAAACTTGCCTATTGCTCATCAACATAGGGAACAAAGTAAATTATAGCAATCTACAATAACAAACATTATAACAACCATCAACTGTGAAAACTACTGAATCCAAGCCCAGAAACACATTTCCCCAAAACTAAAAGAGAGACACCTTGTGCTATGAACTCAAGATTAAAAATTCAGGTTTTTGGCTTTGGAGAGAGAATTTCAAGGCTTTCCAAAGAAAATGTCCTATTCTTATATAACCCTTCTGTATTAAGGGACCACCCTGAAGACTATCCAATGGTTTGAGAAGGTACACCCCCGCCCCCCAAAACAAAACAAAACAAAACAGATACCTTGAAGTGTTTACACAAAGAAATGCATGTATGGGAAGGCCTGGCATTGTTTTTTAAAGTATGTGTACTTATGATATGACAACACTGGTATGCTCCTTCAAATCCTGTCGGATCATCCTTAGTTCTTTGCTAGAGCAGTTCTAAACTATCCTCTATACTGAAAGCACAAGTCACTTGTGCTTCCTGTAGATAAGTCAAACATCATACACCTACCAAAAAGGAGCAAATGTTTCTTAAGAAGGTTCCAAGTGCACTACAAAAGTAGCTTTTCTTTTTGCTTCGTTACAGGAAGCCTTACTTCAATGTGCATTCCTAAACAAGGTAAAAGAGGTGCTGTGTGTGCATGTTTATTTACACAGACAATGTTTGCCCT
Source organism: Myotis myotis (assembly GCF_014108235.1). NCBI lineage: Eukaryota > Metazoa > Chordata > Mammalia > Chiroptera > Vespertilionidae > Myotis > Myotis myotis. The sequence continues at coordinate 63,091,478 of NW_023416324.1, forward strand.
GGCTAGTAACCCACATTACTAAACAACTTTCCCTGAAACCAACATTTAGAGAGAGAGCTATGTGAATTATGTTAAGGAAAAAGCAAGGTTTTATACAACTTTAAAAAAAAAGTGAAACTGGTCACTTAAAAGTAAAATTTCTTATTTAATTTGAGGAAAAAACCCCCCGGCTATTTTCAAACTGTAAAAAATATAAAAAAGAATTAACCTTAAGATTTAGAAATCCATAATTGATTCTTAGAAACTTCAAATTTGCTAATTAAAAATCTAGTTTCAAATTGTGAAACTGATAAAATTTTGGCCACTTGGGAAAATTATTTTTCCCTATTAACTTTCCCAAGAATAAGAGCTATTATATACTGTCCAGAGAAGACATTACAGTAAAGGTTACTTCCTGTTACAGTCAATAATAGCAATAAAACCGAATTACATATTTCAGGTAATATTATCTTAAACAACAGAGTTCAATCCAATCCAAGGACTTTATATTAACCTGGAGTTTGTTACAATGAAACTTGGCCTATACCTATAATTCTTAACTGAAAATGGTATCTAATGGTTTTGAGTTAAGGTAAGTAACACATAGGACTCATGTAAGACAAAGAGCATCCTTTTATAGCCAGGCATTTAAACTGGTTCAGTCATTTTAAAATTGATAGCTTACATTCTCTCAAACCAGACAGGAGCAGCTCATTTGTCACTTACAGTATTAACTGTAGCTATAGAGTAAACGTGTGTAAATCTACTGGGAAAACACATATGTAAGGTAATACAGATGGCCCTATTGCTTGGTCTCACTAGAGTTATTCTGAACATTACAGGAACAAATTGATACTTACCTTCGTGAAGAACGTTCATGTCTTTACTGGATTCTTTCAATACCACATGTAATGTTGGGTACTCAATGATCACTTTGTTCCTCAAATTGTCAAGGAGACTCTTGTGAGGATCCAGTTCATAATATCTTATAATAAAAAAGCAAAACAAGAAAATGCTCTTAATATTAAAAACTACTCATAAATAACATTTATCAGAGTCCCTTACATTAAAAAAATTTTAAAGTGATAACATTAATCCAGTAGCTATTTCCTTATAATATAGTAAATTTAATATTAAAAAAAAGGTAAAAGCTATTATTATGAAGGTTCTAAAGCTAAATCAAAAGCATATCAAATAAACAGACATTAGGAAAGCTCTAGGATAAGTCATTAATTTTTATATCAAGTAAGGAATAAAGACTAACTTTAACATAATATCTACGTTTTATGTATCATAAAATTATCTTGGATAAATGGTATCTAATGACTATCTAAAAATCCTCAAAAAAACTTAGTTTGAGCCTTAAAAGAAAAATAAACACCATTCCATGATAATTTCTAGTAATGTATGTCAGTAAAATAACTGGCTACAAAATACTTTTGTAAAGTGGATTAGAAAACTGTGGTACAGTGGGGCCTTGACTTACGAGTGTCCCGACTAACAAGTTTTTTGAGATACCAGCTTTCTCTCGGCGGATTTTTTGCTTTGAGTTGACAGAGTAATTTGAGTTAACGAGCTCCTTAACGAGCTCGGTCTCGGAACAAATTAAACTCATAAGTCAAGGCCCCACTGTACATCTACATAATGGAATTCTACGCTGCCGTAAAAAAGAAAGAATTCTTACCATTTGCAACAGCATGAATGGAACTAGAGAGCATTATGCTAAGCGAAATAAGCCAGTCAGAGAAAGATAAAATATCACATGATCTCACTCATTTATGGAATATAATGAACAGCATAAACTGATGAACATAAATAGAATCAGAGACATAGAAGCATCGAACAGACTGCACAACCTATGAGGGAAGATGGGGGATGAGGGGGTAAGAGATCAACCAAAGGACTTGTATGCATGCATATGAGCAAAACCAATACACAGACAGTACCGGGGCGGGGGGTGAGGGCTTGTGCTTGGAGGAGGGGGTGGCGGGGGAGAGGTCAATGGGGAAAAAAGGAGACTCATGTAATATTTTAAACAATAAAGAATTTTTTTTATAAAAGAAGTTCATTCCAATGATAGCTTCTAAAAATTTATATTGCCATACAATTAAATACGACCTTCCTTTATTTAAAAAATTTTAAAAAACAGATTTAGGTTCCTGAATGAGGCAAAAACACAAAATTTAAGAAATATGGAGTTTATTAGCCATGGTGTATATATGAAATAGCTGTCAAATGTATCACAGGTTCTTAGATGCTCATATCCTTAAGATATGAAATCATCATGCCATTACTTAAAAAAATGTGAGTTGATTAAAGATGCATTCCCCTAACATGCTCCCTTGCCTGCTTTCTGGAATAGGATCGAAAGGGGTGGAATTTCGGCTGGCTTACTGGGACTTAGTTGCATATAGGAATGTGCTGGCATGTGAATATCGTGTCATGTCAAAGAGGAAAACAATAGAGATCATATCCACCAACAGAGCACAGAAGTTCTCTAACTTTTCTTCTCTGTCTCTACCAATGATAGATGATATTCACATACACAACACACATCCCAAGGGATACCCAGCCCTGACAGCTCTAACTCCACCTTTTCCCCTCCTGCCCAAAAAAGCATAATGGAATACAAGTGATCCAAGTGTGAAGTTATCACTGGGGTACACTTGAGTCTGCTGTAGTTTTGTTTTAAGAGTAAATCCTTCACAAACCTTGCTATTTCTTAATTAGTAAAAAATTATTTACTTCATAGCCTGCAGCTGACTGAGACATGTAGCACACTTACTAAGAACTCCTAGTATAGTGATTTCTTTGTTCTAAGTTTTTCCCATGTCATAGTTATCAAATAAGGGAAAACAAAAGTACTTAAAAAACAGAATGCAAAGGCAAGCCCACTGTAGAAAAACTGATTTCTTTTTAAGAAGTAGGTGACAAGGGAGAGAATAAATGTGAAACCAAAACTTGACTTACGTTTGCCTGACCACAAAGCTCACCCCTGAGATTAAGTTCTTCATTTTAGAATCAGAGTATTTTTTTTTGTTAAAACTCAAAATGCAAAATACTCAGTTTTCCTAAACCAGCCACCCTAGTGCCCATAGGCCACAGAACACATACACTCTTTTCCCTCTGTAATGTATTACAGATGTGCTTATGATACTTTAAAAGTGGTTCCAGCATTCAAGGATTAAATGTTTCACATCTTTTAAACATTATTTCCCTTTGAAATATGTAGCATTTTTAAAAAAGTTAGCAGTAATTATACAAAAGAAAATGAGATTGAATTAGACATCAAAGCATAACATGAACTTATAAAATAAAATATAAAATGGATATAACTACATTTTTCTTAAGAGAAAATAAGACTTGAATTCTCAAGTAGAAACTCTTCTAACAATATCCTATAAACACTTGTAGTAACTTATCTTCTGGGGCCACAACATTTAGTAACAAAGAAACAGAATTTCCGGAGGATGAGGCCCAGAAATCAGCATTTTAAAAAGATTCCCAGGTGATTCTAATGTGCAGCCAAGGTTGAGAACAACTGCCTTATACTGTCAAATAAAAAAATGACAGTATGGTGATTACCAGAGAGAAAAGGGGGTGGGGAGAGGTAGAAAAGCGTAAAGGGGGAAAAACGGTGATAGAAGGAAATGTGACTTTGGGTGGTGAACACACAATAAAGTATGATGTATTGTAGAATTGTATCCCTGAAACTCATATAATTTTATGAACCAACTAGAGGCCCAGTTGTACAAAATTCGTGCATGGGGGCAAGGGGGGGGGGGTTCCTCAGCCCTGCCTGCACTCTCTCCAATCCGGGACCCCTCGGGGGATGTCCGACTGCTTCTCACAATCTGGGACCACTGGCTTCTAACTGCTCGCCTGCCTGCTTGGTCACCCATAACCCCTCTGCCTCCCTGCCTGATCGTCCCTAACTGCTCCCCTGCTGGCCTGATTGCCCCTAACCGCCTCTGCCTCGCCCCACACCCAGGACCTGGGCTTCCCTCCCTTTGGCCAGCCGCAGGTACCCAGGACCCGGGCTGGCTTCACTCGGGCCGGCCGCAGCCGCAGGGGACTGTGGATTGGGCGGCTTGTCCCTCTCCCAGGCTGCAGGTGCAGGCGCAGCCGCTGACGCCCGGGACTGTGGGGCAGGTGGCTTGTCCCTCTCCTGGGCCGCAGCCTGGCTGGTCCCCATTCCTCTCTCCCCAGTGTTGAGTGTCTGAGCCGTTACAGTGTGATGGCGTGATGACCATTTGCATATTAGCTCTTTATTATATAGGGTGTCATATCAATAAATTCAATAAAAAAACAACAATAGTCAACACAACAACACCTGTCTAGGGTGAATGAATCAAAATTATGCCTACGTTTTATTGTCAGATCGGCAAAAAAGAATGTTTTGGGCATGCTGTAGAATTTTAGTAATTAGTTTATGTTACCATGCATGAGATGAAAAAGGCTGAAAAGCACTGACTTATGCCATGAACATTATTTTACATTCATATTTAATAAACACATCCTTTTTAAAAAAATATATTTTATTGATTTTTTACAGAGAGGAAGGGAGAGAGATAGTTAGAAACATCGATGGGAGAGAAACATCGATCAGCCGCCTCCTGCACATCTCCTACTGGGGATGTGCCCGCAACCAAGGTATATGCCCTTGACTGGAATTGAACCTGGGACCTTTTAGTCCGCAGGCCGACGCTCTATCCACTGAGCCAAACCGGTTTCAGCAACAACACATTCTTATAGAAACTTTAGCTTAGGACAAAGTCATTGAACTGTTTTAGTAACAAAGAATGCCACTTATTACCTAAGCATTAAAATACATATTTGCCATTTTATGCATTTTACATTTTAAATGTAGTATTGCAACTTTTAGTACAACCTTCAAAACATTATTATTATTTTTTAAAATCATCTTTACTGTTAAAAGTATTTCAGATGTCCTCCCTCCATTGACCCTCTCCTGCCCAATCCTGCCCCTTCCCCAGGCCTTCACTGCACTATTGTCTATGTCCATGACTTACGCATATAGGATAAATTCTTTGGTCAATCTCTTCCCGCCCCTCCCTACCCTTTTCCTCTGAGAATCCTCAGTCTGTTGCATGCTTCCTATCATGTTTATTTCCAAGAGAGTAAAAACCACTTTGAATGTTTGTTTCCATTATCTTGAGGCAAATTGTACAGTGCAGCTTGGCACTGCCTAAAACATTTAGACTTTAGCTTCTTTGCCAGCCATTAAGTCAGTAAATCCTAAGAGACAGCTGTATCTTTTTTTAAATTTACAAAAACTCTGGTGTTCCCATTAGTAGAATGGCTCTGCTACCATAAGACAAACTACTTAGGTTTGGAAGAATTCAGATACCAACATTTGTCTTTTCTTTTACCGTTAGGGACGCTCTCAGACATTTCCTCTTGTTATTTCACTTGCTGTCCCTCACAGGCTTGCTGGCTGACCCTGCTCCAGGCGGCTTCACAGGGGCATTTGAAGGGCAGCATGGCTCAACAGGCTAAACAGGTGTTACAGTGACTGACATTATATAAATAAAAGTTGTCTCGATATTTAAGGGTATGCTTTTAATCTTGGCACTGTTACTAACTTTCAAAGAAACTGGCCACGTTCCTAAAGTTCTTTCTCTGCACTTTATTAGCAAATTAGGGGGTTTTAAAAAACTTCTCATAACTCAAAAGGAGACAGAGAATTAAAAGAAAAAAGTGAGTCACAAAGCCACTTTTTTTTCCATCTGACCACTGACACTCCACCTCTTGTACTCCCTAAAATATACTGGAACTAAATCTGAATATTCTACAACTTTAACAATATACTAGCAGTACCTAGGTTACAAATTATTTTCCACTATAAAATAAGAACCCTGATGAGGTGAACACCAAGATCCCTCCAGTTCTAAAATTCTACAAGTTTTGGCTATGTATCTGCCAAAGGTAGCACTTAACCTATATTCTTCATAGTCACATTTATTTCTCAATATAGGATTCTGGGTTAAAAGTGCAACTAACTGATTCCAAATGTAAAAAGTTGAATCTTCAGCTATTTAAAAAACATAACCCTAATAAAAATCAGTTTATTGCTATTTGGTTTTAAAAGTATAGCTCATTCTGGCAGAAGGGAATTCAGTAAGGGACCATTTGATGACTAGAAGACATTAGAATCAACCTAGAGAATGTCCATGCACATGAAAGAAATATGTAGAGAGGGGTACTAAATATTGTGTCATCTCAGAGAGGACACGTCCAGTGATGGAATGGGTTTTATGTGTGGGATTCTGCTTGAATCAGTTTTATAATAAGAATTATAAAATTAGTTCTAGGGGGAAAAGCTCAGCTAGTTGGCATAGCTGGGTGAGTATTTGCAGGACAGATGCAAGCACAACTTAAGTTTCAGTGGCTGTAAGCTTGAAAATTTAACATCATGTTGAGAGTTAAAATATGTTTCCCAAATTTTTAGAGAAAACTTTCATTTTATATTTCACATAATTCCCTTAACCAGTAAATGAAATATATATTTGAAACGAGAGCATCACTAAGTAAACTGTAGATTTATAACCTGCTAAGAATTTGACCATCACATCCCTTTGGATCTGTCCTTCAGTAAATTTATCCACTCTACTTATGTTGCTTAATAATTTGTAATCAGAGATAGAGAGAGACACACACACACACACACACACACACACACACACACACACACACACACACACGTATCCTAGAGGCCCGGTGCACAAAATTCTTGCACTCCGGGGGTCCCTCAGCCCGGCCTGCAACTTCTTGCAGTCCGGGGGGCCCTTGGACATCCTTAGCACTGCTGTGGGAGCGGGAGAGGCTCCCGCCACTGCCACTGTGCTCACCAGCTGTTATTTCACTTGCTTTCCTGGCTTGGGGCTTCTGGCTGAGCAGCGCTCCCCCTGTGGGAGTGCACTGATCACCAAGGGGCAGCTCCTGCATTGAGCGTCTGCCCCCTGGAGGTCAGTGCGCATCATAGTGACCAGTTGTTTTGCCGTTTGGTAGATCTGCATATTAGCCTATTATTATATAGGATATTCTTCAAATGAAATAATGATTACTTGAAATTTCTGGGTGATTCAGATATTTCATTTTAGTCAAAGAATGTCAACCTCCTCCCCAACCAGACCTCTCACTGTAGTTTATTATAAATACCAAAATTATGAATTCCATGTGTATTCCTATATCCACTGTCTGCTCAGTCTTACAGACATCTAGCTTATTCCTGACTACCTTGTGTACAGGGCAGGGGAGCAAAAATAGGTTTACAGTTGTTTGTATGGGAAATAATGCACTAATTAATAAATAATAATGCAAGAATAAACTGTTTCATGTACTCACAACTGTAAACCTAGTTTTCCCCACCTTGCATATACTTGCTTCCTAGAAAGCCTTCAACCTTTTCACCTCTAGTACTTTTCACCTAGTACTTTACCATTGTAGTCCCATTATTTAGAACAGTGTTTGACAAGTGGCAGATCTCAGTAAATATGTGTTGAGTGATGAATAAGCAAACACAGTTGAATAAAGTAACTCAGAATATCTGCGTTATGGTAGTCCCAACTCTGCATCTCCATGAGTGATTCTGAGTAAGATACTTAACTTCTCAGAGTTTCAATGCCCTTACCTGAAAGACCAAAAAAAACTAGAATTACTCTGAGAGACCTAATCATATTTTGAAAATGACGCTTCCTAATAAAGATAAAAGATCTAAGAGGCTCTACAGATCAGAATTCTGTATACAATTTAGCACCAAAGGAGACTTATTATGTTAACAAGACTAAGGCTAATTAAATCCCTATGTTAATTAGGAGAGAATCTATGGAGGAAGAGGGATTCTAAGAACTAATAAATGAGGGGGGAGCTAGAGTTAGCAAATGAAGTGCCTAGATATTTAAGGCACTGTGCAGACTGTAAGAATGTTTGGAGGTGGATAAGGAACAAGAGAGAATGCTTACTGAGTTTCTACTTAGCTTTAGATTTCTACTAGGAAACTTACCCCAATGAAAACGTGGTAGTTGTTTATTTGACTTGTCATCCCCAACAAAAGGATTTATTTCTATGAACTACCATTACCTAGCAGACTACCTATACATGGTAGACCCAAATAAATATTTGAGGAATTAATTGATGAATAAATGCTAAGCACTGTGTTTATAGCATTTTCAAATGTATTAATTTTAATGAAGTACAAAATATATCTCTACAAGATAGGGATCTAGCTCTAAGAAATTGACTTACCCAAAGAAACTAAATTACAGTTACAAAGCCAGGATTTTTACTCAGGTCTGTTTGTCTATAAAGGTTATGCTTTTTCTTCTATTAATTAGTTTCATCATAAATCATAAACATAATTCCTGAAAAGTATGTCATTTCCCTGCTAGAGGTCCTAAATTACCTTTAAAGTATAAAATCTTATTACCGACTAGAGACCCAGTGCATGAAAATTCATGCACTGGAGGGGGGTCCCTCAGCCCGGCCTGCCCCCTCACAGTCTGGGAGCCCCAGAGGTGGGAGGTGACCCGGTGATCAGGGGAAGGTGACGCCCCCATCACACTTCTGCTGCTGCCACTGCCAGCAGTGCAAACCTCGGCCGACCCTGGTTACCTGAGCCTTAGACCGGCCCGGCAGCCACCATCTGAGGCTTGCCTGCACCTCAGGTGTTGGCTGGGCAGCTGCCATCCAAGGCTTGCCTGCACCTGGGCCAGCCCTGGGCAGCTGGGGAGCTAAGGGGACCGGGGAACTCTGGAGGCAGGCATGTGGGGAGGGCCCGGCTGTGCCACACGCCTGCCACCCTGGCAGGGCTGAGGGGACTGGGCGCCACCATCTTTGAGGGTGTGACAGTCAATTAACATATTCTCTCTTTATTAGATAGGGTACTAGTTTGGCAAGTTACACTTTAGAAACATTTTCACCTATTACATTTACTCTTTACAAACTAGTTGATGAATAGTTATCCTTTCCATCATACTGATGAGGAAAACTGAGTACCCTTGAGGAGTTACAGCTCCATAAGGACCAAGTGACAAGATTGGAACCCAGGACTTCTGGATTTAAAAATAATTGAGCTTACAGTGTGGATAAGAAAAGACTGAACAAGGGGCATCTAGAACAAGTAAGAGCCTTATAAAGCCCTCTGTAAGGCGTTTTTTAACACATTGTATGCGGGAAACGTATTTATATGTTTTACGTATTTATATGTTCTACCAGTGTAGTAGAGCGCGGGACACATATTAATACATTTTTTATAGAGTAGCGGTAGAATGCGGGTAACGTATAAATACGTAAACTAAAGTTATCGTAATTTTACTGAACATTGCCATTTGCGCAAAAAATTAGCAAAAATGGCCCGAGCCACCTGTTAGCGCGCGATAAAGACTACCCGCAATGTGTTAAAATGTATAGCTGGTCACTATTTTATCACATTCCAAAGCTTTCATATCATGAATAGACTAGGATCTTTTACCAGTGCAGCTCTGAACTGCTGAGCTTTCTGAATGGAGGCATATGTCTGTACTAACCAACTCATGACTAGTGCCCTATGTCAAACATGTATGGTTCTTGTCTACATGGATACATTAAAGTCCCAAAACAAAGTGCAGCAAACTGCTAATTCAATTATTGTATTTTTAAATATGAAAACTAAAAGACACAGAAATGGATGTGGTGTGATGAGATCTAGACATCTGGAGCTTAAGATAGAATGAAATGTGTAAGTGAAGATAGCTGCAAAGCAGGATTTGAGCTGGGGAGAAAGGTTGAAAATATATCTAGATTTAGGAGTTATTTGTACAGAAATGACAGCTGACAATATCTTAAATAAACAAGCTCCTGAAACTTCATATTCTTCCAATATCCCACTTATGTCAAAAGAAATGCAAAAATAACATGACTGGGTACCTGCGCCCTTGTGGTTAGTGCCTGTCTGAAGCACAGCTAATCCTATATAATAAAAGGCTAATATGCAAATCGACCAAACAGAGGAAAGACCAGTCACTATTACGTGCACTGACCACCAGGGGGAAGACGCTCAACGCAGGAGCTGCCCCCTGGTGGTCAGTGTGCTCCCACAGGGGAAGCGCTACTCAGCCAGAAGCCGGGCTCATGGCTGGTGAGCACAGTGGGGGTGGCGGGAGCCTCTCCTGCCTCTGTGGCAGTCGGACATCCCCCGAGGGCTCCTGGACTGTGAGAGGGTGCAGGCTGGGCTGAGGGACACCCCCCTCCACCCCCCAAGTGCACGAATCTCGCGCACCGAGCCTCTAGTATTGAACATAAGAGTATGTATGTTGCAGAAGTGTAAAAAATTATTACTTTTTAAAAATAAGTAATACATAATATAGTCAACTGCCAGACATATAGAACTTTTTGTCTTAAACCTATTTCTTCCTTTTACTAAGGAAGTAATCTGTAAGATTAAAACAAAAACTTATATTCAAAGTCAATTCAATAAGATGTTGGCTTGAATGCTGCACTTCATAATACATATTTACTGAGAATGATATGCTTGCTATGTGCCAAGCACTGGGCTCAGTAGCTGACAGGCATCGTGTCACAGTAATTTTCACAACAATGCAGTATCATTTCTATCTTGACCCAACGTTCAGATAGGAAAACAGAAGCTTAGTAATTTTCCAAGGTATATATCAAATTTATAACATTATTTTGACTTTATAGAAAATCTACTTTGATGTAGGTTTTTGAATAAAAGCAAAAAGATTACTTCAAATGTCACATAATTTGGGTTAGGTTTGAGAGAAAGTGATTTAATAAATTTAATATTTGTAATGCTGAAACTTTTGCTCTACAAAGTCTACTCTTGAATTTTTAAAAATAAGGCCTACTTTTTCACAGATTATATATTCTGAAGAAATATTACTATTTCTTACTGGAGTGATATAATCTCACTCTAAAGAAATCCTAATAATAATAAAATATTAGTATGGAAAGGCCATTCTTTTTTAAAATAATGTTTCTGAAAATGATGCTACTTCTACCTGAAACTCAACATACACTAAACCTGTCCAGAAAACAGTCCGATCTTTCAAATAACAGGTCCATGCCAGAAACCTCCATCTCCTAGGCTACATGTCTGTTTTCTTAGCCTATTCATTCTTGTATAAACTCCAATTTTTATTTACATGTTTGGAAAATTAAATATGCTTAATTAATGGCTTCTGAGTAAATTTGAAAAAAAATCATCCCACTAAAGCTTAAACCACATCCTTATCAAAACTAGGATTTTATATAAATATCAAAGCAGCAAACTAAACATAAAGAATAGAAAATGTATTTAAGCTCCTTTATGAAAATAAACTATCTACACTAATAAAAGAGAAACATGGTAATTGGCGTACAACTGCTACCCTTCCCATTGGCTAATCAGCGAGATATGCAAATTAACTGTCAGCCAAGATGGTGGCCGGCAGCCAGGCAGCTTGAAACTAACATGAGGCTCGCTTGCTTCAGTGACGGAGGACTCCAACGTTCCCCGCCTGACATGCCGGCCTCTCAGCTGCAACTCTAAGCAACTATGTTGCAAATGTAGAAGCTAAACAAAACCCCAGAAATCTGCTTTACTCAGCGGGGCTTCAGCCAGCCGGACCGCAACATTGTATCAAATACAGACGGTAAACAAAGGCCAGAAACCTGTTTTCAGCAGCCCAGGCCTCAGAGCTAAAGCTGGCCCAGAATAAAAAAAAAAGAAAAAAGAAAAAAGGAGCGGTTGGGAGCTTCAGTCACCCGTCAGCCTGAAAACAGCCCTCAGCCCCTCAGCCAGACTGGCCAGGCACCCCAGTGGGGAATCCCACCCTGAAGGGTGTGTGACCAGCTGCAAACAGCCATCATCCCCTCAGCCAGACTGGCCAGGCACCCCAGTGGGGACTCCCACCCTGATCCAGGACACACTTCAGGGCAAGCCAGCCAGCCCCCACCCGTGCACCAGGCCTCTATTCTATATAGTAAAAGGGTAATATGCCTCCCGGCACCAGGATCAGTGGAGCTGCGAGGCCTCCCGGCACCGGGATCAGCGTGACAGGGGGCAGCACCCAAACCCCCTGATCGCCCTGCGGCTCTGTGTGTGACAGGGTGCAGCGCCCTAACCCCTTGATCGGCCCTGCTCTGTGTGTGACAGGGGGCAGCGCCCCAACCCCCTGATCCGCCCTGCTCTGTGTGTGACAGGGGGCGGCGCCCCAACCCCTCCCCCCCACGGGCCCTGCTCTGTGTGTGACGGGGTAGAGCCATAACCTCCCCATCGGCCCTGCCCTGAGTGTGACAGTAGCGACGCCCCAACCCCCGATCGGCCCTGCTCTGTGGGTGATAGAGGGCGGCGCGCCAACCCCCTGATCGGCCCTGATCTGTGTGTGACGGGGGGCGGTGCCCCAATCCCCCTGATGGGCCCTGCTCTGTGAGTGACAGTGGGGAGCTCCTCAACCCCCTGATCGGCCCTGCTGTGTGTGTGACAGGGTACGGAGCCCCAACCCCCCTGATGGGCCCTGCTCTGTGCATGACAGGGGGCAGCGCCCCAACCCCCTGATCCGCCCTGCTCTGTGCGTGACAGGGGGTGGCGCCACAACTTCCCTATCGACCCTGCCTTGAGTGTGACGGGGCAGTGCCCCAACCCCCCAATCGGCCGTACCCTGAGCGTGACTGAGGGTGGCATTGCAACCTCCCAATCCGCCCTGCTCTGTGCATGACAGGGGGCGGCGCCCCAACTCCCCAATCAGCCTTGCTCTGAGCCCGACCGTAGTTATGCCTAGACATGAGCTGCACCTAGGGATTGGGCCTTCCCTCTGCCACCCGGGAGCAGGCCTAAGCCAGCAGGTCGTTATCTCCCGAAGGGTCCCAGACTGCGAGAGGGCACAGGCCGGGCTGAGGGACCCCCTCTCCCACCCCCCCCGAGTGCACAAATTTTTGTGCACCGGGCCTCTAGTTCCATTAATAAGTAAAATTATAACAGAGGCCTAAAATTTAGTAGATTTGGAAAATTACAACTGCATGGGCAGTAGGAAAGCTGGGGGTATTCTAAGCTCATCAGTCAGTAAAAACTTCAGTGAGCAGCAGAACAATGGCCGCCTCTGATAGTGCCTTGCATTCCTGGTAGGCTTTTCTGCTTCAAACCATTCATTCACATTCTGAGAATAGACAGCTGGTAAGAAATGATGTGGCAAGAGAGCAAGTGTGGCCTTGCTTACACAAGCACCTTATGTAAATTCTCCTCCACTGGAGCGTCTGCCCCTGGTGGTCATCGTGCATCATAGCGACCGGTCATTCTGCCGGTCATTCTCTGTTCGGTCGATTTGCATATTAGGGTTTTATTACATAGGATTATATCTGGAGAATACTATGGTTTTAAAAATAGTTACATAAAAAATAAAATATTTGTAAGTGTACTCCCATAATACCTAATTTCATTATTCATGACTAGAGGCCTGATGCATGACATTCATGCACTGGGGACGGGGAAGGAGGGAGGGGGGGTTCCTCAGCCAGGCTTGTGCCGTCTTGTAGTCCGGTACCCCTCAGGGGATGTCTGCCTGCTGGCTTAGGGGAGTGGGCCTTAGCACTGCCATGGAGGCAGGAGAGACTCCCGCTACCACCTGTGAGCTGGCTTCTGGCTGAGCAGCGTTCCCCCTGTTGATCAGTGCGTCATAGTGACCGGTCATTCCACCATTTGGTCAATTTGCATATTAGGGTTTTATTATATAGGATTAGAAAATACTTATAATACTGGGAAGTTTTGTAGAAATTAGGATAATTATATCTTGAAGGGGACTTAACTGGAAATATAGGTCCACCTTAGGACAAAAGTTACCTCAATAGGAGTTTCTGACATTATTACTGCCTTAAAGTGATGCCACTACTACTCCAAATTAAATAAGGTGGGCTCTTGCTGGTTTGGCTCAGTGGACACAGTGTGGACCTGCAGACTGAAGGGTCCTGAGTTTGATTCCGTCCTGAGTTTGATTCCGGCCAAGGGCACGGACCTCAGTTGCAGGCTCCTCCCATCTCGGGTGGTCAGGCGTGTGTAGGAGGCAACCAATCAATGTGTTTCTCTCACGTCAATAGTTCTCTCTGTCTTTCCCTCTCTCTAAAAATCAATGGAAAAATATCCTTGGGTAAGGATAAAAAAAAAAGTGGAATTTTTAAATCCCAAGTTTTTGGATCTAGGTTGTAACTGTCTGCTGCCTCTTCTTTGGTGGTATTTTCATATAACACAATGAGTTCAAGTAAACAACTCAAACGGGGAAACAAGAAAAGTTTTCTTCATAGATAAGGTAAAGTCAAAGTACTTCTCAGGTATTCCTTAAAGTTAACACCACCCACCTTTCACTTTATTAACCTATTATTTCTTCCCTTTGGGGGATAAAGATTAACCCAAAGCCCAACTCTGGTCCTCCCTGGGTTCCTAAAGAAGGAAGATTATAAAGTAAAAGAAAATAAAAGACTTAAGGAAAATGAAGCAGAGAAGTTGAGTGCCTAGAATTAGGTCATCTGACCTTCATTTCAGTGCATTTCAGTGACCTTTTTGGGGGGGTCAGGCTTACCTTCTTTGACTCTGTTAAAACAAACTATACCGATCTACTGGCATCCTCCTGTGCTCTGTTATCTATGTATCCTGACTTCTTTCTATGCAACTGAATGAAATGGTATTCCCAGCCATTTCCCCCTGGACCATGTCATGCATTTCTTTCACATTCCTAGAAAACCCTGGTCTGCTAGGACAAGCTGAGATGTCCATCCCCTTTGCCTCTTCAAGAATTTACAATACATATTTCCAAGTTAAAAATGAATGCTATCTGGGCCCAACAGTCTGTCCTATAGTACAAACTTTAAAATACTCAGTATCTTACATTTAAAACAGGAACAACTCCCAGGTTGTCAGGAGAAGACTGGAAAACATGTTATTTCCATGGCCTAGAGAAGTTGAGATGAGACAACTATCCAAAAAGTAATTCCACTTTTAACAAAAACCCTCAGGTAAGTGTTCTCTTAGAGGCTTATGAGACTGAAGCCACAATATATTCATCAAGTATGCACCAAAGTATGAAAAATGAATAACATTTACATGAACTACTTAGATAAAATAAGGTATATGTTAAGAAAGGAACTAAATTTGAAAAAGGAAACATAGATAATAAAAAATGAAAAAATTAATGACTGACTGACCAGAGGTAAATTCTAAGGGAGAAATGCAAATTATTTTGTTTAGACATGAGTTATATGGAATCAGCTTTAGGATTTTACTAAACAAAACGGAAAATATGCACCTTTTACATTAGTGTTTCTCATTAATTATTTTTGATTACCAATTTCAGAAATAATCGATTTTGGCTAGCATGGATGTTGTAACTCTGGATAACGATCTTTGTAGGAGCCACAGAACTTTCTATCCTCTTATTTGGGACTCCAAATCTTTTAGGGGAAGTAGCAGAGTTAAAGTATGAACTGCATTCTTAGCTATAAAAGTCTTATAATGTGATAGGTAGACCTTTTGTTAAGAATCCATTTATCTGTAGTAGTTGTACTACTAAAAGCATGCACTTACCATGTGCTAAATGAATTACTTTAGTCCCTCATACAATCTTATAATTATTATTATCATTCCCATGTTACACATGGGAAAACTAAGGCAAGTGAGGTTATATCATTTACTTACTAACATTACTAACATAATTGGCAGCAGGCAGAGCTAGGATTCATACATAGCTCTGCTTTCACAGCTTGGACTCTCAAACCTCTAAGCCAGTGGTTCTCAACCTTGGCTGCACATTAGAATCACCTGGGAATCTTTTTAAAATCCTGATTTCTGGGCCTCATCCTCCGGAAATTCTGTTTCTTTGTTATGGGGTGGGGCCACAACATTTAGTAACAAAGAAACAGAATTTCCGGAGGATGAAGCCCAGAAATCAGGATTTTTAAAAGATTCCCAGATGATTCTAATGTGCAGCCAAGGTTGAGAACCACTGCTCTAAGCCATAGCAGCAAATCAAATTGTAGACAAGGCTAATCATACCTAGTCTGAGTTGCATGTAGGAGTTTTGTTGAACAATGAAAACATGAGAAAAGCGTTAGGAGTCTTAAATGACCAGCGTTTTGCAATTCAGTAGCTGACACATAGCTGGCACTTAAGCAGACTGCAGGGACCCTCCGAATCCCTCAGTGTAGTGTTCTTCATTCCATTTAAGAAGGAACAGAGCCCAGTAATGTTGAGAACTTTACCAAATCATTCAGTTTGTTAGAACCTATCTCCCTTCACATTTCTATGCAGTGTTCTTTCCACTGTAATGTCTGCAGTAATCAGCTGGTTACAAGAATTTCTGCATTTCCAAAAACAATTTGAACACTAGAACGCTAGAGCTGGAACTGGAACTCTGTTGAAGAGAATATATCTTGAAATAAGTTAAAATGCAACTTAGAAATCTTTTAGTTGCATATGATGTTACTTTAAAATATTCCAACCAGGGTGATTTTTCAACCAAAATCATCCTATAAGGGAGGTTACTTAAAAATTTTAATTTGAAAGTCATTTTTAAAGCCTAGGCTTTATTAATAGCCAGATAATTAGTATAATAATTAGCTACGTAATTATATTGCAGAATTCTAAAATAATTAAATAATCGGGAGGGAAGCAATTTTACCTTACTAAATTTTGCTGCATATTTTCGACCTTCATTAAAATTTGGACCCCAGTCTGAGAGCGAATGTAGGCTTTCAATCTGAAATAAAAATATCACATTAAAAAAGCAATTTTTAATATATTTCAAACTAGTGTCATAGAAGGGCATTTATGAATAGCTAACAATTTTTTTTTTTTAATATATTTTATTGATTTTTTACAGAGAGGAAGGGAGAGAGACAGAGAGTCAGAAACATCGATGAGAGAGAAACATCGATCAGCCGCCTCCTGCACATCTCCCACTGGGGATGTGCCCGCAACCCAGGCACATGCCCTTGACCGGAATCGAACCTAGGACCCTCCAGTCCGCAGGCCGACGCTCTATCCACTAAGCCAAACCGGTTTCGGCCAATAGCTAACAATTTTTAAAATTTATCTATACCAGCATAGAGAAAAGGTGAAATGCATTTTCTAACCAAGGATCTGAATTTTTGAAAGGTACCTTTCTCACCCTGGCTGGTGTTGCTCAGTAGTTAGAGTCAGTCCACGCACCAAAGGGTTGTGGGTCCGATTCCTGGTCAGGGACACATTACCTGGATTGCAGGTTTGAATCCCAGTTCTAGTTGGGGTGCAGTGCATATGGAAGTCAACCAATCGAATTATTATTTCTCTCTCTCTCTCTCCCTCTCCCCCCACCTTCCACTCTCTCTGAAAAAAAAAAAAAAAATCAATGGAAAAAATATTCTGAGGTAAGGATTAACAACAACAAAATTACCTTTTTTACCTTTCTGTATAATTAAAGAACTTAAATTAAAAATAACTATTTCAGTAATTCATCTTGCTATTTAATTTCTTTAATGTATGCAACTAAGTGGCAAGTATTTTGTGTTATTGCCAGATATATGAACAATAACAACAACTGGATTCTCAGTAATTACAATGAAACGACTATTTTACCTATCCCAAGACACTGTTTGATATGTGACATGGATCTGATTCAGTCTTGGGCTCTACCTTTTATCAAAAGTACATGCTGAGATTTAACTAGAACTGAATCAGACATTTCAGAATCCACTCAGTATAAATTTTAAACACCAAGTTACTGGAGCCAAACCAAGCATTCATATCCCAAGCAGGTACCATCTGGTGAAAAGAAAGTCAACTGGGTTCCTGCCTAGGAACACTAATAACAAGCATTCTAATAATAGTTCCCTTTTTAAAGCACTGCCTAATATGGGCTAAGCCTTGTAGTAGGAACTTATATATGCTGTTTTTTAAGCTTCATAAGAATCCTATCTAGTAGATTATCATCAATCTCATATTAATAATGGAAAAAATTAAGGCCCAGAAGTGAAGTAACTTACCCCTGATCACATAGCTTATAAGGAACTAAGCTAGTTATTCTAACCAGACCTTCATTACTGATTCTTTCCACTATGCTATGTTAATTATTTTTGTCCATGCTGTATTTTTGGACAGGAGACAGAGTATATCTTACTTAGTTTTATGAAGACTTGGCTGAAACAGGATTTCCTGCCTATAATAGTTAGTTGGAAACTCCTAATTTTCAGTTTTGGGTTCAACCTGAAAGGCATTTTGGTTTAAGGGTTAAGAGTGTAGACACTGACTCCAGACTGCCTGGGTTTGAATCCCAGTTTCCCTGATTAGCTACATGAAGTCACTTAACCTCTTTATGGCTCAAATTTCCCTTCTGTGAAATGGCTATAATACCAGTAATCTACCTTAATGGGTTATTGTGAGGTTTAAATGAATTAATACATTTATCATTATCTGTTTCAAAGAGTCTGGAACACAGTACAGAGTAAGTACAGACTACTGTTATAACTATCCAAAAGCAGCATCTCTGACTGACAAATCCTTGAGAAAAAAACCAAGGAAATGGAGCAGAAAGTAAATGGCACTGACATATCACATTCTAATAAAGTCATGACTTCCCATATTAAATATGCACATAACAAATATCTCGACATTTTAAATAATTCAGAAAGTGAAAAGATTTTAAAAACATACCTTTGACGAATTACAGGATCAGACTTTTCTGGGTCAATGTAAGTTGCTAAGATTTCATTAATAGTTTTATCATCGGGTACTCTTTGCAACAAAGAAAACAAAAACGAACTTATTATTTATAATTTTCTACTAAAGGTGTTAACTTAGAATTACTAAATCTTACAGTGTTTTTGTTTAAGTAATTGAACACAGACCTTTTATTTTACTCTTGGAAAAATATAATGGCTTGTTAAGCATAAATTACTTAGAAAAATAGCTTTAAAAGATTTCTTGGACACAAATAACAACATCTTAAAAAACATTATTTGAGAAGATCCCTATAAATTAATCACAAAAATATGAAGCCTCTTTTAACACGCACCTATGCTCAAAGATGAAAAGGAAGAAGTCAGGATGAAATACATTTGAAAGTTGTAGAAATAAAAAACCTGAAAAAAGGTTTCAGATGATGCTAATTTCAGTGCATGTTCAAGTTTATTCATTACAAATCATAAGACTGGGTTAAAAATTGGATACTGCTTTCTCTGGAAACAAAGCATTTTAGGTTTCCCAACTTTTCTATATGTATTGTTCTAACTATAAAGCTGTAGAAACAAAACTAAGACAATGTTTTGAACTAGTAACTAAAAGTTGCAAGGCAACATTTAAAATGTAAAATGCGTAAAATGGCAAATATGTAACTTTTCTCAATCGTTTACACATATTCTTATATACTATTTTGCTAAATAGCCCTATCTGAAAAATTTAAGTCTTTTTACTGTCTCTCATTTGGTATGCAACCTTCAAATAAAGTTTTTCAACTAAAATCTATATGACACTGATAAGAAGGGGAACTATCTATTATATTTAGATATATGCTAAATATATTAATTAAAAAGCAACTTTAAAATTTTCATAACTCAAGGAATCAAATTGTATACAACCATTAAAACTTTTAAATGATACTTGAAAATGTTCACAATATGGAAAAAGGATAAAAACTACTTATGTAACTTAATTCCAATTATGAGTATACATATGTACATTTCTAAAATAATGTATTTGCTGCAGACACACATTACTAATAGTAGTAATCCCTGCTGATGTTTGCATTTCGTTGGATCAATACACCACAACTTAGTTATCCACTCTACCACTAACACATTTATTGACATCACATTTAAGTTAACAAGTTCTTAATAGACAGTGGTGATGCTATACCTTTTTTCTATGTACACAGCTTGACTCTGAGGAAACTGGAGCTTCACATGCCAACAAAACTGTTGTTTTCTAAGAGAGAAAATAATCACGTGAGGCTCAAGATAGTCAATAAAAGTATGAACACAAATCAAACTTCCTAAATTTTTGTTTTCAGAGAAAAATTCTAAAAGTATTCTTAGATTTTAACATGTATTTTCTATTAAGAGTTATTACTCTTTTCTAGGATTCTTAGAGGCTATGTTTTTAAACAATATACTTGGAAGAGTTTTTAAGGAGAAAAAAATGAAGTGAAACAGTTCTGAATTCCAAAGACTTCACATTCCCGAATTAGAAGGCAATTTCTCATAAATCAGGGGCATTTGAGATCAGTGTGCTACTACTTAAAGTTTACAAATAAAATTTCCTCATGGCTAAATACAATGAGCTGATGTCTCTGCCTGACTAGTCTGGAAATTAGGTGAATGAAGTATTGTCTGGTTGAGACCAGCTGGCCGCAGATACACTTATGAGCCATGAGTATGTGCATTCAGTAGCAAAACAGCAGACAAGTCGGTTGCTAAGCAGAATGCACTCTAGGCTAGAGTCCCTTTGCTTTCAAGTCTAAACTTTGATACAGGATTGACAGTAATAAATAAATGTCTGATTTTAGAAAAATGACCATATGTTCTATTTAACATATCTAAATTTGGTAACACTAGACACCATTCCTTTAAAAAAATATTTAACGCTGCTCAAAACATTAATCCATCACAGAAATTTAAATATCTTCACTACATGATGGCTTTACACATTTTTTTCCTTGCTTACAAGAAATTTCTAACAACCCACTTGCCAGTTAATGGCCGGCAGCATGCCAAAGCAATGGTCAGCATCTTCTACAAATCTATGCCTTAGCCACACGGCCCCCAAATCTAAAATAATTTTCGTTTAATACAATTGAGGAGAGTATCTCCAAAAATTTATATGATTTACGTCAGGGGTAGGGAACCTTTTTTTTGCCAAGGGCCATTTGGATATTTATAACATCACTCATAGGCCATACAAAATTATCAACTTAAAAATGAGCCTGCTATAATTGGTTAAACATTTAATTAACTCACCTCTAATGCTTTGCCAAGGCCAGATCGAATGATTTTGTAGGCCTTATATAGCCTGCAGGCTGTAAGTTCCCCACCCCTGATTAGTCAAACTTTTTCAAAAGACAATGACTATAAAATCAAGTAAAAATCCTTCTACTAGGGTAATTTATCACAGATCTGTTTATGGAAGTTTTCTTTAATAAAAGGACAGTTTTGGGCACTAGCTAGAAAAAAATATGCTTGATTATGCTTATGTTGATAGTTCCATTTATAAGAAACAATCATTTTAATATTGTTTTGATAGAACAAAGTTGTACAGCACCCTTTACTAATTTAAAGGCCAGATGTCTAATATCTCAGAGGGGAAAAAACACTATAAATTCTGAATGCAGATACAGCAGTTACTGGTTTCAAATAAATAATTCTTCCCAAAGAAAATATCTTGCAATGTTTGTTACCTGTGAAACTGGCATAGTACAATATCACCATCAAGACATTGAGAGTTACCACATTTCTCTCATCATAAGAAATAAACTGGTATTTTAATCTTAATGCATAAGAGTTTCTTTCTAAACATTTTTTTTTCCATGTTAAGTTACAGGGGGAAAACTTATGAACTTGTCATCTTATGGAATTGTAAATCATAATCACCCCAAGTATTGCTTGCGTAATTTCAAGAACCATTTACCTTTCTTAACATTCAGTAGACCCTAAATACCTTCAGAAAGTACTCAACATTCCCAAAACAAGAGAACCCCTGGAAATAATTTTGTTTGCTGCAGTTAACTACTTGTGGTTACAAGGAAGTCAGTCATTACTGTGTAATTATATCGACACTAGAGGCCCGGTGCATGAATTTGTGCATGGGTGGCATCCCTCAGCCTGGCCAGCGATCAGGGCCAACTGGAGCCTTCTGGCCCAGTCCTGATTGGGGCTGGCAGTGGGGAGGCTGGCTGTGGGAGCGCACTGACCACGAGGGGGCAGCTCCTGCATTGAACGTCTGCCCCCTGGTGGTCAGTGTGCGTCATGGCAACCGGTCATAATGGTCACTTAAGCTTTTATATATATAAATATATAAATTAGAGGCCCGGTGCACAAAATTAGTTTACGGGGGGGAGGGGGGTCCTTCAGTCCCGCCTGCACCCTCTCCAATCCAGGATCCCTCTCGCAATCTGGGACCGCTGGCTCCTAACCGCTCGCCTGCCTGCCTGATCAACCCTAACCACGTCTGCCTGCCGGCCTGATCGCCCCCTAACTACCTCTGCCTGTAGGCCTGACCAACCCCTAACCACCACTGCCTGTCCTCCTGGATGCCCCTAACTGCCCTCCCCTGCTGGCCTGGTCACCCCTAACCGCCTCTGCCTTGGCCTCCGCCACCATGGCTTTGTCTGGAAGGACGTTTGATCTAATTAGCATATTACCCTTAGATTGTTAAATTATCTATACTAAAAGGGTAATATGCTAATTAGACCAGACAAGGCAGAGGCGGTTAGGGGCAATCCGGTAGGTAGGCAGAGGCGGTTAGGGGTGATCAGGCAGGCAGGCAGGTGAGTGGTTAGGAGCCAGCGGTCCCAGATTGTGAGAGGGATATCCAAGAGGTCCCGGATTGGAGAGGGTGTAGGCCAGGCTGAGGGACCCTCCCTCCCTCCCCGTGCATGAATTTCATGTACCAGGCCTCTAGTGACTATTATAAAAAAATACTCAATTGACTCATACTCAAATTTAACCAATTTGCCATATTTTTTTCTTCTAAGAAATAAGAGGTTATTGATATGGCTAATGATCCTTTGTACTGTTCCTTAATTCAATTTCCTTCTTATCATCAGAGGTAACTATCTTGAGATTGGGTGTGTATTCTTGCCATATTTAGTTTTATATTATATCTATATCTATCTGTAAACAGTATAATGTTTTGTGTGACATTAACATTTATTTTAATGATTTCATACACTAAATAGCCCATGCCTTGTTTTCAGTTATATTATGGATTTAGAGGTTTATTTATGAAAAATATACATTAGTTCATTATTTTTAACTGTTTGTAAAGTATCCCATTGTGTGAAGAATGTCAAATCTATTTATTCATTCTCTACTGATAGACATTATGACTTCTTCCAATTTTTACCACTTGTTCTTTAATATTAAATCATAGTAAAGAAAAAATAAAAGAATATCCCCAGTGATCAGGCTATCATTTACCTCAACTGATATATAGAACTAACCATTAATTTTTTTAGCCTATAGTAGTAGTATAAGAGGCATTTAAGAACAGTAATTCAGAATCCAGTGTGTGTGTATGTGTGTGTTTTGGGGGGGCAGTAATTCAGAGTAAAAGATTTAAGTAAAGGAATGGGCAAAGAGAGGTTAAAGAGTGTTATATAGGAATTCCTAAAATGAGCAAGTTAATTATCTCTAAACTAGTTTCCAATTCTTTAGTGTTCCTGAAATTGATGTAATCTGACATGGCCAATCAAATCTATTCCTAAGTCTCAAAGATTTAAAAGTTTGTTTCCCATAGTGCATTATTATATACTACTAGAAGCCCAGCACGCGAAATCGTGTGCCCCCCCCCCCCCCCATGCTGGTCATTGGTCATTACAGCATTAGGGCCACTGGGTTTTTATAATATAGATATATAAAAAATACACATAACCAAAATCCCAAACTGTGAATAATGTCTTCTAAAAGAAAATACTTTGTAAAAAAAATTAAGGTTAATGCTTCAGTAAGTATCTTTAGGCGTATGTAAAATTGTTTGCTATATTTTGGATTATTTTCTAAAGACAGATTCCAAAAAGCAGAATCATTAGGATAGAACAGGGTTTTTTTAACCTCGGCAGTGCTGACATTTTGGTACAGGTAATTCTTCTTGCGGAGGTGGGCAGTAAACACGATGTTTAGCAGCATCCCACCCAGGTCTCTACCCATGAGATGACACTGCCAAAACCCACTCTCCCAGCTGTGACAAATAAAAATGCTCCCAAATATTGCAAATGTCCACTGGGAGGCAAAAATCATCACTGTTTGAGGACCACAAGACAGAAGTTTAAACATTTACTATTACTCCTAATGCATTAGGGCTATTCTTTTCTAAATTTGGCAAAATGCCTGCCACTATAATAATGTCATTGTGTCCTTGCAATATTTACCAATATTCTCAATAATAAAAATACCGAAGGGGAGAGGTGAAAAAAGTGAAGGAATTAGGAAAAAACACCACAAAAAACCTCAAACCTCATAGACAACATTATAGTCATTACAACAGGGAATGGGTGAGGGAGGCAGGATTGGATAAACGGGAATAAATAGTGATGGAAAGAGACATGACTTGGGTTGGTGAACACAATACCAATGATGCATTGTAGAATTGTAAATTATATAGGTTTATTGGAATATAATTTAAACCTATGTAATTTTATTAACTAATGTAATCCCAATCAATTAAAAAATAATACTGTGCTCCAAGGCATATGTTTAGAGTTTGATAGTTATTGCTGGCCATTCTTAAACCTAACGTTGCCTTCTGGACAACCTGACAAAGTAACAGAAATACTGAGTCCCATGAAACTGAAGTAACCATTCATGCATAGCAAGCTTTTTCTCTTCCTCCTCAAATAACACACACACACACACACACACACACATACACATCATGCATTCTCAATGGGGATAGCAAACTGGTTCTTGGGAGGGCAAAAATAATCCTAGATATTATAATGGTTTGTGGCCTCCCAAAAGGCCACTGTATATTAACAGATACACAGTATATTTGTGGTAACAAAATACCATGCAGGGCAATAGAGGGTAAATATCTGAAAAGGCCCTTTGGGAGGCAATAATGAAAAAAAAAAAGTTGAGAAACACTTAGATGATACATGTATTATATTGAGGAAAATAAATATTATTTATATGTACTTGGTTTTGGTGAGTTATACAGGACACTTATTTAACACCTCTTGCTTACTAGAAACTGTTAAGGATCATTCAATTCCATAGTTTCAAGAAAGTGATATGTGGATGAAGACAAAAATTTGGGGGGAAGTTCTATACCCATATACTCAATTATTCTTCTGACTTCATGATACTAGGTTACTAAAGACATCAGATACTTTTAAATGGCACTTGATACTATAAAATGTTCAAGCTCATTTATAACCAAAGTAAGTAATGCAAAAATAAATTAAATATTTTCATCTACCAGATTTACAAAGATGTTATTAAAATTAGAAATGTTAGGGAGGAGTGGTAAATGGACATGCTGTATTATTGACAGGAATATAAACTTGTTCAAGTATCTGGTGGTTCAATTCCATAAAAGCTATAAATAAAAATGTATAATCATTATGTCTCAACAATTATAACATCCGAATGGGAACCAAGATGGCGGCATAGGTTAACGCCAGAGTTTGCTGCCTTGAACAACTACTTCAAAAGTGAAACTAAAAGACTGAACGGACATCACCCAGAACCACAGGAACACTGGCTGAGTGGAAGTCCTACAACTAGGAGGAAAGAGAAACGCATACGGACACTCAGAGGAGGCACAGTGCTGAAGTCAAATTCTGAGGTGCGGAGTGCGCGGAGCGGGCTGGCGGCGGAGGGTGCGGTTGGCGTTTTCAATCGGGAGGGAGTCGCAGACTCTGAGCTCCAGATACAGGCGAGTCTTTAGGGACCCAGACTCAAACGGGAGAAGCGGGACTGTCTGGCTTCGGTCAGAGCGAGTGCAGCTTTCTCTCCGAGGTTTGCAGCGGGTGCTGGGACTCAGAGAGGCAGAGCCCCTGGGGACAGGACTGAGAGCCGCCATAACTGCTCTCTCCGGCCCACCCTGTTGATCCTGTGCGACCCGCCCCGCCCAAGCCCTGCACAGAGGCATTTGCCGGATAGCTCAGGCAAATGCCAGATTAGCACCTCCCTAGAGGACAGAAGTTCTCTCACTGCAGACACAGCTGATTCTCACAGCCACTTGGCCTGGAGGTCAAACCCTCCCTGGTATTAGCTACAACAATCAAGGCTTAACTACAAGACTGCGCACAAAGACCACTAGGGGGTACACCAAGAAAGCATAACAAAATGCGGAGACAAAGAAACAGGACAAAATTGTCAATGGAAGATATAGAGTTCAGAACCACACTTTTAAGGTCTCTCAAGAACTGTTTAGAAGCCGCCGATAAACTTAATGAGATCTACAAGAAAACTAATGAGACCCTCGATGTTATGATGGGGAACCAACTAGAAATTAAGCATACACCGACTGAAATAAAGAATACTATACAGACTCCCAACAGCAGACCAGAGGAGTGCAAGAACCAAGTCAATGATTTGAAATGCGAGGAAGCAAAAAACACCCAACCGGAAAAGCAAAATGAAAAAAGAATCCAAAAATGCGAGGATAGTGTAAGGAGCCTCTGGAACAGCTTCAAGCGTACCAACATCAGAATTATAGGGGTGCCAGAAGATGAGAGAGAGCAAGATATTGAAAACCTATTTGAAGAAATAATGACAGAAAACTTCCCCCACCTGGTGAAAGAAATGGACTTACAGGTCCAAGAAGCGCGGAGAACCCCAAACAAAAGGAATCCAAAGAGGACCACACCAAGACACATCATAATTAAAATGCCAAGAGCAAAAGACAAAGAGAGAATCTTAAAAGCAGCAAGAGAAAGAAACTCAGTTACCTACAAGGGAATACCCATACGACTGTCAGCTGATTTCTCAACAGAAACTTTGCAGGCCAGAAGGGAGTGGCAATAAATATTCAAAGTGATGAATACCAAGAACCTACAACCAAGATTACTTTAACCAGCAAAGCTATCATTCAGAATTGAAGGTCAGATAAAGAGCTTCACAGATAAGGAAAAGCTAAAGGAGTTCATCACCACCAAACCAGGATTATATGAAATGCTGAAAGGTATCCTTTAAGAAGAGGAAGAGGAAGAAAAAGGTAAAGATACAAATTATGAACAACAAATATGCATCTATCAACAAATGAATCTAAGAATCAAGTGAATAAATAATCTGATGAACAGAATGAACTGGTGATTATAATAGAATCAGGGACATAGAAAGGGAATGGACTGACTATTCTTGGGGGGGAGAGGGGTGTGGGAGATGCGGGAAGAGACTGGACAAAAATCGTGCCCCTATGGATGAGGACAGTGGGTGGGGAGTGAGGGTGGAGGGTGGGGCGGGAACTGGGAGGAGGGGAGTTATGGGGGGAAAAAAGAGGAACAAATGTAATAATCTGAACAATAAAGATTTAATTAAAAAAAAAAAACCCAAAATAAAAATGTATAATGAAAAAATATTTTGACTCAACAGTTTCATTCCCGTAAATTTATCCCAAGGAAATATTTGGAGAAGTAACAACATATATATAAAATGTCCATTGTACCCCCTTCTTATAACAGAAAGAAAAAAATAAAAATAATCTAAATGTATATAATCAGAAAATTGATTAAATGAATCATGTAGATCTACAAAATGCTGAGGAAAAATTATATGCACTAAGATAGAAAAAATGTGTTAAATGATGGCATTTGTATTTTAGAATATATCCTCATACATGTATTTACAAGAATAAATATATGCCCCAAACTTTAAACTATGGGACTTAATGAAGCTTAGAAGAAGAATACTGGTCTTTAACTGAGAATATTCTGCCATGAGTTCATAACCAATTTCTACTTACAATGAATTTAATGTTTAGAGATTAAAGATGAAACTGGATATGTGGATTAATATCAGACTATAAAGGGCCCTGAATGTTCTACTAAACAGTATGCATTTTATTCTATTGTTAATACACCACCAACAAAGATTTATAAAGAAGGTGAAATGAAGGCTTAAAGAGAGATTCATCCTTCTCCTGCTTAACTCTCATAGTAAGTATTTCTATAGTGTATTCAGGACATTAACTTTTCAGCCATTGTTTGTAGTTATTAAGGGAAGTATTTTCCACTACTTTTGAGAAAGCACATTAACATATTATGTCTGTTCAAATATGCCTGAAATTTCTACTTCTGGTTTTTAAATACTAGTGATTCCATGAGGTAAATAAGCTGAAGCCAGACTTTCCACATGTCTGATCTCCAGAATATTATACCATAATTAAAGATTATAAAAACTATCAGTAGATCCTTCTACCAGGGCACTAGCAAGTAGTAATAGTAGTAACGATAGTATATTAAGTGCTTTTTATGTCAGACATTATTTTAAATACATGTATTAATTCATTTAATCCTTGTAACTCTATACAAATGCTCCTCCCCCTTTTTCTTTTCCATTTTTCCATTTTACAGATAAGAAACATTAAGGTAGAGAGAAGAAAGCCACTCCTCCAAGGTCATTATTCAGCTTAAAAGTGACAGTATAATCTATTCTACTATTATGAACTTACCAGAATTGAAAATTCAACAAACCATGTATTTTTTTGTGTTAATTCAAAAGTATTTCAATTATATTTTATTTTTAAAATTTGCCTTAATATTTTAAAATCCTCTTCAAGAGTTATAGTTATACTAGCAATCCCATACCACCATCCTCCTTCCTAATCCATCACCATACTTTGATAAATGGACCCACCCCCACCTCCAGAGATCCACTTACTGGTTGGCTTAAGAAAATCATCCTATCTAATAAAAGAGAAACATGGTAATTAGCCGTACATCCACTACCCTTCCCATTGGCTAATCAGGGTGATATGCAAATTAACTGCCAACTAAGATGGCAGTTAACCACTAACAAAGATGGCGGCTAATTTGCATACTGAAGGCAGGGTAGGACAGTGCAAGCCGCCATCCAGGCCCCCGTGTACCATCGGGGCTGGTGGGGGCTGGGGCTAAGGCAAACGGTGACGATCACTACACCGGAGCCTTTCCCCGCCCACCGGAGACACGGGGCCCACTCCCATGTGCGATCCGGGGGCGGGCAGGGGCTGGGGCCAAGGCAAGTGGTGCTGCTCGCTTCGCCCGCCTACGAGAGACAGGGGGCCCACTCCCATGTGTGATCCAGGGGCGGGCAGGGGCTGGGGCCAAGGCAAGCGGTGCTGCTCGGTTCGCCCGCCTACGAGAGACAGGGGGCCCACTCCCATGTGCGATCCGGGGGTGGGCAGGGGCTGGGGCCAAGGCAAGCGGTGCTGCTCGCTTCGCCCACCTACGAGAGACACTGGGGCCCACTCCCGTGTGCAATCGGCGGGCAGGCGGGGGCTGGGGCAAAGGCAAGCAGTGCCTATCGCTTCGCCGGCCTATCAGAGACAGGGGGCCCACTTCTGTGTGCGACCCAGGGGTGGGCGGGGGATCTGCGGCATTGTTTGCCTTAGCATGAGCCCCGCCTGCCCACCGGGAGCCATCCAGCCCAGGGCCAGGAAGGCAGGAGGTGACCCTGGAGCGCTGGAGCCACCCGGCTCACCCAGCTGTCCACGCTTCATGAATCCCAATTTTCCGTGGAGGCACGGCTGCAGGACCCAGAGCGGGAGACAGGGGAGTGGGCCAAGCGCGGCTCTGGCTCTGGCTTGATGGAGGGCACCGGCGCGGAGGAGATCTCCCCGGTGGGCAGCGACTCCTCCTGCTGCGGGGAAGATCTCCTCTGCGCCGGTGCCCTCTGTCCAGCCTGAGCTGCACTCAGCCTGCTCCCCTGTCTCCTGCTCTGCGCCCTGCAGCTGCTGCCTCTGGGGAAACTTGCGATTCATGAAGCGCAGGGGGTGGGGAGGAGGAGGCACCTGAGAAGTCCCCGGCCTCCGGCACTGGGAGGTGGGAACTTTGTGCCAGGCGCTCCAGGCGGGGCTGGTGGCAGAGGGGAGCTGGGACTCTGGCCACCACCGCCGCCGCCCCTCAGCGGCGGGCGCTTGGCGCGCTGGCTACTGCTGCTGCTTTGGCTGCTGGAAGCTCCGCTGCTGCTTGGGGTCCAGGCGCAGGAGGCTGGCCAGGAGGCTGGGCCAGGGGCCTGGGCCAGGTCAGCAGCCCCCGCCGCCGCCGCCTCAGCAGCAACAGAGCGGGCAGCAATACAATGGTGAGCGTGGCCTGAGCCCCGCCCGCCGAGAGAGAGAGAGAGAGAGAGAGAGAGAGAGAGAGAGAGACAGAGAGAGAGAGAGAGAGAGAGAGAGAGAAAGGAGAGGGGAGGGGAGAGGAGGGGAGGGAGGGGAGGGGAGGGGAGGGGCGGGAAGGGAAGGGAAGGGAAGGGAAGGGAAGGGAAGGGAAGGGAAGGGAAGGGAAGAGAAGAGAAGGGAAGGGAAGAGAAGAGAAGAGAAAGAGAAAAGAGAGAGAGGCGGAATTTGGCATGCCGCATCCCTCCCTGATCAACCACTGTGATTCAGGCCAGTGAGGGCTGCCTTCAGGCTACAGCTCCAGGTCCCTCATCCCCACCCCAGGCCCTAGAGCACAGTGCTGGGCAGAGGCACCCAGTGGTTCGGGAATGTAGCGCAGCGAGGGGCCGCAGGAGGTTGGGGGGGGGGTGCTGTGTTTACACCACCAAGTTCCCCACTTCTGCCCTGGCCTACATCCCTCCTCCTTCCCCTCAGAGGCCCAGCTCCTGCCTACATGCTTGCTGGGCAGGCCCAACTGCACCGGAGAGTGAGCTATGGCAATCAGGATGGCCACTTCCTGGGATGGGATGGCCAGACCACGGGGATTCATGAGGGCGATGAGGCCCATGGGGCATGCACAGCCCTCTGGCAGTGGGGGTGGCCGGCCAAGCCGAGTCTGGCTACAGTGGGGCCGAGGCCACCCCAACCCCCACAGGTCCTGGGCAGACAGTGGCTCAGTGGAGAGTGGTATCTCCATGCACGGTGCCCAGGGGCAGCTGTGAGCTGCTGCAACCCCACCCCACGCTTCAGGGATGGGGAGAAGGCTCGCAGCCATCAGCACCCTAGGCTGCACCGCCTGGCCTGTGCCTCAGCCTGCCAGGTTGGCAGGGTCCAGAGAAGGTGAGCTGTTCCCTTCCCCCAGTGGTAGAACAGGGAGGAGAGCGCTGGGTGCAGGGAGGGGACCTCAGCTGGGATCCTCCTGGTGTGGGCCTGGGCAGGGGCAGGTGCAGAAGTACCAGGGCACAGTTGCTTCGGTGTCTCGGTGAAGTTTGCAACTGACCCAAGGAGGAAACCCGAGAGGGGAAAGACCGGGAGGCATGAATTGCCAGCACTTTAGCCACTTGAAAACAGCTCCACTTGGAATGTGAGGTGGTTGTATGTTCAGCTGAGAAGTGAGGGGGATGGACTCCACCGTCGCTGGGCTCCTGTCAGTCCAAGGCCCAAGCGTCCACGACGATAAGGAGAGAACAGAGTGAGGGGGCCCGGAGGAAGGGAGGACAATTGAAGAAAACCATGTCTAGACTTCCCCCAGCCCTCTCCTTCTTTCTGCTGCCTACAAGAGCCCCAGGCCCAGCCACAGTTCTGTGTCCACCTTTTAGTCCCCTATTCTCCAACCACAGAGGAAAGAAATAAGGAAGGAGTCTGTGCTGCCTTTAGAAAGTATCTATATACCTGATTGGCCAGTTGCCTTCCACAGAGGGAGGCCAGACTTCGGCTTAGGCCCGCTCCTCACAGGGACATCAGTAGGACATCCTGTGAGGGCTCCCAGACTGTTAGAGGGGGCAGGCTGGGCTGAGGGATGCCCCCCAAGTGCACAAATTTTTGTGCACCGGGCCACTAGTCCTATCTAATAAAAGAGAAACATGGTAATTAGCCGTACCTCCCCTACCCTTCCCATTGGCTAATCAGGGTGATAAACAAATTAACTGCCAGCAAAGATGGCGGCCGGCAGCCAGGCAGCTTGAAGCGAACATGAGGCTTGCTTGCTTCAGTGACGGAGGACTCCAATGTTCCCCGCCTGCCGCTGCAGGCCTCTGAGCTTGCAGTTTGAAACATTGTTACAAATATAGAAGCTAAACAAAACCCCAGAAACCTGCTTTCAGCCAGCCGGGATCTCAGAGCTGGAGTTGAAACAGTGTTTCGATTATAGAACCCAAACAAACCAGATACCTGCTTTCAGCAGCCAAGGCCTAAGAGCTGGAGCCAAGCCTCAGAGCTAAAGCTGGCCCAGAATAAAAAAAGAAAAAAGAAAAAAAGGAGCGGTTGGGAGCTTCAGTCACCCCCAGCCTGAAAACAGCCCTCAGCCCCTCACCCAGACTGGCCAGGCACCAGGGTGTGTGACCAGCTGCAAACAGCCATCATCCCCTCATCCAGGCTGGCCAGGCACCCCAGTGGGGACCCCCACCCTGATCCAGGACACCCTTCAGGGCAAACCACCCGGCCCCCACCCGTGCACCAGGCCTCTATCCTATATAGTAAAAGGGTAATATGCCTCCCAGCACCGGGATCAGCGGAGCAGCGAGACCTCCGGGCACCGGGATCAGCGTGACAGGGGGCAGCGCCTAAACCCCCTGATCACCCTGCAGCTCTGTGTGTGACAGGGGGTGGGGCCACAACCTCCCTATCCGCCCTGCTCTGTTCCTGACAGGGGAAGGCACCCCAAACCCCTGATCAGCCCTGCTCTGTGCCTGATAGGGGGGAGCTCCACAATCCCGATCGCCCTGCGGCTCTGTGTGTGACAGGGTGCGGCACCCCAACTCCCCCCCACGGGCCCTGCTCTGTGTGTGACGGGGTAGAGCCATAACCTCCCCATCGGCCCTGCCCTGAGTGTGACAGTGGCGGCGCCCCAACCCCCCAGTCGGCCCTACCCTGAGCGTGACTGAGGGTGGCATCGCAACCTCCCGATCCGCCCTGCTCTGTGCATGACAGGGGGTGGCGCCCCAACTCCCCAATCGGCCCTGCTCTGAGCCCGACCAGGGGCTGCACCTAGGGATTGGGCCTGCCCTCTGCCACCCGGGAGCAGGCCTAAGCCAGCAGGTCGTTATCTCCCGAGGGGTCCCAGACTGCGAAAGGGCACAGGCCGGGCTGAGGGACCCCCCCCCCCACCCCCTGAGTGCACAAATTTTTGTGCACCGGGCCTCTAGTTATCTTATATTCTCCTGGACACAATGGCTCAGGATTGGGCAGATGGCCTAGGTGGTCCAATCATAATGAATTTTAGGTTTCTTGTTCAGTATGCTGGGAAAGAAGACCTCGTAAATATTTACTGTAATCCATACTGTTACTGCGAGCATCCTATGACCATGAGGATGCAGTTGACACCACAGAGGAGACTATGGAGAATCAGCAATAAACTGGGTCCCTGATAATATACTTGAGCCGCAGTATCTATTAAACCTGAAGTCCATCCTACCTCTGGACATTCAATTATGAGAGCCAATAATACACACTTTTTATAGCTCAAACCAGTCTGAATTGGGTATTTTATTTCATGCACAGAAAGCATACTGATACAAGGGATTATAGTTCTTTCTAGATTTCATCTTTCATTTCTAAGCAACAGAAAAAGAAGATAGACTCATCTGTAAATTGTCAACTATTATAAAACTTGGAAGCAGCAAATAACACATGAAGGAATTTCAGGAAAAAATGTGTATTGGCTGTAAAATCATATGTATGAATGAGAGAGTGGGAGGGAGGGGAAAAGGGGAAGAGAGAGTCACAATGATTGGGTGCCTCCTGTACCACCGCCCCCTCCCCACTGTGGGGCCGGGGATCAAATCTGCAAACCAGGTACATGCCCTTGACCAGGAATTGAACCCAAGACCCTTCGGTGCAGGGGCCAACATTCTAACCACTTAACCACAGCATGTTTTAATTTAAAGCAGAAAGAAAGTCTACCAAATTTTAAAATCTTCAAGAAAAAAAACAAACATACAAAATGATGTATGTAATACATTACTCAGAGGCATTTTTATCTTTTTAAATGTATTTCAAGAGCAAAATTTAAAGTTTTAAAAATAAAAAAAACTATTCCTCATAAAATAATCCATCTATTTTATTAGAGCTGGTACCATAATAAGTGTTTTTGGAAGACTGAATACAAATGATCTGTGTAGTTACTTAGCATGGATTAAAATTACTGGAATTGAGGAGAATGAAAACCAAAATTTTATGTCTCACATCATTATAAAAATATTTTGACAAGTTCCAGTTATATATTACATTTTGCTTTTTAAAAAATTAGTTTCACCACTAGATAATAATAATAGGAAACAGGTTAAGTATGTGGTATTGGCTTTAGTAGACTGTATATTAAGAAAATGGATGTAGTAGGGGAAGATCAAAATGAAAAAGAACATTTTGCTTCAAATAACTAATAAATACTTGAGCACTTAACAAAGCAAAGCAATTCTCAAATGGAAGTGGTACCAACCACTTGTGGGGGCATTTGGAAATGGCTGGATAGTTTTGACTGTTCCAACACTGGGGAGTACTTTAGACATTTAGTGGGCAGGGACCAGAAATGCTAACCTTCCTGTACTGCATGGGGAAGTCCCATACAACAAAAAATTGTCCTGTTGAAAATGCCAGTAGAGCCCCTACTAAGAAACACTAGAATGCAAAAAGGAGAGCAGATATATGCATACCAAAATCTGAATACCAGCACTAAATGCTGGCATCTGTTTAATATGAACTGTGGAGAAAATATGTACTATAGGAATTCTGGCAAAGGAGAAATAATGGAGAAGATGAGCTACTTTCACAGATGGCTATGAAATAGGGAAGGAGAAGACATTCTAGGATTAAGAATAGTGACCAGCCTGGGTACATTTAGTTGAATCCATTAGGAAATCAGGTGGGGACTATGAAGATCCATATTTATTATGGATCCTCATAGGATCAGGAAACTTTTCTAATCAGAGTATGGCTGTAGCTAAACTCTCTGGCATGGCATATAAGGTCCTGAAAGGCCCAGCCCCATTCCCTACCACTTACCAACTCCCACTCAAGTTTCTAGACGCACCAAACTACTTACATTTTCTACTCTATCTTTTACATCTGTTACTCTCACAAGATCATCCTTCCTTTCTGTCTGGATAAAAACCTTGACTCAAAAGCTCCTCCTGTCTTTCAAATATCTGCTTGAATTCTATTTTCTCTGGGGGGTCTTTCTAGTCCCCAGCTCTCGATGAATAACACTTCTCTGAGGCGGGGCAGTGAGCCTCCTTTATGCTCCCACAGCACTCCAGGAGTATCCCTCAGAGGACTTACTATGTCAGAGCAGTGGCTACACGATGTGTGTTTGCTGACTTGACTTGTCTTTCACTGACTGACCTACTTGAGAAAAAGGATAGTGAGTTACTGGCACATAAGTGGTTTTCAGGGAGAGGTAAACAGCAAATCCATCTGGTACTTTTTTAATAAAAATTAAAGACAATTTTTTAGACCACTTTTATAGTCACAGCAAAATCAAAAGGAAGATACAGAGATTTCCCATGTAGCCTCTGTCCTCACAAATGCATATCCTCATCTAGTACTTTTTAAAAATAAGGATGCCTAAGCTCTACTCTTGTCTCAATGAATTAAGCAATTCTATTGGTCAGTACCGATTATCTGCATTTTGAAATTATGACAGGCATTGTAGATTGAAAACTGGCAATATTATTATCCCCATCTTACAAAAAAGGCAACAGGTACAGAGAAGTAACTTGCCAAGAAAACTCCCTTACACATAAAGATTACATTTTGTCATGTTTAATACAAAATGAACATTCAATAATTAACTATATTATCATTCCTCTTTTAAAAAGCAAACACACCAAGGATGAGTTATGTTATTTTGCTTAATGAGAAATACTTGAAACATTATATTTCCAACTTCCTGAATGTTAGCAATTTCAAGTGGGGTCAGGGATAAGAAAGGGTAGTTAATTTTAGGCCCGGCAATGGGGTACAACACCTGAGAGCTTCAGATAACCCAAGGCCAGGAGATGAGATGACAAATTTCACCTACTGGCAATTCTGAGGTATGGTCACTGAGGTATCTGTGTGCTAATGACTCCTGTGGGCACAGAAGCATTAAAGGGTTCTGAGCAGGTGACCATCATCCCACCTGGCAGCAGTGTATAAGAGTGACTGCGGTGAAAAGCCGTTGAAGGTAGGAGAGTACTTAGAATTCCCCAACAGTCCAGGGAGAGACAAGCTGGAGAATACAACAGATAAATGCTGCAGTGAAGGAAACAAAAGGAACACACTTCCAGAGGCATATCATGAAGGAGCAGGCTTGGTTGACTAGGGAAGGACTCCCCTAAGTGAACCAGTTTGGGAACCCCAAGATGATCCAGAGAGTTTGGTTTTTCCATTTCCATGAATGCTGGTTAACTGCTGTTGTGGAAAGGTACATTCTCCATGAAACTACATCATAGGAACTTCCTATGTCTACATGGCCTCAGTAAGGAAATGCATGATTGGGGAATCATTAGGTTTCTATTCTTTCACACTGTTTTTCTAAGTCTCTGCTGATGCTCTGAAATTATTCCATCAAGTTCTATCAAAGCTGTTATGGCAGAGAAACAGAAGAGCTAAATATTTTCAATCAGTTACCAAGTTTGTACTAAGCACCTATTATGTAATCCTCCAAAGATCACTGCAAAATCCACTGTTCCCCCTCATGACCACAACTTCTAAACCCATCATTTCATTTTCTGTTGCTCTCTCTTTTCTAAAGTCAGTTTGCAGGAAAGTACAAAACTATATAACTTATAAGACACCATGCAAAAAAAAAAAAAAAAAGTACTATGTATTACCAAACAATTGTTCAGGAAAAAAAGTCCTACTACCTCTTTCAGAGGTAGATGGGTATATAAACTCAATATAACTAGAATGTTGTAATTTTATCCAAAGAACAAAAACTAATTTTTTAAATCCATAATAGGTTATTTCTTTACAAGAGAGACATCTAGTGGTTAGCTTCTAAAACAGGACTGGGCTCAAATATTAATTCCCATGTTTGTTTAATAATGGGCACATTTCTACAATCTTAATCTAAGAGAGACCCATACACAGAGAGCTAAAGATCCCTGGACCAAAAGGAAGCTAAAAACTCAGTTCTAAGCTGACAATGCTAATGATTGGTAAGGATTGGACTCTTAGAACTGAGTATTGAGGTGAGTTGGAGATGAGTGGAGATTTGAGAAGAAGGTCAAAAGTTGGGTCCATTTCTGGGGAATGGGTGGTTAGCCCACACATAAGAGTCCAAACCGGAAGTTATGATAAAGATATTACTGGGGAAGGGTCTCAGTCCAATTCTTTTTTCCAATTGACAAGTTGAAGTATATTCTCCACCTCACTGCTAACTCTTTACACCCAAAAAGCCAGGGAAATAAAAGTAGGAACTTATGTAACCAAATGAGACATGTTGTCCAAGCACAATCATACAGTTTCCAGGTTTGATACCCATGGCTTCCTGTAGCAAAACACTAAAAAACAACTAGAAGAGGGACAGCCATGGGTAACATATGGAATTTCACGTAATATCAGAGTACTTTTCAAGGACTATATTTACAAGTTAAATGTATAATGGTCCTGCCCACAGCTATCACTGTCTCTTTATTATTTTATTCAATTTATTTTTTTAATATATTTTTATTGATTTCAGAGACAAAGAGAGAGGGAGAGAGAGAAACATCAATGATTATAGAGAATCATTGATTGGCTGTCTCCTGCATGCCCCCTACTTGGAATTGAGCCTGCAACCTGGGCATGTGCTGACCGGGAATCAAACCATGACCTCCTGGTTCATAGGTCAACACTCAACCACTGACCCACAGCGGCCGGGCTAAATTATTGTTTTTTAAAATTCATTTACTTATTCTTAAAATATCCTTTATATGCACCTAGTCTAAACATTCAAAAAGATACAAAAGGGTACATAATTCTCATCCTTGTCCATCTCTATTCAATTTCCTTCCCTTAAGATAATCACTGTTACCAGTTTATAATATAAGCATATATGTAAAAAAAACTTTATTTTCACACAATGGTAGCATACAATGAACATGGTTCTGCATCTATCTTTTTTCACTTAATATTTCTGGCAATTAATCCACATTAGTACATTTAGAGCTGTTTCATTCTTTTTCCAGTATACTATAATTTATTTAGGCAGTCCACTATTGATGAATATTTAGATTCATACTGCTGTTTTGCTATCACAAACATTGTTGTACTGAGGTGATACATGTATATGTACACATGAAATATATACAAAGATACATGCATATGTATCTTCATTTTCCATATATATGGCTGTATCTCTCAGACAGATTCCAAGTAGACTTGCAGGATGAACAGTAATATTCATGCCTTCTGGATCCACCTCTTTCCCACTAATGACCTTCTTCGTACTGGGACCAGTGCTTATTTTAAACAATTAAGGCAGCATGGTAGAGAAGATAATTTAAAAACCCTCCCAATAGCATATAGTACGAAACCTTGGAGAGAAATAGAACAAACATAGTGAGCTCATCATAAAATAAGAAAAATCTTAGGGCCAAAGGAAGCAGGAACTGAAAACCATAGTGGAATGCTTACGATACACATGGTCTGGAGGCCTTTGCCAATCTCGATAACCAAGAAGCTGTGTTTCAACTGCTACTGGGTAACATGAGGCAAGATCCTGGGCCACATAAACTGGATACCTCAAACTGAGATCACCGCATTAAATCAGTGAAAGGGTGAACCAGAAAAACACTGCCCATTAGCAAAAGGAGACAACAAGGAAACTTGTCCACTTCAGCTTGGACTCTAGGGAGAGAATAAGACAGATGGGGTGGGGAGAAGTTTCAACTGAGAATGCCTAACTATAGCTTCCTCAAATGGGTTTGAGGTTCAGATTATTACTAGTAGTACAGTCTGAGAAAATTCAGAATCAGAAATTAAAGAGGGTCCTACATTGGTGCCACAGAGTATCTGACATAAGCAAATGCATATTACCTTCTATATAAACTTGAGTTCATAATGACATTTTAGAAAAAAAACAAAACAATGAAAAAAGCCATCATAATCAAGAATCTATAGAAACAGCAGGGAAGTAGTAACAGCTTTCCAAGCACTTCAGATACTGGAATTAACTTACAAAGATAATAAGTGTCCTAAATTAGTGAACCAAGGGAAGCTTAAAACAAGAGAAAAGAATATGATTCTGTCTAAAAGACCAAATAGATTTGGGAAAGAAACAGAACTTCTAGAAATCCTGTATAATAAAAACCTAATATGCAAATCAACAGTCGAACGAATGGTCACTACGACACACACTGACCACCAGGGAGCAGATGCTCAACGCAGGAGCTTCCTCCAGCCTACAGGCCCCAGGCAAGCCAAGGTGGGTGTTAGCGGGGGCCCCCCAATCACCCCACCAATCGCCCCACAGAGGGAGGTGACCGGCGGTGGGGGGCGGGGCCGGTGTTAGGCCAGCCAAGGTGGGTGCCAGCGGGGGTCCCCCAATCACCCTGCCGGTCGCCCCACAGATCAGCCCTGATCGCTGGCCAGGCCTACAGACCCTACCCATGCACGAATTTCGTGCACCGTGCCTCTAGTAAAAAACATAACTGAAACAAACAAAACAACATGGGCTAAAGATTAGATTAATTAGACACACTGAGGAGAGAATATAACTTGGATAATATAGCTGAATAAATTACCCAGAATGTAGCAAAGACAAAGAAATAGAGATTAAGATAATTCATCAGAATTTTCCAGAACTGTCATACAAATCCCAAGGAAGATAAATAAAAAAGAAATCATATGAAGACACACATCATAGTGAAACTGCAAAACTTCAAAGACAAAGATCTTAAAAGCAAACAAATAAAACACCTTTCTGGGGTGATATCCCTATATTGATAGGGTATATACATTTGTCAAAACCCAACTAATGTATACTTATGATTTGTGCATTTCATTGCATGTGAATTTTACATCAATAAAAAAAGTGAGCTTCCTATCTTTCTGACAATTGTTTAAACTACAGCATATTTTTTTTGTACTGAATATACCATGGATGTCAGTCCATGACAGTACATCTACATCCAACTCTGTTTTTATTTAATGGCTACATAGAATTCCAATGCATGGAGTTACCCTTATTAATTTAACTCAGTCCCATATTAATTGATATTTGAATTTTTACACTATTAAAAACAATGGTGTGACAGATATATGTGTACATATATCTCTATGAACTACACTAATATATTTGTGGGTTAAATTCCTTGAGTAGGCACATATAACATTTTGACAAATATTACCAAATTACCTTTTATACTACTGACTAGAAATTTATACTCTCAAAGAGAGTGGAAGAGGAAAAAGCCTGGCTAACACAAACCTTCATTATATATTATTAATATAGTAGAGGCCCAGCGCACAGATTCATGTACAGGTGGGGTCCCTCGGCCTGGCCTGTGGGGATCAGGCCGAAACCGGCTCTCCGACATCCCCTGAGGGGTCCTGGATTGAGAGAGGGCACAGGCCAGGCCAAAGGACCCCACCAATGGACGATTGGGGCTGGAGAGGGACCGTGGGAGGGCTCCAGGACATGTCTGGCCTGTCTCACCTAGTCCCGATGGGCCAGATCTCAGAAGCAAGCTAACCTACCAGTCAGAGCATCTGGCCCCCGGTGGTCAGTGTGCGTCATAGTGACTGGTCAAACGGTCAAACAGTCAGACACTTAGCATATTAGGCTTTTATTATATAGGATGTTTATAGCCACATATATATGTGTGTGTATGTGTATGTATGCATTTATTCTTATCCTTTGCCCATTTTCTTTTCTTTTTTAAAATAGATACATATACATACATACATACATACATATATCCTTAGCACTGCTGCGGAGATGGGAGAGGTTCCTGCCACTGTGTTCACTGTGGAGTGCACTGACCACCAGGGGGCAGCTCCTGAATTGAGCATCTGCCCTCTGGTGGTTAGTGTGCATCATAGCGACCGGTCATTCTGCCGTTAGGTTGATTTGCGTATTAGTCTTTTATGCCTGTGGGATCAGGCCGAAACCAGCTCTCCAACATCCCCCGAGGGACCCCAGATTGTGAGAGGGCGCAGGCCAGGCCAAAGGACCCCACCAGTGCATGACTGGGGCCAGGGAGGGACATGGGAGGTTGGCTAGCTGGGGAGGGACTGCGGGAGGGCTCCAGGGCATGTCCAGCCCATCTTGCTCAGTCCCAAACGGACGGACCCCAGCAGCAAGCTAACCTACCGGTTGGAGCGTCTGCCCCCTGGTGGTCGGTGCACGTCATAGTGACTGGTCGACTGTATGCCCCCTGGTGGTCAGTGCACATCATAGCAGGTGGCTGAGCGGCCTTAGCATATCATTAACATATTACACTTTTTTTTTTTTTTAATGAAACATATTACACCTTGGTTGAATGGACAACCAGACACTTAGCATATTAGGCTTTTACTATATAGGATTATGATTCAGAAAGGAAGGGAGAGGGAAAGATAGAAACATCAATGGTGAGAGAGAATCACTGACCAGTTCCCTCCTGAGCCTGCAACCCGGGCATGTGCCCTTGACTGGAATTGAATCTGGGACCCTTCAGTCTGCAGTCTGATGCTCTATCCACTGAGCTAAACCAGCTAGGGCGAAATACATTTTTATTGATTTCAGAGAGGGAGAGAGAAATAGAGATAGAAACATCAATGATGAGAATCATTGATCAGCTGCTTCCTGTATGCCCCACATTGGGGATTGAGCCCCCACCCAAGGCATGTGCCCTAACCGGGATTTGAACTGTGACCTCCTGGTTCATAGGTTGATGCTCAGCCACTGAGCCACATGGCCGGGCTCCTTTGCCCCTTTTCTTTATTAAGTTGCTAGCTTTTTTCTTATTAATGCATAAGCATTTTTTGTCATATATGTTAAAGATTTCCTTTTTTTGTTCAGTTAGTCTTTTGAATTTATTATGGTTTTTGCCATATATTTTTAAAAAATTATATGTAAATTTTGAGTGTTTTGTTTTTATTTTATAGTTTTGGATGGGATGTTTCATATCTTCAAGATTATGAACATATTCCACATATTCTTAAAATTTCATTTTAAGTTTTTGAGCCACCTGGAAGTTCTAGTAAAAGATCGAGCTTTTTCCATCAAATGGCAAGCTAACAGTCTCAAACTCATTTATGGAATAAGTAATTATCTGTATTAATTTGAAATGCTATCTTGACTATGTAATAGAGGACCAAATATCCGTGTTTATTTTCTACAATCTAAGATAACTGTAGATTCCTCTGTCAACACCACAAAACTATTAAAATTTCATAAATTTTAATGAGTCCATCCTCATTACTCTTCTTTCTGTTTTTTCTTGGTCTTCTCCCATGTTTATTCTTCAAAATGAACTTCAGTCATTTTATCATAAACTCTTTCCTTCTCAAAAAAAAAAAAAAAAATCCGAAATCAAGAACAAAAATCCCATTAGTATTTTGATTAGGATCATATCAGATTTAAAGATCATTAATTTTAAAAATGAATGTTATTTCTAAAATATTGAATCTCCCAAAAACAAGATAGTTTTTTCCATTTGTTAAAATATTTTAAGTCATTCAGTAGACTTTCAGTTTTCTTCATAAATATCCTTCAACTTTCTTTCAACAGGTTTTGATTAGAATCGGGTAAAAGTGAACATAAGGAATTATCTCTGAAAGAGTCACTATTTTATAGAAGTAGTTTGGGATCTGCTCCAAAATAAGCAGGGAAGCCTTCTATTGGACACCACTTCTGCATCAAGCTCCTCTTTTTAATAGAGAATGTCAGTCCTGCTTTGGCTCAATTCTTCTTTCTTTTTTTTAAGATATCAGATAGAGGAAGAAAGAGATAGAAACATCGATTGGCTGCCTCCTGCACTCCCCCTACTAAAGATCGAGCTCGAAACCCGGACATGTGCCCTGACCAGGAATTAAATGGGTGACCGTCCCACTGAGCTACACAAACTAGGCTCAATTATTCTTAACATAAATATCCCTTAACTTTTTGTTTTTTGTGAAAGTTACCCATTCTGGTGCTCCTACAAATTCATCAGTCTTCTAAAATTCATTGCTATTAAATACTACATTTTTTACCTCACAGACTGATTGGTATTACATCCCACTTTGACTACAAAATGAAAATTACAGTTCCTATTCTTAAAAAAAATTCACGTCACATAATTTTTTATGTGACTTTAGGAAATTCAGAGTGATACTGGTCATAAATACCCGAGTTAGAATGAACCTATGTTTCTAAGGTACCTAGTGTGTTTGCTGCTACATAACTGGCTGACAGTTCTACAGAGGTAATTAGTCACACTTAATATAGGGGTATTTAAATATTTTTAAAACCATTTTTCTTTTGAAATAATTTCAGACTTTATAGAAAGCTACCCAAAAGAAATCTTCACCCACATTGTTCAAAAGTTACTATTTGAATATTTGATTTTCAAGAAGTTAAATATGAGTTTTTGACTACAAACTAAGGACCAAGTTAATACCTAGGGAATAATAATAATAATAATCTTAGAGTAGTATCAAATCTGATATCAACAATTCCACAATCCCAAATCTCAGAAACTCAAAGGTTTCCTTTCCCCTCCTTTTCCCTTCCTTTCCTTTTCTTTCTTTTCCTCCCTCCCTCCCTTCCTTTTCTTCCTCTTTAAAATATTTTTTAAATTGATTTTTACAGAGAGAGAAAGGGAGAGTAATAGGAAGATAGA
This sequence comes from Myotis myotis, assembly GCF_014108235.1. Taxonomy (NCBI): domain Eukaryota; kingdom Metazoa; phylum Chordata; class Mammalia; order Chiroptera; family Vespertilionidae; genus Myotis; species Myotis myotis. The sequence goes on from NW_023416324.1 coordinate 63,134,978, forward strand.
AACATCAATGAGAGAGGAACATCATTGATCGGCTGCCTCCTGCATGCCCCACTGGGATCGAGCCCGCAATCTGGGCATGTGCCCTGACCAAGAATCGAACTGGTGACCTCCTGGTTCCCGGGTTGACGCTCAACCGCTGAACCACAATAGCCAAGCTCAAAGTTTATTCTTAACTACTTGTGTAGTAAAACCTGGCTGAGTCCATTTAGTTATTATTTACCCATTATAATATGAACAGTTGCAGGTTTCACTGCAGAAATAGTACTGATTATGCAATGCTACCGTAAACCTCCTAGGAGTGAATATTATATAGTAAACTAGAGGCCTGTTGCACGAAAAGATTCGTGCAAGAGGCTTTCCCTTCCCCTGGCTGCCGGCACCGGTTTTCCTCTGGCACCCGGGACCCAGGCCTTTGCTCCGGCCGAAGCCATCTTCAAGCCTTCGCTGCTCTGGCTGGAGCCGCCTTCAAGCCTTCGCTGCCCCGCCTGGCCGCCCCGGCCGGGTCGCACACAGGACACCCACCGCCCCAGGTTTCAGATAGCAGGCCTGGATGGTGGCAGGGCAGGCAGGATGGCGCTGTCCCACCCTGCCTGCATTATGGAAATTAGCCGCCATCTTTGTTGGCAGTTAATTTGCATATCATGCGGATTAGCCCATGGGAGGCGTAGCAAAGGTACGGTCAATTACCATGTTTGTCTATTATTACATAGGATGTAGTACAGTAAACTATATCCCCAGGATTTCAGATAAGAAAATATATACCTTTAATTGTCACTGTATATTACTTACTAAGTGTCAGGTACTACAGTATTATTTCATTCAATTCTCTCAAAAACCCAGTAAATTTGATCTTACACAAGATCACTTAATGTGCCAAATAGTAGAGGCAATATTTAAATGCAAGTTTATCTGAGTCAAAGCCTTAACCACTTTTGAAAGTTGAAGAAATCATTGAAAATGAGTTTCTTCAAAACATAAGAGAGAACAGAGGTGAAAAAATTATTTTAAAAAATTTAGTATTTGCTGCTTAACTCCTTCCAACAAATAACATTATCATCATCTATAACCTTGGTCATTTTCATATGTATAGCTGAGAAAACACAAGTATCCCAAAGAAGGTACTTCTAAGTGGGGTTTTTCCCCTCTACCCTTAAAGTATAGGACTTTCATTATTTATCTTGTTACTTATATACCACCTTTTAGCAATCAAAATTTTCCATAATCCTGATTTTGCCATGCTTTAAGTTCAGTAAGTATGTCTTCTGTATTCATCTAAATAAGTGCTTCTCAAATAAGGGTGATTTTGCCCCTCTTCTGTGCCCCCACCTCAGGGGACACCTGGCAATGTTTGGAGATGTTTTTTGTTGTCACAACAAAGGGCGCGCGCGCGCGTGTGTGGGTGTGTGTATGTTTGTGGGTTTTTGCTACCAAGATCTGGGTAAAGGCCATGGATACTGCTAAACATCCCAAAATGCAGAAGACAGACCTTCCACAATAAAGAATTCTCTGGCTCAAAACATCAACAGTGCCAAGATTTGTATCACTGATGAAAATGCTGAACAAGAATGAACAAAATATTGAGATTAAAGAGATTACCAAGATGATTAATGAGTAGTAAATATTCCTTAAGTTGGGAACTCCTGCTAATACTTTATTATTCATCCAACATCTGAAGTCAGACATTTTAAAATTCAGTTCGTAGAAAAATCATTTTCATTTAAAAATATAACAGGTCATTTAACAATGAACAAATGGAAAAATTCTGTCACACAGATTAAAATTTTTTTTCCCCACTGAACTGACTCCCAAAATTATTTTACAAATGATAAATCATCTTAACTTAGCAGACTGCATTAAAGTCTGTTACAATTAAACTTTAAGATATCACTCTGAAACTTGTGAACAAATATTCCATATCTCAGTAACAATTAAATGAAATAAAATTAAAATATTATTTTAACCTTTAAAATGGGTAAAAAAAATTTGTTTTTAATACTCACTTGAGGATAGTTTTCCCATTGATTTTTAAGAGAGAGTGTGGAAGGGAGGGAGGAAGAAGGAAGGGAGAGAGAGAGAAAAAGAGAGAGAAACACTGGTTGCCTCCCACACACACCCCAACCAGGCCTGGGATCCAACGCTTCAACCACTGAGCCAAACTGGCCAGGGTATTAAAAGTGTTTTTAAAAAGAGACAACTCAGTAACTCAGTACTAGTAAGATATTTACACAGATATTCTCATATAGTACTACCAACAGAAATAAAAACTGGTTTAACCCTAACTTACTGCTAGCCCCACTTTATAGATGAGGAAATTGAGGCACAAGTCAACTAGGTGCATTAACTTAAGGTCACATAGCTAGGAAAGGCTGATGAGAGAAATTTGAACTCAGGCAGACTGGTCTAGTTTGTGCTCTTAACCACTCCAATTTTTCTACCTCTGTGTTTTACAGACTTTTTTTTTTTTTTTTACAATTATTTAACATGTATCAAAAACGGAAGGCAAAATTAAAGGATAAACAGACTGATGAAAACGTTCAAATGTATGTAACAGAGCAAGAAGAGATATAAATAGGCACATCTGAAAAGAAATACAAATTTAAGAGATCAGCCTCTCTAACAATCAGATAGACAAAAACAATTTAAATATTCAATTAAAGTACAATACAACTAAGATATGTACTCTGATACTATTTTTGATGAAGGTACAAAGTGGTACATTTTTAGGGAAAACAACTTGGAGTCTCTTTAAAAAGTTTAAACCCATGTAGTCTCTGACCCAGTAATTATGCTTTCTAGGAACTAATCAATCCTACAGAAAAAGTCACATAAGCACCCAAAATAATCTATTCAATGATATTTGTTACAACATTATTTGTAACAATTACAAACTAGAAATAAGCTAAATGTGCATGAATATGGGAATAATTAAATTATTATACAGTAGTTATAGTTGGAACAGACAACTTAAAAATAATGAGGCAGATTTGCATTAACAAGAAAAGCAGTCTGTATCAGCCATGGGCAAACTACGGCCCATAAAACTAAAAAAAAAAAAGACCGTACCCTTTTATGTAATGATGTTTACTTTGAATTTATATTAGTTCACACAAACACTCCATCCATGCTTTTGTTCCAGCCCTCCGGTCCAGTTTAAGAACCCATTGTGGCCCTCGAGTCAAAAAGTTTGCCCACCCCTGGTCTATACTATATTTACAAAAGGAAAAAGATTAGCTGGAGAAAAATAAAAAGTGTGCGCCTTTATTTTTGTGAATGCACAAACCAGTCACCTTAAATTTCAAACAAATTATGTCAATTTCCAGACATTTTAGTTTCAAAATGTACAAAGGAATCATCTCACATTTAATAAATAGAAGGCATTACTTTACTTCTGGAAGCCAACCAGGAAAAAGGAAAACCACCTTTACAAATATTTATGACTTGAAACATACAAAAAAAAATAAAACATGTTGAAAAGGTAGAAGGTTAAATAATAATCTGATGGTCTGTCTTTTAAATTTATGGAGTAGTAAAGTTGGAAGGAATCTTAGATTTTACTTAGTACAACCCCCACATCTTACAGATGAGGCCTAGAAAAAGGAAGTAATTTGTACAAGTTCTTACACATACTAAGAGACTGAAGAAGGGACTCAGTTTTTTTTGTTTTTACTCTAAATCCAGAATCTTGACTTTTGAAAGGTATTACCCAATAATTTAGTGGGCTACTTACAATATCCTGAAATCCTTACAGTACTCTCTACTATTGGGGCCTTTTTGATCTAGCACTTTCAGAAAGCAGCAAACTAATCTCTGTTGTATTACCTGTATTCACATTCACTGCAGAGTAAAAGTTTCCCAAGTCTTTTTCTTTCTCATCACTGGCTCTCAAATGAAATCTTGTTTCTAAATGCTTATTTTCAATTTGTATAGTCATCTTTTCATAGACCAATAACAAACAGCTCACAGACCACACTACTGGTACCTCTATATCAAACTAAACCTTAAAAAATGTTCCTGATAAAATCAGAACACCAGATAGACTAAGGAAGAAGTTAGAAACTTACTTCTTATCGAAAAATGTTGAATTTTCTTTCCTCTTGGTGAACCCATTGGGTAGAAGTTTTAAGTTAATACCTTGCCTTCGAGCACGATTTTTTATAAAGCACATCTAACAACAACAAATAAAGACAAATTAATTTTAAAATTCCTTAAATTTCAAAAGTGAATAAAATAACTTTTAAAATATAAGAGTTAAGATTTATTGAATGCTTATATTTTACCAACTGTGCTAAGCAATACTGTTGTTTAATACTCACAATACTATGAGGTAGGTACTACCATTACCCCCATTTTAGCAGTGAGAATTCATAAGATGCCAACATTATACAACTTTTTTTTAAAAAAAAAACCACACATTTTATTTTTTTAATTCTCATCCAAGGACATTTTTCCATTTCCATTGATTTTTTTAGAGTGGAAGAGAGAGGGAAAGACATAGAGAAATAGCAGATGTGAGAGAAACACATCCATTGGTTGCCTCCTGCACATGTCTGACCAGGGGCCGGGGCAAGGAGGAGCCTGCAACCATGGTATGTGTCCTTGATTGGAATCAAACTCGGGACCCTTTGGTCCACAGGCCGACACTGTATCCATGGGACCAAACTGGCTAGGGCTATACAACTATTTCTGAGAGAGCCTGTATTCAAACCCAGGTCTGTGTAATTACAGAGCCTGTGCTTTTACCTATACACTCTATAAGCCAAGAGAAGGATTAAAAAAAAAAAAAAAAAGACATTTGACAAACATAGGTGTTACCTATATAGTTCTTTCTCTTTTACCCATTTTTTGTTGTTAATCCTCACCTGATTAGATAAAGTGATTTGGTAAACACGGTAGTGGGAAACACTCAATAGGTATACCAAAAAAAAATTGTTTTAATGAGGATAGTTTAATGGAACTGTGGGATAACATCAAGGGTAACAACATTCACATCATAGACATACCAGGAGGAAAAGAGAGAGCAAGGGATTAAAAACCTATTAGATGAAATAATGGATGAAAACTTCTCTATCTTGACAAAGGAAATAGACATATAAGTACAGGAAGTGCAGACAGTCCCAAACAAGACCAAATCAAAGAGGCCCACACCAAGAAACATCATAATTAAAATCCAAAAGGCTAAAGGAAAAAAAAAAAAAAATCTTAAAGGCAGCAAGAGAAAAGCAATTAGTTACCTAAAAGGGAGCTCCCATAAGACTGTCAGCTGATTTCTCAACAGAAACTTTGCAGGCCAAAGACACTGGCACAAAATATTCAAAGTAACGAAAAGCAAGGATTTACAACCAATATTACTCTACCCAGCAAGGTAATAATTTAAAATGGAAAGAGATAAAGAGCTTCCCAGATTAAAAAAAAAAAAAAAAAAAAGCTAAACGAGTTCATCACCGCGAAACCATACAACAAAACAAATTTTAAAGGGACTTCTTTAAGAAGAAAAAGATTTTAGCCGGAACCGGTTTGGCTCAGTGGATAGAGCGTCGGCCTGCGGACTGAAAGGTCCCAGGTTCGATTCCGGTCAGGGGCATGTACCTTGGTTGCGGGCACATTCCCAGTGGGAGGTGTGCAGGAGGCAGCTAATTGATGTTTCTCTCTCATCGATGTTTCTAACTCTCTCTCTCCCTTCCTCTCTGTAAAAAAATCAATAAAATATATTTTAAAAAATTATTAAAAAAAGAAAAAAGAAAAAGATTTTAAAAAATGAGTAATAAAATGATGGTAATATATACCTATCAATAATTAACTTTAAATGTAAATGGTTACATACTTTAATCAAAAGACATGAGGTGGCTGAATGGATAAGAAAAAAAAAACTATACATATGCTGCCTACAGAGACCCACTTCAGATCAAAAGACACAAAAACTGAAAGTAAAGGAATGGAAAATAATATCTCATGCAAATGGAAACAAACAAAGAAAAAAAGCTGGGGGAGCAATAGTTCTGTCAGACAAAATAGACTTTAAAACAAAAGGCCATATATAACAAGAGACCAAGAAGGGCCCAGCAATGTCACTTCTGGGTATTTAACCAAAGAAAGCCAAAATACTAATTTGAAAAGACAAATACATCCCTATATTCACTGCAACATTTATAATAACCAAGATATGGAAGCAACCTAAGTGTCCATCAATTGACAACTGGTAAAGAAGCTGTGGTGCATATATACAATGAAATATTACTCTGCCATAAAAGAGTGAAATCTTGCCATTTGTAACAACATGTGTGGACCTAGAGGGTATTATGCTAAGTTATATAAGTTAGAGAAAGACAAATACCATATGATTTCAAACATATGTGTAATCTGAAAAACAAAATAAACAAACAAAAACAGAAACAAACTTACAGATACAGAGAACAAACTGTTGGTTGCGAGGTGGGAGGGGGTGTTGGGGAGCTGGGTGATAAAGATGAAGGGATTAAGTACAAATTGGCAGTTACAAAATGGTCATGGGAGGTAAAGTACAGCATAGGAAATATAATAAAAAACATTGTAATAAGTATATAACTATGTTGTCAGGGGGTGCTAGACTTATCAGGGGGATCACTTCATAAATTATATAAAAGTCTAACCACTATGCTGTACATCTGAAACTAATATAATATTGACTGTCACCTGGAATTAAAAAATAAGAAATATTTTAAAAAATAAAGCCAAATATATAGGCAATTTTATCAAAATGTAAATGAACTTAGTGATTCAGTTAAAAGTTACAGTTGTCAGACTATAGAAGACCAATTATATGGTACTTAGAAAAGACATAACCAGAACATAAGGATACTATAGTAAAAGTAAGGGAAAAAAATCACACTATGCAAATACCAAGCAAAGGACTGTTTCCTGAGATATATATCTAATAATTTAGCATTCAAGTACTAACTGAACCATAAGGGGAAACAAACAAATCCTTTTGATTTTATCTATTGGGAAATGTTAACCTACCTCTCTCTGGAACTGATAAAAAAAAAATCTGTATTGTTATAAACAATTAGAACAACATAACTAATAAATCTAACCTAATATATAGACTATATAGATTTATTAGGAATATATAGACTATATATTCAGCAATTGCAGAATACTTTTTATTTTTCAAGCAAACAGAACACTATAAAACATATCCACATGCTGGGCCATAAACACAGGTCTTAAATGGACAAATTCTTAGAAAAATGTAATCCATTAACAATGACTCAAAAAGAGAGAAAACCTGACCAGTCCCATAAATAATAAAGAACATACCTCATTGGCTCAAACTCTAAGCACATATTAGTTCATTAATAAATTTTACCAAATTCCCAAGAAAGAAATAATTCTAGTAATTAAGTTCAATAATCCAATGAATCAAAAAACAAAATGAAAACATTCCCAAATAATTTTATGAAACTAGAATCATATAGATATGGAAACCTAAGGAAATACTAAAATGAAAAATTAGAGGTCAATCTTACTCATGAACAGAAATACAAAATTAATGAATGAATAATGTGTACACACACATATAAGACAACTGAATGCTGCAAAGTATAAAAGCATGCTTTGTTAAGATAATAACACCTTGTAAGTTTAGCTTAAAATAGAAAACCAAATAAAGGTTTATGAAAAAGTCTCTTAGCAAAGTAGAAATTCTTTATGTAAATATAAAATTATTCTACAAAATATAAGAGCAAACATCATGTTAAAATCTTGAAAGTTTTTTATTTATGGTCAGGAGTTACAAAACAATGATGTACAGAAGAGTTAACATAGTGAGCCTGAGACTGTTATCCTTAAAAGGTTCTGCTTATAAGGTTGACCCTTGGCTGGTGTCTGGGAATTTGACTTATTAGTAAACTAGAGGCCTGGTGCACGAAATTCGTGAAGGCGGGGGGGGGGGGGGGAGTGGGGGTGTCCCTCAGCCTGGCCTGTGTTCTCTCGCAATCCGGGACCCCTCGGGTAGGGTCTCTAGGCCTGCCCAGCAATCAGGGCCTATTGGGGCTTTCCTGTCCCCGGCTGCCAGCCCCGCACCTGCCGCTGCCACTGCTTGCCATCTGTGCGGCGCTGCCCCCCCTCCCCCGGTCACCTCCCTCTGTGGGCGACAGGCGTAAGGTGTGATTGCTTGGCTGGCCTGGGCCTCCCACTGCGGGGCGATCACTGATCGGCCCCGTACACCCACCCCAGTGTCGCTGTCCGGCGGCCAGGGCCTCCTTCTGTGGGGTGATCAATTGTGGGGTCCCCAGATCGATCGCCCCACAGAAGGAGGCCCTGCACACCCACCACAGGGCTGCCAGCCAGGCCTCCCTCTGTGGCTGCGAGCCAGGTTGCCTGGGCCTCCCTCTGCAGGGCGATCGATCATGGGGCTCCGAGATCAATGGCTCCGCAGAGGGAGGCCCTGCCACCCACCGCAGTGCCGCCAGCCGGGTAACCTGGGCCTCCCTCTGCGGGGCGATCATGGGGCGATGGCAGGGACCCCTGACCAATCGCATCACACCCGCCTTGGCTGGCCTGGCACCAGTGCGTGTCATAGCATGGTGGTCCAGAAAGTCATCCAAATGGTCATTCTGCTGTTCAGTCGATTTGCATATTACACTTTTATTATTATAGATAGTTCCCTAAACTGAAATAAAACTTTTCCAAATGATAAAAATGGTTCACTGTGCTGAAACTGTTTTATAAACAATGTGGATTATTTACTTTCCTTCTGGGAGTCTGGGATTTGGTACAAGCTGGGCAGTGGGTGCTTCTGCAATCAGCTCCCAATAAAAACCTTGCACAGTGAGTCTCTAATGGTGTTCCCTGGTAGACAATACTTCACATGTGTTATCACAGCTCACTGCCAAAAGAATTAACTATGTACTGTGTGACTCCAATGGCAGAGGATTCTTGGAAGCTTGTATTTGAATTACTCCAGACTACCCCAAATGCTTTTTCTTTTTGCTAATTTTACTCTGTACCCTTTCACTGTAATAATATACCCATGAGTACAACTGTATGTAGAGTCTTGTGAATCCTTCTAGCAAAATCCTTCTATCAAGCTAAGGGTAAACTTGGGACTTGCAACATAAATATCTCCTGTCATCACTAGTATCTGACATTGAATTGGAAGTCCTAGCTTTTTCAATAAGGGGAGAGAGAGAGAGAGAGAGAGAGAGAGAAAAGGAGAGGGAGGGAGAGAGAGAAAGTAGGGAGGGAGGGAGAGTGAGAGAGACAGATCAAAATATTAAGGATAAAAAGAAATTGATGATTTACAGAAAAAAAAACCCGAAAGAATTTATAGATAAGGTACTGGGATAGATTATAATATGGTTGCTCACTATAAAATAAACAATAACAAAAAAAATCATTCATAAATACCAGCATAGAGATAATAAAATTAAAATGCTATTTAAATTGGCATGAAAAAGTCGTGCCCAAGAATAAATCTAACAAGAAATGTGCAAGACCCCCACTGAGAAAATTAGAGAGATATTAAAGAAGGCACAAATAAATGCAGAGATACAACACAACCAGGATTTAAAGATTCAATGCTAAAAAGATGTCTCATCACTCAAGTTAGTCTATAAAATAAATGGAACCCCAATCAAAATGCTCAGGTTGGGGCAGGAAGAACTATAAAACCAACAGGCTGATTTTTCCGATTTATAGAGAATTACAAAGAATACAGCAATACTTTAGAACAGTGGTCGGCAAACTCATTAGTCAACAGAGACAAGTATCAACAGTACAACGACTGAAATTTCTTTTGAGAGCCAAATTTTTTAAACTTAAACTATATAGGTAGGTACATTGTTATTAACTTAATTAGGGTACTCCTAAGGCTTAGGAAGAGCCACACTCAAGGGGCCAAAGAGCCGCGTGTGGCTCGCGAGCCGCAGTTTGCTGACCACGGCTCTAGAAAATGAACAAAGAGGGAGGAGTTACTCTATCAGATAGCAAGTTTCAATAAAAACAAATAAACAAAAAATTACAACAACAACAACAACAAAAACACACCGCTACAATAATTGGTGTGGATAGACAAGTGGGACAGTTAGCCAGAAACTGACCCAAGCATATATGGATGCTTGATATACGACAAACATGGTCTTGCAGAGCAATAATGAAAAGATGAACTCTTCAATAAATGGTGCTAGAAAAAGTGGATTATCCAAATGGAAAATTAAATGGGACCTCCACTCCCCATGTTACACAAAAATTAATTCCAGGTAGTTTACAGATATAAATGTGAGATGCAACACTAAAAGCTTTTAGAAAATAACTATGGGAGAACAACTTTATAACTTCCAGGTAGGTAAGGGTTTCTTTTATAAACACATAAAACTAACTATGAACAAAACATGATAAATTTGACTACATTAACATCAAGAACATTTATTCACCACAAGACACTATTGAGCGAAAAAAACCCAAAAACCAAAGTATGGAATAATATATTTATAGCACAGACAACCAACAACCAGCATCCAAGAAATACAAAGAATTCCTAAAAAACCAGTAAGAAGAAAGCTGATCAATGAAAAGATGAGCAAAAGCCTTAAACAGGCATTCCACAAAAGAGAAAATCCAAATGGCCAATGAAATATTTGAAAGGTGTTCAATCTCATTAGGAATTAGAGAACTGCAAATTAAAAACCACAATAAGATTATGCAGCCATCTAATGGACAAATTTTTTTAAAAATACATTTTTTTTTATTGATTTTAGAGAGGAAGAGAGAGGGAAAAAGAGATAGAAACATCAATGATGAGAATCATTGATCGACTGCTTTCTGCACACCCCAGACTGAGGATCGAGCCCACAACCCAAGTATGTGTTCTGACTGGAATCAAACTCTGATCTCCTGTCACAGGTCGACACTCAACTACTTAGCCACACCAGCTGGGCGACAAAATTTTTAAACTTTGACCACATCAAATATTGGACAGGATGTGACAATAGGGACATTTACACTCTATTGGGAGCTGGTATAACCACTTTGGAAAATGTTTTGGTAACACCTAGTCAAACTGAAGAGATGTACACCCCACAACAAAGCAATTCCACTCCCAGATATAAACCCCTGAAAAACATGTGCACATGCAAACTACAATTCACAAATAAACTGTTCATAGTAGCATTGTTTCTAATTTTTGTCTTTTGTTATTACAGAAAACTCAAAATCTACCAAAAAAAGAATGGATAAATTGTGGTACAGTCTTAAACTAGAAAACTATTCAGAAATAACAATGGATTAGAGAAGGGCACAAGGGGGAGCAGGGAACTTTTGAGAAGCAAGTGAATGTTCTAATTTTAGACTTGAATGGTAATTAGATGGATGTTAACTTTATAATTATTCATTAAACAGTGTATTTCGTTTATGCTTTTTTATGTGCAAGCCATACTTCACAAAAAGAAAAAAATTAAAGAGTAATTTATCTTTTAAGTAGAATTCTAATTAAGCTTAAGGAAAAAAGTTGATGCACGATAATCTTTCTTTCAGATACATGTAATGTCATGTCTGTACTAAAAACACCAATAAAACATGTTTAAAAGGTATTAAAATTCTGAAACTTCAATATTAAAATAGTGTCTGAAAAAATGAACATAATTCCATGACATCATTTAATATCATTAAAGAATTTCTGGAACAATAGCAGTTGCAAAATATTTCAAATATGTAAGCTTTAATTTTGAATAGTGCTCAATGAATGAAAAAAGGATGAACCCTAGCTGGTGCGCTCAGCTGGTTAGAGCATCATCCCATACACCAACAGGTCTTAGGTTGGATTCCCAGTCAGGACACATACCTAGGTTTTGGGTTTGGTCCTTAGTTGGGGCACGTATGAGAGGCAACAAATCGATGTTTCTCATTTTCTCTCTCTCTTCCTCCCTCTATCTAAAATCCATAAACATATGCTTGGATGAGGATTTTAAAAAAAGGGATGAAAGAGTATGAAAATTACGTGTATTGAAATAGCAAGTCCTATTAGCTATTCCTTTAAATCCATAATCTAATTGCTTCCTAATAATTCTAATAGCATAGCATTATCATCCCGTATCTGAAGCAACTGCCTTTAAACTGGTCTCGCAGCTTCCAATCTCCCACTCTTACCAGCTAAAGTCCATTTTCCAGACAGCAGTAAGAATGATCTTTCTAAAAGCAAACACTCTCAGAACCTTTCTATGCCTTCTAGTTTCACTCAGAATAAACTAGAACGAAAGTTCAACATTCTCACTTCAGTCGCTTTGCCCTTATTTTAATTCTTCAAACACACCAGCCTTGCTCCTGACTATCTTTACTTTTGTCTCTTCCTGGTATAGTCTTCCTCCAAATGTTCACGAGACTGCCTCTTTCTCATCATTCAGATCACCGCTTAAATGTCATCTCTAAAAGCAGCTTCTCCTGACCCCTGTATCAAAAATAGTACCCTCACAACCTCTTCCCAACAAACAGTATTCTCATTTTCTTTAACCTCCTGTGCCTTCTTTATTTTCCACATGCACTTAATTCCACCTGAAATTAAATATTTTTTTCTACTCAACTTCTGTGTCTCCCCTTACAATACAAGTTCCATGAGGTGAAGGCCTTTGTTTTGGTCAGTGCTGTATCCCTAGTAACTGGAATAGACTTCAGACCATAGTGGCCACCTAATACATTTTGTTGAGTGAAAAAAATGAATCTAATTAATTAAAAGGAATTCTAACTGGAAAAGATTAGAAGAAATACTTACATGTTTATTGCTTAATGATCTTTTCAATAAAGCATCTCTGGAAATATGGTCTGCTGTTCTTGCCACATCTTCCAAAAATCGATAATCTAAAAATTTCAAAACAGAAAAATAAACAAACGGCATATAGCAATGGCCAGGAAGCATCAATCTGCTATGCATAAGAAGGCTTACCACTTAGGAGATCCATTTCAGTAAACTGTTGTAATGAAACATAGGCAGTTTTATCTCGAACTCCATTACATGTCAGTTCTGCTTTGTGTTTCTTTACACAGGGCAAACTAAAGAGAAAAGAGGAGGCACTTTTATATTTTGAAGTAACAATGGTACAGAAAGAGATAATAAGGTAGGAAATTATCTATAACAATAAAAGGGTAATATGCTATCGAGACCAGATGTCTTCCGGACATCCTTCCTGACGAAGCTGGGGCCAGAAGGAAGCTAGCCTGGGCCTGGGTGCCTGCAGGTGGCACGAGGGAAGCCAGCCTGGGTCCCGGGTACCTGCAGGCAGCCAGAGGAGGGAAGCCCGGGTCCCGGAGGGAAGCCAGCGCCAGCAGCCAGGGGAAGGAAGGCCTACTCTTGCACGAATTTTCATGCATCGGGCCTCTAATATATATATATATATATACACATACACACACATACCTGCAAGAATGCCGCATACAACGTGGACATCTGTACTTGGCTTCTTCTGTACCACAAGTTTCACATCTACAAAGCGCACATGAAACGTAGTACATTATCAATTATTAATTCTACTTATTTGTTTATAAAATTTTAATCTGAGTCAATTACTTATCACAATCAATTTACAGGCATAGTGAATAAAATATATGAAAGTAACTCTGACAAAATACTCAACAGCTGTCAAACATTGTTAGAAAATTCTCTTCTAGGAAACTGTCCCCAAATGACTACATTTACAGTATTGTTAGCGATATGTAACTCAAGAAAATATGTATTAGATTTGTTTAAAAAAATCATCTCACTTTTGACTTCTTTTACTACTATCATCAGAGAAAGAGATGATTCCATGGCATTTTTAACTTGCAATTCCTGGCAATCTCTTAACGATGGTGTGTGTGCTATATCCAGAAGTTCAATCCATGAGTTATGTTTAGATATATTAGAGGCTCACACCCCAGTAAAACTGTGTAAGACTCAGTCCAATTCGGAGAACAGCAGTTGAATCTTTTTCCTCAACTACACACCCAACCTGGAATGGGCATCAGAATAACCTAGGTCTGCTATTACTACCTGTCTTCACCTGCTATTCTAGGACCTATTGCGTTCTAGATAGTGAAAGTCCCAAGAATCTGATCACTCTTTACTTCCTATGTCACTTGACCACACACAACTGGAAAAACAAATAAAAATAACGAATAGTCATGGTATCCTTAGAACACGAAACAACTGGATGCGTTTGAGTGCATTGTTGTATGATTTTAACTTAACCCACTTTGTCATTGTTAGTTTATTAGCCTTTTCCTCACCTCTATCCCCCCCTCAAACCAATACCGAGTCAAGGGCACATTAAGTCCAGCCAGAACCTGGTCCAGGGGTTTCTGGTCCCCAGGGTTTCCATCTCCTGACTTGCTCACGGGGCACCACCAACCTCACATATTTTCATTGAATCGGTTACCTGACAAGACCCTCCAGCCCCAATTCCTCGCTCCCCACTCCCACGACCCGGGTTCCAGGGACCCAACTTGTGCTTAATTTTCTGCACCTGCTGGTTGTGCAGTTGCCTTCCAACCAGACATCGGAGGACCCCGCAGCTTCATCCCCGCCCATGGATTCCCGAAGCCCTACCTTGACATGGCCAGTTTCCGCTTCGAGCCCGCGGGGCAACTTATCTGCGGCTCTTCTTTCACCTTCGTGTCATCCAGCGCTTCTTCCTTCGGGAAATACTTTTCTTCTTTCACACACACCTCATCCATCGTCTCTTCCTTTATGTTCTGAGCAAACACCATCTCTTCCTGTTTTATCTCCAAGTTATCTTTCCTCTCTTCCTTCACTTCTGGCCAGTCCATCACCTCTTCCTTCACCTTCACTTTCTCTTCCTTTATCTCTGGCCCATCCACCTTCTCCTCTTTCACCACCACACCGCCGTCCGCCTCCTGCTTCACCTCCCAGGTGTCCGGTTTCTCCTCCTTCACCTCAGGCCCGTCCTCCGCCTCCTGCTTTATCCACCGGCCGCCCAGCACACCTTCTTCCATTTCCGACCAGGTCGTATCTTCTAGCTTCACAGCCGTTGGAAACACCCGCGTTTCCTCTGCCCTCTGCGCACCCGCTTCTTCTCCATCCCCTATTTTCTCCATTCCTGTCAGCCCCTTCCCCGCCTCCCCCGCGCCGGGTTCGAGCGGCGGCCGCGCCCCCTCGGCTCCGCGCTGGAGACCGCCTCCCGACGTGGCTTCATTTTCAGCAGCAAAATCCATTAGCTCACGAGCCTGGGCCTCCGCTGCCACTCTATCCGTCAAGGTGGCTGCTCCACGCCGGCAGGTAAGACTTACAAGCGAGAAGAACTACAGAGGCCCACGTGCTACAGCAAGTCACAGGCCGTGAATGCCGACCCGGCGTATTCCTCCAGACGTCGTAAAGCAACGCTTCTGCGCCACGCCACTTCACGACTCTGAGAGATCTTTACGGCCCTGCGGAGGTCCCGCCCAGATCCTCGGAGAGAATTGGCGTGAGGCCACGCCCCACCGTGGTCCCGCCTTCAGGGCGGGCTTTGCCCAACATTTACCCTGGAGCGGCCGCCTCCGCCCCACCCTCTGCGCCTGATTACAAACTAGGATCCGGAGAGAAGCCGAACCCTAATCTTGGAATGGGAAGACCCACCCTGATCTGTATGAAGGATTAACTCTAATCTCGTATAAAAATGGGATGCATATGTTACGCCTCAACAAGCTTCAGTTCTTCACCTGTGCACTAGGGATGATGGTATTACAAATCTCTTAGTGTCACTGTGAAGATCAGATGGAATCGTGCGTGGAAATAAGCTAGCAGTGATGAAACAAACTCAGTATATGGTGGCTCTTATACTGGTAATCCAGATAGGTTTCCTGTAGAACAGAAGGCATAACTTTTATTCTGTCAATCCTTCTTAATAGCCCAAATCGTGGGTTTTGTTAGGTTTTGTTAGCAGGATTCTCTGCATATCTTTTAATTTTATTTTTCCCACCTCTTTATTGTTTCCAGATATTTTCTGGGAGGTTTCCCTAATTTCTACCTTACTAATATGTTATTTGATGGTATCCAATCTGTTTGTCAACCCATCCACTAAATTCATTTCAGTTGATATGTTTTTTCATAACCAGTATCTTCAGCTTTACAATATTCTCTCATATCTTTGTAGGTATTTCTTTTACTCGTTTAAAATGCATCACTTTTTTTGTCCATTAATTCTGCTTCTCTAGTACAAATTGTCCAGTGTTCTAACAAATTTTTACTCCTTAGATGCTGTAATATTTTCCTCTGTGATATCATACTTCTTTGGGAATATCAGCAACCTTAGCTATAATTCATACTGGAAAAGGGAGCATCAAAGCCCCAGTGATTTTTTGTTTGTTTGAGAGAAATGAAGAGGAGAGCGGATGAGTCTTAGGGTAGAAAATCTTTGGTGTTGCAATCTGGGCTCCACTTGTCCTAGTCTGCCCTTCCATGAGGAGAACATGTTACCCCTGCATTTGTCATCCCTTTTCCAAGAGCTACTGCATTCTGTAGCTAGACCCCAGGATGGAAGAAAGAGAATAAAATAACTGTTCCAAACTAACCTGTATTCATAGCTAGGAGCTTTATTGATGTTACTCTTCCTCCTTGGGCAGGTGCTGGGCTGGTCCCGCTGTTTTCTATGCCCACCTTGAGTTGGGGTGGGCTGTGATCCATCTAGGATAATGTGGATAGAAAGGGCACAATCAGAGATATCTCCTATTCTACCCCTTGCCTCCAACAGTGTCCATCAATGACTCCAGGCTTTCCTTTTCCCACCACAATGAGACCAAACTCCCTTTCATTTCCTAGGGGTTTCTCAGAACTTCTAAGTTAGGCTTCAAGATCCATCACCTCCTTCTCACTTACATAACATTTCAGATTGTCTTGGGGACTCCAGGAGGGAACAGTATTATTAGTTAAGAATGGGATTCTCCATAGTGAACTTTTAGAAAACAGTAACAGTAATACATTTCTTAAATGCTTTAAAGGTTGTTCCAATATCCTCCCCACTGGGCTTCCCATAACATTGCTCATATATTCTCAGGGTGCAAGAGGCTTCCTTATATTCACAATTTGAGGAAATGCAGTACTTCCCACATGCTTGTCCATGGACCCTTGCATCAGCATCACCTGTTATACTTGGTCAAAAACAGATTTCTGGGCTTCTCCTGGAGGTATTGAACCAAAACAGAGTGAGCTGTTGGGAAATATTTTCTTTTTAATTTTTAAAATTTTTATTTTCCCCCTATTTCTATGAGTTTATTTCTTTGTTTAATTGCTTCACCTTTTTCACCCCGCCCTCCAACTGCCTTCAGCCTGTTCTCTGTATCTATAAGTCTGTTTCTATTTTGTTTGTTAGTCTATTTTGTTCATTAGATTCTGCATATAAATGAGGTCATATGGTACTTGTCTTTCTCTGACTTATTTCCTTAGTTCACTTAGCATAATACTTTCCAGGTGTCACAAAAGGTAAGTTTTTTTTGTTGTTTTTTATGGCTGAGTAGTATTCTTTTGTGTAAATGTACCACAGCTTTTTTACCCACTTGACTACTGATGGCCACTTGGGCTGCTTCTATATCTTGGCTATCTATAATAATAACAGCATAATATACTAATTAGACCGGATGTCCTTCCATACGACCTTCCACACAAAGCCAGGGCTGTGAGGGAATCCTGGGTCCCGGGTGCCAGAGGGAAGCTGGTGCCAGTAGTTGAAGGAAGGAAGGCTTACTCTTGCACATATTTTGTGCGTTGGGCCTCTAGTTGTAAATAATGCTGCAGTGAACATAGGGGCACATATATTTTTTTGAATTAGTGTTTCAGGTTTAGTTGGGTATATTCCCAGAAATGGGATTGCTGGGTTATAAGGCATTCTATATTTAATTTTTTCAGATAACTCCATACTGCTTTTCTGCTGGGAAATATTTTTAACAAGTATCTCTGTGTGTACTTCTTATGTACATTCAAGTTATGGGTGAAGGAACAACTGCACTGTCCAATACGACAGCCACTAGCCACAGTGGCTATTGAGCCCTTGACATGTAGTCATCCAAATTGAGACATGCGAGAAGTGTAAAATGCACACCGGGTTATAAAGTCAGTACAAAGAATATAAAATTTTCATTAATAACATTTTTATATTG
Organism: Myotis myotis; assembly: GCF_014108235.1. Classification (NCBI taxonomy): domain Eukaryota; kingdom Metazoa; phylum Chordata; class Mammalia; order Chiroptera; family Vespertilionidae; genus Myotis; species Myotis myotis. The sequence continues at coordinate 63,153,074 of NW_023416324.1, forward strand.
ATTACATGTTGAAATGATAGTATTTTAGATATATTAGGTTTTGTATAATGCATTATTAAAATTAATTGTAACTGTTTCTATTTACTTTTTAAGTAATACATCTGGCTCACATATTTCTATTTAACAGTGCTATACTAGAAAATGTTATTAAAATTCAAATTTCAATTAGTTGGGGTTAACATAATGTGAATACTCAAGAATTAGCACTCTAATTTCAAACTATATTACAAAGTTATAGTAACCAAAATGGTATTGTACTGGCACAACAACAGATACATAGATTAATGGAACAGAATAGAGAGCCCAGAAATAAACCCACACCTATGTGGTCAATTAGCCTAAGACAAGGGAAGCAAGAATATAATGGGGTAAAGATAGTCTCTTCAATAAATGGTACTGGGAACACTGTACAGATGCATGCAAAACTGTGAAAATGAACTGGTTTCTTGCATCATACACAAAAATAAAGCCAAAATGAATTAAAGACTTAAATGTAAGACCTGAAACCATAAAACTGCTAGAAGAAAACATAGGCAATAAACTTTCTGACATCAATCTTGGAGTTTGTCTCCTGAGGCAAGGGAAACAAAAGAAAAAATAAACAAATAAAATTACATCAAACTAAAGAATTTTTGTCCAGCAAAGGAAATTATCTACAAAACAAAAAGATAACAAGCTGAATGGGAGAAGATATTTGCAAATTATGTGTCTGATAAGGGGTTAATATCCAAAATATATAAAGATGACTGATTGTTGTGGCTCAGAGGTTGAGCATCAACCTAGGAACCAAGAGGTCACCAGTTCGATTCCCAGTCAGGGCACATACCTGGGTTGCAGGCTTGATTCCCAGTAGGAGCCATGGAGGAGGCAGCCAATTGAAAATGTTCCTTTCTCATCGATGTTCCTGTCTCTTTCCCTCTCCCTCTCCCTTTCTCTCTCTCTGAAAATCAATAAAAACATATTTAAAAATCTATACTAATAAAAGGGTAATATGCTAATTAGACCGGGAGACCTTCCGGACATCCTTCCGGACAAAGCCATGGTGGCGGGGCAGAGGCAGAGGTGGTTAGGAGCAATCAGGCCAAGAGGGAAAGGCAGTTGGGGGTGATCAGGCTGGCGGGGGGCGGGGGGGTTGGCGTTGAGGGCAAGCAGGCCAGCAGGAGGGGCCAGTTGGGGGAGAACAGGCCGGTAGGTGGGGCAGTTGGGGGGAAGCAGGCCGGTGGGGGGGGGAGGGGCAGCTGGGGGTGAGCAGGCCAGCCGGCAGAGTGGTTAGGGGTGATCAGGCAGGCAGGCAGGTGAGTGATCAGGAGTCAGCGGTCCAGATTGCGAGGGGGATGACATCCACCAAGGGCTCCCAGATTGGAGAGGGTGCAGGCTGGGCTGAGGGACACCCCCCCGTGCACGAATTTCATACACCAGGCCACTAGTCTATAATAATAAAAGCATAATATGCTAATTAGGCCAGCTAGCTGAACAACCTTCTGGATGTCCTTCCAGATGACCTTCCGGATGAAGTCAGGGCTGCAAGGGCCAAGGCAAGTTGCTGCAGCTGCGAGGTCCGAGCACCTTGCATGAATTTTGTGCATTGGGCCTCTAGTATATGTATAAAGAACTTCAACTCAGGACCAAAGAAGAACACACACCCCAAACCAAACAATCTGGTTAAAAATGGGCAGAGGACCTGAAGAGACATTTTCCAAAGAAGACATACAAATGGCCAACAGACATATGAAAAGATGCTCAACATCACTATTCATTATTTGATTTGCAGGAAAATGCAAATCAAAACCACAATGAGATATTACCTGATACCTGTCAGAATGGCTATTATCAAAAAGTCAACAAGTAAGTGTTGGCAAGGATGAAGAAAAGTGAGGACCCTCATTTATTCACTGTTGGTTGGATTGTAAATTGGAAAAGCCACTATGGAAACAGGTGGGATGTTCCTAAAAAAAATGAAAAATAGAACCAGCATATGACCCAGCAATTCCACTTCTGGTCATTTATCCAAAGCAAACAAAAACGCTAATTCAAAAAGATGTATGCATTTCTATGTTCATTGTAGCATTATTTATACTAGCAAAGATATAGACACAGCCTAGGTATCCATGAATAAATGAATGGATAAATAAGATACACAAACAATGGAATATTATTCAGCAATTAAAAAAGAATGAAATCTTGCCATTTATGAAAACTTAGATATACCTAGAGGGTATTAGCTAAGTGAAATAAGTTAGAAAAAGACAAATACTGTATTATTTCACTTATATGTGGAATTAAAAAAAACACACAAAAATAAGACAAAGCAAAAACTGACTTATAGATACAGAAAACAAACTGATGGTTGTGAAAAGGGAGAAAAGTAAGGGGATATGAAAAAGGTGAAGAGAAATAAGAGGTACAAACTTCTGGTTATAAAATCAATAAGTGCCCTAGCCGGTTTGTCTCAGGGGATAGAGCATTGGCCTGCAGACTGAAGGGTCCCAGGTTCAATTCCGGTCAAGAGCATATACTGGGGTTGTGGGTTCGATCTCCAGTAAGGGGTGTGCAGGAGGCAGCTGGTCAATGATTCTCTCTCATTGATGTTTCTATCTCTCTCTTTCTCTTCCTCTCTCTGAAATCAATAAAAAACTATTTTTAAAAAATCAATTAAGTAACAGGGATGTAATATAAGGCACAGGGAATATAGTCAACAATCCTATCTAATAATAGACAAAGATTCAAATTGACCGTACCTTCGCTATGCCCATCATTGGCTAATCAGAGCGATATGCAAATTAATCGCCAATAAAGATGGCGGCAAATTTGCATATACTGGCTGGGAGCGAAGACTGCAGACACCATAGAAGGAAGCCAAGCAACGGAGCCCAGGTAGCGGAGATGGGCGGGAGAGAAGCAGCAGAGATGGGCGGGAGAGAAGCGGCAGAGAAGGATGGGAGAAAAGCGGCAGAGAAGGGCGGGAGAGAAGCCTCATAGAAGGGCGGGAGAGAAGTGGCAGAGACGGGCAGGTTAGGAGCGGCAGAGAAGGGTGGGGTAGGAATGGCAGAGACTCAAGCAAAGCCCTATTCTTGCAGAAATCTTCCTGCAAATGGGCCTCTAGTCCTATCTAATAATAGACAAACATGGTAATTACCCGTAACTTCGCTACCCTTCCCATTGGCTAATCAGGGCAATATGCAAATTAACTGCCAACCAAGATGGCCGGCAGCCAAGCAGCTGAAACGAACAGAAGGCTTGCTTGCTCCAGTGATGGAGGAAGCCAACATTCCCCGCCTACCGCTGCCGGCCTCTGAGCTGCAGTCTAAGAAACAATGTTGCAATTATAGAAGCTAAACAAGCTCCAGATACCTGCTTTCAGCCAGCTTTGGCCTCAGAGCTTACAACGGCAGTGATGGCAACAATGTTTCAATTATAGAAGCTAAAAAACCCCCAGATACCTGCTTTCAGCCAGCCACAGCCTCAGAGCTGGAGCTGGGCCTCAGAGCTGGAGCCGGCTCTCAGCTCCAGTGACAGCTATAGAAGGTAAATAAATTCCAGAATAAAAACAAAACAAAACAAAACAAAAACAGAAAAAAAGGAGAGGCTGGGAGCTTCAGTTGCCCGCCAGCCTGAAAACAGCCCTCAGCGCCTCACCCAGACTGGCCAAGCACCCCAGTGGGGACCCCCACCCTGAAGGGGGTGTGACCAGCAGCAAACAGCCATCATGCCCTCATCCAGGCTGGCCAGGCACCCAAATGGGACCCCCACACTGATCCAGGACACACTTCAGGGCAAACCAGCCGGCCCCCACCCTGTGCACCAGGCCTCTATCCTATATAGTAAAAGGGTAATATGCAAACTGACCCTAACAGCAGAAGGACTGAGAATGACTGGTCACTATGACACACACTGACCACCAGGGGGCAGATGCTCAATGCAGGAGCTGCCCTCTGATGGTCAGGGTGCTCTCACATGGGAGGAGCTCTGCTCAGCCACAAGCCAGGCTGATGGCTGCCAGTACAGTGGTGGTGGTGGGAGCCTCTCCTGCCTCCTCAGCAGTGCTAAGCATGTCCGACTGCAGCTTAGGTCTGCTCCCCGCTGGCAAGTGGGCATCCCTCGAGGGCTGCCGGGCTGCCAGAGGGATGTCTGATTGACATCTTAAGCCCAATCCCCTGGGGAGCGGGCCTAAGCCAGCAGGTGGTCATCCCCTGAGGGGTTCCAGACTGCGAGAGGGCACAGGCCAGGCTGAGGGACCCCCCTCCCCCCCAAGTGCACAAATTTTTGTGCACTGGGCCTCTAGTATATATATAAAGCCCTAATATGCAAATAGACCGAACAGCGGAACAACAGGGTGCTATGACGTGCACTGATCACCCTGATCACCTGATCAGGGCTTGCTGGCCTACCTCCTGGTCCTCTCTCCCTGGCCGGCAGGCCCCAATTGCCCAATGGGGAATGGGGAAGGGGGTGGCAGTGGACGTCGGCAGTGCCAGGCCAAGGAAGGTGTGGGTGGGGGGTGGGGCCAGCTGCTGGCAGCTGGAGGGAAGCCTGGGTCCTGGGTACAAGTAGCTGGAGGGAAGTTGGTGCCAGCAGCCAAGGGAAGGAAGGCCTATCCCTGCATGTATTTCATGCATCAGGCCTCTAATATTATAATAATTTTGTACAGTGATAGTTACTAGACTTATGCTGATCACATCATCCTATCTAATAATAGATAAACATGGTAATTGACCGTACCTTCACTACACCTCCCATTGGCTAATCAGCAAGATATGCAAATTAACCGCCCTCTTTGTTGGCACGAAATGGTGGAGCGAAGACTGAAGGCGGCTCCAGCTGGAGCAACGAAGGCTTGAAGGCGGCTCTGGCTGGAACGAAGGCCTGGGTCCCGGGTACTGGAGGAAAACCGGTGCCGGCAGCCGGGGAAGGGAAGGCCTATTGCACGAATCTTTTCGTGCAACAGGCCTCTAGTCCTATCTAATAAAAGAGAAACATGGTAATTAACCATAACTTCGCTACCCTTCCCATTGGCTAATCAGGGAGATATGCAAATTAACCGCCAACAAAGATGGTGGCTAATTTGCATACATAGGCGCAATGATGGGAGGCAAAAGGGGAAAGACGGAAGAACGGTGGCAGGCAAGGCTGCCTTTGCCCACCACCCCCAGCTGGTGATCACCAACGGAAAGCCCGGTAGCAGGCCAGGTGACAGCCCTGGCTGGGGGTGCCGGTGATCACCATGGCAATCGGAGGAAGAGAGAGCTGGGGTGCAGGACCCTCGGGGCCAGGGGTGCCGGCTGGCCTGCGGCCCCCTGATCTGCGATGGCGAAGGGAGGGGCGGGGCCCCAGGCACTGGGTGCAGCTGTGCCTGCGGTCTCCTGATCTGTGATCATGAAGGGAGAGACGGGGCTGCAGCCGTGCCTGCGGCCCCCGGATATGCAATCTCGAAGGGAGAGGCAGGGAAACAGGCATGGCAGCACCCTGGGCACCCGGGTGCAGGCCCCGGGTGCAGCTGAGCCTGCGGCCCTCTCGAAGGGAGGGGCAGGGCCACAGGCACAGCTGCACCTGGGGGACTGGGTGTAGCCGTGCCTGCGCCCCGGATCTGCAATCCTGAAAGGAGAGGTGAAGCAGCACAGGCACGGCAGCACCGTGGGCACGGGGTGCAGTCCCAGGGTGCAGCCCTGCCTTCAGCCCTCTGATCTGCTATCACGAAGGGAGGGGCGGGGCCGCAGGCATGGCGGCACCCAGGGCTCCGGGTGCTGAGGTGCCTGTGGTCCCCTGATCTGAGATCGGGAAGTGAGGGGCGAGGTACAGGCACAGCTACACCCGGGGGACCTGATCACATCCCCGACGAGGCAGGGAGGGATCCAGAACACGTGGAAGCCAGGTCTTTTTTTTTCTTCTTAGATTGTTTAATTATTTATTACAAATAAACGGTGGTTTCACATCTGTCAAAAACGGGTCCTCTTTTTACACGGGTGTGCAGGTTCTGGTGTACAAGAAAGGGTCATGTGCTTAGTTCGTCCATGCAAAGCTCACAGGCACATCACTAAATACTTTAAAAATAGAAGGATCTCCTTTTGAATCAATCTGTTTAGATTCATGATTAGTAAAACAGTATGGAACTAATGAAATACAGTGATAGGAATTAGGAAGTGTGACACTGATGGTTCTGGGCATGTGAAGGGTGAGGGACAGAAGGGTATGCATGGTCTTCCCTTCAGTTCTGCTGGAGAGATGAGCTCCGAGTGCCCAAGCTGCTCCATGCCCAGAGGAGGTGGGTGTGGTCAGTGGCTCTGTTTCAGAACTTCCTGCCAAGCAGAGAGCTTACCTGACCCACAGGAACCTTTTTACTCCAGAAAACAGAAACAGCCAGTTCCCAATGGGCGTGGGAAAACCAGTGTACCCTCCTGTGCACGGCATCCTGATGGGGTGATGGGGGAGGTAGGCGAGGGGAGCAGTGCAGAGTTGTTAGGCAGCTGGAGTGGGAGTGGAAAGGCCATGAAATGTCCACAGTCCTGGCTGTGCCCACGGCCTGGGCTGCTCCTCCAGGCACTGGCTGTGGGATTAGGGCTGATTCTCTCGGGAAGGGAATATTCCATGGGTGGAAGATTTACAGGCTCAGGGTGGGACGTGTGTTAGTTTGGGACAAATCCCTCAACATTCTTGCTGCCAAGCCCTCAAAGGAATGAGGCAGAGGCACCCCTCACCCCCAAGACCCCTTTGTGGACATTTTAGCATCGACATGATTTTTAATCCCTTCAGGGAGACTTTCTATCCTGCAGTCCCATCCCACCCCACTGTTGCTCTTTGTCTGCCAACTGGGTCGAGCATCAAGGGGAAGGGGGGTTTATACTCACTGAAAGACTACTGATCCTACCGGGAAACAAACCTGTTTACTGTACTATTGTAAATATCATACCCTTTATATCCTGTATATTGGCTTCTTTTAAATAAAGTGAAATGTCTTAGAGAGAAAAAAAAAAAGGCAAGGCAGGGCGGGACCCAGAAGACCCATATGGGGAGTGCCACTCAGCCAGAAGCTGGCTCATGGCTGGCCAGCACAGTGGTGGTGGCAGGAGCCTCTCCCACCTCCGTGGCAGCACTAAGAATGTCCAACTAATGGTTTAGGCCTGATCCCTTGGGGGCCTAAGCCTTTAGTCGGACATCCCCCAAGGGCTCCCTGGCTTCCAGAAGGATGTCTGACTGCAAGGTTAGGCCTGATCCCCCGGGGAGTGGGCCTAAGTCAACAAGTGGACATCCTCCAAGGGGTCCTGGACTGTGACTGGGCACAGGCCAGGCTGAAGGACGCCCCCCCCCCCCCCGCACAAATTTTTGTGCACCAGGCCTCTAGTCCTATATAATAAAACCCTAATATGCAAATCAACCAAATGGTGAAATGACTGGTTGCTATGACACCCACTTACCACCAGGGGGCAGATGCTTAGTGCAGGAGCTGCCTCCTGGTGGTCAGTGTGCTCTGAGTGATGCTCAGCCAGAAGCTGAGCTCATAGCTGGTGAGTGCAGCAGCAGTGGCAGGAGTCTCTCCTGCCTCCGCAGCAGCATTAAGGACCCCTCAGGGGATGTCGGATTGCCAGCTTAGGCCTGATGTCTCCGGCAGTCCGACATCCCCTGAGGGGTCCCGGACTGCGAGAGGGTGCAGGCTGGGTTGAGGGACCTTCCCCCCCCCCCAGTGCATGAATGTCGTGCATGAGGCCTCTAGTTACTAATAACGAACTACAATGTTTGCTAATGACTGATTACTGTAATCGTGTTGCATTCATTTCCCTTATGCGCCTTACGCACAGGTGCACCATTTCTCTCCACTAATACTAGCAGCGAATATTTTAGCAGCCAATTGCCACATCATTTGTCTTGGACTGACTTGTTTGGTGTGCGCAACAGGAAATATTTCGCTTTCAGAGAACAAGAAAAATAGGCTTATTTGCATTCTGTTTATTAATTTTTGCAGTTATTCCATGTTTGGTAAGTTAATGTTCAAGAAAAAGTATTAATTTTTATTAAAATGTTCTATAATTTTATGTTAACAATTACTCATTTATTTCAGCCCTTTGTATTCAGCATGTCTGTATCGAAACAAACCTACGTTTCTATGAAAATTGAAGCTTTTGTTTTTTTGCGGCCCACATAAACTTAAACCTTGTTTATTTGGCCCATGTTAGCCTTTGAGTTTGACATGCTTGCCCTAACTGGAATTGAACCTGCCACTTTTACATGTATGGGACAACATGAAACAGAGCCACACTGGCCAGGGCATAATTTAAAAAATTAGGTAAGTGTGTTAATTCACTTACTTTGTTAATTCAGTCAATAAATATTTGTCTCTTCAATTCAGAATCCAAACTGCAGTCTGAGTGTCTTTGCAAATCACGTGTGATGATGTCAGTCAAGTCCTTAAAATCCTTCAACACCTAATTGCTGCTCTTAGAGAAAAGAATTAAATCCTTATTATGGTCTTGCAAAGATTCCTCATATTCTGGCCCATATCTTCTCTTCAGCCTCATCTCTAATTAGTCATCCTTCAGATATCAAGTAAGCATTACTTCCCTAAGCAAGCATTCCTTATTCCTTAGCCACTTCTCCTCCGCCATGCTCCAGCTTAGGTCAGAGGTGTGTGTGTGTGTGTGTGTGTGTGTGTGTTTCAGAGTACCTATTTCTAGTTGTAATTATATATTCACTAGAGGCCCAGTGCATGAATTTGTGCATGGGTGGGGTTCCTCAGCCTGGCCGGCGTTTGGGGCCAATCGGGGCCATCTCGCCCAGTCCCAATCAGGGCTGATTGGGGCCAGCCAGCGGGTGGGGTGGGACCACAAGAGGTTGGCCAGCCAAGGGAAGTTGACTGTGGGAGCACACTGACCACCAGGAGGAAGCTCTTGCATTAAGTGTCTGCCCCGTGGTGGTCAGTGAGCATCATAGCAACCAGTTGTTTGGTCGACTGGTTGTAACGGTTGCTTAGGCTTTTATACATATAGATAGGTATTACCATTCGATTATCATCAGTTTCTCTCTTAGATAGTAAGCTCTTTGAGCACAGGGACCTTGCCTGTTTTGCTCAGTTTGAATTCTCAACTCGGAGTACAGTGTCTAGTTCACAACATGCAATAAAACATGAAGACATGAAGGACTTGAACACTCATGTGCATCATGCACTGTGCTATACTGTGTGATTATAAACATTAAAGTCTGAACTGTGCCTTCAGGGAGGCCACTGTTTAATGAAGGGAGACAAACATGTGAAGCACAATAATAACACCTTGAAGAAAGTGCAGAATATGTTATGTGACCTAAAGAAGAAGTAGCATATATTCCTTTGTGGGGAAAGTTAGGAAAGTTTTCCCAAGGAGTCTTGAAGAATGAATAAGAATTAGCCAGGAGGACAAGGAAGGAGACCAGACAGAGGACTGAAAAAAGTGCAGTACATTCAGATTATTGGATATTGTGTGTTCATTAGGAATGGCTGGAGTATATTGCCTCTGATAAAGGAGGAAGAGAAAGAAGGCTGACAGGTAGTCAGAGGCCAGGTCACTGAGGCCTTATAAGCCTTTCAGAGAAGCTTGCATTTCTTCATCCTATCGGTGATCAGAGCCAGATTTATTTCCTGAGGTTGGGTTCCGAGGTTGGGATGCAGAAGTAAGTGGTCAGGGAATAAACCACAGGTTGGTTCTGGGTACGATTATTCTTTAGCAGGGGAGCATGACATACCATGACTTGGATGGGCCTATTACTACAACACAAGTAACTATTTCTAAATAATTGACTGGACCTATTATTGGCATAGCATGATTTGGGTCAAACACATAAATCATAATTTAGGAGGTTCAATCATAATTGATGAGTCTTTAGAGAATCCAAGAGATGAAATCCAGGACCTAGGAAAAGAAGGCCTACACTATTTGTTGCAAGAGAAGAACATGAAATAGATTTCTAAAAAGATTTCAGGATTTTTTTTTTTAATTTTAAAAAGTATTTATTACCTTTTTAATACCGGAAGCCTGAATTCAGTAAGTGTAACTAGCCAGAATACTTAGTAATAAAACCAAACTAAATAAATTCCAACTATGAAACCAAAAACTTCTTGTTTATTAATTGTTTTATACAAAATTTAAAAAATATTTTCATTGTAGGAAGACTGAAAGAAAAATACATAGTAATTTTTTGTTTTATATTGAATTATGTAGGAAATATTTGAAAACAATTAAAAATTACTTGAATTGTGAATATTTTATATAGTATGTTGGCATTTGTATTGGTAGTTAAATGGTTCAACCTCTTATACAGATGTTCAAGTGAGAAACAGTGAATGCAGTATCAATAATGTTTAAATAATGTTTTCATTTTCTCATAGTTAAGGAAGATCTTTATCCCTTCATGAAGAATGTCCTTTTTATGAAACTGGGTTTCAGTGTTTACTTCAGGAACTGAGAGGTTTTCTTGAATTTCAACTCTAAATGTGTCCTGAACTAGTCACTTAGTAAAATTAAATTATGTGTAATGGATTGTTACTGAGATCATTTTTTTGTACTTGTGTGCTGTCCTAGAATTCCACTGTGAGGTGCAGCCAAGACGATTGCTCAGATTCCCCATCAGTTGGTCTACTCTATAGAGGTGCCATTTTTTCTAATTTGGTTTTGAATTATACCAGTATTTGAATTCAAAGCACACAGATTGCATAATTGTGTACCCAGGCTGAGGTGATAACTTCATCATACCAATGTCAGAGCCAACTACTATGTAGGTCATGGTGAAAAAGTTATGCTTTAATAGGGCAGAGCACTGTGCATTGAAGCTTTAGCTGACACTTACTTTTGAACTATAAAAAACTGCTAGCCATGTGTGGAAGGGCCAAAGTCATATGTGTGGGCCAGAAAATGAGGTCTGCCAAAGTGTCTGCTGCCAAACACCGTGCTCCTACCGCTCAGGTCACACCTATGCCACTAGCGGCATGCCCGCTCTTTGTTTATTGTGCAGTCATCAAACAAGCAAGAAAAAACACACAAATACACCTTTTTGCTTCTTATAGAAAGAACTACATTTATGTTTCATTCCAGGTAAAAAGCAGGGATAGATCTAGGTTCATGAGATCTGAGGCTCATACAATTTAGCGTCTTTTTTATGAATCAAAAATTATTAAAAGAATTAAAAAGTTATTGTACTTTTGCAAACTTTACAGACATATGTCCATGTGAAGACATCTTAAAGGCCACGATGGGGCTCTAAGGCTTACATTCATTTGCCTCGCAGTAGCTCTGCCTCTGCAGAAATGGTAATTTAGGTAAACTTAATAGAATTTTAAAATTAATTTGCTGTACCTTTTAGGCTTTAGTGTAATGTGCTAAATTATTTCACCAATAGGAAAATGTTTTTACAGTGTAAATTGTGAATTTAAAGATTTTATCTGTCTGTGTGTACATTTTTTGTTTGTTTTGGGTATTTGTGCCATTACTAAATTAGAATTTTTTAAAATATATTTTATTGGTTTTTTACAGAGAGGAAGGGAGAGAGATAGAGAGTTAGAAACATCGATGAGAGAGAAACATCGATCAGCTGCCTCCCGCACATCTCCCACTGGGGATGTGCTCACAACCCAGGTACATGCCCTTGACCGGAATCGAACCCGGGACCTTTCGGTCTGCAGGCCGACGCTCTATCCACTGAGCCAAACCGGTTTCGGCAATTAGAATTTATATAACAAGAAATTATAGGAGAAAATCGTTGCACTGTGATGATATAGAATCTTTTAGACCTGAACTCAACAAACCACAAGTAGTATAAATATAAAGTAAATACGTAGGCATTTTATAGAGAAAACAGTGAAAGCCAAGGAAAGATAAAAAGAAATCTTGAAAGAAGCAAGAGAAAGATGACATATTACATATAGGGAACACCAATATAAATGATGGTTAACTTCTCATTACAAACAATAGAGACCAGAGACTTATCTGATTTACTTATCCAAGCTGCTGGAAAAAAATGCAACCAAGAATTCTATATCCAGAGAAAATATTTTTCAAAAATAAAGGAGAAATAAAGACAAAAAACAGAATCACCAGCCATCCTACACTATAAGAATGGTAAAGGAAATTCTTCAGATGAAGGGGAATGACACCAGATGGTAACTTAAATCTTCAGAAATATATTTAATTTTACTTTTACAATTAAAAAATATATATAAATATTTAAAGAAAAAGTTATAATCCTATATTGTTGGATTTATAATACATGCAGATGTACCATATCTCTATATATAAAGAACCAGGGGTCGTCACATCTGAAACAACCGAATGGACGACAGAACAGACTGAGTGGGGCGACAAGGCCAGCAGGGGGGTTAGTGAGGGACGACCAAACGACTGAGCAGCAGGCTGCGTGGGGCAACTAGACCAGCAGAGGGGCCAGTGTGGGGCAACCAGGCTGGCAGAGGAGGGCAGTGAGGGGCGACCAGGCTGGCAGAGGGGGGAAGTGGGGGGAACCAGGCTAGCAGACGGGGCAGTAAGAGGCGACCAGGCTAGCAGGGGCGGGGGGCAGTTAGGGACAACCAGGCTAGCAGAGTGGGGCAGATGGGGGTGATCAGGCTGGCAGGGGGGCAGTAAGGGGTGACCAAGCTGCTGGTTGGGGGGCAGAAGGGGGCAACTAGGCTGGCAGGGGGGCAGTTAGGGGTGATCAGGCTGGCAGGCAGGTGAGCAGTTAGGAGCCAGTGGTCCCAGATTGTGAGAGTGATGTCTGACTGCAGATGTCTAAACCAGCATTTGGACATCCCCTGAGGGGTCCCAGATTAGAGAGGGTGCAGACAGGGCTGAGGGGACCGCCCCCTTGTGCACAAATTTCATACACTGGGCCTCTAGTGTGACAATAATATCTCAAAGAATGAGGAAATTAAGGGGAAGTATATTGTCACAGGGTTCCCATATTTTACCTTTTTTTTAATATTTATGGCCAAGTAATATTCCACTGTGTGTGTGTGTGTGTGTGTGTGTGTGTGTGTGTGTATATATATATATATTTATAGTACCACCACTTTTTTATCCAGTTGTCTATTGATGGGCACTTAGGTTGTTTCCATATCTTGGCTATTGTAAATAATGCTGCAATTAACATAGAAATGCACATATTTTTTCAAATTAGTGTTTTGAATTTCTTTAGCTATATACACAGAAGTGGAATTTCTAGATCATAAGGTAGTTCTATTTTTAATTTTTGAGGAATCTTTATTCTATTTTCCATAGTGGCTGCACCAATCTGCATTTCCACAAACAATTATGAGGGTTCATTTTACTCCACATCCTCACCAAGAGTTTTTGTTTGTTGATTTATTGATAACAGCCATTCTGACAGGTGTGTGATGATATCTCATTGTGGTTTTAATTTGCATTTCTCTGATGATTAGAGACATTGAGCATTTTTTCATATGTCTATTGGCAATTTGTATGTTCTGTTCAGAGAAAAATGTATTCAGGTCCTCTGCACATTCTAAAAATAGGATTATTCTCTTTTTTATGGTGTTGGTTTATGAGTTCTTTATGTATTTTGGATTTATCATTGGTGAATATTTTCTTCCATTCAGTAGGTTGTCTTTTCATTTTGATGGTAGTTTCCTTTCCTGTGAAAAAACTTTCAGTTTATTGTAGGGAGAACCAAGATGGCGGCATAGGTTAACGCCGGAGTTTGCTGCCTTGAACAACTACTTCAAAAGTGAAACTAAAAGACGGAAGGGACATCACCCAGAACCACAGGAACGCTGGCTGAGTGGAAGTCCTACAACTAGGAGGAAAGAGAAACGCATACGGACACTCAGAGGAGGCGCAGTGCTGAAGTCAAATTCTGAGGTGCGGAGTGCGCGGAGCGGGCTGGCGGCGGAGGGCGCGGTTGGCGTTTTCAATCGGGAGGGAGTCGTAGACTCTGAGCTCCAGATACGGGGGAGTCTCTAGGGACCCAGACTCAAACGGGAGAAGCGGGACTGTCTGGCTTCGGTCAGAGCGAGTGCAGCTTTCTCTCCGAGCTTTGCAGCGGGTGCTGGGACTCAGAGAGGCAGAGCCCCTGGGGACAGGACTGAGAGCCACCATAACTGCTCTCTCCGGCCCACCCTGTTGATCCTGTGCGACCCGCCCCGCCCAAGCCCTGCACACAGGCATTTGCCGGATAGCCTCAGGCAAAGGCTAGATTAGCACCTCCCTAGAGGACAGAAGTTCTCTCACCGCAGACACAGCTGATTCTCATAGCCACCTGGCCTGGAGGTCAAACCCTCCCTGGTATTAGCTACAACAAGGTTTAACGATAAGACTGCGAACAAAGACCACCAGGGGGTGCACCAAGGAAGCATAACAAAATGCGGAGACAAAGAAACAGGACAAAATTGTCAATGGACGATATAGAGTTCAGAACCACACTTTTAAGGTCTCTCAAGAACTGTTTAGAAGCCGCCGATAAACTTAATGAGATCTACAAGAAAACTAATGAGACCCTCGATGTTATATTGGGGAACCAACTAGAAATTAAGCATACACGGACTGAAATAACGAATATTATACAGACTCCCGACAGCAGACCAGAGGAGCGCAAGAATCAAGTCAATGATTTGAAATGCGAGGAAGCAAAAAACACCCAACCGGAAAAGCAAAATGAAAAAAGAATCCAAAAATGCGAGGATAGTGTAAGGAGCCTCTGGGACAGCTTCAAGCGTACCAACATCAGAATTATAGGGGTGCCAGAAGATGAGAGAGAGCAAGATATTGAAAACCTATTTGAAGAAATAATGACAGAAAACTTCCCCCACCTGGTGAAAGAAATGGACTTACAGGTCCAAGAAGCGCGGAGAACCCCAAACAAAAGGAATCCAAAGAGGACCACACCAAGACACATCATAATTAAAATGCCAAGAGCAAAAGATAAAGAGAGACTCTTAAAAACAGCAAGAGAAAGAAACTCAGTTACCTACAAGGGAATACCCATACGACTGTCAGCTGATTTCTCAACAGAAACTTTGCAGGCCAGAAGGGAGTGGCAAGAAATATTCAAAGTGATGAATACCAAGAACCTACAACCAAGATTACTTTATCCAGCAAAGCTATCATTCAGAATTGAAGGTCAGATAAAGAGCTTCACAGATAAGGAAAAGCTAAAGGAGTTCATCACCACCAAACCAGGATTATATGAAATGCTGAAAGGTATCCTTTAAGAAGAGGAAGAGGAAGAAAAAGGTAAAGATACAAATTATGAACAACAAATATGCATCTATCAACAAGTGAATCTAAGAATCAAGTGAATAAATAATCTGATGAACAGAATGAACTGGTGATTATAATAGAATCAGGGACATAGAAAGGGAATGGACTGACTATTCTTGGGGGGCAAAAGGGTGTGGGAGATGCGGGAAGAGACTGGACAAAAATCGTGCACCTATGGATGAGGACAGTGGGTGGGGAGTGAGGGCAGAGGGTGGGGCGGGAACTGGGAGGAGGGGAGTTATGGGGGGGGGAAAAAAGAGGAACAAATGTAATAATCTGAACAATAAAGTTTTAATTAAAAAAAATTAAAAAAAAAAAAACTTTCAGTTTATTGTAATCTCATTTGTTTATTTTTTCTTTTGTTTCCCTTGCCCGAGGAAATATATAAAAATATATTACTGAGAGCAATGTCAAAGAGTATATTTTCTTCTAGGAGTTTTATGGTTTTGGATCTTTCATTTAAGTCTGTAATCCATTTTGAGTTTATTCTTGTGTATGGTGTAAGAAGATGGTCTAGTTTCTTTTCTTTTCTTTTCTTTTTTTTTTGCATGTATCTGTCCAGTTTTCCCAAGACCATTGATTGAGGAGACTGTCTTTACCCCATTGTATATTCTTGCCTCCTTTGCCAAATATTAATTGACCATATAGATGGGGTTTATTTCTGGACTATTCTGTTCCATTGATTCATGCATCTATTTTTATGCCACTGCCTAGGATGGTTAATTTTGTGTCAATTTTTACTGGCCAGAGGGTTACCAGATTAAAAAGTATTTCTGGGTGTTTCTGGATGAGACTAGCATTTGAATCAGTGAACTCAGGAAAACTGCCTGCCCCCATGTGGTGGGCATCCTTTAATACATTGAGGGCCTGACTAGAACAAAAGGCAGAGTAAGGAATAATTTGCCCCTTTTTGCTGTTTGTCTAACTGTTTGAGTTAGAATATCTCAGCTTCTGTGACTCCTGGCTGGGTTTGAAATGACTGGCCCCCCTGGTTCTCAGGCCTTTGGACTTATGTGAATTACATCATGGGCTTTCCTGGCTCACCAGCTTGCAGACAGCAGATCATGGGACTCCTTAACTTCTACAATCATGTGAGTCCATTTGTCACAATAAATCTCCATATAATATATAAATATGTTATTAATATATATAAACATACATTATATATAATAACAATTATATGTTATAAAATCTCTATCTCTATCATCTCTATCTCTATCTCATCTCAATCTCTATGTCTATGTCTATGTCTATGTCTATGTCTATGTCTATGTCTATGTCTATCTCTATCTCTGTCTCTATCTCTATCTCTATCTCTATCTCTATCTCTATCTCTATCTCTATCTCTCTCTATCTCTGTTCCTGCTTCTATTAATCTGGAGAATTTAATTTATTTATTTATTACATTTTAAATATATTTTATTGTTGAAAGTATTACATATGTCTCCTTCCCCCCCCCCCGCCCCATTGATTCCTCCCTGCCCGTTCCTGCTCCCAACACATGTTCTCAACCCCATATTGTCTGTGTCCATTCGTTATACTTATATGCATGCATATAAGACGTTTGGTTGACACCCCCCCCCCAAGCCTTCCCTCTGAGGTTTGATGGTCTGTTTGATGCTTCTATATCTCTGGATCTATTTTTGTTCACCAATTTATGTTGTTCATTATATTCCACAAATGAGTGAGATCATGTGATATTTATCTTTCTCCAACTGGCTTATTTTGCTTAGCATAATGCTCTCCAGGTCCATCTATGCTATTGCAAATGGTAAGAGTTCTTTCTTTTTTTTACAGCAGCATAGTATTCCATTCTGTATATGTACCATTGTTTTTTAATCCACTCACCTGCTGATGGGCACTTAGGCTGTTTTCACATCTTTGCTATTGCAAATTGTGCTGCAATGAACATAGGGGTGCATATATTCTTTCTGATTGGTGTTTCTGATTTCTTGGGATATAGTCCTAGAGGTGGGATTACTGTGTCAAATGAGAGTTCCATTTTTAACTTTTTGAGGAAACTCCATACTGATTTCCACAGTGGCTGCACCAGTCTGCATTCCCACTAGAAGTGCACGAGGGTTCCTTTTCTCCACATCCTTACCAGCTCTTGTAGTTTATTGATTTGTTGATAATAGTCATTCTGACAGGTATGAGATGGTACCTCATTGTTGTTTTGATTTGCATCTCTCGGATGATTAGTGACTTTGAGCATATTTTCATCTGTATCTTTGCCTTCTGTATGTCCACTTTTGAAAAGTGTCTATTTAGATCCTTTGCCCATTTTTAATTAGATTATTTATCTTCCTTTTGTTAAGTTGTGAGTTCTCTATAAATTTTGGAGATTAAATCCTATTGGATGTAACATTGGCAAATATGTTCTCCCATGCAGTAGGCTTTCTTGTTGTTTCATTGATGGTTTCTTTTTGTTGTGCAGAAGCTTTTTATTTTGATGTAGTCCCATTTATTTATTTTCTCCTTAGTTTCTATTGTCCTAAGAGATGTATCGATAAAGATATTGATACAAGACATGTCTGATATTTTGCTGCCTATGAATTCTTCTAACATTTTTATGGTTTCCCACCTTACGTTTAAGTCTTTTATTCATTTTGAGTTTATTTTTGTGTATGGTGTAAGTTGGTGGTCTAGTTTCACTTTTTTGCATGTATCTGCCCAATTTTCCCAACACCGTTTATTGAAGAGACTGTCTTGACTCCATTGAGTGTTCTTGGCTCCTTTGTCAAATATTAATTGAGCATAATGGCTTGAGTCAATTTCTGGGTTCTCTGTTCTGTTCCACTGGTCTGTATGTCTGTTCTTGTGCCATTCCTAGGCCGTTTTGAGAATAGTGGCTTTGTAATATAGCTTGATATCTGGTATTGTGATCCCTCCACGTTTTCTTCTTTCTCAGGATTGCTGTAGCTATTCAGGGTCTTTTTTATTCCATATGAATTTTTGGACAGTTTGTTCTAGGTCTGTGAAATATGCTATTTGTATTTTAATGGGGCTTACATTGAACCTATAGATTGCTTTGGGTAGTATGGACATTTTAAAGATGTTGGTTCTACCAATCCATGAACAAGGTATATTCTTCCACTTGTTTATATCTTCCTCTATCTCTGTTTTCAATGTCCTATAGTTTTCTGAGTACAAGTCTTTTACCTCCTTAGTTAAGTTTACTCCATGGCATCTTAATTTTTTTGGTGCAATGGTAAATGGAATTTTTTTTAGTTTCTCTTTTTGTCAGTTCATTATTCTATATAATAAAAGGCTAATATGCAAATAGAACAAACGGTGGAACAACTGGAACAACAAAACAACTGGTTGCTATGACGTGCGCTGACCACCAGGGGGCGTGTATGACCATGGTGGGCTTTGGCTGCGGTGGGATGGTGGAGCAGGTGAGCAGGGGCACCAGACCAAGGCAGGGCACCAGTTGCTGTCATCGGGCCAGCCTCTGGTGGTTACTGAAAATTCTTTGCTTCTGCGCACCATGGTCCCACGTGGTATTCACACCTGCTGCCAGTGCCTGGTGCCAGTCCCGATCACTCAGCACCATCAGTGGGTGTGAGCAGTGGCTGCCAGCCCTGATCTCCCCTGAAGGCTTCTCCACCTCCCCCTGCTCCTGAGGGGCGATTGGGGCAGCAGCCGCAGCTCACATACATTGACGGCGCCGGCCCTGCTCGCACCCACTGCTAGCACTGGCCCCAATCGCTCCGCGCTGTCAATGGGTGTGAACGGGGTTGGCGCCATCAATGTGTGGGAGCGGAGGCGGTGGGAGTGGGACTGCTGGCAGACAGGGGGTCAGGGGCTGCAGCGGGAGGCGAGGTGGAGGATGGACTGAGACCCGCCTTGTGCCTATTGCAGCTTTGTGGCCCACAGTTCCTTTCAAGGTGTACAAATTCGTGCACTGGGCTCCTAGTTGGTATATAAAAATGCCATAGATTTCTGGGTGTTAATTTTGTGTCCTGCTACATTGTTGAATTCATTTATTAAATCTAGTAGTTTTTTTTTATGTAGTCTTTAGGGTTTTCTATGTACAATATTATGTCATTTGTGAATAATGACAGTTTTACTTCTTTTCTAGCTTGGATACCTTTTATTTCTTCTTGTCTGATTGCTATGGCTGGCACTTCCAATACTATGTTGAACAGGAGTGGTGAAAGTGGGCATCCCTGTTTTTTCCTGTTCTTAGGGAAATGGTTTTAGTGTTTGCCCATTGAGTATGATGTTGGCTATAGATTTGTCATATAAAGCTTTTATTATGTTGAGATATGATCCCTCTATTCCTACTTTGCTGAGAGTTTTTATTAAAAAAGGGTGTTGGACTTCGTCAAATGCTTTTTCTGCATCAATTGATATGATTATGTGATTTTTGTCTTTCAATTTGTTTATGTAATGTATCCTGTTTATTGATTTGTGGATATTGTATCAGCCTTGCATCCCTGGAATAAATCTCACTTGGTCATGGTGTATGATCTTTTTAATATATTGCTGGATCTGATTTGCTAGAATTTTGTTGAGGATTTTAGCATCTATGTTCATCAGGGATATTGGCCTGTAATTCTTTCTTTATAGTGTCTTTTTCTGTTTTTGGGATTAGGGTAATGCTAGCTTCATAGAAAGAGCTTGGAAGTGTTCCTCTTGAATTTTTTTGGAATAATCTGAAGAGGATCCGTGTTATTTCTTCTTTAAATGTTTGGTAAAACTCCCCTTTCAAGCCATCCAGACTGGGGCTTTTGTTTGCTGGTAGATTTTTGATTACTGCTTCAATTTCATCAGTTGTTATCAGCCTATTCAGGTTTTCTGATTCTTCCTGATTGAGTTTTGGAAGATTGTATTTTTCTAGGAATGTGTCCATTCCAACCACATTGTCCAGCTTGTTGGCATATAGTTGTTCATAGTATTTTATTACAATCCTTTGTATTTCTGTGGTGTCAGTGGTTACTTCTCCACTTTTGTCTCTCATTTTATTTATGTGGGTCCTCTCTCTCAATCATTGCAGTGTCTGTTTCTGACAGGGCTTTAGGTGGGGGTGGTGCTCTCCGGGAAACAGATTGATGTTTTTTTCCCTGTCTCATAGCTACTCCTCCTCAAGTGGTCCAAAATATTACTCTTGCCTTGGTTGGTCAGAGATCCTTGTATGGAGACCAGTGAGGTTGGCTGGCAACCTGGAGTTTTTATCAGTCTGGTTCCCAAGTAGTGGGGCTGACCAAGCCCTCTTCCAATACAGTCACTGAGGGTTCTTTGGGGGCTATTCAGAGCCTTTGTTTCTGTTGTACAGCTCAAAATGCAGGCAGGGTGTGGCAGGCTGTATTCCCTGCCTTGAGGCTACTGAGAGGGGCCAGCTCTCAGGAGAGAAATGGATGCTTAGGTTTGGAAGGTTATAAATGTCTCAGTGAGGGATTTCTGGGCATGTCTCCCTCTCCTGCTTCCCTCCCCATCCTCTCCTCAGGCTCCACAAATCTGTGCCTCTCCCTGCACCGCAGCCTCGGTGAGTTTTTGCAACTGAAAAGTCCTATCTTCTGGGTTTGGAGAATAAAAGCAAAGACAAAACAACCACGAAACTGTGGGTTTCTCTCCAGCTGCTTGGGCTGCTCCAGGTGGCCTTTCAGGGCGCAGCTTTCGCAGCTGTGGTCTTAGGTGTAGATTCCCAGGGTGCCAGCAGCCCTGTGCCTTTTCCTTTTCACAATTGGGTGTTACTCCTGTCGCCAAGGGATGAGGCTTTGGTGCAATGTAGCTTCCACCTTGCCCTCTTGGAGGCCAGGAGGCCAGGTGTCCCTCTCCAGCCCAGATTCCCACTCCTACCATTCTCCAGGTGTCCTCTGCCCTTTCTTGTTGAAAACTGTCTCCCCAATTGTGTCTAATTTGTTAAGGTGCATGATCCGTCTGCCTATTTGGCTGCCATTTTCTTCTTGAACTTTTATTATCTCCATTTTACAATGAAGAAACTGAGGCAATAATGAATATAAAATATGCCCCGAAGTCACACAGCTACTCCTCTGAGCCCTCAATTACTATTCTATACTGCCTATATTTAAGTTGATTAAATATGCTTTAAATTTAATATTTTGGGAACACTAAAACAAATATAAAGCAGAGTGTTTCATATATATATATATATATATATATTTCTTAGGTATATCTAGGAAAATAATTTATGTCTCTAAAATGAGGTTTTTTTTGGGGGGGGGGGGAGGGCCGCGAAGGTACAGCATGTAAGGCGAAACTAGAGTATAAATTATGTTTTTTCCCATTTATTTTTATTATTTTAAAATAATTTTCTGTTATTTATTTTTATTGATTTCAGAGAGAAAGGGAGAGGGAGAGAGAGATAGAAACATCAGTGATGAGAGAGAATCATTGATCAGCTGCTTCCTGCATGCCTTCCACTGGGGCTCAAGCCGGCAACCTAGGCATGTGTCCTTGACTGGAATCAAACCCGGGACCCTTCAGTATGCAGGCCAATGCTCTATCCACTGAGCCAAACCAGCAGGGCATTTTAAAAAATATATATATTTTATTGATTTTTTACAGAGAAGAAGGGAGAGGGACAGAGAGTTAGAAACATCGATGAGAGAGAAACATCCATCAGCTGCCTCCTGCACACCCCCTACTGGGGATGTGCCCACAACCAAGGTACATGTCCTTGACCAGAATCGAATCTGGGACCCTTCAGTCTGCAGGCCGACACTCTATCCACTGAGCCAAACCAGTCAGGGTGAGGGGCATTTTTTTGTTTGTTTGTTTTGCTTTTCCGTTTAGAATCTACCTCTGCTCTGTTTTAAAAACATTTTTGTGTTCCCCCATCAAGAAATCAGACATTATTGCCATAGCCCCATTTAAAAAATTGTGGCAAAAATATACAATAATAAATTGGTCATTTTACACATTTAAAGTATATAGTACAGTCGGAGTAAGCACATTCTTATTTTTGTGAAACCATCATTACCATCCATCTCCAGAACTTTGTCATCAGCCCAAACAGAAACACTGTAGTCATCCTAATATATAAAAAGCTAGGGGCCATCATGACCAAAACAACAGGACGGACAACCGAACAGCAGGCTGCATGGGGTGACCAGGCCGGCAGAGGGGGCAATTGGGAGTGTCCAGGCTGGCAGGGGGGCAATGAGGGGAGACCAGGCAGGCAGGCAGAGGTGGTTAGGGGTGATCAGGCTGGCAGGGGGAGCAGATAGGGGCAATCAGGCAGGTAGGCAGGTGAGCAGTTAGGAGCCAGCCGTCCCGGATTGTGAGAGGTGCAGGCTGGGCTGAGGGGATCCTCCCATGCACAAATTTCATGCACTGGGCCTCTAGTTAAAAAATAATTCCCTAATTCCACCTCATCCAGCCTCTCATTACCTCTATTGTTTTTTCTGTCTTTAAAGTATTTATCCATGGCACTTCAAATACGTGGAATTGTTCAATAGTTGTCCTTTTTTGTATGGCTTATTTAACACAACATGTTTTCAAGTTACATCAATGTTCCATACAATGTTCCATTGTATGTACACACCACATCTGTTTATCACTTCAACTCTTGATGCACATTTGGGTTGTTTTCACCGTTTGGTTATTCTGATTAATACCTCTTTAAACACAGGTGTACAAATATCTGTTTGAGTCCTTTTTTCTTTAAATTCTTTTGGGTATATATAAATGAAGTAGAATTTCTAGATCATATGGAAGTTCTATGTTTAAATTTTGAAAAACTGCCAAATTATTTTCTCCAGTGGCTGCACCATTTTATATTCCTACCAGCAAGGTACAAGGTTCCAATTTCTCCACACCTTCACCAACAGTTGTAATTTTCATTCTTTTTTTTTTGGATAATAGTTATCCTCATGTGTATAAAGTAGTATGCCACTATGGTTTTGATTTACATTTTCCTAATGACTAGTGAAATTGAGCATCTTTTCATTTGATGGCCTTTTATATATATACTAGAGGCCCAGTGCACAAAAATTTGTGCACTGGTGGGGTGAGAGGTGTCCCTCAGCCCCACTTGTGCCCTCTCACAGTCTGGGACCCCTCGGGAGACAACGACCTGCTGGCTTAGGCCTGCTCCCAGGTGGCAGAGGGCAGGCCCAATCCCTAGATGCAGCCCCTGGTCGGCTCAGGGTAGGGCCAATTGGGGGGTTGGGGTGCCGCCCCCTGTCACACTCAAGGCAGGGTCGATGGGGAGGTTGCAGCGCCACTCCCTGTCATGCACAGGGCAGGGCTGATCGGGGGGTTGGGGTGATGCCCCCTGTCACGCACAGAGCAGGGCCCATCGGCTGTTTGGGGCTCTGTACCCTGTCACGCACAGAGCAGGGCCGATCAGGGGGTTGGGGAGCTCCCCCCTGTCATGCACAGAGTAGGGCCA
Organism: Myotis myotis; assembly: GCF_014108235.1. NCBI lineage: Eukaryota > Metazoa > Chordata > Mammalia > Chiroptera > Vespertilionidae > Myotis > Myotis myotis. The sequence continues at coordinate 63,176,663 of NW_023416324.1, forward strand.
ATAGGGGAGTTGGGGCACCACCCCCTGTCACACACAGAGCAGGGAAGGTCAGGGGATTGGGGTGCTGCCTCCTGTCACCCAAAGAGCAGGGCTGATCAGGGGGTTGGGGCACTCCCTACTGTCACACTCAGGGAAGGGCTGATGGGGGAGTTGGGGTGCCTTCCCCTTTCATGAACAGAGCAGGGCGGATAGGGAGGTTGTGGCCCCCCCCCCCCCGTCACACACAGAGCCGCAGGGCGATCAGGGGGTTTGGGCGCTGCCCCCTGTCACGCTGCTCCAGGGGCCAGGAGGCCTCGTGGCTCCGCTGATCCCAGCGCTGGGAGGCCTCCCGGCTCCGCTTGACACCAGGGCAGTGAGGCCTCGCTGCTCCGCTGATCCCGGTGCTGGGAGGCCTCATGGCTCAGCTGATCTTGGTGCTGGGAGGCATATTACCCTTTTACTCTATAGGATAGAGGCCTGGTGCATGGGTGGGGGCCGGCTGGTTTGCCCTGAAGGGTGTCCTGGATCAGGGTGGGGGTCCTGCTTGGGTGCCTGGCCAGCCTGGATGAGGGGATGATGGCTGTTTGCAGCTGGTCACACCCCCTTCAGGGTGGGGGTCCCCACTGGGTGCCTGGCCAGTCTGGGTGAGGGGCTGAGGGCTGTTTTCAGGCTGGTGGGTGACTGAAGCTCCCAGCCTCTCCTTTTTTTCTTTCTTTTTTTTTATTCTGGGATTTATTTACCTTCTATGGCTGTCACTGGAGCTGAGAGCCGGCTTTAGCTCTGAGGCTCGGCTCCAGCTCTGAGACCTCGGCTGCTGAAAGCAGGTATCTGGTTTGTTTGGGTTCTATAATTGAAACACTGTTTCAGCTCCAGCTCGGCCATCTGGCTGAAAGCATGGGGTTTGTTTAGCTTCTGTATTTGCAACATAGTTGCTTAGAGTGCAAGCTCAGAGGTCGGCAGCAGCAGGCGGGGAACCTTGGCTTCCTCCTTCACTGGAGCAAGCAAGTCTCCTGTTCACTTCAGCTGCCTGGCTGCCGGCCGCCATCTTGGTTGGCAGTTAATTTGCATATCATCCTGATTAGTCAATGGGAAGTGTGTTGGAGGTATGGTTAATTACCATGTTTGTCTATTATTAGATAGGATATGCTTTATAGAAATGTCAAGTTCTTTGCCCATTTTTTAATTGGGCTACTTTTGTTTTTATGAGTTGTAGGAGTTCTTTTTATATTTTATACTAGAGGCCCGGTGCACAAAAATTTGTGCACTTGGGGGGAAGGAAGGGTCCCTCAGCCTGGCCTGTGCCCTCTCGCAGTCTGGGACTTCTCGGGAGATAACGACCTGCTGGCTTAGGCCTGTTCCCGGGTGGCAAAGGGCAGGCCCAATCCCTAGGTGCAGCCCCTGGTCGGGCTCAGAGCAGGGCCGATTGGGGAGTTGGGGCGCCGCCCCCTGTCATGCACAGAGCAGGGCGTAACAGGAGGTTGTGATGCCACCCTCAGGCACGCTCAGGGTAGGGCCAATTGGGGGGTTGGGGCACTGCCCCCTGTCACACTCAAGGCAGGGTCAATGGGGAGGTTGCAGTGCCACCCCATGTCACGCACAGAGCAGGGCCCATCAGGGGGTTGAGGAGCTCTCCCCGTCACACACAGAGCAGGGCAGATCAGGGGGTTGGGGCGCCGCCCTCTATCATCCACAGAGCAGGGCCGATCAGGGGGTTGGGGCACCACCATTCTCACACTCCGGGCAGGGCTGATGAGGAGGTTATGGCTCTACCCTGTCACACACAGAGCAGGGCGCGTGGGGGGGAGGGGGTTGGGGCGCCGCACCCTGTCACATACAGAGCCGCAGGGCGATTAGGGCGATCAGGGGGTTTGGGCGCTGCCCCCTGTCACGCTGATCCCGGTGCCGGGAGGCCTCGCGGCTCTGCTGATCCTGGTGCTGGGAGGCATAATACCCTTTTACTATATAGGATAGAGGCCTGGTGCATGGGTGGGGCTGGCTGGTTTGCCCTGAAGGGTGTCCTGGATCAGGGTGGGGGCCCCACTGGGGTGCCTGGCCAGTCTGGGTGAGGGGCTGAGGGCTGAAGCTCCCAACTGCTCCTTTTTTTCTTTTTTTTCTTTTCAATTCTGGGCCAGCTTTAGCTCTGGCTCCAGCTCTTAGGCCTCTGCTGCTGAAGTTCTATAATCGAAACAATGTATAACTCCAGCTCTGAGATCCCAGCTCGCTGAAAGCAGGTTTCTGGGGTTTTGTTTAGCTTCTATATTTGTTACAATGTTTCAAACTGCAGGCTCAGAGGCTGGCAAGGCAGGCGGGGAACGTTGGTTTCCTCCGTCACTGAAGCAAGCAAGCCTCATGTTAGTTTCAAGCTGCCTGGATGCCAGCCGCCATCTTGGCTGGCAGTTAATTTGCATATCACCCTGATTAGCCAATGGGAAGGGTAGTGGTCGTATGCTAATTACCATGTTTCTCTTTTATTAGATAGGATGTTAATCCCTTATCAGATATATGAGTTGAAAATATTTTCTCCCATCGGTGGAATGTTTTTTCACTCTCTTGATAGTGTCCTTTGATGAACAAAAGCTTTTAATGTGTGAGGCTTTACCATTTTGTTGTTGTTGATTGTGCTTTTGATGTCATCTCTAAGTAGTCATTGACAAATCCAATGTCATGAAGCCTTTTCTCTATGTCTTCTTCTAAGAGTTTTATAGTTTTAGCTCTTACACTTAGGACTTGGATACATTTTGAGTTATTTTTGAATATTATTTAAGGCAAGGGTTCAATTTCAATCTTTTGAATGTGGGAATCCATTTTCTAGGAGCATTTGTTTAAAAAAACCTGTTCTTTTCTCATTAAATGGTATTTGCACCCTTGTTGAAAATCAATTGACCATATATGGGAGAGTCTATTTCAGTGCCATACCCCATTTTGTACAAATAAGAAGTAGGCCCTATAATCTTTTTACAGGTATGTAACAGATACTTTTTTAAAATATAATTTTATTGATTTCAGAGAGAAAGGGAGAGGGAGAGAGAGATAGAAACATTAATGATGAGAGAGAATCATTGATGGCTGCCTCCTGCATGCTCCACACCGGGGATCTAGCCTACAACCTGGGCATGTGCCCTGACCAGGAATCAAACTGTGATCTCCTGGTTCATAGGTTGATGCTCAATCACTGAGCTGTGCCAGCTGGACTGTAGCACATACTTTCTAATAATGTAAAAATATATTGTAGAGAAGGGCTATGCCAGAGGTGCTATCATACATTATACAAGGATATAGCAACAAAAGAAGAAAAACAAATATCACCAAAAAAGATTTAAAGCACATTTTTATTATAGATAGGTAATTGTGGTTTGCTGTGGCTAAAGGTATGCTTATAACATATGTACAAGCTTTTCTATATACCAAAAGTATAATATTTTTCTTTTAATATTGAACTAACATTTCTCTGCCAACAAGGGAAGTCTAAATTGGCTGAGTCTATTTTAAATGGCAAAAGACTGTGTTTCTTTTTCCTGGATGTTGCTTTAAAGACTAGTAAGTTGAATTCTTTTAGGTCCCAACACATGAAACTTAAGAACAGTAAAAGAAAATCAAAGAATACTACAAAATATATAATTTCTATAAAGCAGAAATATAAAGTTTTTATAATTTAAAACAGCAGCAATTTCAAAAGATTTGCTGAATTAAAACTTTACAAAATATATATACATAAAGTATCATTCCAGATGATCATGGGTTTTTAAAAATAGTATATCACAACCCCCAAACTCTAACCCAAACCTACTACTGGATGTAGCTGGCCTATAACAATTTTTTACAACTAAAAAAATAAAACAAGAACAAAAGAAACCTCCCAATTCTCTTGTGATAAGCACAGGTTACAAGGTACTGGCTTTGATTCCTATCCACAAAGAGAATTTTAAAATAGAACAATGACTTCACATAAATAATGTTTTACCTGTTAATATGTGATCAAACAAATTAAAATAAGTACTAACAACCAAAACAAATCTTGATGTAACCAGTACATATACTCTTAAAGAATGACAAAGACATAGAAATAAACTTGTCTACAAAAGCCACAAGCACCTTGTTTTAGAAAGAGCACCAAGCAACACAAAAAGGCAACACGTAAGAGGTAGTGTACCACCGGCTAAGATGTATATGCCCATTGGGGACCTGAATACAGCTTAGTATTTGGGAAAATAAGACATATTACACTGTGGTTTATAATTTTAGACAGAAGCATTGCACATTTGGGAGCATTAGCCAGTATTGCTCCATAGTGCTCTGCACCTCCAGCTGTCTAATGGGTACTTTGCTCTCAGTCAAAAAATACAGGCTACCCTGAAGAATTCCATGTTTATAAATCTTCAGTTCTAGGGAATTCTCTAAGAAAGCTCAGATCAATATAATTTTTTAAAAAATTAAATACTTTATCAATTATAGTCCTTTAAAGAATGACTTTTCTCCATTTTAGGAGAAAGTCTTTTCTTCCTGAGATTCTTTATGATTTAGCCAATGCTTTATTCCATGCATTTCATAATGATAGTATCTTTCTGTCTATATTTTCCCCTCTGCAGCAATTACCTGGCCAACAGCATGAATTCAGAACTAATTCAGAGACCTTAAAGAAAGCACGCAGCACTGCTTTCAATGTAGTACTTTCGTTCAGCTTTGAGATGAGGAAGTTTTTGTACTTCAATTACTGGAAGTTGATTAGGGTCCTGGGTGTGAAAAAGGAATTTTGCCTTATGCCATCTGCCATCTTGAATCTGTAAAATAAGAACAAAATGCTTTAATATGTAATTGTTTCTTTAGAAGTCATTCTCAGCAGACAATTTTTCATAGACAATGTAGGCTTATTTTAAGGATTAGAGATAATAAATAGGAAGTGTGTAGAACAATGCTTGGCACAAAGTGCTCAATAAATGGTACAGTTACTATGAATAATTGAAAACATGGACTTATTCCTTTCTCTAAATTACGTTGTGCATTCTGATTTTCCCGTCTTAGAGGTTAAGTTTAGACTTCTGCTTCTGTTGTTTGTGAATTATTAAACCAGATAAAAAATAGAAGTCTGTACTATTTCTAATATAATTAATATTCATCTTGTCTGTATTCCTTTATTTGGGACTAATGTTTTAGGAGGGGAATTTTTCTTGAATGAAAGTAAATGAGTTATCTCAACTCTTATGTACTTTAGGCAGAAAATAACCAGAATTGTTTCAGTCAGGAATAAATCATAATTCTGTTAAATTATCTTTTAGGTTTCTGCTCCCCGCTCCCCCATTCTGTGGTTACTATTCGTATAGTTTCTTTCCTCTCTTCCTTCTAGGGCTTTCTGTTTTTATTATTACTATATGCTCTTTGGTTTCTAATAAATTCTATTATTGAACAAAAAATACCATTAAATAGCCTATTATTAAGATTCAATAAAACAAAATAGAGAAACACAATTGACTAGTTCAGTGAAGCTTTTTATTCAGGAGTTTAGTCACCAAATTATCATGGTATAAATTTTAAAATTTGCAGGAACTTTAGAGATGATTTAACTTAAGGCAATTGAAGCTTACAGAAGGTAAATTACTAAAGTCATAAGCTAGATGTGATAACTAGAATTAGAGTTTGGTATGTAAGACATTGACAGATTTAACTTATTAAATATTTTAAGCAATATTTATTGAACACTAAGTATATTTGTACAGTTGAATGAGATGTGATCCTCTATTTTCTTACAGTGCTTGAGAAATATAAAGATGAATAAATTAGTCTGGCTTCTGAATTTTACCAGCTTATAAATCTAGGTGGTAAGAGGAAAAACATAAACAAATAGCCATAATACAAGACCATACATGGTAAGTGCAGTATAAATAATGTACAATGAGGACTAAATTCCTCATTTCCAACTGGAGTAGTCAGGGAAAGCTTTATGAATTCAGAATTTAAGATGGGCCGTTTTGTATGCCTAAAATTTCCACCTGGTGGAGAGACAGAGGAGGGCATTCAGAGGAAGGAAATGACATGAGCAAAACAAAACAAAACAAAACAAAACAAAACAAAACAAAACAACAATTAAAACAACTGGAAAAGCAGAAAGTGGTTGTTAAAGTAATCCTAACATGGGGTTAAATGCACAGATTTTGTCCTGGAAGAGATCATAATAGAAAGCCAGGTACCACCATTTCTTCACATATAAAATGGGAATAATAAAAAACTACCTCACAGGGTTGTGAGGATTAAATGATATTTTAATTAAAAATCCCTACCAGTATAGTGTGGCATTAGCTGCATGATCTCTGCCTTTGCTTTCTTAGCTATAAAATGAGACTAATAATTTTTTCACAAAGCTGTTATAATTAAATAAAATAATGTATGTGATACATGGTACCTGCCATATAATAAGCCCCCAATAAGTAGGAATTGTTGATATGATGATGATGATTATTATTATGATGATGATGATGAATAGATCAGTTGGCCATAGTTTAGGGTAGACAGCGAGTGAAAGCCCAAGCTGAAAATGTAGGTTGGGACTGACTGTTCTCAGTGCTGAATAAAGAGCTGATAAGTTTGGATTGTGACTCAGAGATAGTAGGGAGTCCCTGAAGTTTTCTGGACAAAATTGTAAAAGTTAAATGAATTTGTTGGTAAAATTGATCTCTTCACTGATACAGAATGGGCCATATACTTCTGACTGTCTATGATTTTTCAAATACTCATGCACTACTTATCTGGAAATGTTATGAAAATGTAGTGTTCCCTGGAAAGTGTAACAGGTATCAAATTATGGGCTTCACAGTACACAATACAGAACACTTAAAGTCATTAGTAATATGTATGTAAAGCAGACAACTCTATTCCCTGTTAACAAGAGTTGGCAAACTCTTTTGTAAAGGGCTAGATAGTAAATGTTGTAGGTTCTGTTGCATTTACTCAATTCTGCTATTGTAGTATGATAACAGGTATCTATCTATCTATCTATCTATCTATCTATCTATCTATCTATCTATCTATCTATCTATCTATCTATCTATCTATCTATCATCTATCTATCTATCATCTATCTATAAAAGCCTAAGCAACCAAACGACCAAATGATTGGTCGAGTGGTCGCTATGATGCACACTGACCACCAGGGGACAGATGCTCAATGCACAGGATCGGGCTCCCTCCTGTCTGGATTGGGCCTGCAGGGATCAGGCTGAAACTGGCTATCCAACATCCCCCGAGGGATCCTGGATTGCAAGAGGGTGCAGGACAGGCCGAGGGATCCACCAGTGCATGAACCGTGCACTGGGCCTCTAGTAGATAATAAATAAACAAAGGAGTATGGCTGTATTCCAATAATTATTTACAAAAACAAGTGGTGGGCTGAATTTGGTCTGTAAACTGTAGTTTGTTCATATCTGCCCTATAACAAAATATTTTAAAATTATAGAATTTTCATAACTTTCATTATTTATTTTTAGTAAAAAAGGCTATAATTTAAATATTGATTGGTAGGGTCAGTCAATCTGCAATTATGCCCATATTTGATATCAGGTATAGAAAATGAAAAAATGAAGTAAAACTGATTTGCCTTTATAACCTGTTTTTCCATGAAGTAATGAGATGTAGAAGCACAGTGGTGAAATATATAGAAGAAATCTATTTATCTATATGCCCTATCTATCATCTATCTACCTATTATCTATCTATCTATCTATCTATCTATCTATCTATCTATCTATCTATCATCTATCTATCTATCATCATCATCTATGATATAATTATCTCATATAGGAAATAAATATTAAAAGTTAAATTTATGTATGAACACCTATTTTGCATATAAAATCTATGGATGACCAATGGATGTGACTAAAGTTGACAAGACTTGACACAAGCAAATGACTGAATTTGAAAAATATAGGGTGATTATAAATCAGAACATTAACACCTGCTACACTTCTGTACCAGCAGTTTGTAATTAAAGTCTTATTCTCATTATTTTAACTTTGTAGTTTTATCAATTTTCAATTAGTTAGATTGAACAATTCTAAAAGTGCCATTCCCTTACCTTGCAGTCATCTGAAAGCACTTTAGGTTCAAGTAGAGTGTTTTCTTCAAAAATCTGGCCATTCCATCCCTTGAAACCAATAGGCAATCCTGAGCCACTTGTCTGAGCACTTGTCCACACTGTAGTGTTTAGACAGTGAATGGTGATGATTTGGGTGGCTTCTGAGCTCAGTAAATGAAGAAAATTCATCTGGACTTTTCCAACTCCAAACTCCAACTAATGTCATGGAAACAATATGCATGTTATAAGATGTGGCAATTGAGAAACGTATAGTTTGGGGAAACTTGAGAAAAGTCCTTGAAGCATAGCCTTGAGAAAGCTACTTTTCTTGGCATTTAAATGCCAGTCAGCAGTGTGCTGGTGAATGCTTAACCACTGGCCCTTGCAGGGGTGGGGATTAGAGGTAGGTGGGTGGGAATTCCTGATTTATAGCATTGTCTGATTTCCATGGTGTGAAAACTCCCAGGATGGCTGATTTCAGGCTATCAAGGTGGCATCATTGAACAGGGAGTGAGGAAGAGATGTTAACTATAGGCTCTCCAGAGCCAGTCTGAGCTGGCTTCAGCAGACCACTACACTTCCATATAAGACAAAAAAAGAAATGAAGACAGATTTCATAATGCTATCTAAAATGCATTAGTAATTTGTTGTCGATTAATGCTTTACTAATTTTTTCATAAAAATCATAAATTCTGTCTATACTTCCATTTGTAGGATTTTTTAAAAGTTTCTAAAGACAAGCTACAAGTTGTAATGATAGCTTGGTTGAGTAACCGTAACTGAGAGCCCTATATTCTTTGTGTTGCCAGCTCTAATGCAGTTGCAGTCATATAGTGAGTCATCAATACATATTTATTGAATGAATGCATGAATGAGCATTAACTAAAAAAGTGAATAATATAGGGCAAAACTGGAGCAAGGGTCTGATTGTATATTTTCAAGGCTTAGGCAAAGAAGTAGATTTTTCTAAAGCTTTAGACATATTCTTATTCTTATTCTTATTCTTATTCTTATTCTTATTCTTATTCTTATTCTTATTCTTATACTTATTCTTATTCTTATTCTTATTTTAGCACTATTCATGTAGAGATGTGATCATAATATAAGTGAATAGAAATGGTTCCTACTGAGGAATTTATATTAAATTCCGAACATAAAATTAGAAAAATATCAGTTAGGAGGTAATAGAGAAGGAAAAAATAAAACAACAACGTAAAAAGTAAAGCCCCAGGAAAAGAAAGGAAAGACAAAGTAAGGACATAGGATGAAAGCACGAAAGGATCATCATAAGGAACATTAGAGTCTAAGGAGTTCAAATGCCTTCATTTAACAGATGAGACTCACAAACTTGTAAAAATTTAAACTTTCTAAGCCTTAGTCTCCATGTTAATTAAGCTGGGTATAAAATGGACACGGCAGGATTGTTATGAGGATCTGAGTTGCCACGTGTCATTGACCTAGAACAGTGTCTAGTGGCTCACAGTATCATTTCCCAGGTAGAGACTAGAACCCAGGTCCCTAATTTTAAGTCAACTTTGCTTTCCACTACCTTCCCAGGCTTTCTCAGGTTGAGCTTATGGGTAGGAGAGATGGGAGAACTGATTCAGTCTCCCAGAAATAAGTGCACTGCTCCTATCTCCTTTGCATTATCCCCCCTCCCTTTCTTCATGGGCTGAATCCAGGGGAGTGAAGATGATCATGTGAATATTTGGGAAGCAGGACTATCACGCCACTCTTCCTTAGACATGTACAAATTCCCTAAAAATGGAAGAATCATTCCTTCCTCTGCTTTGGGCTTAATAATGGTAAATGCCTATTGAGATGAACTGTGAAACACCCTCGTTAATGAAGGGGGATATTTTAGGACGAGAGAGCAGTCTAACAATAAACAGTTAGTGAGACTAACAGACTGTATATTTTGGTTGCTGCTTTTTAAATCATGGTTACAACACAAATAGGCACATGTATCTGTTCTTGGCCAATGAGAAATAAGTTCTTGGTAATACTAAGGTGGTTTAACCAGAAAAAGAAATGCAGTTTTGATTTCTTAAATATATGTTATAGGTAGAACTAAGCTTTAGGTTTTATAAATGCTTGTTATAACATCCAGCCTGACACTAAGCTAACTTTCATTTATTCTAAACATTTGATTTATAGAATTATACTTGAAAGAAGTTTTAAATAATAGTCAATGGATGTTTATGGGAGGTTATTTTGCACTTAATCACACAAAAAGGGCAAGTTTTGTGGCAAAATTTCTCTTTTATTGATAATATAATTTTCAGTAAAATTTTAGGTAATCTATATATAAAAGCCTAAGCGACTGTTACTACTGAACAACCGAATGACTGGTCGACCAGTTGCTATGACATGCATTGACCCCAGGGGGCAGATGCTCAATGCAGGAGCTGCCCCCTGGTGGTCAGTGTGCTCCCACAGCCAACCTCCCGTGGTCCCTCCCCATGGCCTGCAGGCCCCGATTGGCCCCTCGCCCCCAACCGGCCAACCTCCTGCATTCCCTCCCCCCTCCACCCCTCCTCCCTTCCCGGCCTGCCAGCCCTGATCACCCCGATAGGGACTGAGCAAGACGGCCTTAATAGGCCCTGATCGCTGACCAGGCCAAGGGACCCCACCCGTGCACAAATTCATGCATCGGGCCTCTAGTGATAATATAATTTTCAGTATAATTTAAGGGAACTGATTATTGATTACAACCACTGCAGCTGCTTAGGGATTTTCTAATTTATGTGCTTATATAAAAACATATGGTTCACATTAAAATTTTTTTTTAAAGCATAATAAGTACAGTAAGTCAGGAGAAACCAATCATAAAAATACACAATCAAAATGTCAAGATTAACTAGGATTATTTTTCGGAAACAAAAAATTTATTTCTTACATATGGTAGAGAACAATATGTTGCTTCCATTCATAAAATTTGTAATTATTTACAGTGACAGAATTTTAAAAATTATTGTTCACTGATTTTTAGCAATTACTGACATGTATTCTAAAATTCAATACACACCTTTGACACAGGAACAGGAGATAAACATGTCTGACCACCGGCACTGAAATTGCAAAAAACCTCAATGGCATCTGAAGGGCATCCGAGATTTGGATCAATCCAATATTTTCCTATTAATTTATTATAAACCATAAAAACATGTAAATATCATATTAAAATATTTGAAACATCTCTACAAATTATCATACTTTAAATATATATTTCATCTTACCTGTAAAATAACTTAGATTATAGAAATACTTAGACTTAGTAAATAAATGGGAAGGTGCAAGCATTATATAAAATTAATACTGAAAATATATTTTCACATATCTATCAATCTAACGGAAGGCATTTCATAATTTTTATAGAAATTATAGAGTAACTGAATTTATTGCTTCATTTTACAGATAAGATGTGCTGAACACCTTAAAATGAATTGTCTGAAGTTACATAGTTGATAGAAAAATTGGACTTAATGTGATATATGTGTACTCTGTTCTATATTTCTAAAAATGAATATATTCTTTTAAATAATAGAAGAAACTTTGGCAATCTCCCTGACGTAAACTATATCTTTATTATAACAATAATAAAAATAATAAAGCTTTATGTTTGTTTTCAGAAAGCAAAATGTACAATAAAATGGTTATCATTTTTGTGCTTCTTCATCAGATTTGTAAGTGGGAAAAACTAAAATCCCGACAGCCAGTGTAAGACGGTCTCCACTGAGGGCCCAGGAGGACCGAATGGGGCCTGCAGTTAGCCTACAGAAAACACTAATTCTGAAAAAGCATTGAGCGGGTATATTAATTCCAGAATAACAGGCCTAGAGTATTGGAACTGCACCTTATTCCAAATGCAATGACAGATACTCTTTAACGGGGTAAAGCTAGGCTACAATTTGTATGGATGCCCCCTTTCTTCCGAGAATGGGGTCCTTTGAAAGCCTAAGTCCTACCTCAGGTGGACCACAGATTCTTCCTTTTGACCCCTAGCCTTATGAAGCCATCAAAGGCACTGCTCCGCTCTAAGCACACCCAGAACAAAAGTAGCTCTAGCTGCTGTGCTCACTCCTCTGTCTTCTCCAAAATCTTGGCTTGACAAGATATGGGAACAACCGAAGTGTCTTTGATAGATGATTAGATACAGATGATGGGCACAAGCAGGGTGGGGAAATGTGTGTATGGAAAATATAATAAATACAATAAGCAATAAATAATAATATAAGAATAAACTCTGTGTTTCCCATACTCACAGCTGTAAACCTACTTTTGCTCCACCCTATATACACAGTGGAATACTGCTCAGCCAGAAACCTTTTTTGCCAGATTTTTCTGTAGCTTGTTCTCATACCTCCTCTTGATATTGCTTAAATGTCACTTTCTCAGAGATGTCTCATCTAACTTCACCCCCATTCCATTTTCTATCATATCCTTCTGAACTGGTGTGTTGTGTTTCTCTATAGCATTCACCACCTCCTAGTGATAGCAGTATTTTTGGGCATAAAGACCATTCTTATATATTCAATCCACACCAATTAACTATTTCTCCAACAAGGAAGGCAGACCTTGAATTAGATTTCATTGATCTGTATGTCTTATGATGTCTTTGTTCCTTTCAATTCTCTAGAATTGCATTTTTATGCCCTCAATGAAGGGAAAGAATCTAATTTAGAATTATTATGGACAGCTATAATTATAAATATTATTTTAGTTTTTATACTAATCTAGGGTATAAAATATATGTATAAGTTAAACATTTTATTAATATCTATAAAATTAATATTTTCATTGTATTTTTTAGAATGGAAGTAGATGTTTGTTGATAAGAAATTGTGTGTGTGTATGTGGTATGTATATATAAAATTAAAATAAATAAAATATGGACTACTATTCACCCTACAGAATGATATAATTTAGTTTTTTCCCCAAATCAGCTTATGTGTCATTGCGTCGGTGCTAGAGTTTTTAGTAAAAACTAATAACTACTAATATTGACTGTATGGCTGACTAATAAAAATTAAAATTAAATGACATATTGTAGCAGATAGGATTTCCCCTTCTTATCATCAAGTAATGATGACTACTCCACTCACTTTAAAACTTTTCCTTGCCCCCCCCCAAACATTCAGTAAGAAAGGTTATAATTTGCCCCCCCCCCAAACAAACAAACAAACAAACAAACAAACAAAAAACCTTTTCCGTGCTGATTCTACTCTAAATTTATTTTGCACATCTAGTTAATGGTTACTGGGGTACTTGTGTAGAGATAAGAAAATTCCAAAAATAACAAGCCACTCAGCTTTTGTAGTCACCAATTGTGAAATGAGGCATGTAAATTGCATTTTGTGTAAAAACTATAATTTTAGGAGGTGGCGGGAGTTCTATGAAATGTTTCTTTTTGTTGCTAACTTTGGGGGTCCTGATAGAGGCTCCTGTCAACCCAAAAGTCCTCCCTTCCCATTTTAATTTTAACATGAAGGTGACACATTCCAAGAACAAAGTGTAAGCAAGTGATACAGGAAGGTACGAGTGGGAAAAGTTAGGGATCAATAAAACGTGTAGTAGAAAACCTCTGCAAGGTGAGCCCTCAGAAAAGGCTACTCTGAAGCATGTCTTCCTCAAAGAGCATTTGGTTCTTAATGACATTAAAATGCCTTCTGTCAGGGTTTTATCAAAATCATTAATATTTGGAATGAACACACTGCAAATATCAAACACACTGAAATGATTAAATGAAATTACACATCTGAGCTCGAGGAAACCAAGAATTTACCATCTGATACTTTGTGTTCACAGTTGAGCAAATCTTTGCAGATTCGTGCTGGGTTATCGCGTGTGCCCAGAGGATTCTTGATGCTGTGCAGTAAATTGCTAAGGTAGTTCAAGGTTTTGAATATCTCTGCACTGTAGTCAATTAAAGTCACTTCAGTATTCTGGTAGCTCTGCCAAGTCATCATAAAAATGATGTTAGCAAAAACACATAGAGTAGCCATTAACAAGAGTAACTCTAATAATCAACACAGATCAACACAGAAGAAAAATGTATTCCTATTGTGTGCAATGTTTTGGGAGTAGGATGTAAAAAATGGTTTATCTTTAAATATGGGCATTTGTGTCTGCTTTATTAATTTTGATCCTAAATAGAGATTACATTTACACTAGAAGTCTAATTTTCAAGCTGGCATAAATATAACAATTACTATGCCTACTACAAAATGTATTTTTTAAAAAAATCATACATTGAATAGAGTTTAAATAAGAAAAATAAGTAGTGATGATAGGTTTCATGTTAAGAAATGGCAATTTCATTTTGTTATTTTTCTTTGGTACTACCACATTCCATATAAAAATCCTTTAATAATATTACATTTTTATTTTAAATGTATCCCTTAAAAATTCTATGTATACTTCTATTTATTAAAATCACTTACTTTGTCCTTAAAATGGCTCCATTATTTTAAATCTGTTTTAAGTATAACATTTGAGATAAACCCACATGTTAGCCTCGAAAAAATTTCTGTTTAATTTGTATACTGAGACTGCCAATGTAAATAAAGCTAGACATATTACCTCCATCTGTAGGGCAGTATGTGATTCAAACAAGGCTTGAATAGCAGCATTGATATCCATTTGTTTCTGTGTAAAACAAAACTATTTTAGATCAGCAATAAGATCAACACCAAGTGCTCTAAAGCAAAGGCTGTAAATTCTGAAAGCACTGCTGTTAAAAGTATACTAGACTTAGTATCTGAAAGGGGTTTATACCTCTATGGTTAGACAGATCTTGCAAATATTACCTGGCTATCTGAAAGGACAATATGCTGCCTTCATCCAAATTTCTAAAGCCTCCTAATTAAAAAAGGCCCAACTCTAGAGCTTTCCAATGAAAAACTATTTGTCGCTGCTGCATGAAAACACACACAAAATTACTCAAGAGGAAGAAGAATGAAATATGACCCCCTCGGTTAATAAATTGTAAAGTGAAGAATAAATAACTGTAGTAATTTTTGAGTTACATTCTTGGAAGGAAAATAGAATAAATACTACTGTGTTGAGGTAGTCACATTAGTTTAATCTGATACTTCTGCGGTCTTAAAAAACAATTTCAAAAGTTGGAAAATGTACCATTAGTCCCCAAAGAAATAATACAATATAAATCCAATCTCCTCCTACGTTTAATAAGAGATATTTTTAGAGAAAGACTCAGCAAAACCATTAGTAAAAATCTTTCTTGTGTTTTAGTTTTTAAAAAGGTTGGAAACTGAGAAGCATGAGTTGAAAGAAAGCTCTGAGAAATGGCATCTGTATGAGCCAATCAAGCAATCTAATTTTTTTCAGAAGGATTGCACTGCTAAGGTAATCTTTTTACTTGGAGGTCCATATAATAGAAACTGTTTTCAACAGATCTTTCATAGCTCATGGTTGGTAATTTGAAAAACTATTTAAAATGATGGGACAATCAATAAAATGCATTCTTCCTTGCCACAACATGTGGTTTTCATATTGGAAAATAATTGAATCATTCTGTATACATATACTGCCAAACACTGTGATACAAACTGAGGATAAAATGGTGAGCAAAAAAGAAAATTGCTCCTGTGGAGCTGAAGTTCAAAGAGGGAAAAGGCATTAACCATATCACCTCAAAAGTACATAATTACAAATTGTGGTATGTGCCATTAAAGAAAAGAACATGGACCTATAAGGGAAATTAGGGATTCTGAATCAACTCTGGAGGATAGAAGAGGTTTGGAAAGGAGAGGCCAGGGAAGGCTTCCTTGCAGTTGTGACTTCTGAGCTGAGATATGAAGAATGAATATGATTATAAGAAGAAGGGGTTGGGAGGGCTTTGTAGGCAGAAGTAACTAACAACCTTGTACAAAGGCCATGAGACAGAGAAGCATGGCCTATTCAAGAAGCAGAAAGGGTTACCCTAAAAATTTCTGTGCAGATTAAATAGTTTGAACCACCATGTTTATGTGAATGGGCAGATTTTGGATATGAGTCACACAAAAATATTGGCCCTAAACGTGGACAACTGAATTCAGTAATAAACAATAGCCACCTTCATATTTTCCAGTTGGTTTGTAATTAGGGCTTTAATCTTACAAAACCTAGCATAGCAGTTCTAAGATCTTTAGGCTTAGGATCCTTTTGCACTTTTAAATATTAGTAAGGGCTGTAGACAACTTTCTTTTATCTAAGTTATAACTTTTGATATTTACCATAGTAGAAATTAAAACAAAATTTAAAATGATTTGTATTAATTACTTTAAAACAACAAATCCACTATATGTAAATACAAACTATTTTTTAATGAAAAGTAATTACAATTTTCCAAAACAAAATAGTGATAAGCATGGTATTGTTTTACACTTTGTTCATCTCTTAATTATCTGGACTAATAGGAGATAGCGGATTCTCCTATTTACTTCTGTATTTAATCTGTTATATATTATTTTAGTTGAATTATATGAAGAAAGATGGCTTTATAGAGATACACAGCTGGAAGAAAGATCATTTTAGTATCTTTTCAGATAATTTTGGTATTCTTTCTTAAAGTGATTTAAAAATATATATTTTTATTGATTTCAGAAAGGAAGGGAGAGGGAGAGAGAGAAGCATCAACCACATCGGAGATCCAGCCTGCAACCTGGGCATGTGCCCCGACCAGGAATTGATGTGACCACCTGGTTCATAGGTCGATGCTCAACCACTGAGCCATGCCAGCTGGGCATGGATATTCTCCTTTGATACTATATCAAAACTTGACAAGTGGTAGTTTCAATATCAATAGAGAGAGAGAAATTAAAGAACCAAATTCTGTAGTTGAAAGACATAATAACTGAAATGAAAACTTACTAGAGAGGGTCCTAGATGGTTTGGCTCAGTGGATAGAGCCTTGCCTGTGGACTGAAGGGTCCAGGTTTGATTCCAGACAAGGGCACATACCTTCGTTGCAGGCTCGATCCCCTGTCCCAGGTCCGGGCAGAAGGCAATGGATTGAAGTGTCTCTGTCACACAGATGTTTCTCTCTGTGTCTCTCCCATCCCTCCCACTCTCTCTAAAAATCAATAAAAAGTATCCTCAGGTGAGGATTTTAAAGTGTTTTTTTTTTTTTTTTTTTTTTTTTTTTTTTTTTTTTTTACTAGAGAGGCTCATCAGTAGATTTAAGTAGACAGAAAAAAGAATCAGTAAATTTAGAGATAGGTTTATTGAGATTATCCAGTCAGAGGAGTTTAATGAAAAAGAGTAAAGGATGTGAAGAGACTCAGAGACCTATAGGACAAATTAAAGCACACAAACATATGCATAATTAAATTTTCAGAAGAAGTGGAGAGAAAGAAAGTGGCAGGAAAAATATTTTAAGAATAGTGACTTAAAATGTTCCAAAATTTATGAGAAACATTTATCAAAAGATCCAAGAAGCTCAATAAACTCCATAGACATATCATAATCACAGTGTTAGAAGCTAAATATACAGAGATAAACTTGAAAGCAGAAAGAGAGGAGCTACTCATCATGTCCAAAAGATCCTCAATACCAGCAACTGATATTTTATTAAAATAATAAAGATGAGAAGGCAGTGGGATTACATTTTCAGAGTGCTGAAAGAAAAGGACTGTCACCAAAAATTTTATATCCAGTAAAACTATTCTTCAAAAAATGAAGAAAAATTAAGACATTTTCAGATAAACAAATACTGAGGCTGTTCATCACTAGCAAGTGTTTCCTGAGAAATAATATAGGAGACTTTTAGGCTGAAATTAAAGGATACCAGGTAGAAAATTGAATTCACATGAAAAAATAAAGAGCACTGGTAAAAGTAACTATATGGTAAATCTAAAAGACAGTGTAAATCCCAAATAGCCATAACAATCTTGAAAAGAAGAACAAAGTTGGAGGTCTCACACGTCAATTTAAAAACTTACTACAAAGCTACAGTAATCAAAGCAGTGTGATATTGGTATAAAGATAGATACATAGTCCAATAGAATAAAACTGAGTCCACAAATAAATCCTCATATATAGTCAAATAATTTTTTACAATGGTGCTAAGACCATTCAGTAAGGAAAGAAGAGTCTTTCCAACAAATAGTGCTGAGAAAATCTGATAAACACATGCAGAAAAATGGAGTTACACCCTTACCTTACATCAGATAAAAAAATTTACTCAAAATGGATCAAAGAGTTAAATATAAGAGCTGAAACTATAAAACTCTTAGAAGTAAGTATAGGGAAAAAGCTTCATGACATTGGATTTAGCAATGATTTTTTGGATATGACACAAAAAATAAGGCAACAAAAGAAAAAGGAAATAAACTGGCCTACATAAAAATTAAAGACTACTGTGCAAAGGACACTATCAACAGAGTGAAAAGGCAGGCCATGGAATGGGAAAGGATATTTGCAAATTACATATCTGATAAGGAATTAATATTCAGAATACCTAAAGATTTCCTACAACTTAACAAAAGCAACAAAACAAAAACAAGCAACCCAATAATAAAAAAAGTGCAAAAACATTTTTCTAAAGAAGATATATAAGCCAATTTTTCCAAAGAAGATTTTGAATAGACATTTCCTCAAATGAGATATATAAGCCAATAAGCACATAAAAAGATGAACAACATCACTAATCACTAGGGAAATGCAAATCAAAACCAGAGTTAGGTACCACTTCACACCCATTAGGATGGCTATTATAAAACCAAATAGAATATAACAGGTATTCTCAAGATGTGGAGAATTTAGAACCCTGTGTATTGCTGGTGAGAAGGTGAAATGGTGCAGCTGCAGTGGAAAACAGTACAGCAGTTGTGCAAAAGGCTAAGCATGGAATTACCACATGATCCAGCAACTCCGCTATGCTGAAATGGACTTAAAGCAGGGAGTCTTAACAGATGTTTGGACACCTATGTTCATACCAGCATTATTCACAATAGCAAAAATATGAAAGCAATCCAACTGTCCATCTGGACAAACAAAATGTGGTAATACATACAATGACACATGCTACAATGTGGATGAACCCTGAAGACATATGTTTAGTGAAATAAGCCAATCTAAAAAGGAAAAATACTGTATGACTTCACTTCTATGAGGTACTGAGAGTAGCCAAATTAATAAAGATAGAAAGTAGAATGGCGGTTGCCAGGGGCTAGGGAAAGGGAGGAATGGAGAATTATTATTTATTGAATATAGAGTTTCAGTTCTGGAAGAAGAAAAAAATTCTGAGCATGGTTGCACAACAATGTGAATATACTTAATACCATTAAGCTGTACACTTAAAAATTATTAAAATGAGAACTTTTATGTTATGTATATTTTACCACAATTAAAATAATAAATAAATTAATATGTCCATTATCCCTTACACCTAACCAGCTCACTTCTGGAAATTGGTCCTACAGATATTCTGTGAACTGATATGTATATGAATAACACATTTGTATTGTTTGTGTCAGGAAAAGATTGGGAACAACTTAGACACCCATTAACAGAAGCCTGAATGGATGAGTAAATTGTACATTTTTAAGTGAAATGACCATGTTTCATTTTGTGTGTGGCAATAAAAACACAATGACTTTTAGTAGATTAGTAGTATACAGCTTGGTGCAGCATTTATGCTAAGGTACCAGAAATTTTAATCACCATCAGTGCAAATGTCAACTCAATAAAAAAGGCAACTTTTATCAATAGCCATTAAAAAGGAAAAAGGTCATAACACTTGGCCACTCATGGATTTTGTTGGCAATATCTATAATGATATAATTTCCAGTGTATTCACAAAGCTCACTTCATGCCTGACCCATAGTAGGCATTTAATGTGTTGACTGTTAATTTTTCTCAAGGGTAACCTTTAGGGAAGGCAGGCCCAGAGAGACTATTAAGATAATTTGCTTTGGAAGTCATTCAACAACATTTAAGAGTGCATATCTGAATGTAAAATTTACATTAGGTACAGTGAGGGAATCCCAAAGAAGTAGCTTCCTACATGTATTCTAGTTAGAACATATTCTTACATGAAAATCACTTACTGTTTATAGAAAGGTGACATAAAATAGAATACAGAGAATGAGTTATCAGATTGGGGAGACCAACAGGGAGACCAGGAAGCTTCATTATAACTTGGGGGAGTATAATTGTCACATTTCTCTCACAATTTATTTGAATGAAACGTGGACCTGGTCAGGGCACTCCAGTATTTTGAGAATTCTTATTTTCCAGGCATCTTAAAATCACTGGATGATGCAAACATTGATGGGATAAGAACTGATGTCAGGTCACACACTTCTCCAGGTTGAAGTAATTGCTTATTCTAGGGGACCAGGATGGTACCAGCAGTTGTAACCGCTCAAGTCACCAATCCAGGTTTCACAGTTGACCCATTAATTAGAATAATTGAATTGAAAATTCCTTATCTCATTTAATGATTTAAATGATTACTGTTCCCCCCACATCAGACACAGACATATATACACATCCTATTCTTCCCTTTATCCCACCAATCATTTTTGGTTAAGTTTGACTTCTTGTTTATTTCTTTGTTAGTTTTTAGGTATCTTACCATGTGCCCTGAGTTTCGGTCATCACCATGGTATTTCAAAAGCACCATCAATTTATGTCCCTTTTCCTGAAACACCTCCCTCTAGCTATTCTATTTTAGGAACTTGAGTAACTTACTTTATTTTTAAAAGGGAATGAGATTAGAAATTTTCAAACTTTTCTTATCTTGACCCATGGTAAGAAATACATTTTACATCATGACAAGATTCACACAAACAAACATATATTTAACTGAAAAGTTTTGCAATACAATATTTATTCTTACTAGTGGAGATATACTGATTTTTGTTTTATTTATTTATTTTTTTTGCTTTTATATTGACCCAGGGTGAAAGGAAGAACAGAAAAGTTGACAGTAATTTGAAGATTTAAAGAAAGACATCTGCATTGATATTCATTCCAGGGAAGGTTTCATTAATCAGATGGACAGAAAGGGGGAGTAATTTTTAAAAATCATAGAGAAATGAACCTCACATTTCCAAGGAGACAGTCTTCCTTATGGCACTTTGCTTGAAAGTTATTCCCTACCCTGATGAAAAGCTGAGAGGGATGAAGAGTTTCTGACTTCTGTGAGTAGGCCATAATAATCAACCAACTAGAATACCACAGATCCAAATGACACTAGAGAAGCACGTGTAAATAAGTAAGGCTTGGAGGGCATGGGACTGGCCATTGTTTGGGATAGCATCGCCAACAGTGGATCTCATTTATGCAGGAAATCTAACCAAGGACCACTGTATTTGACCAGGATGCTGTAGGAGTGGGGTGTGGGTGAGGTTGGGGATAGAAGGAGATCCCTTATAGATGGCAGGAAGATAAAATGGATACAGAATACAAGGGAAACAAAGCTGGGAAAATGAGAAGCCAGAAAATAGTACCTGACAACGAGGCAACAGAAGCATTGCCTCAAAGATAAGGGTAGCAAGCTTTGGGTTGTAATAGGTAACAAGAAAATACATAAGAAGTCTGAGGGCTTCTATAGCCACCAGCAACTGAGAAAGATTCATATGAAGCTTAACAAGTGAATAACTCTGATTGGGGGAAAAAAAAAAAAAAAAAAAAAAAAAGGAGAGCTAGGGACCAGATGTAGGAAGAAATGGAGGGAGTTAATATTTTTTGACCAATCATTATGTCAGGTACTGTGCTGAGTGCTTTACTTCTTATTTAAAGCCATCTCTATTTTAGAGACAAGAAATCTGAGGCTTGGACTTGATATTATTATAGCTGGGAAGGTTCTATATCAGATTAGCAAAAAGAACAGAGGCAGGTGAGAGGGACATGGAGGGAGTTAATGGGAGCTTTAGAAAGTTAATGAGTCACTAAGAAAAAATAAACAAAACCAAGAAAACTTACTCTTGGGCCTGGTGCTCCAGGTGGACCCTATGACATAACAAATTAAAAAAAAAATTATTCAGTAGATATCTCAAGTCAGGCAAGCACATAAGCCTCAATGATACACAGATATAAATACAAACAAACTCACAGGAGGCCCTGGTTGACCTCTTGGTCCTTGGGGACCCTAGAAGAAATGGAGACAAAGCACAATATGTATATATTATGCTTTTGGTTTGATATAAACAAGACAACGAATAGTCAACCTCTAAAATTGCCTTTTTGTGTGAGGCAAGTCTTAAGATACAGAGTTGTATTAAAATTATATGCTCTTGCATTGAGTTATTACCCACATTCATGAACAAACCAGATATTTATTTTAATCTATTACTTATATTAGAAACTGAACTTACTCACATTAATAAACCATCATAAATATACCACTTAAAAATGTTAATACTAAGTATGTTTTTCCCTTTATTTCTATCTAACATTCACCTAATTATCAAAGATGAAAATTTCAGTGTTCTTAGATATCTCTCTTTCCTTCAACATCCATCTATAAGTTGGTTACCAACTATATTGATTTCCCCTCTAAATCTTTCCAAAATACTACTTCTCCATCCTCACAGCCCTATCTTAGTTCAGTGCTAGTCATGTGCTGTGAACTGAATGTTTGTTTCCCCCAAATTCATATACGGAAGCCCTAATCTCCAACGTGATGGTATTTGGAGGTGGGGCTGTGCAAAGGTCATGGGGAGCCTTCCAACAATATAACATTTATTAGTTCTTTTTTATTGATCTTGTTAACACACCATTAAGGAAAAGTAATGAATGGTAGTGGTCTTTTAAGAGGAGACACAGAGAGATGATCTCTCTCTCTCTCTCTACCATGTAAGGATATAGCAAGAGGGTGACCTTCTGAAAACCAGAAAGAGAACCCTCCATCAGACTTGAAATCTGTCAGCAGCTTGATTTTGGACCGCCCAGGCTTCAGAACTGTGAGAAATAGAGGCTTGTTGTTTAACCCTTCCAGCTGATGGCAATTTGTTAAAGCAGCCCTAGCTAAGACTCCATGTTTTGCCTGGATTGATCTTCTGATTTCCTGCCTGAATTTATTCTCTCTACTATGCTAACTACATTCTACGTATAAAATGGAAATCTAATAGTGTAATTACTTAGTTGAAATTATTCAATGGCTCTTTATTGTTTAGACGATAGAGTATAAACTTCTGAATTGTGATAGCCACCATTTACTGGGAACTCACTAAATGCCAAATTGTATGCTATATTCCCATTTTACAGTCAAGAAAAGATAGTGGTTAAGTAACTACAAATAAGGGGCAGCTAGGATTAAAATTCAAGTCAATTGGATACAAAAGTCTATGTTTTTAGTTAATGTGCACCTGTGCCTCTCTTCAAGGTCTGGGCCTCACTTCCACTCGCTTACCCTCCCCCCCCCAACCCCAACATATCCAACACTCCATCTATAACCAACTACTTATAGATCTCTGAATCTTCCAAGTTCTTTCATACATGTATTCTTTTGCATGTACTATTTCCTGTCTAGGAATGTTCCTTCTTACCTTTTCTGTCTGTTTAACTCCCATTCTTCTTCCAATACTTCTTTACTGGGAAAACTCGATACCAAACTGCCAACCCCATGTCACCTCCCTCTTGCTCAACTAACCACTTCTTCCGCATTCCACAATACATGACACATTGGAAAGTCCCCAGGGACCCTTGAAAGTGAGTTAGTCATCTTTTCATTTTCTGAAACAAGAATAGTGCCTAATACACAGTAGGTGTTCAAAAGTTGTTATTGAATGAGAGAATGAATTATATCAAACTTAGCTATATTAATTAGAAATTAGAATAGTTAAAACATGCATAGCAAAATGTGAAAAGTTAGTTGACATTTTCCAAAATAAAACAATAATAATCATGATAGAATGGGGATTACCAGAGAGGAAGGGGGCTGGGAGAAGAGAAAAATGGGTAAAGAGGATCAGATATATGGTAACAGATGGAAATTAGACTTTTTGGGGTGAGCATGCAATAGAATACACAGCTATTGAAGTATAATGCTCTATACCTGAAATTTATATATCGGTATTAACCAATAAAATTAACCAATAAAATTAAAAAAAATAAAGTTCACTCAAAATTTGCTTTGCTTCATGGTCAACTGAATGTTAAGACTATATTGGGTCAAATTTAGATTATGATTAAAATATAAAAAAGCAAAAGTGATCTTCTGCTGAATTTTAAATAATGTTGTATTAAGCATGTTTTATTGCCAAAGCTGTTAATTTTAAATATATTATGACTAGAAAAAATAATACATAGTAACTTAAAAAGGGTAGAGTACTCCAACACCATGCCTGCTGGGCATGTCTTTGCATAATATATCACTATAACTTAAAGTAGAGATGTATAAAACATATACCTCAGAAGCTGCATGATAAGTTACAGAAGGCTGTCTTGGAGATAGCCTTTTAAATATATAGAGGCTCAGAGTTTGGCTGTGTGTGTTTCTCCATTCTGGATCAACATGGTAAAAATAAAGTTGACATTTCACCCCACTTAACGTATTTCTGACATTTGCAAAAATCTCACTGATGGTTCAGTACAAAATATATACCTTCTTTATGATTTTGAAAGAGACATTTATCACAGAAAGAAATAATTACTTATACTGCTGATTTTATTGAGTTCATTTCAGCTTGTTTCCCAGAATAAGTCATATCACCACAAATATGCTCAAACAAAATACTTCAAACAAGACAGGGCAGGACAACCCCAATCTGCACAGAACAGGCAATTGCCCAAGTAAAACAAAATGTTATTCCAACAATATAACATTTATTAGTTTTTTTTATTTCTGTTGCTAACACACCATTAAGGAAAAGTAATTCACTCTCTTTAGTTATTATATAAGGCAGTTTATAATAAAACTCAATTGTCTATGTTAAATTTTTAAAGGTAACCAAATTAAGGTGAATAGTTATGGTGGTTTTGGCTATAGTGAAAGCACTACCTTTGAAAATAGACTTTCTCTTGATTTAATTCCAGAATTTACTGATGATCCTCTAAAAATAACATGCTCTATCATTAGACTTTGAAAATAATGATAAGTGCATATCCTTGAACCAGAGTATTTATGTAAATACAACCATGATTTAGATCCATAATCTTTAAGTTGGCGTAGCTAAACAGAGCTTTCCTTTTCTCCTTTATAAATTGAGAAGCTTGCATTATGGGATGTTTAACACCACCCCTCGTCTCTACCCACTGGATTCCACTAACTCATCCTTTCCCCTCCTCCTTGGGCACTGGAAGTTTGTACCTTAATTATGAAGAGTGCTATGGTAACCCACAGAGCAAAAGGCTAATAAGTATATTAATTCAGGAAACACTACTCTACTAGCTTAAATTGAAAATAACTATTAATTTTAGGGAATAGTATGCATTTATTAATCAATTCACTTCTCAAATAGTGCCTACGACATGGCGAGCTCTGTTCTGGACATGTAACCAGTAGATCAGACAAAGTTCCCTGCTCTCATGAAGCTTAAATTCTAGCACAGGAGACAGAAAAGAAATAATTTCTTTTTTTTTTCTTCATTTTTCTATCTTTTATTTTATTTTATTTTATTTTATTTTAATTTTAATTAAATCTTTATTGTTCAGATTATCACATTTGTTCCTTTTTTCCCCCCATAACTCCCCTCCTCCCGGTTCCCACCCCACTCTCCGCCCTCACTCCCCACCCACTGTCCTCATCCATAGGTGCACGATTTTTGTCCAGTCTCTTCCCGCATCTCCCACACCCCTTTCCCCCCCAAGCATAGTCAGTCCATTCCCTTTCTATGTCCCTGATTCTATTATAATCACCAGTTCATTCTGTTCATCAGATTATTTATTCACTTGATTCTTAGATTCACTTGTTGATAGATGCATATTTGTTGTTCATAATTTTTATCTTTACCTTTTTCTTCTTCTTCCTCTTCTTAAAGGGTACCTTTCAGCATTTCATATAATCCTGGTTTGGTGGTGATGAACTCCTTTAGCTTTTCCTTATCTGTGAAGCTCTTTATCTGACCTTCAATTCTGAATGATAGCTTTGCTGGATAAAGTAATCTTGGTTGTAGGTTCTTGGTATTCATCACTTTGAATATTTCTTGCCATTCCCTTCTGGCCTGCAAAGTTTCTGTTGAGAAATCAGCTGACAGTCGTATGGGTATTCCCTTGTAGGTAACTGAGTTTCTTTCTCTTGCTGTTTTTAAGAGTCTCTCTTTATCTTTTGCTCTTGGCATTTTAATTATGATGTGTCTTGGTGTGGTCCTCTTTGGATTCCTTTTGTTTGGGGTTCTCCGTGCTTCTTGGACCTGTAAGTCCATTTCTTTCACCAGGTGGGGGAAGTTTTCTGTCATTATTTCTTCAAATAGGTTTCCAATATCTTGCTCTCTCTCATCTTCTGGCACCCCTATAATTCTGATGTTGGTACGCTTGAAGCTGTCCCAGAGGCTCCTTACACTATTCTCGCATTTTTGGATTCTTTTTTCATTTTGCTTTTCCGGTTGGGTGTTTTTTGCTTCCTCGCATTTCAAATCATTGACTTGATTCTTGCGCTCCTCTGGTCTGCTGTCGGGAGTCTGTATAATATCCTTTATTTCAGTCAGTGTATGCTTAATTTCTAGTTGGTTCTTTATCACAACATCGAGGGTCTCATTAGATTTCTTGAGGATCTCACTACATTTATCGGCGGCTTCTAGGCAGTTCTTGAGAGACCTTAAAAGTGTGGTTCTGAACTCAATATCCTCCATTGACAGTTTTGTCCTGTTTCTTTGTCTCCGCATTTTGTTATGCTTCCTTGGTGCACCCCCTAGTGGTCTTTGTGCGAAGTCTTATAGTTAAACCTTGTTGTAGCTAATACCAGGGAGGGTTTGACCTCCAGGCCAATTGGCTATGAGAATCAGCTGTGTCAGCAGTGAGAGAACTTCTGTCCTCTAGGGAGGTGCTAATCTAGCCTTTGCCTGAGGCTATCCGGCAAATGCCTGTGTGCAGGGCTTGGGCGGGGCAGGTCGCACAGGATCAACAGGGTGGGCCGGAGAGAGCAGTTATGGCGGCTCTCAGTCCTGTCCCCAGGGGCTCTGCCTCTCTGAGTCCCAGCACCCGCTGCAAAGCTCGGAGAGAAAGCTGCACTCGCTCTGACCGAAGCCAGACAGTCCCGCTTCTCCCGTTTGAGTCAGGGTCCCTAGAGACTCGCCCGTATCTGGAGCTCAGAGTCTGCGACTCCCTCCCGATTGAAAACGCCAACCGCGCCCTCCGCCGCCAGCCCGCTCCGCGCACTCCGCACCTCAGAATTTGACTTCAGCACTGCGCCTCCTCTGAGTGTCCGTATGCGTTTCTCTTTCCTCCTAGTTGTGGGACTTCCACTCAGCCAGCGTTCCTGTGGTTCTTGGTGATGTCCGTTCTGTCTTTTAGTTTCACTTTTGAAGTAGTTGTTCAAAGCAGCAAACTCCGGCGTTAACCTATGCCGCCATCTTGGTTCTCCTCAGAAATAATTTCAATTAGTGCTAACAGCCATGAGGAAAACAAAACTGGATATTGTGAAAGAAAATGAGCAGGAATAACGAGACAGGGTAGTCATGGGAGGTTTCTCTAAGATGATATTTGAGCAGAGACCCGAATAATGAGATAAAAACTAGTCATTTGAAGAGGAGGTGAAAAAATTTTCTAGGTAAAAGGAAGCCATGTTCCAAAGAATAGAAAGACATTCATCGTAGTTGGCAAAGAGAAAATGGTACATGAGAGCGGAGAAGTAAACGGCAAATTCCTGTAGGGCCTTGTAGGGCAAGTGAGGAGGCATAGGGGGGCTTTAAGGAGGAGAGTGACATAATTGGACTTATATTTTTACAATATTACTCTAGTTGCTACGCAGAGAAAGGGTTTCAGTGGGGGAAAAGTGGAAGCAATAAAAAGAGGGCTGGAGTGCCAGGGCTGAAGAATGAGGGAAGTAGATGGATTCAGAATAGTAATTGGAGCTCACAAGAATTAACTTCTACTTCAAAGGACTGTTATTTACTTATGTTCTATGCTTTTGTTCATTCTTTCATGAGGGGCTTCTTTATTTTTCTTTTATGTAGAAGCTCAGACTCTTACAGCTGGAAGTAGGTATGCTCTAATTCTTACTCAGTGCGGGAGTGCCAGTCCTGTAACCTGGAGAGACAGCCAGTAGGCTTCTACTGAGAGATCCTATCTCACAAAACTATTTTGTGAGATTCATTATTATATTACACAGGTCATTATAACATTGAAATCAGGCTAGCATTCCATATGTTTAGTCAATAAGTACCTACCTTGTGATAATTATGTGTCAGGTACTATGATAGACTGGGAATTATGTGGTATCACAAAACTCACCATCTTTCAGGGAGCAAAGCACAGAAACTGAAAATCCAATGCAATAAATAAGCCACTTAAATTTTATTTTCTAGAGCAAGTCACATATATTCCTTCTTCCTCAAGGCAAGCTTTCAAATATCTGAAGACAACTATCATGTCCCAACACCCCAAGCCTTCTCTAATACTTTTACTAATAATTTATTAAATATTTATTGAATACTCACTATAAGACAGACACTGCATTAGGTGTTGGGGACACAGTATTAAAACAAATAAAATTTCTGGGTCATGGAGCTTACTTCTAGTGAGGGGAGATATAATAAGCAAAAAAAAAACCAAAAAACACCCCAAACTAATAAATGGCCAGCATGTCATGTGGTAAGAAAATAGGTCAAGGAAAAATAGGAAATCTCAGACAGCTGGGAGGATTGCTATTTGACATAAACCTGTCAGGAAAAGCCTCTCTGAGAAGGGGGCATGTAAGTAAGGCACTAAAGAACAGTCGCCAGGCATTGAACTTGGTCCTGGGTATCCTGTCCACAGGTGGCAATGGGGTGAGGCTAAAGCATCAGCAAGTCCACCCTGAGCGGGTCATCTTTAAATTGAAACCTCAAGATACATAGGAACCACAGGGATAAATCCTATGAATGAGAAAAAGCAAGTGCAAAACCCAGGAGGTAAAGAGAGAACAAAGAGCATGAGAGGGATGACCAAGCTGCAGTGTAGCAAAGGCTAAATATCCCAGATATTTCAACTGGATTTTTTAGGACATGGGTGTCCGATACACTACCAACCTAAGAGAGCCCTCCTCTGGAGGTACTTTAATTTTGTCCATGTCCCCCGATGGGGGTGGCTGTATTCCTTTCAGTGCAGCCTCAGACTGCAGGCAGGCATGATCCATTTGATTTGTAATCCATCGGAGCCACTAAATGTTTTGTTTTTTTTTCTCACATGAAATAGTTGTGAAATAGGTACTTGAGGTTTCCTAGTCCTGATGGAAGCTTATGTTCCAGTCTGAGAGGGTGGGGCAGGGAGGCACCTGGAGACAGACGGGTTTGGAAAATGGGCTAATTCCAAGCCCCCCACATTTTCCTTTTCCCTTTCCTCCCCTGCTGGGGGATATGGCTTCACTGTGTACATACATCCTTGCTTCCTGTTCTAGTAAGCCTGCTGAGAAAATGTGAGGAATTTCTGCAAATTAAGCACATCTATTTTAACACTCTTTGGGGTTTTGGGGCTCTCTGAAATCACATTATTTCCATTCTTTTGCTAATTAATATAACTGTAACTTTATTATTCTGCAGCCCAAGCATACCCCAGGGTGGAAAACAAAAATCTCAACTGTCACTATGTAATGTTGTTATCTTTTAATCAAGACTTTATGTCTACCTTTAAGTTTATTCTATGTGCCTTCTGTTCTTGGTTTCAATCCCCTCCATTTCACTCCGTGCCTGCCCTGTTTGTGGCTGCTGCTTAAAAAATTCATTTGTATCTGTTGGGAAAGTGACCCCTTTACAGAATATCTTCTTTAATTCAGAAGAACTGGCAAAGTAGGAAATAGTGCCATTTAGGTCCCCAAATGGCTGTGTATCTGTTTGCTCAGCCGCTCGCCATTGTTTCCAATGGGCTGAAATACACAACTAATGACTTGCTTCTGCTTTGCAGACCTCTCAGCTGCTGACTGGACACAGTGGGTGACACCTAAAGCGACCTGGCAGTGCTCTGGCAGCACCTGTGAGGAGGCTATCCTTCTCCTGATGCCGGGTAAGGCAGATATTCCATTTTACACAGGGACCTGGGAAGGATGTGACAGGCAGGTTCATAAATAAGTTTAGGATTTACTAGGTTTCACTACTCTATACCACATGTTAGTTCTACTCCCTGAAAATTATCGTTTTACTTTTATTCCACAAGGATCAGATACATAACAATGAACACATCAAACAAGGCCCTTGCTTTCATATAGCTTATAGGAGTGATGGCGAACCTCTGACACTCATTTTTTTGGTTGATTTTTCTTTGTGAAATGGCATTTAAATATATAAAATAAATATCAAAAATATAAGTCTTTGTTTTACTATGTTTTCAAAAATCAAAAAATTTCTATATGTGACACGGCACCAGAGTTAAGTTAGGGTTTTTCAAAATGCTGAAACGCCTAGTTCAAAAGGTTCGCCATCACTGGCTTATAGCCTAGTGACAAGTGATTCTACAACCACAGATTCAGTTAAACTTACAGTTTCACCTCTAAAGCCTTTGTCACCTCTGGGTCCCTAAAAGAAAAAAAAAGATGTTATTTAGTGTTATTAATAGTTATTTACCAAACATAGTTGAGGTCGTTTACAGAAACAAAACAATTTGTTTTTAATCTAGCATGACTTGTTTATACATTTATATAAATTCTAGTTGTTTTCTTTTCCTAAGGAAAAAAAGAGTAAGACAAAAACAAAAACAATCTATTGATTTATCTTGCTGTCTGTTTTGCAATCCCTAGCTCCACCTTAAAGAGAGACAGGGATAACAGCTACATATTTATTCAAATAAGTCCAAACAGCTGATTGACAGTCCATCACAACAATTTAGAAAGGAAATTATAGGTTAAATCCTTCTATTTGTTTTCCTCAGGCCTTGAAAAACCTTGTTTCTAGGGAGGTTTCCGCTTCTATCCTCTTCTCATTCTATTCCTCCTTCTGAGCTGATTCCCAATGATGCGTTATATAAATTTGCATTCAGTTTAAAATACGTTCTAATTTTATTTCAAACTTCCTCTTTGACCCATGTGTTATTTACAGGTGTGTCATTTAATTTACAAGTGTTTGAAGGTTTTCCTAGTATCTTTCTAGTTTATAGACTTTTAGTTTAGTTCCATTATGGTCAAAGAACACACTTTATTTGACTTCAGTTTTTTTAAGTTTAGTAAAATTTGTTTTATGGCCCAAAATATGATCTATTTTGGCAACGGTTCCATTGCATTTGAAGAGAATGAATAATCTGCTATTGGGTAGATCTACTGCTTTTTAAACTGTTAATATTTTTTGTGTTCAACCTTGTGGAAACTATATATACAGTTTTTTAGTAAAAATGAGATCATACTATTCATCTTTTCTGTAACCTGGATTTATACCTTTACAATATAATATGAATGTTCTTCCATACACATTCCTTTAGATAATTATAATTTTAATAAATTGTGATAATATTTTATTGAATTTCACATTAGATTTTTTCTAACTTTTGTCATAATAATTAATACTGTGATAAATTCTGCTTAAGGAAACTCTGATAGAAATTGCCCTGACAGATTGTTTGAAATTGAAGGCACACCTGCAATAAATGGGAGTGTATACTGCTTTTGAAATGTGCATATTCTGTTATTCTTTGTTAATCTTTCAAACAAAAAATACTACCTCATTTATTCACCATTTGTATTACTTCTTTTGTATTTGCTATGCTGTCCTTAACCCATTTAAAACTAGGATGTTAACTTTTAAAAATTTATTTTAAGATATGATTACATATTTTGTTACACCCTCCACCACCTCCAACCCAGTTTGTACATATCTCATTATAGATTATTCTAATCAAATATTGACAAATATGTTTACATATATTTGGAATGATTGGTCAGGGTTTATAATATTAATGTCATATTATCTACTCTTCTATGCATATTTTTCATACTTAACAATACATTATAAAATAACTGCAAGTCAGCCAAACTAGATATAACTAATTTATTTAAATATTTGCATTATCCTATATAATAAAAGGCTAATATGCAAATTGACCAAATGGCAGAACAACCGGTCACTATGACGTGCACTGATCACCAGGGGGCAGACGCTCAATGCAGGAGCTGGCTCCTGGTGGTCAGTGTGCTCCCACAGGAGCCTAGCCAGAAGTTGGGTTCACGGCTGGAGAGCGCAGCGGCCTTGGCAGGAGCCTCTCCCACCTCTGTGGCAGCACTAATGATGACTGCCTCTGGGGAGCGGGGTAAGCCAGCAATTGGACATCCCCTGAGGGCTCCTGGACTGCAAGAAGGTACAGGCTGGGCTGAGGGACCAACCCCCCCCCCCAACACCCCCAAGGGCATCAATTTTGTGCACCAGTCCTCTAGTATTCCATAAAACGGTTAGGCCACAAGATATTCAGCCATTCTTCTACAGATGAATATTCATGTGATTTCAAGCTTTTTTGCCTATACAAACTGTGCTATGAAAAAAAATCTTTTAAAAATTTCCTTAGTGTATTAAGTGTTCTTTATTCCTATGGGATAAATTCCATTAAGTGGAACTGCTTGGTCAAAGGATCCTATCTAATAAAAGAGAAACATGGTAATTGGCGTACGACCGCTACCCTTCCCATTGGCTAATCAGGGCAATATGCAAATTAACTGTCAGCCAAGATGGCGGCCGGCAGTCAGGCAGCTTGAAACTAACATGAGGCTTGGTTGCTTCAGTGACAGAGGACTCCAACGTTCCCCGCCTGCCGCTGCAGGCCTCTGAGCTGCAAGCAACTATGTAACAAACATAGAAGCTAAACAAAACCCCAGAAACCTGCCGGGCTTCAGCCAGCAGGATCGCAACATTGTAAGCAAAGGCCAGAAACCTACTTTCAGCAGCAGAGGCCTAAGAGCTGGAGCCAAGCCTCAAAGCTAAAGCTGGCCCAGAATAAAAAAAAGAAAAAAAAAAGAAAAAAAGGAGCGGTTGGGAGCTTCAGTCACCCCCAGCCTGAAAACAGCCCTCAGCTCCTCACCCAGACTGGCCAGGCATGCCAGTGGGGACCCCCAACCTGAAGGGTGTGTGACCAGCTGCAAACAGCCATCATGCCCTCACCCAGGCCGGCCAGGCACCCCAGTGGGGACCCCCACCCTGATCCAGGACACCCTTCAGGGCAAACCAGCCAGCACCCATCCATGCACCAGGCCTCTACCCTATATAGTAAAAGGGTAATATGCCTCCCGGCACCAGGATCAGCGGAGATGCGAGGCCTCCCGGCACCGGGATCAGCATGACAGGGTGCAGCGCCCAAACCCCCTGATCGGCCCTGCTCTGTGTGTGACAGGGTGCGGCGCCCCCCCCCCCCCCCCCCCCCCCCGCACGGGCCCTGCTCTGTGTGTGATGGGGTAGAGCCATAACCTCCCTATCGGCCCTGCCCTGAGTGTGAGAGTGGTGGCACCCGAACCCCCTGATCGGCCCTGCTCTGTGGGTGATAAAGGGCGGTGCCCCAACCCCCTGATGGGTCCTGCTCTGTGAGTGACAGGGGGAAATGCCCCAACCCCCTGATGGGCCCTGCTCTGTGCATGACAGGAGGTGGTGCCGCAACCTCCCCATCGGCCCTGCCTTGAGTGTGACAGGGGACGGTGCCCCAACCCCCCAATTGGCCCTACCCTGAGCGTGCCTGAGGGTGGCATCACAACCTCCTGATCGCCCTGCTCTGTGCATGACAGGGGGCAGCGCCCCAACTCCCCAATTGGCCCTGTTCTGAGCCCGACCAGGGGCTGCACCTAGGGATTGGGCCTGCCCTTTGCCACCCAGGAGCAGGCCTAAGCCAGCAGGTCGTTATCTCCCGAGGGGTCCCAGATTGCGAGAGGGCACAGGCCGGCTGAGGGACCCCCTTTCCCCCCGAGTGCACAAATTTTTGTGCACCAGGCCTCTAGTATATATATATCTACATTGATAAAAGAGAAACATGCAAATTGGTGTTACTCTGCTACCCCCACCAGCCAATCAGGTGAGTATGCAAATTAACCCAACAAAGATGGCGGTTAATTTGCATATGCAGGCTCAGAGCGAAGACTGAAGACTGAAGATGGCTGAAGATTGAAGGGGCTTGGCTTCTCTGCTCCGGTTGGAGCGAAGGCCTGGGTCCCGGGTGCCGGAGGAAAACTGGTGCCAGCAGAAAACTGGTGTCAGCACCCAGGGGAAGGAAGGCCTATTGCACGAATCTCTTCGTACAATGGGCCTTTAATATATATATATATATATATATATATATATATATATATATATATTATTTATCTTTTCATAAAGGCTGTAATTCACATTTCTACCAGTGATAAATGAGAGTACTGTTCTTCCTACATCCCTTTCTGAGAGGTTGGATATAATATCTCATTATTACCTTAGTTTGCATTTTCCTAACTAATAGTTATGTAGCATCCTTTCAAATAATTATTGATCTTTTGAATTTGTTCTTTGTTTTTCTATTGAGTTTTTCGTACCAATTTCTAAAAGCTCTTTATACATTAGCCCATTAATGAAACAGAGTTTACTCTTATTATTTCTTTTACAGTTTTCAGATTTCCTATTTTATATAAACGGTCTCCTTAACCCTTAAGCTATATTCTAGTTTTCTAGATAACTTTCTAAAAATTTTAATTGTTTCACTTTTCTTACATTAAAGTATTTCAAAGTTCATCTGGGATTTAAAAAAAATTGGGCAAAATAGAGTTTGAGCTTCTTACGTGGTGGTGGGACTAAAAGTAAATCCATCTCCCTTCCATGACACTGGTGTAGGAGTGCATATGTGGTTGAATCCTGGTTGATAGACATAAGAAAAATACAATGGGAGACTTCTGAAAAAAAGTTTTATGTTTCCCAAGGTAGAGTTATAGATCATTTTTCACTTTGGATAATTATGTCTGGAAGTGACTCCTCAGAAATGGTAGCCATCTTGCTATAAATGTAATTATGAAGCAAACGTTGAGGATGGTAGAGTAGAGATATGGAGATAATCTGTTCTTGGATAACATGATAGAGTCATTAAATTAACCAAATCTGAAGTCCCTTCCTGCCTCTGGGCTCCCCATAATATGGCATAAACTTCCTTACTGATAAAGCAGTTTGATTCAGGGTTCCTATTACTTGAAGCCAAAATCATCCTAACTGATATACCATTTTTGCTATAATTAAATTCCTCTATATATTCTGAGATCTAATTCTGGTCTCTAGCCTATTGCACTGATGTATTTGTGTATTTCTTTGTACTACCATGTAGTTGCATTTATAATGACTTTAAAATAATGTTTTCTTATTTAGAAAAGCAAGTCTCTCATCCCCTACCACTGTTTTCTTTCACAAAGTTCTGGCCATTCTCAAGTGCTTATTCTTTCATAATAAACTTTTCTTAGAAGTTTCTTTTTAGTATAGAAAAAATTGAATATAAAAAAAATTTGACAAGTATGCTGAATATTATAAGGGCCCTAAGGAACCATTCATAAGCAAAACACTGTTAGGCATTTTAACTGCATCATTTCTTTATCATGTTTTCCTTGACCAATTAATATTTCACATTTTTGACAGAGTTCAACCTTCCATAATCAGAACAGAATGTGTTCCAAAGTTTGCTGAAGAACCACCCACTGAAATATGAGAATTCTCCCTCTTACAATGCCCCAGTTAGACTAGGAGCTCTGAATGGTAAATGCTGAAAGTCTAGAGAAATGTCGTTATACATTTAATTTTTTAAATTAAAAATCCAGTAAATTTGGCAGTGAATTCTTTAAATTTACCGAAGAGAATAGTATACTTAACACTATAAGTATAACATGGAAGCATCTCATTTTATATTTTAAAACTTTGTGTCTCTATAACACTTTTAAATACTTGAAAACTTTGATTCCCTGCAGGTGTAGCTTTCTCCTCCAAGTCTCAATTTGCCTATTTCTACTGCGTTCTTGCTTTTGTATGTTTAGACTATTATTAGAACTGTAAATCTCTCTCAAGACCATCTCTCCAACATTGTCTTATTTTTATCTTATTTCCTAGCTAAATTTCTTAAGGCACTGGCATATATTAACTATCAGTTTCCTCTCCAAACACCTTGAATGGGTGGAAAGAGCACCGATCTTGAAATAAGAAACATCAGCTATGTAATTCCCTAGCTTCATCACCCTGAATAACTAAGAAACCTCAACTATTTCCTTATGTCTTAAGTGGAAAAAATAATATTCACTCCCAAAGTTTGCTGTAAGAATTTGAGAAAAACTATCCTATATAATAAAAGGCTAATATGCAAATAGACTGAATGGCAGAACAACCGGAATAACCGAACAATTGGTTGCTATGATGTGCACTGACCACCACGGGGTGTGTGTGGAACATGGCAGGCGTTGGCCCCAGCGGGATGGTGGAACAGGTGAGCAGGGGTGCCAGACCAAGGTGAGGCGCCAGTTGCTGTCATTGGGGCGAGCCTCTGGTGGTTACTAAAAATTTTTTGCTCCTGCACACTGTGGTCCTGCCTAGTGCTTGCACCTGTTGCTGGCGCTGGCCCCACTCACACCCACTTCCAGCACCGGAGCTGCTGCTCACACCCGCTGCTGGTGCCTGACACCGGTCACGATCACTTGGCGCCATCAGCAGGTGTGAGTGGTGGCTACTGGCTCTGATTGCCCCTGAGAGCTTCTCCACCTCCCCTATGCCTGCGGGGCGATCAGGGCAGCAGCCACTACTTGCACCCACTGATGGTGCCGGTCCCGCTTGCACCTGCTACTGGTGCCGGCCCCAATTGAGCCACACTGTCCGCGGGTGCAAACGGGGCCAGCATGGTCAGCACATGGGAGCAGTGGCAGCTGGAGAGGGGTTGCTGGCAGACAGGGGGACGGGGGCCACGGTGGGAGGGGCTGGACAGGGGCACTGAGGATGGGCTTAGTGAGATCCGCCCCTGTGCCTACTGGAGCCTTGTGGCCCACAGTTCCTTTCAAGGTGCACAAATTTGTGCACTGGGCCCCTAGTCCTATCTAATAATAGACAAACATGGTAATTGACCATACCTTTGCTACGCCTCCCATTGGCTAATCAGCGCGATATGCATATTCGCTGCCAACAAAGATGGCGGCTAATTTGCATACTGCAGGCAGGGCGGGCCAGCGCGAGCTACCATCTGGCCCCGTGTGCCGCCTAAGTCCTGCCCCCAGCTGGGACCCCTGTGTGCGGCCCTGGGTGGCGGGACCCTGCGGCCGTGATTGTGATCGGAAGCCAGGCCACAGGCAAAGCGGCACCCTGGGACCCAGGAGCTGCCTTGCCTGCGGCCCCATGATCCTGATCATGATTGGAAAGCTGGGCCGCAGGCAAGGTGGCTCCCTGGAACCCAGGAGCCCATTGGCGAGGTCTGCAGGCGAAGCAGCGATCAAACTATGAGTGGGAAGGTGGCGGGCGGAAGGAGCTATAGGAGCAGCTCTGGCCGGAGACTGAAGACTCTCGCTGGAGCAAGGAGCAAAGACTGAAGTCTCCAGCTGCAGGGAAGACTGTGTCCAGAGCGAAGATGGAAGGCGGTGGCCAGAGTGAAGGTTTGGGTCCCAGGTGCCAGAGGAAAACTGGTGCTGGCAGCCAGGGGAAAGAAGGCCTATTGCACACATCTGTGCAACAGGCCTCTAGTCTATAATAATCCTATATAATAAAAGCCTAGGTGGCGTCATGCGTGACATCATCACAAGATGGCCGCCACAAGATGGCTGGCAGGGGAGGGCAGTTGTGGGCGATCAGGCTGGTGGAAGGGCAGTTGGAGGCAAACAGGCCAGCAGGGGAGGGCAGTTG
Organism: Myotis myotis; assembly: GCF_014108235.1. Taxonomy (NCBI): domain Eukaryota; kingdom Metazoa; phylum Chordata; class Mammalia; order Chiroptera; family Vespertilionidae; genus Myotis; species Myotis myotis. The sequence goes on from NW_023416324.1 coordinate 63,214,568, forward strand.
TGGGCAATCAGGCCAACGGGGGAGGGCAGTTGGGGGTGAACAGGCCAGCAGTGGAGGGCAGTTGGGGGCCATTAGACTGGCAGGGGAGGGCAGTTGTGGACAATCAGGCCAACGGGGGAGGGCAGTTGGGGGTGAACAGGCCAGCAGTGGAGGGCAGTTGGGGGCCATTAGACTGGCAGGGGAGGGCAGTTGTGGACAATCAGGCCAGCAGGGGAGGGCAGTTGGGGGTGAGCAGGCCAGCAGGGAAGGGCAGTTGGGGGCCATTAGACTGGGAGGGGAGGGCAGTTGGGGGTGAGATAAGGCCTGTAGGGGAGGTCTGTTAGGAATAACCAGTCCTGCAGGGGAGGGCGGTTGGGGGTGAACAGGCCTGCAGGGGAGGGCAGTTAGTAGTCAATCAGGCTGGTAGGGGAGCGGTTAGGGGGCGATCAGGCTGGCAGGCAGAAGCAGTTAGGGGCAATCAGGCAGGTGAGCAGTTAGGAGCCAGTGGTCCCAGATTTTGAGAGGGATGTCTGACTGCTGGTTTAGGCCCAATCCCTGTGGGTCCCAGATTGGAGTGGGTGCAGGCTGGGCTGAGGGACACCTCCCCCCCGTGCATGAATTTCGTGCACCAGGCCTCTAGTAAAAGCATAATATGCTAATTAGACTGGACATCCTTCTGGACGTCCTTCTTTCTGGACAAAGCCATAGTGGGTAGGGGCTGCGGCAGAAGTGGCAGAGGCCCCCGGCCGCAGTGGTGGTAGGCGGGGGCCAGGACCAAGGCCCTTGCATGAATTTTGTACATTGGGCCTCTAGTTATTAAATATTTTTATCTACTTCCTTCTTCACTGATATCTGTACTCTATCTTCTAATGCAACTTATTCTCTAAAATCACTACCTCCTTGAAACTCATCTAGCTTAACTTTATACTTTTCTGATTTTCTTATTCTTATCAATGATTTCTTTCCTTTATAGTGGGCCCTTTTTTTCTTAGCTGTCAGCTCTTCTTTTGCTATGCTCCTTTCATAAGAGCTGATTCTTTTTATTGCTTTAGTGATCACCACTATGCTTATGATGCTCAAACCCTCCTCCTCAACACTAGTTCTATTTTCCTTTCTCAATTCTCACTTTAATGGATACCTCACTATATGCACCTTCTTCATTATACAAATGATTTCTAAGTTCTCAGAAATCACCTTTCAGATCAAAATGTACATCTATTTTGCCCTTTGCTTCTTAAATACCCAGGGTGATCTTTTGTGGAACACTTTAGAAATAAGATTAAAGGGAAAAAAGATGAAAAAATGACCTGTGTTGTGATAAACTTACAGTTCTACCTGTTGGGCCTGTTATACCTTCTCTGCCAAGGGGGCCAGTGTTTCCCTGTAGGAGTAAAAGAAAACAGTCTCATTGCCAATATAATTCAGAAAAATTCTAGAAAATTTCTTGTGCAATGGTAAAATAGTCCATGTCTGCATAACTTTAGTTTTTATTATAAAATCTTATAGTATTAACAGAAAGCACAATAATTTTGATTTGTGTGTGTGACACAATTCTACATCCTACATAATAAAAACCTAATATGCAAATCGACCGAATGGTGGAACAACCAGTCGCTATGACATGCACTGATCACCAGAGGGCAGACAGTCGACCAGTCAACCAGTCACTATGACATGCACTGACCGACCACCAGGGGCCAGACGGTTGACCAGTTGCTATGATGTGCACTGACCACCAGGGGGCAGGCACTCCAACTGATAGATTAGCTTGCTGCTGGGGTCCGGCCAATCGGGACTGAGACAGGCCGGACACACCCTAGAGCCCTCCCACGGCCCCTACCTGGCTGGCCAACCTCCTGCATCCCTCCCAGGCATGCACTGGTGGGGTCCCAAGGCCTGGCCTGCACCCTTTCGCAATCCGGGACCCCTTGGGGGATATTGGAGAGCCAGTTTCGGCCTGATCCTGCAGGCCAAGATGAGGAAACCCAATGATGCACAAATTTGTGCACCTGGCCTCTAGTATATAATACTTTCCTATCAGGAGAGTTACATTGGTATAATTCCTAACAAACTGATAAATCAGCATTATAATTTTTATGTATTGGTAACTTGTTTGCAGGCTTCATCCCCCGCCTTGGTTGGGGCATGTGCAGGAAGCAACCAATTGATGTCTCTGTCTCTGCCCCTCCCTTCCACTCTCTCTAAAAATCATTGGAAAAATATCCTTGAGTGAGAATTAACAAAAAACACCCCCCTCCAAAAAGATTGACTTTAAGTAATCATTTGTAAAGATGATACCCAGCTCAAAAATCCACAATCAAATCAAGAGAGATGATTTCTTAACCTAATCAAATATATCCTTCGGATTGGCTTACCACTGTGAAAAAAAAGTAAAGAAAGCTTTCTAATAAATGTGACTGTGATCTGACTCTCTGAAATAATGATTTGTTAAAAGAATGGAGAGATAGTCCAGCCGGCATGGCTCAATGGTTGAGCGTCGACCTATGAACAAGAGGGTTGCGGTGGGATTCCCAGTCGGGGCACATGCGCGGGTGCTGTGCCTGCAGGAGGCAGCTGATCAGTGATTCTCTCTCATCATTGATGTTTCTATCTCTCTTTCCCTCTCCCTTCCTCTCTGAAAAAAATAAAAAAATAATGGAGAGATATACATGGACTCTATAGAAAGTAGTCCAAAAGAGCCAAAAATTGTCTGTTTATCTAAATGTGTCCAAAAGATGAGGTGCTTTGGTTGGTACCAGTTAACTACTAAATATGTATTTGAAATGGTGAATAATTAATCCAGATTTCCTACTTTAATTAAATTTACTTAATTATCAAGTATTTATTGATTACTGAGCAAGAACTATGCACGAGGCCACTTAATAGCCATTTTACTTATGCAATTATTAAGAAACCTTCTAACATATCATTTGCTCAATCAGCTGTGGATTCAAATTCTGGCTCTTGAGCCACAGACTTAGTTTCAGAGACTTAGTTTTCCACCTGCAAAATGGGGATAATGGCATCTCTCAAAACATTTTTATGAGGATTAAATGATATAAGGGACACAACTGTACATCAGTACCTGGTACATAATAGTCTTTGGCTAAATATTAACTTACCAAGATTTTTCACTTAACTCTGTAGTGACTTACCAAATGAATATCCACACTTACAAATTAGCATCTGTGAGCTAGTTACCAAAACTTTAATATTGATGAGCTGATAAAGTTTCTGGAGCTGCAAAGCAATATAGGCTCAGATCCTGGCCTACAGATAGCTAGTACTTGGTAAGACTCTGCTTAGGGCAAATGGTAGGCAAGCAGCCAACTTCTCTTTGATAATACCAAGAAAGAAGTTAATTATTGAGAACGTAATAAAATTAGAATGAGTGGGTTTTAATTAGTGGGGAACTTAATACATGTAAGAACTTAGAGCAATATTTGTCATAGAGAAACCTATCATATATAACCCACTTGTGGATAATCAAGAATTGCACTTTATATAAAAGCACCAAGTTTTCATGGTTCTTCAGAAATCATAAAAATAACTAATAAAGTTGCACCTGAAGAAATGTTGAGAAGTGGTCTTTAAATAAACATTTCCCATGACAACATGGCTCTTTGTATTACTGAAAAGAATTACTGTGAGAGTTAGGGAAGAGGTGCAGAATTTCAAAAACTTGACTTTTCATTTAATATTCTGCACAAGACAGTGGTTTTCAATTGTAAAGTTCTTCAAGATTCCTTTCTCCTGCATCCGAATCACTTTCTTTCTTCCTCTCTCTGCTCACTCTATCCACCCTTGCCCTAGCAGCTGCTGTAAGTCATACAGGTATTCTACTACTGTCAAACCATAGTCTATTTCTTTTCAGTTTTATACATCATCTCATCAATTAGAAGACGATGGTTAATAAAAACAAAACATAAAACCAAAAAAAGTAAAAAACAAACAAAAACAAAAACAACTAAACCCAAACAAACCAATAACCAGTAGCTACTAGTCACTTATCCATCCTGTTTATATTCTCTACGGTTTGCAATTCCAGGCACTAAACAGCTAATTGGAGTTTTTCAGACCCTGATCTTTGCAACTCTTTAAGTAATTCTTCATCACTCTCTTGGGATGCCCACCCTTGAGCTGGGAAAACATAGCTGTTGGGAAATATTTTTCAAAGTGCGGTCTGAGGCGCTCTGGTCATAGGCAAGCCCCTGCAGGTGGTGCATGGAGGTGGTCTCTGGTTGTATTAATGCGTATAACATAACACTGCTTTATGTTTTTGTTCCTAGTGCGAGTTAATAAATACATTATCCAGTATTCACATTAATTCTTATAATTATTTTTTTAAAATGAGAACTGGAAAGTGTGGGTGGTCTGAGGGGTCTTTTGCTCAAACTAATATATGAACTGAAAAAGGCTGAGAACCTCTGCATGTGCTCTAGTGAGTTTCTATATTAAAAATAATTTTATTAAGTCATTAATTTGGAGTATATTAATTTTAGAGTTCTCAATCCCAATTCCTATAATCAGCAAAGAATCACAATTTCTGGGCAGAATGACTTTGTACTCACTCTCTGTCCAATAGGACCTTTAGGACCTGATATTCCAACAACACCAACATCTCCCTCAGGACCCTAGAAATACAATAAAAAACAAAAAGTCATTCTTTAGCTCTGTAGAAACATTTTACACATGAAATCATGTCATATCAACATACTCAGAATTGCCTTTAAAAAAATGGAATGTGATAGTTAATGATGTCTATGCTGAAGTATTTTGGAGGAATTGTACTCAGGTCTGCACTTTACTTTAAAATTAATAAAAAATGGATTGAGAGAGGGAGAGAGGGATGGACAGATAGATAGGTACATGATAAAGCATGTAGAGTAAAATGTTAATGGAAAAATGAAGAAGGGACAAAAGCAAGTTATTCAGTAAAACTGCTGGGAAAATATACACTTGCATATGCCTTATAATTAACATATTTATAACTCAAATGTATAACTGTACTAACTGAAATTTGGCAGATTAAAAAAATAAAAGCTCAAATCAGAGACTAAATATTAGTATTTCAACACCTTTTTTTTCTAGATAGCTAGAAGACTAGCAGAAAGTTATGCAAGCATACTTTGGGGCCTGGGAATCCTTGGAAACCTGTCAAACCTTGAACACCATGTTCTCCCTGCAATATAAATAGATATGAAATGATTATTGTGCAATGATGTTCTAGCCTGTAGAACAAGTGCATAGTAAGTTTCTGAGTTGGCACATACAGGCTGCCCTTTCAGGCCAGGCTCTCCACATGGTCCTTGGTCACCTTGGGCTCCTCGGTGACCCCTTTTACCTTGAATTCCAGGTTGACCAGGTAGCCCTTGTTCACCCTATGGACAGGAACAGAAAAGTGATCTTGACTTTAAAACCTAAACAACATTAGATTTTAAATGAAACTCAAATATAGGCCTATCCATAGGCATAGAACAAGGCACGGGGGAAATAAAAGTCTGCACGAACATCCTCCCCTCCAATATTTTCCACATAAGTAATATTTGATTACTATATATAAGAAGTGTAGCAGTGGGGAAGGAGAATTCTAGAGACTAGTCTTAAGTGTGGAAAGAGGAGGCAAGGGGATTCCTACAAAACAAGGAGGATAGTGGGGCTATAGAGAGAATGCTGAGGGCGTGGTGTGTGTGTGTGTGTGTGTGTGTGTGTATGTGATCAAACTTGTATTTTGTTTGAATTGCTATTATTTTTCTGTGGTTTCTTTACCATACATAGATTTTAGCTATCCAATAACAGAAATGGAGAAGTCTCCAGAAGTGTGAACACTGGTTTTTGCCACAATAACTGTTTAAATTCCATCATTAAGAATCCACTATCTGTTTCCTAAGGTTTCTTTGATCTCAATCCTCCTTACTCCCTCAAAGTTCACTTTAAAGACATATTTTAAAAAAAGACATATTTAATCACAATTATTTTAATTTTAAGTCAGCTCTTTTTAAAATGTATTTTTATTTTGTTTTTGAATTGAGAGTGGTGATAGCTTTCATACCATTTCTAAAAATAAATGTAAGAATCAGGTGGAGATTAGAGACAGGTTAATGAAAACATGATGCTTGGTAGACTTTGACCAAAGATTCTTTAAGATGAACAAATTATCATTCACTTTCTTGAGTCAAAGGTATAGGGCAGGGACTTGACAAATACGGGTTCAATTTACTGCAGAAACACACATAAGAGATAGGGGTCTTTCTTATTTTCCTGTTTTAGCATTTGCTCAGCTACACTGAGCTATAGTGGAAAGGGCAAATCATTAGCACAAGGGTCAAGTTATAAACAGTACGCATCTGGCTCATCATTCTCAGTTTACTGGTATAGGTCAGAATATCCAAAAAGTCTTTAGAAGTGGAATTGTGAATATGGAATTAAGAGGTAATAATGATGAGGGTGCCAATGTCTTAACCCTAGACTTTTATGAAATAAACTGGATTCAATTCCCAGTCTTGGCTGTCTGGTCAATTCTGCATTGAGATATTTCTAAGAGAAGTTGTTTGGAAAACCTACTGACATGTGACAATACTCTATGCAGTGAATGTTAATAAAGACTTATTGACAGTCACTCTGACTCTAATAAATAATCTATAGTCTATATTCATTAATTGGTTGGTTAGGTCCAGACTTAGAGAAACAGAAAGTATACCTGAGAAAGTATGTATCTGAAAGTAAATAAGATTTTGATGTTTTAGAGAAGAAGGTGGATGACAGAAAGGGAAAAGAAACAAACAAAACAACCAAAATGAGTCAAAGAACATTTTTAAAAGCATTTCCAGTCCTGGATGAATGAGTTGTTTTGGCAAATTGTATGCACTGTAGCTATCATGGGAGGTGGACATGTCAAGGCCACACACGTTCCTTTCTTCCTAACATGTTTTTATTATTAGCCAAATTTTATTAAAAGCTATTAATCTTACCATTCTAGAATGTAGCCAATGAACTCAGGGCCAGGAAGGATGGTCAATATTATTCATCCATCAGAACAAGACATTAAAGTACCTTTGGGCCTAGGATTCCTGGGCTTCCCGGCAGGCCTGGTGAACCCTTTGCTCCGCGAGGACCTGGAGACCCAGCCAGTCCTGTTCTTCCTGGGCTGCCTCTGATGCCCTAAATAGCACAGATAAGAAATGAAAACTGGGGCAGTTCCTAAAAAACCCGCCCAGAGGCTTCATAAATGTAGGAGGGGTTGGTCTTGTGAAATGCCGCTGTTAACACACTACCCATGTCTGGGAGTCATCCTGGGCTTCTTTCCCAAATAAGTGAAATGTTTAAAAAATGTTTTGGCCCACCAAAGGGTCTCTAATTAATGTAATGGTCTTGGGTTTTTGAAATGAAAACATGGAGGCAGTACAAATTCCACCAGTATCTTCTGACTTAACTAGCCTAAGTGAAGTATGTCTGTTGTATTCTAACTTTTCGTATTATACTCTGGTGTACATGACAAATCTAATAACTGGTTAATATCTCCTTAACAAGAATATTCTGCCCTGGCTCAGGTGGTTGAGCATCATCCCGAGCAGCAAAAGGTCTCTGGTTTGATTCCCAGTCAGGGCACATGCCCAGGTTCCCAGTTTGATCCCCGGTTGGGGGGGTGAGTGTGGGAGGCAACCACTCAATGTGTTTCTCTCACATTGATGTTTCTCTTTCTCTCTGTCTCTTTTTTTATCTCACCCCTCACCCTCCCTTCCACTGTCTCTAAAAATCAATGGGGACTTGTATGCCTGCATAGTAGCATAACCAATGGACTCAGACACGAGGGCACTGGGGACTTGTCCTGGGGGGGAGGAGTGGCTGGGGAGGGGCCAGTGGGAGGGGGGCGGGGAAGGAGATATATGTAATACTTTAAACAATAAAAAAAAATTAATCAAAAATCAAAAATCAATGGGGAAAAAAACCTCTAGTGAGGATTAACCACCACAACAAAATATAATATATATCCACATTATTAGGCCAAACATTTGGCACAATATTTCTACC